>NC_140166.1:36460796-37748296 GCF_963971535.1 Notolepis coatsorum | reverse complement strand
AGCCTTACGGATCCATCAGTGGTCGTGTATTGTGTGCGTATGTACCCGTTCCCTCATCTAAAGAGTTGGGTCCACAAGGCTTATCCTAGCCTCATGGATCCATCAGGTTTTTCCAAGCCATAACTATTTGTAAGCTAGACTGTATAGGTACGTTTTTAAAAATGTGTATGGAGCTGGCGTTTCTGATGTGTGTTGGTAGTGTGTTCCATAGTTTTGGGGCATAGTTGGCAAATGCCATACTTCCTATCCTCTTTTGGTTTCTGGGTGTGTCTAGTAAACCTGTAGTGGATGACCGTAGCGTTCTTGAGGGCAGATAACTAACTAGGGAATTTGCTATGTATTTTGGGCCTTGCTCATTAAGAGCTTTATATGTTAGGAAAAGGACCTTAAAATCAATTCTATGAGTTTTTGGAAGCCAGTGCAGAGTGGCTAGGACTGGAGTGATATGTTCTCTTCTCCTTGTATGAGTTAGTAATCGAGCTGCAGAGTTTTGGATAAGCTGAAGCTTCCCAATGGTTGCTTTGGGAAGACCAGTCAATAGTCAAGCCGACTTGATACAAAAGCATGAATCAGTGTCTCTGCATCCTTTTTATTTACGAAAGGTCTTACTTTCGCTATGTTTCTTAGGTGGAAGAATGACGTTTTCATGGCCTTATTTATATGAGACTTAAAGCTCAGGTCTGAGTCCAAGATGACACCTAGGCTTGTAACCTCAGTCTTTACATAGGATGACAGACTCCCCAGGTTTTCACACAGCACTTCCCTTTTCGCTTTTGGGCCGATCAATAGGATTTCGGTCTTGCTTTCGTTTAATTTTAGGAAGTTATTGTTCATCCACTTGTTTATTGCTAACAGACAATTTGTGATGGACTGTATGGCTGTTATTTGGTTCTGCGGAGATATATAGTTATGTATCATCAGCATAACTATGGAAGCATACATTGTGGTCTCGAATGATGTCCCCGAGGGGCAGCATATATAGTGAGAAGAGTAATGGACCAAGGCAGCTTCCTTGTGCAACTCCAAAGCTGCTGTCATGTTCCTCGGATACATTGTCTCCAAGCTTAACATAGAACCTTCTCCCCTTAATGTATGTTATGAGCCAATTTAGTACATGATCGGAAAAGCCAAGCAGTCTTTCAAGACGACTGATCAGGATATTATGGTCAATCGTATCGAACGCTGCACTAAGGTCCAATAGGACAAGAATTGAGACTTTGCCAGCATCGGAGTTTAGCCTGAGGTCGCTAACTATTTTAGTAAGGGCAGTTTCAGTGCTGTGATTTGTTCTGAAACCTGATTGTAATTCCTCCATGATGTTATTATCTTTGAGAAAGGAGTTTATTTGTACTGAGACTATCTTTTCTAATATCTTGCTGATAAATGGAAGGTTCGATATTGGCCTATAGCTTTTTAGTTCGTTTACATCTAAGTTTGTTTTCTTTAGTAGTGGTTTTACTACAGCCGTTTTAAATGCATCTGGAAAAGTGCCTGTTTGACGCGACATATTTATGATTTCAAGGACATGATTTGAGACACTATCGAACACCCGCTTGAGAAATGCTGTTGGTATAGGATCGAGGCAGGAGGTGGCGGAATTACACTCAGAGACAATCTTACAGAGGTCAGGTAATGTAATACATGTGAATTCCCCCATAGTTATCTCAGGTGGGTTTCCACTCACAGCCAGATCTATATCAGAGGCAATGCTTGCTCTAATCAATGATATTTTTTCATTAAAGAAAACTGCGAACTCTTCACATTTTGTGGCTGATTGCTGCGGTATATGGGGGGGTGGCATGTTAATCAGCCGGTCGATGGTGGAAAAAAGTACCCTGGAGTTACTCATATTTTCTGAGATCATTTTGGAAAAATATTCCTTTCTCGCAAGTTGTATTGCCTTATTGTATGCGCCCATGGCGTCTTTGTATAAATTAAAGTGAGCTGTGAGTTTGAATTTCCTCCATTTTCGCTCGGCTATCCTACATTTTCTCTTGTTATCTTTAACATTGGTTTTATTTAACCATGGAGAGATTCTATCAGTTTTTACCTTTTTAACCTTCAGAGGGGCAACAGTATATAACACTGTTGACAAGGTGCTGTGGAAGTTTTGATCTGATTTAAGGAGGATTCACTGCATTGGTCATATGATTTCATCATACTAGAGAATTTTGCTTCAGCTCTAGCGTCCAGAAGCCTTCTGTGAACTAGGAATTCGCTTCTGGTCTTATGTAATATTAGGCTTGTACCATAGAACACACAATAATGGTCAGAAATTGGAATTTGTTTTACTGATACATTCTCAATGTTTAGCCCTGTTGTTATTAGTAGGTCCAGAGTGTTGCCATGTTGGTGGGTGGCCTCGTGAACATGTTGCATCAGTCCAAAACTGTCCAGTAGGTTCAGAAACCCGCAACCCCTGGGGTCATCCTTTTTGTTGATATGAATGTTTAGATCTCCATTAAGAATGATTCTATCATACCTGGTAATGCAGATCGATATGAGTTCTGAAAATTCCTGTATGAAGAGTGGCGAGTACCTTGGTGGTCGATACAATGTCACACATACTACTGGCATTTCTGTTTTCAATACAATAGCAAGGTATTCAAATGATAAAAATGTTCCCAGGTCAATATCACTGCACACAAATTGAGTGGAGATGATTGCTGCTATTCCTCCTCCCCTCCCACTCTGTCTGTTTGATTGATAGAATTTAAAATTGGAAGGGCAGGTCTCAATCAGTGTTGCTACACCAGCGATGTTGTCTATCCATGTCTCTACTAAAAACATACAATGTACACCATGTTTTACTATGAGTTCATTTATCAGAAATGATTTTTGTTTCAGCGCTCTAACGTTGAACAGTGCTAGTTTTAGCTGTACGGGTTCTGTAGTGGGGCGTGAGACAGTCTGTTGTTGAACACTGATATTGATAAGGTTCGATTTACATATGGGACGTGATAATGAGTAATTGATTAGTCTTCTGGTGATCAGAATCGGGATGACACTCAACGTGTTTCTTTGTAGCTTAGGCTGCTTCTGTATATAGTCTACAGAGCTAGATATGGTTGGTTGTCAGGCCAGTGATGCTACACATTGTGTGACGTTATGTATTAGCACATTTACCCCCGATATGTTTGGATGGATGCCATCGGGTCTGTAATGGTCTTTCCTGGACCAGAGCAGATCAAAGTTATTTATATAGCAAAGTCCTATAGTAGTACAGTAGGTCTGCAGCCATTTGTGCAACCAGAACAGACGGCTAAATCGCTCAGATCCACGACCTATGGATGGAATGGGGCCAGACACAATGCATATTTTGCCCAGGCTTTCAATAGTGAGTATTAGTGATTCAAAGTCAGATTGAAGTTTAGCGGATTGTCTAGCCATTACGTCATTTGCTCCGATATGAATGATAACGGTGTGGGCGGACGGATATCTGTCGATGATTTCGGGAGTACACTCTAGTAAGTCAGTAACTTTTAAACCGGAAAAACAATATGTAATGCCGTGTGGTATTTGCAAAAACCTGGTGATGGAATCTCCGATGAGTAGGATCTCTGGCTGTTCATGGATGCATCCCCCGTCATAGATGGCCAGGTTTCTATGGTGAAAAGTCGCAGGAGTAGCGTCTGCATTGCTGGCGGAGTTAGACGGTTGGTCGGGCAGCAGCGCCGTGTGGAGGGGCTCGTTCACAGCGGCATTTCCATCGATAACACTCGCCGTTTGAATGATGGTACTGGCATAGGCTGCAGAGCACCGCAGGCGAGGACGTTTAAACTTTGGGGAGTCGGACCCATCGCGTGAGTCTGGGGAATTTGGCGATGCGAGAGCAAACAGGGCAGAGCGCTTTCTGCTCCGGGTTGCAGCTATATTTCCATGGTTGAGTCGTGAGCTGGAGAGGGCCG
This sequence comes from Notolepis coatsorum, assembly GCF_963971535.1. Classification (NCBI taxonomy): domain Eukaryota; kingdom Metazoa; phylum Chordata; class Actinopteri; order Aulopiformes; family Paralepididae; genus Notolepis; species Notolepis coatsorum. Next base: position 37,744,388 of record NC_140166.1, on the reverse strand, counting down.
CCGTCCTGGCAGCTTCGCTTGGAGCCTGGCTAGTAGCTAGGCTAGTAGCTAGCATCGGATAGTCTTTGAGCAAAGCTACAGTACTAGCAGCAGGAGACAGAAGCGAGGGAGAGCCTAGGAGGCTGGGATCATTACAAAGAGGATTGAATCGGTTTGATAGTTGAGGTGAATCAAAGGGATCATATAGAGGAAGGGAGAGCTTCCTTCGGCCCCTCACCACTGTCGCCCAGGAGGGACTACTGGTGCAGCCTGCGTCCGCTTGTTCCATGCTAGCCAGCCTGGACATGAGCTCCGTTTGACGCTTGAGAAGATCCATTACTAGTATCTCGATGGACTTCAGTTCCGTTTGCATTTCTGCGACATCTGACGTTGGAGCCATTTCCTCGGGGGAGTTTAGCACTGTGAGTACTGTAGCGTGTAGCTGTAGCTATGGCAACAACAAGCTCCGATAGCTTAGGTCACGTCCAGTAAAAAGTCACATAAAACCAATAAATCCAACAGCATAAACGATAAGAGCAAAAGTCACTGTGATCAGTTAAGATCACTGGTTAAAAAATGGTAGAAAGAAAGAAAACAAAAACGTAGAAAGAAAACAGTCTAAAGTTTGAAAGTTTGGGAGGTCCGCAAAAACACGTCCGTTCAGCAGCAAGTAGTAGTAGTATTAGTAGTAGTACAGTAGTAGTAGTAGTAGTAGTAGTAGTCTTTTACTATGCACTTTGCTACTAAATAATCTCCCTTCCCTATATTACTACATACTATGCTAATATGTCTTTACTACTATGCACTCAAGACTGTAGCAGTAGCACCCAAGTTCAACACTGTTTGTTTGTTCAGAATGTCACCCTCTTGCTACTCTGGCAGAACATTCAAATGTTTACAAAAGTAGCACACTAACTGGCTAAACCTAGCAAGCTAGCAGCCAGCCAGCCACAATGGTGGAAAAAAGTCATAGTTGTTCCCAGTGGCGGACTCAGGCTGTTTGAAGGGCAGGGGCGAAATGAAAAAAGGGCACCTACTGCACAACATGGGACCCCATCAGCAAGCAAAAAGCTATGATGCGTCATGTATGGTGAAATAGTCCTCATCCTTGGTTAAGATTAACATTAGATTAACATGTAGTCTAGGCAATCCAGATTAAAAGTATAACCACACCTCTATGATAAAAACACACAGGGCCGGCTGTCACAAAACAGTCACATCTAGAGACCTCAAAACCTACTCTAGCAAGGCCTTTAACCTTGAACTGGAAAGCCTGGACTGGTCAGATAAGCTCAATGGTACACTGGTTGAAGAAACATGGCTTGGTTTCAAAACCAAATTTTCAACAATACTAAACAACATGGCCCCCCTAGGAACCACCAGGGTAAAAAATCGCGCTGAGCCGTGGATGCACTCCGAAATATTGGCCGCTATGAAAACCAGAGACAAAAAATGCTCTGAGTTTCGTAAAAGTCAGTCAAAGCTTACCAAAAGCACGAGCAGTGAACTCCAAGCCCACGTGACTGAACTCAAACTGGAAAGAAACAGACTAAGAAATGACGTAAATTCCATGATCAAAACTGCAAAAAAGAATTTCATCAATGACAAAACTGAGGAAAACAAAAACAAAGCACGTGAACTTTGGAAATTACTCAATAATCAACTAGGCTGCAGTAAAATACTTAAAACCAGATTCTCAAACATAAAGACAGACAACACGCTCATCACAGACAAGCTGGATGTAGCCAATTACTTAAAAGTTTTCTTCACAAACATAGCCACACAACACTGGTAAACAAACTACCCTCCCACTCAGGGCAGTATGGGGTAGAACACATAGTAGCATACTACAAAAACCTAGGGATCCGCAAAGACGACTTCAAACTGGAAATGGTAACTACAGATGAGGTACTCAAAAAACTGAGCACCCTACAACCTAACAAGGCCACTGGCCATGACAACATCCCCTCCAAATTCCTCAGAGACTCAGCAGCCGCCATCACCCCGTCATCACACACATAATAAACCTCTCCATAAAACAGGGACACATCCCCAAGGACTTCAAAATTGCGAGAGTGACCCCTCTGCACAAAAAGGGCAGCAAATTAGACCCAGGCAACTACCGCCTTTTTTTTTTTTTTTATATATCTTTTTCCCCCTCCTTTTTCCTCCGATTTTCTCCCATCCCAATGTTAGTCGTTATGCCAATTCCCAATCCCCTTCCTGGTCGCTGCGCACTTACCCCCCACAGTCTGTCTGGGAGAGTGGAGGCTACCACGTGCTTCCTCCGACACACGTCCAGCCAATCAACCGCTTCTTTTCACCTGGCAGCGTGGATTCTCACTGAGAGGGCGTAGCGTGTGGAAGGATCACACTATCCCACTTAGATCCTATCCGCGCTTAGCAGGCGCCCCGACCGAACTGTAGGAGTCGCTGTTTACAACGACCCGGACCCACCCCGCCAGCTTCTTCCACCCTCTAATACTGCCAATTGTATTAGTGTGAACGGCCAGCCAAGCTGGTGACAACCCCGGAGCACTACCGCCCTGTTTCTATTCTTACCTCCATCTTGAAAGTCATGTAAAAAATAGTCTACGAACAGGTCGAAAAGTACCTAGCGGAAAAAAATCTAATCTACGAATTCCAATCTGGCTTCAGAACATCCCACTCAACTGACACATGCCTTCTCTATTTGAACAACCACATCAAACAAGAGGTGGACGCGGGCAAATACTGCGGCATGGTCATGCTGGACCTACAAAAGGCCTTCGACACTGTCAATCACTCCATTCTGATTGACAAGCTAAAAGCAATTGGTTTTGATAGTCTATCAGTGAGCTGGATGCAATCCTACCTTGAGGGGAGAGAACAGATGGTGGAGGTAAACGGTACCCTACCCCCCCCCCCCCCCCCCCCCCTCACAGTGAGCTGTGGTGTTCCACAAGGAAGCATACTAGGACTGCTACTGTTCCTAATTTATGCAAATGACATGTCGTCAGCTTGTGACTGCAACTTGTTCTTGTTCGCGGACGACTCAGCCCTGCTGGTCTCTGACAAGAACAAGTTACAGGTTGAAAAAACCCTCAGCTCAGAACTCGGCAGAATCTGCACCTGGCTCGCTGATAACAAACTATCATTACACCTGGGTAAAACAGAGTCCATTCTCTTCGGATCAAATAACAAACTCAGCAAGACCGACAGCTTCTCAGTTACAGTGGGTGACAATATTGTCACAAGGAAAGACGAAATTACATACCTAGGTTCCATCCTAGAGGCAAATCTTTCCTGTGACAAAATGGCATCCAATGTAATCAAAAAAGGCAACCAACGAACTAGATTCTTGTACCGGATCTCCTCTCTGGTAAACAAGAATACCCTGAAGACTCTGGCAGGAGCACTCATTCAAGGGTACTACGACTATGCTTGCACCTCATGGTACCAAAGTACCTCAAAGGCGCTAAAAACAAGATTACAAACATCACAAAACAAACTGGTCAGACTACTACTTGACCTTACTCCTAGAACCCACCTCACCCCTGCCCACTTTGACTACCTAGGATGGCTTAGAGTAGAAGACAGAGTACAGCAACTTGCAATGGGCCTGGTCTACAAGATACACTACACGACTAAGATACCTATGTACATGTCAAAATACTTCCCAAAGGTCAGTGAATACCACGAGCACAACACCAGAGGGAGCTCCACAAATCATGTTAAACCCAGATTCTGCTCAAACAAGGGACTAAACACGTTTCGCAATTATGCCACATCAATGTTGAACGCCCTACCCAAAGCTGTAAAGGAATGTGAATCACTACCCACTTTCAAAACCACTCTCAAAGAACACCTACGGGAGACTGCAATTCGAAACTGGCCCCTGTAAATGTCCTAACCCAACCCCCTCCAATGTACAGTAAATTACCTAACCAAAGAATACGAGACCCTCTTCTTGGAACCAAGTATGATTTCGTCGATATTCCAATATACAGTTTTGCTTGTACAGTTGTACAGTTTCCCCCACCCCGCCTCAATCAATCAATCAATCAATCAATCAATCAACAATACACATTTAAAATGTTTATTTCACAAACACCTCCAGAGGTGGTTATTTCCATGCTATATGTTAAGCTATAATAGAACACTTTATTCAAGAAAAGTACATGAAAGAAATATGATTTTAAGACCCAACATTAGATTACTGTAACTGAAAAGTGTTCTCATTTGAAAATAACTCTGGATGTCCATTAAAGGCACATATTGGTTTAAGCCGGTGTGTTTAGTTCAGTGCAGATTTAGGACCTGGGGACTATACTACCGTACGTTACTAATACTTGTCTTGTCTTGTCTTGTCTTGTCTTGTCTTGTCTAATACTACTATACTATGAAAGAGAACTAGCTAGTTACTTAGGGGAGCTAATGTGTGAATTAAGTAGTAGTTAACTTGCTACACAAAGTGAGTGTTGGTGTTAGCCAGCAGTTTGTTGTTGTTTTTATTTTAATAACCCAGTGGTAACTTTCTGTTGAGAATAATTGTCCAGGCGGTCAATAAAGTGCCTGAAGAGAAGTCGAACTACCTCATTCTTCACTGATCGCCACAGTATGATTTCAACAATGGGATTGGGAATGAGTATTTTAAACGTTATTGTTTCATCATTGGCAACAATTTATTTTGTCTTTTACTTTCAAATACAGTTAAACTAACTTACTCTAACCTAACCTAAAGGATACATTGGAAAAAATAGGGACAGTGCAGATCGAGAAACATCTAAATGTTAGCTAGATATTAGCCCATCGGTCCCTTGCAAAAACTCAGAAAATATTTGCTAATGGCCACATAATGTGTTTTGAAAATAAGCAGGGTTTAACTATTTGGAAACACCCCTAGACTGTCGTCATCATGGCACCCACTTTGTGAAAGCCTGCCCTAGTAAGCTGCATCACATTTTATCCACTAACAGAGCACTCGTTAAGACACGTTATTTAATTTTCTTGCTATGTTTTCCCATGTGAAGGGCAGCCAATAGGGCATGTCCTCTCTTTTTTGCCACTCAAAAGGGCACTTTAGCATGATGTTTTCCAACTGTGGGGTACATGGTCATGTTTAAACCATTGGAGGGACACCAATAGGGCACGTCCTTTTTCTCCACTCAAAAGAGCACTTTTATGTGACGTTATTTAACCTGGGGGCACATGTCTGAGACCAAACATACTACATCCCTGCATGTCTGAGACCAAACATTCATACTACATCCCTGCATGTCTGAGACGAAACATTCATACTACATCCCTGCATGTCTGAGACCAAACATTCCTACTACATCCCTGCATGTCTGAGACCAAACATTCCTACTACATCCCTGCATGTCTAAGACCAAACATTCATACTACATCCCTGCATGTCTGAGACGAAACATTCATACTACATCCCTCCCTGCATGTCTGAGATGAAACATTCATACTACTGTACATCCCTGCATGTCTGAGACCAAACATTCATACTACATCCCTGCATGTCTGAGATGAAACATTCATACTACTGTACATCCCTGCATGTCTGAGACCAAACATTCATACTATATCCCTGCATGTCTGAGATGAAACATTCATACTACTGTACATCTCTCTCTCTCTCTCTCTCTCTCTCTCTCTCTCTCTCTCTCTCTCTCTCTCTCTCTCTCTCTCTCTCTCTCTCTCCTTTGTCTTCGCAGCCACAGTGCCAACCTAAAGCCTCCTGCCTCAGGACATGTCACAGATTCATGGGACACATTGGGACAGCCAGCCAACCTCCATACAAGCAATGCACGCCCACACCCCCCCCACACACACACACACACACACGCACACGCACACACACACGCACACGCACACACGCACACACACACGCACGCATGCGCGCACACACACACACGCACACACACACACGCACACGCACACACACAGACTCATATCATCAGCTAGACCGATCATATTTGAAGAGCTATTACTTCCACACGAGTCCTTGCTCTAGTCTGTCCAAACAGACTCGTCACGCAGCACGGGGCAAGTGCAGCGCTTCCTTGTGACTTAAGTGGAGTCAGCGAGACCGCTGGAGAAGAAAGAGGTCGGCGTGAGGCCAGCAGCTAGTCACCACCACCCTAGACACCTAGACGACTCCATCACCGCTCACCTAGAGGTTTGAGGATGCTTCTGCTGGCCTCCTCGCTGTGTTCCGTGTCCGACTTGTCCGAGGCATCGGTTGACCTCTCCTTCGTGTCCTTCGTGTGGACGGCTTTCCGGCGGTGACGTCTCCGGCGTCGGTAGCTCTTGGGGACGTGCACGCCGATGTACACGGTGTGGTGACCTGCCGGGACAGAGAGAGACAATACAATGAGATGCTTTGGGCAGCAGGAGGGCTAAGCTAGTGGTACTAGATCTCCTGAGTCACAGAAGCAGTTCTGATATCTACAGTATAGGCTCACATTGACAGGTTTCATCAACAATATTCATAAATATTCGAGGTCGCCGGGACCGGGGGAGATGGGGGTGGCACTCCCGTCGCCGTGCATGGCGGTGTGTGAGTGGCGTGCGGGCTGTTTGTGTTTTCCTTCGGTCGTGACATGCTTTATCAGGGGGTGTGTCTTGGATGGGGATGTGGTGGGGATTGGTGTGTTTCGGGTGTTTGGGGTACCGGGCAGAGATTTTTTTCACGTCACAAATACTGTAGAATGTAGATCAATACAGTCTGTATTAAGTGATTGTTTCTTTTTCAAACGTAGCCAAGAGTAAAGACCCTAACCCTATCAAAACAGCAGTCAAAGTGTATATTTTCAGCACTACGTTTGTTTACCAAATATGAAATATGAGCTTGTAAAAATCTCTGTGAATTGCACCGGAAAGCGGACAATTTAGACGTGAGGACAGGAAGCCATCATGAAATCGTTGTAGTCCTAAGAAAGAGGAGACGCAGGGCTTCCGATGGAGGTTGAAATTTCATAAAACTACACTACCCAGGTCACACCAGCCGCATACAAACGTAGTCCAACCATTTTTCTTTTACAGATATTGATGTGGAAATCGTGTTTATATCTCTCGGCTCGAACAAACCTCAACGTTATTGCCATAAAATACAACGTATATTGTTTCTTTACCTTTCTGTGAACGTCTAGGAAAAAACCATGTCGCAATCCGGTAAAAAATGGCAGAGCTATGGACATTATACAAAAGTGAAAGTAGTAGATTTCATTCATGGTCTTTGCTGCCCTGTAACGGGCACCTGGTGGTACTAAATCCAGATTTAACTCTGCCATTGAAAAGAGGAGATTTGGGCCGATCCATACTGTATGACATGGCCATAATAAGTAAATTTATAGGCCTGATATTCTACATTCTATATTCATATTTCAAATTGCATGTGTCCGGATGGAAGAATTCAGTACTGTATGTAAAAACCCATCTTTCACTTTTGGTCAATGTTAGCATGGTGTTATTCACCGTCAAAGATGAAAAAAAAATTATATTCTCCTTTGGTCCATTACAATTTACTCAAGCATAGTAACAGACACAATATTTCTGACACTGGGAATACACTCCCTGAGGTCCATAGATGTCCCTAGATACCAAGAACATGGACCTTGTAGAAGTGGAGCAATCTTCCATTTACTTGGGTATGTACTTTTAGGCACATTTTCTGAAAATATGGCTAGGGCCATATTAAAGGGATATTTTTCTATGTTTATATGCCTAATACTCTTATCAACATGGGAGTGGACAAATATTCTTGCTTTATGCAAATGTATGTTTATTAAATTAAATAAATAACCAAAATGACAAATATTAAATTTGTAAAGGGGTGGCATTCCCCTTTAATACAAGTTAGTCTGTCACCCTTTCAAAGAGTTCTAATGGTGAATAGATTGACTTGATCATGGGCCTTGCCTCCAGCAGGACATGCTGCTCCTACTGTACATAATAGTTATAGTATCTAGTCAAATCTCATCTAGCTGAGAATTAACTAGAGTGGGTACTAGAGTTTGATGTGTACAGTAGATGGAAAATACGCTTTTCTGATATTTTCTTAACCTATCAACAAACCTTTTATAGCCACACAATACAGAAAATGCAATTAGAAACTCATATTTACCCATTGTCTAGTGTTAGAAACATGTCTCCATCCTTATTTGTTATTTTTGCTACTTATTTGTTTACATTTGGATGACTGATTGGGTCAAATATCAAATAATACACGGGTACAGAGTGGAATATACACAAATATGGCATTACTCAAGTACCACAACTTGAGTAACTCAAGTGCAAAGGAATATATATATTTTTTGTATCTGTGTACATGCAAAACATTGGCCTCGTGAACTGCTGCGAAGCAAGCGAGACAAAGACAAGAACATAATCCATACTGTACTTTCAAATCATCAACTGCACTCCTGAACATAACTGCACATTCATCAGAGAACGTAATGTAGCCCTATGTGCGAACTAAAAACGTTCAAATGATTCCGCTCAGAGTTTAGCCTCCCAGACCCCAAGTCCTAAGTCCATGTAATGACCAACTGAGCCCCTGTCGGAACACAATCAGATCATTGGTCCTCGTGCTCGAACAGACTTTACGAGAAAGTTACGAACAAATGTATTCTTAACTCGTTTGTAGCAACGAACAGGATTTAAGAACGCCTTCTTAGCGGCTTCATTTGGGAGAAACCATTGGTGATTTAAGAACGCCTTCTTAGCGGCTTCATTTGGGAGAAACCATTGGTGATTTAAGAACGCCTTCTTAGCGGCTTCATTTGGGAGAAACCATTGGTGATTAAGAACGCCTTCTTAGCGGCTTCATTTGGGAGAAACCATTGGTGATTAAGAACGCCTTCTTAACGGCTTTATTTGGGAGAAACCATTGGTGATTAAGAACGCCTTCTTAACGGCTTCATTTGGGAGAAGCCATTGGTGATTAAGAACGCCTTCTTAGCGGCTTCATTTGGGAGAAATCATTGGTGATTGCGTTCACGTCAATTCTACAGACATCCTCGGAATTAATATTTATAGTCATGACTGAACGAGGCACTGTGATGTCCGAAAATGAATAAAAGCACTACACAAACACTGTAAATGACAGTGAATAAATAAATAAGAACTAAACCCAATCGTGTGGATATAGCTATAGTGGAATAGACTGTATTAAAATTCCATATACCGTCTTGTTCTATATTGTTATTATTTATTGTTGGTTTTATTTATTTATTACATTGCTTAGTGTGTGCACATCGTAAAAGCCAGTGGAGAAACATTCCACTGCGCCTCATACTGTTCACGAGTTGAACCCACTCAAATGACAACAGACACAAAGGATAAGTTTAACGAATTCCATATAAATCTATTGCTCATTATCAACGATGTTACAGCCTGATGCAGGCGGCTTGGTGAGGATGCATACGGAGCTGCGCGCTCCTGGGCACCTGCGCTCAGCACACACACACTTGTACTGTATTATACTAACTATTCTCCTCATTGTACTGCATTATACTAATTATTCTCCTCATTGTACTGTATTCTACTAACTGTTGTCCTCATTGTACTGTATTCTACTAACTATTCTCCTGTGCTATAATGTATTTGACTAACTATTCTCCTGTGCTATAATGTATTTGACTAACTATTCTCCTGGGTTATACTGTATTTGACTAACTATTCTCCTCATTGTACTGTATTCTACTAACTATTCTCCTGGGTTATACTGTATTTGACTAACTATTCTCCTGGGTTATAGTTCAAGTTCTTCAAGTTCTTTAATAGTTGTCATACAGAAGTACAGAATACTTTCATACAAAATGCTTCTTACTGTTACGCTCCAGAGACTGTGCTAGACAAGATAGTATCAAATAACATAATAACATAATATAGCATGAATTTAGAAGAAGAAAATGAGGTCACAGTTGTTCGGTATAGACATATGTACAATGTTCTGAGTTACCATATAATATACAATACACAATACTATGCAGTGTACTAATGTACAGTACTATCTAGTGCAAAGCAGAAATGGGATGAGGTACAATTTTAGGTACAATTTACAGTAAGGTGTACGAGTTGTAGTGCAATCCTTCATCCATAAATATAAAGTGTGGGGAGTGGGTGCTACAGTGTGTTTGTTTAAAGTGGGTGTGTGCTATAAAGTGTGTGTAGTGGGTGCTACAGTGTGTTTGTTTAAAGTGAGTGTGTGCGTGTGGATGTGTGTGCTATGTGTGTTTGGTGGTTGTTGTTGTGTAGTGTTCATTCATTGTTCGTTTAGCAGCCTGATGGCCTGGGGATAGAAGCTACTTCTGAGTCTTTCTGTGCTCGCCTTGAGACTCCTGTATCGCTTGCCTGACGGCAGCAGTTCAAAGAGGCAGTTGTTCGGGTGGCTCGAGTCCTTAATAATTCTCTTAGCCTTCCCCTTGCAACGCTTGTAGTAAATGTTCTGGAGGGTGGGGAGCCCCCCTCCAATTGTGCGTTCGGCTGAACGTGTCACTCTTTGTAGTCTGCTTTGGTCTTTTGCAGTGCTATTCCCAAACCAGGAGGAGAATAACAGTATATAGTAACACAGTGTGTTATACTGTATTCTACTAACTATTCTCCTGGGTTATACTGTATTTGACTAACTATTCTCCTGGGTTATACTGTATTTGACTAACTATTCTCCTGGGTTATACTGTATTTGACTAACTATTCTCCTCCTGGGTTATACTGTATTTGACTAACTATTCTCCTGTGCTATAATGTATTTGACTAACTATTCTCCTCCTGGGTTATACTGTATTTGACTAACTATTCTCCTGGGTTATACTGTATTTGACTAACTATTCTCCTCCTGGTTATACTGTATGTGTGAGCTGAACAGAAGCTCTATGAGCTCAATGTCAACTGTCTCCTGGTTCCACCAGCGCGGCAGGAGACACATGACCCAACCAGGAAGTAGCAGGTCCAGTCACAACAAAAGACACAGTGATCTCTCTCTCTCTCTAAACACAACAGTTCTCATTATTCACTGGTGTCACAATGCCTTGTGTTTTGGAGGATTCATCACAGTCCACTCACACCAACAGAGAACTGCTGCTCTAGTAGCCGGGGGTAACGGGAAAACATTATGAGAAAACATGTCAATCAAAGGCTTAGCCCAAATATCTTCTCCTAATATATATATATAATTGAATTAAAGGGTTGTCCCTTTGTATTTGGTCTGCGAGTAGTCTTATGGACCATACAAGGTTGTCTCTGATCATTAGAACCTTTTAAGATGTTCAGGCTAAAGCCAGGACGCTCTCAATTCCTGTTATCATATTACTGACTCTATTCTCAGTGCAGAAGATGGTTGGACTGAGCAGGGTTGATGTGTGAGAGAGAGAGAGAGAGAGAGAGAGAGAGAGAGAGAGAGAGAGAGAGAGAGAGAGAGAGAGAGAGAGAGAGAGAGAGAGAGAGAGAGAGAGAGAGAGAGAGAGAGAGAAAGTGTGTGTTGGAGAGAGAGAGAGAAAGTGTGTGTGTGTGTGTGTGTGTGTGTGTGTGTGTGTGTGTGTGTGTGTGTGTGTGTGTGTGTGTGTGTGTGTGTGTGTGTGAGAGAGAGAGAGAGAAAGAGATAGAGAGACTGAGAGAGACAGACAGAGAGAGAGAGAGAGAGAGAGAGAGAGAGAGAGAGAGAGAGAGAGAGAGAGAGAGAGAGAGAGAGACAGACAGACAGACAGACAGACAGACAGACAGACAGACAGACAGACAGACAGACAGACAGACAGACAGACAGACAGACAGAGAGAGAGAGAGAGATAGAGAGAGAGAGAGGGGGGAGAAAGAGATAGAGAGACTGAGAGAGAGAGACAGAGAGAGAGTGTGTGTGAGAGAGAGAGAGGGAGAGAGAGTGTGTGTCTGTGTGTGTGAGAGAGAGAGAAAGAGAAAGAGAGAAAGAGAGAGAGAGAAAGAAAGAGTGTGTGAAAAAGAGAGAATGAGAGGAAGAGAGAAAGAAAGGAAGAAAGAAGAAAGAAAGAAAGAAGAAAGAAAGAAGAAAGAAAGAAAGAAAGAAAGAAGAAAGAAAGAAAGAAAGAAAGAAAGAAAGAAAAGAAAGAAAGAAAGAAAGAAAGAAAGAAAGAAAGAAAGAAAAAGAGAGAGTAAGAAAGAGAGAAAGTGTGTGTGAGAGAGAGAGAGAGAGAGAGAGAGAGAGAGAGAGAGAGAGAGAGAGAGAGAGAGAGCAGATTATGACATGGGGGGATAGGAAATATATATATATACGTGACAGACAGAGAGACAGACAGACAGAATGTTTATCAAACAAGTGTGCAGCTGGAGTTACAGTAGAACCAGCATTACCCATACAGTACATACTACAGTTGCTGCCCAATAGATGTTTGGTTCAACAAGAGCTGGCACCTCTCCAGTATTTATGCATCAACATAAAAACACTAGATCAATCGTACACGGCTCATGCAATGCCTGTATTAATGGGAAAATATATAAGTCATCTCCATTTGAAAAATACATATGCTGTAGATTAAATGGGGAGGTGATGATTTAAAATGTAAATGGCCAAAAATATCATAATGTAAATATTTCAAACGCTGCTAATTGTTTACTGAGAGGTGCATTCAAAAGTTCTGCTTGCTTGTTAAAAGTCGGACCACAAAGTAAAGTTTGGTGTTTTTGGGCCACCAGGGCAAAGGGTAAACAGCTTGCAGGCTACACTGTATGGTGAAATTAGTCTAGCATGTCAATCACAATAGGCTGTCAATCAAAACAGTAATGGGGCGGGACTAATCTCTTGACAGACTTGAGAAAGGCACCATAGAGGCCAATAAACTGGTTATACAATGATAATGAATCTTTACAGACATGCATCTCAAACCTTTATTTTAACTCGAAAAATCTGTTGAGATTGCCTTAATTTGCAATGATATTGTGTTACATGCCATTTAAAATGCCATTAAATGATTAAATCACCCAAGCCCCTGGTGAGTGACTCCCTCGACCATACCATAATGCATACCAGGCAAACATTGGGGTGGAGGACGCCATCATCTACATATTCCACAGAGCCTACATACACCTCAGAGCCGTGCAGCGCAGTGAGAATCATGTTCTTCGACTTCTCCAGTGCCTTTAATACCATCCGGCCTTTGCAGCTAGTAGAGAAGCTCACAGTGATGCAGCTGGCCATGGCCTGGTGGCCTGGATCACTGACTACCTCAGACCACAGTACTTCAGTACGTCCCCCAAGGAACTGTGCTGTCACCCTTCGTGTTCACCCTCTACACCCACGGCCACCTCCAATTCAACATCAGCTAGACCAAGGAGCTGGTGGTGGAATACTGAAGAGGCAAGAATAGGACCGCAACTCCCATCAGCATCCAAGGGGAGGAGGTGGAGATGGCAGAGACCTACAAGTTCCTGGGAGTATATACTGTACCTGAACAACAAACTAGACTGGTCGGACAAACACAGAGGCAGGTTGTTCTTCCTGAGGAGACCCAGGTCCTTCAATGTGTGCACTGCTGCGTTTGTTTTACCAGTCTGTAGTAGCCAGTGTCCTTTTTTTGCCGTCGTATGCTGGGTCCCTATCAACTCAACACCATTTAACAAGCTGGTGGCAAAGACTATCTCCGTAGTGGGAGACAAACTAGTCAAACTAGAGGTGGTGGCAAAGCGGAGGATGAGAAAGAACCCCTCCCACTAGCCAAGATGAGGAGCACATTCAGCCACAGATTCAAAACAGGCTCTCGTACAAAAAAAGGATTGTTCAATACTCAGAGTTGTCTTCCGGTCCAGGGTCAGTACACAAGGGGGTTTCTCAGCCCATCTAGGGTCCAGTACACAATGAACACCTTTTCGCCTTCACCACTCCTCTCACTACCTCTCACCTCACAAAACTCTGTTACCAACAATCTCTTTCTCTACGTACTCAGCTTCAACCTCACCTCCTCTCAACAATACTCTATCTGTCCTAGTGTTTTTTATGGTATGTGTGTCTGGTGTGTGTGCGTGAGGGTGTGTTCTATCAGTCCTAATCAGCTGCCTAATTGCTTCCACTCCTCCCGTGGCAGTAGTATCGCCCATCCTTCACATAGCCATGGGATGGGTGGTGATATCTGCCACAATATATTATGACCGATAGGGTATACAGACCCTCATCTGCACTTTTGTGTATACTGTATACTTTTAGTCATCGTTTATATTGAGAATACATTTTATTGCCTATATTTATGTATTTTTTCTATTACCCTGCCCATACCTGGCCCTCCTGGAACTGATGGACACAGAGCTGGTTGACACAGAGGGAATAGGACCACCGTAGGCAGGGGGCCATATCCTCCATTTGATTTAAATCACTACTTGTTTAATGTGGTAGGCAGGGAGGGGGGAGGGGGGCCATATCCTCCATTTGATTTAAATCACTACTTGTTTAATGTGGTAGGCAGGGGGCCATATCCTCCATTTGATTTAAATCACTACTTGTTTAATGTGGTAGGCAGGGAGAGGGGAGGGGGGCCATATCCTCCATTTGATTTAAATCACTACTTGTTTAATGTGGTAGGCAGGGGGCCATATCCTCCATTTGATTTAAATCACTACTTGTTTAATGTGGTAGGCAGGGGGGCATATGCTTCATTTGATTCCTCATCAGTGATAGAGGAACTGCTTTTTTGTATATAGATTTGAAATATTTATAGAAATACAATACACTTTTAATATTCTAGCCAATAGCTGAAGTAAACAGACTTTCTATGGTTTCAACATACTTCAAGAGTATAGGGAGGTGTAGTCACTTTAGTTTCCCGTGCGGTCCACCCGTATAGGGATTTATCATTTGGAAAATGTATTATCGGCTATTGTAATAATTCTGCCTCATGAACATTGGCAAGCTTTCCATTTTTTGTCCAACATTGTTTACGCATTTTTGGTTGAAATCAAATTAAACGTAATTATTTTACGATTAATTGCGAATAGTTTCATGTTGAGCTATAGATTCTGGATGAATACACACAGAAAGGTACACTGTGCCAATGTTCATGCTTTATTTGTTTTAAACGAGACGATTTAGAAATGTGTCCATTGGAAATACATTGCAATTTCAAGCGAGGTGGACTGGCCTGAAATGATGACGTAACCACTACACCTCCCTAATATACAGCCACAGTTTCTGTAGTGTAGTAGTATGCACAACAATGCACGAAGTTGGCTTGACAGTGTGAAGAGGAGTAAGAAAGACAGAGCGTAGAGAAAAGGGGGACGAGCGTTAGACAGGAATGATACATGACAGGGAGCTGGGAGGGAAGATTTGCACACTGCTAGTGAGGTTTTGTCAACGACTTCCGCTTCTTTTTTTCTCATCATGAGGAAGAGGAACTTCTTTTGGAGTTGATCACAACAGAAGCTTGAATGAAATTAAGTCCTCGGGGGGGGGGGGGGGGGGGGGGGGGGTTGTGCTAGGAAGTTTGTTTATTTCACTAGATTGTTGAAGAGTGGCAACACCACCGCACGTTTCCCCAGTAACAGAGCCACGGGGGCCGCAACGTGCTACGACGCCGACCGCATACTAATATTGTCCGGCTTTCAAATACTGTAGGTTTACTGTTGGTTCTTTTGTATACAATACTTTCTTCACACTTTCAATCTCACCTTTGGCAATTTGACATGACTTGTCAGGCTAATTAAGCTTGATTTAACTGAATAGGGGAGGGAGAGAGAGAGAGAGAGAGAGAGAGAGAGAGAGAGAGAGAGAGAGAGAGAGAGAGAGAGAGAGTTATATAATCTACTGCTGTATTAAAAACAGCGACCTCTAGGCACTTTGTTTAAAGGGGACATGTACTGCTATTCCTAGCACTATTTGGGCAACTTTACACATTTCCTGTTAGTCTATTGAAGACATCTGTAAGGTTTTTAAAAAAAAATGCATTGTTTTATATTTCTAATCAAGTACTCAAAACCATCATTTTCCAGCTTCAAGATTTCAGGCTGTTATGGCCTGGCTCCGCCATAAGCACTTTGAGTGACAGTCAGTCCACACAGTCTGCGACTGGTAGACAGAGAGAGATAGAGAGAGAGAGAGAGAGGGGGGGGGGGGGGGGTGCGAGAGAGAGAGAGAGAGAAAAAAAAAAGACAGGCCGTCTCTTCCTTTCGTTTTTTCTCTCCCTGCGGCAGCTTGTGGGGGGGGGGGGCTCTCTTCCTCCCCTCTCCCGTGTGGCGCGGCAGGTCCCCCCCCCCCCCCAAGTGCTCCCTCCCTCTCTCTCTCTGTCTCCCTCTCTCTCTCTCTCTCCCTCTCTATCTCTCTCTCTCTCTCTCCCTCCCTCCAGAGTATGCAGAGGTGTCGGGTTTGACTGCCTCGCAGTATGAGGACGTGGTTTTCCACTCGCTGTCTAGTCTGCGTGTATCGTCTATGTAGATTGTGGGCGGGCATTAGCTACAACCACAGAGCCAATCACATCACTGTCTTCTACCCAGAGCCTGAATGACGTGACTCAGGCCTTCAAATCAGGATGGACTAATTTACTGGAGCAGGAAATTATCTAAGCTGAATCAGAGCAATCCGCCAATATGGTATTTAGACACTAAAACACATTGATACTAACTCCTATTACTATAATACAATGCTAGAGACTGAAAAATGACATTTATAGTACATGTCCCCTTTAAATGTTTTGTTTTGTTCTGATGTGTGGGTTGGAGTTTAGTCATTTATTATAGTGTGAATTTCTCCAGACCTCTCTTGGCAGAGCCTGAGGTGTGGCCAGCAGTAACCTCAACTCAACTCCAACCTACACATCAGACCGAAACTAAAAATATAAACAAATTGCAACACAGAGCGAGACTCTATTGCCTAGAGGTTGCTGTTTGACAGAATTACAGATTCTACCTTTTGTTGAATGGGTTGATGGCATTGATGAGTTGAATCAATGTCCTTATTAGTTACATTGACTAAGGTTTCAGTTCAACTTTGTGGTGAAAGTTCAAACAAGTCAGGAAAACTGATAATAAAAAAAAAACATTCAAAAAGGTTACTTAACTAAATGAGTTGAGTATGGAACGGTTACCGGTTTTAATGATAACCACTGTAAAATTCCCTGACAGTTAGTAATAACGTTCAAATTTATAATCATTACGACTCCCGGAGTCAGCATTGCCCTGCGGCTTGGGCCGGTCGTCATACGAACTCGTTTGGCTGAGTTAGGGGGAGAGAAGTCGAGGGTGGTAATCTGGCGTTGTGGACAGCGACGCCTACAGGTCAGGTCTGGGCGCCTGCTCAGCGAAAGGCAGGAAATTGTGAAGGCAGCGTGACCCATAGATATATATAGAACACTAGATAGCTTACCCGCGCTGCCGGCCAATGGAGAGCGACGTCGTCGTAGGGCGGCCATCTTGCCCCAGGCAGCTCAGCTACTGATAACATTAATGTCTATGGTGCATGTACTATTTAAATAACCATAGATTGCTCAATTCTTTTTTTTTAAGATTTATTTTTTGGCGTTTTATCGCTTTATTGCTACTGGGCAGTCCAGTAGAGAGAGACAGAGGAGGAATGGGAGACAGAGTGGGGGGAAGACATTCGGCAAATAACGACGGGTTCGGGAGTCGAACCCGGGTCGGCCGTGTCGCGGCTGAGCGCACTATGTGGTTCGCCACTGGGCCGCCCCTGATTGCTCAATTCTTTACCGATTTTCAAAACGGGTTGGTTTGCTATAAACATCAAAGATGTAGTTATGATACTGCATACTTATTATTAAACTAAAGATGTTTTTTTACAAACCGCTTGAATCATAGCCACGTTAATAATGCTTGTAATAAACCAAACCGTTTGTAAATCCGTCAATATTTCAGCGAGTTATGAGTATTTTTGTCTGTGCAGATCACTCACCCTCCAACAGCTACCATAGAACGTAACAGAAAGGCTGACTGGGGCAAGATGGCGGCGGTTCAGCGACGCTGGTGACTCCGCCTTAAGCTATCTAGTGTTCTATATATATCTATGGCGTGACCTCCCACGCGTTACGCTTCACCAATGAGAGTCCTCGCTGCCAGGTGAGAAGAGAGCCACTGGCTGTCTCCACATGTGTCGGAGGAAGCATGTGGTGGACTTCAGGGTTCCCTTGTACCGACCAGTAGGAGGAACATGCGCACAACAACAACCAGGTAGGGGAGGGGGGGGAATTGGCATAGCGACTAAATTGGGATGGGGAGAAAAAAATTAAAATCAGGTGGAGAAAAAGAGGATTACAAAAACAAAAAAAATAAATTATAATCATTAAAACCACGTTTGATTACGACGCTTTGAAAAACTCACAGTAAATACTGTCTAGACTGTTCAGCATCAACCAAAGATGTTAGCAACGATCTCCCAGATGCAGGAGCGCAGGTGCAGCATGCAACGTGGCTTTGTTATGCAATGATTTTTCAGGCTTAGGACTATGACTGAAGTGTGTACGTATTTTGGTTTTTATAAGAATGCAGAAATCTTTGTAAAAGGGTGCAACACTATAGCGAATACAATGTAATATAACTAACGTTAGCTCAATGCATGATGTGGGGACTTCAGAATGGGGGCAATTATTTAAGCAAAATTAAGCTAGCTTGACACAGCAACAGATTTGACACCAGTGTTGTAGTCGAGTCACTAAATCTCGAGTCTGAGGCCCTTGTTACACAGACTGTTTTTGTGTTAGTTTTGAATACGTTTTGAATACGTTTGCTGTCTCTGTTAGATAGAAATGCCGTTTTGGCAGGAAACGTTTTGGCCCTACTGAAAACGCTGAAATTGTGTTTCCGTTTTGGATACTCGCCTACCGTAGCTACCCTGTTAGCTCAGAGATCATCTTTCAACATAACAAGCATTAAACAAAATGGCCCAGTCATCTATTCACCTTTGTTTAATACACAAGGCGTTGTCTCTAATGTTATCTAGCTACTGATAGCTCCTGATATGATGAATTGAAAATGGGGGACCCTGATGTAAACAAGACGAAAGTCTTTCTCTGGTCTGCATCCCCTTAACAATTGTATGTATTGAGATGTACTGTACTGTACCCATTCTGCAATCTGTTAATAAACTTTTCAATCAATCAATCAATATTATCAGTTTGGTGCTGGCTGGCTAACGTGTGCTAACGTTATCTGCTAGCCACAATGCTATACTGTTATAATGGCATATTCCTATCGCGTTAGCATGTAAGCTAACAAAATCAGCGCCGATGAGACTAAACTCCGCTCTTGGTGGTAAATTGTGTTGATGTTAGTTTTGTTTCATCAACAAATGAGAGGCAGAACACACAGTGAATGTATCCGTTTTGTTTATTGCACTTTTATTACACTTTGCTGAAAAATAAGTGCTGCATTGGCTAAATAGCCGGAGCATTTAAAGATAGCGGCGTGTTGACATTTCTTTGCAGGAAGTGTATTGGCACATTCAAGTTCTGATTGGTTGACAATTGCCTTCATGTTCGCCACCTACTGCCACCTACTGCTTTGGCAGTGTACTACATCACTGTGCTCAGGTGACAAAACGAAAGTGCTCAGGTTGCAAAACGAATGTCTGACTCGCCTACCGCTACGTTGCGACCTGGAAAAGCTAAACTCATCTTCAAAACGAAACAAAAACATCAGTCAGTCTAACCGCAGCCTGAGTTGAGTCTCGAGTCCCCAGTGTTCGAGTCAGCATCCAAGTCCGAGTCACTAAAGAAGAGCCAGAGTCGAGTCCGAGTCGAGCCCCCATTACCCTAGTCCGAGTCCGAGTCATCAAGGTTGAGTCTGAGTTGACATACAAATAAAAAAAGGTCTACATTAAACATAAATGACACAGCGGTCACCATTTCAAAGGGAGTTCATTTACTTTGTGTCACAATAGCCAAACAAATGCACTAGCCATCAATATATTGTGCCAAATGATTATAAAATATAAATTGTATTAGCGACTCCCAACATGTGGGCTGCTCCCCACTAGTGGTCCATGAGGGTACTGCAAGTGGGCCGCCAAATCATTGGATAAATGCTACGATTTAAAATAAAATATAATATATATATTTTGAATGACCCGTCAAACAAAAACGAAAGGTTCGTAGAAACTACAGCAATGAGTACTTGGCACTTGGATTTTCTTGGACGGGCACTGAAGTTGAACAGTTACCGGACTTACCGCTGTGCATACTGTGTTTTGAGATTTTATCAAAATAAGCTTTGAAGCCATGCAAACTGCATTGTCACCTCGTAGTTTTTATGCCATCCAACTGGATGAATCGACAGAAAATAGCAAATCAGTCAAACCCGATTGCCTACGTGCGATGTGAAAATAATGGAGAGATAAAAGATGAAATATTTACCAATATGTTTAACTGCCAAGGCCATTTTTGACATCCTGAACACTTTCATAGTTTCAAACGGTATAGATTGGTCCAAATGTGTGGGAGTGAGCACTGATGGAGCCTGTGCAAAGTTGGGTCAGCACAGTGGAGTTGTCATGCTGGTGAAAGCTGTGGCTCTACTAGCAACATCTGTCCACAGTATAGATGCAGTATATACAGTATTATGTATGCAGTATACACAGGGAAGCACTGGCTGCAAAGAGAATGCCTGTAGATCTAAATACTGTTTTATACGAGGCAGTCAGAGCAGTCAACGTCATCAAGATCCTTCAAATTCACGCTTATTTGCAGTTTTATTAGATGGGCAGTGACCATACCCAGCTTCTGTTGCACAACAAAGTCCGGTGGCTCTCACAGGAGAAGGTACTGACACCGTTTTTTGAGTTGCATGATGAGGTGAGGGTGTTTTTTCACAACACAAAGTTTGAACTCGCACATCACTTCAGTGACTTTGAGTGGCTGACTAAATTGGTTAGGTTACTTGATGATAAGAAGCCATGATGCATTTTGACTTGTGTTGAAATTATGCATTTTGGCTTGTATTGACTGTAGTCTGGCAACTAGTCATACATGCTGGATAAACAGACTTTGTATTGCTTGTACATTGACATTGAAATTATGCACTTTGGCTTCTATTGAAATAATTCTAGTTTGGCAAGTGTACAGTACATGCTGGGTGGATAGCGTCTATGAAATTCACTGTGCAAGGGTATGCCATTTGATTCCGGTATTTTGACATTTGGGTTATGATTCAGTTGTGAGCCTTTATTGTGTCAATACTGCTATGTGGGAGAATGCAACTGATGTGGTTGAAATGATTGTAGGCTGCCCCTCACTGTGCTTGTTTGATGTGTGGTGCTGACGGATAGATCCTTTGATCGTAAAAATACAAGTGTGCTGAGAACGCACCGTTTGGCTCCCACACTACTTATGGTCGGGTGTGGGCTGCAAACATTTTAGATATGGTGGTCTAGTTATATGGTGGTCTAGTTATGGTGGTCTAGATATGGTGGTCTAGTTATGGTGGTCTAGATATGGTGGTCTAGATATGGTGGTCTAGATATGTTGGTCTAGTTATGGTGGTCTAGATATGGTAGTCTAGATATGTTGGTCTACTTATGGTGGTCTAGATATGGTGGTCTACTTATGGTGGTCTAAATATGGTGGTCTACTTATGGTGGTCTAAATATGGTGGTCTAGTCATGGTGGTCTACTTATGGTGGTCTAGTTATGGTGGTCTACTTATGGTGGTCTAGATATGGTGGTCTACTTATGGTGGTCTAAATATGGTGGTCTAGTCATGGTGGTCTACTTATGGTGGTCTAGTTATGGTGGTCTAAATGGTAAATGGCTAAATGGCTGCATTTATATAGCATTTTTATCCAAAGCGCTTTACAATTTGTTCCTCACATTTTACCCATCCACTCACACATTCACACACGGATGGTGCAGGCAACCATGCAAGGTGCCAACCTGCTCACCGGGAGCAATTAGGGGTTAAGTGTCTTGCCCAAGGACACTTCAACATGCTGCCCGGGAGGAGAGGGAATCAAACCGGGAGCCTCCGGATTACCAGACGACTGCTCTACCTCCCGAGGCACTGTCGCTGTCGTTCTAGTTATATGGTGGTCTAGTTATATGGTGGTCTAGTTATGGTAGTCTAGATATGGTGGTCTAGTTATGGTGGTCTAGATATGGTGGTCTAGTTATATGGTGGTCTAGTTATATGGTGGTCTAGATATATGGTGGTCTAGATATGGTGGTCTAGTTATATGGTGGTCTAGTTATATGGTGGTCTAGTTATATGGTGGTCTAGATATATGGTGGTCTAGTTAAGTTGGTCTAGTTAATAGTTATGGTGGTCTAGCAGGTATGGTGGTCTAGTTTGGTGGTCTAGATATGATGGTCTAGTTATGGTGGTCTAGTTATGGTGGTCTAGATATGATGGTCTAGTTTTGGTGATCTAGATATGATGGTCTAGTTATGGTGGTCTAGTTATGGTGGTCTAGATATGATGGTCTAGTTATGGTGGTCTACTTATGGTGGTCTACTTATGGTGGTCTAGTAATAGTTATGGTGGTCTAGTTGGTGGTCTAGTTATATGGTAGTCTAGTTATGGTGGTCTAGTTTGGTGGTCTAGTTATGGTGGTCTAGTTATGGTGGTCTAGATATGATGGTCTAGTTATGGTGGTCTACTTATGGTGGTCTAGTTAATAGTTATGGTGGTCTAGTTAATAGTTATGGTGGTCTAGTTAGTAGTTATGGTGGTCTAGTTAATAGTTATGGTGGTCTAGTTAATAGTTATGGTGGTCTAGTTAATAGTTATGGTGGTCTAGTTGGTGGTCTAGTTGGTGGTCTAGTTATGGTCTAGTTATGGTTTAGTTACCCTGAAGGCTCCCTCTTTAAGTTGTTTTTTTCAAAGTTAAAAAAGATGAATTGTTATGAATTGACTTCACGTCTTGTTCACTAAAGCCTAGCTAGTGGGGTTAAAAGAACAAAGTACCCCCCATTTTGTATACTATAATAAAGTACAAATACCTTAAATGTTTACTTAGTTACAGTATTTCCAGCCCAGCTCATTTATAGACATAAGGTGATTAATCACATATCGGTTTGAAGCCAGGTAACTCGTCCAGCATGGCGGTTAATACTGCTGCTCCGGTAACTCCTCCAGCATGGTGGTTAACGACGAGAGAGTGGAAAACATTTTACCTTCAACCTCCTCTTCGTCACAGACATGCTTGAGGAAAGACGCCCCCCGGTCCAGCACCGCCTCGTCCTCCATCCTGTAGTAGTAGAAGAAGAAGAAAGACTGCTCACACTTCTCTTCCAGGGACAACGTGGAGCCATAGCGCTTGGGCTCATTCACCTGGAGCGCATTGGGACTGGGGCTCAGTCTCGTGCTGCTAGTCGCACTCATTTTAACCCGTTAACACTTATCCTTAGACAAGATACCTCTCTCCCCTGAGCTAACCGCATGCAGAGCTGGATAGCCACCACGACTATAGAGAAAATACGGTCTGGTGGGTGCAGGAGAGTGTGGTGGGTGCAGGTATGTTATGCTCTATTGGATCTGTAATCTGGTGAGGAAGGGTGAGCGTGAGGACAGGAGTGGCCTCTTCCTTTGCCTCTAATTGAGTGTGATGAGTAAATGCAGTGACAGGTGCTGGTCATGCGCAAATCTTCAGATCGGCCTGCGGTGCCTCCGTTGTGCCGTTTCAAAACACAAGTATGATTTTAACACTGAAACAAAATCATGGAAAGACTTTTTAGTAGATATGTTATTTCATCAGTCACTGTATTTTTACCATTATTCAGCATTTTATAAGAATTTTTCTTGCCTACAACTGAGTAGACTCAACTTTGTCTCGTATAATCGCTGCGCGTGGACACCTGATGTACATAACTACACACATGTGTGCATGCACACAAACATACCGTGTATTGTATACACAAACACACATGAGCACAACACAGGCACACACACACACATAACGCACAATTACATACACACTATAAGCCAGTCCATCTGGCCAGTAATAATTGCCACTCCTCAGCCCAACCCCCACCCCCCTTTCACCTAAGCAGCAAGGCATCACATGGCTGTCAACTCATCCGCCCTTACAGGATTAGACCAGCTTTACTTAAGTGACAACGTAGGAGCCCATAACAACAGGCCTGTGTACGTATGTAAGTCTCCATTCCTCTTCAAGACAACTCAAAAACACTAAAACTCTGATTGGAGCGTATTGTTCCCAAAACAATAGCGGCGTGAAGTCAGATTTAATAACAATACTATATTCTGTGACCGAGCATAAAGGAAAACAATTATCTAAAAAGGCTATAAACACTATTATAAACCTTTCCTTGGTAAAACAAAGAAACAAAACAAACATTTTAAGAAAGAAATACAAGGTTATGCACTCTGTACTGCAAGCTGCTTGCAGATTGTGGTAAAAACCAGCGTTGTAAAAAAAAAAAAAAAAAAAAAGACAATGTTTAAATCTTTTGGAAAGTTCACAGGGTAGGGTATTGGTTTCATGTCTATGGTGTTTTGATCAACTTGGGACAATGTTTAATTTAAAACACATTTTATTCAGACTTGTGAATGAAATAACTTGATTTGAATAACTTTTAATAGTGGTAAATCTAAACATAATTGAGGTTACATCCAAGGACCAAACTGGAAGAGAATCAGCAAACATTGAAAAGCTTTGTGCTTTGTATTCTGCTTTGCATTTTTATATATTTTTAAATAAACTAAACTAAGTAAGAGAACAGTATGGGTCCTTAATAATATGTGACTCAGCACAGACTTCAGGTCCTTTTGAGGGAGTTACATTTTACATGATATGAAAGTACGGGTTCATACCTTCAAAATAAGCCATCACTTACAAATCACTTTTCAATGTATGCCTTATGAATCGTGCTGATAACACACTACTTATTCCAGAGCTACAGGACCTCAAAGAAACCGGAGCCATTTCTCTTGCTATGCATAATGACTACTTTACCCAGACTACTTTACCCCCCCTCACTTAACACCTTCCAGTCTGAGAGCAGCCCTGGCTTTGTTATTCTGATGACTTGTGACCTCGCTTCTATCTCCAGGCCATCAGGATGCTCAATAGCTCTATGTAACAAACCCATCCATCTACACTCATTGCACACACATCCACATGCACACACTCACTTTAAACACTCACCTTTTTACTGTATGAAGCACATTCTCACGGGCTCATACAGAAGCAAGCATTTCATTGTATTGTATGTGTACTTTATACGTGACAAACTTGAAACTTGTGAGATCTTATAAGCAACTAGAGGATAAAGGAAAATAGTCAAGATAGTAATCAAGATTCAAGATTGTATTATCTCACTCACACACACACACACACACACACACACACACACACACACACACACACACACACACAGAAAGGGAGAATGGCTTATAGGATACTTAATGGATAACTTATAGAATATTTCAGCTAATGAAGTAAAATCAACTATCTAGAGAGAGAGAGAGAGAGAGAGAGAGAGAGAGAGAGAGAGAGAGAGAGAGAGAGATACAGACTCCTTTATGCAACGGAGAGATTCAGATACAATTTACAAGGCTTTGCTCCCCTTCATTTAATTCACTCACAGCTCGAGCTGTCGACATGATCATAATCAGGTTTTTATGCACACAAGTCTCCCAAACATGTACAACCAAGCCCAGAGTCGATCAGAGCTTCTTTCGCTGAGATATGGTCACTTTTTCGCACCTACCCCTACCGGTGAATGCCTCATGCCTCCGCGGATTCCCTACCACAATGACAGCCCGAGCTGCGAGTGAATTGCGCGAAGGGGCGCAAAGTCTTTATGCCTTATGCGCACTGTTTTACTACTTTATCCTACAGAGATATACACTTAAAATTTTGACGGAGAGATACAATTTAACACAAACGTTTCTAAATATATGAATGTTTCTCTGAATATTTTCACACCGCCAACAAAGTAGCCTACTGGGTCCATTGTCTCCATGGATTTGGTAGCTGTCATTTCTGCACGTCTGTCTCCGACACCTGAGACTGAAAGTACTCAGCCCCTCCCCTACAACACAACTGTAGTTCTTTAAACTGCGGGGGAAATTATACAGCCGAACAAGTTAACAATAATTAACACATTTACAAGTTGTATTAAGTTTTGCAAATAAGAAAACAGATAGAGAACATTTCAAAGCACTCAAAGCACTCAAAATTGCCAATGTAAAAATGTTGACCTATTTCTGAATCGCGCAACGTTTTCGGCATTTCTGAAGAATCTTCTCTGCCGGCACAATCCGACCTAGACCGTGCCGCATCACATATAAGTAACAAAGTATACCCAAACTATTCACAAAGTTGAGTTCACAAAGTAAATTCTTTAGTGAAAAAAAAAACGTCCAAGGACAATTTATCTCGTTTTGTTTGTTTGTATATTTAGTTTGTACTAGTTTGTACTAGTAAATACATAGTATGCATATACATACCCATTATACTAAACTTAAATCAAATAGTGTTCAAAACAAGTATGATTCATGATTCATGATTCGTGATGTGGTGTGGTGTGGAGTAGGGCTGGGCGATTCATCGATATTATCGATTAATTCGAATGAATGATTTAGGATGATTTTGAAAAATTGAAATCGATTAAAAAAAAAAAAAAAATTCAAGAGTCACCTCTTATTTTACAAAAAGTGATGTTTGGTGAAAGTTAGATTTGCACTTTATTAATCCCAATAGGGAAATTCATTCTTGTTTGATGATCAAGAGGCACCTTTTATTTGTTTTAAGTTTGGTGAAAAAGCAAGTTATTGCACTATTAATCCCAATAGGGACATTCATCTTTGTTTGAAGAGTAACCTTCTATATTCTATATATATATATATATATATATATATATATATATATATATATATATATATATTATTAGGGCTGTCAGTTTATCACGTTAATTAGATTAATTAATTACACAGCAAATTATCGCGTTATGAAAATTAACTCAAAATTAATATATATATATTTTTTTAATCCTATTCATTCCATAAGAACGTAGAATACACATTTACAGACTTTTTTTAATATGGTCTATTTGCATGTTCTTGGTATCTGATTCTAGGGACATCTATGAATCTCAGGGAATGTATTCTCAGTGTCAGAAATACTGTGTCTGTTACTAGGCTTGAGTAAATTGTAATGAACCAAATGAGAATATCAATTAATTTTTTTTTTATCTTTGACTGTGAATAACTCCATGTTCAAATTGACCAGACCTGAAAAATCTAAGCAAATTAATAGATGGAAGATGATTAAACAGAAGGTTTTGTAGATACAGTACTGAATTCTGCGATCCGGACACATGCAATTTGAAATATGATTATAGAATATAGAATATCAGGCATAAAATGGTTATGCGATTAAAATGCGATTAATTAGATTAATTTATTACAAATCCTGTAATTACATACATTTTATCACCTGACAGCATTCATTATTATTATTATTTTTTTAAGTAAAGATTGGTGAAAGTTAGGTTTGCACTTCAGTCCCAATAGGGACATTCATCTTGGTTTGATACATTTTTGTGTCAAATAAAAACAAAGGTTATTTGAATGATTATTGATTTCCTTGGTGTTTCTAGTTTTCAAGAGAAAAAAATCGATTAAAATCGTAAATTGGATTTAAAAAAAGATAATTGGGGATTTTATTTTTAGGCCATATCGCCCAGCCCTAGTATGGAGTGATATGGAGTGATATGGAGTGATGTGGGCTGATATGGAGTGATGTGGAATGATGTGGTGGTGTGGGCAGTGGCGGCTGGTGAAAATTATTCTAGGTGGGGCGGTGCCATATTCAATCAGTTTCAGTAAAGTACAGAACAGTATTGTTATAGAGACTCACTTTTTTTTGCTGCGGTAGAACATCACGTACAAATTGGAAGAGCCATCGTGCGCCACGCTAACCCTTTGAGAAGCTTTGTGGTTCGGGCTTGAACTTTCCATAAATGTGTCCATATAAATCCATTTTGTTAGATCCAACACTGTCTGAATGTATCTTGTGATTATTATCAATTTCCGATGACGACAACAACTGTAATCCTGTCTCATCTTGAGTCCCTGCGACTCTGCTTGGGGCGCTAGAAAAAGTGCCCTTCAGGCATCATATTTGAAGACGCTGATTGGCAAAATTGAGTTGCTAGGTCCATTTATGATGTTGCTCTGTGCATTTTTCAATTGGCTGCGCTGCGCACGATATTTCTAGCGCCCCAGAAGAGAGAGGGGATGACAGGACGCACAAACAATGATTTATCTTTGATATATTACACGTTATTGTTCATTTTAAACACAAACATACTTAAATGAGTAATTTTTTTTTTTTTTTTTTATATTTTTAGCGCTCGAAATCTACTATTATAGAAAAATCCAAAACCACTTCTTTCTTCTTTCTTCTTCTTTCCACCAGGGGGGCGGCGCCCTAGCGCCCTCTATGGACTAGCCGCCACTGGGTGTGGAGTGATGTGGAGGGAAGTGGAGTGATGTGGGGTGATATGGAGTTATGTGGAGTGATGTGGAGTGATGTGGAGTGAAGGGAGGTGGTGTGGAGTGATGTGGAGTGATGTGGAGTGAAGGGAGGTGGTGTGGAGTGATGTGGAGTGATGTGGGGTGCTGTGGGGTGACGGGGGGTGGTGTGGAGTGATGTGGAGTGATGTGGGGTGATGGGAGGTGATGTGAGGTGATGGGAGGTGATCAAGTCAAGTCAAGAGTTTTAATTGTCACGGCATACAAGTATACAATGAAATGCGGGTGGTCTTGCCCGCAACGATGTGCAATACAGTGTTACAACATATAATAGAATCCAATAAAAAACAACATTGTGCAATAAACAGGTAACAGGTAACATGGTGTGACATCTCGGTATCTGTACATAGTTATTTACAGAGCATATAGGACATGCTAGGTAGCTTTGGTAGTGCAATACACTGTTCCTGTTATTCTAATTTAAGTGGCCTTTCCTTTTGGCCATAAGTGTGCGGCATGAGTGTGTGCCCGCTCATGTTAAAGTGTTAAGTGGCTGCTGGTGTGTGAGCGTGCACAGCGTGCGTGTCGTGTGTGTGTTCATGTGTGCTTGTGTGTGGATAGTTCAGTGTTCTGTGGCACTCAATGTTCATTGTTCAGGGCTCTGATGGCCTGGGGGAAGAAGCTGAGCCTAAGCCGCTCTGTCCTAGTAGCTGGGGTTCGCAGGCGTCTGCCTGACCTCAGCAGCTGGAACAGGCTGTTATTGGGGTGGTGATGGTCTTTCATTATCCTGCAGGCTCTGGATTTGCACCTCTTGTTGTATTGAACCTGCAGGGGAGGTAGTGCAATACCCGTGGTACGCTCGGCTGAGCGCACCACTCTCTGTAGGGCCTTCTTGTCTTGTGCCGTGCTGTTTCCATACCAGGCAGTGATGTTTCCGGTCAAGATGCTCTCTACAGCTCCTGAGTAGAAGGACTGGAGTATCTTCCCCGATACTCTGAACTTCCTTAACTGTCTCAGGTGGTAGAGGCGCTGTTTCGCCTTCTTTACTACTGTGTCTATGTGTGTTGACCATGTCAGATCCTCTGAGATGTGGACCCCCAGGTACTTAAAGCTGCTCACCCTGTCCACGGTAGCCCCGTTAATCATCAGTGGTGTGTGTGTCTCCTGCTGTCCTCTCCTATAATCCACGATCAGCTCCTTGGTTTTACCAATGTTCAGGTCAGGAGCAGGCTGTTGTCCTGGCACCAGCGTTCCAGTACCTCAACCTCCTCCCGGTAGGCCTTCTCGTCGTTGTCCGAGATCAGCACCACCACCACTGTGTCGTCTGCGAACTTCACTATGGAGTTGGAGCTGAACTTGGCCACACAGTCGTGTGTGTAGAGTGAGTACAGCAGGGGGCTTAGAACATGTGATGTGGAGTGATGTGGAGTGTGGGGTGATGTGGGGTGATGGGAGGTGATGTGGAGTGATGTGGAGTGATGTGGGGTGATGGGAGGTGATGTGGAGTGATGTGGGGTGGTGTGGGGTGATGTGGGGTGATGGGAGGTGATGGGAGGTGATGTGGGGTGATGGGAGGTGATGGGAGGTGATGGGAGGTGATGGGAGGTGATGTGGGGTGATGGGAGGTGATGTGGGGTGATGGGAGGTGATGTGGAGTGATGTAGGGTGGTGTGGGGTGGTGTGGGGTGATGTGGGGTGATGTGGGGTGATGTGGGGTGCTGTATGGTGATTCAGGGTGTGTTATAAGTAGAGTTGTTCCGATACCGATACCAGTATCGGAAATGCCGCCGATACTGCCTAAAATGCTGGTATCGGTATCGGCGAGTACCCTCTAATGTTGCGCTCCGATACCATATGACGTAATTTATCAACAACACTGCGGACGTTGGGCTCTGTAGATATACCCTACTCGCTGAGTGAGCATTATAAAACAAACGTGCTTAATCGACCGTGAATTAAAGTGTCAATTGCCATTTGTCATTTTAACAGCAGAGCAGATACTTTCTTAAAATGCCATCGTCCCGACAGAGCGCTGTTGACGGGGAGCTCTGATGAGATCGCTTGGTGGCTGGTGTTATTAGCAGTGAACAGCTAACCGAAAGCTAGCTTTGACGTTACCTTGGCTAAAGTTGGGGCTATTCGTAATCCAGCAATAATGGCTGCAGACCTGCAAGCAAAGTACAGCAAGTTGGCAAAGGAGTATTCCAAGTTAAATCACAATGTCACCAGTAACGTTACAGTCTTCTATGGTCTTTCCATATACCGGTAACTTATGCTAGCTAACCTAGCTCACGTTAACGTAGTCATTGCACAATTGCACGTCGCGTACACAATTAATGACATGTTGCGGACAGCCATATCGGCGACAATGTTTAGCTTTTAGTGCCAAATGATAAGAGTCTGAGGCGGAGTCTCAAAAGAGAATGTTGAATATTTATTGTGCAAAAATCACAACAGTTCCTCTGCTACTTCACCGGAGCCTTGACTGAGTAGGGTATATCTGCAGAGCCACTTGGTAACGAGTGCAAAGCGAGTGGATCTAGAGTAGGGTATATCTGCAGTCCTGCAGCCCCATACTCATTGATTAATGATACTAATACAAATCTATACAATCACCTGTTGAATAAATACCATTACTTTCTAGTTATTACTAAAAAACAGTATATATAAAACAGTATCTGTAAAAAAAAAAATATATATATATATATATATATAATTTTTATACTTTTTTTTTTTTTTTTTTATGTATGCACTGGTATCGGATACGTATCGGTATCGGCCGATACCCAAAGCTTAGGTATCGGAATCGGATCGGAAAGGAAAAAATGGTATCGGAACATCTCTAGTTATAAGTCGGGCGGATGTGTTCTGGTCCAGGTAGAGTCCATTGATGAAGCAGCACTGATCAGTCAAGACCGGAGGAGACAAAGGCGTGGATAAGTGTTTCAGCAGCAGAGACAGAACAACAGACAGAATACACTATTGGAATTATATTCTCATGATTACCTGACTCGTAAACTCAAAAACATTGTTTTCATGTTTTGAACGTTTTATTCATAACTACACTGAAAATAAAGAGGGCTGTGAATGCCACAAAAACAAACGAGAATGACCCGGAATGACACAAACGTCAAAGCAGTTGTGCTCTTGTGATTGGTCAAAGATCACTGTTACGATTTGGGTAGGTGTGTTGGACCCAGGTGCAGTGCAGAACGGATAGACGAGAGGAAGGTGTTAATTCTCAAACAAAAGGCTACTTATTTATTGTTTGCATATAAAAGGCATACATGCCGACAACGGCGCACAAACTAAATGGAAGAATCCTTTGTCTCCAAAAGAGGGAAAGTAAAGGGGAGAAATCTAGTCTCCAAAACACGTTATTGCACAAACACATAAACTGAACTGTATAGCAAAATGGGGAAAGCAAAGGGGAGAAAACACTGTCTCCAAAACATATATCACAAAACAAAACACGTCGGGCGACGGTGCTACATAAGCACACAAAGCGGTTATACAATCGATAATGCAAGGCGCGGCAAATACTATAAACAACGAACTAACTTATTCTCCATGGCACTCCCCAAAGAGCGATAAGTGTTACTCACCACGATGTACTCAGGTTCAGTGATCGACTGACAGTCTCAATAGTAACCAGGAAGAGCATATAAAGCCAACCTAACTAGACACACAGGTGCCAATGAATGCAATCAGGGCAGATAGACAGGTCAATTACCACCAGGTAACGCTAGGGCTTTGCTCCCTGAGAGCAAAACCCCAAATGTTACAAGTTACCATGGAAACAAGTAAAGATTATGATATCAAACATATTTCTCTTTCTAAGTTTAAGTTAAAACATTTACCTGTATTGGTTGTAACAGTATAAGAATTAAATACTATATACCTCCGTCAAATATTATGAACCTACACAATATGGTTTGGCTGTAAGTTTTGATCTTCAATGGTTCAATGGGGGAAATCACAGGTAGTACCTCACACCTCAGATCTATAAATCACAGGTGGTACCTCACACCTCAGATCTATAAATCACAGGTGGTACCTCACACCTCAGATCTATAAATCACAGGTGGTACCTCACACCTCAGGTCTATAAATCACAGGTGGAACCTCACTCCCCAGGTCTATAAATCACAGGTGGTACCACACACATCAGGTCTATAAATCACAGGTGGTACCACACACATCAGGTCTATAAATCACAGGTGGAACCTCACTCCCCAGGTCTATAAATCACAGGTGGAACCTCACTCCCCAGGTCTATAAATCACAGGTGGAACCTCACTCCCCAGGTCTATAAATCACAGGTGGAACCTCACTCCCCAGGTCTATAAATCACAGGTGGAACCTCACTCCCCAGGTCTATAAATCACAGGTGGAACCTCACTCCCCAGGTCTATAAATCACAGGTGGAACCTCACTCCCCAGGTCTATAAATCACAGGTGGAACCTCACTCCCCAGGTCTATAAATCACAGGTGGAACCATACTCCCCAGGTCTATAAATCACAGGTGGAACCTCACTCCCCAGGTCTATAAATCACAAGTGGAACCTCACTCCCCAGGTCTATAAATCACAGGTGGAACCATACTCCCCAGGTCTATAAATCACAGGTGGAACCATACTCCCCAGGTCTATAAATCACAGGTGGAACCTCACTCCCCAGGTCTATAAATCACAGGTGGTTCCTCATACCTCAGGTCTATAAAGCACAGGTGGAACCTCACTCCTGAGGTCTATAAATCACAGGTGGAACCTCACTCCTGAGGTCTATAAATCACAGGTGGAACCTCACTCCTGAGGTCTATAAATCACAGGTGGTACCTCACTCCTCAGGTCTAAAAATCACAGGTGGAACCTCACTCCCCAGGTCTATAAATCACAGGTGGTTCCTCACACCTCAGGTCTATAAAGCACAGGTGGAACCTCACTCCTGAGGTCTATAAATCACAGGTGGTACCTCACACCTCAGGTCTAAAAATCACAGGTGGAACCTCACTCCCCAGGTCTATAAATCACAGGTGGTACCTCACACCTCAGGTCTATAAATCACAGGTGGTACCTCACACCTCAGGTCTAAAAATCACAGGTGGAACCTCACTCCCCAGGTCTAGAAATCACAAGTGGAACCTCACTCCCCACCCTTCGTGAAAGACATTGTTCCTACTAGTCTGCTCACTCAGAACAGTAATATACCTACTTGTGAACAGTCTTGCTCTCTTATCAGACACCTGACGATATCTTTTGGACATTGGATTACAACTATCTGACAATGTTATCGGCGATCTTCAGCTCCCCATCGAGATCGCTCAGATGCCGGGAGATATCATCTGAGTGAACAAAGCATGAAGTAAGTGTGGAGGACTGCAGGCTAAGCTAAAGCTGCAGGCTAATCTTTCTTATCAATGTACAGTCTCTGATGAACAAAATTAATGAACTGCGGCTGCGGATCATCAATCAAAAATGAATTAACGTGTGTAATGTAATGAACGTAATGATTGGAAATGTCGTGATTTCCATGGAATCCTGGCTTAACACTTTGCATGCCACTCACGAGAATTCTCGTATTTTCTCTCTCTCTTTTTTTTAGCGATCTGAAATCATTTTTCATCAACCAAGTCTACCGTTGGAAATTCAGCTACCTCAGGCGCTCAGATGTGAAAAAGCGCCCCCTATCGTCTCCCAGGTGGTAATTCACCCTTTTGGATTAAACGCAATGAAAATGAATGAGAATTTTTTCGAATGGCGATCAGGAATTGGAATAATCCATTTGGATACCATCTGATCTCAGGTAAGGAATCTATGTTACAAGTCTAAGGATAATCAGACTCGTTTTCACGGATATATAAGCTTTTATGTGATTATGTGATATGGCTGTTTGACTATGCGCGCCGTCAGGAAATAGGAGAAGCGATTTTCAGCGCGCGCCACGAGCGTGTATGCGTACACATATACTATCGATAATCTAGCGTTTATTTGAAAACGATTCATAAATAGGCCGAACAATGACAACGTTCTAGAATATTCCAGTAAAAGGCGATTATCATGGAAACCTCTTTTTTCTCCGGTTTTTCTAAGGGGGTTTTCTAAATGCTATGAAACGGAAATGAACCGATAAAAAAACAATCTGCTTCGACAATGTTGACTGGAAATATGTCATTGATAATGCGACGGGCAGATTAGACACATAGCCATAATTTAAAACATAGATTAGGCGATATTAACGTTAACATTGAAGTGGCCTTGGGCATTCAAGGGGGTAAAAAGGAATTAAGCTTGGGCAGTCAAAGTGTTAATGGAGGCGTTGCTGACAGTGCTATTGAGCTACCAGGCCATACTCTTCACAGGGTGGACAAAACAACTGACATCTCCGGTAAGACCAGAGGTGGAGGCTTGTGCATTTATATACAGATGTAGCAGTTAGGACGTCTACCCTTGCCAAGTGGTTTCCGACTGCCTATAAATGGTTATCTCCGCAGACAGGATGATGCCAGTCTACTCCACTGCTCTATTTATAATCAAATCCGTTTATTAACCTCTTAAGCCCGATCGGCCAATACAGTCCATATTAAGTGATGTGTTTTTTTTTTTTTTTTGTATCTAGGAGTAAAGACCCTAACCCTATCAAAACAGCAGTCACCGTGTATATTTTCAGCACTGTTTGTTTAGCAATGATTTTAAGTGTTATTATGAGCTTATAAAAATCTCCGAAATCGGAGGATTTAGATGCGAGGACAGGAAGCCGCCATGAAATCGTTGTAGTGCTAAGAAAGAGGAGACCCAGGGCTTTCGATGGACGTCTGAATTTCATAAAACTACACTACCAAGCTCACACCAGCCGCAGACAAAGGAAGGCCAAATTCATGCAGAATTTTTACCGGTAGGCCTACACACATTACAAAAACCTTTGTAAAACATACATTTTACGTGGGATTTTTATAAACTTTGGACCTGTACTACATAAGACTTCAGGCTATGGAACCGTTATGTTTTCCAGCTCCTACCTCTCAGCTGGAACTTAAAAACAGGCAACCAGTAAAAAGAAAGAAAGGAGCACAAAACTTTTACTGCAGTTCAGTGTTCAAACCTCTGTTACTCTATTTCATTAGCAGCACTCAAAGTCATGCATGTGCTATAAGTATAAAGTATAATAAATCCCAGTTTATTTTAAAAAATAGCCCCATTTTTGCCCGATCCTTAAGTGGTTAAGCTCCTCTGGGAGGGAACCAGACACCTCTATGGAACTGTTAATTTCACCTTTATAGTCCGTGATTGTTTTTAGTCCAGACCACATGTTTCTAGTGTTACAGTCATGGTAGTTTGACTCTACCTTGTCCCTGTATTGCCTCTTTGCATCCTTGATTGCCTTCTGGAGCTGGTACCTGGACACCCTGTGTTCGTCCAGGTCCCCAGAGTTGTAGGCATTAGTCCAAGCTTTAAGCCTGGCCTGTACTTCTCCATTCATTCATGGCTTCTGGTTGGGGAATGTTCTGATGTTAATCCGTGGGACACAGTCATCAATAGCCTACATTTTGTTATATATCAAACAACTGTCTGTGTGTTTATTGATGTCTGTGGCTTAAAATACGCTCCAGTCCGTGATGTGAAAACAGCGACGTAGGTTACCTGTCATGTCACCTGTCATGTCGTCTATATATATATTCATATTTACCGTGTATATATATTTCTATCTGTCTGAATATACCTGCATATAATCATTTTTACATACCTGTATATACTATATATATATACCTGTACATATTATCCCTACAGTACCTACTCTTATTCCGCTGGCCAGTATGACTTACTACCATAGTGTTTTTATACCTGTATCACTGTACACAATACTATAACACTGTACAAACATTATTACTCAGTAGTACTCATTTATATATACTCCAAATCACTTGTAGCATTGTATATTGCTATTGCACTTTACTGCTAGTTTTGCACTTTAGTTAGATGCCAATTTATTTTTGTTGCACTGTACTTGTGCAGTATAATTACATTACATTTGAATCTAATCTAATCTAATTTGTTGGCAGTGTTTTGAAAAGAAAAACAGAGTGTCAAATCATACCTAACATTGTTCACTGTTTGCAAACTCTATTTGCTGGAGAAAAAAGTTTACATTGCATCCAATTATGGTAGAGATTGCGTTCCAAGTAGGCTATTCGTCAGATCTTCAGGTGTCGTCATGTGAAGTGAGGACAGACTCTGTATTCTCTGTTTTATATCATTTACAGACCATATGTTGCCATAATATAGCGTAGCCTTATGTTCTGAGTAATCTGGTGTGCCTGGGGCAAGTCTCTCTCCCCCTACATACAAAAAATTTCAGTCTGTTTTGTTCAGTCTGGCTGGTAATATTGTAAAAACAAACAAAAAACATTTGAACATGAAACTTGTCTTGTCAAGCCATGTCCTCTCTGAACTACTCTGTCCTCTCCTGTCAAGCCATGCCCTCTCTGAACTACTCTGTCCTCTCCTGTCAAGCCATGCCCTCTCTGAACTACTCTGTCCTCTCCTGTCAAGCCATGCCCTCTCTGAACTACTCTGTTCTCTCCTGTAAAGCCATGTCCTCTCTGAACTACTCTGTCCTCTCCTGTCAAGCCATGTCCTCTCTGAACTACTCTGTCCTCTCCTGTCAAGCCATGTTCTCTCCGAACTACTCTGTCCTCTCCTGTCAAGCCATGCCCTCTCTGAACTACTCTGTCCTCTCCTGTAAAGCCATGTTCTCTCCGAACTACTCTGTCCTCTCCTGTCAAGCCATGCCCTCTCTGAACTACTCTGTCCTCTCCTGTAAAGCCATGTCCTCTCTGAACTACTCTGTCCTCTCCTGTCAAGCCATGCCCTCTCTGAACTACTCTGTCCTCTCCTGTAAAGCCATGCCCTCTCTGAACTACTCTGTCCTCTCCTGTCAAGCCATGTTCTCTCTGAACTACTCTATCCTCTCCTGTCAAGCCATGTACTCTCTGTCCTTTCCTTCATTGCCACCTATGGAACGATCATGGACATAACAGGCCAAATTCCAAATTCCCCCCTGTACCCAGACACGGCACACATTATTTCTTACAAAGTTCATACAGTCTCAGAAAGGTACAAAGTGCAATGAAAGCCAACCATGAAAATTATTTGGCAATGTACTTGCAGTCTTGTGAAGTGAAACGATAGTTTGTTCTATGTAGGTTGATACAGCTGATGGCCATGTGGAACTGATAGAGCTAACTGAAGCCATGCCATGTTTTACAGTATATATACAATTTGAGCAAATAAAATACCCTATCATATTGTATTGAAAATGTACAATGTGTACATATTAAAATAGTACATATATAACATATTTTTAAATGTTTAAATTTGAATGTTTTGAGTGTTTAAGTTGCCCTGCTGTGGAGCGCACCTGGGGCGCTCACATGGGAGGCAAGTGCCTTTACCTCAAGACTACCGAGACACTTTTCTGATAGCCTCGCCCAAACCCTAACCCTAACCTTAACCACACTGTTACCTTAAACTAACCATAACCGTTGAACCCTAACCCTATACCTTAACCCTAACTTCACATCTTAACTATAACCGTTAAGCAAACATTAAAACTGACCTTAACTGTAACCATAATCATATTATTGGTGTGTATTTTATCAGGGTGGGTGGGTGGGTGGGTGGGTGAGAGCACTGGGCCAAGATCAGAATCAATGTTGGTTCAACTCCTGGTTGCAGTGTTTCTTTTGGACTATTGGTGTGTGTGTGTGATTTATGGCAAAGCCAAAAGTCTGAAGCAAAAATGGAATCATGCACAATACTTAAATATTTTTCCAATGATAAATCATATGCCAATCCAGCAGGGGAGAATACTACAGTGTATAACAGTTACAGTAAGTATGTGCAGCTACGATCGATGGAAATACTTTGTCACAAATCAACTGTAGGCCTATCGATCTCCAGCAGCTTGATTTAAAATGTACACTGAAAATGCATTTAAAACCTTTGTGCATACTACTTATAACCTGTTATTTGTTTTTATATTGTCTATAACCGAGACGCCGATTCACATAGACTTATATTATCAGATGACCTCTGTGTTTGCCAAATTATAGGTAGGTAATTAGCACTCAAATATTTTCTTTCCAAATAATAAACATAGCAGATTCACACAGGATTAAGATCACAGACGACCTCTTCAATTACTACACACTACTAGAGGTCGCCAGCTAATACTAGTCCTGTGCTAAATGGGCTATAGACTGTAGGAAATTGTTGCACATGAGAATAATGAAAAAAATGGTAAAGACCATTTCAAACTTGACAAAAACATTCTAAATTGGCCCATGCTTATTTCTTGTTGCAGTTGTTAGGTAATATCAATAACTGAG
The DNA here is from genome assembly GCF_963971535.1 of Notolepis coatsorum. NCBI lineage: Eukaryota > Metazoa > Chordata > Actinopteri > Aulopiformes > Paralepididae > Notolepis > Notolepis coatsorum. Next base: position 37,705,629 of record NC_140166.1, on the reverse strand, counting down.
GAAATACACTTGGGCCCAGCTGTTCCCTATAGCAACTCAATTCCACTGAAAAGTGTGTATATATATATATATTAATTATTAAAAATAACTAAATGGCCTATATACTGTACATAGACATGTATATGCTCACTTTTGGAGCCAGTATTATTGAATTTTATAGGGCAGACAAGTCCCCCCGTCTCCAGCACACTTTTAGTACACAATCTTCACGTACAATGTTCAATTGGCGTTTTGTTACTTGTTAACAGTAGTTGCTACAGTAGGAGATATGGGAACTAGTTGTCACACTTTTACTCTCAGCATTGCTTGTGTTTTGAAATCCAATTGCTATAGTGATACATAATAGACTGGAGTCACATCTATAAATGGACACTGTTGTGTTTTCCATATAGGATTGCAAACAAAAATAATAACCAGTTCAATACACCTTGTCCTTGACAACCTGTCCCATGGCGGAGCGGTATGAGACATGCGGTCACAATACTATCAACTCTTCTGCTTATAGAAGAAAAAGGTAAAGCCACCATATTCATTCAGAAGATACTGTAGTATGGAAGACACTACTTGGTGTCAGTCTTCTCAGGCTGTAGCCTCTGAACAACCATGTTGCACTAATGTGCGCCCCTATGACAAATGAACTGGAGGGGAAAACATAGGTTGGTCCTGTATATTAAATTACATGCATTTTCATTATTAATTTATGTGCACTTACCAAAATTACTGCAATGAAGTGAATATTGTAACATACATACAAAATGGTATAATGTCTATGGTTTTAATCCCAATGGATATACCATAGTGACATAAACGGTGACCTGTGACAACATGCCTGAGCTCAGACCCTCGGTCTCAGAACTACAATAATATAATCAAATATATATATACTATAGAAGAGAAATGCTGCTTTAATTTTAGGCATAGACCAACAATTGTCCTCACCTTAGGGTGTTTTCACCAAGTATATTCTGACCAACTATAGGTGACCTCTTATCAAGAGGACAAACATTTGTATAACTGTGTTTTTTTTTTTGCTCTAAAATAAAAATAAAAAATAAACATTTTAGTTTCAGAGTTACAGATCCTGGGACTTTTTGCCCCTGAAACAACTTGCCCCTGTCTTCCCCTATACCTGCTTCTTCTATCTACATGACTGATGACTCTGTGAAGGCGCTGTTTCTACCTCAGATGATTTCAATAACGCACCACTGCTAATAATGTCACATAGTTGTTCATCGGGGGAGGAAATAGTAGTGTAGGAAATCACTTACTTCTTGGTGCCGCTCATCTTCCCGTTGATATGTCCGCCCTGCAGAATGTGGTGAATAGAGCGACCACTGCTGTCTGCGCCGGTTGACCTGGGGTGAAATACACGCACATTAATCTTGACTTGCTCTCTGTTCTTGCCAACGTGACCAATTGGAAAGTGCAGTTATAGCAACATTTGTAGACTATCGTGATCGATATCAAAGCACTTTCAAAGCAAACAAAAACGACAATGGCTCTGAGTGAAGCGCCTTCAAATGACAAGACAAGTCAGGGTGACTGTAAACTAGAAGGCTGTCAACTACTTACCACGAATTTAATATTGTATTCAGTTATTCGCACTCTGTCGGCAGCATGAATGTAGCAGCGTCCTATAACCAAGTGACTTTGTGTGCGATATAAAGCAGACACGGGTTTTGGACTCGGCATGCTGTCGCTATCTTGAAAGACCATCCTTTTGTCAACGTCACACGTCGAGTAGGAGGTCAAAGTACTGAGGAATCACCGGGATATCACCACACAGATATCATCACCACACACACACATATATCACCACACACACAGATATCACCACACACACACACACACAGATATCATCACCACACACAGATATCACCACACACACGCACACACACACACACATCGACACACACAGATATCACCACACACAAATATATCACCACACCACACACATTATCACCACACACAAATATCACTACACACAGATATCACCACGCACACACACATCTATATCGCTTCAGCTGCAGGGGCGCCCTTATTGAGGGCCATCGTTTCCGATGTAAGTTAACTGTAGCCTGTAGGTCATTTATATGATTTAGCCTATTTTGGATAGCTTACACTAGCCTACATGTTTGTGTTAATCTTCTCTCCCTGTTTAAGACAAAAGGATGTTAAAGTAGTTTTTAGGTTTATATCTATAGTTTATATAGTATATAGTATATATATATATATATATAGTATATAGTTAATAGCTAGGCTATTTGGCTGTATATCATTTTAACTCTACAGTGACATCTAATGGAGTTACAGGGTGCATTAGGTCTCCAACGACATACACACATCAGATAGTCAAAAACACATGAACATGGTTTGATCATGATAATATTATTATTATTATTATTATTATTATTATTATTATTATTATTATTATTATTATTATTATTATTATTATTATTATTATTATTATTATTATTATTATTATTATTATTATTATTATTAATAATAATAATAATAATAATAATAATTGTTGTGAAGGGCCAGATTAAACCGAATATATATATTTATTTATATATATATATTTAATTGTATTTGTATATTCTCTAATATTCCCTGATATCCCTTGTATATTCCTTGTACAATATGCATTGAATATCCATTCTAGCCTACTGAACATCCCATAATAGTCTCCATTCTACTATTGGTCGAGACCTTGGTGCCAGGCTGCCATACCCCTCAGACCCAGTTCAAACGTACCGCTCGACATGTACGAACAAGTCCTAGTTCCGCGTAGGAATTTGGCTACCGCACCACTAATGGGACTATTTGTTCATAGTGCGTATATATACTGCGCTACTAAAGTAGGACTTTCTTTTCAGTCCAGTTTCTTACCCTCCAATAGAGTCACAGACGTAAAGCCTCCCCGCGACGCCACGTGTGGGAGTAAGGCCAAGTTCGCCTACCATCGGTATTGAGACATCGTGTATATTAATATTTGAATAGTCATATTTGGCACTATATCGTCGAGTTGGACGTAGTCTATTAAGCTAATAATAGTCTGTTAATATATAGTGCTTCGTGCGGTGAGAATACTACCGTAGTCAGTACCCCATCGTTTCGGGCAGAGAACTGGCTGCTTACCCAGGGTGGTTGACCCTATGTGAAGCTGCACCCGAGGAGCCCCAGAGCCGACGAGCGAGTGGACCTGTATACCGGATTATTCTACCGACGACAGCCCGCCTTCCCAGGCACGGATTATGCTTTGGATACTTTGATTATTCCATGGATAAAGACCCCAGACACTGCCGTGTGTTGGAACCCCCCCCCCTGGAGAGGACGCAAGGTGAGGAGACGCTCTGCAAGACGAGGTCTCTTCACGTCTCTCCCCCGTGGACCGGAGAGAGCCGGCCCACAAAGAGTCCACCTGCTTTCATCTGTGGTCCAAGGATCGCCGGCGCATTGAACGGCACTACAGTGGGTTCACCTGGGATACCCTTGGCCGGACGAGGCAGCTGGATTCTACCCCCCCCCCCCCTCCTACTCCTGTCGGCTTACAAGCGACCGGATTAACCCCCTCTAGTGTATCCAGCCTATAATCATTAAAGTATCATTGCTGTTATTCCTTAACTATTCCAGGTCGTATATTTACCACCTGCGCCTTCAGAGATTGGACATTCTCTATTGATATACCGACGAATACTCCTTGCCATAAAAGTGCATACTATTTCAATTCATAAATGTAATTAAGTGATTAAGTGCTTATTCTACACACCATCGCTGTGTAGGAAATAAAGACCTGTTTCTAATTCGTACATTTGTGTTGGATCCGTTTCATCTACGTGAGAGTGTTCATGATAATATATTTATGCCGTGTACTGGGTGGCCGAATATTAAGTACAAAGGTAGTGGTAGTAAGTATCATATCTAGTAATACAGTCAGGGAATTGTACCCCTCAGTTACAATTGGTCCTTCGAGCCGGAGGGTAATTAGTGTAATATTAATATAGTGTTATTAATATTGAAATGGCCTATGATGAACACTCCACGAAACGATCCTCCTAACCAACGCCCGCAGCGCGAACGACGGCTCCCTCAGTACTTAGAGGCTTACGCTGTCAGTCAACAACCTAGTCTTCTACTAACAGTAAACGCGGTAAAACTAGAAAGTAAAAGTATGTCTAACCCCAACGCCCAGACTACCCCGACCATAGAGGCCCCTACGGGCTCTAATGTAACTGACCAAGTTCACGGTGGGGACCAGTGGGAACCAGACATGACTTCACACCCCGCCAGTACTGAAGAAGTAGTCCCCGATGAGTCCCGGGAGGAATACAACGCTACCGAGAGAGAACTCGGCACGGAAGAAGACGGGGAGAGCACCGTGGAGATAGAGCTCCAAGGCTCCGCAAGGAGTACCCCGAGGGAAGGCTCCCCTATACAACCGCCTTCTCCCAGCGAGGCAGAGAGGACCCTACAGCAGGCATTCCTCGTCAGCCTGAAAGCCTCTACTGAACGCGATAGACTCCAGGGTGAACGCGATCGATTGCAGCTACAGCAACGGAGCGAAGAAGAGCACATACGCCTGGAAATAAGACGCATTCAGATGGAAGAGAATGTGGCCCGAGACCGAGCAGACAGCCAGCGAGCAGCTGCTGGTGCTCTACGGGACGCAGAGCGCGACAGACAGCAAGCGCAACTAATAGAACAGCTGATCAGACGGACAACACCCTCTCCCTCCGCCAGAGGCTCCAGGAACTCGTCTAGACACACCTCCAGGGCGGCATCCCCTAGCCGAGTAAACAACCCTGAACTTGACCAACAGACGAGGTCTATACCCCCCACAGACCACCTCCCCCCACCGGTCCAAGCGAGACCGAGCAACCGGGAAGGAGCAGCATATCCTGTGGAGAGGCTAAACCAGAGACTACAAGCACTGGATGACCTAACTGAAGACGAAGAGGAAGAGGAGGAGAACCACGCCCGAAGACAGCACAGTACTCTACCGGACCAGGAGGTCCGGTACAGCCCAGGCTATACTCCCGCGGAGCTGCGCTACAGACCCCCGACTCTATACACGGGTGAGCACGACGCACGACCCGCACCGAGGAACAGCACCTGGACAAGCGGGCCATGGTACACTGCCGGTACCAGCCCATACCAAGGAGCGGGAGGAGACTCGCCTAGGAGGCCTCTCCCCCAACGCTCGCCGATGTATCCACAGTCAGCGTCATACATTGGCACGCCTATGGTACCCGACTTCACCCAAGAGAACCGGGCCCAGTATACAGAACTCCGCATGTGTCTGGAGACCATGTTGGTGGATGTATTGGATGAACGCCACAAATACGCCGTCCTACTGCAGCACTTAAAGGTGCCCCGCGCACATAATATAGCGCTCGCCTACGCGACTTCCACCACCCCATACACAGCAGCGCTGGTAGCATTGGACCAGAGGTATGGGCGCATATGGGACTACGTGATCCAGGAGATCCGACACATCGACCGCTTACCCCCAGCAATAGACAATCGAGCACTGGACGACCTGTCCATCAGAGTGCAGTCCCTGGTAGGGATGTTGGGAGCGCAAAGAGAGAAGGGGAAGTATGAACTTTACGCCAACTCAAATGTGGAAAGGATTCTGGAGAAGCTGCCGCCCGCTCGTCAGGAGCGCTTTAGGCGGCAGAGGGACCACAGAAACCCGAATGGCCCCGAACCGAACCTCCTCGATCTAGCAGACTTCCTGGCGAGAGAAGTCAGCAGCCTACGGCTAGATACATTCGGACGGAGCACCCCTGGCTCCAGAGAAGGAACCAGACGACTAAATGATGGAAGAAGATCGGTGACTGTGATGCACCAATCGGAGTCAGTACCGAGCAGCAGGAGCCACAGTACCCCCTCCAGAACGGAGAAGTGGAAGATAGTGTGCCCCTACTGTGAGAAAGAACACTGGCTAGCGCAATGTGACTCCTTCCCCAAGCTGAACGCGGAGGAAGCAGGTCAATGGATAAAGTCCAACAAGCGCTGTTTTCGCTGTGCGCGCTCACACATGGCAGCCGAATGCCGCTTAAAGAAAAGGTGCACCAAGTGCGATGGAGCCCATCTGGACATACTTCACGACAGTAACAGACGGCGCCCTTCACCTGCACCATCCAGCCGCAAAGCGAGCGTCATGTACATCGATCCCGCCAGCAGCAGTGGAGCCCGAGTACTCCTAAAAGTAGTGCGTGTGACACTAAGCTACCAGAATAAAGTCCTGGACACTTACGCCGTCCTCGATGACGGGTCAGAGAAGACCCTGCTGCTCGCCTCCGCTGCGGCCCAGCTAGGGCTGCGGGGAAGCGAAACCCAAATGACAATTCGGACAATAAGACGAGATTTGAAGACGATAAAGGGCGAGAATGTCTCATTCTCTATCGCAGCAAGCGGCCAGCCTGAGCGCCGGTACCAGATTGCAGACGCTTTCACCAGCCAAGAAATAGGACTGTTGCGGTACACATACCCCGTCGCCAAGCTGATGGAGAAATATGCACATCTGCGCAAGTTACCGATCCCGCTCATAGACAATGCTATGCCGACCCTGTTGATAGGCTCCGACCATGCAGACCTCATTGTCCCGATAGACCGGGTTCATACCGGACCCAGAGGCTGTCCTGCAGCAGTCAAGACCCGTTTGGGATGGACTCTCCAAGGCCCGCTCGCCAAATCTCTCAACCGAAGTACAGCCACTAGATGTCTCCACTCCCGAGTCACAGAGGGAGAAACCGCACTCCTGCAACACGTAGAGCGGCTATGGACCCTGGAACAAATGCCCTTTAAGAACGGAAAGAAAGACATTCGCTCTAAAGATGACATTTACGCAATTCACCTCCTCGAGACAGGGACCAAGAGAGTCCCGGTCAACGGCGTGTTGAGATACGCCACGCCACTCCTGCGGCGAGAAGGAATGCCTACTTTCCACGCCAAGACAGACGCCACAGAACGGTACCTGCTGAACACGGAGCGGCGCTTAGCCAAGAACCCCGCCCAAGAGAGTGTATACCGCGCTGAGATTGAGAAGCTCATCACAGCGGGACACGTCACAAAGATGGACATTAAAGAGGCTGACCAGACCACTGAATCGTGGTACGTGCCCCACCACAAGGTCCATCACAGCGGTAAAGACCGCATAGTATTTAACTGCAGCTACCAGTTCGGATCCCAAAATCTGAATAAAGAGTTACTGCCCGGTCCCACACTCGGCCCCTCCCTACTCGGCGTTCTACTCCGCTTCCACCAGGAAAAGGTGGCCATCAGCGGGGACATTAAAGGAATGTTCCTGCAGGTGAGATTAGTAGAGGCGGACAAGCCCCTGTTACGGTTCCTATGGAGAGAGAAGCCAGGAGATGAGCACCCAGCCATCTACCAATGGGAAGTCCTCCCCTTCGGAACGACGTGCAGCCCCTGCTGTGCGACATTTGCACTACAGAAACATGTAGCAGAGGACCCAACAGCGGACGAAGAGGTCCGACACAGCGTAAAGAACAGCTTCTACGTAGACAACTGTCTACAAAGCCTTTCAACCCAGGAAGAAGCCGAGGCTCTCCTGATTAAACTCCACGCCTCATTGATCAAAGGCGGCTTTGATCTCAGGCAGTGGGCCAGCAGCGATCCGCAAGTACTGTGCAGCCTCTCCTCCGAGGACAAGGCAGCCAGCAGCGAGACCTGGATGGCTACAATCCCGGGAGAAGCCCAGGAGATGACCCTGGGATTGGTGTGGCGATTCAAAACAGATTCGCTTCACTACAGACACAAGCCCCTGACTACGGAGCAGGGAAGGCCGGCGGCGGCGCCGACCACCAGACGGAGTGTGTACACAACACTCGCCCGACAATATGACCCGCTAGGATGTATTCTACCGTACACCACCAGGGCAAAAATGATTGTACGAGCATTGTGGGACAAGGACCAGGGCTGGGACGACCCCATTCCCGCACACCTTGCATCCACCTGGAGAGAGTGGGAGATGGAGCTCCACTCACTCCCAGGCGTTAATATGCGCCGAAGCTACTTCCCACCCACGGTGAGGCCAGAGACATGTAAAATGGACTTACACGTCTTCAGTGACGCCTCAGAGGTCGCATACGGATCAGTAGCCTACTGGCGGGCCCAAGACCAGGGGGGAGAGATCTACACAGCATTTGTCCTCGCCCGCTCGAGAATAGCCCCACGCAAGCAACAATCTATCCCACGTCTAGAGCTCTGCGCAGCCCTAGCCGGAGCGCACCTAGCCACGCTCATCCAACGTGAGCTCACCATACCGGTGTCTAGAACAATCCCGTGGTCAGATTCCACGACGGTACTCGCCTGGATCAAATCGGACTCATGCAAGTACAAAGTCTTCGTGGGAGTCAGAGTCACCGAGATTCAAGACCTAACCGAAGAGTTAACCGGAGAAACAGAGTGGCGCTACGTTGATACAAAACAGAACCCAGCTGACGTCATCACCCGGGGGATGCCCCTGGATGACCTCACCCGTCGCAATGTCTACAGTGACGGCCCCGCATTCCTAAGACTCCCGGAAGGACAGTGGCCCATGCCTATCCCGAGGGAAGCAAGTCCAGAGGAGGTGGAAATTAAGAAGTCTGTGTTCTGTGGATTGAGCACCGTAGCCTCCACCGACCCTAACATAAACGATTGCACGTCCATAGAGAGTGCACAACAAAGAACATTCCTGCGGTACCACCCGGAGTGCAAGTCCCCCGCTGATATGTCAGCAGCTAACTACGAGGAAGCAGAATTGCTTCTACTGCAGCGAGCCCAGAGAGACTCGTTCCCCGATGAATTGGCCTGTCTACAGGGAGGAAAGCCCGTCCCATCCGACAGCAGATTAATTCACCTGGCCCCCGAGAGCGACGCTCATACCCTCATCAGAGTGGGTGGTCGCCTACGCAGAACCCCCAACACACTCCTGATGGGGCGGCTAGATCCTGCATTACCCCAGACAATGTACCGGCCTGAAGAAGCGAACGGCCGACGAATGTGGAGGTACAGCCAAGTATTAGCCGACAAGTTTTGGAACAGTTTCCTACTGCACTACCTACCGTCTCTACAGACCCGCCAGAAGTAGGTAAAGGAGAGAGACAATTTGACAGAAGGAACAGTCGTCATGATTATTGATCAATCACTGCCCAGAGCTATGTGGCCTGCCGGCCGCGTAAGCAAAGTGATCACCGGTGCCGACGGCAAGGTCCGAGCAGCTGAAGTGCTCGTCCAGGGTCGCACTTACACCCGTCCCGTGGCAAGGCTCATAGAACTGCCTCGACTCCCAGACACAATCGATGATGACCATGACCCTACAACCCTATGACTTTGTGAAGTTGACTGACCCCTACAGCAAACCCTTATGTGTAAATAGACAACGCGATTAATCTGTCTCTGTTTAACTGATTAGGTCTGGGACCTATTCAGGGGGTGGCTGTTGTGAAGGGCCAGATTAAACCGAATATATATATTTATTTATATATATATATTTAATTGTATTTGTATATTCTCTAATATTCCCTGATATCCCTTGTATATTCCTTGTACAATATGCATTGAATATCCATTCTAGCCTACTGAACATCCCATAATAGTCTCCATTCTACTATTGGTCGAGACCTTGGTGCCAGGCTGCCATACCCCTCAGACCCAGTTCAAACGTACCGCTCGACATGTACGAACAAGTCCTAGTTTCGCGTAGGAATTTGGCTACCGCACCACTAATGGGACTATTTGTTCATAGTGCGTATATATACTGCGCTACTAAAGTAGGACTTTCTTTTCAGTCCAGTTTCTTACCCTCCAATAGAGTCACAGACGTAAAGCCTCCCCGCGACGCCACGTGTGGGAGTAAGGCCAAGTTCGCCTACCATCGGTATTGAGACATCGTGTATATTAATATTTGAATAGTCATATTTGGCACTATATCGTCGAGTTGGACGTAGTCTATTAAGCTAATAATAGTCTGTTAATATATAGTGCTTCGTGCGGTGAGAATACTACCGTAGTCAGTACCCCATCGTTTCGGGCAGAGAACTGGCTGCTTACCCAGGGTGGTTGACCCTATGTGAAGCTGCACCCGAGGAGCCCCAGAGCCGACGAGCGAGTGGACCTGTATACCGGATTATTCTACCGACGACAGCCCGCCTTCCCAGGCACGGATTATGCTTTGGATACTTTGATTATTCCATGGATAAAGACCCCCGACACTGCCGTGTGTTGGAACCCCCCCCCCCTGGAGAGGACGCAAGGTGAGGAGACGCTCTGCAAGACGAGGTCTCTTCACGTCTCTCCCCCGTGGACCGGAGAGAGCCGGCCCACAAAGAGTCCACCTGCTTTCATCTGTGGTCCAAGGATCGCCGGCGCATTGAACGGCACTACAGTGGGTTCACCTGGGATACCCTTGGCCGGACGAGGCAGCTGGATTCTACCCCCCCCCCCCTCCTACTCCTGTCGGCTTACAAGCGACCGGATTAACCCCCTCTAGTGTATCCAGCCTATAATCATTAAAGTATCATTGCTGTTATTCCTTAACTATTCCAGGTCGTATATTTACCACCTGCGCCTTCAGAGATTGGACATTCTCTATTGATATACCGACGAATACTCCTTGCCATAAAAGTGCATACTATTTCAATTCATAAATGTAATTAAGTGATTAAGTGCTTATTCTACACACCATCGCTGTGTAGGAAATAAAGACCTGTTTCTAATTCGTACATTTGTGTTGGATCCGTTTCATCTACGTGAGAGTGTTCATGATAATATATTTATGCCGTGTACTGGGTGGCCGAATATTAAGTACAAAGGTAGTGGTAGTAAGTATCATATCTAGTAATACAGTCAGGGAATTGTACCCCTCAGTTACAATAATGTATGGGCACTTTTCAAAACACATAATTTACAAAATGTTGTATAGATACAAAAAGGGAAAACAAGAAAGTCTAACAAAAGAATAACAACAATAAAAATAAAGTCAGAAAGAATAAAAAAGGTATAAATCAATAAAAACACAAGATAAGAATAATAAAACTATACATTATGACCTTTTCATAAAAGTATGTGATTTAGGCTAATTGATAGTTCTAATGCCCGGTTATCATCAGAGCTTAAAGGGGAATGCTACTCATTTTAATAATTCACATAGTTAGTCATGTGCCCCGGACAGTTCAGTGAGTATTTATGAACACGCACCACTCTCCTAAAGCTAGTCATCCTTAACTGAGGATGCAATTGTTAATGATGTTGATAATGATATAATTGATGATGTAATTTATGTTGATAATGATGTAATGTCTTGAATATTGTTGTATTGTTGTAAGTGCCGGACCCCAGGAAGAATAGCTTTTGTCAAGTGCAAAAGCTAATGGGGATCCTAAATAAATATAAACATAAACATAAACTTTGTGAGGACATAAAATAGACACTCCCTCATGTTCCTGGTGGATGAGAAATTCTATTTCATCCTTCCTGGCTGCCAGAGGCGGTGCTTTAGGTGCAGAATCTTCCATTTTGCACATGCGCAGGTTGAGTATTTATACTGTAACCGAGTGTTACGAGTGCAGGTAAGAAAATGTGAGTCCAATGGTGGAGGATATAATGTGAGACAGAGAATGGTTGCTCTTTCTTCGAGGTGTCTTTTAATGTAAGATCACGGAGCAAAGAGAATCCAGGAAAAGACGCTGAGCGTCAACTTGAGAGAAAGGGTAGATACAGCAGAATAATCTACAGCGAGAAGGTCAGCACAATCTCCCACTCCTTCCACACGATCAACAGTCTGAAGCCTCGACAGGGGCAGAGAGAAACAACAAGTGAATAAATAGTCAAATACCAACATTCCAATGCATCAATCAGTGACAGGTAATTGACAGCTCGTGACAGCAACCAGTGGTGACAGAACAATCAGTGACACATCAGGAATAGGGCGTGACCAACAATGTGTGCAGATACCAACCACCAGGTGAAATAACTCCAGAATGACAGTAGGGTTCCTAAGACAAGAACCCCGAACGTTACACCGAGTGGATTTGAACCTGATTTGGACCATTGGACCCACAGACGGCCTCACTAACCAGCTGAGCTAAAGGGTCCGACCTGTTAGCAGGTGCCGGTTGTCTGCGACCGATTCCTCAGTAGTTTCCCCCTGAGAAGTGTGTCCTCGCATGTTCTTTCTTTTTTACTATGTAAACCTACAGATACAGATTCACAGGGTAGTGAGATCGGTAGTGACCACTGCCACCAATCATGTAACCGAGTGGATTTGAAAGTGAGATCCCACCACTGCCACCAATGTAACCGAGTGGATTTGAACCTGGGACCATAGGATCCACAGGTGGCCGCACCAACCAGCTGAGCTAAAGGGTCCGACTACTGCGACCGACTCGTCAGTAGTTTACAATGCAACAAAGTCATGTGTGACCTGATGACCCGAGCTAGGGTATATCTTCCAGTGTCATCATCTGTTCCTTTTTATCTTCTCACTTTGCAGGTCTATATCTCAAAGCTAACTTTAAGTTAATAATACTTATAACGGATGGTATCGTGAAGCGCAGTCAAGAAGGGCTGGGGTGAGTAGCGGTGCCAGGATGGTATCGTGAAGCACCGTCACGAAGGGCTGGGGTGAGTATAGCGGTGCTATGGGTTAAACTCACTCTCACATCCTCAAAAGACGCGCATAGACACGGTACAAAGAAGTTAATTCACCTCTTGGTATAGCGGTATGTGTTGTTGCATGCGGCGTGGCAGACCTGCGTTAGAATCTCCCTCGGGGCATTGAAGTTTGAGGTGACGTTGTCAGAACCGTTACATATATACAGTACAATACTAATTATTGATAATAACCATTGTTGGTGAAGGCAGTGTTCTCGTTTCCCACTCCCAGCATACGGTACGTGACTCCTAATTTATTTTCACATAAGCAGCGCTTTCGCTCACAGCTAACTTGGTTGATATTGACAACATGACTTGATCCAAAGGTGGTGTGCGGCATCTAGAACCTTTTTGGCAGGGCAGACATAATAATAATAATAATAATAATAATAATAATAATAATAATAATAATAATAATAATAATAATAATAATAATAATAATAATAATAATAATAATAATAATAATAATAATAATAATAATAATAATAATAATAATAATAATAATAATAATAATAATAATAATAATAATAATAATAATAATAATAATAATAATAATAATAATAATAATAATAATAATAATAATAATAATAATAATAATAATAATAATAATAATAATAATAATAATAATAATAATAATAATAATAATAATAATAATAATAATAATAATAATAATAACATTTATTTTATATAGCACCTTACAGGTATCTCAAAGCACTTTAATCATGGATCTCTTTGTCTCAGAAGCATAAATGGTAAATGGCTGCATTTATATATATCTTTTATCCAAAGCGCTTTACAATTTGTTCCTCACATTTTACCCATTCACTCACACATTCACACACTGATGGTAGAGGCAACCATGCAAGGTGCCAACCTGCTCATCAGGAGCAATTAGGGGTTAAGTGTCTTGCTCAAGGAGACTTCGAAAAGCTCCCGGGAATCAAACCGGGAACCTCCGGATTACCAGACGACTGCTCTACCTCCTGAGCCACTGTTGCCCACTGGAAGAGACTCAGAGGGACCCAGAGGGCTGGAGGAGACCAGCCCTCTCGGTCAGGATGCTCAGGCTCATAGTTGGCCGGAAGGTCTTCTTTATGCCTTCCCGCCCATTCCTCTGATGTTTCCAACACCTTCTGCACGTGGCCCCCTTCTGGCCAGCGAAGACATGGTTTCCTCTGCTGCACAGGCTGTGCCACAGCCCACCGTGGTGCCTCCCAGACAGGTAGGTCGGATCTGGCATCCCAATTCTCGTCACCTTCAACTGAGAGCTTGGCCTCTGGAGGGCCCGAGCTGCTATTGAGCGGTTGCAGGAAGCCTGTCAAGAGGACTATTCTGAATGCCAGGGCACTGTCCACCTGTTTACAGTACGTTAACCGGTGGATGCTATTTTACGAATGGTATTCAGGCCTAAATCAGGACCCAGTGCACTACCCTGTGCCTGCCATTCTGGAGTTTTTTCAATTTCTCTTGGACAAGGGTGAGTCTCCCTCATTGAGTTGCTCTTTCATGACTTTGCCTGAGCATCACGGAATGAGGGGAAGAGCTGGAGACGAGTCTAAAAGAACCGGCCGGCATCTTGCCTCAGTGGTAAATTATGGTAAATGGACTATTTACTGTATAAAACAGCTTTTATCCAAAGCACTTTACAACTTATGCCTCACATTCACCCATTCACTCATACATTCACACACCGACGGCGACCTTGCGATGGCAGAGTCAACCATGCAAGGTGTCAACCTGCATGTCCGGAGCAGTTAGGTGTGTCTTGCTCAAGGACACTTTGACACGCTGCCAGGAAGAGCTGGAATGGAACCAGGACCCTTCCGATTACCAGACGCCCGCTCTACCTCCTGACCCACTGTCGTACTGTACCGGTAGATTATCAAACTATTCAGTGATATATAAGAAGAGCCTAGTCTAGCTGGCTAACCTGAAACACTACATAAGTAGGAAATGTCAGTCTTGCTACTTAAACGAAAGCACAAACCAAATAGCCTAAGTATTTTGTTACTTTTAATGCAAACTAAATGCAGATGGATGGAGATCCTGATGGAGAGAGACTTAGTGGTTTAGAACCCCCATCTCTGGGACCTGGGAACAAATCCAATCTATGTATATCCTACTCTGTCTCCCTCTCAGCCTTCCTACTGTCTTAATAAAGAACCTTCTTTCCCGTGTTTCCCCTACTCTGTCTCCCTCTCAGCCTTCCTACTGTCTCAATAAAGAACCTTCTCTCCTGTGTCTCCCCTACTCTGTCTCCCTCTCAGCCTTCCTACTGTCTCAATAAAGAACCTTCTCTCCTGTGTCTCCCCTACTCTGTCTCCCTCTCACACAGGAGAGAAGGTTCTTTATAGAAAAACGGGGGGAAGGTTGGAGGTGGTGAGTCTGTATCAGAGAAGACAGGCAGGCAGGCAGGCCCCAGTGGTGATCCTGAGACAGAAGAAACACAAAAAAGAGCTAAGCACAAAAACACAGGAAAACTGACAAAAATCTGTAGAGTAATATTTCTAAAGAGAGGCCTGAAACTGAGTTAACAATCTGATGAAGACCTTTAAGCCTCCTCGGAACCGATATTAAACTGTACTCTAAGGTATTAGCCATCAGACTACAAAAGCATATGACATCTTTAATTCACCCGGACCAAACTGGCTTCATAAGAGGTCGCTTGATCACCGATAACATAAGACGATTACTACACGTGCTAGATGCCAACAAGGAAGACAACACACCTAAGGCGATACTGTCCCTGGATGCAATGAAAGCTTTTGACAGGTTGGAATGGTCGTATCTATGGGCAGTATTAGAAAGGATGGGGTTAGGAAAAGGATTCATTGATATGATTAAAGTATTATACAAAGACCCATCGGCCATGATTACAACAGGTACAATCATCTCCAAAATCTTTCCGGTATCACGCTCAGCCAGACAGGGTTGCCCTCTTAGTCCCGGACTATTCGATCTATCATTAGAGCCTTTAGCACAATATATAAGACAATCCCAATCCATAGAACCAATCATAATCAAGGGCACACAACACAAAATTAGTTTATATGCGGACGACGTAATACTGTTCATGCAAAACCCCAACACAGCATTGCCTCATCTTCTCAAGCTGATTGAGGACTTTGGAGATCTATCGGGATTTAGGATAAATTGGCCGAAGTCGGCCTTCCTCCCACTTAACGCCCCTGCAAAAACCCTCCCAAAAGAGATACAGATGGTAAAACAATTTAGATGTTTGGGAGTTGAGATATTCCCCACCATAAGCCAAACGGTGAAGCACAATTACATAAAAATCCAAAACAAAATCAAATACGACCTTGTCAGGTGGTCGAAACTTAAAAACTCATTACAGGCACGTATATCAATAATCAAGATGGACGTCCTACCTAGAATCAACTTCTTCAGCTCAATGCTACCGTTACCCCCTCCAAAGGGTTACTGGAAAGAATTACACTCCTCCAGATACAAATTTATTTGGAATAACAAACCACCACGTATAAAAAGATCCACCGCACAGAGAAACAAAGCAGACGGAGGTATGGCATTTCCAGATTTCTACCACTACTTTAAGGCGTACACTTTAAGACCACTAACAACATGGTTTGATCCCCAAGCATTAGTATCCTGGAGAAATTTAGAAGAAAATATAGTAGCTCCACTAAGCTGAAGGGCATAGTATACACCAAATTACCAATTAAGCAATGCGAACGGAAATTTGGCCCCATAATCACTCATGCGATCCGGATATGGCGCGAAACACAAAAAAAAGATTCTACCCTACATAAATGGCATAATCATACTCCCTTATTCAATAACAATGCACTCTGGATAGAAAAACAACCTATACGATTCCCTAGATGGGAAAAGCAAGGCATACACTCATTAGGAGACGTCTTCAATAAACAGGGTGTTTGTAGTTTCAATGAAATACGCAAAAAATGTAATCTCGCCAAGTCCACATATTACTTTTACGCACAGTTATTGGCATGTTTGAAGGCTCACGGTGTTCCATTAAATATACCAATTGTACACCACAGATACCACAAATTCTTCTATGAAAGAGACATCAAGAGGTTTTGTTTCAGATTTTTATCATCAATTACTAACGTCCTCATATGAAACCCTCCACCTAGACTCCGTCTGGAGGAGGGATATACCAGACCTGGAAAGTGATTTTGATTGGCAAGAAGCCTGGGCAAATATTCGATTCACATCAAGGAACCCGGACCATCAACAAATCAATCTTAACTATATTCACAGGACATACTTGACTCCTATAAGACTGAAAAAAATGGGTCTTATACAAGACTCCAAATGCTCCTTATGTACAAATGGGGACGAGGGGACATTTATGCACATGTACTGGGACTGCCCACCAGTTAAGATATTCTGGAAAGAGGTGACCCAGCAACTATCAAATCTCTTAACTTGGAATATACCTGTACACCCCTCTGTACTACTGCTGAATGATGTTTTTGAATGTGCAGTACATCCACAGCTAAAGAGATTGGTTTTATCGGGTATCACAGTGGCTAAAAAGCTGATAGCATCACGATGGTTCCAACCGGAAAAATTTGCCGAAAGGTCTGGATTATTACATATCTCGATGTGATCTATCAAGAAATATCTACAGCAAGAATTTTGGGTCTCAATGAATCCAAAATGACATTGTGGTTAGAAGTGGTGGAGAAAATAAAAGCTAGCATATAATGGTAATGTCTGGTTAGGAGCGAGGGAAAATGGATGGATTATCCAATGGGGGGTCCGGAAGGGGGGGGTACGAGCTGGAGCATATGTGTGTAGGTTTTTAGATAACAGGTATTAAGGGTATATCCTATATAAGACAATTAACTAAAATGTGATTTCATTGGATGTGCACTGACAACTAATGCTTGTATATCTTATCGTGTGTTGTCATGTTTGTTTATGTGTTTGTTTAAAAAATAATAAAAAAATAAAATACAAAAAAAAACAATCTGATGAAGAGTGACTGAAGAACCGGGGTAGATGTACTGCAGGGCTGATGAGAAGATGGCTGACAGGTGTGGCTGTTGAGCAGGAGAGTGGAATGAGCTGATTTCCAGGAAGCTGCCATATGGTCTGCAGGAAGCTTGTCCCCTCAGCTCACACACAGACATCATATGTATTTCTACCTCCTCATACTGTACTTGTCATCTGTATTTGTGCTCTCTCTCTCTTTATTTTTAACTAAATTAAGTTTTATGAACTGTCTGAAGTTGAACCCCCCCCCCCCCCCCCCCATTTAACTGGAGGATATTGAGCAATCAGTAATAACAGTAATATCTTTTTTTCCCTCATCTCTTCTTACAGCTTGTAGATGATTACGCCAAATAACTACTTTTAGCGATATTTATCAACCTTTTTGTTATGAGTGTAGAACATTAGTGCTCACCGGTGTGAAACAGGGCTGCCTACTTTCCCCCTTCCTCTTCCTCCTATGCATCGACTGGATCATGAGGCAAACCACAAACAATAAAAAGACTGGCATCCAGTGGAGTATAACGGAGCACCTCGAAGACCTGGACTTTGCAGATGACATCGCACTACTCTCACACAACCATCAACAGATGCAAGACAAAACCCAGCTGCTAGAAACAACTGCAGCTGGACTTGGGCTCAAAATAAATGGACCAAAAACTCAAGTCAATAATAAAAGCACAAACCCCATAACCATCGGGGGCCAGACACTGGAAGAGGTTGACAAATTCACATACTTGGGTAGTGTTATAGCTGTGGATGGCGGGACTGAGGAAGACGTAAGGGCAAGAATAGGAAAAGCAAGAGCAACATTCAACATGTTAAACAAGATATGGAAAACATCAAACTCAACACCAAGCTCAAAATCTTCAACTCCAACGTCAAATCCGTACTGCTATATGGCTCTGAAACCTGGAAAACCACCACTAACATCATCAATAAACTGCAGACCTTCATCAACCATTGTCTGAGACGTATCCTCAGGATCTTCTGGCCAAACACAATCACCAACATCAAGCTGTGGGAATGCACCAAGCAAGAATCAGTGGAGGTCCAGCTGACCAGGAGAAAATGGAGCTGGATTGGGCACACACTTCGAAGACACAAAACCGCAATAACTAAACAGGCATTAACCTGGAACCCACAAGGCAAGCGAGGCAGAGGAAGACCCAAAAACACCTGGGCCCTCATTTATCAACGTGGCGTACGCACAGATATGTGCGTGACCCGTGCGTACGATCATTTCTAAGCAAAGTGTGGGATTTATCAATTTGAACTTGTGCTTGACTTTGTGCGTATATTTAAGCACAGGTCGGACCATGCGTACCTGGCGCCCAGCGGTAGAATATGGGGACTGCAGGCGGACGGCATAGCTCTCATCAGTTGCATGCATTAGTTTCAACGCGGAAATAAGCTTGACTGACGTGTTCTGTATGACCCCCGTAATTCATTATAGTTCATTGTGAAATAGCGATAGTAGTGTAATTATTGTCAAACCCTAAATAGCACGTGGAATAGGTCTTTCTCTCCGAATGAATGCAGCATATGGTTTATATATAGCGTTATCGGATGCACTGACTGCGCTCGCAGGAACTGTTATCAGAGATAGCATCAGATAGGGATGAATGAATGAATGAGGGGCAGTCTAATTGCAGAGAGAACATAATATTAACTAGAGTCCACTACCCGAGACACCTCCTTCATTTGTACCGCAATTTGGGACCCAAATTGGAGCTATAAGCTTAAAAGCTTTTCCGTGCTTATTTGAGAAGGGTCCAGCTCCAGAGCCGGAGAGACAGACAGCAGAGAGACAGACAGACAGACAGACAGATAGACACTGTTCCACAGTGTGTGTGTGTGTGTGTGTGGGTGTGTGTGTGACTACTAGTCTCCTAGTAGAGACCCCCCCCCCCCCCCCCCCTCTGGACCACCTCCTAGTAGAGACCCCCCCCCCCCCCTCTGGACCACCTCCTAGTAGAGACTCACCCCCCCCCCTCTGGACCACCTCCAGGTAGAGACTGTACGACCGGCTGCGATGAGGAGGGGGAATTGCAACCACCGCAAGCAAAACTTAACCCTTTCACTGCAGTACACGGCTGTAACCAGAAAAGTCAAGTCATTAATCCTCATCTTCGTCTTCTTCCTAGAGAAGTCTCTACTAGGAGGTGGTCCAGGGGGGGGGGTCTCTACTAGGAGGTGGTCCAGAGGGGGGGGGGGGGGGGTGCGTCACACGCACGCACGCACACACACACACACACACACACACACACACACACACACACACACACACACACACACACACATACACACACATCTGTGGAACAGTGTCTGTCAAATCAAATCAAATTTATTTATAAGGTCTGTCTGTCTCTCTGCTGTCTGTCTCTCTGCTGTCTCTCTCAAAATAGTATAAGTGCTATCTTGGCCCTGAGAGCGTTGCTCTCCGGCTCTGCAGCTGGACCCTTCTCAAATCAGCACGAAAAAAGCTATAAGCTTATAAAACGATTTAATATGCTAAACTTCGTTTTAAATTCTTTAATTCACATTTGTTTATTTCATAAAGATTTTCCCGACATAATGCTACCTGCTCCGACCAGATCCGTGACTCTGTTGCGATACAGATTAATTATCTACTCAGAAATCTTAAAAAAACAATTTAATATGCTAAACTTAATTTTCAATTATTTAATTCACATTTGTTTATTTCATAAAGATTTTCCCGACATAATGCTACCTGCCCCGACCAGATCCGTGACTCTGTTGCGATACAGATGAATTATCTACCCAGAATAGTATATAAAGTGGCTATCTTTTATGCTGTAGAAGTGTAGATCACTGCTGGTACGTGCGTGCAGAACCTTTATTTCAGCGGGGACTGTACGTATTTATTTGACATTACTGTACAATATATGTGTATATAAAAAGACGGAGCTGTCTTTTATTGTAATATAATAATTATTAATATTAAAAATAAATGAAGAAAGGCATTCTTATTCCAGCATGCATTAATGACACCAATGGGCAACGGCAAAACAGTGGTTAATGGTCTTTATTAGTGTTTGCGGTGTACAGGCAGCAATGGTCTTTTAGGAAGTTAATAGATATAATATCCGACGTCACCATCTTTCACCATCTTTCACCACAGTCTTATCTTGTTCCTTCTCAACAGTGATTGGAACTCTCTGTTTGTGAACTCGGTTCCATTGTCAGACCTCAAGCATCTTATGTTACCATAAGGGGCTACGTCTGCCAGGAATTTTTCCGTACTGTACATATCTAAAGCCTCCTATGGACTCGTTGCTTACTGGACCGGCTAGATCTGTGTTAACTAGCGCAAGTGGTACCTTTACTTTTTCTGTGGGATTTCTGTTTCTCGATTGAGTAAACTTCCCCTTTATGCACACTACACATTCTTTGTCAGGTCTACGCTTTTCACCTTCAATGTGCATGCCTTCTGTCACTGCTTGCACTTTCAGTAAATCCTCGTAATTACAATGACCCATAATCTCATGCCATGTCTGAATATCGTGACTGACAGTCACACATATCATTATTATCATTACACTTGTCGTTGTCATTACACTCTGTTTGCAGATAATACATTCTCTGGTACACCTTTATGTTAAATCGTGTACCGTCAGGCTCTACAAGAAAATGTTTACCTTCATCGAAGAATACTTTGGCACCGTTCGCAGTAGCAGCTATTACAGAGAATAGTCCTTGTGGGAACGATGGTACGTAGAAAGCGTTCTTTAACGTCACTGTACACCGGCGCCCCTCACTGTCTGTGAGGCATACCTGTGCGTCTCCTCTCTCTTGCGCCAACCCGTAGGTGCGCTTCCCGTCTGCCAGCTCCATGCTGTGTCTCTCTGGGTGGAAAGTGTCAAAGTTCTTGAACCGACTCCTGTCGTTGATGACGTGGGACGACGCACCTGTGTCCACGATCAGTCCCTTCCTTTGGGCCTGCTGCAGCTGCGTTGGCCTGGTGACGTACGCTGTCTGCACCCCGAAGATGAAGTCTTCTTGTCCCGCTACTCTCCGGGCGTCGTCTCGATTCGTCTCACGTCGACCGTCGCCGCCATCTTGTCCGCTGCCGCCATCTTGTCCACAGCCGCCATTTTGTCCATAGCCGCCGTCTCGTCCATGGCCGTCATCTTGTCCATGGGCGTATCGCGCGCTCTGGTCGTGTTTCTTCATGCACGCTCTGTCTGTGTGCCCCGGGGATTTTGCAGAAGCTACACCAGACAGTCTTTGAGCAG
Organism: Notolepis coatsorum; assembly: GCF_963971535.1. NCBI lineage: Eukaryota > Metazoa > Chordata > Actinopteri > Aulopiformes > Paralepididae > Notolepis > Notolepis coatsorum. The sequence goes on along the minus strand of NC_140166.1, from coordinate 37,683,700 downwards.
TTACCTTTCCGATGGCCTTTTTCTCTGCATCGCCAACACGCCAGCTCCATCGTGGGCCTGGTCTTCTCCCTCGGCGTCGCTCTGGGCTTCAGCACCCTCTCTCCCGCCTCCGCGGCGGCTGGGTGGATATCTTCTGAGGCCTCCAAATTTCGTAACTTGGCCTTGAACTTTCCCAGCGTCATGTCCGCTGAACCGTGTGTTACCAGGAGTGTGAACGGTTTGTACAGCTCCGGTAGTCCCCTCATCACCATCGCCATCATTAGCCCATCGCTTGGTGCGATGGGCTAATGATCGTCGTCTTCAGTCCCACACCGTGCATGCAGCATAAAATGCGCTCTTCCCAGAGCTCATAGTCCTCTGCCTTTCCATTGAATGAGGGCCATTTGCTCCTTCCCTTGGTCGCCATCCTCCTTTTTGATGGTAGGCGTAGCTTTAGCTCTGTTGGTATAGCCTTTAGCCACACGGTGCTCCCGGCGCTAAACTAGCCTATACTTCAGCTAAACTTGCTACCCTTATTATTTCACCCCTGCGTGATCTGGGCCCATAACCTGTTGACAGAATTGGCTATCGAGCGACAATAATATACTCATGAGGCATGGTTTCTACCTTGAGCCCTTAATCGGCGTGGTTTATTATTTGCATTGGTTCATAGTACAGCAGCACATGAGGTTGATGGGGAAGAGACAGAAGGGGGAGTCGGCATCAGCTTTTATACTCTACCTGGCGGTAACATTAAAAGCTCCGCCTATAGCACCCTCCAGTGGAAACAGTTATGTACAGTCAGTGGAAACAGTTGTGTACAGTTAGACAGTTACTTGCAATCCTACATATAACCTCTAACTTTAACAAGCGTCTGTACTGTCTAAACCAGGGGTGGCCAACCCGCGGCTCGCGAGCCGCATGCGGCTCTTTGCCCGTCAATGTGCGGCTCTTCCATCCATAAAAAACAAAAAAAAATGTTTTTTTCTTTTTTTTCTTTTTTTACTTTTCTTTTTTTTATGTCACTCATTCCATAAGGACTTAGAATACAATTTTTTTTAATGGTCCATTTGCATGTTCTTGGTATCTGAATCTAGGGACATAATGGATCAGTGTCAGAAATAGTGTCTGTTACTAGGCTTGAGTAAATTTGTAAGGTTTGGCTCTTTCCCCACCACGGGCTTCTTGAAGTACTGTGATGATTGGTCCGCTGCTCTCCCACTCGCTCTGTCCCTTTAAGTTTTCTGTTAATCATTTCATTTCCCCCATTCACACGCTTCTTCCCAGTGACGTCGTCAGAGACGTCGTTGATTGGTTCTCTCCCGTCCACACGCTTTTCAATCACATTCCCCAGCTGTCACTGCTTGTCAATCAATCAATCCCGTATTATTTATACCCCGTTTCTCCACTCTAGTTTTGTTGGATCGTTTTGATATTTCTCTGTTTGCATTCTCCGTTCCTGCTGCTGCTGCTGTTTGCTCTCTGTGCTTTACCTCCAGGATATTCCAAGAAGCCTTCCTCTTGGACACCTTTTCCCCGTGGCGACGCGCTCGCTCCGTTGCTGTTCCAGCACTCATTACGCACTACGTCTGGGTGAGTTTTTTACTGACTGTCTTGATCAAATTCCGTTTTCGTGTGTTTCTATAACACTGAAGATTACCACCTTTTTTATCAGACAGTCACTCACCCAGCGATCGCCTTTTTGTTGTTCTCACTGGGATAATATTTTGGGACTTACATCTCCCACTGTGTGTTGTTTCACACCGAAGATATTATTCACATTGGATTGTTTTTTGGACTTCACTCTCAGTGTCTATTTTTGCACCGAAGAGATTCACTTGGGATTGTGTTTTGGAACAGTGCTCACTGTGTGTATTTACACGAAAATATTCACTTGGGATTGTGTTTTGGAACTTTGCTCACTGTGTGTATTTACACGAAGATTAGTTCACTTGGATAACTTTGTATTTGGGTACAAGTCACCTCTCCTGTTCTCCTGCTCGTTCTACCTGCACCCTTGTTGACTCGCTCCCTCTCTCTCCCTCTCGGTTCCGCAACACCTCGGAGATTCTGCCGAGAGAAGTCTGCAGAGCGGCTCAGACGTCAGCATCCGCTACCCCCTACTACCACCACGGGAGAAGCTGCAGAGCAGCAGAACATTTCCCCCCTTGCTTGTGTACCTGTCTTGTTAGACTTGCCTATTCTGTGCTCATTAATTAGTCTCAATAAACAAGCCCTTGTTTTTGGCAACTCTGAATTCCTACTCTCTTGTGTCGTGCGTTTGGGGTCGGTGTCAAACCATAACAAAATTGTAATGAACCAAAGGAGAATATCAATTCTATTTTAAAAAAAAAATTATCTTTGACTGTGAATAACACCATGCTAAAATTGACCAGACCTGAAGATGATTAAACAGAAGGTTTTGTAGATACAGTACTGAATTCTGCCATCTTTTTTATAATGTAAATTTCTCCAAAATTTTTCATCATATTGCAACACCGTTTTTTGCGACGTTCACAGAAAGGTAGAGAAACTAACTGCGTTCTGTTTTATGGCAATAACGTTCAGGTTTGTGGGAGATAATCCCAAAAAATAAGAGAAATAAAAAAGTAAATCCAGAAGTCAGATGATTGACAGGGGCTGGTGTGAGCTGGGTAGGGTCGTTTTTCTAAATTTGAAAGCCCTGAGTCTCTTCCTTCAAAAGACTATACTCACTTTTGGATGTGCCATTTCCTCCTGTCAATATGCGCCGGTTTCCGACTCAATGCCCTGAGATTTCTATAATCTTATATTTCACTAATAACAGTTAAAATAATTGGTAAACAAACGTAATGCTGAAAATATACACTTTTACTGTCATCTCGGGCTTAAGAGGTTAACCCTGTGAGGCCCAAATTAAAAAGACATTAGAAACTTCAGAGGCCAGAGGGTGGGACATATAAACACATTTACTATCAAATAGCATTGTGAGGCTGAACAACAGGACCAATTGACTATACATGTGCTTAAAGGGGAACTATCTTATAAATGGCCTTTTTCAGTGTTTACCATTGTTTCTTAGCTATGTGGACTTATATTAATAGGATCTATGTCTCTAATTCTCATATTGGCGCATTCTTCCAATTCTCCTCTCACAATATTCACCCTCACTGAACTGAGTCATCTGAAAATGTGCATATCTGTGATGTCAGAAATTTCTCAGCTGCATAATAATGTGGCAGTTGGCACCAGGCCACACAGTGGTTGGAGCCCAGCCTCAAAACGGCTTAAGATCTTGAGGTAGAAAAATGCGGTTTTTGAGTACTTGATTAGAAATACAAAACAATGCATTTTATTTTTTTGAAAAAAACCTAGGTGTTCCATAGACTCACAGGAATTGTGTAAAAGTGCCCAAATAGTGAAAGAAATAGTAAAATAGTTCCCCTTTAACATTTTTTAAATAAACATTCTTTTTTTAAATGGCTAAAAGTGATTTTGTAATTTTGCAACCGTGGGTCTCACAGGGTACTTTTAACCCTGTGAGGCCCAAATAAAAAAGACATTAGCAACTTCAGAGGCCAGAGGGTGAGACCTATAAACACATGAAGGGTGCCGTGACTGAAAAAAAAGGTTGAGAAACGCTGGTATATGGTGTGGCTCTTTGTGGTACCACAGTAATTTTTGTGGCTCTTAGTCTCTGACTGGTTGGCCACCCCTGGTCTAAACAAACTAAACTCCTTTGGAGTCGACCAGAGAATTCTGACAATGTTTTATTCTTCCTTTATTGAGAGTATTTTAACCTTTTCATTTGTATGCTGGTTCACATCCCTCTGTCAAAGAGACAAGAACAGGGCGGCTACGTGGTGCAGTGGGCAAGGCGCTCACCTCGAATGCTGGAGACGCTGGGTTCACCTGTTCGAACCCAGCGCTCCACATTGCTTTCAGTTTGGCTGGTCGTCCGTACTAATACACATTGGCAGTATTAGGGGGTGGGAAACTGATGGGTGGGGATCGGGCGTTGTGGACAGCGACTCCTACAGGTCGGTTGGTGCGCCTGCGCAGTAGAATCAGGAAGCGATGGGGGCGGCGCCCCTCCAAAGCGCAGACCCCTGACGCTGAAAGATCGCGCCGCGCAGGGTGAAAAGATGCGACGGCTGTTACCTCGAGTATCGGAGGGGACTCGTGCTATGTATGACTTCGTCCACATTGCAGCCGGCTTGTGGGAGGCAAGAAACAGCGTTCGAGACAGGGGAGGGTTGAATTGGATGATACGAAATTGGGATGGGAGAAAAATAGAAAATGGGAGAAAAAGTGGATAAAAAAAGAGACAAGAACAAACTGCAAGGTGTTGTCAACCTTAGCTCAAAAATTATCGGCAGAACACAAAGATCCCTAATGCAGTTTTACAATGCCCAAGTGCTCAAGAAAGCACACAAAATAATTGATGACCCCACACATGTCCTTCATGTGTGTTTTGACCTGCTGCCCTCAGGAAAGCGCTTTAGACAGCCTGCCTGCAAAACAAACAGAAGGAAATTTGGGTTTGTACCAGAGGCCATTCGACTGGTGAATGGCCACAGTACAAGGAAAGGTCAGTTTACAAACGTGCACCCTTTGACCCCTTGATTTTAATATTTTAATATTTGACGAAAGTGCACTTTTTATACCGACCAAATCTATTTATTTATTTATTTATCTATTGGACTGACAGATCAACAATGTAGGGATCCCATTCTGGCAGTGTCATGTCTTTTATGCTTTGAAGTGTCATGTATGTCTCTTGTCCCTGTTTTGTCCTGTTCTGTCTTGAACTTATAGGAATGCAGCTGTTTATGATATCATGCCTTAAATTGCCCCTTGCGGGACTAATAAAGTTTTTTTAATTGAATTGAATTGAATTGAATCAGTAACTGCATTTGTATTTGTCATACCATGACAATCCATGACAACTTTTGAACTGATAAATGATAGGCTATCTAATCATATTCCTGGAATTGGCGTCAGTGGAGGCTGCTCTTAGTGCAGTAACGTAGGAGAGAAGAGGCGGCGATGTGACAGAATTCACCATAGAATTATAGAATCTGTAGCCAAATTTGATTTGGGGAATTTACTCTTATTCCAATCTATATAGTGAGTTGAGAAACCGCTGAGCTGGAGGCGGGGGATGCGTGACCTCTGACATGTGTTCATCAAGGAGGTGTATCGGGGGAAGTGCCATAAAGAGTTGTATTTCGGAAGATAGCAGCGCTGTGGTTAGAGACTAGAAAGGTACAGATAAGTCAGATTTAGAACAGGCACACTCTTTATGAGAAAGGAATTTCAATTAAATAATTCCTAAAAAATTTACCTTCTTATTGTCATGCACTATTCCTAATATACTAACATACACTCAACACTGTAGCACTCAAGTCTGAACACTTTGATGAACATTGTTACCCAGCTGATAGAGTTGTACCCTTCCTACTGACTTGTCGTACAAAACGTCTGACTTGTAAGTCGCTTTGGATAAAAGCGTCAGCTAAATGACTAAATGTAAATGTAAATGTAAATAAATGACATCTTGGTATTGTGATTTATCTATGTCTCACCTCGACCATCTATATGAGGGCAATGAATCTCAAATGCATATAAGATGAAAATGTTGAATACTGGGGTGGTCACAGAACAAATATTCTTAACCTGTTAAGCCATATTTTCCGAACATTTGTCTAAAAGTAAATGGAAGATTGTTCTACTTCTACAAGGCCCATTAGCATGTTCTTGGTATCTAGGGACATCTATGGACATCAGGGAATGTATTCCCAATGTCAGAAATAGTGTGTCTTATGCTTGAGTACATTGTAATGAACCAAAGGAGAATATAAATGATTATTATTCGTTTTGTTTTTCATCTTTGACGGTGAATAACACCATGCTAACATTGACCAAAGGTGATGTCATTCAGCACCTTCTTGAGATCAAGTGTACTAAATATCTAAGCAAATGAACGAAGGGCAGATGATTTATAGGTTTTTTTGTAGATACAGTACAGAATTTTGCCATCCGGACACATTCAATATGAAATATGAATATAGAATATCAGGCCTATAAATTACCTTATTATGTCCATACGTGGTATGTAGTCATACATATATATTTTTTTATCCACTTTTTCTCCCATTTTTCTATAATTTCTCCCATCCCAATTTCGTATCATCCAATTCAACCCTCCCCTGTCACGGACGCTGTTTCTTGCCTCCCACAAGCCGGCTGCAATGTGGACTAAGTCATACATAGCACAAGTCCCCTCCGGTACTTGAGGTAACAGCAGTCGCATCTTTTCACCTGCGCAGCTCGATCTCTCAGTGGTGAGGAGTAGCGCGTGGGAGGCTCACGCTGCCCCTGACATTTCCTGATTCTACTGCACAGGCGCACCAACCAACCTGTAGGAGTCGCTGTCCACAACGCCCGATCCCCACCCATCAGTTTCCCACCCCCTAATACGGCCAATGTGTATTAGTACGGACGACCAGCTAAACTGAAAGCAAATGTGGAGCGCTGGGCTCGAACTGACGAGCCGAGCGTCTCCAGCATTTCATGGCGAGCGCCTTGCCCACTACGCCACATAGCCGCCCTCAGTATGTAGTCATACATCTATTGATCGGCCCAAATCTCCTCTTTCCAATAGAGTTAAATCTATATTTCGTACCACCAGGCGCCCGGTACAGGGCAGCAAAGGCCGTGAATTAAATCTGGGACATTTTACAGGCTTTGAATACTCCTTGTTGTTTCCGAATGAGTATTTCAATACCCTTTCTCAAAAACACTGTTAAAAACAAAGAAAATACCAACTTAAATTAATCGTGCACTCGTTAGACCCGGTCCTTGTTGTTGTTGTTGTTGTTGATTTGTTGTATTGTATTCCTACATTCTCTGCACATATGTATGTATATGTATAATACGCAGGATAGAGTGAAGATCATACTACATCTGTGTGTAAAGCTTGCAAGCAGGCTAGAGTGAAAGCCATACTAAGTTTGTGTAGTGTAATGCTTGCAAGCATGTTAGAGTGAAGATCATACTACATCTGTGTGTAAAGCTTGCAAGCAGGCTAGTGTGAAGGCCATACTAAGTTTGTCTGTGTAAAACTAGCAAGCAGGCTTGAGTGAAGGCCATACTAAAGTTTGTGTGGGTAAAGACTGCAAGCAGCCTAGTTCGAAGGCCATACTGTATCTGTGTGTGTCTGTGTCTGTGTGTGTGTGTGTGTGTGTGTGTGTGTGCGTGCGTGCGTGCGTGCGTGCGTGCGTGCGTGTGTCTGTGTGTGTAAAGCTTGCAAGCTGGCTAGAGTGGCCCGGTGAGATTATAATGCTCTGATTGGATACTCTGGCTGTGATAAATTGAGCACCTTTGCAGGCTGTGGGAAGCCCAGAGTCTTGAAGCTCATCCTGACATTAGCACATTTCCAAGAAGTACGTTGCAAGCTGGGACAGTCCTGAGAACTATCCAAGAACCTATTCAAGAAGCTGCAAGCATTCACATGCAGACACAACTATATAATTCACAACTATACACAGCATCCTCGACAACAGAGAACATAAACACAGCCCGCTTTTGTTTGCACAGCATGGGGTTCGGGTTAGGAGTCTAGCCAGCTGCCACCCTGCGTACCACCGCCTCTTCATGCGTCCCTATCACCGGCTACCAGGCTGGCATCTGGAGAGCCAGTCTTCAGCAACATCTACAAGTCCCAAGCCCAGTCAATTAGGGATCTATCTATTGTTCTGGAAGATCCTTCTCCTTAACACATTCGGCGCCAGACCCGAGATATGTCTGGTTAACTCACCATGCGTTGGACGCCAGACCTGAGATATCTCGGGTTTTGGTAGTTTTTTCTTTTATTCTATATTTTTATTCATTATTCATCCACTGACCTCGGTGTTGCCATAGGAAAGAATTTTGAGATTGCCAAAGTGCAATACCGGCCGCATCCTGCCAGATGGCAGTGTCGCCCACCCTTTGAAACCTTATATCTCACCCTGTGTTATGGTTAAATCCCTCCGGGCACCAAATTTAGACGGAGCCGAGTAAATCACTTCATCCGACCACTTCGAAACGCATCTGGCACACTCAATCCATAAGTTGTGCCAAATTATGTCCGGGACCAGATGGACACCAATACTGGAAATCGCCATCAGACAATTGGAATATTCTTTTTGGAATACCCCCGGCCAAAGGTAAGGACTATCTGACATAAATTTCAGCTTGATCCAACAATGTTTTCATATCGATCCAGCTGATCAGCGTCTGTAGTGTTCAACACGAATGCCGCTACTGGCCATCAAAGCATAAAACAACGACCCCCCCCCCTTTCATGCATTCATGATGAAACATAATACCTATTATATACATGTGATTTGGAAATAGTAGCGTGTCCAGGCAAGAAACGCCAACGCTTATAGTAGAATACACGTAGCGCCCTATAACTCAGCTTTTCAGGAATGATCCCAGATCACTCCTAAATTATACTTATATATATATGCATGACATTTTTTTCTCTTTTTTGCATGTTCGACGGAAGAAAGTCACTGTCAAATGACTATAGTATTGTCTCCATAGCTATAATATAGAATATAGATATAGCTCTCCAAACATAGTGACGCACAGTGAAAATATGTTATGGAAACGTGGCACGTTAGCCACAAGGACCAGGCTAATGGCTGGCGCCCAATGTGTTAAGCACACCCATTTTGTTTGCTTTAGTTAGTTAGTTAGTTAGTTAGTTAGTTAGTTAGTTAGTTAGTTAGTTAGTTAGTAATTTGTCCATTATTTCATTAAATATATACATTTACATACATTTACATTTAGTCATTTAGCTGATGCTTTTATCCAAAGCGACTTACAAGTTTTGTACGACAAGTCAGCAGGAAGGGTACAACTCTATCAGCTGAGTAACAATGTTCATCAAAGTGTTCAGACTTGAGTGCTACAGTGTTGAGTGTATGTTAGTATTAGGAAGAGTGCATGACAATAAGAAGTTTTATAAAAAAAAAGAATCTCATTTCAGATATTGATTGAGTACCATCTTTAAAGGGGAACTATCTTATAAATGGCCTTTTTGAGTGTTTAGCATTGTTTCCTAGCTATGTGAACTTATATTAATATGATCTATGTCTCAAAATTCTCATATTGGCGCATTCTTCCAATTCTCCTCTCACAATATTCACCCTCACTGAACTGAGTCGTTTGAAAATGTGCCTATATGTGATGTCATATAGTCACTGCTGCATGTTAATGTTCAGGCGAACACGACGCTGCGCAGTGGTTTAGGAGCCCAGGCTCAAAACAGCTCGAGATCTTGAGGTAGAAAAATGCTGTTTTTGAGGACTTGATTAGAAATACAAAACAATGAATAAAAAAAAAATATATATTACAGAGGTGTTCCATAGACTCACAGGAATTGTGTAAAAGTGCCCAAATAGTGAAAGAAATAGTAAAATAGTTCCCCTTTAACTCATTCACTGCCAACGACGAGTATACTCGTTATTTGATCGTTATTTCTTTTATTCAATATTTCTATTCATTACAGGCACACAGACTCGGGGTTGACATGGGGAATCAGCCTGAGAATGTAAAAGTGCAATACCGGCCGCATCACACTAGACGGCGGTATCGAGCACCCTTTGTAACATTGTATCCTGGGCTGTGGGACAGCCAAATGTCTCTGGTTTAATTTTTCTCTCGGCCGAGGCTGTCGGTTCTCTCGGTTCCATTGAAGCGAGTCAAATATTCCCGATCCATATGTTGTGGTGGATTATGCCGTGGACCAAATGGACATTGGATATAACAGATGGCGATGAAACAATTGGAATATTAATTTTGGAATACTCCCAATCACAGGTAAGGATGATTTGACGTACATTTTAGCTTGATCCTGCAATGCAATGATACCGATCAGGCTTATAAGCGTTTTTAGTGTTCAATGCGAATGCCGTTACTGACAATCAAATAATCAGAAACGACCCCCCCCCCCCCCCTTCATGCATTCATGATGGAACATAATACTGTACCTATGATATAGATTTGATTTCGGGATAATAGCGTATACAGGCAAGAAATGGCAACGTCTATAGTGGAATAGACGTGTAGGGCTATAACTCAGCATTTCATGAATTGCCCTAGACCGCTCTAAAACCATACTTATATTCACCACAGTATAACACGGGAACATATGGATGGAAAAATTAATTATTTTTCACATATTGAACGATAGATAGGTGGTGTCAAATGGGCCATAGTATTGTATCCATAGCTATAATATAGATCGTTATAGCTCTACAAACAAGGTGACTCAGTCCTATCTTTTAAAGCGTGGCAATGCTACCACAGGGCCATGGCTAATCCCTGGCAGTCAATGAGTTAAGTTTCTGGTGTGGTCTCCATCAATACACACCACCACCACAGTCTGTCTGACTGGTACTATAGTATCCACCAATTCACACCTCAGTCTGTCTGACTATAAAAGTTATCCCCAATTTTGATCTCACCATGAAGGGGAGCGAGACTTCATTACATTTTCCGTCTGTGTATGTGTCTGTGTGGACATGTATCCACTTTTTCTCCTTATTTTTCTATTTTTCTCCCATCCCAATTTCGTAATTCCAATTCTTCCCTCCCCTGTCTTGAAAGTTGCTGGAATATGCCTCCCACTGGTCGGCTGTAGTGAGGATAGAAGCCTTGCATCACGTGTCCCCTCCGGTACACGAGGAGGCAGCCTGTCGCATCTTTTCACCAGACAGCTCAAACTCTTAGTGGCGAGGAGTAACACATGGGAGGCTCACGCTGCCCCTGATACTTCCTGTTTCTGCTGTACAGGCACACCAACCGACCTGTAGGAGTCGCTGTCCACAACGACCAATCCCCACCCACCAGCTTTCCCACACTCTAACACTGCCAATTGTGTTAGTATGACGACCGGCCAAGCCGGTAGCAACGCAGAGAGCTGGGCTCGATACCAGTATCTCCTGCGTTAGTGGCGAGCGCCTTGCCTACTGCGCCACTCAGCCGCCCTCTGTGTGGACATTTTGTAAAAGTATTAAAATCCCCAGAGGTTCTCTAGACTTACTAGCTGTAGCAGAAGGAGCTAAGCTAGAGATAAAGACCAAGCCCACAGTGAGTCTCCTAACAGAAGAAACCATTGACTTAGCTGTGGGGGCAGAGGTTCTGCTAGCTGCGTTAGCTACGGTAGCTAGGCTAGCGGCTATGCTAGTAGCCTGGGCTGTGTTAGCAGCGAGGGAGCTAGCTGTACTAGCTGTACTAGCTGTGGAAGCTAGGCTAGCGGCTGTGCTAACAGTCTGGGCTGTATTAACAGAGCAGCGGCTAGCTGTGGAAGCTAGGCTAGCGGCTGTGCTAACAGTCTGGGCTGTATTAACAGAGCGGGGGCTAGTTGCACTAGCTGTGGAAGCTAGGCTAATGGCTGTGCTAACAGTCTGGGCTGTATTAACAGAGCGGGGGCTAGCTGCACTAGCTGTGGAAGCTAGGCTAGCGGCTGTGCTAACAACCTGGGCTGTACTAACAGAGCGGGGGCTAGCTGCACTAGCTGTGGAAGCTAGGCTAGCGGCCGTGCTAACAGCCTGGGCTGTATTAACAGAGCGGGGGCTAGCTGCACTAGCTGTGGAAGCTGTGGAAGCTAGGCTAACGGCTGTGCTAACAGTCTGGGCTGTATTAACAGAGCGGGGGCTAGCTGCACTAGCTGTGGAAGCTAGGCTAGCGGCCATGCTAACAACCTGGGCTGTGTTAGCCGTGAGAGGACTAGCTGTACTTGCGGAGGAAGGCGTGCTGGTAACCGGAACTTCACCGGGGGAAACGGACAAGAGCGCCCGAATCAGCCATCGGATCACACAGCCGTGCGCCTCCAGCTGAGACGCCTGCTCCGTGCTGCACTCACCGACAGAGGTGAGCAGCGTATACATCTCGTCCACCTCTCCTCTGAGGACGAGGAGAGAAAATCTCCCTTGAAGAATCTCCCCATCGCGAGGAGCGCGTCGCTCGCTCTTACTGTCTTCGTGTCTGCTGGGATCAGGACTGGTCACGCCATTCTGTGAGGGTTCGGTGTGGGAATAGGTGAGGAGACCCCAAATGCAGAACACGAGCAGACTAGCAGAGAGAGTAGAGGCAGAGACGACGGAATGAAAATGAACGGGCTTTTACTATAACAGTTGCAAACAAGGATACACGTTGAAACGGTTACAAACAAAAGCGAACTGTAAAACCCGGAAATAAAACTCAGCAGAGCTGGAAAAATGTGGACTAGGGATAAGGAACGGACTCACGGGAAAATACAGGAGTGAACAGAGTGAGTGACCGAACACAAGGTTGCAAAACAAAACAATGACAATGGCGCGACAAAGAATGTGAGAAACGGGCAGGAATAAATACTCCCCGTGATTACTAATGAGTGCCAGCTGACTTAAGGCCAGGCATGGCCAAGACAGGTGAACACAAAATATTAGTAAAAAGAAATCTCACCCTATAAACAAAAGCATGTGTAAAGGAATTATCTTACTGGAAACATACATATAAAGAGATAACCTTTTCTGCTTTCAGGAAACATATGCAAAGGATAAACCTTTCAGGAAACATGTAAATGATAAACCTTAATGGAAACATATGAAAAGATAAACCTTTTAAACACAAGCTAAACCGGGGAAACACAACATGAATAGAGACAGCACAGCATTAATCATAGTATTAATAGTATCCAGCAAACCTAGGAGGTTAAGTATCTGGAGTTGCTGCATTTGGCCACCAGAGGGCGGCAGAAAACCACTGTTCATATTGTTCAGGTAGGGTCCCTGGCTGGGACCATGACACTTCTGACTCACTTTGAACTTCCTTAGGGACCTAAGGAAGTAGAGGTGCTGCCGTGCCTTCTTCACACACTATGTGTGTGGTCCATGTCAAGTCCTCGGATATGTGGACTCCGAGGTACTTGAAATGGTTCACTCTCTCGACCAGTGCCCCATAGATGATCGTGTCCATAGCCCCAGACCTACTAAAGTCCACAATCAGTTCTTTGGTTTTGCTGACGTTCAGGGAGAGGCTGTTCTCCTGGCACCACAGCGCCAGGTTCTCCACCTCTCCCAGGTAGGCCCTCTCGTCGTTGGCAGAGATCAGGTCCACCACAGCTGTCAGCAAACTTGACGATTGTATTTGTGTTGTATATAGTGTGCGTGTGCTGTGCTTCTCGTTCTGAACCAACTGATTCAACAGTCATATCATGTTCCTCCCTTTCACCAAAGGATTTTATGTTTTGTTAACATTCAAATTGTTAAAAGCCAAATTGCTAACGCTACTGTATTATGACCAGATGTCACAGAGAATGCTGGTGACGTCGGGGTGACCTGATCTGCAATGCTAAGCTAGTTCTGTATCGTATAGCTCTCGCTCGGCGTCACTTTCTGCACTGTCCTTGCACACGTGCACACGCACTGAATAAAGACCACAATGTACCTTTAATCCCAATATTTGTCTGACCACACCCCTATCAGCTTACCCATATAAGCAGGGGTGGGGCCACCCACTCGCCTCCTTCTCGCTTTCACCACAAGGAAGTGCCTCGGTAGATCCCCACACTTGAAGTGATGTGATGGTAGGAGAAGAGTTGGAAAGCAAGGATACGTTGACATCATATCTTTATTTTCTCTCTCACTATTTTCGAGAAAATACGGCGATATTGTCTTCGTACTGGAGTGTCTAGAAGATGATGATCATTCTAAAAATCCTCCACCGGTTTTCGTATTGGGAGTTCGCGCCGCTACATGCTTTTCCAACTGCAGTCCTTGCTGTGTGCTGGTTGCGGTAAAGACACAGCTGGGCTGTAGGACGCGCCGCTGTTGTGAGAAGCGGTGGGTTCCAGGTTTGGTGAGTTATGTTTTGCTGGCAGGCTCCACTTGTCTGTTAGTGCTATGGGGGCTAATTGACAATGTTTATGAAAACCGGCCGCATGCTAGGGTCCTTTGTTCAGCCTCTTAGGCGACAGAAGACCTTGGTCTGAAGCCCATTATAGTTTTAACTAGTGGGCCGCGACCATTAACACTGGTGATCCCTGTGTTTTCTGGACGAGTGGATATCTCTCTGTCACCGTGTAGCCCCTTCTTTCATATCCAAATGAGAGTATTCCTTCACGAGGAGATATGGGCATAGATGTTCGATAGCGGAAGATCTGTGTTCAAGTCAGCTACACAGGCCAGTTGGGTATTGTGCTGGCTCCGTCGGGTGTTGGTAAAATCACTGTTGTAAAACTGTGTTAACATCTTGTTTCTATTTTCTCTTAAAAAGTGAGGAGGGTTTCAGAACGGCGGTCTGTCTGGGTGAGTGTTATATTATTGTGTACAAGTTCAGGTGATAGCTGCTTAGCTTACGGTTAGCCAGTCAGCTGTTAGCTGCGGCGTTAGCCTGCTGTGATCACTGCGTGACCTACCTAGGTTGGGCCTACTGTTAGCCAGTCAGCTGTTAGCTGCGCTAGCCTGCTGTGATCACTAGGAAACGTTAGCTTGCTGCTATCGGCCAAGGCCCAGCGCGGGGTGGCTCCGGTTCCTCGCGCGCCGCCGCGAGCTCCCCTCTGGTCGCGTGCGCCGTTCGCTCTGCGTCTCGCGGGCAGGGGCAGTAGCGACCGACGGTTGGAGCGGCCGTTAGCTTAATGCTACTCTGTTGAACGTGCTTTGATTATAACATGTTTTAAACACTCTTGACTACGACGTCATCTTTGACAGAGGATGTTTGTCGAACCTGCCCTGGGCCAGGACGGCAAAGCCTGCGTCAACAAAGGGGACCGTAGCGACGGGTTGGAGCGGCGACGCTGCCCAGATCGAACAACACAGGACGGCTGTGTTTTCTACGGTGTCTTGAGACTGCACTTCGTTGATCTACGCTCCGGGTAGGCCAGGTCTGACCAGACCTTGTACACTTCTTCTGGCTTTCCCTTCTAAATGTTTTGTAAATAACGATGTTTTCCAAAACGAGCGTTACTGCACTACATTTAGGATACGACGCGAGTTGTGTGTGAATTGTCTTGTCACTAGGTATTTAGCTTCTCCGTGCAAATCGGGTTGTTGTTTCAGATGTGAAAATGATCTGGTTTGTTGTGTTGAGAAACATCATGTGTGTTTATATGTACCGTGTACTCACAACTAAGGGGGTTAACTAACCTATAAAGCTATGCTTAGTGACAAATGAGTAAAGAATATTCTTTTCTCAGCCTGTAATGACAATAAACAGTGTGTTCACATATTAACAGGTTTTCCTGTTTTAACTGGCCGTATTAAGGGTAAAGTAGGAGGATTGTGTTTCCCCCCGGTTCCCTGGGGACTTCTTCATCCTCCTATCAGAGTGGACATGTTGTTGCACTACATTGTGTCACTGTGTGGTAGGGATACGATGTAACCCTTAGCTTGATTGCTGAGGTTGTGCTAAATCTGCTGGAGTAACTTTATTTTCCTAAAAGAAAAGATTGTTGGTCGCTTTCGTGTGTGCTTAGCAAGGCCTGTGGCCGATACTAATCGAGAATTATGTATTCTCTCATTATGAAAAACGGCGTTCCTCTGTAGAGTGTTTTTGCCATTTTTTTTGGGTGATGATGGGTTGTGTGTGTCATGTGACCTACAACTGGGTTGGACTGGCCACAGAAGCACATGCGTAAGTTTGGACCGGGGCTCTTAGAGAGCCCTCTCTATTCTTAGTAAAAATCAGATAGCAGGTTAGCTCATGCGCTGTGTGAAGCTGTCAGACGCTTCATAGAGCTGACTATGACTGTGTCATACTCTCTTTTTGTCATTACATCGTACCATGGGTGTGCGGTCGTAAAGGGGTGAACTGGTAACCTTTCCTCTCCCCCTTTTTTCTGTTGGTCAGGGGTACACCCCCTGTCCTTCAAGGTTCCTGTCACGTTGCGGTCCCGCACGTTACGGGGTGAGGGGGGGGGGGGGGGGGGGGGGAGTTTCATGGTCCCACGGCCTGGAATATTGGGCATGTGCACCGCAGAAATTCCCCCGCCATAGAGTAGGTTGGTAGGACTTCCGTGTGCTGTTCAGGTCCATGTGATGGATCTGTTTCGGGGGGTGGTCAGGGCTCCTCCTCACCAAGCTCCTATTCGGGCCTTCTGTGAGTTGGGACTCCTCCTTCCATGTGAGGGAGCCTCCTTCAGAGTACAGAGCCTCCTCCTCAGATTGTCAAGGTGAGCGGACCCTCTAGAAGGAGTCCTACTCTATTGTGTATGTATTCGATTCAATTCGATTATTGAGTGTGTATGGGTTCAGTGCCTCCTCCCCGGAGAGCCCTAAATCCAATTTTTTACATGGCTCAAGGTGCAATATATTCTTTTCAATCTGTACAGCTCGCGTGGGAAGTCTCTCTGGGGATTCCCGTCTCCTTCCTATGGGAGGGTGGTGGGATGTAAAAATGTGAATTTTTTTTACCCCCGGCTGTGTAGACTGGGATACATACTGTTGGTGCTTCCTTCTTTTCTACTAAAAAGAGTTGGAGTTAGGAAGTGTCACACCCCTCTTGTCGTTCCCCATGGCGCCTTGGGGATTCAATGACAGGTCTAAATAGCCTGTTCATTGATGTGGGTGTGTCCCGACGCACGTATAGTGCTAGCTCGGGGTGTTCTGTAAACAGGCGACTGACTGGCACGCCTTGGTTGCTTGAGGTTAAAACGGCGTTTTTATAAAGCAACTGGGATGGAGGTTTTTCCTCTTCCGACGACCTGGTTTTTGTCATCGACGGATTCTCGTTCATGTCTGGGGTATGATGACGGAATGGATCTGAACATATGTAGAGGGGTCTCACGCCCTGGGGGTGGGCCACTGGGCGCGGTTCGCCTGAACGTCTGGGTGGCGCCTTCTTTTCATGTTTAAGATCAACACTCATATCTGCCCCTTCTCCTGGAGTAGGCATGTCGGCGTGGTTAGGGCACGGGACTGGTTCTGGTCACGCTGGTCCGGATCAGTTGAACCCGTTGTCCGCCGGGGATGCAGATCTGCTGTTCTGGTACCCTGAGGGACTTGGGCTTTTTTCAGGGGGAAAAATGCCAGGTTGGTCCGGGTGTCACAGGGTTAAGCACTATGGAGACCCTGGTTGGGTACGTTTTTTACTCAGCACTGTCGTAATGGCTTACGGCCATGCCAACCTGTACACGCTCGATCTCGTCAGATCTCGGCCGCTACACAGGTTGGTCCCGGTTAGTACTTGGTTGGGAGACCGCCTGGGAATACCAAGTACGGTGTGCTTAGGGGCTGGTTCTCCATTATTTTTCGCTCCTCTCTCACGCATGGCGAAGAGGGGCCTGTTGGGGTGGTCTTTGACCTCCTCTGGTGACCCTGTGCTTCCCGTATCGCCGGGCCCGGTCCGAAGTAATGTTTCGTCGACCCGTAGGCCTGGGTTAACCCTTTTTTGAAAAACTGAAACACTTGTACTGCGGTATAGTTTGGAGTTTTTTCTTGAGGGGTTATAGGAACGACCACCGCATTGGGTAACACCAAGGTGGTTGATTCCCTGGTGTGTTGGAGCAGTGTCAACTCCCGGGTTCACCGTTTGAGGGTGCCCCTGCACGTTCATGACGTCTGCCAATCGTGTCAGCCTTCTCTGCCTCAACCCCTCTGGGTGGGTTTTTTTTAAATGGAGGCTTGGTCATGCAACACCGCCAGCTTCCGCCCCTTCCGCCGGGGCGGCTGTGTTCAGCTGTCCCCTCTGGCGCCTGTCTCGTCCACAGTCTCCAGGCTAGGGTTAATAGCCTGTTGCCTGGTTTTTCCCCGGTGCACTGCCTGCTTCCGTTGGTTAACCTTTTTTGTGTGCTTACGGCCATGCTGACTGCCTGTTCTGCAGGGTCAGTGTGCCAGGCGGTGTACTATTGGGGGGACAGGGCCCGCTCGGCTGAGGGGCCTTTGTCCGAATACGCTGGCGATGTGGGGGGCGGGGTCACTAAGTGCCCACCTGGTGGGGTCTTGATGCTGGCATCATGGACTTCTCTGGGCCCCCGTTCCGTTTGGTGGGTCTGGGTCTTCCTTCGCGCTCCGCTGCTACGGCCTTGCCACGGGGTTGGGTTTGCCCTTGACCCCGTGATTCTGGGGGCAGTAACGAGGTTGTTTCCTCCGTTCGTTCCCGGGTGGCATGCGGGTTGTGCGTGTGTGTAGTCGTGGGGTCAAGCCACGGCTGCTCACCCTGTGCGTTGAGTTGCTTGAGTGCCTCTTCGCACGGTCGGGTCCGTCGCCCTCCCGTGAAGTCCCCAATAGGGGGGGTGCCCTCCATTAGGGTGAGTCGGGGGGGCTCGGCCCTCCCTGTTCTGATGGTTGTGGGGGGCTTTCAGCGGGGTGTATTTGTCGGCCGATGGCTCTCGCTCGGCCTCCCTTGTGCAGAAAGTGACGCCGAGCGAGAGCTATACGATACAGAATGTTAGGTTATGACTATAACCAAGTTCTGTTAGTATAGCGACGCTCGGCATCCGACGCCGCTGCAGCCCTTGATCTCGCCTTGTGGTGAAAGCTTGGGAAGGACGCGAGTGGGTGGCCCCACCCCTGCTTATATGGGTAAGCTGATAGGGGTGTGGTCAGACAAATATTGGGATTAAAGGTACATTGTGGTCTTTATTCAGTGCGTGTGCACGTGTGCGAGGACAGTGCAGAAAGTGACGCCGAGCGTCGCTATACTAACAGAACTTGGTTATAGTCATAACCTAACGTTTTGGCTAGTGATTCGTCCTTTTATTAAACTGCTGCTTACAATTCAAAATCCCCTGGCTTATCAGAGAGAAATATATATTAGAAGGCTTTGTTCACGGGACCACAGCTGCACTGCGACAATACAGAAGGTTAACCCTTTCCCTACCACACTACAGACGGCGGTTAACCTTCCGTAGTGTGGTAGTGAAAGGGTTAATCTATAGTTTTCCTATAGCTGCAGCAAAGACTGGAGACTGGGGAGCAGGCATGAAAATATGTCAACCGTGAGAAGGTATAGCAGCCTGTGAGTGAGGATCATTCCTCAGAGTCTGTGGACCGAATAACCTGCCAACAGTGAGGGCACAGTGGTTTGCATATAACTGTTAATGTGTGACAAAAAGCACAGCTCTAACCTGCTGTTGCTTGTGTGGACATCGTGTATGTACCTTAAAGATTGCACATTACAAAGCAGTTGTACAGACGATTATGTACTGTAGTACAGTGGGTTTTACCGCTAGCCCTCTGCTCCACAGCTTGTATACATTACATACTGCAAGTTATTATAGTATGTGAGACACGTTTACAGAATTCATAGTTGCATGAGCCTCATTTTTGTTTATTCTGGCGACATCTATTGGTGATAAGTGGTCATTGCTGTTGTGTTGCGACTGCTTTTCACACAGAAAACTACTGAGTTCGTTTATTGTTTAAAAGGATCCATTAGCTGTCACCTAAGTGGCGAGCTAGTCTCAAACACAAAACACAAAACATAACAATACATTATGACAATCACAATTCACTTAATTAACAATGATAAAAACAGTAAAACGTTGTAGACATCTTTATAAACATCAGAATATTTTCAGAAAAGGTTATTACATTCATGGGTAGACATGAATATTTTCAGAAAAGGTTATTACATTCATGAGTAAATATTTCATTATTACATTCCTGCAGTAGGTATTTCCACTCCCAAACGTGAACAGTATTTGCTCACATATTTAAGTAGTGCATTCTTAGGTGGTACTTGAAAGGCACTTTGCTATTCAATTTACTTATGTTCAGTGGGCAGTTATTCCAATGATTGATGGCACGATAAACAACCGTCCTCTTTAAAGCATTTGATTTTGGACGTGGTAACATAATCTGTCCATCATCAGCTGACCTAGTAAAATAATAATGAACCTGACTGCATCTGACTATTTGTTCGTATAAGAAAACAGGTTGAGACGAAAAGACAGTGTTCCTGAAAAATGTAACCGTGTTTGTCAAGCTATTCATTCCACTGAACAAAAACTGTTTTTGCTGCCAGTGACGAAGAACACGTACATCACTTCCTGTGTACGTCTGTCCTACCAGACACCAGCGATTAGAACAGCCAAAAACAGCAAAGGAAAATCCATCAACTGGCTAGAATCACTATTGTGTTACAGTATATCAATTGGTGATAGAGAGGGGACATTTTTATTTTATTTATATGAAAATGTTCAAGATCATTACTTGTTCAACAACTAAACATTTACTGTCAGTGGCCGACAGAGGATAATATCCCGAAAGGACCCTTTTGACCCCTAGTCTGAGCTGTAGGGGAGAATAGCACCACCATGAGGCCAGATCACAGGCCTCCTTACTATTGTACGGCAAACATATTTGTCAACTTTGGTGGAAATCAGATCTGGCGGTCGTATGGTTTGGCCTATCAATTACCTAAATGACACATTTCACGATGTTAGTCCGCAGATTCCACACAGCAAGTTTGGTGAAAATCGGGTGAACGGGCCAGGGGGAGTATGGTGAGAATCAGGTGAACAGGCTAGAGGGGGAGTTTGGTGAGAATCAGGTGAACAGGCTATAGGGGGAGTATGGTGAGAATCAGGTGAACAGGCCAGGGGGAGTGGGGAAGAGGTATCCCTCCAATCATTTAACCCTTTCACTACCACACTACCAAAGGGTTAACCCTTTCACTGCGACAATATAGAAGGTTAACTCTTTCACTGCCACACTACAAAGGGTTAACCCTTTCACAACCACACTACAGAAGGTTAACCCGTTCACTACCACACTACAGATGGTTAACCGTCTGTAGGGTGGTAGTGAAAGGGTTAACCTTCTGTAGTGTGGTAGTGAAAGGGTTAAGATGGTATGGTGGACTTCATAGGTCTATGGCAAAGTTGTTGTGCATGAGTAGACACATCTACCAGCTTCATGACTGTATGACTAACAGATCAGGAGATAAACTAACTTGAGAATTTAAAGTTTGGCCTGTTGGTGGCACTAAAGTAAAGGTCATGGGATCACCAAGGCTTTTTCCTCTAGGGATCATGAATGTGCACAGCAAATTAGAAAACATTTAAATAAAAGCTACCGGTATTTGAGTTATTGCATTCACAATCATAGATTTATATTTTGAACTGATGGTGGCGCTAGAGGAAAGGTCATGGGGTCACCAAAGTCAAGAGCGTTCATCCTTTAGAGGTCATACATATGCACCGCAAATTTGAAAAGATTAGAGTGAAAGCTATTAGAGTTATTGTGGTAACACGAAATGTTGTACAAGTTGTTGTAAAACAGCTGTTTGAGGAGAGGATCACTGTCAGTAATAGCCCAATTAGCTTTGATGATATGTTTAACGTGTCCTGCAACAGTGATATACAGTATTGACCAAAAATGGGATTCCGTGCCTTTTTGCTGGAGGAGATCGGAGCGATTAAGAAAGTTTGCTTTATTACGCACACATGCAACACTGCTGCCTTTTTTATACAAGCTGGGTTTTGAAGTTCTTCTGAAAAGGTGACACGGTCAGATGATTTGGGGCGTTTTCTGAAAAGGTGACACGGTCAGATGATTTGGGGCGTTTTCTGAAAAGGTGACACGGTCAGATGATTTGTTTTCTGGCTAATCTGAGGAATCCATTTACAGGCATGTTTTGCAGATTCAAGGTCCTTCACTGTGACCTTGACCATACAACAACAAAAACAAAAACAAGATCTTCAAATTCAAGATGGTCATCTTGAAAACATCACATGATTATATCTCTGCTCCTAATGCATGGGGTTGCATGCAGTCTAATGTGGGGTTTTTGATCAGTGAGGTTTCAATTATTTGAGGTGAAGGTAAGGTGACCTTTGACCTCTGTGCTACAGCTGAGTGAAAGCGTCACATTTTACACAGACAAGCTTATAGAGAGAGGGAGAGACCAGTGAACTGTTGTTTCTTAGAGTATACAATTGTAGTCAGATAGTGTGCCACAGATAACCTTTATGTGGTAAATAAATACCAATGTAGTTGTGTATAATCTCTTATCACACTACCATGTTTTAAAAAATCATGGAGGAAGATGAACTAGTCTGTAAATGCTATGTTACGCAACAGTTCACACAAAATTAATCTTGTCTGCCTTCAATGTACAACTGATGTGGTCCCCCTTTTCTTTATTTTTTCTTTAAATGTTATACTGTGAATTTTATGAAATTGTGATTTGTAATTGTCTTAATTGCTGTCTTCTTGGCCAGGTCTCTCTTGTAAAAGAGGTTTCTAACTTCAATTAGACTAACCTGGTTAAATAAAGTACAAATAAAATAAATAAAATAATCGTGTTCAAAAACCATTCTGTTTTAAGGCTAAAACATGTATAAACAAATAAATAAAGATAAAAAAAAATGTATCGGCCCATATCGGCCCTATCTTGATATCGGACCGATACAGATGTGTAAAAAAAACTGCCATATCGGCTGATATTATATCGGCGGCCGATATATCGTGCATCACTATAGATTTAACAAATTTTTCGTAAATATTGGACCTAACTTGGCAAAAACCATTGAGAAAAACAATGACAGAGATGTGCAGAGTGGAGCAAAAGGGGGCAGCAGAGTGCTGCAGTCCATGTTTTTGGGAGAAGTCAGTAACAATGACATTATATCAACAGTAGTAAAACTGAAAAATAAGACATCAACAGATAGTGATGGGATAGACATGAAAATAGTGAAAAAAAACATTGACTGTATTATCAAGCCCATCTGTTATGTTTTTAATCTTTCTTTTCTCTCAGGGACTTTTCCAGACAGAATGAAGATAGCAAAGGTTGTCCCTCTCTTCAAAACGGGAGACAAACATCAATTTACTAACTATAGACCAGTGTCACTACTGTCACAATTCTCCAAAATACTTGAAAAGCTATTTGTAGAAAAATTAGACCAGTTCATTGAAAAGAATATGTTACTGAGTGAGAGTCAGTATGAATTTCGGTCCAATAGATCCACTGCTTCAGCTGTGACAGACATAGTATCTTTATCTTTATTACGGATCCCCATTAGTCATCACTGCAGCAACAACTAGTCTTCCTGGGGTCCACACACAACAAAAACAGTACATACATACATAACATTATAGTAGCATACATTTAAAAATATATTCCAATATTCCTACATACAGGGCCGCCTGGGAGAAATCCGAGGCCCTGTGCGAGATTTAACGCGAGCCCCCCCCCCCCCCCCCCAAAAGGTTAAAAAAAATAAATAAATAAAAATAATATATATATATATATATATATATATATATATTTTTTTTTTTTTTTTTTTTTTATACAGTCAACATATTCTTAAATAATAGCGCTGCCCGAGGCGGGGCATGATACAGTCAACATATAGCAAAAGAGAGAGCGAGAGAGAGCTCCCGTTCTACAGTCAATATACAGTGTACAGAGAGAGAGAGAGAGAGACACATTGGAAAGAAATTGAAATGCTATTTGGCCCTAAACAGAGAGTACACAGTGGCAGAATACCTGAGCACTGTGACTGAAGATCCTTGAGCACAGCCTAGCCATCGAGAAAGGCCGCCATAGGCAGACTGTGTGTGTTAGAAAGAGAGAGAGAGAGAGAGAGAGAACATGTGTGTTTGTCATGTGTGTGTGTGTTAGAGAGAGACTAGAGCATGTATGAGAGATTCAAAAGGACAAAGATCAACACTTAAATCCAAGAGAGAGAGAGAGAGAGAGAGAGACACACATTGGAAAGAAATTGAAATGCTATTTGGCCCTAAACAGAGAGTACACAGTGGCAGAATACCTGAGCACTGTGACTGAAGATCCTTGAGCACAGCCTAGCCATCGAGAAATGCCGCCATAGGCAGACTGTGTGTGTTAGAAAGAGAGAGAGAGAGAACATGTGTGTTTGTCATGTGTGTGTGTTAGAGAGAGACTAGAGCATGTATGAGAGATCCAAAAGGACAAAGATCAACACTTAAATCCAACAAGAAGAGGGTCTATACCAGAGAAACCAAAGCAGCAAGGAGCCAATGGCCGACATCAGCTAAATAGGCTAGCCAGGTACTGTGACACCAGGCCACACACAGCTTTGGCCAACGGCCCAACGCTACCCAAGCTACACAAACGACCATTCACACACAGCACATGTCGTATCTCCAAATGTTGTGAAGTAGCATATGTTTTGCCTGGAAAAAAACATCGTTATTAACAAAACATTCGGGAGGGGAAGGAAGGAAGAGTGGGGTAATGTCATGACATTTTCATTAATCTTACCTGCACAAAAGGAACGCAGGGCGAAAGGCCGCAACACAGGTCTCCACGTTGACGAAAGGCCTCTCGCTGTCAGGACAAATAAGCTATGGCCAGAGCCTTGTCATGGTGCAGGCCCGACTACATCTTCTGTCAAAGATGATGTCGTAGTCAGAGTGCCAGGGCCTGCTATTCTCAAGGCTAACTGATAGCATCAAACGAACGTTCCCAGCTGACGCTAAACAGCTAACTGGCTAACAGTTAGCTCAATCAGGCACCTGGCTGTATGTAGCCGCATAGCTTGCTTCTGCGTTCTGCAAGCTATGCGGCTACATACAGCCAGGTGCTCTCACCAGGCACACACCGTTAGCTACTAGTAGTACTATATTAGCTAGTCGACCAGTTTGGCTCCAGAGAGAGAGAAAGAGAGATAGGTCAGGTCCACGGCGGGAATATAATCATAGGTTGACTCACCATAACGCAGTATCAACGCGGCGCCAATGGTAAAGTTGGAAGGAGACTTTCTTGGCCCACGGTGTAATTTCTTCTTCTTCTTCTTCGAGTACTTTCCGGCAGACTGGACACCTTTCGGCGTATTGCTGCCTAACAGATTTATCTGCTCACAAGTTCTTTTCTCCTTCTTTTGAAAAGACATCCACTCGCCTCGCTCCTCTGAATAGCGCTGAATTAGATCATCCCTGTACCTCGTGTGTCCGAGAAGAGCCCGGAAACACTATCCTAAAATCTGTAGAGCAGCAAAGCCGCAGAAACCGGAACACTGCAGTCTGCAGAGCCGCAGAGGAACAAGTCAGACACATTCTACAAACGTGTCTAATGTGAAATATATAAGCATATAAGCAAAACTAGATTTTAGGTCTGTGATGAAAAAGGGCCTCGCGGGAAGGGGGGCCTCGCAAAAAAAAAAAAAAAAAAAAAAATTTTTTTGCGAGGCCCCCCTTCCCGCGAATCCCTGTGCGACCGCACTGCTCGCACACCCCCTGAGGCGGCCCTGCCTACATATACAAATAATTCCAAATAGCATTACAGTACACAAACAGAGTATCAGATCACAGAAAATACAATAAAAGGGATTCAACTCTCAGACAGTCAGATCTTTACAGTGTAAACTACAGTATCTGTGTTTTTGTAAACTAATTTATTTTTCTCTCAATGCTCTTTTCAAATGATTTTTAAAACTTATCTTACTGGTTATCTGAGTAAGATGTACTGGCAGTTTATTCCAATATGACATGGCTCTATATAACACAGTTTTCTTTGCTGCATTGGTTTTTGGTATAGTAGCAGTGTGAACGTTTCCCTACAGGCATGCCTAGTACCATACTTGTGTCGATCATGTGTACATGTTAGCTGTGAATACAAACAGATAGGTTCTCTTGAGAGATATATATATTCCTCATGAACAAGATCAGGCTGCAATCCAGTCTGTCTTCCACCTTCAACCACGACAGCTTATTATGCATCCCCTCCACACTGTTTCTCATTGAGCAGTTCAGGGCCAGACGGGCCGCTCTGTTCTGAGTGAGCTGGATCTTATTGAGCTCTTGTCTTGAGGCATTAGACTAGACAGCTGGACAGTAATCAAGGTGAGAAAGAACTAATGACTGTATCACTTGCTTCAATATCAGATCGGCTAGAAAATACCTACACCTTCTGATAATTGAAATACCTCTGCTCATTTTGGCAACCACATTGTTGGTGTGAGTTGACCATGAGAGTGTTCCATCAAGTGTGACACCCAATAGCTTTGCCTCTCTAACTTGCTCAATAGCTGTTCCGTCTAAATATATACTTAGCTTCACGTCTTTTCTTATAGCATGCTTGGATCCCAATATTAGGCTCTTGGTTTTTGAGATGTTTAACTTCAGCCTGTTTTCAGACACCCAAGTGGACACTAAGTTCAATTCTCTCTGAAGGCCTTCATTAAGCTCTTCTGTCTTGTCTGATGATGCATATATTGTAGTATCATCGGCGTACATAACCATACATGTATTTTCTAATACCCATGGCAAATCATTTGTAAAAATGGTGTAGAAGAGGGGCCCCATGCAGCTTCCCTGTGGAATTCCACACTGTAGGGATTTAAAGTTGGACAGGGTACCATTAAACACAACACATTGCTGTCTGTTACATAGATAGCTTTTTATCCAGTTAACAGCTGCAGTTCTGAATCCATATGCAGTTAGTTTGATGAGCAGCAACTCGTGATCTATGAGGTCAAAAGCTGCACTGAAATCCAGTAGTAGGCTACAGTACCCACCATTCGCTTCCTGTCAATTTGTTGTAGCCAGTCATCTGTTAATTGTGTTAAAGCTGTACATGTAGAATAACCCTCCTTATATGCATGTTGGAATTGAGAATTGATACTGTTTTCTGAGAGGTAATGCTGAATCTGTTTAAAAACAACACCTTCCATGATTTTGCTTAAAACTGGCAAGATACTAATAGGTCGACTATTTGCTCTATTAAAAGGCTTGTAACTGAGGGGTACAATTCCCTGACTGTATTGAGAGTATGGTATTATTAAACCACTACTTAGTTATGTACTTTAATTACTGGCCATACAGTACACGGTATATCTGGTGAACACCCACACAAGAATACGGCTTAACAAAGAAAGTTATATTTAGAAGTATTTATTATCAGAGCAAGCAACGATAGGTTACAGAATTGAGAATTATGAATGCGCTTATATGGCGAAGAACACTTAAGTAGGTCAAGAGCGTAAGTCCATGAGCATATTAAGATGGGTATAACTGACACCACCTGTAGCATAAGAATTACATAAGGCACACTCGTAGTCAGCTGGAGATACTAAGGGGGTTCCCTCCGGTTGTAAGCCAGCAGGGGAGAGGAATGTTCGAATGCAAAGTCTGGGTCAACGAGGAATAAATAAGCTCCAGCTACGGGAGGCGGTACATATACTCCCCTCGATCGGCAGACAAAAGCAGCAGCTATAATCCAGTATGCGCGACAGCATGGATGGAAGCCAGCCAGCCTCTTCCTAGAGACGGGCTCGAGTGATGCTCCTCACGGGTAGATCCCACACAGCAGTGGGGTAGACGGTTCTCTGCTCCAGCAGCCACAGTACCAAAAGCAATATAATCCAGCCGGAAAAGGCTCTACATTCGCCGGTGTAGATTCTCCTGTGCACGGTACTTCACATTTAACTAGGTCGAACTTGACGTTATTTCACTAAACTATGACACTTTTACTATCCTATTCGCACGCGGTTCTAAGTGCTCTATTTAGACGCAAGGTTGCTCACTTCACTTGGTCGTTGACTCGTGGTGAAGGCTTTAACGTTTTGGATAAGACGATACGTTACTTTGAACGAATGATGAACTGAATGAACTGATACTTTGAACGAAGTGCTGCTGTTTCCACCTGCGCCGTATTTATACGTAAGGTGAATAATCTAGTGCCAACCTCAGTTCTGTCTCGTATTACTGCGCAAACCTGGACATGTTGAGACATGTCTTGGCGGTGGCTTTGAACTCGCCATTGGGGGTATGGTCGTTGGCGCCTAGGGGTCGCTGTCCAATAGGAGAACGAATATTATGGTCTGGCTTGTACCTAGGTAAAGGGATATTTCGTGTATATATACAAAGAATATACAAGGGATATCAAACGATATACAAATATTATACAAGGTATCAAGTAATAAATATATATATTCGGTTTAATCTGACCCTTTGTAACAGCCGCCTCCTAATTAGTCCGCACCTAATTAGATAAGACAGATTAACCGTCTTGTCCACTACTCAATGTCCGTTGTGAGGAGTAGGGCAATTCACAAAGTCAGTGGGTCATGATCGTCAGCAAGGGAGTCAGGGAGCCTTGGCAACTCTATCAGCCTCGCCACGGGTCGGGTGTATGTCCGTCCCTGGACAAGAACTTCTGCCGCTCTGACCTTTCCGTCGGCACCAGTGATCACTTTGCTTATGCGGCCGGCCGGCCACGCAGCTCGGGGTAGTGACTGGTCTATGATCATGACGATTGTGTCCACTTTTAAGTTGTCCCTGTCCTTGACCCGCTTCTGACGGGCTGGAAGGGATGGTAGGGAGCTTAGGAGGAAGCGGGCCTGAGGCTGCTTTGATCTGTGCTTGGCTGTGCCTCCACATCCTCCGTCTGGTCCTCTTGTTCGGTCGGTACCCCGTCTGAGGAGGGGCCGGTTCCGGCCGCCCCATCAAGGAGTCGCTTGGGGTGCTGGGTTCGAGGTCAGCTACGTCTGGAGCGCAGCTGAGGGGGGTGGAGTTCCGAACTCCCTCTTGTGCCCACGGTTCTCTCACAGGCCTCTCGCCTAATGTCAATAGCCTCTCAACGGGCTGTACGAGAGAGTGGCCGGTGTCGCTCACCTTTGTGTGCAGGCAGCGTGTAGACGTGGGTTTACTGTCAAGTCCGTAGAGGGGGCCCTGGAGCGTCCACCCCAGTCTGGTCTGAACCGCGACTGGGCATCCTTTGGGTCCGATGTGGGCCGCCTCAATTGGGAGAATGAGGTCCGCGTGGTCGGAGCCGATGAGCAGGGTCAGTGTGGCGCCGTCGATGAGCGGTATAGGTAGTTGACGTAGGTGCACGTACTTCGCCATCAGCTGTGGGATGGGGTAGGTGTACTGTGACAGGCCTATGTCGTGGCTGGTGAAGACGTTGGTAATACTATACTGCTTCTCGGGCTGGTCCACCGCTGCTATCTTGAAGGAGACATTTTCACCCTTTATGGTCTTCTGGTCTCTTCTGATGGTACGTATTGTCATTGTTCCTTTGGCACCCTGCAGACCCAGCTGGGCTGCGGCGGAAGCGAGGAGGAGAGTCTTTTCAGACCCATCGTCTA
The DNA here is from genome assembly GCF_963971535.1 of Notolepis coatsorum. Taxonomy (NCBI): domain Eukaryota; kingdom Metazoa; phylum Chordata; class Actinopteri; order Aulopiformes; family Paralepididae; genus Notolepis; species Notolepis coatsorum. The sequence goes on along the minus strand of NC_140166.1, from coordinate 37,654,686 downwards.
GGACGGCGTAAGTGTCCAGGACCTTGTCCTCGTAGCTCAGGAGCACTCTGACCACTTTGATGAGCACTCGGGGGGTCCCGCTATGCTGGTCTATATGGAGCACTCCTGTTGGTCGGTTGCCTTGTTTGGTTAATCTTCGCTGGTGGGCCGCCTGGGCCGCCTCACGCCACTGGTCAACTTGGACGGGGTTCAGTGTCTTATATTCGGCGCACTGTGCCAGCCAGTGTCCGCCGTCGCAGTAGGTACAGCAGGGGGCGGTCTGGTGGATCTTCGGTACTGGTGCCACCGCCTCGGCCTGATACATCACCGTGACGGGCCCACTCTGTTGTCCTGGCGGACGCTTGTTGATGTCATGCAGGACCTCCAAGTGGGCGCCGTCACACTTGCTGCATCTCTTCTTTAAGCGGCACTCAGCTGCCATATGGCTGCGCGCGCAGCGGAAGCAGCAGCGGTTGGCCTTGATCCACTGACTCACCTCGTCCGTGGTCAGCTTCTTGAACGTGTCACATTGATACAGCCGATGTTCCCCTTCACAGTACTGGCATTCAATCTTCCACTCCTCTTTCGTCGAGGGGGTGTTGTGGTTCTTGTGCTGCGGTACTGATTTGGCTTGGTGCATAACGGTCACCGACCGGCGGTTATCATTAGATCCCCGAGGTCCATCTCTTGGGCTTGGTCCACTCCACACGAACGTGTCCAGTCGTAGGCTGCTGACCTCCCTGGCGAGGAAATCAGATAAGTCTAGGAGGGATGCCTCTGGGCCGTTGGGGTCGCGGTGGTCTCTCTGCCGCCGAAAACGCTCTTGGCGGGCTGGAGGGAGCTTCTCTAATATCCGTTCTACATTAGAGTTAGCATACAGTTCATATATCCCTTTCTCCTTTTGGGACCCCAGCATCCCTACCAGGGACTGTACCTTGATAGAGAGGTCATCCAATGCTCTATTGTCTTTGGCTGGGGGGAGGCGGTCGATATCTCTTATTTCTTGTATCACGTAGTCCCATATGCGTCCATAACGCTGATCGAGGGCCACTAGAGCCGCAGAGTATGGGGTGCTTGAGTTGTAATATGCCAGCGCTATATTATGCGCTCTGGGCACCTTGAGATGCTTGAGGAGGATGGCATATTTGTACGACTCATCAGGGACGTCGGACATCATAGTCTCCAAGCACATCCGTAATTCCGTGTACTGTGCTCTGTCCTCGCGCGTAAAGTCTGGGAACGTCGGTGTGCCAAGGTACGATGCCATGGATGGCTGGCACATCGGTGAGCGTTGGGGAAGAGGCCTCCTGGGCGAGTCTCCCCGTACGTGTTGTCGTGGGTTGGTACTTGGTGGGTACCAGGGGCCGGGTACCCAGGTGCTGTTCCTCGGTGCTGACTGTACGTCAAACTCACCCGTGAGTTGGGTCGGGGGTTTGTAGTGCAGTGGCTCGGGGCTGACGTCGGGGCTGTACTGGGCCTCCTGGTCCAGAGTACGTTGCTGCTGGTCGGGGCTGTACTGGGCCTCCTCTTCCTCTTCCTCTTCCTCTGCTAGGTCCTGGAGTCTTCTAGTCAGTCTCTCGGCGACGTAGGCCGGTTCTTCCCGGTTGCTGGGTCTCGTATGGACCGGTCGGGGAGGGGGTTCGGAGACGTGGACAGGATCCTCCTGTTGGCGGGGTCCCGGGTCGCTTGGTCGGGTAGGGGAATGTGTCCTAGACCCTTGTCGTGATGATCTCCGGGAGCTCCGTGCGGAGAGAGGGGGTGTCGCCATGGCAATCAATTGTTCCATCATCTGCGCCTGCAGCCGGTCGCGCTCTGCCTCACGCTGGGCATGGGCGGCGTCGCGCACTGCTTCGCGCTGGGCATTGGCGGCGTCGCGCTGTGCATTGGCGCTGGCATGGGCGCCGTCGCGCTGTGCATTGGCGGCGCCGCACTGTGCATCGGCGCGGCCTCTTTCAATGTTCTCTTCCGTCTGAAGGCGTCTGGTCTCCAGTCTTATGCGGTCGTCTTCACTCCTTTGTTGCGCCTGGAAGCGCTCTCGCTCGGTTGCAGCGTGTTCGCGCTCACTAAGGGCTTGCGCTTGGAGTTGCGCGTGAAGGCGATCTCGTTGGTCTGCAGCTTGTTCGCGCTCGCTCGTCTGTTGCGCTTGAAGTCGATCGCGTTCACCCTGAAGTCGATCGCGTTCGGTGGAGGCTGCCAGGGTGGCGATGAATGCCTGCGCCAGCATCTTGTCCGCTTCGCTGGGGGAAGACACCGACGGAGGTGATCGGCTTCTGGCAGTGCTCGTTGGAGATCTGTTCTCTGGGCGCGCCTCGAGGTCCGTCTCCTGGGCGCGCATCTCTTCTGGTAGTGGGTCGGGTTCTGTCCCTGGAGCGCTTTCTTTATCCTGGAGCTCTCCGGGGACCGTCCCGTTGACGTTGTCTGGGGGTATAGTCATGTCATGTCCCCCTTGGTCCCCCCCGTGGGCTTGGTCAGTTTCGTTAGAACCCACTGGGGTCTCTCCTGGCAGGGTCGTCTGGTCGGTAGGATTTGACATGCTTTGACTATCCGCTTTATTTATTTTATCCGCATTTAACGTCATTATAAAGCTAGGTATTAGACTGACAGCGTATGCCTCTAGATAGGGAGGTGGCTGACGTCTGCGCTGCGGGCGTTCTAGCTCGGGAGAGCTGCTTGGGGAGTGTTCACCGCTGGCCATGGTTAATATCAATATTATATTTAGATATTACACTGATACCCTCCGGCTCGAAGGACCAATTGTAACTGAGGGGTACAATTCCCTGACTGTATTGAGAGTATGGTATTATTAAACCACTACTTAGTTATGTACTTTAATTACTGGCCATACAGTACACGGTATATCTGGTGAACACCCACACAAGAATACGGCTTAACAAAGAAAGTTATATTTAGAAGTATTTATTATCAGAGCAAGCAACGATAGGTTACAGAATTGAGAATTATGAATGCGCTTATATGGCGAAGAACACTTAAGTAGGTCAAGAGCATAAGTCCATGAGCATATTAAGATGGGTATAACTGACACCACCTGTAGCATAAGAATTACATAAGGCACACTCGTAGTCAGCTGGAGATACTAAGGGGGTTCCCTCCGGTTGTAAGCCAGCAGGGGAGAGGAATGTTCGAATGCAAAGTCTGGGTCAACGAGGAATAAATAAGCTCCAGCTATGGGAGGCGGTACATATACTCCCCTCGATCGGCAGACAAAAGCAGCAGCTATAATCCAGTATGCGCGACAGCATGGATGGAAGCCAGCCAGCCTCTTCCTAGAGACGGGCTCGAGTGATGCTCCTCACGGGTAGATCCCACACAGCAGTGGGGTAGACGGTTCTCTGCTCCAGCAGCCACAGTACCAAAAGCAATATAATCCAGCCGGAAAAGGCTCTGCATTCGCCGGTGTAGATTCTCCTGTGCACGGTACTTCACATTTAACTAGGTCGAACTTGACGTTATTTCACTAAACTATGACACTTTTACTATCCTATTCGCACGCGGTTCTAAGTGCTCTATTTAGACGCAAGGTTGCTCACTTCACTTGGTCGTTGACTCGTGGTGAAGGCTTTAACGTTTTGGATAAGACGATACGTTACTTTGAACGAATGATGAACTGAATGAACTGATACTTTGAACGAAGTGTTGCTGTTTTCACCTGCGCCGTATTTATACGTAAGGTGAATAATCTAGTGCCAACCTCAGTTCTGTCTCGTATTACTGCGCAAACCTGGACATGTTGAGACATGTCTTGGCGGTGGCTTTGAACTCGCCATTGGGGGTATGGTCGTTGGCGCCTAGGGGTCGCTGTCCAATAGGAGAACGAATATTATGGTCTGGCTTGTACCTAGGTAAAGGGATATTCCGTGTATATATACAAAGAATATACAAGGGATATCAAACGATATACAAATATTATACAAGGTATCTCAAGTAATAAATATATATATTCGGTTTAATCTGACCCTTTGTAACAAGGCTGTTTAGCATTTTTTGGAAGTGGAGTGACCTTAGCTATCTTCCACATTTGAGGAAAAACACCCTCACTTAGACATAGATCAAAAATATGACACAGTGGCTTTGCTACAATTCTGGCTGCCAGCTGGAGCAGTTTACCATCTAAGTAAAGTTATCATGACCACAACAAGGTTTATCACACTGTATGGACAAGAGAAGCTTTTCCATTTGCTCTAGATTTATATCCATAAAATCAAATTCAAATTTTTTTGTATGCATAATATGCTGTTTAATTATTGATTCAGACAGCTTACCATCCACTGGCAACATTTGATTCCATATCATCTCCACCTTATCAATAAAATAATCATTAAAATGTGGAGGATATAGCAACAGCTATGGATAACAAAACGTTCACTATAGGGGTGTTTATTGATCTCAAGAAAGCTTTTGATACGATAGACCATTCCATACTGTTGTCAAAGCTTCACTCGTATGGGGAGAGAGGAATAGTGCTAGACTGGCAAAAAAGTTACTTAGATAACAGGCAACAGTTTGTGAACTTAGCTGGAAACGTATCTGAACATATACACATTGAATGTGGAATTCCACAAGGTTCAGTTTTAGGACCTAAACTGTCAAGAAATGGTTTAAGGAAAATAAACGATCATTAAATGTGAAGAAAAACAAAGTTTATGATCTTTTGCAAGAGAAAAAAAGAGGAAAATGTTGTATTGTCAATAGATGGAGTTAATATTGAAAGGGTTACAGAACAGCGTTTTTTGGGAGTATTGCTGGACGAAGGTTTGACCTGGAAACCTCATATTGCACACGTAAGGAAAACAATTTCTAAGAGTATTTTTATTGTGAATAAAGTTAAATATGTATTAGATAACAAAGCAATGTGAACATTGTACTGTGCACTCATATTGCCTTATCTTAATTACTGTGTGGAAGTATGGGGTAACACCTATAAGAGTGATATAAAACCGCTGTATCTCCTACAGAAGAGAGCTATTAGGATTATTTGTAAAGCAGACTATCGAGAACACACCAACATATTATTTATTAATTCTGGATTATTGAAATTGCAAGAGCTAGTTAAGTTACAGACATAGTTATAGTTATGCACAAGGCCAAAAGTAAAGCATTACCAGCCAATCTACAAAACAGGTTTGTCCTCATATCACAGAATGGAGAGCATATAGGGAAGGTCATTTTAAACATCAGTGTGCACGGACAACCCTAAAACAGATGTGTGTGGTGGGAGTCAAACTCTGGAATTCTCTTTATAATGAGTTGAAGTACTGTAAAAATATTTTCCAACTAAAAAATACTTTTAAAGACAGAACAATGAGAACATATGAACAGCAGGTATAAATTTCTCTGTATCTGATTTTATTTATTTTTAGTTTTTTTCTCTTTCCCATGCATCTGAGGCTCGTGACACATTTTTTTGTTATTGGTATCTAGCTATATTATTATTATTATTATTATTATTATTATTATTATTATTATTATTATTATTATTATTATTATTATTATTATTATTATTATTATTATTACCGTTATTATTATTACCGTTATTATTGTTATTATTATTCATGGTCATATTATCATTATTATTATTATTGTTATCATAATTATGGTAATGTTTATTATATTATTATTATTATTATTATTATTATTATTATTATTATTATTATTATTATTATTATTATTATTATTATTATTATTATTATTATTATTATTATTATTATTATTATTATTATTATTATTATTATTATTATTATTATTATTATTATTATTATTATTATTATTATTATTATTATTATTATTATTATTATTATTATTATTATTATTATTATTATTATTATTATTATTATTATTATATGGTATGAAGCTGTAAGGTGCACTTGAGCTGACCATTATGTTAAAATAAATATGTTTGGAAGGGGGCAGGAAACATACGTTTTTTTTCATCCTCCTCCTTTTCGGCCATGAGTGTATCATGTTAAAAAAAAAGATGTTGGTGATATTGTGCAAAGATGAACTGTACCCCCATGTACGAAACAAAATAAAATGAATGAATGAAAAGGGTTAACCCTTAGGGTTCCCTAAGGCCAAATGTCAAATATGTTGCTATTTTCGACCAATTATTTTTGACCAATTATTTTGTTTGTACCTTCTCCTCCCCATTTTCTTTGTTGTTTTTAACATTAGGTAAGTACTGCCAGGCAGGATATTTAGCTTTCCCTCGTTGCATTAGCATAGCCCTTGTGAGCTTTCTGTTTGCTATGTACTAGTGTGGCCATTTTGGGCGTACCAGGTAGATATAGCATTATGTATGTTTCAGCCTCATGCAAAGGGACATCCATTACGTCATTACTGTATATACTAACCCCCTGTCATCTTGAAGTTAACACATTCGGGGCCAACCACGGACATGTCTGTGTTTCAGATCCAACGGTTGAGGGCTGTGGTGTAGGCCAATAGCCTAGGAGAGTGGGCGGGACTTGAGTAGAGTTCAGAGTGCAATTGTGTATGCTCACGACATGTTGTATGGGGATATACACGGAGGTACATTAAAAGCTATAACCAAAGGTACCTACTGTCTGACTGGCTCATTGAGGTATAGGAACACATTACACGACATGGTGTCTGAAGCATCAGCGTATTTAGACCACTATCACTAGGGCACGTGCCCTAGTGATCATAATTTGTGCCCCAGTGATTACATAATAATTATTTTTTTTTTTTACTTCGCTTTGAAATATTATAGTGAAATATTTTGCACTGTTTTTGATTTATCTTGTTGAAATCCTCCAACAGGCTCTTTTTTGTAGGTTGAATGGTTTGCACACCCCTATGACAGAGGCTGAGCGAGCATACATGGTACATCCCACCAGCTGACTGAGTCAGCTGGCAGCGCAGTTGAGCCAGGTAAACAGTAAACACACACACAGTGCTCGACGAGGCACCACGTTTCAAATGGACATCAGAAAGTGCTTCGCCAAAGCGTTGCAGAGTAAAAATGAGGGAGGTAAGAGTTATAAGGCTGTCAAGAAAGCCTGCATGAATTTGAAGAATCTCCCATCCCTTAAGTTTAACCACAACGTTACCGGAGGAATTAGCTGCTAGAATAGGCACCGACTATATCTGGTAAGCACGTTGTCGTATGGTCGTAACGTGCATGCATACCAGATATAGGCTAGCCTAGGTAGGACCTTTATACAGTAATAGCCTATCTATCTGCCTATGCCAGTAATTTTTATATTCTGCAGTTGTCTTTTGGAACAGTCTGCCCAGTGACTTGAAAATCGTCAATGCTGTTAGATTCAACTAAGTCCAGCCTGAAGACTGAATGAATGAATGAATGAATGAAAACTGTATTTAACAGATTGCAGAATGGATACAATACAGTACGGCTCAATACACACAATTGTTAAGGGGATGCAGACCAGAGAAAGACGTTTGTCTTGTTTACATCAGGGTCCCCCATTTTCAATTCATAGTGACATTTATGACATAGGGACATACATGACATTATAGGTATTTTAGTACTGTTACATTTGTGACATATACGATATGCAAATACACAGTACTGTTACCCATAGATCCTGACAGAGTATATGATGGGCAAGGCTCAAAAGGGACTATAATTAACCTAGACACTCAGCAAAAAGGCACCCTTGCATGTTTATGAGTCTGTTATGTATAAATAGTAAATGGTATATGTGATGTGTTGTGATGTGATGTCATGTCTGTATGATGCATGTCTAAGCATGTCATTCCTATCTATATATCTTTTTCTACAATTTTATTGCACTGCACTATTGCACTATTTTACTCTATTTTATCTTGCTCCTTTTATTGTCTATTTAAAACTGAATCAATCAATATTCCTATATATATATAACATTATTTTCATGTTGCTCCAGACAAAGTGCAAAGTGCAAGAGGTGTTCAATGCAAGTAAAGCACTTTAAACTTTAAGTATGACTAAATGCTTTCTTGACTATATATATAGTAACTGTTCCAAAATGCATAGATTTCTATGTATTTTAGGGGTTTGGGGGGCTAGCTCTTTTTAATATAAATGTCAGATTGTTTTATTTATTTCATAGATTTCTATGCATTTCAGGAGTTTGGGGGGCTGGCTCCCCAAAATAATTAAATAACATAACCCTAACCTAACCCTAAAACCGAAATAAAGTTAAAAAAAAATAGTTACAAAATCCACCCATTTTCGCCCACAAACCGGCCAAAACCGGCCAAATTTTTTGGTGCCCTTCTGTGCCCTAGTGAGGTGCTGGGTCTAGATACGCCCCTGGTCTGAAGTGGACCTACTTTGAGCCAAGTTCGACGGGGGATTTCATAGTGTTTGTTCGAGGCTAACGGAAAGCTAACCGGCTAATGCCAAGGAGACGACGCAGGAGGAGAATAATGGACGGTCAGGCAGCGGGAGCTCCATTACCTGCGCAAAATGCGGTAGTTCTTCCGTCCGCAACTTTCACTATAAACCCTCCAGAACCTTTTGACTTTTCTAAACCACAAGAGTGGGAGAAATGGAGCAGGAGGTTTGAACGCTTCAGACTAGCTAGCAACCTGAACAACTCACCCGAAGCTAACCAGGTAAACACGCTGGTTTACTGCATGGGGGATGAGGCAGATGACGTGCTACGCGGTCTCAGCTTGACCGCCCAACAGCGGGAAGAATACAGCGCAGTGAGGGAAGGATTCGATGGCTTCTTTATTCCCAAAAAGAACGTTATCTATGAGAGGGCCAGGTTCAACAAGAGGATGCAGCAAGCATCAGAAACTGTGGACTCATTCATTACAGCACTGTATGCTTTAGGTGAAAACTGTGAGTACGGGGAGCTGCACAATGAACTGTTACGGGACAGATTGGTAGTTGGTCTCAGAGACACAGAGAGGATGCAGTTAGACAAAGATTTAACCCTGACAAAAGCCATTAACATGGCGAGGCAGTCTGAGGAGATTAAGAGACAACAGACTGACCTAAGGAGTGAGATGACTAGTAGTAGCAAGATTGAGGTGGATGCAGTGCATGCTAGCAAGGGGAAACCCTGGGCTGTAAACAAAGGACAGCCAAATGCCCAGGCTAAACCAAGGCAATGGCCTCCTAAAGTAGAGGATTATAAATCTTGTTTCAGATGTGGTAAACCTTCTCATCCAATATCACAGTGTGCTGCTAAAAATGTAGTGTGTCACAACTGTGGTAAACTGGGCCATTATGCTAAAGTATGCAAATCAGCCAGTGGTGTGAACGCTGTCACAGAGGACAGTAGTAGCATATTTTTAGGTAGTGTGGAGGCAGGAGATGACCCATGGACTGTAGACATCGGCATCAGAGACTCCAAGGTCAGATTTAAGATCGACACAGGGGCAGATGTTACAGTCATGCCAGAGCAGGTGTATGAAAAGCTAGTTCAGTCAGGCTCAGAGCACAAGCTGATCAGTCCATGTAAGCCACTGTTTGGGCCCGGACGGGTGGCACTAGAGGTGAAGGGAGCTGTGAGGGAAGTGTTGTGCTATGGAGACTGTAACTGAGGATGTTTACATAGTCAAAAACCTCCATACATCCCTGCTGAGTAGACCAGCCTCTGTCAAGCTTAATCTAGTAGCTAGAGTAGATAGCATACGCTTAGACACAGTGAAGGAGAGCTACCCAAAGCTCTGGGAGGGATTGGGTCTGTTGCAAAAGGAATACACAATCAAGCTCAAGCCTGATGCCAAACCGTTCGCACTCAGTGTGCCACGACGAGTGGCGCTCCCATTGATGGGAAAGGTCAAGACGGAGCTTAAACGGATGGAGCAGCTGGGGGTCATCACCAGGATCGAGGAACCTACAGACTGGTGCTGCGGCATGGTCGTAGCCCCGAAGAAGGCGAAGGACGAGGTCCGCATCTGTGTGGACTTAACCCCTCTGAATGAGGCCGTGTGCAGAGAGAAGTTTATTCTCCCCTCAGTTGACCAAACCCTCGGCATGCTAGCAGGAGCACAACTCTTCACCAAACTGGATGCTAATATGGGGTTCTGGCAGATTCCTCTGGCAAAGGAGTCTGCACTCTACAATACATTTATCACCCCATTCGGCCGTTACTACTTCAATCGGCTACCATTTGGAATTTCTTCTGCCCCAGAACATTTCCAGAATCGGATGGTGACAGAAGTCACAGAGGGTCTCGAAGGAGTCGCCTGCCATATGGACGACGTCCTCATATGGGGCTCATCTCAAGTGGAGCACGATGCAAGAGTGCATGTTGTCCTGGAGAGGGCGCAAAAGGCCGGAATCACTCTCAACATGGACAAATGTGAGTTTGGCGTGTGTAAGGGACCAAGCAGCCAGACAAGGAGGACACAGTGGTTTTGCCAAAAAATAAGGGTTTTATTTTACCCATTTCAAAAACAGCCAAAGAATAAGGGTTTTATTTACCCATGCAAAAACATAATTTAAATATAACATAAATGGTCCAAATAATACAGCAGGACAAAACCAGACCTGAACAGAACGGAAGACAATGACAACTAAGAACTCAAAACTATATATAGGCCCTGGCCAGATACATCTAATCTAAGTGGGCTAATTGATAATTAATATTTTACTAAATAATATCTTACACTTCTAATTAATCTAACAAACAATAAACACACAACACACAACACAACTACCAAACTGCACAACTAATAATCTTAATTAATAAGGAAATACATATAAGGAAACTAAATTACAATACAATAAACCCCCCCCCCCCCCGGCATCTCCCGCAACATGGTTTGGTCCACCCCCCCCATCCGGCCATTTAGGACCGATCAGTCACAGCTGCTCTGTTTGCCCAGAGTGGGGATGGCTGGCTGCAGAGTTGGAGAAAACAAACAATGAATAACATAACATGCATGCACTTAACCATGTAAGTCAAATAATAAAGAATGGATATGATATCAGTACGCAAGTCTATGTGTCGTGTGTCATTATGTGAAATAGAAATTGTGTATGTGTATCATGAATGTAAACGTGTACAAACAATACGGTTACGCTGTGTGCGGGTGCGGTGCACAGACGTATCCGTCACATACTCCCCCTCCTCTGGAAGCCCGCTGGCACAGCGGGACAGGTAGTCAGCAGTCACATTGTCCTTGCCCGGGATGTGGAGGACACGGAATCTGTAGGGCTGCAGGTCGAGATACCAGCGAGTGATCCGGCTGTTGGAATCTCTCATCCTCTCCATCCATGTCAGCGCCTTGTGGTCAGTCTCCAGAATGAACTCGCGTCCCAGAAGATAGTACTTCAGAGAGGAAATGGCCCATTTGACTGCCAGACACTCCTTCTCGATGGTGGAGTACCTCGTCTCTCTAGGAAACAGCTTCCTACTGATGAAAACCACGGGGTGTCGGTCATCAGACGGGCCCTGCAGAAGGACGGACCCTACACCCCGATCTGAGGCATCAGTCTGTAGAAAGAAAGTCTTAGTGAAATCTGGGCAACACAACACAGGGTCACTCCTTAGAGCTTGCTGAAGGTCTTTAAAGGCCAAAACAGCCTCTTCTGTCCACCTCAACGGGTTGGGACAGTTCTGGCTGAGCATGTCAGTGAGGAGAGCAGCCCTGGCAGAGTAGTTGGGCACAAATCTATGGTACCAACCTGACATGCCCAAAAACAACCTCAACTGCTTCCTGGTTTGTGGCAGGGGACACTGCTGAATGGCTTGGACCTTGTGGACCTGAGGCCGGCAGACCCCGTTCCCGATGACATATCCCAGGTACTCGGTCTTGACTCTGGCGAACGCACATTTGGAGGGGTTGATGGTGAGGCCAGCCTCCTTGAGACACTGAAAGACCCTCTTCAGGTGTCCCATGTGATCTGTCCAGGTGTTGCTATAAACAACAATGTCATCCAGCTAGGCTGAGGCAAACTCTGACAATCCACTGATGACCCCATCCATGAGCCGCTGGAAGGTGGCCGGCGCACCATGCAATCCAAAGGGCATCACTGTAAAGTGGAACAGGCCCCACTGTGTCCGGAAAGCAGTAAGCTCACGGGACTTGTGGGAAAGGGGAACCTGCCAATATCCTTTACATAGATCAATGGTAGTCAAATATTTGGCTTGACCCAGACGGTCAATCAGGTCATCGATACGGGGTGTTGGGTAGGAATCAAATTTTGACACTGAATTCAAATAACGAAAGTCAATACAGAACCTGATCGATGCATCCTTCTTTGGAACAAGAACAATGGGATTGCACCACTCACTTCGGGACTGCTCGATGATGCCAAGGGACAGCATGAGGTCAATCTCCTTCTTGAGGGACTCTAGCAAGCGTTCAGGAATGCGATAACTCATGCGTTTAACAGCAGCATTGTCCTTCAGCACAATCTCATGTTCTACTACCTGTGTACGGCCAGGGTTCTCCTGGACCACCGCTGGATCACATACAGCTTGTACCTGAGCCTGTCGTTCTGGCGACAGATGGTGTAGATCCAGGACAGGCGAGGTAGGCTCCGGTAAGTACTGCTCTCCAGCATCATCCTCCTCTACCCTCCGGATCAGCAGCACTGGTAGACTGTCTGGTGGCTTTGGTCGGGGGACCCACTCTCTCAGTAGGTTGACATGCAGGTTCTTGGTAGAACGGCCACGACCTGGGGTGGAGATTTGGTAAGTGGTGGAACCAAGTTTCTTGATTACCTTGAAGGGCCCTTGCCATTTTGCCAGCAGCTTGCTTTCCTCAGTAGGTAGCATGACCAGCACTTCCTGGCCTGTTTCAAAGCTCCTCTCCCCGGCAGACCGATCATACAAGGTATTTTGCCGTCGCTGGGCCACCACCATACTCTCCTGGTCCATCCTTGTCAGCTTCTCCCGCATCTGAATCACATAAGAGACAACATCACAGGGTTTGTTTACCTCCTGGTCCCTCTGCCAGACATCCTTCAGGAGTGAAAGAGGCCCCCTTACCTCATGTCCATACATCAACTCAAAAGGTGAATAGCTGGTAGAGGCCTGTGGTACTTCTCTGTAAGCAAACATCAGATATGGGAGCCACTGGTCCCAATCAGAACCAGAGTCACTGACAAACTTGCGGAGCATCTGTTTTAAGGTCTGATTGAAACGCTCGGTTAGACCATCGGTCTGTGGATGATATGGTGTTGTTCTTAAGCCTCTGATGCCCAACAGCTGGTATACATCCTTCAGGAGCTTGGACATGAAATTTGTGCCCTGGTCCGTAGTATTTCACGGGGGAACCCTACCCTGGAGAAGAACTGCACCAGACAGAATGCAACAGTCTTGGCTTTGACTGACTTGAGGGGGAACACTTCAGGATATTTTGTGGCATAATCTGTAATGACTAGCAGAAACCGGTTACCAGACTTGCTCTTTTCTAGTGGACCGACCACATCCATACCTAGTCGTTCGAATGGAGTGCCTATAACTGGTAATGGCTGGAGAGGTGCTTTGGCATAGTCCCGCTTTGCGGTCAACTGGCATTGAGGGCAGCTCCGACAGTAGGCAGCGACATCTCTACGTAGGCCAAGCCAAAAAAAAATTCTCTGTATGCGGGCAGTGGTTCTATGCTTTCCTAGGTGGCCAGCCCAGGGAATGGAATGTCCCAGATCAAGTATTACTTCCCGGGTCGCTTTTGGAACCACCATCTGCTCAGTGGACTTAGTCTGGCGATAAAGGATACCTCGCTGTAAAAAGTAGTTATCAGGGCCACTCTCAAGTCCAGCCTCAACTTTCCCTCTCCCTTTAGCCTTGGATAAACAGCCAACTAGGCTGGGGTCTGCTTGTTGCATGTCAATAATGTTGGTCGGTATTCTAAAGCCTAGGGGAAGCTCTGGGTTTGGTTCACCTTGGGGATGGACAACAGTACCTTGAAACTTCTCTCCTCTCCTTTGCTTGCGGGGTTTCCATGGTTTACCTGGTTCTGCCCCCACCTCTACATCATAGAATGGCAGCACAGCAAGTGTCTGATCAGGTTCGGTCGTCTGCTTAGCCTGAGCTCGGGTGAGGGCAGCATTGCAGGTCTGACGGGACTGCAGCAAATCAAACAGCACCGGCAAGTCGTTTCCTAATATGACAGGAAAGGGTAGGTTATTGGAAACAGTAACAGTGAGCAGGTAAGCTTGTCCCTGTACCTTAACATACAGATCAGCAGTGGGGTATGCCCTTTCATCCCCGTGCACACAACATATGGGAACTGTTTCTGAGGTGCGCACTTGATGGAGTGGTACATACTGCTGATGAACCAGAGTTTGTGCACTACCCGTGTCAATCAATGCCCTGAGCTCCTGGCCATTGATTTCCACTGTGATCTCCCTTGTGGGCTGCTCATACTTCCACTCTGGCTCAGTCCTGTATCGTGGAGCATAGCATAACTGGGTCAGCTTTTTTAGGGCACTTTTGGGCTGGAGTATCTGACAGTCATTGGCGGGTTTCCCCTTTGGGGAAACTTACCCACATCGGTGGATGCTTGGCGAGTGGCCTGCGGGAATGAACCCGGTCGCCACGGCTCCTTGGCTACCTTCCATGCAGCATTGGTCCACGGTTGGTTATTCCGTCTGGCGGCCACAAAGATGTCAGCCAGACAAGCTGCTTATGCTGCCGTGCCAGGGTCATGTTCCCGGATCCACACCTGTAGCTCAGGGGACAACATTCTCAGAAACTGTTCCAATATCATGCTTTCTCCAATGTCCTTCACAGTCTTGCCTTTAGGCTGGACCCATTTGTCATACAGTTCTTTTAGCCTTACATAAAGCTCTTTAGGGGTCTCGTTGGACTGCACCTCCCATGATCGAAACCTCTGTCTGTATGTTTCTGGGTTAATATCATACTTCTGGAGAATGGCTGTTTTGACTTGGTCATAATCAAGTGAGTCATCAGCATCCATGTTTACATAGGCACTCCTGGCCTTACCAGTGAGTAGAGGAACCAGTCGAAAGGTCCAATCTGCTTTATGCCACCTACAGGCACCTGCAATGCGCTCAAAAGTTACTAGAAAATGTTCAATATCATCTGAATCAGTAAATTTTTCCAGTCTGGGTTCCTGGGGAACTCGATACTGACCAGAGAGGCTGCCCGTGTGTTGGCTGGCTCCAAACAGTAACTCTGCCTGTGAGGAGTCACGCTGTGGTTCCACGCCTGTAGGTGAGTCCTCTGGGGGTGGTAACGTGGCTGGGAAGGTACGTGCTGTGACTTCCAACTGAAGTAGAGAGAACTGGTGCTGGATGTCTTTAACCCACTGCCCTTGCCTTGCCGCTTCTTCCTCCATTCGGGTCTCCCTGACCTGTTGCTGGCCCATAAAGGCTCGGAGGATGTTGGATAGGTCTGTTAGGGTGGGTTCTCCACTGACACCTCCAGGTGGCTCACCGGCCCCTCCAGTTGCTCCAGGTTCTTCCCCATCATCGTTTTCCACATAGTCTTCTGGTACTTCTGGTACAGCCGACTGCTGCCCGGGGTTCCCCCTTCCCCTTCCTCGTGGCATCTTCTTCAGGGAAGCAAGGGAGAAAAAAAATAAAAATAGTAATTCCAAAAAAAACCACCGTCCTCGGCGTGCTGATCCCACCGCTGTCACCATTTGTAAGGGACCAAGCAGCCAGACAAGGAGGACACAGTGGTTTTGCCAAAAAATAAGGGTTTTATTTTACCCATTTCAAAAACAGCCAAAGAATAAGGGTTTTATTTACCCATGCAAAAACATAATTTAAATATAACATAAATGGTCCAAATAATACAGCAGGACAAAACCAGACCTGAACAGAACGGAAGACAATAACAACTAAGAACTCAAAACTATATATAGGCCCTGGCCAGATACATCTAATCTAAGTGGGGCTAATTGATAATTAATATTTTACTAAATAATATCTTACACTTCTAATTAATCTAACAAACAATAAACACACAACACAACTACCAAACTGCACAACTAATAATCTTAATTAATAAGGAAATACATATAAGGAAACTAAATTACAATACAATAAACCCCCCCCCGGCATCTCCCGCAACATGGTTTGGTCCACCCCCCCCCATCCGGCCATTTAGGACCGATCAGTCACAGCTGCTCTGTTTGCCCAGAGTGGGGATGGCTGGCTGCAGAGTTGGAGAAAACAAACAATGAACAACATGCATGCACTTAACCATGTAAGTCAAATAATAAAGAATGGATATGATATCAGTACGCAAGTCTATGTGTCGTGTGTCATTATGTGAAATAGAAATTGTGTATGTGTATCATGAATGTAAACGTGTACAAACAATATGGTTAACATGTGCGGGTGCGGTGCACAGACGTATCCGTGCGAGAGGTGAAGTTCCTTGGACACGTTGTCTCCGCGGAGTGGGTGAGGTCAGACCCGGACAAAACAAGAGCGGTTCAACACATGGACCAGCCAACTGACATGACTAAGCTCAAGAGCTTCCTGGGCATGGTCAACCAGCTCGGGAAGTTCATTCCTAATCTGGCGGAGAAGGACAAGCCGCTGAGAGACTTGCTGTCTAAGAAGAACCTGTGGGTCTGGGGACATGAACAGCAAAAGGCATTCGACAACCTCAAACAGGAGCTCTCATCTACACCTGTTCTCCAGCTGTATGATCCTAATCGTGACCTGAAGATTTCGGCAGATGCCTCGTCATATGGATTGGGAGCGGTCATGCTACAGAGAAACAATGACGTCTGGGCACCTGTAGCGTATGCCTCCAGGTCTCTCACACCCACAGAGCAGCGGTACGCCCAGGTAGAAAAGGAGGCTCTGGCCCTGACCTGGGCGTGTGAGAGGTTCAATGACTTTATCCTGGGTCTGTGTTTCGAGTTGGAGACGGACCATAAGCCACTGGTGAGCCTGCTAGGGGGACAGGCGCTCGACGCTCTCCCACCACGGATACAGCGGTTCCGTATGCGTCTCATGAGATACTCTTACTTCGTCACTCACGTCGCTGGGAAGAGTCTGACTACAGCCGACACCCTGTCGCGTGCACCTCTGGGGGACGGCGGCACCGGACGGGACAAAGAGCTGATGGAGGACACCAATATCTACGTCGACTCCATCATGGATAACCTACCAGCAAGTAGCAGCTACTTACACGATCTCAGGGAACAGCTGGGCAACGACAGTGTGTGCACACAGGTCATGCAATACTGCGTGCAGGGGTGGCAGGGTGAGGCACTACTGGGCGGAGCGCGCCGTCCTGAGTGTGCATGATGGACTGCTACTGAGGGGCACGAGATTGGTGATCCCCTCCACATTGAGAAACAGTGTATTGGAAAAGATACACGAGGGGCACCAGGGGGTGGTCAAGTGCGGAGACCGGGCAAGGCAGGCTGTGTGGTGGCCAGGGTTGAGCAGTCAGATAGAGGAGCTAGTTCTGAACTGTAGAGCGTGTCTCGAAGAGCGGGTGAACACGCGGGAGCCACTCATGCCAACTACACTCCCCGACAAGCCCTGGCAGAAGCTGGGGGCAGACCTGTTCTCCCTGAACGGTAGCAACTATCTGCTCGTGGTTGACTACTACTCCAGGTATGTGTCCAAACTAGGCCCAACAAGATCATCGGATGTCATAGTTCACCTCAAATCGATGTTCGCTCGGCATGGAATTCCAGAGACTTTGATATCTGATAACGGGCCCCAATTTTTGGGACAGGACATGCAAGCCTTCGCTGCACATTATGGCTTTGTGCACACAACCAGCAGTCCGAGATTTCCCCAATATAACGGCGAATCGGAACGAGCAGTCAAAACGATTAAAAACCTGCTGAAGAAATCATCAGATCCATATCTAGCCATGGTCGCATACAGGGCGACGCCTTTGAATAATGGTTTCAGCCCAGCGCAGCTGCTGCCTAGGAGAGTGGGCGGGACTTGAGTAGAGTTCAGAGTGCAATTGTGTATGCTCACGACATGTTGTATGGGGATATACACGGAGGTACATTAAAAGCTATAACCAAAGGTACCTACTGTCTGACTGGCTCATTGAGGTATAGGAACACATTACACGACAAGGGCCAACCACGGATATGTGGCTAGGTTGTTTTGGCTTTTATTCCATTGTAATATCCTACTCAATGTCTCGAGTGGCACTGCAGATTTACCCTACTCTTGGAATTAGGAAAAGTGCATTACCGGCCAGATCCTCATAGGGGCGCTGTCTCGATAATGCAGTGTTCCTTGTTTGAGACCGGTGTTTTTTTTTTAAAATTTATGGATGGATTTTTCTGTTAGCCTATAGCTATGCGTGTAGCCGATCGCCTGAAATAGTTTTTGGGACGCTGAATTCAGTATGCAGTAAAGGATTATAGCATCAGCCAATGGACATATGGATCTACCAGATGGTGATCGATAACTGGGAAATCATTTTTGCAGTCCAACCGGCCACAGGTAAGAGCTATTTGACATCAATTACAGCCCAATCGGGCCTTGTTTTGATAGCCATCCACCTAGTCAGCGAATTAGGCTACTGAGGCTAATGCTGTTATTGGTAATTGTTACGACCCCTGTGAGTCTAAGGGTAAAGGGCTGTAACATAACAGTTGGTTGACAGAAAAGATGGACCAGGTTTGTCAACAACAATGATATTTATTGAAAGATGCAAAGGAAGCACATGTAGCTCAGGGGTGAGCCCAGGCCAAAACAACAAACAAACACCACTATACTCCAAATAAACACAATCTAATCTATGGTAAAAGAGATTACATTACCTAAACTACTCTTACCTAACCAAAACAGGAGAAAACAATGTCCAAAGGAAATGGCAGCTCACCCCATCTGTGCTTCCTGAGAAAGAGAGAAAAACACATTAATTATACAGAAACAAAAGCAGAATATATACAAAAACAAACTATAACTTAACAATGCTCTCTCTGCGGCCATACACACACAAGGAAATTACTACTAAGCACCAAAGGCAATAAACAAAATGCAATACTGTCAAAGTTACAGGTTTACCAAAAACACAACATGCCTAGCCTCATGCCAGAGAGAGAGAAAGACTGAAGTGAGAAGCCATGTTTTAACAGGTGTGGGGTGATCCATGATTGGGTGGTGTGGATTGAGTGTTGGAGTCTGAAGCCATCCACCAATCGGTGCTGTATTGCAATAATGGAAGAATTGACCAATGGTGAAGGGAACAATGGCTGGAGGGAGGAAACAAACAAAATGGAGAACACACACATGGAGACACACACTGGGGAATATATACATTGGGATGTAACACCCCCATACATAAGACAAAAAACATGCCTACATAAACTACCAACTAAACATGTTTTTTTTTTCTTTAACAACGAGATAACATCCCCGAGATAACATGCACTCCAAAACAAAGAGCTATGAAAAAACTAGCAGCAACATAAAACGAGTCCACAGCAACATAGACCGAGTAGACAGCAAAAATAGATCAAGTCGACAGCAATATACAGTAGAACGAGTCGACAGCAAAATAGAACAAGTCGACAGCACGAGAGATTTAACTCCGAGATAGAGCATCCGCCAACACATTCTCAGACCCCTTCTTATGCTTTATGCTGAGGTTATAATTTTGCACTATGAGCGCCCAACGCATGAGGCGCTGATTGTGGTTGTACATCCGCGACAGAAAAACCAATGGGTTGTGGTCGGTGTATACTACCACTGGCAATACGCTCGAACCGACATACACCTCAAAATGTTGCAACGCATACAACATAGCCAAAGTCTCCTTTTCAATAGTGGAATAGTTTAGTTGATGTTTGTTAAATTTCCGGGAGAAATAACAAACCGGGTGACTGACACCATCGTGATCGTCCTGTAATAACACCCCTCCAGCTCCCACCCCGCTGGCATCCACCTCCAGCTGGAACGGCAGGGAGAAATCTGGAGCAGAGAGAACAGGAGAACTGCATAAGAGAGCTTTAACACTATCAAATGCATTTTGACAATCAGCTGTCCACATGAATGGTTTGGACGGGCTACACAGGCTAGTGAGAGAAGTGACGACAGAAGAAAAGTTCCGGCAAAAACCACGGTAATACCCAGCCATCCCAAGGAATGTACGCAATTCCCGCCTAGTAGTAGGCACTGGAAAAGTTGTGATTGCAGATATTTTTGCATCCACCGGACGCACTTGGCCTTGTCCTACCTGCTTACCAAGATAGGTAACCGTAGCCTTGCCGAACTCACACTTGGCAAGGTTAAGGGTCAGGGAGGCTCCAGCTAAGCGGTCAAAGACAGGTTGTCATGTGGTCACGCCAGTTGGTCGAATAGACAACCAGGTCATCGAGATAGGCATTACAATTTGGAACACCAGCCAGGACTAGGGTCACCAGTCGCTGGAAAGTGGCCGGGGCATTACGCATTCCAAAAGGCATTACAGTATATTGCAAAAAATTGTCAGGAGTAACAAACGCCGAGATTTCCGAGGCACGGGGGGTCAAAGGGACCTGCCAGTAACCCTTTAACAAATCTAGTTTGCTAACATAGGTGGCAGATCCAAGGTTGTCAATACAATCTTCCATGCAGGGCAGTGGGAAGGAATCAGGCACGGTGACAGCATTTACCTTTCGGAAATCAGTACAAAATCTAGGAGTTCCATCCGATTTGGGAGCTAACAAGCAAGGTGAACTCCAGGGACTGCAACTTGGCTTGGCTAAACCATGTTTTAACAAATAGTCAACCTCCTGTTGCATCATGGCCCTCTTGGTGATGTTAACACGGTATGCATGTTGCTTGATAGGCACAGCATTGTTAACATTAATATCATGGGCCAATACAGAAGTACAGGAGGGAACATCACCAAACAGAGCCATGTAGGCCTGAATCAAATTTGTGATGTCCTCTCGCTGCTCCTCAGGTAAGTGTGCTAAGTGAGTGGGCAGGTTCAATAACATCTCAGTGTTGGACCATCTAGCACCCTGATGGGCTGCATTGCGCAACTCCAAGCCATCTACATCCTCACCACTAACGTCAGGAGAGTCCGGAACAATTGGAGTTGAGGCAACAGCAGAGACGGCCAGTCCGGCTGTCTGGTCTGAGGTCTTCACCTGCACACCATCTCTGGAAAAATATGGTTTAAGCATATTGATGTGGCAAACACGAGAGTGACGTTTACGATCAGGGGTGCGAACCACATAGTCTGTATCACTTATCTTCTTGTCTATTGCATACGGTCCGGAAAAACGAGCGGAAAGAGCAGAACCAAGGATAGGTAACAGGACTAGAACCTTATCACCTGGCTGGAAAGATCGAGAAACAGCTTTCTCGTCATAGCGCCGTTTCATAGTTCTCTGGGAAGAAGAGAGCGCTTCTTTTGTGAGAGAGCACGCCTGATGCAGTCGCTCTCGAAACTGGCTAACAAAATCTAGAACATTAGTGGGTGTGCTGGCACCCTTTGACATGAACCGTTCTTTAAGAACTTTCAGAGGCCCTCTAACAGTGTGCCCAAAAACAAGCTCAGCAGGACTGAAACCAAGAGACTCCTGTATGGTCTCTCGCGCAGCAAATAGAACAAGGGGGACACCCTCATCCCAATCTTTCTCTGTGTCTAAGCAATATTTACGCAGCATGGACTTTAAGGTCTGATGCCAACGTTCTAGAGCCCCCTGAGTTTCAGGGTGGTAGGCACTGGACACTATATGTCGGATACCCAGGGACTGTAACACTTGCTCAAATAACCTAGACAGGAAGTTGGTGCCTTGGTCCGTTTGTACTACCTTAGGCAGTCCAAACGTGGAGAAGAACTTCATCAAAGCCTTAATTATTACAGGCGCTGTAATTCTGCGAAGAGGGATAGCCTCAGGGAAACGGGTGGCGGTACACATTATTGTCAACAAAAACTGATTGCCGGCTTTGGTCCTTGGCAACGGACCAACACAGTCAACTATGACATGTTCAAATGGCTCACCGACCGCTGGTATAGGACAGAGGGGAGCAGGTGGAATTACCTGGTTTGGCTTTCCGGTGATCTGACAAGTACTACAGGTACGACAGTACTGTGCTACATCGGACTTCAAACCGGGCCAAAAGAAATGTTGAAGTATTCTGTTGTATGTTTTAGTGACTCCCAAGTGTCCAGACCAAGGGTGGTCATGGGCCAAGAACAGTACATGCTGACGATAAACTGCAGGGACAACAATCTGATAAACAGTGCTCCAGTCTGGTACCTGATCTGGTAGCCCTATCTCCGATTGTGCATGCTCTGCCAGTCTAGTACCATGGGACCTCCATGTACGCATCAAAACTCCTTCATCCACAAAATAAGAATGCAACTCTCTCCTCTGTTCTGTTTCAAGAGAAGAGAAACATTTTGCAAGAGAAGGGTCAGCCTTCTGGGCAGTAATTAGCATTTCACGAGTAACGGGTAACTTCAAAGCGTCGGAACTAGTTACAGTTGTCTGTGGGGGTACCTTACTATGAGTCGGTGGTTTGTCAGCGGTATCAGAAGTTGGAGCCAGCAACTCCTCCCTGACAAAGGCTGAAGCAAAAACAGAGTCAGACAAATTAATTTCATCACCTCTCTTTTTCAATTGAGCCCGAGTGACAACACTTGCAGAAAAAACTTCAGGGAAGTTCTGTGACAAGTCATCAGGCAGAGAATCTGTGTCTGGGTGATCCAACACTTCCAGCACAGCGTTCACCTGTCCTCCAGCTAAATCATTTCCCATGATAAAGGAAATGCCTTTAACTGGCAAGGAAGGTCTCACCCCTATTTTAAAGAAACCAGTGACCAAATCAGATTGTACATGAATACAGTGTAACGGGGCTGGCACGAAACCCATCTCAATACCTTGAACTAGGACACTAGAACCACAGGAAGATTTCTCAGACAGAGGTAGTACATCAGAGAGGATAAAGGATTGTGAGGCTCCAGTATCTCGTAAGATCTGAACTGTACACTGATCTTTTGGATCCCCTGTCAAGGAAACTAAACCCTTGGAAGTAAATGGCCTGAAACAAGGATCGAGAACAGCCTGATCATTGTGCATCTGTTGATCGGAATCAGGTGCCATTTTAATCAGACCAACCCCTTTGGGTTGTCTAAAGTTCTGAGAGGACGGTTGCTGCTTACGTTTCAATGTTAAACAGTCAGAAATAACATGACCAGATTTATGACAGTAGTAACATGTCCGCTCATCTTTTGAGCGTGGAGGTGACATTTTTGGTCGGGGGTGTGTGAATTCTGAATGGTTGGGGACAGAAGGTCTCTGAGAGAAATCATGGGGGGGAAACGAGTCACGCCTATCTACAAACACAGTTTTATGGGTTAGCGCAAACTCATCAGCTAATACAGCAGCTTGCTGCAGAGTGGACACTTTCTGCTCACTCAGGTAAATTACAATACGCTCTGGCAAACGATTCTTAAACTCTTCTAATAGAATGAGTTCTCTGAGAGAGTTAAGATCTGAGGCCTTGCTTGCTGCACACCATTTATCAAAGAGAGTTCCCTTCTCTCTAGCAAACTCTACAAAGGTCTGGTTGACAGCTCTCTTGTGACTGCGAAACCTCTGCCTATAAGCTTCGGGCACAAGCTCATATGCACGAAGGATGGCAGCCTTCACAGTATCATACAATAGACTATCTTCTAGGGAAAGTGTTGAACAAACCTCTTGGGCTTTACCAGTCAATTTGCATTGAAGCAACAAAGGCCAGACCTCTCTTGGCCAGCGCAATGAAGCAGCAATACGCTCAAACACATTAAAATAAGTATCAACTTCGGTCTCTCGGAACGGAGGCACCAAAGCAATGTGTTTACTTATATCAAAAGTGTGTGATGAATAAGCTGTGGAGGAGGACATACCCGGGCCTTGTGGAGGAGTCGGTGTAGCAGAGTTGGATCCACTCCTTTGGTCTCCCAGCTCCAACTCCCGCAGTCTGAGCTCTTTTTCCACCTCAAGCTCCAACCTACGGATGTTAATAGCCCTTTCATTTTCCGCCTCAAGCTCCATTTTACGAAGCCGATACTCCGCCTCACGTGCTTGTGCCTTCTCCTGAGCCTCCATCTGGAGACGGACTATTCTAACCTTGACCTGGGCCCCTTCTCGAGACCCAGTTGACACAGGAGAGGTCAAGTGAAAATGTGGCAATGTGACGTTCACACCTGCCTTTTCAGCACCATGGGCTTGCTCCTCCGAAGGCTGTGCTTCCGTAGGTTCACCAGGAGGACTTGCATGTTCATCAGAGACCGCAGGTAAAACAAGCGTCCCCTGCTCCAACAGCTTATCTACCACAAGACACCTGATATCCTGCTTAAGATGCTTTTGTTGAACCGAGAGTTCAAGATGTGTGGCAATCTCCACTAAGTCTGCCTTGCGGCAGCTATCTAGCGCTTCCCAAGTAGGATTGCTCAAGAATTTCCCCAGATCAAAAGTACTAACTGCCATTATCTTTTTCTTACACAAATGCCATTTTTACACAAATTAATTAATAACTATACAAGTGTAAACAAACACAGTTCACCAAATCCATCAACCAACAATTGAACACGGGTTACAAAATCCAGGCAGAGCCCCCATTTATGTTACGACCCCTGTGAGTCTAAGGGTAAAGGGCTGTAACATAACAGTTGGTTGACAGAAAAGATGGACCAGGTTTGTCAACAACAATGATATTTATTGAAAGATGCAAAGGAAGCACATGTAGCTCAGGGGTGAGCCCAGGCCAAAACAACAAACAAACACCACTATACTCCAAATAAACACAATCTAATCTATGGTAAAAGAGATTACATTACCTAAACTACTCTTACCTAACCAAAACAGGAGAAAACAATGTCCAAAGGAAATGGCAGCTCACCCCATCTGTGCTTCCTGAGAAAGAGAGAAAAACACATTAATTATACAGAAACAAAAGCAGAATATATACAAAAACAAACTATAACTTAACAATGCTCTCTCTGCGGCCATACACACACAAGGAAATTACTACTAAGCACCAAAGGCAATAAACAAAATGCAATACTGTCAAAGTTACAGGTTTACCAAAAACACAACATGCCTAGCCTCATGCCAGAGAGAGAGAAAGACTGAAGTGAGAAGCCATGTTTTAACAGGTGTGGGGTGATCCATGATTGGGTGGTGTGGATTGAGTGTTGGAGTCTGAAGCCATCCACCAATCGGTGCTGTATTGCAATAATGGAAGAATTGACCAATGGTGAAGGGAACAATGGCTGGAGGGAGGAAACAAACAAAATGGAGAACACACACATGGAGACACACACTGGGGAATATATACATTGGGATGTAACAGTAATCAATAATCAGAAACGACGTCCCCCGCCCCCCCCTATCATGAATTCATGATGGACCATGATACCGATCAAATGCATTTAGATTTTTATCTCTAGCTTGTCTATGGCCGAAACGCCATTCAATTTAACGTTATTAGCTTAGCGCCCTGTATCTCGCGTTCCAAGAAATATCCCAGAACATTCTGCTATAACGTTCATATTCAAGACGCTATAAAATGGGAACGTATTGATGAAAAAATTATTTGTTTAAGGCATATTGAAGGGGGCGGCTAAGTGGCGCAGTGGGCAAGGCGCTCGCCACTAACGCAGGATATGCTGGGTTCGAGCCCAGCTCTCTGCGTTGCTTCCGGCTTGGCTGGTCGTTCATACTAATACAATTGGCAGTATTAGGGGGTGGGAAAGCCGGTGGGTGGGGATCGGACGTTGTGGACAGCGACTCCTACAGGTCGGTTGGTGCGCCTGTACAGCAGAATCAGGAAGCAACGGGGGCAGCGTGAGCCTCCCACGCGTTACTCCTCGCCGCTGAGAGATCGCGCTGTGCAGATGAAAAGATGCGACGGCTGCCTCCTCGTGTACTGGAGGGGACACGTGATGCAAGGCTTCGTCCACATTGCAGCCGACCAGTGGGAGGCATGGTCTAACAATGTTCGAGACAGGGGAGGGTAGAATTGGATAATACGAAATTGGGATGGGAGAAAAATAGAAAATGGGGAGAAAGAGTAGAAAAAAAAGGCATATTGAAGGGACGGTTTATAGTGTCAATTGACAATGAGAATGGACAGATAGCAATAATCTAAAGCAGGGCTATTCAACTAAATTGTTCAGGGGGCCACATTGTCAGAAACCCAAGGGGCCAGGGGCCGGACTGCCACGGCGCCTCCCCGTGCTATGAATATATGTACACTTGACACAACACGCAACCACATTTTCACAACTTTTATTAAAAAAAGAAGTAGTATACTTTTCAAAAAAAGTGCTTCATTTATGTGCCACATCTGCAACATCTCCTGCAGAAAGTGCTTCATTTATGACTGTGCAACAACTGCAACATCTCCTCTTCAACATTTCAATATAAAAATAAAATAAAAAACAAACAAGTGCATGATGTGCATCTGAACATTCTAACATCAACACTTGAACAAAAAAACACATTTATAGTGCAGCTGAGCTTATGAAAAAGTGCTTCATGTCTGTGCAACAACAGCAAATCACAGCATCTTATTAGCACTTATTGTCCACTCTTAACTCTCAAACATCAGGGGGGTGGGGGGCAGACAGGCCTAGCCTACATACACACATCTAATGAGAGAGATTGCACTTCTTTGACTGGGCAATGGCAGAGAAAGAGGGTTCATAGGAAGTGAGGGCTACCCGCAAACAGTGATGCAAATGCTCATTTGTCAAGGAGGCACGTTGCTTGTTTTAATGGCATTCATGTGAGAGAAACTGGATTCACAGGTGTATGTTGAGCCAAACATTGTTAGCACAGATATTGCCAGCGTTTTTATTTTGGGGAATGTCTTGACATGAATACACTTTATCCAAAATGTTGTGGTGGATTCATTCTCAAGTGCCTGCTTCAGAGCAGATGATGCTTGCATGTCAATTATTTCAAGTTGCAGGAGACCTTCATCAATGTGAAGTGATGCAAGGAACTCTTGTCCTTTTGTGGAAATAGCAGCTACATTGGCAAATGGGTTGCTCACAAAATGCATCAATTCTCTGGACATGTCAAATTCATCAAATCGACTTGCAAAGTTTTCCCTCAATTTATCAATGAAATCTGTCATTAATTGAGTGACTTTTGGCTCAATTGTGCGTGTTAACGTTGACATAAAAAAAAAAAAGTAAAAAATAAAAATAAAAATATTAAAAAAAAAAATATTAAAAAAAATATCTTTGGCGGGCCGGTCAGAATCATCCCGCGGGCCGGATCTGGCTTTGAATAGCCCTGATCTAAAGTATAGATTTAGCTCTACAAACAGCCTCACGCACAATGAAACCTTATTATGATATGCTGGCCGTATAGAGTGGGGCCCGTCTAATCCCCGTGGCCGTCAATGTGTTAACATAACATTATTACTTACTTAACATTAAGTAAAGTAAGGCTTTACAATTTCCAAAATAGTAATTATATTACAGTTACTAATCCAAGTAACGCTCCATTACATCGTTGCCAGAATGCAATGTGCTTTTTTTTGTCCTCCTATAACGATTATGTTTATAAACAGTCCTCGTTAGATGATGTATGTGTGCGGCCCGGCAGCGTGTATCCTTTCGGCAACAAACGTTTCCTTCCGCGTTGCTCTGATTGGCCAGCGATCTACGCTCGTTTCGCCCCTACGCCGGTAGCGCGCGCATGCGCATTTTGTTTTTGCCGCCCACACGCTCACACACGCAGGTTTTAATAATAATAATAATGCAGGTTTTGCCGCCACGCCGCTAGATAATAATAATAATAATACTTAGAATAATAATACTTAGACAAACGCACGCAATTGGCACAAGTGTAAATTATGCATTCGTCACTCAGTTTTAACATTGATGCACTTAGCTCAACTCGTTCGCCAGCTTGCTGTGGAGCCTATGGTCACAAGTTAGAATCACTCTTAGTTCAATTCTCCTTTTTTTTTTTTTTTTTTTTATTATTATTTTTTAAACAAACAAATAAACAAACATGACAACATAAAATTAGATATACAAGCATTAATTAACAGTGCACATCCAGTTAAATCACCATTTTTAAATAAATGTCTTATACAAGATATGCCCCTAATACCTGCTATCTAATACCCTACACACATACGCTCTCGCTCGCTCCCCCCCCCCCCCCCCCCCCCGGCCCCCCCCTTGGATAATCCATCCATTATCATTTGCTCCTAACCAGGCACTACAATTATATGCTAGTTTTTATTCTCTCCACCACTTCTGACCACATTGTAATTTTGGATTCACTGAGACCCAAAATTCTTGCTGTGGATATTTCTAGATAAATCACATCGAGATATGTAAGAATCCAGACCTTCCGGCAAATTTTTTCCGGTTGAAACCATCGTGATGCTATCAGCTTTTTAGCCGCTGTGATACCAGATAAAACCAATCTCTTTAGCTGTGGATGTACTGCACACTCAAAAACATCATTCAACAGTAATACAGAGTTCGAATCACACAAGTTCGAATCACTCTTAGTTAAATTTTTTTTTTTTACATTTAATTAATTTATCATCTCTCTATATTAACGTAACTAGCTATTCATATCAATCGAAATAACGTTCATCCCTCTATATTAACGTAACTAGCTATTCATATCAATTGAAATAACGTATTGTGTGCTCCAGTAGCACACCATGTTACCGCGCTGCGTCGCGGGACTCCGTGCTGCGTCACGGATCTGGTTGACTCCGAGTTCGATTCCCGGACTCGCCGTCATTTGCCGAATGTCTCCCCCTGCTCTCTCTCCCGTTTCACCCTACAACTGTCGGTCATGCTTGACCAGAAAAGCGATAAACGCAAAAAAATAAAGTAAAAAAAAATAACGTATTGTATTGTTTTCATCTCTCTATATTAACGTGATTCCATCAACACATAGGTAATATTTAGATCACAGGCTGGTCTGCATAATCTCGCCAACCAGACTCTTTTACTGAATTGACTAGGTCGCGCAAGTCAATCAATAGATTACACTTTCTGTAGGCCTAACACTCACCTACTCATTCTGTTGTGACACAACATGACATGTTAGGGTTGTCACCTTCCGTGATCGTGTTTGAACCAATGTGTAAAAAATCTGTTTTAGATTAGGCTGTAAAAATCATCAATTTATTGCCATCATGGACCAATAACAGAACAGATTGACAGGTGGTGACAAAGCACAAGACTGGGCATTTATTTAAAAAACATAGATACCCTAATAACCACATAACAGATATTTAAAAGGTAATTAACAGGCATGTTCTGCAACATATATCCACTCTTGAACAATGAAAAACTCCTAATAGCTAGTTATGTTAATATAGAGAGATGATAAATTAATTAAACGTAAAAAAAATTATAATAATAATTGAACTAAGAGTGATTCGAACTTGTGACCATAGGCTCCACAGCAAGCTGGCGAACGAGTTGAGCTAAGTGCATTGTAAGTGTGATGTTAAAACTAAGTGACGAATGCATAATTTACACTTGTGCCAATTGCGTGCGTTTGTCTAAGTATTATTATTCTAAGTATTATTATTATTATTATCTACCGCCGTGGCGGCAAAACCTGCATTATTATTATTATTATTAAAACCTGCGTGTGTGAGCGTGTGGGGGCAAAAACAAAATGCGCATGCGCGCGCTACCGGCGTAGGGGCGAAACGAGCGTAGATCGCTGGCCAATCAGAGCAACGCGGAAGGAAACGTTTGTTGCCGAAAGGATACACGCGGCCCGGCAGGTCAGAGCAAGGTCATGTCGGCTACTAGCCAAAAAGCAGCATGGAGAGTCAATCTAGCCCCCATCTACTGTACATCACTGGCCTCCTCCAGGAATACACCCCCTCCCGCACCCTCCGCTCATCCTCTACTGGACTCCTATCCATCCCCAGCTCACGCCTCAGCACAATGGGTGCCCGAGCTTTCAGCTGCTCGGCTCTGGAACTCCCTGCCCCCACATATCCGACAGTCTGACTCCCTATCATCATTTAAATCACAACTGAAAACCCACCTGTTTAAACTGGCATATTCACTATAACCTGTGTGGCTGTGTCACTGTTCTTTACCCCCTGCTGTTTGTTTGTTTTGTTTTTAACATCGACTTTTAACTGCATTGCTGTGTTTTTATTATGTGTAAGGTGACCTTGGGTGTCGTGAAAGGCGCCACCAAATAAAACGTAAGGTTATCCTATAACCCTAGTTATATGAGTATAGTGAGCGCTCTGCTCTTAGTGGAACTATCCCTTTATCCACTCTAATAATGAATAATTTTCTCCACATGCACACACCCATCTGCCTGGCCACACCCACATCCACTCCTCTATATAAGCGGGGTCGTGGCCACACCATCAGCTCCTTCCCAAGTCTTTCACCACCGAAGGTGAAGACCACAGGGTCTTCAGTGAGTCAGAGCAGAGCGCTCGCTATACTCATATAACTAGGGTTATAGGATAACCTTATGTTAGATTGTATAGCTTACGCTCTGCTCTTAGTGGAACACAGGAGCTGAGCAGAACGGAAGCTGGACAGATGAGCTGAGGCCCCCCACAACCATCAGAACCGGGGAGGACCCGAGCCCCCTGGACCCCCCTAGTGGAGGACGGGAGGGAATCGGATCCGACTGTGCGAAGAAGGTTTAGCACCTCAAACGCACAGGGTGAGCAGACTGTGGGACTTACCTTCATTCAGAAGGACCCGCGACCACTCAGGCGCGCATCCCACATGCCACCAGGGAACAGACGGGAAGCAAAACACCTCCGTCACAGCCCCCACCATCACGGGGTCGAAGGTCAAGAACCCAACCCTGTGGCAAGGCCGCAGCAGCGGAGCGCGGAGGAGGTCCCAGCCCTAGGACAACCTGAGGGCCAGGACCGCCAAAAAAAAAGGGGCCTGGTGAGGTCAACGAGGCCGTAGCATCGGGACCCCACCAGACGGTCACTGGTGACACCACCCCCCACATCGCCAGCGTATCGGACAGGGCCCAAATCAAGAGCAGGCCCTTCCCCCCTCGGCACGCCGCTCTGAAGCACTCCACAAGAGGCTACTCCCCCACAACACTGCGGGGCCAGTCGGCGTGCCAAGGAGACAACCCCCAAGGAGGTTGATCCCTCAATCCAGGCAACAGGCCCCAAGAGCAGAACTCGACCTGTGCCTGGAGCACTGCGGACTAGACAGGTGCCTAAGGGATCTACTGTGAGAACAGTATCCCGGCGGAAGGGGTGTTCGGTATGCCGTGCACCATGTCATAACCTCCACAAACCCGACCCCCCAATCCAGCGGGGTCGAGGTTCAAAGAAGAGGCTGACACAATTGGCAGACGTCATGAAAGATGCAGGGGCATACTCTCGGGCAGACGGGGTCAAGCCCGGCCTCAACCCGAGAGTCGACTCTGCTACCAACACACCGGAGTTAACCAACCACCCCCCTATGTTTAGTTTAACAGGAGGCGGTTGTTCCCTTAACCCACAAAGAAAACTCAGAAACATACCTGTGTGTATACACAGGCTATACAAGCAGCACAAGTGTTTCAGTTTTCAAAGGGTTAACCCAGGCCAACAGGTCGACGAGAACGAGTTCGGACCTGGGCCCGGCGGACCGGGACCTACACAGGACGTCGCTGTTAAGGGCAACCCGCATACATATGACACACACATCCACGACATCAATCCCCGCGACGCCCGGCCCGACCCGACAAAGTCCTTCGGGGTACCAGAACAGCAGATCTGCGCCCCGGTGGACAACGGGTTAACTGACCTGGTCCGGCACGACCAGAACCAGTCCCGCGTCCTAGTCACGCCGCCATCCCCAGTCCTAAGAGGGGGGTAGGTACGCGTGTCGATCTAAAACATCACAGAGGGCGTCACCAAGACGGTCAGTACACGAATGCACTGCTCCTGGTGGCCCACCTCAGGGGCGTGAGACCCCTCCGCCAATGTTTTGATCTACTCAGTCATCTCCCCCGGAGATGCACGTGAGCCATCGAGTCCAACCTAGTGCACTTGCGCTCGGTAGAGATAAAAACTCCTTCCCAGCCGCCCGCATAGAAAACGCCGTTTCTACTCCCTCCGCCAATAGACCTGTCACTAAACCACGCCCCAAAATAGAATTTGTCCAATCATATCACACAAAAATCCTCGCTGCAGAAAACTCGGTCAACTCGGTTTGTGGGCTGCATCAAACCAAACGTCTGTGATCGAAACCACTGTGAAGAGTTCAGTTTATGTTATTATCTACCTAATATCTGATGGTGAAACGCTGTGCGTGGGGTACCTGTAATTCGGACACCAGGTACCCTGAAAGACTGGATAGAGGAGTATATTTCATACCTTTTCCGAAGCCCAAAAGACAACTCGACAAATACAAGCGGTGGATTCTGTTGTGTCGTCGACCATATACACAACTGAATGTGAAGACCATTACCAAGGACACTTATGTTTGCTCAAAGGTAAGGTCAATTCATAAAGACATAATATTTGACGGCATGTATTAGAAACATAGACCAAATATTAGTTAGCTAACGTTAGCTGCAAGCTAGCTAGCTAGCTGGTGTTATCCTAGCTAGCTAGCTACAGTGTTATCAACATCAACTTTGCGGTCATTCATTTGCTGTCTGACTTTTCTTCCTCGCTAGTTAGCTGGTGTTTTTAGCTAACTTAACGTTTGCTAACTGTCTTTTGTCCAGATGGGGAGCACCGGGCCTGTGGAGCAGCCTCCCCCAAGCCCAATGGAAGAAGGTGGACAAGAGGAGCGAGATGAACGATTGAGAAATCAACAAGCACAAATCGAATCACTGACGAGTATAAATACTGTTCTGAGACTTAATCAAGTACCAAATAGATTAACACCAGGGCCCTATTCCCCGTACCTGGTTCAACTAAGTCGATCAAGATGTCATTATCCAGATTCAGTTAACCCGATGTTTGAAGCCGGGATTTTCCTGTTCCTCGAAGGTGGATTCAGTCTCGTTAACTCAAGCCAGACTTGAGACCCAGGATAAGTGCGCGCGGCCGCTCCAGTTGAAAAGCCAGCACGTATCGATGGCAGAGATCCTGATTCTCTAGCGGCATTGATTGATTAATTGATTTAAAACTTTATTAACATATTGCAGTACGGCTCAATCGCCTCGCCGACAAGTTAAATGCGTTATCTATAGGCTAATTTTAAGTCCCTCATTACCTCAATCAATCAGATTATATTTCTTTAAACTTGCCTGCTGGATTGAATAATCAAATGAGATCTTGCTAGCGAAAATAATTAGTTAAACTGTTATACAGGATAACAATACGGCTCTCTTCCCATTGATTGATGTATGGTCGATCTTTTACTTATCTCCACTGTGGTGTAACGGGTTCTTCTTTTGACTTTCACGCAGACGACCGGGGTTCGAAACCTAGTCTTCCCCTTCTTTTTGCGATGTAGGAATAATTCAATTTGGTGCACATTGAGAGCTATATAAAGAATGACATCCTCAATGCATGTAGATTTATAATATTTCAACTTAAAATTAGGCTACTTTGGCGTATAATCATTAATATTATATTCCAAAAAATTATATTGGAAACACGGGGTTTCGAACACCGGTCGCTGGGTTGCCAGGATTGAGCACTAGCGCTGGGCCACTGTGCCAGATGGGATAAATTCATTGTTTATACATTAATGAACGAGAGACCCGTGTTTAGAATATTCTTTGTTTTGAATGAAGTTTCATCTCTTTATCCTCATTCATTAATGTGACATCAACGGCTCATTCAATTTCTCAAATCCGTCAAACAGCGCATCTCATCAGACATCTTAATCCCAGTTACAATTAAAATAACCACATAATGTGTACATCGCACCGAGCGAGCGCCACGGTATATATAACGTGCATTATTTAGGACAAAGTGAATTTAGTATCAGCATTTTGGGTCTATTTTACATTTCAAAAGCCCCCTCTGGAAGAATGGAGCACAAAAACGTAATTCAGAATGGTATAATGCAGATCGTAGACTGTGGGAATAATTTCAGGAAACGGGCTGTCACTTCTTTGCGGGGGCGTGGCGATGGTTCATCCAGCTAACTTGAATTTAAACCCTGCTTTCGACCAGGCTCAAACTTTTGGATCTGTTGTCATGGTGATTTGGACAATCCAGGTACGGGGAACCGGAAAGTCCGGCTTAAGTCAGACTTCACCGAAAGTTATCCGGCTAACTCAGTTATCCAGGTACGGGGAACCGGAAAGTCCGGCTTAAGTCAGACTTCACCGAAAGTTATCCGGCTAACTCAGTTATCCAGGTACGGGGAACGGGGCCCTGAGGTCTTGCAGCACAGCCGTGTACCAGACTATTTCAAATATGCCACTGGATTCACTTATGATCAATTCAATAATCTATGTACTGTGTTTAATATACCTAGCAGTGAAACAGCACAGCAAACTACTGTAGCTGGTACTGTAGCTACTACTGTAGATGGTACAGTAGCTGGTACTGTAGCGACTACTTAAGTAAAAGTAGAGAAATATTTAATATTGAATGTACTGTAGTGCTGAGAGACGGGAGTCTGAGGCGATGTCCTGAAGTCGTTCAAGTCGAAGGTAACTCCTTTAATATTAATCAGCACAACTACAAGATACAATACATTACTAGAAAGCTAAACAGAATGCTTAAATAGGAATGTTAGAGGTTCTAGAAGGGGCCTACTATGACATCATCACCAACGTTCCGGAATGATCGGGCAGGACTAAGGTTCTAGAATGTACTGCCATGACATCATCACACACGTTCCAGAATGTTCGGGCGGCACTAATTTTCTAGAATAGGTCCGTGGGTGAATTATGTACCATTACAATCACTACAGTACTGTATTAAGTTTCAAAAGTAAAAGTACAGTACATATTCTATAGGGTGTTCTTGTATTTCAGTGCATTCAACCCTCGATATATTGACTTGAAGGTTGTTAAAGTGGTCCAGTTATGCTGCTCTGTGTCCCTCAGATTGCTGGTTTAAAATGTTAAAGTACTTAATCTTCAACATCAACAGTTGCTGATATTGCAAATGTCAACAGACCAGGCTATTAATCCATAATGAAGGTACTAGAAGAAAGGTTACAGGGTAACCAAAATCAACATGTTTCTCCTTCCAAGGGTCATCAATAATCACAGCGAATGTTGTGACTATGACTAACGGGTCAGGAGATTGACAATGTAGAGGATGTGCATCCAGCGATAACATTTTAATTCGATTTGTGAACTATGGGTCTGGGGTTGGGACAAAATTAATTTTAAGCCTCGTCACAGCATTCATTTGGCTACAAGAATATAATGTTAAATTACCATAGATGTATCACAACAACACATGATATTGTTCGCTATTCCAGCAACTGTAAATCCATGTATATTTATTGTATAAAATAGTGGCTATTTATTAGGGATGGGTACCGAATTCTGTACTTTTAAGGTACCGAACCGAAACACGTCGGTACTACCGAGTATCGATTCAAGTGAGATACAGATTTTTTTTTTTTTTTTTATTATTTACCTTTTTTCTTTTCATGTCAACGTTCACACGCACAATATATGCTTACCTAGGATTTGACTTGATTCAACAACAAAGCAGTCGGAGCAATGGCAAGCCGAAAACGGTCGAAATTGTAGTTATTTGAAGTTTGGATTATTTTTTCACGACTGAAAAAACGACTAAATTAAATTTTTTGAGACTAAAGTACAGAAAAAAGGTACTGTTGGGTACCGGTATCGATTCACAGGTACCGGTACCGTATCGGTTCAAATGTGAAAGGTACCCATCCCTACTATTTATGTACACTTTAGTTGTGGGTTTTCTTTTCTAATCAGAGTGATCCATCTTGAGAATGTGTTGTATATGCATTTATTTATATTTATATTAAATATAACTTATACTTACTATGTCCTGTACCCATATACTGTGATTTACAGGTATTTTGGTAAATGGTAAATGGCTGTATTTATATAGCGCTTTTATCCAAAGCGCTTTACAATTTGTTTCTCACATCTTACCCATTCACTCACACATTCACACACTGACGGTGGAGGCAACCATGCAAGGTGCCAACCTGCTCATAAGTGTCTTGCTCAAGGACACTTCGACACGCTGCCCGGGAGGAGCGAGAATCAAACCGGGAACCTCCGGATTACCAGACGACTGCTCTACTCCCAAGCCACTGTCGCCCCCTATTACTAGGTCTATTTTATTATTAGGTATTTTTACTTTGGTCTCTATCACTATACATTTATAGTTAGTGTAATCAATCATTTGACCTGATGTACACTAGAATGTGCAGCATACCATTCTCTGACGTCTCACCCCTTTATGGAGGAGGATTGTTGGCATATTTACCTGGGTCACAAAAGAACCAACATAGCATGTTTACAAAAGAGGTGGATTATTCTGGTTGCAGAATGACAGCTCTCACTTTTTTCCTCATTCTAGTGACTAGTGAGTAGTGACACAACTGTCGGGTCTAGCTCGTATACTGCGTTGGACCACTAGCCTAAACTAAATGTATCAGCAATAGTAGTAATCATGGATTATTGTCATAGTTCTTGTAATCTTCAATCAAGTCAACTGTAAGTAATGCTTGAGACGTTATCTATAGCTAATGCTTCCATCACCATGGAGGTCTAAGGTAAATGTGTATCTCAGGAACATACTTTTCCACTGCATATTGTAACCCTCTCCGTCTGCTTCTAGATGAAATATTTGTGTTATCTTTAAAAAACAGGTCTATTACCTGCTGTGGTAAATCTCCCGCGGCCTAGCCCCTTTCGTGACTGTGAAGCAAGGCTTGCATCACAGTCAGGAAAGGGGCTGCCTGCGGCCATCGTCAACAGGCATTCACGGTTGACTTTGTTTGTCCGACTTTTCAAAGGGGGCGTGGCTGAGCGATAGGTCTATTGGGCAACCAAGGTGTGCCAGCCATAAAGAGGTTACATGGAAAGCACCCAGGGCCAGCGCTATATGCACGTTGAGAACCCGAAACATATCGATGGCGAATTCTAATAAGAAACACCAGACAACGTTTCCTCCATGCTGTCTGGGACAAGCAGCAGGAAGCCGGCCTATAAGACACAGACACGGGTCTCATATGACGCGTCTGAGGGTAAAACCCTGTCAATTCTGCTCTTTACATAAGAGGGGAAGACAGAAGTTCCCCCAGAGAGACCTCTACGTGAGTAACAATTGAAAAAGATACATGTAATAACAATTGGGCCAAGTGACCAACGGCCAGTCCGCCCCCTGAATGCCCAGCACGACAATTAGTGTGAATTTTTTTTATTAGCGATCTGAATTCATATTTCATCAACCGAGTCTACCGTTGGGAAACCAGCCCCATCAGGAGCTCAGATGTGAAAAAAGCGCCCCCTATCGTCTCCCAGATGGTAATGCACCCTTTTGGAATGGACTCAATGAAAATGGATGAGAAAAAAAAAAACGGAATCCACATTTTACTTCTCACACATGTACCCCGAGCCGATCGGAGTCATTGTGGACCATCAGAACAGCGTGTAATATGTGTTTACAGTACGTAGCATTGGATTAATAAAAGGATAGATTTTTGGAATGGCGATCAGGAATTGGAATAATCTTTTTGGATACCATCTGATCTCAGGTAAGGAATCTATTTTACCAGTCTTAGGATAATCAGACCTGTTTTCACGGAGATATAAGCTTTTCCCCTATGTGTGATATGGCTGTTTGGCTGTGCGAGCGATCAGGAACTAAGAGAATCGATTTTCAGCTTGCGGCACCAGTGTGCATACGTACACATATACTATCGATAATCTAGCGTTTATTTGAAAACGATTCATAAATAGGCCGAAAAATGACAACGTTCTAGAATATTCCAGTACAGGGCGTTTATCACGGAATCTTCTTATTTTCCTTGAAAACGAGGGCTTTTCAAAATGCTATAAAACGGAAATGAACCGATAAAAAAACAATCCGCTTCGACAATGTTGACTGGAAAATGAGTCATTGATAAGCGACGAGCAGATTAGACACATAGCCATAATTTAAAACATAGATTAGGCGATATTAACGCTAACATTGAAGTGGATGGTGGGCATTCAAGCACTAAATCGTGCGCCCCCTACTGGGCACTGAAAGTGTTAACCCATTCTGCGCCAATAACGGG
The DNA here is from genome assembly GCF_963971535.1 of Notolepis coatsorum. Taxonomy (NCBI): domain Eukaryota; kingdom Metazoa; phylum Chordata; class Actinopteri; order Aulopiformes; family Paralepididae; genus Notolepis; species Notolepis coatsorum. Next base: position 37,616,665 of record NC_140166.1, on the reverse strand, counting down.
TTAAGACGGGTTTCTCCGCCATGCGTTGTCTGCCAATAACTCCTTAAGGCGTTTTTTAGATCAATATTTCATATTTTCGTCCGGCCACTCGCTTATCGTCCCGGGGCTCAATACAGACACCGTCGATATGAATCTTTGCCATAACTCAATAATCAACATGATTTGGGTTGCATCGATCAACATCCCATAATAGCGATCTTTTTGCTCCAGTGTGATCGCCCAACGCTACGAGGAGACTGGGGTGAGTTTCAGCGTTTTTCTTTACCATTTTCGATACAAACTGCTCTGATCAATATATCACCCATACTACATGAATCATTTAACGTCATCATTGAATTATAAACGACCCCCCCCCCCCCTCCGTTCACCCGCAGATGACCAGTCATGACGTTTAGGACCATGTACAGTTGACATTTTGAATATAACGTTGATCGGTATCAAACTGCATTTGATCATCTAATATATGCATTTATGCCTATATCTCACGTAACGTTCTATGAAATACTGCAGAAAATGATAAAAACATATTTATACTCTAGACCAGGGGTCAGCAACCTTTTTGACATGGAGTGCCTGTTTGAAATATAGTTGTAACTAGTGTGCCTCAACAATATTCTATGCATCGTAATTTTGTTTCTCATAATCAGGTCTTTTTAATGATAATTTTTACATGATTACATCATTATTGTTATTATTAAGAATATTATTATGATGGTTGTATCAACCCTAAATCTGAGTTGGGGGGGGGGGGATGCAATGCAGACAAACAGCTGCATACAGTGCGACCATTTCACTCACATTTGCCCATACATTTTTGGACACATCACACACCATCGGTGTGTGTACTGTACGTGTGCTGTCATAGCTCCACCTACAGGCCTAATGGAGAACACCAGGAGAACACCAGGATGTGAATGGAGGGTGAATGTGAGGTATATCGTGAAAATAAGTTTTGATTGATCGCAAGACTACACTGTAAAAAAAAGAATAATAATAAGTTACCAGAACTTAAAAATATTGAGTTCAGTTACTGTGCATTAAGGTTTTCAGTTTTCAATCCATAATAAGTTAACAGAAAAATAAGTACACAACCACATTATTTCAACCTAATAAAACTAGGTTTATTGTCATTGTTTTAAGAACACAAGTTGACTTGGTAATACTCACATTTTGAGAAAAAAAAATGGCTTTTAACATGTGCAATGTTCAATGAAATAGAAAAATAAATAATAAAATTTGTTGATTAATCCCACTGGTCACAATGGTGACCGTAATAATGATTTTGTTATAAGGCTCTGCAAATGTTATGTAGCAAATGATGTAGCAATGTATTTCCAGCTAAATTGAAATAATAAACAAATAAAGGGTCTCAATTAAATATGTGGTAGTAAAAATAACCTGTGGGAGGATTTCAACAAGATAAATGCGACAACAGTGCAAAATATTTCACTATAATATAAAAAAAGAAATAATAATAAAAAATTATAATATATATATTTTTTTTAATGCTGCCCCCTGTGCCTATGAAAATGCAGCCGCGTGCCTATGCAGGCACGCGTGCCTAGGGTTCCCTACCCCTGCTCTAGACGGTATTTTAGTATGAATTTAGTGTGAATGAAAAAGTAAAACGTTCCTACATCCTGAACGATAGATAATTGATGTTGAATGGGCCATAGTAATGTCAATTTAGCAATACAATTAAAAAAGTTATAGCCCTGCAAAGAAGGTGAACATCTCCATAGACAAATAGCGCTGGCAGAGGATGGTTTAGGATGGATATAAGCCCGGCAGAGAATTTAATAGAGAGCAGAGCAGAAAACAAACAGTTTTCGAATGCATCGCATCATCCAACTTTGACAATGACAGCGGTCTGCAGCACAGACCTGAAAACTCACGGATGTCTCATGGCCAACAGGAAAAACGCGCCCAGTGACATATTCCATGGCCGGGGGTAAATCCTGTGACCCACCCATCCTAACATGGAGTGGAACCAGGGAACCCCCTCATTGTACGCGGGCTGCAGCCGACCTGAGCTCGGAGATATTCTCATAATGAGACACCAAGCTCACCCCCCTCGTGCCGGGTGTTTTTCGCCTTGAAAAGCGGGGCCAGCAGAGGGTATCCGTTTGTCCAGAGACCCGGGGAATTGAACTGCAGATTCGGAATCACGGTCCCAGGAAAACAAAGCTACGACTTCACTGAGGAGGAGTCTATGTTATCGTGGGGCATAAGACTAGAACCCCCTCCACGCCGCTAAGGGGCAGCGAAAGGATTCTAGCCTGGAGCCGACCTTCGCAAGCTCGTACAGTTGTCCCCTCACAACTGACACACCCGAGGCTCGCATCGCAAAAAACATCACCCGCCCAGGGAGACCGTCATCTCTAACACAGCCGACCGTCTCCCTAGGCATAGTATCCAGCTGCAGAGCCGGAGGCAATGCCGGCGGGGACTACTCAGCGACGCGTGCCCCAATGCAAAGTGCCGGTGGAGGTCAGAATGATCACCATCTTCTAGACTCTCCAGTGGTGAAGACATTATCGCTTTACTTTCTCGAAAAATAGTGAGAGAGAAAACAAAGATACAATGTCAAGGCAGCTCCTCTTCTCCAATAACTATTTCGGCACTAAACTTAAAGTGGTGTTGTACAGACACTTTTCGGTGGTGAAAATAGGGAAGGAGCTGATGGTGTGGCCACAACCCCGCTTATATAGAGGTGCGGATGTGGGTGTGGCCAGGCGGATGGGTGTGTGCATGTGGAGAAAATTATTCATTATTAGAGTGGATAAAGGGATAGTTCCACTAAGAGCAGAGCGTAAGCTATACGATCTATAACGTGTTATTATTATTATTATTATTAGAGCGGGGAAGAGAGGTAACGTTAGATGTTCAATAGCTGTTTGTTGTATGTGGGGGGGAGTAAAAAGTTTGCAACCATGAAGTAATTAGTATCGTAACTAATTACTTTGATACAAAGTAATCAGTAAAGTAATTTTGATAAGGAATAATCAGTAATAAGTAAATAATTACACTTCCTGCGTAATTTAGGGTTAGGTTACCCTCCTTTTGTTCATGTACTGCCACCATCTGTCCACTAGAGGGCCCCAGTATTTATCAGGTCCTCATAAATCAAATCAAATTTATTTATTTGTAAGGCCCGACAACACACGTTAATGTACCCATGGGCCGGACATGTCTTCTTTAACCCTTTCAGTGCCACGGACAACATATCTCGTTTTATTAGCCCCCCCACTGAGTGCCCACGATGACAAATATCGTTTTATTGTTTTATTAGCGATCTGAAATCATATTTCATCAACCGAGTCTCCCGTTGGTACACTAGCTCCTACAGGAGCTCAGAATGGAAAAAAGCGCCCCTTATCGTCTATCCCTGTGTAACTGCAGGTCAGTCGCTTAGGCGATCAGGAATTGGAATGATCTTTTTTGAGAACATCTGATCTGAGGTAAGGAATCTATTTTACCAGTCTTGGGATAATCAGAGTTGTATTCGCTGAGATCTCAGCGTTTGCCCTATGTGTGATGTGTCTGTGTGTGCGCGATCGCTGCGGAAGTCTGCGGGAAGTGGGGGTGCTGAGATAAGTGATATAATAATAACGTCATAGGTTTACCACTCTGGTAAACCAACACTCTCATTCACTAGAGGAGACCACTGCCCAACTCCGCGCTCTCACGCTCAGCTCTGCGGAGCGTGCGAGGCAAACAATGTAACCGTTTTGATGCATACACAGCCCAGCCTACCCCACCTGTTGCGCCCCCGTACCAGAACGCTACGACGGGGACGTCTCTAAATGTCGTGCCTTTATTTTTCAATGTTCACTAGTATTCGGACAACAGCCGCACACTTCCAAAGTGATACATCTAAAATCGCTTACCTGTCGGATCTGCTCAAGGGTCCTGCGTTAGAATGGGCGACAGGCAGCTCTCCACTTCAGTCAGTCGTCCATCTGCAATTCGTTCCCCGCATACATGATCGCCGACATGCAAAAGGCCGCTACTGTTCCTAATTTATGCAAATGACATGTCGTCAGCTTGTGACTGCAACTTGTTCCTGTTTGCGGACGACTCAGCCCTGCTGGTCTCTGACAAGAACAAGTTACAGGTTGAAAAAACCCTCAGCTCGGAACTAGGCAGAATCTGCATATGGCTCGCTGATAACAAACTATCATTACACATGGGCAAAACAGAGTCCATTCTCTTCGGTTCAAATAACAAACTCAGCAAGACCGACGGCTTCTCAGTTACAGTGGGTGACAATATTGTCACAAGGAAAGATGAAATTACCTACCTGGGGTCCATCCTAGAGGCTAATCTCTCCTGTGACAAAATGGCATCCAATGTAATAAAAAAAGTCAACCAACGAACTCGATTCTTGTACCGGATCTCCTCTCTGGTAAACAAGAACACCCTGAAGACTCTGGCAGGAGCACTCATTCAGGGGTACTACGACTATGCTTGCACCTCATGGTACCAAAGCACCTCAAAGGCGCTAAAAACAAAATTACAAACATCTCAAAACAAACTGGTCAGACTACTGCTTGACCTTACTCCTAGAACCCACCTCACCCCTGCCCACTTCGACAACCTAGGATGGCTTAGAGTAGACGACAGAGTACAACAACTTGCAATGGGCCTGGTCTACAAGATACACTACACGACCAAGGTACCCATGTACATGTCAAAATACTTCCCAAAGGTCAGTGAATACCACGATCACAACACCAGAGGGAGCTCCACAAATCATGTCAAACCCAGATTCGGCTCAAATAAGGGACTAAACACGTTTCGCAATTATGCCACATCAATGTGGAACGCCCTACCCAAAGCTGTAAAGGAATGTGGATCACTACCCACTTTCAAAACCTCTCTCAAGGGACACCTACGGGAGACTGCAATTCAACACTGGCCCCTGTAAATATCCTAACCCAATCATTCCAACCCCCTCCAATGTACAGTCATTTACCTAGTATGGTTTTGTCAATAGTTCAATGTACAATTGTGTTTGTTTGTACAGTGTCTCCTCCCCCCCCCCCCTCAATGTACAGTGTTACTTGTTTATACAGTGTGCCCCCCGCCCCCCCCCCCCCCCCCCCAACCACCTCCAATGTAAATTACCCAGTATGGTTGTCAATATCCCAATGTACCCAACCCCCCCCACCCAACCTCCAATGTACAGTTTCTACGTCAAATGTATATACTCCCTTTTCTTGACTCCTTCTGTATCACAAACAGTACTGTATTTGCAAATCTGGTATGTCATAAATGTATAGATGTAGCAGTACTGACTATCTGTATGTCATGTATGTCATATATGTCTATATGAATTGAAAATGGGGGACCCTGATGGAAACAAGACAAACGTCTTTCTCAGGTCTGCATCCCCTTAACAATTGTATGTATTGAGCCGTACTGTATTGTACCCATTCTGCAATCTGTTAAATAAAGTTTTCATTCATTCATTCATTCGACCACCCTCCCGGGGGCTCGGATAGTTCTGCTGGCTTGTTCACGCCAGGGAAACCACAGATATATATTCCTTTACTGGCTGCGAATTCAGCGTCCCAAAACTATTCCAGGCTGCGTCTATTTTTTTACCAACGGATTTCCAGTTCCGCGTTGCCGCTTCCAGGCCGCGTCTATTCGAATCCCAACCGGTTCATGCGTCGGCTACAAGCTGCTTTAATAACACTGCATTATCGAGACAGCGCCCCTATGAGGATCTGGCAATGAATTCCAAGAGTAGGTAAATCTGCAGTGCCGCTCCACTCTGTGACATTGAGTAGCCTCGGTATTACAATGGAATAAATGCCAAAACAACCTTGCAGTTGCAGTTACACTCCCTGCCAGCAGGGGGTTCTGCAGCCCCCGCCGCACCCCCACTTGCCGCGTCCCTGGATCGCTGATGAGGAAATAAGATAATCGATTTTTCAGCTCGCGTCCATAGCGTGCATACGTACACATATACTATCGATAATCTAGCGTTTATTTGAAAACTATTCATAAATAGGCCGAAAAATTACAACGTTTTTGTGTATTCTAGAATATTCCAGTAAATGTCTTTTATCATGGAATCTTTATATTTTCCTTGAAAACGAGGGCTTTTCAAAATGCTATAAAACGAAAATGAACCGATAAAAAAACAATCCGCTTCGACAATGTTGACTGCAAACGAGTCATTGATAAAGCGACGGGCAGATTAGACACATAGCCATAATTTAAAACATAGATTAGGCGTTTTTAAGCTAACATTGAAGTGGATGGTGGCATTCAACGGGTAAATCAAGGTTAAGCAAGGGCTCTGAAAGTGTTAAACAAGTCAAGAAGAAACATCACAATAAATCAAGAACAAAACAAAAACACCATAAAGTCCAACATTTTATTAATGCAACACTCCCAGATATACCCCACGCGAAGGTAAGGAAAAACTCCCTAAAACCTATCAATAGGAAAATATGCACCACAGGCAATGTGGAGAGACACTTTAGAATGGCCATTCAAGGGGGGATCTCCCTTCTTAGATGTCATCTCTGTATAGAGGCAAACCTGAATCTATGATGGAGGATCATGATAATTTCAGGCTGTTTGCAAATGGGACTCCTTAAAAACATTAAACATTTATTTCATACATGCCAATGGGCGGTTAACATAGCAAAGGTTACTTTTAAAGTGTTGCGATAACTTCTCTGTATGATGTTAATGTAAGTTATTCTGATTACCTACCTGGAGGAGGTTAAGGTTCTGGCGGGATGGTGTCAAGAGAACAGCCTCTCCCTGAACGTCAGCAAAACAAAGGAGATGATTGTGGACTTTAGGAGGTCGGGGGTCAGGGACTTCAGCCCCCTCAGCATCGACGGGGCACCGGTTGAGAGAGTGAACAGTTTTAAGTACCTCGGAGTCCACATATCCGAGGACTTGACATGGACCACACACATTGACAGTGTTATCAAGAAGGCACAACAACGCCTCTACTTCCTTAGGCGCTTAAGGAAGTTCAACGTGAGTCAGAAGATCCTCAAGAACTTCTACTCATGCACAATAGAGAGCATCCTGACTGGCAATATCACCTCCTGGTTTGGGAATAGCACTGCACAAGACCACAGCAGACTACAGAGAGTGGCCCGTTCAGCCGAACGCACAATTGGAGGGGGGCTTCCCACTCTCCAAGGCATTTACAACAAGCGGTGCATGGGCAAGGCTAAGAGAATAATCAAAGACTCCAGCCACCCAAACAACTGCCTCTTTGAACTGCTGCGGTCAGGCAAGCGATACCGGAGTCTCATGGCAAGCACAGAGAGACTCAGAAGGAGCTTCTATCCCCTCAATGAACAATGATTACTCAATGAACAATGATTGAACAATGAACAATAACAAGCCATCAACACACCCACAGCACACACACACACTCACTTTAAATAAACAACACACTGTAGCACCCACTTTACCACACTTTACACTTTTACACTTTATATTTATATTATTGGTAAGATAATTGCACATCTCTTCCTTATTCCTTATTGCACCACACCACCACAAGGTGGCACCACAAGCTAAGCTATACCTCACCATTTTTGTACCAGATGTACATACTGTATACTGAACAATTGTGTTTACTTGACTTCTTGACTTTTTTTTTATTTATTTTTTAACTTATTTATACTATTTTATTATTATCTAGCACACTCTCAGGAGCGAAACAGAAAGAAACATTTCATGCAAAGTATTCTGTATTTTTATTTTTATTTTTTTTTGAGGTTGAATACTTTATTATCCTTTTTTTATTATTATTATTATTATTGTAAAACAGAAATTATTAAAAGTCAGTACTCAACACATAAAATTACATGCAAGTACAGAAACAAGACAAAAAAAAGTCTATAATAATATTTTACCGTATACAGTGTATATCCAGCGAAATTAACAATTATACAAATGCTTATATAGGACATACCCCTAATACCTATTTTCTAAAACCCTACACACATATGCTCCAGCTCGAACCCCCCCCCCTCCCGGACCCCTCCTTGGATAGTACCTCCATTATCCCTCACTCCTAACCAGACACTACCATTATAAGCTAGCTTTTATTCTCTCCACCACTTCTACCCACATTGACATTTTGGATTCGTTGAGACCCAGAATTCTTGCTGTAGATATTTCTTGATATATCACATCGAGATATGTAAGAGACCAAACTTTCCGGCAAATTTTTTCCGGTTGAAACCAGCGTGATGCGATAATTTTTTTAGCTACTGTGATACCCGATAAAACCAATCTCTTTAGCTGTGGATTTACTGCAAACTCAAAAACATCATTCAAAAGCAATACAGAGGGGTGTACTGGTATATTCCAAGATACGAGTTTTGATAATTGATGGGTCACATCTTTCCAGAATGCCTTAACTGGTGGGCAGTCCCAATACATGTGCATAAATGTCCCTTCGTCTCCATTTGTACATTGGGAGCATTTTGAGTCTTGTTTCAGGCCCATTCTGTTCAGTCTTATAGGAGTCAAGTATGTCCTGTGAATATAGTTAAGATTGATTTGTTGATGGTCCGGGTTCCTTGATGTAAGACGGACATTTGCCCATGCTTCTTGCCAATCAAAGTCACTTTCCAGGTCTGGAATATCCCTCCTCCAGACAGTGTCTGGTTGAAGGGTTTCATACGAGGACGTTAGTAATTGATAATAAAAACCTGATACAAAACCTCCCAATGTTTCTCTTTCATAGAAGAATTTGTGGTATCTGTGGTGTTCAACTGGTATGTCTAATGGAACACCGTGAGACCTCAAACATAGGCGTAACTGTATGTAAAAAAGCCATGTGGACTCGGTGAGGTTAAACTTTGTGCATATTTCTCCATAACTACAGAAGCCCTGGTTATTAAAAATATCCCCTAATGAGTGTATGCCTTGCTCTTCCCATATAGGGAATCTTATAGGACGTTTTTCCATTAAGAGTGCATTGTTATTGAATATGGGAGTGTGATTATGCCATTTTTGAGGGTTCGGATATTTTTTGTGTGTTTCCCGCCATGTTCGGATTGCATGGGTAATACATGGGTATTCTGTATTTCTGTATGGCAAATAATAAAGAAACTTGATAAACTTGAAACTTGATTATGATCAAGCAAGTTAGTTAGTTAGTTAGTTAGTTAGTTAGTTAGTTAGTTAGATAGATAGACAAGATATTTATTTATTTTCAAAAGAAAGAAAAAAACTTAACTCTTCACCTTAGCCTTTTAATACACTACTTCTTGGACTCATTGCATCCCTACTGTGATTGTTGTACTGTAGATGATAACTATTTTATTGCACTATTATTGCAATATTTTACTATAGTATACTATAGTATAGGTCTATTGTAGCCTATGCCAATTTATGTAAATTATAACTATTTTTTTGATCAGAAACCTGCTAATAGTCTTTTATAGACCATGCTCGGGCATGCTCAAGACTTAACCCTTTCACTGCCACACGACAGAAGGTTAACCCTTTACTATCACACAACCGACGCAGTGAAAGGGTTAACCGGCTGTTGTTTGGCAGTGAAAGGGTTAACCTTCTGTGAATTGTCGCAGTGAAAGGGTTAACCGTTTTAGTAGTGCGGCAGTGAAAGGGTCAATAAGAACAAACACAGCATCACAAGCACATGATAAAGTGCTGTGCTTTTGCAAGTCAGTGGCCAAGGTTGTGTTAGTTAGACAATCAGTCAGATTACCACAAGAAGTTCAGCTTGAGCATGAAGAACGGCCCCATCTTCAGCTGGGCTGACAACCCACAATTTTTGTACATTGCAAGCCCAAATGGGATGAAGACCACCCACACCATGGTCATGGACTCATGGAGTTAACCCAGCATCCTGCCAGCATCATCGAGACAGGAAACATTGGTGTGATGCAGCACAAGATCCCTCGATTCAAGAAATCTGAGGCCTCCTCTCTATAACTCACTCACCAGGCTATAATACAGCTGGAGCACTTCTTCTTCTTCTTCTTTCGTGTAACGTCAGAGGTCCAACTCCGTATCTTGTAGCCATGCCCTTAACTCTGGTCCCACATCAAAGAGGCTGGCTTCCGAGGGTGGTTTGTATAGGGGGCAGATGGTCAGGATGTGGTCAACAGTCTGCTCAGGGTCTCCACACTCACATGCAGCGCTGTCTGCCAGGCCCCACTTCTTTAATGATGCTTTAAAGCGACCAACCCCAGATCTTAAAGGTCCCATGCATTATAAATGTCATTTTTCAGTCTCTAGCATTGTATTATAGTAATAGGAGTTCGTATCAATGTGTTTTAGGGTCTAAATACCATATTGGCGAATTGCTCCGTTTCAGCCCACCCCCTCTGTGCCTCTAGTAAATCGGGTCATTTTGATTTGAAGTCCCTGAGCACGTCACTGGGCGCTGTGGATAGACACAGTGATGCGATTGGCTCTGTGGTTGGAGCTAATGCCCGCCCCCATTCTACCTAGACTAGACAGCGAGTGGGGCTGCGGGGCCGAGAGGAAGAGAGAGCCGAGAGGGAGCCGAGAGAAAGGAAGAGAGAGGGAGGGAGGGAGAGAGAGGGGGCACTTGGGGGGGGGGGGACCTGCCGCACGGAGGTCCGCGCGACACACACCTCCGAACGGGAGAGTGATAGAAAGAAAAAAAGGAAGAGAGAGGGAGGGAGGGAGAGAGAGGGGGCACTTGGGGGGGGGGGGACCTGCCGCACGGAGGTCCGCGCGACACACACCTCCGAACGGGAGAGTGATAGAAAGAAAAAAAGGAAGAGAGAGGGAGGGAGGGAGAGAGAGGGGGCACTTGGGGGGGGGGGGGGGACCTGCCGCACGGAGGTCCGCGCGACACACACCTCCGAACGGGAGAGTGATAGAAAGAAAAAAAGGAAGAGAGAGGGAGGGGCTTCTCTCTCTCTCTCTCTCTCTCATGGTATAAATGATTATTTGTGTAAATAAGGTTATACGCCGACCATTAAGAAAATACATGTTAGTTTAGGAATAAGGGGCAGGTAACTATATAACTATAAGATTTATTCTTCTTCCTGCTCCTTTTGTCCATGGAATGACTATTTATGATTTTTTAATGAAGAAACTATGATTGTATTATTCCATGTGGCAAATAAAAACTCTGAACTGAACTGAACTCTCTCTCTCTTCCCCCCCCTCCCTCCCTCCCTCTACCAGTGCAGACTGTGGTCTGACTGTCACTCAAAGTGCTTATGGGCGGAGCCAGGCCATAACAGCCTGATTTCTCGAGGCTGAAAAATGATGGTTTCGAGTACTTGATTAGAAATATAAAACAATGAATTTTTTTGAAAAAAATATTACAAATGTCTTCAATAGACTAACAGGAATTGTGTAAAGTTGCCCAAATAGTGCTAGGAATAGCAGTGCATAGCCCCTTTAAACGGTTCAGCAGAACCCATTGCCGGCGTGGAAGATCGTCTCCTGTGGCGCCATCTCCTGGATCCCAGATGTGGTGGTGGATACGGGTTGGCCCAGCACTCTCCCACTCTCCCTAAAAACAGGCATCATTCACACTCACACGACCCTCTAGTCTAGGTCAAGGAAATCAAAAGTTGAAGATTTGTCTCTCATACTCACAAGCATAGATATATATAGAACACTAGATAGCTTAAGGCGGAGTCACCAGCGTCACTGAACCGCCGCCATCTTGCTCGAGTCAGCCTTGAGTGAGAGTGAGTGAGCTGCACAGACAAAAATACTCATAACTCGCTGAAATATTGACAGATTTACAAACGGTTTGATTTATTACAAGCATTATTAACGTGGCTATGATTCAAGCGGTTTGTAAAAAAAACATCTTTAGAAAAAAACATTTTTATAAGTATGCAGTATCATAACTACATCTTTGATGTTTATAGCAAACCAACCAGTTTGAAAATCGGTAAAGAATTGAGCAATCTATGGTTATTTAAATAGTACATGCACCATATACATTAATGTTATCAGTAGCTGAGCTGCCCCTGGCAAGATGGCCGCCCTACGATGGTGTCACTCTCCATTGGCCGGCAGCACAGGTAAGCTATCTAGTGTTCTATATATATCTATGCTCACAAGACCGTGTTCCCTGACATCAACCATCCAGGCCTCTAGGTGGCAGCATAACAGTATCATGTCATGGTGGCTCGTAGGATGGTTTGTCGCTACATCCACGCAGCTTGTCCTTGACAACACAACGTGCGTGGGTTGCGTTAGCTTCCCATGTTGACCAGTTGGCTGCTAAGTGCGAACATTTAGCTGCTTTGAGCTGCATTTCCCGTCAGGTTGCTGAATAGCTATACGAGAGTCTTAACAGCTCCCTGTTACACGTCCTGCGGTCACGCCAACTTCTAACAATGTCTGTGAGCTGTAAGTCTTTGTATTTATTGCAGCGATGTGTCACAGCGAGGCACATATCGACTAGTATCTTGGCACGGATTAAAACTGTCCAAAGGACAGGATTTCTTCAGGACCATCAATATCATAGATGTTCCTCCATGACGCAGTCATTATTCCCTGCATGGCGTGCCAGTCAGCAGCACAGCTTGTCTACTGAGGTTAGTATCATTCATGCATCCTAACTACCACCACCGGACACTTGCGTTACTTATTCTAAAAGGCTAATGCTACCCATTTAAAGAATGCATTATGTTCCTCAGGTGCCCCCCCTAGACTAGCTGGTCTACCCAGTATCACAGGCCAAAAACCACATGCTCAACAATTGGGCGACCTTGTTAATACACTGCCTTGCTATTACACTACCTTGCTATTACACTACCTTGTTGTGGTGCTACCTTGGTCGCGCCAATTCAGTTGATAGTTAGTACAGTGTAATGTTTATAATCCCAGCAGCACTGTTTGCATATCTGGCTTTTTCCTCAAACTGAGCTACGCATTCTGACACGTGATTGCATTTGCAGGTGACTGGCCATGAAGAACGTGACCAGCAGGTAATTTAAATGAGGGGAAACCCATAGGAACCCTAATTTTGGCATGGCAGGTCACCTGAAACAGAGCTCACGCAAAACATATCATGGCCTCATTTGGCCTGAACTAAAAATCCAAAGAAACAGACTAAGAAATGACGTAAACACCATGATCAGAACCGCAAAAAGAAATTTCATCAACGAGACAACTGAGGAAAACAAAAACAAACCCCGCGAACTTTGGAAATTACTCAATAATCAACTAGGCTGCAGTAAAAAACTTAAAACCAGATTCTCAAACATAAACATAAAGATGGACAACACGCTCATCACAGACAAGCTGGATGTAGCCAATTACTTAAACATCTTCTTCACAAACATAGCCACAACACTGGTAAACAAACTACCCTCCCACTCAGGGCAGTATGGGGTAGAACACATAGTAGCATACTACAAAAACCTAGGGGTCCACAAAGACGACTTCAAACTTGAAATGGTAACAACCGATGAGGTACTCAAAAAATTGAGCGCCCTCCAACCTAACAAGGCCACTGGCCATGACAACATCCCCTCCAAATTCCTCAGACACGCAGCAGCCGCCATCACCCCAGTCATCACACACATAATAAACCTCTCTATAAGACAGGGGCACGTCCCCAAGGACTTCAAAATTGCGAGAGTGACCCCTCTACACAAAAAGGGCAGCAAATTAGACCCAGGCAACTACCGCCCTGTTTCTATTCTTACCTCCATCTCGAAAGTCATGGAGAAAATAGTCTACGAACAGGTCGAAAAGTACCTGGCGGAAAAAAACCTAATCTACGAATTCCAATCTGGCTTCAGAACGTCCCACTCCACTGACACATGCCTCCTCTATTTGAACGACCACATCAAACAAGAGGTGGACGCGGGCAAATACTGCGGCATGGTCATGCTGGACCTACAAAAGGCCTTCGACACTGTCAATCACTCCATTCTAATGGACAAGCTAAAAGCAATTGGTTTTGATAGCCTATCAGTGAGCTGGATGCAATCCTACCTAGAGGGGAGAGAACAGATGGTAGAGGTAAACGGTACTCTATCCCCCCCCCTCACAGTGAGCTGTGGTGTTCCACAAGGAAGCATACTAGGACCGCTACTCTTCCTAATTTATGCAAATGACATGTCGTCAGCCTGTGACTGCAATTTGTTCCTGTTTGCGGACGACTCAGCCCTGCTGGTCTCTGACAAGAACAAATTGCAGGTTGAAAAAACCCTCAGCACGGAACTAGGCAAAATCTGCATATGGCTCGCTGATAACAAACTATCATTACACATGGGCAAAACAGAGTCCATTCTCTTCGGTTCAAATAACAAACTCAGCAAGACCGACGGATTCTCAGTTACAGTGGGTGACAATATTGTCACAAGGAAAGACGAAATTACCTACCTGGGTTCCATCCTAGAGGCAAATCTTTCCTGTGACAAAATGGCATCCAATGTAATAAAAAAAGTCAACCAACGAACTAGATTCTTGTACCGGATCTCCTCTCTGGTAAACAAGAATACCCTGAAGACTCTGGCAGGAGCACTCATTCAAGGGTACTATGACTATGCGTGCACCTCATGGTACCAAAGCACCTCAAAGGCGCTTAAAACAAAATTACAAACATCACAAAACAAACTGGTCAGACTACTGCTTGACCTGAACCCCAGAACCCACCTCACCCCTGCCCACTTTGCCAACCTAGGATGGCTTAGAGTAGACGACAGAGTACAGCAACTTGCAATGGGCCTGGTCTACAAGATACACTATACGACCGGGGTGCCCATGTACATGTCAAAATACTTCCCAAAGGTCAGTGAATACCACAACCACTACACCAGAGGAAGCTCAACAAATCATGTGAAACCCAGATTCGGCTCAAACAAGGGACTAAACACGTTTCGCAATTATGCCACAACAATGTGGAACGCCCTACCCAAAGCTGTAAAGGAATGTGAATCCCTGCCCACATTCAAAACCGCTCTTAAAGAGCACCTACGGGAGGCTGCAATTCGAAACTGGCCACCGTAAATGCCCAAAACCCCCACCACCTCCTAATAGACAGTCTCCTCCCCACCGCATGTATATATTCCCTCCCCGCCGTATGTATATTTCCCTCCCACCCACCCACCCCCTCCTAATGTACAGTCCCCTCCCCATCATATGTATATACTCTGTCAGGATCTAGGGGTAACAGTACTGTATATTTGAATACCGCCTATGTCACAAATGTATCAGTACTAAATACCTATATGTCCCTATGCCATAAATGTCATGTATGTTGTGTATGTCATAAATGTCTATATGAATTGAAAATGGGGGACCCTGATGGAAACAAGACAAACGTCTTTCTCAGGTCTGCATCCCCTTAACAATTGTATGTATTGAGCCGTACTGTATTGTACCCATTCTGCAATCTGTTAAATAAAGTTTTCATTCATTCATTCATTCATTCATTCATAAAGTCCCCATTCATTGTCAGCCACCATGGATTTTAAAAGACAAACGTCTTTCTCAGGTCTGCATCCCCTTAACAATTGTGTGTATTGAGCCGTACTGTATTGTACCCATTCTGCAATCTGTTAAATAAAGTTTTGATTCATTCATTCTTTCACATCCCAATGACATCACAGATTAGAGGCATTTCTAATTTTAGGAGGGAGTGGTGTGTGACTGAACTGTTCTGGGGCACAAGAAGAGCATATTTTAATATTTAAAAAGGGCATTCCACCTTTTTAACGGAACACGCCAACATTATGGGAAGCTCTTACCGTCTTCTCCAGAGTCAGACAAGAAGACATACCAACTTTCTCTCTGTGCGTTCAGTAGAAAACTATCCGGCTGCAAGCTATCCTAGCTTAGCACAAATTAATGGAAGCGGATACGGATCAGCTAGCCTAAAACACCTGTCCCAGACTAGTGGTCCGCCCATTAATTTGCGATAGCTTTCTGAATGCACAGAGAGGACGTTGGTATCTTATCTTCTTGTTAGACTCTGGAGTCTGGAGTAGACGGTAAGTGCATTTCCCAAAATGTTGGCTTGTTCCCTTTAAATAGATTGGATTATAGATATAAATGTGTTCTATCCCTTTCCTTAATTCTACACATTGATTCTATGTCTTTCAGGCAGGAACACCCGTCAAAGACAATGAATACCCTACACTGCCTGCCTATCATTCAGACCCTGAACCAGAGAAAAAGGAGGTCAACATCATCCAGGCTAAAGGACTTCCGTGGTCTTGCACAGCTGAGGATCTTCTGGAGTTCTTCTCTGGTGCGTACACAAGCTTCCTCCTACTATATGTTGATCACACAAGCTTCCTCCTACTATATGTTGATCACACAAGCTTCCTCCTACTATATGTTGATCACACAAGCTTCCTCCTACTATATGTTGATCACACAAGCTTCCTCCTACTATATGTTGAACACACAAGCTTCCTCCTGCTATAGGTTGAACACAAGCTTCCTCCTGCTATAGGTTGAACACAAGCTTCCTCCTGCTATAGGTTGAACACAAGCTTCCTCCTGCTATAGGTTGATCAGTGATCACACAAGCTTCCTCCTGCTATAGGTTGATCACACAAGCTTCCTCCAGCTATATGTTGATCACACAAGCTTCCTCCTGCTATAGGTTGATCACACAAGCTTCCTCCAGCTATATGTTGATCACACAAGCTTCCTCCTGCTATAGGTTGATCACACAAGCTTCCTCCTACTATATGTTGATCACACAAGCTTCCTCCTACTATATGTTGATCACACAAGCTTCCTCCTGCTATAGGTTGAACACACAAGCTTCCTCCTGCTATAGGTTGATCACACAAGCTTCCTCCTACTATATGTTGATCACACAAGCTTCCTCCTGCTATAGGTTGAACACAAGCTTCCTCCTGCTATAGGTTGATCAGTGATCACACAAGCTTCCTCCTGCTATAGGTTGAACACACAAGCTTCCTCCTGCTATAGGTTGATCACACAAGCTTCCTCCTACTATATGTTGATCACACAAGCTTCCTCCTGCTATAGGTTGAACACAAGCTTCCTCCTGCTATAGGTTGATCAGTGATCACACAAGCTTCCTCCTGCTATAGGTTGATCACACAAGCTTCCTCCAGCTATATGTTGATCACACAAGCTTCCTCCAGCTATAGGTTGATCAGTGATCACACAAGCTTCCTCCTGCTATAGGTTGATCAGTGATCACACAAGCTTCCTCCTGCTATAGGTTGAACACAAGCTTCCTCCAGCTATAGGTTGATCACAAGCTTCCTCCAGCTATAGGTTGATCACATGAGCTTCCTCCAGCTATAGGTTGATCACATGGTCTTCCTCCAGCTATAGGTTGATCACATGGTCTTCCTCCAGCTATAGGTTGATCACATGGTCTTCCTCCAGCTATAGGTTGATCACATGGTCTTCCTCCAGCTATAGGTTGATCACATGGTCTTCCTCCTGCTATAGGTTGATCACGTGGTCTTCCTCCAGCTATAGGTTGATCACGTGGTCTTCCTCCAGCTATAGGTTGATCACGTGGTCTTCCTCCAGCTATAGGTTGATCACGTGGTCTTCCTCCAGCTATAGGTTGATCACATGGTCTTCCTCCAGCTATAGGTTGATCACATGGTCTTCCTCCTGCTATAGGTTGATCACATGGTCTTCCTCCAGCTATAGGTTGAACACATGGTCTTCCTCCAGCTATAGGTTGATCACATGGTCTTCCTCCAGCTATAGGTTGATCATCACATGGTCTTCCTCCAGCTATAGGTTGATATTCTTCAAAATCTGCCATTTTAATTCACAGACTTGTATGATTAGATTAGATCAGATTAAAATGTATTGTCATTATACATCACAAGTACAGTACAAAGAAATTTGACATCCAATCAGAGTGCAAATGTGACAGTAAAGTGCAAAGTAATAAACAATATACAGGTGATTTAATATACAATATATAAATTAGTACTACGGAGTAATAGTGCTAATCAGATGTATGTACAGAGTTGTAGTACAATGATGCAGGTATAGAGACACTATGGTAGTAAGTCATACTGGCCAGCAGCGTAACTAGTAAGAGTAGGTATGGATATGTACAGATATAGATATAGTATCTACAGATATGTAAAAAGGATTATATGCAGGTATGTACAGACAGATGGATATATATACGGTAAGAATATATATATATATATATGGTATATACAGAATTATTATACATACTAATATATATATACGGTATATACAGAATTATTATACATACTATCACACAGTTATATCGATTAGGTATATTCAGATGGATAATAAGAATCACATTTTTAAAGGGGTCACTTAGCCAATTATTTTGCACATAATCTCACACATAACCCAAAACTATGAACAGCATCAACACAACATGACATACACACAGTAGAGTAGCATCAACACAACATTACATATACACATAGTAGAGCAGCATCAACACACATTATATGGCCCCTCCGTCACATACAACAAAAACACAACTGCTCATACTATATACTCATACTACTGTATACTCATTACTCATACTATATACTCATACTACTATATACTCATTACTCATATATATATATATATATATATATATATATATATATATATATATATATATATATATATATATATATATATATACTCATACTATACACTCATTCTATATTCTCATACTCGTACTATATACACCCATATATATATATATATATATATATATATATATACTCATACTATATACTCATCAATCATCCATGGCTCTAACACATACTTCTCATGTAACAGGTTACATACAGTACACACCTACTGGTAATGGCAACATATTGCACAACACCAATGGCCAACAGGCATATTAACTAGTGATGCACCGATGTGAAAATTGTGGCCGATACCGATAATCGATATTAATATTGCTGTTCTGGCCGATACCGATATTTACCGATGTCGATATCTCTGTATAGAAAACACTTTTTTATGATAATCAAATAAAGCGCTATTTTCCAAAACGCATTTTTTAAAAAACTTTTGTAACTTATTTTCAGAAATTACAGATATTTTGAAACTATTTAAGACCAAAACACATAAAAAAAAGATAAAAAAAAAAGTTTTTTTATTTTATTTTTTATATCGGCCCTATCTTGATATCGGACCGATACCGATGTGTAAAAAAACTGCCATATCGGCCGATATTATATCGGCGGCCGATATATCGTGCATCACTAATATTAACCTATTAACATTGAGTCTTAATGGACACAGGCAGGAATACATCTTTATAATGGTTTGGCCTGCACGCGTGAATATTAAAGGCAACCAACTTGTGTTCAGCTTTTCTCTGATTGGCCACGACCCCACGCCGCTAGCCTAGCAACCTTCAGGTTCCCTGGTGCAAAATAAATCTGGTAGTTGGTTTATGACGTTAATTAATAATAAACACTGTTAGGACTCTTAATAATAAACACTGTTAGGACTATCTGACTCTTAATAATAAACACTGTTAGGACTATCTGACTCTTACTAATAAACACTGTTAGGACTATAAACACTGTTAGGACTATCTTACTCTTAATAATAAACACTGTAACTGAGGGGTACAATTCCCTGACTGTATTAATCAAGTACTGATATCATTAATCACTACCGTCTATGTACTTCTGGCCAATACTGTACATAAGTATTATTAGATTAGAACACTCGACAATAACACGGTTTTCCACACAGAATACTCGGTTAGAATATTTATTACATAAAAGGGATTAGATTACATTACTTAGTTGCGCTTATAAGGCAAATAGAATGTGCATGTAAATCAATAATGGATATTAAGTAATTAGATCTATGGATCTTCTGGGATAGGGGTACTACCGGTTGTAAGCCAGCAGAGGGGGCCAAAGCTCTATGCAAGTCAATTAGTCCACTGGTCCTCAGCGAGGCACCTGCAGGGGGAGCGGTCTTTACTCCCTGGCTCAGCGGGGAAAGCAGCTGCTGGTCCCAGGGTGCGCGCCACGCAGGTAACGCCGTGGGGTCTCTGCTCCGGCAGAGACGGACTCGAGTGGAGGTCCTCACGGTAGATGTGTAGTTCCCACAGCAGCAGCGGGGCAGACGGTTCTGCTCCAGCCGCCACAGTCAAAGCACTGAAGAATAATCCTTGCCGGAAAAGTGGCTCTGCTGGCGGGGTAAATCCTCCGTGTTGCGCGGTAGTGCGCGGTGGTTCAGAGTTGAACTTGACGTTGGTCTATCCTATTAGCACGGGCAATAAGTGCTCTATGTAGACACACAATTACCCACTTCACGTGGTCTTTGACTCGTAATGAAGGTTTACTAATGAATAGAGAACGATACGACAAACAGACGTATTTAGGATAACACGAGACTATATTGGGGCAATGCGAGCCCTGCTGTACCGCACGTTGCGTAGTGGGTAAGGCTTTACTCGGTAACTGAACCAGACTGAACTGAAGGCGAACTGAACGGGAACTGCAAGGGGGGTTCTGTATTCTTGCGCCATATTTATATCCACGGTGGACAAATAGTACCTATCTCATTTCTGTCGCCTCTCGGTCTCGTAGCCGTGGGCGAAAGCGGGCATGCCTGGGCAAGTCCCGGCGGTAGCCTTCAAGTCAGCTCGAGGGGGTAAGGCTTTACTCGGTACCTGGCGCCAGGGGATCGCTTCCAATAGGGGAATGAATATTATGGTCTGTCCTGCTAGACTAAAGGGATATTCCGTGCATATTGTACAAGGAATATACAGGGGATATCAAACGATATACAAATATTATACATGGGATCTCAGGCAAATAAATATATATATTCGGTTTAATCTGACCCTTTGTAACAAACACTGTTAGGGCGATCTCGATTCACGCGTCACTACTGTAACTAGAAACTCTGGGTGTCACTGTACATCAGTCTGGAGGCCAGGGGTGCAGTGCTGGGCATACGCGGTCAAACGACGTTTGGGCTTTGTCACTGAGGCAGAATTGCGCGCATCCTATTATTATGCAAAGTCTAGGTGATAAGTGCCGGCCGGCCTGTGTGTGTGTGTGTGGAGTGTTGGGCGTGTGTTATGTGACAAAAGACCGCCCGTCTCGTCCCCAGCTCCGACTCATGAAAGAGGAGAGATGCATGTATGCGCGTGCGCGCGGGAGCCTTGGCCCATATTACGACTGCACCCCTGGTGGAGGCTGACGCCTGACTGATTAACTAGAAACTGTACGCTGTAACGTTATATGTTATTTCGCGTTTTTAACGTCATAAACCAACTACCAGATTCACTCGTCACTGTACATCAGTGGAGGCTGCTGAAGCGCCAGCGGGGCGATGCGGTGGTTTCTCCCCGGCTTCCGTGCGCCGCCGCCGGCTTGACTCGGTCCAGCTCCAGCAGCAGCGGCCGTGCTCCGTTGTAGAAGCCCTTTCAATGACAGAGCTCTCATATTTTGCGAATGCATAAACTATATATTAAATTATGGCTATGTGTCTAATATGGCTGTCGCTTATCAATGACTTCGCGACAGCCATATTAGACACATAGCCATAATTTAAGATATAGTTTATGCATTCGCAAATATGAGAGCTCTGTCATTGAAGTGGGTGGTGGCAGCGTAACAGCGTTCACCCTGATGTAAAGTAGCGATTTTTATTGTTTTGTCATGACAAACCAATTACATAATCCCAACATATATGTAAAGAAACAAACATATTCCAGTTAACGGTATATTTTTTTTAATGATTCATTACGGTATAAATTAGGTTAACTGGAGCTGCGTATTGCTGGCTCTCATATATTTGCGAATACAACAGCGTTCACCCTGATGTAAACAATTCTACAACGGAAGACGGCCGCTGCCGTGGGCGGCGCAATTCTCAATCAGAAACGCTGAACGAAAGGCTGAACACAAGTTGGTTGCCTTTATATTCACGCGGCCTGCACAGGGGGACCCTGAATCATCTACCAGAAGATAAAAGCTTGACTTCGGAGTGGAACATGTGAATTGATTTTGATATGAGTTGATATGCTGTGTGTTCAGAGTGCAGAGTCCGTGATGGAGTGAAAGGCATCCACCTGACGGTTAACAGAGCAGGAAAGCCCAACGGACAGGCCTTCATCGAGATGGACCACGAGGAGGATGTCAGCAAGGCTCTGGAGAAGCACCGGCAGTACCTTGGTCCTCGCTACGTGGAAGGTGAGTTTCTGCAGTACCTTGGTCTGTGCTATGTGGAAGGTTGAGTTTCTGCAGTACCTTGGTCCACGCTATGTGGAAGGTTAGTTTCTGCAGTACCTTGGTCCACGCTATGTGGAAGGTTAGTTTCTGCAGTACCTTGGTCCTCGCTATGTGGAAGGTTAGTTTCTGCAGTACCTTGGTCCACGCTATGTGGAAGGTTAGTTTCTGCAGCACCTTGGTCCTCGCTACGTGGAAGGTGAGTTTCTGCAGTACCTTGGTCCACGCTATGTGGAAGGTTAGTTTCTGCAGTACCTTGGTCCATGCTATGTGGAAGGTTAGTTTCTGCAGTACCTTGGTCCACATTATGTGGAAGGTTAGTTTCTGCAGTACCTTGGTCCACGCTATGTGGAAGGTTAGTTTCTGCAGTACCTTGGTCCATGCTATGTGGAAGGTGAGTTTCTGCAGTACCTTGGTCCACGCTATGTGGAAGGTGAGTTTCTGCAGTACCTTGGTCCACGCTATGTGGAAGGTTAGTTTCTGCAGTACCTTGGTCCACGCTATGTGGAAGGTGAGTTTCTGCAGTACCTTGGTCCATGCTATGTGGAAGGTGAGTTTCTGCAGTACCTTGGTCCATGCTATGTGGAAGGTGAGTTTCTGCAGTACCTTGGTCCGTGCTATGTGGAAGGTTCATTTATACAGGGTGTTCCTGTTGTGTAGCCCAAGCTGTTGGAAGCTGCTCTTTTTACTCTGGATGTCCTGATACCACTTTTCTTCAGACTAAGTACAAGTACTTACATTTGGGTACTTGCTGATACTGAGTACCGATATGAGTTTAAGTTTATTTGGATCCCCATGAGTACTTAATAATACCATTACAGTTCTAACGATGACTTTGAAAACATGTTTTTATTTTCATCAGATGTTCCTCACCTTCTGACTGTAACAAATCGGGAACAAACTTAACTTTTTGACTTACCAGCCAAAAGATTTTAAAAACTACCAGCCGGGCAGATTCTTTACCAGCCAAAAATTATAAATCGCTTTTTAGTATATCGCCATGTGTTATTATTACTATATAATACTCTCATATGCTATTTTCAATTAATATCATAAACAACATAAGGAATATTAGCATAATTTTGAGTGGACTGAAGGAATGAGTCAGCGTTAATAGTTTTAAATGCAAATAATTTATTGAAACATAGAAGTGGGGTCGGGACACACACACACACTGTTTCAACTCACCACCCCTGCATCATATTGTAGTCTGTCTTCAAACTTCCACTCCTCTCAAACTTTTTTTATATTTGAATATCAACATTATCTGTCCATCCTCAGTAATCCTCAGTTTACTATAATCCAGAAAAAAACCACCACAGACTTATTTCGGGACGTGTAGGCGCACTGTGTTAACGCTGCTCTGCTTTCAGAAACACGGACTGGACGGATATTATGACTCGCGGAGTTGCTACAGGGTTTTCAAAATAAGAGTATCATATGAACCTGAACGTTGCTAGCTGCCGGAGCCCAGATATTATGACTGGAGCTGCGCTTGGGGTGGAAATGAGACCCGCACAGGATTTTCAAAATAAGAGTATCGATATGAACTACACGCCAGATGGCGGGCAGACCTATAATTTTTTGTCGCCAAAGCTTAAATCTACAGGCCATTGGCGGTTAGGTGGTCGAGCGGAGATTGCGTTCGTCACCAGCCCCGGAGCTGTGAGCTTGGTTCGCCTGTTCGAATCCAGCTCACAGCTCCGGGGTTGTCACCAGCTTGGCTGGCCGTCTGCACTGATACAATTGGCTGTATCAGAGGGTGGGAGAAGCTGGCGGGGTGGGTCCGGGTCGTTGTAAACAGCGACTCCTACAGTTCGGTCGGGGCGCCTGCTAAGCGCGGATTGGACGTGAGGGGGATAGTGTGGTCCTCCCACACGCTACGCCCTCTCAATGAGAATCCGCGCTGCCAGGTGAAAAGAAGCGGTGATTGGCTGGACGTGTGTCGGAGGAAGCACGTGGTAGCCTGAGCCTCCACTCTCCCAAATGATCTGACTGTGGGGGGTAAAGCGCAGCGACCAGGAAGGGACTGGGAATTGGCATACGACTAACATTGGGATGGGAGAAAATCGGAGGAAAATGGAGGGGGAAAAAGACCAATAAAAAAAAAATAAAAAATCTACAGGCCATTGGCACTTGGCGGGTGGTTATTTTGTTCCCTGGTAACAAATGAAATGTACACAGGCATTAAAGCGTTCCGTCTCCAGACGGATTTCCGTCAATTTGATTGGGGAGATCCGTCAATTTGATTCGCAGTCTGACGGAATTGGCTACCTTGGTATAATATGATTTGTAGATGCATTGCATACAGATCGAAATAAAATTGAGCCAATAAGAGGCGCCAAATATCATGAAAAAGGGCATTTTTCTATCGCGGCGCGGCCGAGCCAAGCAGTCATTGTCAATCAGCGACTCGAGAGACAGGAGTACCCTCTAATTCTGCGCTCCGATACCATATGACGTAATTTATCAACAACACATGCGGTCTGCTGAGTGAGCATTATAAAACAAACGTGTTTTTAATCGACAGTGAATTAAAGTGTCAATGCTGTTTGTCATTTTAACAGCAGATACTTTCTTGAATGCCATCGTCCCGAGAGAGGTATGTTGACGGGGAGCTCTGATGGGTTCGCTTGCTGGTGTTATTAGCATTAGATGTAGAGCTAACCGAAAAGCTAGTTTTAGCTTTAACGTTACCTTGGCTAAAGTTGGGGCTATTCATAATCCAGCAATAATGGCTGCAGACCTGCAAGCAAAGTACAGCAAGTTGGCACAGGAGTATTTCAAGGTAAATCACTTTTCACCAGTAACGTTACATTGTCTTGTTTCCATCTAGCTCGCGTTAACTGGCTAACCTAGCTCACGTTAACCTAGCTCACGCTAACGTCGTCACTGATCGACCTCTCGCACACAATTAATGACATGTTGCGGACAGCCATATCGGTGACAATGTTTAGCTTTTAGTGCCAAATGATAAGAGTCTGAGGCGGAGTCTCAAAAGAGAATGTTGAATATTTATTGTGCAAAAATCACAACAGCGCCTCAGCGCCTCTACTACTAACTGAAGTTACCGGAGCCTGTTCTGGAGTGCAACAACGTATAACGTCCGTGCGGAATCAATGTCCCAACAACCATTCCGTGGGTGAACTCATTGAGATAGTTGTCAATTAATGATACTAATACTAATCTATACAATCACCTGTTGTTGAATAAATACCATTACTTTATAGTTATTACTAAAAAACAGTATAAAACAGTAGCTGTAAAATGTTTTTTTTTTTTTTTTTTTATAATTTATATTTTTATTTATTTATTTTTTAATGTATGCACTGGTATCGGATCAGTATCGGTATCGGCCGATACCCAAAGCTTAGGTATCGGAATCGGATCGGGAATGGAAAAATGGTATCGGAACATCTCTAGTTTAGTTCATGGTTCAAAGTAATGGGAAAAGGGTGCTAGCTCGCCATCAATCAGAAGCTAGCCACAAGACTTGCATTCACGCTCTCCAGCACACAGCCTCCCTGCCTGGCACAACAACCACAACAGTAGGGTCTATAGTCAGTCAGGACAGTAGGCTCTACAAGTAGGCTCCCTTAAAACGCTAACGATATAAAAAAAAAAAAAACAGTGGAGGTTAAAATAATAATGACTTGGCCTGAAAAAAAGTCAGGATAATTTTTTTTGCTTTAATCCCTGCGTACAACATGATGCTGTTGCTGAACCTTTTCAAGGCTGGTTACTATGAACACACAAATCCATTGTTTATAAAGTCTCATATTATGAAATGTAATGATTTGGTTTACTATAAAACTATGCAAATAATGTACAGAGCTAAAGCAAAGTTACTCCCAGATGGGGTGCAAAGGTTTTTTTCAACACATGAAAGAAAATATGATTTGAGAGATATTTGTAAATTTACTGTTCAAAAAGCTAAAGGGATTAAAAGGAGGTGTATTTCTATTATTGGGGTTAACTTGTGGAACAATGCGGATATACAGTTAAGAATGAGTAATTCGATTTTGGTTTTTAAGAAAACTATTTTTGAAAACTACAAGGGTGAATAACACTGTTTTGTTCTTTTTTTTCTTTTAGAATACTGTTTTGGAATCTACATTTTTGTATTTTTTTGTAAAGCTAAATTTTGAAAAACTACAAGGGTGAAAATACTGTTTTGCTTGCTTTTTTTCTTTTCTTTAGAATACTGTTTTGGAGTCTAAATTTGTGTATTTTTTGGTAAGAATATAGGACAGGCACATATAAGCACTATGCTTCAGTCTGTACCTTTTCAGTCACTGTAAATAATCAAATATTGATAAATGATGATGTATATTGTACTGTGTGTGATGATGACTGAAAAAATAACTACTACTACTACTACTGAGTAGTAGTATTGGAGTAGTTGTACGAGTACATGAGCACAGTATGGGACATCTCCTCAGCCTTTTAGTATCCATTGTGGTGATGCCAGTGTAACTTCTTGACCCAGACCAATAGTGTGGCTGTGGGCAGTGAGTTAGATAGATGGATGGTTAGTTGTTGAAGAAAAG
This sequence comes from Notolepis coatsorum, assembly GCF_963971535.1. Lineage (NCBI taxonomy): Eukaryota > Metazoa > Chordata > Actinopteri > Aulopiformes > Paralepididae > Notolepis > Notolepis coatsorum. Next base: position 37,589,928 of record NC_140166.1, on the reverse strand, counting down.
TAATCAACTAAAATTCCATTTAGTTTATATTGAAAACCCTCATGCAGTTTTATAAATGGTGCATCTGTTTCTGCCATGTTCACTTCTCCTCCTTCCAGTGTATGAAGTGACGAACCGCATTGCAGAGTCCATCCTGCAGAAGTCGGTCCATACACCGGCCAACGATGGAGTGGTGCGTCTCCGAGGTGTTCCCTTCAGCTGTACAGAAGCAGACATCACCATGTTCTTCTCAGGTCAGCTACCTTGCCCCCTTCACATCCCCAGACCTTCCACATGATATACTATGTCCACTCACAGCACCGATTAGGCCTGGGCAATATGGATTATCATATTTATACCCCCATCCCCCCAAATCACATACGGTATAAACGATCCAATTGATGTGCATTGCAATGCATCGTACTGCATGGTAAAGTGTAATATCAAACAAAAACTGTCATTTTCAAAATGATATTCTCTAAAATATTTCACATAGAAATGTTGTGACAAATTTGACTTAATGTGTGCTTGTGGTCGTTAATTTAGACAGCAGAACAACACAGCAGCTGGCCTGCCTCATATCTGAGTATTCATAAAGAACAGTGACAGTATTCATTAGGGATGCCCCGATCACGTTTTTTGCCACCGATACCGATCACTGATCGTCGTGAGCCATATCGGCCGATACTGATCCGATACCAATAGTTTTTGATAATTTTTTTTTAAATTTTTTTATATAATTTCTTTTTTTTATAAAATATATATATTATATAATTAGACTTGTACTTGTATTATCTGCGAGACATCGCCACCACGCAACAAGCTCCACTGTCTGTGTGTACTTTAGTAGCCTCCAGCTACGGCCAGGATTCTCCGGAGCTGCAGCTGGACCTATACTCGAGTAGCCTCGAGCTACGGCCAGGATTCTCCTGCGCTGCAGCTGGTACCCTATTGGTATAACGTTACTGTGCTCAGCAAGCCCTCAGCTCGAATACGCGTCGAATCAGTGTTATAAGACATTGATATCAGGAGCTATCTGTAGCTACTGCTAGCCGGATATATAACGTTAATACAACGCCTCAGTGAATTATTTAGTTCAATGGGACATTTCGTTTTGAACAGTGAACTAACTTGCGCTAACGTGAGCTAACAGAGTATCATACACGTCTCTACTAGACTATTGCTGGAGCATTTGTGGATATCAGGAGCTATCAGTAGCTAGCCGGCTAGATACCGTTCGGTTAGACAATGCCTCATCATGTATTAAACTAAAAGTGAATAGTTGACTGGGTCATTTTGTAACGGTAGCTAACGTTAGCTCAGGGAGACGCCGTCCTCCCGTCCCACTAGACTAGACCCGTGTTTAAATGCGTGCGGGAGGGGCTGGAGGGATGAGCAGACGCCGCACCACCCGGTGTCTGAGACAGAACTCAGCGAGTGAGATCGGTTTTGACGATCGGCGAAAATAAAGCATTATCACCGATCACCGATCGCATATTTATACTGATTATCGGCCGATAACGATCGGTGGCCGATCGATCGGGGCATCCCTAGTATTCATAAAGAACAGTGACGGCATGAGGGGAAACAAATGACCAGCCACCAACATTTTAAAATGTCAAAGGATCCGAGGTTTTTCATGACTTGGTCGCGCCTCAGTGTTCTGTATTTTGAGTGAGTGTTTTTGTTGTGTAAAATACAAATGTAACTATGTGATTTTTGGATGCTAGTAGTGGAACATGACACAGTTATCATAACTCATTTAAATAGAAATTGGTCAATTGGTTTTAAAAGATTAAAAGCAAGATGTTGCTATGTGTTCCAGGTTTGGACATAGTGGACGACGGAGTCACCGTGGTCACGGACCACCGAGGGAGAAGCACAGGGGAAGCTTATGTGCAGTTCGCTTCCCAGGAAGCTGCAGATGAAGCCCTTCAGAGGGACCGGGAGGTCATTGGTAACAGGTAGGCCTTCCTAGGCAACAGCAGCCACATTGTGATTCCTCCATGTGAAACCTGGTGCAAATACACCTTATTATTTGGATATTGTTTTGGGGCATTTTTTTTTGTGCAGACAATCCTCTAATAGTAACCCCGGCTTGTATTTGTTTCAACTGTAGCGGGTACCAGGCTTGTATTAGGAGGAGGCCTGTATAAGAGGGAGGCCTATATTTCAAATTTTCAAAACGGATCATAATGAATAAATCAATATTTTGTCAGTTTGAACCCAGTAAAATGTACTGGGTTCATTTATTGAAACCAAGTACTGTATGAAATAGTAAACAGTGCAATTACAGGTGGTCACTGGTCATTTCAACGTTTTCAAAGTGAAATCAAGTAACTAGCTCAGTATGCAGCTCAGTATATTAGTAACCCGGCTTGTATTAGGAGGCCGGCTTATAATTGCTTAGCTCAAGAGCGCACCCGGCCATTAATAGAGACCCGGCTTGTATTTGAGACCCGGTTACTATTAGAGGAATTACGGTACCAATTTTGGATCAATCTCCCTGCAACACACACACGCACGCACGCACACGCACACACACAAGGCCCCTCCATCATATAGCTATCCCCCTTCTCTGTTGTGGGCTCCTATCCATGTCCCTCATCTTATCCAAATAACATAGTTACACACATGAATCGGGTGATTTTCATTCAAATTGCACAATAAATTATATAGCTGTCGGATCAATTCATACAAGAGTAGGCTACTTAAAACCATAGCTTCAAATGCATCAAATCCTTCACCATGGTTTCAAGATTTTAGTCAATTCTAAGCCGAACTTCTGTGCTCCGCAAAACAGGCTGTGGGTGACATAGAAAGATACTTTCAAGGCGGAGATAATATTTATCACAAAGGGTTCCAAAGATATTTAATGTTTATTGAGACACTCTGCTTTAGAGGGTTAACAGGGTTGCAGATAACAGAACAGTGCAGTAGAGGCAGCAGCATACATAAAAGTACATTTTCCCAGGTCAGTACAGGCTTTAGGGATTTCCAACAGTTTTCTGAATTATATAATTAAGTATAAGTCTTTATTTGTCATCAGATTAACACACACACACACATGCGATGGGCAACCCACAGAAACACACACACACACATGCACTGAGTCGCTGACGAAATGTTCTCTGCACCTCCCATCCCATCGTCCTTCCCCCCCAAGGGCAGCCGGGAGCAGACAAGGGCTGCGGCGAGTGCCTCGCCCGGGGACCAATCCAAGTGCTCCTGTCCGTCTTCGTCAGGGACGCGACAGCATTAGCGATCTGTTGTGCACGTTTTTCCATTGGGTTTATCTTATCGGGATGGGAAACCCTTGTGCATCCGGCCAGTCGCATATCGTTGCAGGACTCTAGCCACACACCGTGGATATGGATCGCTGCCATAACTCAATAATCCGGCTACCCTGCTTTGATATACATAACTCAATAATTGACATGATTTGGGCGTGTACTATTATTATACAAACCGGAAATGGATTGACTCGATCCCGTATCATCGCCCAATGGTAAGAGGAGGCTGACGTTACTTTCAGCCTGTTTGTTTGTTATTATCCATACAAACTGCTCTGATCTATATCTCACCCATACTACATAAAGCATTTAACGACGATCACGGAATTACAAACGACCCCCCCCCCCTCCGTTCAGCCGCGCATGATCAGTCATAACTTTTAGGACCATGTACAGTTGAAATTTTTAATATAGCGTGGATCGGCAACAAACAGCATTTGATAATCTATATGCATTTATGCCTATATCTCACGTTCTAGGAATTACTGCAGAAAACGATAAAAACATATTTATATTCTAGACGGTATTTTCGTATGAATGTGTGAATGAAAAAGTAAAACATTCCTACATCCTGAACGATAGATAATCGATGTTGAATGGGCCATAGTAATGTCAATTTAGCAATACAATTAAAAAAGTTATAGCCCTGCAAAGAAGGTGAACATCTCCATAGACTTACAGTACTGGCAGAGAATGGTATAAGATGCTGAAAGTGCGTGGCAGGGAATGTGTTAATAAGCTGCATTTATTGCATGAAAATAAGCTGTGCAACCTATGACCTTTGCAAAACATTAGCACATCATGAACACAGTCTGCAAGATTCATTACTGCACTTTATCTTCCTTGGCTAGTCTAGTCTGACAGTTTGATCTGAATTTTGTTTGACGGTACAGGCTCGTGCACCACTGCTAGATGTATGATAATTATTGTATTTGTAGGATAAAAGCAGCTCGCTCGTTCCAGGCACAGAAACAGCTCATTGAGAACAGGACTGAAATGGAGAGCTATAGGGAGGTGTAATCTGACGTCACTTTAGTTTCCCGCACGACCGTCCACCCGTATAGGGATTTATCGGTAGGAAAATGTATTATCGGCTATTGTAACAATTCTACAAGATACAAGATACTTTACAACTATGGTTGGTGGTAATCGTTTGCGGTACAGCATGTTATTTAAGCACTGGGACATCAACATGGAACATCAAACGCCCACTTCCCAATCCCCACAATAAATACATAAATGCATACAGGACAGTCGCATATAACGAGTGTCAGTTCAGTTCAGTTCATGTTCATTTCAGTTCGGATGCTTGTCCGTCTGTGCAAGGGGGGCGGGCCAGGGTGTTTAGTGTTCGGACTGCTGTGGGGAAAAAGCTGTTTGTGAAGCGTGTGTCTGGTTGAAATTGACCTGTAGCGACCTGAGGGCATGCGCTGGAATAAGTGGTGTGCTGGGTGGGAGCTCCGAGGGATCGTTGACTATTTTACCAGAGCGGGTGACTGTGCGTGAGGTGTAGATGGAGTCCAGAGAGGGGAGGGGGCAGCCAATTATTTTGGAAGCTGTTTGGTGATGCGTTGGAGTTTGTGTTTGTCAGTGGAACCGTACCAGACTGTGATGGATAAGGTGAGGATGCTTTGGATTATGGCGGTGTAAAATTGGACCTGTGGTGTTAATGTCCCATTTGAGTTTATTGCTAATGTGGGTGCCTCATGAACATTGGCAAGCTTTCTATTTTTGCACAAAATGAGTTCCCTTCTATCACTAATATTATTGTTTAAGCATTTTTGGTTGAAATAAAGGTAGTTATAGGTTTTTAATTTGTCGTTAAAGAACTACACTTACCAGTAGAATTCAGTGCTGTCGCTGTCACCAGCGTCAGAGAGAAGTGTACTGGTCCGGTAGTTCCTCAATCCTCGGTGAACGAAAACATAAACCTTGTTATTTTGCTACCTTTACGATCAATTGCGAATTTTTTCATGTTTAGCTATAGATTGTGGATGAATACACACAGAAAGGTACACCATGCCAATATTCATGCTTTATTTGTTTTAAATGAGACTATTTAGAAATGGGTCCATTGGAAATACATTGAGATTTCAAGGAGGGTGGACCGCGCGGGAAACACCAATGACGTAACCACTACACCTCCCTAATGACGCTGTGTGGAAGAATATTGTCAGTAAGACCGTATCTTAAAACTCTCACCTAGGAGGCCCCCCCTAGCCCCCACCCTTCTTTATACACAAGAGGGCTGAGTCTCTTGACCTCTCAGTGTGATTCTGGTCACTATGAGACCACTCCTCTCAGCCGAGCTCATTTGACTTACATGTACTTTGATCTAGGGCTGGGCGATAAAACGATAACGATAACTATCGCGATAAATTATTTCCTCGAAATAAACATGAAACGTGGTCGCAAAGTTTCGATATATCGATTTTCCAAGCTTGGATATGAGCACACGCACTAACAACCAATCAGTGAAGGAGATGGCCGAGAGCGAAGGAGACCCGCGCTGCACCTCTGGGTAGTAAACGAGGCTGGCTAGGATCATTAGCTTGCACGGCGCTATTTTATAGTTTACGTGCCGAGTGTGTGGAACAGAGTATTTTAGGGATATTTAGTACATTGGAAACATGGCTGGCTAGGATAATTAGCTTGCACGGTGCAATTTTATAGTTTGGCTGGCTAGGATAATTAGCTTGCACGGCGCTATTTTATAGTTTACGTGCCGAGTGTGTGTGTGGCGTGAATTCTGACGCCACGGTTATAGTAGTGTGGGGTATACGGTGGACGTCGTTGCAATGTATTGGGGCGGAACGGAGTATTTTAGGGATATTTAGTACATTGTCATGGGATACACTGCTTGCTCTGGCTAACTGCTAACGTGCGCGGACTGATGACGACATCAACTCGAGACATTCGCAGCAGCAAAACAAGTCTATCAATAGCCCGTCCATCGGCGCCGGGCATAAGAAGTTAATTAAACTTGACAGACATTATATCGACGATAATTATCGATATCGAGTTATATGAAAATAATTGTATAATTTTATCGCGATAATGTTTTTGGCCATATCGCCCAGCCCTACTTTGATCCATGTGTTTCACTATTAAATCTATAGTTATCATTAAGATCTGTCCACGAGCATAATTGATGATTTCGGGTTCCACCACAAATGCATAATCCGAGTTTTTTTTTCTTTCAGAAGAAGAAAACTTCAAACGCATTTTTAGGGGACCTCAAAGACTTTTATTAATTAGTTGAAAAGGACTAAAATATGTCCCCTTTAATGGTAAATATATCCCCAGGCCATCAGGCTGCTAAACGAACAATGAACACTACACAACAACAACCACCAAACGCACATAGCACACACATCCACACGCACACACTCACTTTAAACAAACACACTGTAGCACCCACCCCACACACTTTATAGCACACACCCACTTTAAACAAACACACTGTAGCACCCACTCCCCACACTTTATATTTATTGATGAAGGATTGCACTACAACTCGTACACCTTACTGTAAATTGTACCTAAATTGTACCTCATCCCATTTCTGCTTTGCACTATATAGTACTGTACATTAGTACACTGCATAGTATTGTATATTATATGGTAACTCAGAACATTGTACATATGTCTATACCGAACACTGTGACCTCATTTTCTTCTTCTAAAGTACATGCTATACTATGTTATTTGATACTATCTTGTCTAGCACAGTCTCTGGAGCGTAACAGTAAGAAGCATTTTGTATGAAAGTATTCTGTACTTCTGTATGACAACTATTAAAGAAACTTGAACTTAAACTATATAGGAGTTGCGATTCAGGAAGTAACCCAGTGCATGTTTTCTTTATGAACAACTGTATTGTTGGATTGTTTCTGGTCAAAAAAAGAAAAAATAGCATGTTTGAATTTCTTCAGATACATTGAGGTGTTTCCCAGTGGAAGTAACGCGATCCCTTCAGCCAGTCCCCAAGCCAGACCCCTCTCCGCCCCCAGGATGAGGGACGCTGTCCAAACGCCAACCCGCAAAACTGGTGAGTGGTCAGAGCATACTCTGAGGGACCAGCAAGGAGAAACCTAGCAAGGAGCTTTAGCTCAAGAGCCATTTATGAAAGTGAAAAAAATATGCCCTGAATGGATTCAGCTTGATGAGATATTGACCAAAAGTTTAGGATTTATTTATTACATTAGTCTCTATAGCAATAAGTGAACAGAATTGGTTGAAGGTTTTAGTAACCACTAACCAGTCAGTCTCTCCCCTCCTCCCCTGTCAGCTGAGCAGAGGTCTTTGTCTTGAGTCACTAACTTGTTAGCTATGTAACAAAGCTACCTACTGTATTAGGCATAGAGCTACAATGACCGTGTGTTAGATTGCAAGCTAAAATAGAGCTACCATTGTGGCTCTTCAAGGTAAAATAGAGCTACCATTGTGGCTCTTTGTGGTAAAATAGACCTACCATTGTGGCTCTTCAAGGTAAAATAGAGCTACCATTGTGGCTCTTTGTGGTAAAATAGACCTACCATTGTGGCTCTTCAAGGTAAAATAGACCTACCATTGTGGCTTTTCATGGTAGAATAGACCTACCATTGTGGCTCTTCATCGTAAAATAGACCTACCATTGTGGCTCTTCATGGTAAAATAGACCTACCATTGTGGCTCTTCAAGGTAAAATAGACCTACCATTGTGGCTTTTCGTGGTAGAATAGACCTACTAGGGTTGCAAATTGTAAGCACGTTCCTTACTCGATCATTGATAACGTTAACGATCAATTCATTGAGTAATTGTAACAAAAAATATCAAATAGCTTAATCCTAACCAAAATCTCTTGGTCAAAAATCTCCACTGAAAAATGTAACACTCTAGTTTGTCCTCCTTTTATACCGAATGAGTTCTCTAAAAGTATCCTGTTTTTCCTCTATTTAAGTCAACACCATATAAGGTGGTCTCCACTGGCCAAAGTGTCCTTTGACCTGAGGATCAACTCATTCTAGCCACACCTGCTGACGACTCCCCTAAAAGTCATATGGTTGTCTTTCTACAGTGCTGATCTTAATATATTATTAGCTATTATTTTACCATTTTAGAAGGCAAACCTTTAGATCTTAGTGCTGCTGAGACGAGGGTAACATACAGGTTAATTGTTTGACTCATCTGCTCTCTTTTATTATAAAAAAATAATTCATGTGTGGTTAAGGGTCAAATTTGCTTATTGTGTTTGACCCCATTCATTGCCCCTTCTGGCTATTATATTATGACTTATTTTTTTCATCTAAATTATACATATAATCATCAATGTAGCACAGCTAGATGTGGGCGATAGTGGCTCGGGAGAATATTTTTTATGGGCAGTTTTTTAAATAACAATTTTACCATTATAGTGCAAACAAATATGTTCCTCCTGCCTCATTACTGTGGTCCTTTTTATTTAACATTTAAGTGCTTTTGTTTTCAGGTTTGTATCTTTTATAATGAACCAACTGAGCGTGTGTAAATCACTAATGGAACAAAAACAACAAACTGTGTGTGTGTGCGCTTGTAGTGCTCCTTGAATGAGATCATCATTCACAACACACACACACCATTGCATTAATCAGGAGGACAAGAAACTCTGCATACCTTTGTTTCACAATGAAAAGTGCTTTATAAATAAAATGAATTATTATGATTGTAAATAACCCCATGAAAGGTTTATTATTTTTATGGGTAATTACCCGCTTCTTATTTGTGATGTTACTGGTTTCAGGGTGTGCCTAAAGTGATCAATGTGTTGGGCCGTTTATATAGAGATCTATGCCAATTAATGTTTATGTATATCCAGGACTTTTTTTTATAAGAATTGAGAGGCCTACTACGGTATTTGTATATGTGACCTTTATTTTGAAAACCGTGTTGCGACGCAACCTTGTTTAAGTTTGCGCTTTTGACAGTGAAATGTTCAGTTCAACTTAGCTCGAAGGAAAGACTCTAATCAAAAAGGTTTAATTGACCCGTATGAGGCTCTTACGGTAGGACTTTGATTGTTTATAGAAGAGGAATACTATGCAAAACAAGAAATAAACAGTGATTTTACCAGCAGTAAGTTGCAAGCCACTTTCATACGGGGAACCGTGACAATTATTAGTATTATCTTATTTGCATATTGTCTCATTATTAGATAGATAGATAGGTTGATACTTTAAGTAGACGGTATTTAAGTATTGAAAAACTTCCTAATAGTGGGCTACTCACCTAATGCATGGCTGACATTTGTTAGAAGTGTCCGTGTCCCCGTCAATCATCACTGCCAGATCCGACTTAATTTAATCGGCTATGATCTCTTATCGTCTCTCCACATCGGACGTGGTTGTCATAAGATGGACTGATATCCGCTCCGTTCTTCTTGCAGAGCAAAATTAGCGGCTTAAACTTATTGAAAGGAAGTTCTTCTTTGGCGATGCAATAGGCCACATTCATTTTCATCGAGTTTCGTTTCGATTGTTCGCTAGGAATTATGGGATTTGGTGTTGGATGTATGGAATCTACACAGACGGGGACATGGTATCGCACGATAGACTACAACTACCAAGTAGAATAGTGTGGCCCAGATTCACTTCACACGCAAATATTTTTTTCACACACAGGCTATTGCACGGGGGCTATGCAGTAAATTCATTCATCGCCGACAGATTGTTTGATAGCACCGCGACATTATGTCGCACTGTACAGCCCTGGTTGTAGGCTAATGTTTGACTATTTTTGTATCCAATTTGTATGGATTAATTTAGGAGTGAAATGCGAATGAAGGGTTGAAATCACTACTCGCAAGGTTGCCCCCAAATATTATTTTCCACTCGCACGGGCCATATAGTCAAGTCAAGAGTTTTATTTGTCACGGCATACAAGCATACAGTGAAATGCGGGGGGTCTTGCCCCGCAAGATATATATATAGGGGCAATTTGCGATAACCTCGTTGCACTGTACAGCCCTGGCGTGTCGATGTGTCCTTGAGCAAGACACTTAACCCCTAATTGCTCCCGATGAGCAGTTTGGCACCTTGCATGGTTGCCTCCGCCGTCGGTGTGTGAGTGAATGGGTAAAATGTCAGGAACAAATTGTAAAGTGCTTTGGATAAAAGTGATATATAAATGCAGCCATTTACCATTTAGATGTAAAATTACAAAATGTTTTCCAACAGCACATTCCTCTGAGCATCAGGTTCACATGAGGGGCCTGTCATTCCACGCTACTGGACACGACGTTGTGCAGGTCAGTCAAGATTCTAAATCTCAGCTCTGCTCTACTGTCTCTAAAACTGTCTCATCTGTCATGTCCGGTTTGCCTTGTTTTATTGTTCAGGTAAAGTGGTCAAATGAATATCAATAAAGTAAATAAAAATGTACGGTAGAGCTGAGCATCCAGTCCTGATTCTGTTGTTTTGAGATGGAAGAGCTGAGCATTCAGTCTGATTCTGTTGTTTTGAGACGGTAGAGCTGAGCATTCAGTCCTGATTCTGTTGTTTTGAGACGGTAGAGCTGAGCATTCAGTCTGATTCTGTTGTTTTGAGACGGTAGAGCTGAGCATTCAGTCTGATTCTGTTGTTTTGAGACGGTAGAGCTGAGCATTCAGTCCTGATTCTGTTTTGAGACGGTAGAGCTGAGCATTCAGTCCTGATTCTGTTGTTTTGAGACGGTAGAGCTGAGCATTCAGTCCTGATTCTGTTGTTTTGAGACGGTAGAGCTGAGCATTCAGTCTGATTCTGTTGTTTTGAGACGGTAGAGCTGAGCATTCAGTCTGATTCTGTTGTTTTGAGACGGTAGAGCTGAGCATTCAGTCTGATTCTGTTGTTTTGAGGCGGTAGAGCTGAGCATTCAGTCTGATTCTGTTGTTTTGAGATGGTAGAGCTGAGCATTCAGTCCTGATTCTGTTGTTTTGAGACGGTAGAGCTGAGCATTCAGTCCTGATTCTGTTTTGAGATGGTAGAGCTGAGCATTCAGTCTGATTCTGTTGTTTTGAGACGGTAGAGCTGAGCATTCAGCCTGATTCTGTTGTTTTGAGATGGAAGAGCTGAGCATTCAGTCTGATTCTGTCGTTTTGAGACGGTAGAGCTGAGCATTCAGTCCTGATTCTGTTGTTTTGAGACGGTAGAGCTGAGCATTCAGCCTGATTCTGTTGTTTTGAGATGGAAGAGCTGAGCATTCAGTCTGATTCTGTTGTTTTGAGACGGTAGAGCTGAGCATTCAGTCCTGAATGAATATGAATATCTATTATTGCGCATTATGCCCACAAGAGGGCAAACTAATACAATGGGAGACATACCTATAGGTATATAGGAGAAATTGGTGCTAGATTGAGAATGGGCTGTCTCTCAGAGCAAGATCAAAAGTTTACGATATATACAGTAATAAACACTAGCGTTAGCATAGAAAATAAAGAAAGGCCAGCTGTATTTTACATGTTGCTTACAGTACATACAACTTTGTTTCAAGGTTCCACCAAAATCTGAAGTTTTTTCCAAAACTGGGCTTTTTAGATTGAGCTCAGTGTGAAAATCACTCTCTTCACGGCCGAGTTGGGTTCTGAATTCCCTGCCATCATGTCATACAGAATTATTGGCATGTTCTTCATCTCAAGGAATAGACCTACATTTCATTTTCACTCTGCTGAAGTAACGTTGTGTGTCATGCAGTGCATTCCCATGCGAGAAGTATGAATGTAAAGTGGATTATTATTATTATTATTATTATTATGTAAAGTGGATTATTATTATTATTATTATTATTATTATTATTATTATTATTATTATTAATTTATTATTATTATTATTATTATTATTTATTATTATTATTATTATAATATTGGTTGACAGTCCAAACCTGAACTGCGTTTTCTTTTCAGTTCTTCGCCCCTTTAGGTCTGTCCAAGATCCTGATTGAATACGGCCCAGACGGGAGGGTCAGCGGGGAGGCCGATGTTTACTTCACATGCCACGAGGATGCCGTTTCAGCCATGTCCAAAGACAAGAGCAATATGAGTAAGTCTGTCTGAGTGGTCAGGATACCTGTCTGTAAGTCTGTCTGAGTGGTCAGGATACCCGTCTGTCTGAGTGGTCAGGATACCCGTCTGTCTGAGTGGTCAGGATACCTGTCTGTAAGTCTGTCTGAGTGGTCAGGATACCTGTCTGTCTGAGTGGTCAGGATACCTGTCTGTAAGTCTGTCTGAGTGTTCAGGATACCTGTCTGTCTGAGTGGTCAGGATACCCGTCTGTCTGAGTGGTCAGGATACCTGTCTGTCTGAGTGGTCAGGATACCTGTCTGTCTGAGTGGTCAGGATACCCGTCTGTAAGTCTGTCTGAGTGGTCAGGATACCCGTCTGTCTGAGTGGTCAGGATACCTGTCTGTCTGAGTGGTCAGGATACCTGTCTGTCTGAGTGGTCAGGATACCTGTCTGTCTGAGTGGTCAGGATACCTGTCTGTAAGTCTGTCTGAGTGGTCAGGATACCTGTCTGTCTGAGTGGTCAGGATACCTGTCTGTCTGAGTGGTCAGGATACCTGTCTGTCTGAGTGGTCAGGATACCAGTATGTCCAAATTGGAACAGTTTCCAAAATTTCAATTCCAAAGGAATCGTTAAGAAATAAAAATCTTGATTCTGATTATTGGTTCCTAATTAAACTACCGTACTTTTCGGACTATAAGCCGCGGCTTTTTCCCCCATTTTTCGACCCTGCGGCTTATATAACGGTGCGGCTTATATGTGACTCGACGTGACCAAACTCGAAAATGTAAACATCTAAATATTGCTTTTTTGACTGCATTGAAATGTTATTTATCTGTTCCCTTATTTGCTAAACTTAATACAACTTGTAAATGAGTTAATGCTTGTTATTTGTCCGACAGTATTGTGTCCCAATGCTAATTACATATGGTAATTAAACATTAAAACACCTGCGGCTTATAGTCCAGTGCGGCTTATATATGTACACATCATTCAATTTAGCTGCTGCGGCTTATAGTCAGGTGCGGCTTATAGTGCGAAAAGTACGGTAAGCAGTTATAGTAACATAAAACATTTAAAAATAATGAATTTATTATTTAATCATTAATCACAGAAACCAAATTAAACTGTGTGCAATAATTTACAGGTTGTGAAGTCAATTGTGAATATGAATAGTGTAAAGGTTTGAGGGCCGGGCTGAGGGGCACCGCTGGTGGACGGGGGGGTGAGGGGTACCGATGGTGGATGGGGGGCAGCCCGACCGTTAGGGATGGGTACCGAATTCGGTACTTTTGAGGTACCGAACCGAAACACGTCGGTACTACCGAGTGTTTTTTTTACTTTTTTCTTTTCATGTCAACGTTCACACGCACAATATATGCTTACCTAGGATTTGACTTGATTCAACAACAAAGCAGTCGGAGCAATGGCAAGCCGAAAACTGTCGAAATTGTAGTTATTTGAAGTTTGGATTATTTTTTTTCACGACTCAGGTAGGTAAATAAAATTTCTTGAGCCTAAAGTACTGAAAAAAGGTACAGTTGGGTACCGGTATCGATTCACAGGTACCGGTATCGGTTAAAATGTGAAAGGTACCCATCCCTACCGACCGTACACCAGCGGTGCCTCTCAGCCCCCCCCCCCCGTCCACCAGCGGTGCCATGCGTATTCTCTGACACCTTTGTTTGAGTATTACTGAAGTGATGTGTTTAGTTCTTGAGAGAAATTGTAAACTGTATCTATTAACTCTTTGGTGGCCACGCCATTTCCCCATCTGTACTCAATGGTGCCAGTATTATTGACCATTTTAGCGATGTTTGCAGACCCATCGTGTGTTCTGTATTATAGCTATGGAGACAATAGTATGTCTCATTTGACAGACATTGTTCATAGTCCATTACTGACTAATCAGTTAATTTCTACACACTGTAGTTTGTAGTTTAGTACACGCTAAACATTGCGCATTTCCAAAATAATCCAGTCTTTTCCCATAGAACGTGAGATAAAACGCGTTATATGCAATAAGCCCAAACCGTTCTGGTTGATCCCCTGAAACCCCAAATCAAAGGTATACCATGTACACATGTACCTTCACAAAATCATCAAGTCGTTTTAACTCAAAACTGTAATCGTGTTCGTCAAGCATGTTTTACGTCCGGTAAAACACAAAACTGTGATCGTTAGAAAAACATGTTTCAGATTCGGTAAAATAGACATAGAATATACCTTATCTTAGCCAGAAGGTATTCCAAAAAGAATAATTCCAAGTGATCGCATCGCCCGTGTTTTTGTCTATACAAGTTTTGATGGAAAATACGAGTCGGCAACGGAATTTCGAGGCGATCATTGTGAATATCTGTTCAAGCACAGGAGGAGGAGCCCTTACCAAAAAAGAAAAGAAAAGTAAAACGTGTATCAACACCAAGCCATTCCAGTTCAGACACAGACGATACTGCCACCTGGTGATATTCGATCGGCATTGCAATTCCAACGTGGGCAAATGGGCCATGGCCGGCTAGAATGATCCGGATGATGATTTAGAACAGGGATCGGAGGAAAAATATCAAAGGATCTAAAAACATATTATTACGTGTTTGGCGCTGATTGAGTTAATAGTGACAAAATTAAGTAAGTAAAATTCATGTTTATTCATCCTACATCCACAATTAATCACGGTCAGACTTGGACAGCAAGTCTGTTGTCCTGGCAAGATGAGCAGTGGAATGTTTCTTCACGGGCTCTTACAATGTATACAATAAGCAATGTCAAGAAATACAAATAAAACCAACAATAAATAATAACAACTGAGAACATGCAAATATATATATCTGTCGACGACTGCTCTTCCGTGCTCGTAAATCCTGCTCTTAGCTACGAGGAATCCCCAAGAAGGAACCGTTTGTGAATGCCAAAATCGTCCCGAGAACATTGCATAAGGTCGACTCCACTGTTCATCAAACAGTGTTGAAACTTGGGCGCATCAGTGTTGAGTGCATAGTAGTAGAGAATAGGAAGTTATTTAGTGGAAAATTGCATGGTAGTAGATCATTTTATTTACAGGTTAATAATAGTAGACATAGAGAATGAAATTAACAACTTTAACTCCATATGGCAGAATGTTCCAAGTCTGCCTTGGCCACATGTTATTTACTGTATGAATGGATTTATTTGTAGTTTTCTTTTTACATGTTAACACTTTTTGTCTTTTATTTTTTAGGATCGAGATACATCGAGTTGTTTCTGAACTCCGTACCAGAGGCTAAATGAAGGGTGAGAAATGTTCGACTTGAAATACAATTTCAGTAAAATGTTGTTGCATGTCTTCATTTGGATAATGTGATCGAAATATAAGTTGGACATTCACTACACAGACCATCGAGACATTCAGCGTTTCTTTTATCTAAAGCTTCCAATAAAGACAGCCACGGAAACGTTTTGTTTTGGAATTTCCATTCCAAATATTATTCCAATATTGGCCACCAATATTTTCCTTTTTTTTTTTTTTTTTTTTTAAACTTTTTCTCTGATTTTCTCCCATCCCAATTTCGTCGTTATGCCAATTTCCCCCTCCCCTTCCTGGTCGTTGCTTGCATGTGCCCCCCACTGGTCGGTCTAGGGAGTCCTGAAGTCTATCAGATGCTTCCTCCGTCACATAGGAGACAGCCAGCAACCTCTTTTCACCTGCCAGCGCGGACTCTCATTGGTGAAGTGTAACGCGTGGGAGGTCACACTACCTTCAACATATCCCTTCTTTGCTGTGCAGGCACCCTGACCGACCTGTAGGAGTCGCCGTTTACAACGACCAGAATACCACCCCACCAGCTTCCCTCCCGCTGACTCTGCCAATTGAGCCAGTATGACGGCCGGCCAAGCCGGAGGCAACGCTGACAGCCGGATTCGATACCGGTGTCTCTTGCGTTGGTGACGAGCGCTTAGACCGCTGCGCCACCCAGCCGCCCTCTATTGAACAGATTATCTATGGTTTGCACCCACCCCCTCAACCTCCCCCCAACCTGGTTGAAAATTCCTCCCAATTAGGCCAGTCTCTTCTGACTGAGGTGGTTACACGAGGCATTTTTATTCTGATTTATTATTGTAATATTAGGGTCCATGTAAAGTTTAAACTGTAAACTGTTGTTGCTCACTCCAATACAAACGCTTTTTTCCAATCCCCGGCAGGAATAAGATAAGATAAGATATTCCTTTATTGATCCCCTTGGGGAAATTCGGGCATCATAGGTGAGGGGAGGTACAGCAGTGGCGGCTGCTGACCAACATTTGGTGAAGCAACCACCCAACCAACCCCTCCCCCTCCAGTATCCAGTATCTGTACTTAAGTATATTCAATTTCAGAGACTATTCTACTACATTTCAAAGCAAATATCAATACATTTTGCTCCACTACATTCCACACAGCCTCTATACTTTGGTGTTCAGTTTCTAACATATTAAAAGCCAAATCAAGAGCAACCAATCAGACCACATAGTCCCTCTGACTCTTTTGCCCACACAGGCCAAATACCTGTATCAGCTAGAGGGCGCACAGTTGCAGTGACTGATTACTAAACTTGTTTGTTTGACTGCCTAATGCACAGAAGAAATACAAATACAAAATGTCAAAAACACCTACTGCCTCGGCAGCAGTCTGTTTGAGCAAAAGCTACATGTAGGCATGTGATGTCACAGAAATAAACTTGAGTTCAGTTTCAGTCTTTAAACAGGAGGGCCTATGCTATTGGAATTAACAGGAGGGCCTATGCTATTGGAATTAACAGGAGGGCCTATGCTATTGGAATTAACAGGAGGGCCTATGCTATTTGAATGGACAGGAGGGCCTATGCTATTGGAATGGACAGGAGGGCCTATGCTATTGGAATTAACAGGAGGGCCTATGCTATTTGAATGGACAGGAGGGCCTATGCTATTGGAATGGACAGGAGGGCCTTGGAATTAACATGAGGGCCTATGCTATTTGAATGGACAGGAGGGCCTATGCTATTGGAATGGACAGGAGGGCCTATGCTATTGGAATGGACAGGAGGGCCTTGGAATTAACAGGAGGGCCTATGCTATTGGAATTAACAGGAGGGCCTATGCTATTGGAATGGACAGGAGGGCCTATGCTATTGGAATGGACAGGAGGGCCTATGCTATTGGAATGCTCTAAACAGACAGCTAGCATGGTGCCTAAGAGCGGGCATAATAATGTGGTGAATACACTTTTCTCTCCCTCCCTCTCATAAATATTGGTACATATGCTTAAGCACGATGGACAGAGTGTGGAGGTCTAATGGTTGTTAGTAATTTGGTTAAACTGATTCTATGCTTACTTAAAGGGGAACTATTTTACTATTTCTTTCACTATTTTGGCACTTTTTTGAGTCTATGGAGCACCTCTGTATTTTTATTTTTATTTTTTTCATTGTTTTGTATTTCTAATAAAGTCCTCAAAAACAGCATTTTTCTACCTCAAGATCTTAAGCCGTTTTGAGCCTGGGCTCCAACCACTGTGTGCAGCTCATCATGTACCTGATGCCACACAGCCACATCATCATGCAGCAGTGTCTCTCTGACCTCACAAATCAGCACATTTTCAGATGACTCAGTTCAGTGAGGGTGAATATTGTGAGAGGAGAATTGGAAGAATGCGCCAATATGAGAATTAGAGACATAGATCATATTACCGGTAATATAAGTTTACATAGCTAGGAAACGATGCTAAACACTCAAAAATGCCATTTATAAGATAGTTCCCCTTTAAATAAGTACTGGGAATAGATAAACACTTCCATTCCTTTTTATTGTCCAAATGTTCAGAGAGTTAACCAGGAGGAATCTCATTCACCAAAATCACTTGCATTGTCAATGTCCATCTAGTCTTTTCTTCAGCAGTGTGTCTGCCTTGGCTCTTGTCTTTTGAAAACGAGGAACTGGCAGGTTCAGCTAACTGACCGAGCACCTGGCTGGAGGAACTGGCAGGTTTAGCTAACTGACCGAGCACCTGGCTGGAGGAACTGGCAGGTTTAGCTAACTGACCGAGCACCTGGCTGGAGGAACTGGCAGGTTTAGCTAACTGACCGAGCACCTGGCTGGAGGAACTGGCAGGTTTAGCTAACTGACCGAGCACCTGGCTGGAGGAACTGGCAGGTTCAGCTAACTGACCGAGCACCTGGCTGGAGGAACTGGCAGGTTCAGCTAACTGACCGAGCACCTGGCTGGAGGAACTCGACTGGCCTCAACTGGGTTGAAATTTCTATCCAGTTGAAAGACAGCCTTTTAGAAATCCATTCAACGGCAGGATGTTTTTTTTGCTCTATGTACAAGTCTGATGTATTTCATCCAAACAAGATTTTAAGGTGGATTAGGCAAGTTCAGAGAAGTGAGTGACTATGAGTGTATCTGTCCAGCAGAAATAGAATAAGCTTCAAGCTGGATAAAAAAAGAAATTATAAAACATAATTTATTTCCTCAGATCAGCAGGTTGTGTGGGTGCTTTCCCACAAGGAACACCATGGCAGTATTCGTTTTCCCACGCAAACCTAGAACACCACTCGGCAGGCCAAACAAATCTGATTGGTTCACAAGATTCAGGCCACCCTGATGTTTTGGAATGTCTGATTACAGCCTGGGACACTGAGACCAGATTTATTGATTATAAGGCCTGGGACACTGAGACCAGATTTATTGATTATAAGGCCTGGGACACAGACCAGATTTATTGATTATAAGGCTTGGGACACTGAGACCAGATTTATTGATTATAAGGCCTGGGACACAGACCAGATTTATTGATTATAAGGCCTGGGACACTGAGACCAGATTTATTGATTATAAGGCCTGGGACACAGACCAGATTTATTGATTATAAGGCAGGGACACAGGTCTGATTAGTTGATTATAGGGCCTGGGAGAGTCAGAGACCATCATTTATGTATTTATTATAGGGCCTGGGAGAGTCGGAGACCATAAGTATTGATTATAGGGCTTGGGACACAGAGACCAGATTTCTTTCCCCATTACCGGTATTTTCATTTATTGGTGGCTGTGAGAATTTCATCAAATATTAACAAGATGGTTAAATTTAGTTTTGCCTACCCCTCCTTAAAAGAGCACACCGTGATCTCTAAGTAAAAGAGCCCGACTTGGTACTGCACTTTGTTTACATTTTCTGTTATGGTCTGATATGTGGGTTGGAGTTTACTGGGGCCTGAGGCTCGGACCAAACATTTTTTTTAAACAAAGTGCAATACCAAGCAGAGCTGTTTGACAGCATTACAGATTCTACCTTTAAAGTGAAGTGCACGCTGTGTGAAGACTATTCGCCCTCCGATACACAGGTGTCAGTGTTGTGTTTGCACATTCATGTATACTACTTTTAGGCTACTAATTAGCATTAGCAACATAAATTACTAAAATCTTAGCTGATTACATGCTATAGATGGCTACCTACATGAACTACTTTGTAAACCGTTATCTCACTCTTAGATAACTGTGATCCACTTTGAATGGAAAACCCACCATCTCATCATCTCCATGTAACCACAGTCACAGACATTTCTTGAATTATCCTCTCAAGTTCAAGTTTCAAGTTTCTTTAATAGTTGTCATACAGAAGTACAGAATACTTTTATACAAAATGCTTCTTACTGTTACGCTCCAGAGACTGCTATATATATAGTATAGCATGTAAAATAGAAGTAAAAAAAAAGGTCAGTGTTCAGTATAGACATATGTACAATGTTCGATGCAGAATAGAAGTAACTGAGTTACCATACAATATACAATATTCTATGCAATGTATTAATATACAATACTATATAGTGCAGAAATGGGATGAGGTACAATTTAGGTACAATTTACAGTAAGGTGTACGAGTTGTGCAAATCCTTTACCAATAAATATAAAGTGTAAAGTGTGTTTAGGTGATCTAAAGTGTGGAGAGTGGGTGCTGCAGTGTGTTGTTTGTTTAAGTGAGTGTGTGGGTGTGTGTGCTGTGTGCATTTGATGGTTGTTGCATAGTGTTTATTGTTCGTTGAGCAGCCTGATGGCCTGGGGATAGAAGCTTCTTCTGAGTCTTTCTGTGCTCGCCTTAAGACTCCGGTATCGCTTGCCTGACCGCAGCAGTTCAAAGAGGCAGTTGTTCGGGTGGCTGGAGTCCTTGATGATTCTCTTAGCCTTCCCCCTGCACCGCTTGTTGTAAATGTTCTGGAGGGTGGGAAGCCCCCCTCCAATTGTGCGTTCGGCTGAACGTGTCACTCTTTGTAGTCTGCTACGGTCTTGTGCAGTGCTATTCCCAAACCAGGAGGTGATGTTGCCAGTCAGGATGCTCTCTATTGTACATGAGTAGAAGTTCTTAAGGATCTTCTGACTGACTTGGAACTTCCTTAGGCGCCTGAGGAAGTAGAGGCGTTGTCGTGCCTTCTTCACAACACTGTCAATGTGTGTGGTCCATGTCAAGTCCTCGGATATGTGGGCTCCGAGGTACTTGAAACTGTTCACTCTCTCAACCGGTGCCCCGCCGATGCTGTAGTCCTTGACCCCCGACCTCCTGAAGTCCACAATCATCTCTTTTCTTTTGCTGACGTTCAGGGAGAGGCAGTTCTCCTGACACCACTGACAGATTCTCTACCTCTTCCAGGTAGGCCCTCTCGTCGTTGGCAGAGATCAGGCCCACCACTACTGTGTCATCAGCAAATTTGATGATTGTGTTGTTGTTCCGCTGTGCCACGCAGTCATGTGTGTACAGGGAGTAGAGGAGGGGGCTCAGAACACAGCCCTGGGGAGCCCCTATGTTGAGCGTGATGGATGATGGTGGTTGGAACCATGTCCGCTGTACTGGAGGAGTTAACATTTTTTTTCTTTTCATCTGCAGGTGTATACTGTACTGAAAGCAAGATCCCAAACAACCTGAGAAGAGTATTGCATTTATTAATCGTGGACAGATGGAAATAAAAAGCATTCTGGATGTCAACGTGAATTGTCTTGTTTCTATGAGAGGGGAGCTAATCACAGCTTGGGGACAATTTATAGAACTTGTAATTAGAGGTACACCGATACCAGTATTGGTTATTGGCTTGATATCTGATACCTGGCTAAACTACTCATACACAACAGACCCAGGCTGGAAATCCATGTTATGTAGCAACAAAGTTGATATAACCTCACAGCACACAGTTGTACTGTATGACAAAGAACAAGGAACATACAGAATGTGAAAGTCATGGTAGGTAAATGAGTAAGAATGTTAACGGACAAGTAAGGTGACCCGATGAGGTTGAAAGGCCACCCACCACAGGGATGGTACAGGTCTATGGGTGAGATGTTAGCATGACAAGACCAGACGGCTAGTGTGTAGATCATATTGGGATCTTAGGGGATGTAACCTGAAGTCATCCTTTGAAACTGTTTGGAATGGGGTTGGCACTTTATATAACGAAAATAAATGTTGCAGGTGATTGGATCAAAACCACACCCGTAGCTGCCAGTAGTTCCTCTAAGGACACTGATTGGTCTGAGCCACTGTGGTTCGGTCACATAACTTGAAGCCCGACCAGAGGATGGATGGTGGTGGTGATCTTGTGAAGCCTGCTGCCGTGCAAGGCTCGGTGTAAATCCAAGTAAAGTCTTTTGGAATAAGTATTTAATCTGCTTTTGCATTAGGTTAGAAATAACCATTGTACAACATGGTTATTTCTAGGGACTGCACTTGCTTTTCATATTTATCTCTAAGCATTCTAATATTTTTCAAGAGATTATTCACATGTATACTGCTCTGCAATAGGAAAAAGACAGCTTTGCTCTTAAATGTTCTTATGTAGCTGCCATTGTTGTCTTGATATGGACATGTAGCCTAACAAACCACTTGCTTTAATATGAATATATATTGTGTAGCTGCCATTGTTGTCTTGATATGGACATGTAGCCTAACAAATCACTTGCTTTTGAAGGGTGCTACATATGATTTGCCTTCTCCAATAGTACAATAGTCTATTGTCCTTACCTGAGGAGGTATTGGCTATATTTAGCTGGAATGTTCTTTAGATTAGATTAAAATGTATTGTCATCATACAGCATAAGTAAAGTACAATGGCATCTAACCGGAGTGCAAGGTAACAGTAAAGTGCAATAATATACAAGGGATTAAAATGGAATGAATATACTGAGTAATAATGCTAATCTGATGTATGTACAGTGATAGGGGTATAAATACACTGGTAGTAAGCCATGCAGTATGACTAAGAGTAGGTAGGGATATATACAGATAATATAGTATGTAAACAGGAATATATGCAGGTATATTCAAACTGGTGTGGATAAATATATATACAGTATTGTCCCTCAGTTTTACATGATCGTCTAAGGACTATCAAATAACGTTTATTTAGTAAAACAGGAATGCTCTCTTCAATGTGAAGGTTAATAATAATAATTTAGGACCTGCTCAGAGGTCATCAATCGGCACGCATGCGATTCATATGCGATTAACCCATCCCGTCGTCCTTCCCCCCCCCCCCCCCAAGGGCAGATGGGCGTCAACGTGAGCCGCGCCAGGGGACCAATCCAAGTGCTCCTGTCCGTCTTCGTCAAGGACGCCACAGCATTAGCGATCTATTGTTGTGCATGTTTTTCCATTGGGTTTATCTTATCGGGGGGGGGGGGGGGGGGGGGACCCTTGCGAGCATGGGGAGAACATGCAAACTCCACACAGAAAGGCCTGGGAGATACCCCACCTGGGTAACTGGCATCATGGAAACCTGGTCCCCAAGCGGGAATCGAACCCTGGACCTTCTTGCTGTGAGGCGACAGTGTTAACCACTACACCACCGTTACAGGTTGTATTGCATTGAGATGATAATACTACCAGACTATTCTGATGGTCTATATGAGTCCAACATGTATATGAGTATATATACTGTATATATGAGTATAACACGAGAGCTACATCTTAGTACAGCAACAAGATATTGATACATGACAACATGAGAAAACCCCTTTGGAAAAACATTTTCAAGGCAAAATCCAGTAAAACTTGATCATTTTATTGTTGAGCAAAGAAGCATTTACACCGAACACGACCTAAGCAATGCAATTTCCTCTAGGAAAATACCAAAGGTGCCGTTTTTCCATTAGCTTACACACAATTTACTCATAGACTATTAAAAACAGCAAAGTAGAAATACATTAAATGTTTATGCACTTAATTTTATGCCTGTGTTAAAATCACTCAAAGGGGGCAAAGGAGGAAAGAAAAACAATAGTGCAAGTTCCAACTTAATAGACAAAACAATGTGATTAAGGCTGAATATCAGAGGAATATTTAAACATATTTGATGATGTGATTGGACAACAGAAAGAAAGACACACGATAGTGTATTTGTGTGCATGTGGGGGGGGGTTATGATGTTTACCTCCCTGGAATATGAATTATGATGTTCGCCTGCACATCACTGAACTGCAGTAATAAATCCCAACACAGCTTGTTCACCACGGCTGAAAATCAAAGATGTGCTAAGATTTTAGAACATTTGAACCGAGCAGTTTAGACTCAACCACACACATAATTACCATACATGGAATAACTCCAGCCAGACAACACATTCCTCATTCCTCATCTCAAATCACTGAATATCTTACTGCGTCTTTAAGATAAACCATGGGAGGATTTTGAAGAATTACAGAATATTAAACATTTTATATTTTGGAGATGATTTTCAGCCATTTGACTTTTCCCAGTTATCAATAGAGCACAGTAGCAAGCACTAATCTATACTGACCATGGTTACTGGGAGATCAACTGTGGCACGCCATGTGTGATGAAGACTAAAGAGGAAGTCTGACATTATACTGATTGCCGAGTTCAGTTCTTTTGAGGTAAAACCATGTCAGTGGACCTTTAATAGATCCAGTTGGAGACACTGTAGACAGTCGGAATATAAGCTAATATACATTTTTAAATGAATCTATACATAAGATCATGAAAGCTCCTTTAAAAAAACATCCCTTCAACCTCAGGACTCACTGCTTCTATTAAATCAAACTTTATGGGAAATAAAATAGAATTCCGCCAACACCCTGATGTCGAGTCCTCAAGTCGAAAAAGTGCACTCCTGCAGAGTATATTCAATACTTTAGAACAAAATCTCTGATGTTATTCTGAAGAATCTCCTCACTTTTAGTGTTCATTCTATTGTGTGCAATACGTCTTTAAGAGGAGACGTGGAGACTCAAGACGGGCTGGAGGCGTACTGTTGCAGCAACAGAGAGTAGCAGGAGTCACAGACAGTCTCTGGGTTGATGGAGGAAGGTAACGGCAGCTCGTTGACCAGACAGCTCTCACAGAAAACCCCTCTGCAGTTCTTGCACCGTTTCTAGAAAAGGAAATGCAGTTTATTGTCTCTTTATAGATAACCAGGGTTTGCACGGTGACACCGTTTAAAACACCCTTTCTCTCAAAATTCTAGTTTCTAGAAGCAGATCTAAATGGTTTCAGTGTGTAATGTTTATGACTATTCACCTGCACTAGTATTGCTAATAAACAAACACCTTCTGTACAACAACCTTGTGACGTGAACCTGTTCTTCAACTTGCTTCTTTTCTTCTTTGATCAGCTCCTAGGATATGGTTCATATGTTCAGCTGACAATCCACTCAACTGTGCAGGAGGCATTAATACTCATGTATCCTGTTGTCACAATAAGATTTAAGACCCGACACCAATGTCATGATTTTCATTATTAACACATTCAGGGCCATTGGGATTAGTCTGGGCCCACTCTAGAAGGCCAGCTTTTCATTACAATGTTTCACTGTGCGTGAGGTTGTTTGTAGAGCTAAATCTATATTTTATATTATTGCTAAATCTATATTTTATATTATTGCTATGTGTCCATTGGCATTGTCAATTGACAGTATAAACCTTCCCTTCAATATGCCATAAAGAATAATTTTTTTCATCAATACGTTCCCGTTTTATAGCGTTGTGAATATGAACGTTATATCGGAATGGTCTGGTATAATTCCTGCAACGCTAGTTATAGGGCGCTAAGCTAATAACGTTAAATCGATTGGCGTTTCGGCCCTACACAAGCTAGAGTTAAAAATCAAAATGCATATGATCGGTATCATGTTCCACCATGAATGCATGAAAGGGGGGGGGGGAAGTCGTTTCTGATTATTGATTACCAATAACGGCATTCGTTATTGCAACAAGATACACTGTCCGGGTGGATGGCTATGAGAACAAGGCCTGATCAGGCTGAAATTGACGTCAAATCGATCTTACCTGTGGCCGGTTGTATTCCAAAAAGAATTTCCCAGTTATTTGATCGCCATCTGGTAGATCGATATGTCCATTGGCTGATGCTATATTCCTTTACTGCATACTGAATTCGGCGTCGCAAAAAGTATTCCAGGCGATCTGGTGAAGCCATAGCTTCAGGCTAACAGAATAGTATGCCCGGACCAAAAAAAAAAATCTCGAGACAGCGCCAATACCAGGATCTGGCCGGTACTGCACTTTCGGAGTCTCAATATGCCTTTTTCAGCCAAAATACAGCTCTGTGACAACATCCGGGATATTAAAATGGAATAAAAACAAAAACAAGCTTAACACATATATATATACGTGGTTGGCCGGGAATGTGTTAAGATGGTTGGTATCCATTTTTTCCTGATTGAACCTGATTGATTACGTTATTACTGTAGTTAACAGTGTTATTATCGTCTACAGGCCAAGCTGACGTACTGTAGTTAACAGTGTTATTATCGTCTACAGGTCAAGCTGACATACTGTAGTTAGTGTTATTATCATCTACAGGCCAAGCTGACTTACTGTAGTTAGTGTTATTATCATCTACAGGCCAAGTTAACATACTGTAGTTAACAGTGTTATTATCGTCTACAGGCCAAGCTGACGTACTGTAGTTAACAGTGTTACTATCGTCTACAGGTCAAGCTGAC
Organism: Notolepis coatsorum; assembly: GCF_963971535.1. NCBI lineage: Eukaryota > Metazoa > Chordata > Actinopteri > Aulopiformes > Paralepididae > Notolepis > Notolepis coatsorum. Next base: position 37,563,707 of record NC_140166.1, on the reverse strand, counting down.
ATACTGTAGTTAGTGTTATTATCATCTACAGGCCAAGTTAACATACTGTAGTTAGTGTTATTATCGTCTACAGGCCAAGTTAACATACTGTAGTTACAGTGTTATTATCATCTACAGGCCAAGCTGACATACTGTAGTTAGTGTTATTATCATCGACAGGCCAAGTTAACATACTGTAGTTAGTGTTATTATCGTCTACAGGCCAAGTTAACATACTGTAGTTGGTTATTATCGTCTACAGGCCAAGTTAACATATTGTAGTTGGTTATTATCGTCTACAGGCCTAGTTAACATACTGTAGTTAGTGTTATTATCGTCTACAGGCCTAGTTAACATACTGTAGTTAGTGTTATTATCGTCTACAGGCCAAGTTAACATACTGTAGTTACAGTGTTATTATCGTCTACAGGCCAAGTTAACATACTGTAGTTAGTGTTATTATCGTCTACAGGCCAAGTTAACATACTGTAGTTACAGTGTTATTATCGTCTACAGGCCAAGCTGACGTACTGTAGTTAACAGTATTATGATCATCTACAGGCCAAGCTGACGTACTGTAGTTACAGTGTTATTATCATCTACAGGCCAAGCTGACGTACTGTCGTTAGTGTTATTATCATCTATAGGCCAAGCTGACGTACTGTAGTTACAGTGTTATTATCGTCTACAGGCCAAGTTAACATACTGTAGTTAACAGTGTTATTATCGTCTACAGGCCAAGCTGACATACTGTAGTTTCTACTGTACTATCAAAGTCTGTCTAGGGAAAGAAGAGACACTATGACATCACAGAGCACCAATCTTCAGCATCCATTGTTATACCTTGATCTTTTGAACGGAGTCCTCTTGTTCACACATGGTGCAAATGGAAGGCTGGCTGATTTCAAGCAATGACTCATCCTACACAAGATAAAATAAATGAATTAATAAAAGTAAAAAAAAAAAAAAAGGTTGCAAAGGGTCGGAAACCTTCCGGGACATTTTCTGGAAACTTTCCATGGGAAGTTAAAGCCACTGGAAATCCAAATCCACAGTAGCCTTCTAACTGTGTCATTTAGGATCTTATGTACATAATCATAATCATAATCAAGCATCTAAAAAGTAGTATAAATTAGTTTCAAATCCAATTCTAAATATTATCATTTAAGTTTTGTAAAATCTGAATTCAATGGTGGTTATGCTCAGACAATTATGCAATTCATTCCACAAACTGTAGTATAGCAAAGCTAATGCTAACCGTTTCATGTACAGTATGTGAATGTAAAATGTGCCATACCCCGGGAGGTATAGTTAAATACTTATATTGGCTAGTTAGTAGATTACGGTAGTCAAGCTTTCTAACCAGTAGTGTACATTTGATAGATTGTGTAGTGCATTCCATGGCAGCAAAAGGTTTTTTAAATGAAAAATAAAATGGCATTTGCAATCCACTGCGATCTGATCATGCCTCAGAGACCATCCTGAGAGAAGGTCTGTGCCGCCAAATTAGCTGTTTTTGAGCTAGTTAATATGACACTCAAGTTTGATTTGACCATTATTAAGGCCAGTCTTCAGCGGCTTTAAGATGGACAAATCGCAGAGGTTTTTGCCAATTTCAATAAGAAATCAACAATTTAGTTGAACTTTAGTTAATATGACTTGACTCTTTACATTGTATTACCGGTATATATTATATTGGAGTGCTCTACGCGTGTGATGGGAGAATGCACTGTGCATAATTCTCATTAGATGGGATGCCTCAAAGTCAGTTCACATGGCCATATATTTCCCATACATTTAGCATTGGCTGTGAATGAGTCGGTTCACTTTATATATTTCCCATACATTTAGCATTGGCTGTGAGTGCGTATGTTCACTTTATATATTTCCCATACATTTAGCATTGGCTGTGAATGGGTTGGTTCACTTTATATATTTCCAATACATTTAGCATTGGCTGTGAATGAGTCGGTTCACTTTATATATTTCCCATACATTTAGCATTGGCTGTGAATGGGTCGGTTCACTTTATATATTTCCCATACATTTAGCATTGGCTGTGAATGAGTCGGTTCACGTTATATATTTCCCATACATTTAGCATTGGCTGTGAATGGGTCGGTTCACTTTATATATTTCCCATACATTTAGCATTGGCTGTGAATGAATGTTGCTGATGTTTATGTGCAAAAAATGGAGTAGTTTATGTGGCAATTACCAGAGAACCAAACCATACATTCTAGTTTCACATAAAAACCCATCTGACTATCACAGCAAACTGACAACAAACCAAACTAAACAAATCTCTGAAATGGATCATACCTGTTCGTCCTCATGATGAGACAAGGATCTAAAAAGAGAAGGAAAACAATTGAATATTACTTTCCAAAATAATTTCTAATAGCTACTCTCCGCAGTTACACTGATTGTAAATTCATCAAACTTATTAGTTACGGTCAGACATGTGGGTTCTATGCTACATACTTACATACTGGAGCCAAGACTTGCTTTGTCATCCAACACCATGCGCAACTGATCATTCTCCTTCTTGACTGCCTCCAATTCCTGGGGACAATGTTACGGTGTTAGGTTAGGTGCAAACAAGCATGAGGAGGAATTTATACTTCAAAAAAGGTAAATGTATTGTCCCAGTAACAGCAAGGACCATGATGGAAATAAATGGACTTTATCATGTTATACTTGACACTGAATAACACTCCAATAATAATACATCCACAGAGCTTTTAGAAAGGTGCCGAATAAGGCGGTCAGGTGGCGTAGCGGAGATTGTGTTCGTCACCAACGCCGGAGACGCTGGATTCGCCTGTTCGAATCCAGCTCCCGGCGTGTCACCAGCTTGGCTGGCCGTTCACACTAATACAATTGGCAGTATTAGAGGGTGGGAAAGCTGGCGGGGTGGGTCCGGGTCGTTGTAAACAGCGACTCCTACAGTTCGGTCGGGGCGCCTGCTCAGCGCGGATAGGATCTAAGGGGGGTAGGTAGTGTGATCCTTCCACACGTTACACCCTCTCAGTGAGAGTCCGCACTGCCAGGTGAAAAGAAGCGGTTGATTGGCTAGACGTGTGTCGGAGGAAGCACGTGATAGCCTCCACTCTCCCAGACCGACTGTGGGGGGTAAGTGCGCAGCGACAAGGAAGGGGATTGGGAATTGGCATAACGACTAACATTGGGATGGGAGAAAATCGGAGGAAAAAGGAGGGGGAAAAAGATAAAAATTACCCCAAAAATATTATTATAATTTATAATTTTAAAAGTGTTGGCGGTTCCAAAATGAATGTTGCAGACATGCATCATCCGTCAGTTTGACATGTTTGCTGGACATGCGCGCCTGTACCTTCCGTATGTCCTCCACGTGCCTGTCGTCCCTCTGGGCCGCGCTGGGCTTCTCTTTGAACACAGGATCCAGCGGGTGTCCACTCCTTCTCTCTCTCTCCTTCCTTAGCTCCTGCTCCAAACTACACCTGAGACGTTCACCAGAAATATACAAACACAGAGCAGCAGGCAGAAAGGTTTCAAGTGTTAAAGGAGAACGTCTGTTATTCTCACCCCAAACCATCTGACATCATAATGATTTAGACCTAAAATGTCTATCGGATCATGAATGAGTGAGGTGTGTGTGTGTGTGTTTTCTGGGTGCTCGATTTGGCTGCAATTCAATCCAACAGCACAATAATTATCTCTATTCATTTTGGTGACCCCATGACCCCCAGGCCAAAGTTAAATAAAATAAATAAATTTTCAAATATATATTTAGGGCTGTTAAAATGTATTTGAAAATGTGTTTGCGTTCCTGATCACTCTGACGTGCAAACTGGGAGAATAATACATGATCATCCATTTACATTTACATTTACCGTACTTTTCGGACTATAAGCCGCGGCTTTTTCCCCCATTTTTCGACCCTGCGGCTTATATAACGGTGCGGCTTATATGTGACTCGACGTGACCAAACCCGAAAATGTAAAAATCTAAATATTGCTTTTTTGACTGCATTGAAATGTTATTTATCTGTTCCCTTATTTGCTAAACTTAATACAACTTGTAAATGAGTTAATTCTTGTTATTTGTCCGACAGTATTGTGTCCCAATGCTAATTACATATGGTAATTAAACATTAAAACACCTGCGGCTTATAGTCCAGTGCGGCTTATATATGTACACATCATTCAATTTAGCTGCTGCGGCTTATAGTCAGGTGCGGCTTATAGTGCGAAAAGTACGGTAGTAATTTAGCTGACGCTTTTATCCAAAGCGACTTACAAGTTCTGTACGACAGGTCATCAGGAAGGATACAACTCTATCAGCTGAGTAACAATATTCATCAAAGTGTTGCGTGTTACAGTGTAGGTTAGTTTATTAGGACAAGTGCATGACAGTAAGGTTAGTTAGGGTTAGATTTTTATTTTATTTTTTTATTTATTATTTCAGATAATGGTTGAAGAAGTGCGTCTTTAGTCGACGGCAAAAGATTGGACGGGATTCGGCTGTCCTAACTGGGGTGGGTAGTTCATTCCACCATTGTGGGGCAAGGACTGAGAATAGGCAGCTTCTCTTTGATGACCCTCCCGGAGCTTGGATAGGAGTAGGTCTGAGGCGGCCAGAAGATGCAGAGCGTAGGGGTCTTGAGGGTGTGTAGTTAGAGACCATTGACCGGAGGTAGGCGGGAGCGGTTCCCTTTGCCGCACGGTATGCTAGGTCGAGGGCCTTGAAGCGGATACGTGCAGCAATGGGGAGCCAGTGCAGGTCCCTAAGAAGTGGGGTGACATGGGCCGACTTCGGTAGGTTTGAGATCAGGCGGGCCGCTGTCTTATTTCATTATACATTGTTTCTGAACAGACTTTTGGATTAAATCAAGTTGTATAAACAACGCAGTGAGGAGCAGATGATATAGTATGTTGTGTATTGTATTGCTGACTCTGTACAATTGGCCATTGAGAACTTACAACTTTCCTTTATTACCCTCCAGGAAGCTCTTATTAAACTTATAAACAAAATGTATGCTGTTTTCTAGACACAGGAATATTGAATATGATGGTGTACACATAAGTAAGTGGTTCCAGCATTGAGGTCTCAAAAGCCATAGCACACGATGAAAAATATGTATACAAATTTGACATGCATAACTTGATGATGAATTAAGATAAGCTTTCTCTAGGCTTTTGAAAATGTAGGGGAGCAGCGGAGATACATCGCTGATCAAAGCACAACTTTCCAAAAATTATTACATACTAATATTTCCCAAATGAAGATACAAGATCGTCATGAAATATTATTTCAGAAACCCTACATTTAAATATATGAATTGAAAATGGAGGAGGCTATTATGAGTAAATGAAATTTGTTAGATTGGACATTTGATTAATTATATCAAGCGGAGAACGGAGCAATTTAACAACCCTCGGCACCTCTGCATCAGGGTTGCCCCCTCGCTAGATGCCTTCAAATCTAGACTCAAAACCCACTTCTTCCTATTAGCTTTTCCCGATGTTCACAGACTCATGCCCTGTTTTCCTGTGTTTGCCTGTGTGCCCTCCCGTAAAAGGAGATGTGATTGTTGTCTATATGTTCTCTAGATGTATCTATGTGTATCTACCCTCTGTACAGCACTTTGGTTGACATGTGTCATGTTAAATGTGCTATATAAATAAATCTGATTGATGGATGAATGAAGTTTGGAGACCTATTTCAGAACGTGCTGCCTATTGAGTAACAGAACAGAGAATGAGGAAGGGAAACGGAGGGGATTTTAAAGGGAATACTGCGGGGAAATTGGGCGAATGGTGAGCCGCCCCAGAACCGCGTTGATGGAGCTGAATCGTGTATTGAATGCATTCGGTTCGGTTGGGCTGGATAGGCGGAACCGTGGGAACAGGGGGCAGGCTTATTCTGTGATATATTAATTAAAAAGCATATCATTGAATGCGAAAACAAAATTTGTTAGATTGGACATTTGATTAATTATATCAAGCGGAGAACGGAGCAATTTAACAACCCTCGGCACCGGGCTGTTTCTCCCCTCCTCTATAGAGACGAAAAGTAACCTGGTGTAACCCGAGTGCTCCTACTGGTTGAGTATTGTTAATACAGCAACTACCCGGCTAGGCGGCTACCGTGTGGCAAGGGCAGCGCTCTGCTCTGCAGCTGCTCCATCTGTATGGAACCCATTCTAGTGACTGGCTGGTCCAGCAGTGGCCCAGCCAGTGGTCTTCCCCCAGACATAAGATCTGCTCCCTCTGTGGATGCTTTTAAATCCTGCCTCAAAACCCACCTCTACTCCATAGCATTTGACTAGGATTAATATACCCACTCCCTTACCATTGTCTCAAAATGTTTCTGTCAGCCTAGTGCTTATTCAGTCTCCCTTGTGTTGCTGTTCTGTGTTCTGTACAATGTCCAGTTACTCTATTGTCCTTCCCTGTGTCTTATGTCTGTTGCATAGTCCTACTCCCATAACCTAGTCTAGTCTCCTAGGACCTCTTAGGACCGCTACTATTCCTAATTTATGCAAATGACATGTCGTCAGCTTGTGACTGCAACTTGTTCCTGTTTGCGGACGACTCAGCCCTGCTGGTCTCTGACAAGAACAAGTTACAGGTTGAAAAAGCCCTCAGCTCGGAACTAGGCAAAATCTGCATATGGCTCGCCGACAACAAACTATCATTACACATGGGCAAAACAGAGTCCATTCTCTTCGGTTCAAATAACAAACTCAGCAAGACTGACGGCTTCTCGGTTACAGTGGGTGACAATATTGTCACAAGGAAAGATGAAATTACCTACCTGGGTTCCATCCTAGAGGCTAATCTTTCCTGTGACAAAATGGCATCCAATGTAATAAAAAAAGTCAACCAACGAACGCGATTCTTGTACCGGATCTCCTCTCTGGTAAACAAGAATACCCTGAAGACTCTAGCAGGAGCACTCATTCAAGGGTACTACGACTATGCTTGCACCTCATGGTACCAAAGCACCTCAAAGGCACTAAAAAACAAATTACAAACATCTCAAAACAAGCTAGTCAGACTACTACTTGACCTGACTCCTAGAACCCACCTCACCCCTGCCCACTTTGACAACCTAGGATGGCTTAGAGTAGACGACAGAGTACAGCAACTTGCAATGGGCCTGGTCTACAAGATACACTACGCGACCAAGGTACCCATGTACATGTCAAAATACTTCCCAAAGGTCAGTGAATACCACGATCACAACACCAGAGGGAGCTCCACAAATCATGTAAAACCCAGATTCGGCTCAAACAAGGGACTAAACACGTTTCGCAATTATGCCACATCAATGTGGAACGCCCTGCCTAAAGCTGTAAAGGAATGTGAATCACTACCCACCTTCAAAAACACTCTCAAAAAACACCTACGTGAGACTGCAATTCGAAACTGGCCCCTACAAATGTCCTAACCTAATTGTACAGTAAATGACCAAGTAAGGCTTTGTCAACATTCCAATGTACAGTGTAAAATGTGTGTGTGTCCCCTACCCAACCCCCCCCCCCCCCCCACCTCCAATGTACAGCCCTCACCCAACCCACCCAACCCCACCCCACCAACCTCCTCCAATGTACAGTTTCTACGCCAAATGTATATACACTCCTTTTCTGGACACTTTTGTATCACAAACAGTACTGTATTTGCAAATCTGATATGTCATAAATGTATAGATGTAGCAGTACTGTCTATCTGTATGTCATGTATGTCATATATGTTATGATGAATTGAAAATGGGGGACCCTGGTGGAAACAAGACAAAAGTCTTTCTCTGGTCTGCATCCCCTTAACAATTGTATGTATTGAGATGTACTGTACTGTACCCATTCTGCAATCTGTTAATAAACTTTTCAATCAATCAATCAATCAATCCTATGTCTTGACTAGTGGAACTAGTGGATTAGTCGACTAATCGATCGAAAGGAGCCGTAGTCGACTGCCAACCAGTCGGATGCAAAAGATTAAATAAAAATGTATCATTCTTTCCAAAAGCAAAATAATGGGGTTGCTGTAGACGACTACCAGTCGACTATCGGCACATTTTGGCCAATCAAAGTCGATTATACAAATCCTTAGTCGGGGACAGGCCTACTTACTATATTGTCGGCTGTATAGTCTTTGTGTCATAACTTGTCTACTGTCCTATGTCATACTCTATCGTCTGTTGTATACTCCTAGTGGCTTGTGGTCCTACTGTATTGACTGTCCATCCTGTCTTTTGTCATGTTGTATTGTCCTCTGTTCCACTGTGTGACTATGTCTATAGTTTTACATTTTGTAGTTACTGTACAACACTTTGGTCGGCTCTTTGAGCTTTTAAATGAGCTATATAATTAAATGACTTGACTTGACCAGAGTTAGCTGGAAACAGGTTAAATCTGCATGTCACTATGATTCCCCTCTAGCTCACAGCATGAACTCCAGCAGTAACAATAACATCTACCTGTGTTTCCTCAGCAGCTCCACCTCTTCCTGCAGACTCTCGATCTTGTCTCCAAACTCCTGTTTGAACAGCCGGTTGGCCTCTCGGTTCAGGTCCCTCTCCCGCTCCGCCTGCTTAGATCTGAGTTGGAGCCACATCAACTTATGGTAAAATGAAAACTTAACGGGGGGAAAAAAAAAGTGGAAGACAGATCTCATGTTGAGATCTATGTGAAGATCAAAATTCTAAAGGAATCAACTGGTAAAACACAAAACATTTCTTAGTCGAAGAAAACGAAGCAGGCCAGTTATTTTTATTTTGTATTTTATTACACTAGTTATTACTACAGTTTACACCAATGTTATGTTCACATACGAGTTTAAATTATTTTGCCTAGTGTGGTCTTAATATGTCATGTTCTTGACCTGGAATTTGGGATGACAGTTGCCTAGGTCTGACATTTTGATGCAGATTATTGAAACAACAACAAAATCCTTGGCTATAGATAAATAATCAAATTGAGCCTTCTTTATTCTATCACTCTTGTTTGACAAAAAATAAATAAACGCATGAACTCTGGTCAGGAAAAATCTTTGGAAGCTTTGGAATAACAACATAAAGATGAGATCTACCGTAATGCTTATCAATTTTGTACAACAAATAAAAACCTATAACAGACTAGGGGTTCTACATGTGTTCCCAACGCTAAGCGTGACTTTTCTCTGCAACTGCAAATGTGTGTTAAAGAGGACATATTATGGTCTTTGTATGGACATGGCAGTGAGTCTGAAATGTTGTTTAGGTGCTGGGGACACATGACATACTGATGTCTTCAGAGTCACAAAGGCAACACAAGCAAGAAATTAGCTTGAATTGCTTGGATTAATTAGCTGTGCTCTTTGGAGCCAGGAACACTGCCTACCAAATGACTGCCCAGTTTGTAAAAGTGTTTTACTCTTGGGTGTGGAAATAATTAATGTACGGTAATTTATTCATTAAATGTATTTAATTGATAGGCCAAAACCTATTCATACATTTTATTTATATAATCCATTAATTAAAATTAAATGAATTTAAAATGTTAAAGTTGCTTTAACATAAATATTTTTTATTATATTTTGATTTGTTTCTTTGCAAAAACCTTAAACATGTCCCACAGATTGGAGGAAGTCGTATGAAACTGTTAAAAAGATCATATGTCCCGTCTAATACACGTTAATGAAACCAATAACAATCCATTCTCATGAATTAACCCGTTAACAATCCATTCTCATTAATGATCCATTAACAATCCCTTCTCATTAATTAACCCATTAACAATCCATTCTCATTAATGACCCATTAACAATCCATTCTCATTAATGACCATTAGCAATCCATTCTCATTAATGATCCATTAACAATCCATTCTCATTAATGATCCATTATCAATTAATTCTCATTAATGACCATTAACAATCCATTCTCATTAATTAACCCATTAACAATCCATTTTCAAGCAAAAGAAAAAAAACATCCACAAGGGAAACATTGACATCATGCGGTCATCTACTTTCTAGCTATTGTCTAAAACCTGGAATAATGGGGGTGATTCGTGGTCTGATGTGGGCCAACATATCCATGGAAGAACACTAAATAAAGGACGGACTCCATCCACACAAAGCTCCTCAAGAGGTGGTTGATTTTATGTTTAATAAGAAAGGTGCTGTCATATCAGAAAGAAAACATCCTAGTTTGGTTTTATCTATATTAGGCAAGGTTTTATGGTTGTATTGGGAACTATAATGCTGGGGCTTATGGCTACATCTGAAGCAGCTTCCCTGCAGCTGAATTCAGGTTTTTGGCCTGCTTCACCATATGTTGCTCACTGGTTGAATAAAATCATAGTCAAATGATTGAGGGGGGGGGGGGGGGGTGTAATGAAAATGGAGGGATAGAAAGAATGACAAACAGGAGATGAAAAGAGAAATTATTGAAGGCAAGTGGCAGGAGGAAAAAGCAATAGGGATGCACCGATGTATCGCCCTGTTAAGATCGCATAATAACATGACATGTTTATGTAAGTATACTGAAAAATTATTCTCATTGAGTAGCTAGTTGTATAGCATTTTTCACAAAAATAATATTTCAGTCATGTGAAAGAAGGTTATATTAAAGGTTGTTGCATAAATCTGCACGATAACATTTTTGACAATTAAAAAAATAACATTGGTATCAGCTAGTGGCCAAATTGTTATTTTAAACATTGGTATCGGTGCATCCCTAAAAAGAAAACTGCACCATCTATTAAAAACAATTATTCCACTCACCAACCTTGATATTATGAATAATTTGTCAGCAACTTTCTCTTTACAAACTACTATGAATAATAATGATATTTATTTGTAAAGCACTTTTCAAAACAAAGTTACAAAGTACTATAAAAAGGAACAAACAATTATACAATATTCAATATAACAGAAATGACTCATTACTGACGCAATGCAGTACTATTGCATGTGCTAAATCTAAAGTGTGTATGTCTAGAGAGTGAAGATGAGCAGCGGCTGCAACACTGTGACAAAACTCTGATATACAGACCAAGAAATCACTGACAACTGACCCAACAACTGAAAATGTTGTCAGTACTGAGAGCATGTAAGTGTGCAATTAGGGGCAGGCGATATGGCCTCATTTTATAGCATGGCATATTTTGCATTTTGGACGGTATGTACAGTGTATTTGATTCAAGTTCAAGTAGATGATCGACTCTGTTATTATCTCAATAAGTCTTGTTTGCTGACCTTGTACTTACTTACTGTAACAACTATAGTCTACCCATATAAATATTAATATTTACTGTGTATATATTTGTCCACATCTGTCTGAATTAGGGCTGACCCCTATTAGTCGTCTAATCGGTCGAAAGGAGCCGTAGTCGACTGCCAACCTCTTAGTCGAATACAAAAACAAAACAAAGCAAACATTTATAAACAAATATATATATATATTTTTTTTATCATTCTTTCCTAAAGAAAAGAGGCATAGAAGCGTGGCTAACGCTAATGGCACGCATACCAGAGGCTAACTGCCTAAGAAAACAGGCACAGAGGCACTGAAAGAGGATTTCACCCATCTAATGAACACACTAGACTAGACAAATATCAAGATGTATCCATCAGTGGACCAATTGCATGCTTTTGCAGAGGACAAGAAGCCTTCAGTCGACTCCTTCAGACATTAAGCACCCCCCACAGCCCAAATGGAATGATAAAAAAAAAAGAAATTATTAAATTCGTTTTATTTTTTATTTAAAAAAAAATTCTCGACTAATAGTCGACTAACGGCAAATTTTGGCCAATCATAGTCGACTATCCAAATCCTTAGTCGGGGACAGCCCTAGTCTGAATATACCTGCATATAATAATTTTTACATGTATATACTATATCTATATATACCTACTAGTTATACCGCTGGCACTCAGTATGAGTTTTTATACCTGTATCACTGTACACAATACTATAACACTGTACATACATATATATACACACACTGATATATATATGAGCGGGATAATGTATAGCTATACTCGGTCATTGTCGCAAAATAATTGACCTTCACTGCGTTTAGAACACCTCGGCGCGGCGCCTCAGTGTTCCAGAACGCAGTGTCGGTCAATTATTTTGCGACAATGACCGAGTATAGCTATACATTATCCCGCTTATTACAGGGCTAACTTACTAACAATATACGTAATTCATTTTACACCATCGACAAGACGAGATCAAATGCAGACGCGGTTGTTCTGTTGCTCCTCTGGCGTCGGCAGGTGTGTGGGCTTGATTGCACCTGATGCAGTGCAGCTGTGCGTATGGTAAAGCTTAGCCCCTTTCGTTACTGCGATCAAAATGCTTGATTGTGATTGGTCAATAGCGCTCCGTTGCCCCCAACAGCGGTCATTATTGCGTGTTGCCCCTAGCAGCGGTGAATTATCGAGAAATAATTGACCGCTGCTAGGGGCAACGGAGCGCTATTGACCAATCACAATCAAGCATTTCAGCGAATTTTAAAACGCCATGTAATAAATATATATATACTCCAGTTTAATCACTTGTACATTGTATATTGCACTTTACTGCTACATTTGCACTCTGGTTAGATGCCAACTTCTTTTCATTGTACAATTTGATTGATGTGTTTTCAACCAATAGTATTAGAGAAAAAAACTACCCCCGTCTGTGTATGGTAGAACATAGGTCTACACATGGTTCTGTACAGACTGGCCAACAGATTGACAGAATCAACCAACAAAGAGAGTTTATGCAGTGAAACTGTATCTAATTTATTTGAATCAATCCAAAACGTTTGTATTACTTGTACACTGTTAACACTTTAATCGCCATGGGTTAAATTCATAATTTACCATCCCTCGCCAGCTCTATTTGTCTATGGAGAAGTTCCCCTTCTTTGCAGGGCTATAACTTTTTAAATTCTATTGCTAAATTGCCATTATTATGGCCCATTCAATGTCCTATATGTATTGTTCAGGGTGTAGCAACGTTAAACTTTTTCATTCACATATTCATACTAAAATATGGTCTAAAGTATAAGTATGTTTTTATCGTTTTCTGCAGCTTTCTCCAGAACTTGATTTATAGCTCCAAATGCATTATATGCATGATGAAATACAGTTTGATAGCGATCTGTGCCAGATAATAAATTTCAACTGGAGGTACTTCTAGAAGTTTCTACGTATCATCTGATGATGACCGGATGGGCGGGGGATCGTTTATAATTCCGTGGGCAGCGTTAGATGATTCATCCAGAGTGGGTCATATGTTCATCAGAGCAGTTAGTAAAGAACACGTTAGAATATAATGCTGAATCTTACCGTAGCTTCCTCGCGCCGCTGGCAGATGAGCGTGGAACAGAATTTTTTCTATTATGGGATGTAGAAATGCCCGATCCATTTCCAGGTTGTATAATAGTATATACGTCCAAATCATGTTGTTTTTTCGAGTTATTTGCACCGATCGATGTTCACTGTATCAAGACGGAGTCTCTCTAACGATAGCGAGTGGCCGGACCACATATGGATGAGCACTACCGGTTCAAAGGTTAATATCCGGTTGGCGATCTGCAGATCGGCCACCAGATGGCGCTCTTGAACCGCTAGAGAGTTGAGTGGAGCTTTGCACTGTGTCTCAGGGCTCCGGAAAGGAAATATGATTTCGATGACAGATTTTTTAAATATTGACATCAAAGACGAGTTACGGCGTCTTCGGCAGAATGAGCATGGCTCGGAATGACGTGAAAACTCGTTCCCGGCGATCATAGTGTTAATATATTTAAACGTTTTTTTTTTATGACGAGCAAACAGTCTTTCATACCCTCAGTCAGACAGCAAACTGGCCACCATCATCTTGACTTGATATTAGGGATATCCGATATTATCGGTCTACCGATATTATCGGCCGATATCGACATTAAAATGTGATATCGGAAAATATCGGTATCGGTTTTCAATTTTTTTAATTTATTATTATTATTATTATTTTTATTTTTTTTACATTTCTATAGAAATGATGTCCGATATTATCGGCCGATATCGGCATTAAAATGTGATATCGGTTGATATCGGTATCGGAAATTAAGAGTTGGACAATATCGGTATATCGGTAAAAAAGCCAATATCGAGCATCCCTACTTGATATTTAAGAAATCTCCCATTTCAAAGCATTATTGAACAAAAGATGACCTACCGTAATTCCTCTAATAGTAACCGGGTCTCAAATACAAGCCGGGTCTCTATTAATGGCCGGGTGCGCTCTTGAGCTAAGCAACTATAAGCCGGCCTCCTAATACAAGCCGGGTTACTAATATACTGAGCTGCATACTGAGCTAGTTACTTGATTTCACTTTGAAAACGTTGAAATGACCAGTGACCACCTGTAATTGCACTGTTTACTATTTCATACAGTACTTGGTTTCAATAAATGAACCCAGTACATTTTACTGGGTTCAAACTGACACAAGATGTTGATTTATTCATTATGATCCGTTTGAAAATTTGAAATATAGGCCTCCCTCTTATACAGGCCTCCTCCTAATACAAGCCTGGTACCCGCTACAGTTGAAACAAATACAAGCCGGGGTTACTATTAGAGGAATTACGGTATTTAATAAATGATGACCACTTAATAATAATTTATAAACACTGTGAGAAGCATATTTTATATAAATGTACGACTTTGCTGCGGTCTCGCTCTTCCTACCCCAGATGTGCGCCAAGTACACTGTTTTGGAGTGTATTGGGCGCACATCGCAAACGCACTCAAATCTTCATGAGACAAATGCCTTGTGTGTTGTCCATGGTTGGGAACGAAAGAGGAGGCAATAAAGACAATACCGATATGAATTGTATCCACAACCCATACATTTTCATTTAACCATCAGCAGGAAAAGGCCAACTGTACGAAACATTGTGCCATTGTGCACAGAACACAGTTAGTCTACGTTAGTCCCCATTATGTATAATGTTGGTCCCCCATGTCCTTTTACAGGCTGTGTTGGACATTCTAAAAATAGATTAAGTTACATTCAAGTAATCAATTTAAATTCTGAAATTCAGGTCATTTCTTGATCTGTGAAAAGAATTAAACACCCGTTCCTAACAACTAATAAGCACATCTGACTGATACTGTGTCATTATGTGAAATAGTTTTTGCTTCAAACGTTTTGGAAACTATTATTTTAGCTATTTAATTTTTTTCTTATCTATCGTTTTATTTCATTTGTTGGTTTTGTAAAGTGATTTGGACCACTGTTTTGAAAAGTGCTATATAATTCAAATGTATTATTAGTGGGCTATTCTGTCTATTATACCTCCCCCTTTTTGTGATCTTCTATATAACACTTGTCATAGAGAATGCGGGAGGCATCATTGGACTCAGTAGAGTAGCTTTTCATTGGTTTAGGTTAGCCCTGCCCCCTTTATGAACTGCTTATTGTAGAGCCTTGTGGGAGGCATCATTGGACTCAGTAGAGTAATTGTCCAATGGTGTAGGTTAACCCCGCCCCCTGTACTTTAGCCACACATCCTTTCATAACAACCCTTTCATTAAACCAACATCAAATGTTGGTTTCATCTTGAATCGTGTGGGCATCCTCACCTGATCTCCAACTGTTTTATAGTCCCGGCCATCTGGTTAGTTTTCTCTTCCAAGCGAGAGATGACTTCACTCTTCTGTTTAGCACTGGTCTCAGAGCTCTGCAGAACAAATCCCAATGTTACCAGGTTTAGAAAACATCGGTAAGTTACCAGTAGTTCAATGGTTTAGAACACATCCTTAGATTCCTTAACCACTTAACGTTCCGACGGCCTGCTTAACACATTTAGCAACACGTCACACTGTGTTTCAACACATCGGTTGAAAGCTAAAGATTCAAGATTCAAGAGATTTATTTGTCACATACACATCCAGACATGTAGTGAAATGAAGGTTGCCATGTCCACATTGATTGTGCAAAAATACAATAATAAGATAGAATAGATAATAAAATAGACATGATAAAGTAATAAGAATAAAATACAATACAGTGCTAAGCTAAGAAGCATTGTAACACATTATGTACAATAATATACAATATACAGTTACGGTATGTATTTTTAAAGTGACCTTTTTTTGTAGTGTGTGAGAGAGTGCAAGTGAGGATGTGTGTTTGTGTGTGCGTGTGTGTTTATGTGTGCTTGTGTGTGGAGAGATCAGTGTTCAGTGTTCTGATGGCCTGGAAGAAGAAGCTGTGTCTGAGTCTCTCTGTTCTTGCAGCATGTATGTGGAGGCGCTTGCCTGACCGCAAATGGCTGTCATTTGATTGACACACCGCTTGACATATTACATGCTTCCAATCTCGGGTTATAAGACCAAACAGCCAACAAGCCTCAGTTTTGAAAAAGTGACCACCTCTAGTTTCGCCTCTCAATGACCAGACAAATCACCACTGATGCTGAAAATTATTGACCGTTTCTGTAGCCAATGAAATTCAGAAAAGAATGACATCTTACTCTAGTTGGTTTTCTGAGACAATAACACGGCGTGACAGCGATAGACGGCTGTAAATGTGTTGTGATGTGCGATGGCCCGAGGGCGGTGTTTTTAAGAGGTTAAAACAGCTGCAGTTGTGGAATCAGCGAGGACAAGGCTGCAGCTACAGAAACCTTCTGGACGACTCCAGCGAGAAGTTCCCACAGTGATTGATAAGAGATGTACGTTAATATTATCTTCATGTTTGGCTGCTTGCTCAGGCATCAGAGGCCACACTGATATAAAGGTAAGACAGAACCTACACAGGTTCAAGTAGGGTTGAGCCTGATCAAAGCTCTATAGGGAGGTGTAGTGGTTACGTCATTGTTGTTTCCGGCCGGTCCACCTCGCTTGAAATCGCAATGTATTTCCCCATTGCCCATTTCTAAATCGTCTCGTTTAAAACAAATAAAGCATGAACATTTGCATGGTGTACCTTTCTGTGCGTATTCATCCACAATCTATATATAGCTCAACATGAAAATATTCGCAATTAATCGTAAAATAATTACGTTGAATTTTATTTAAACAAAAAATGCTTAAACAATAATGTTAGTGATAGAAGGGAACTCATTTTGTGCAAAAAATGGAAAGCTTGCCAATGTTCATGAGGCAGAATTATTACAATAGCAGATAATACATTTTCCCAATGATAAACGGGTTGACCGCGCGGACGTCAGACTACACCTCCCTATTGCGTAGCATCACCCTTGTGCATTGAGAATCCAGGGCCCTCATTCATCAACGTGGACGTAGAATATGTTCTATTTCCACACGTAAGCACGGAATGTAGAACTAGTGTACGCACAGGGAAGTCGGGATTCATCACACGGTGCGTACGCAGGCTCTACGCTCCTCCGTAGAACTTTGTTCTACCGTCAATGCTCGTGCATGATTATCCATATATGGTCATGAAAGTGAGGAAACACCCCCCATGGGATGTGAAATAATGGACTGACCCGAGCGGTACTCTGAGAAACTCCACGGAGAATTCACTGCTGTCGAACCAAGAAGACACTATCGCGTATTATGGGATAAATAAAAGGCGGATTTGTAAACGGTGATGTCAGATATCAACGGCTCCCTAAGACCATTGCTGCAATTCTGCCTGGACAGCTCAAAATACTAATAAAGACCGTTCGTTGACCACTGTTTGGCGTTGGTTGTGTGTCATTATAACCGTGCTGTAATATGAATGCCTTTATTAGTTGTGTTCGATTGGCTATATGATTTTTAGAGGCATCAATTTTGTTGTCGGCTAATAAAGACCGCGCTGGAATATGACTGCCTTTTCCCGTGTTGTTTGATTAATACCCAGGGATTAGAGTTCTCCTCAATTTGATTCCAAATCGCGATGGATCTCCCGTCAATTTTCTACCTGCTGCATATGATTTCTAGAGGCATACTACAATCCATTTTGATGTCAGTATTGGGTAGCCTACATAAACAATAATACGAGAGCTATACAAGAACAATGAATCTTACTGCCATGTATGATGTAGCAGATACGCCATGTGTAGCCTGCCTATATGTGATCAATACAAACATGAACTTGAATTCCATCATGTCTGTGTGCGGGTCACTGCGGGAACTCACAAGGCTGTTGTCACAATGTAAATAAGAACGTGCACTGAAAAGTTACAGTATGTAGTTGGTTGATAATTTGTATGACAGTCAGTAAACCCTTGCAAAAAGTATCCGTTTTATTTAATGAATTGAAAACATTCAGCATCGCCTTCCTCCCGGCATCCAGCAATAACATGTATATGCGCATCGCAACATTGACTGAGTGGAATCCCTTTCTATTCACATAACTGCATTTGTGATGGAGCTTTGACAGCTACAGTAACAGTCTATTGGTCGATCCATCTCCAATATCACGATGGACCGTGCCGCGGTGGCAAAGACCCGAGGGTGGAGAGGATCTTGAATGAATTCCATCATCATATATATATGTTGTGTGTCTGTCCACTATGTTTGTTACTTTGTTATTCCCCCCCCCCTATCTATGTAAAGCGACCTTGGGTCTCTTGAAAGGCGCTATATAAAATGAAGCTATTATTATTATTGTTATTATTATTATTATCATCACATCTGTGCGGGAGCTCACAAATAGACTGTTAGTCTCAGTGAAGTTTCAACGGAGGTCATCTATTCTAACCAACAAATTGAAGTAGAAAGCATTTCGTGACCAATCTTATTTGGAAACATGACACACAAAATAATTTGCTTTTTATTTGAAACAATATCTAATCGCGTTTGGAGGTTGGTGTTTTGCGTCTGCCCCCCCGTGCCAAACAAGCAGGCCAACCTCTTGTTCGCGTGTGAGCCCGTTATAATTACACTACTGTCGCTATTTTACAATGAACTATAATGAATTACGGGTCATACAGAAGTTGAACACTAATGCACGGAAGCTTATTTCCGCCTTGAAACTAATGCAGGACTGAGGAGTGCTTATGCGTAGTAACGATATTCTACCACTGGGCGCCAGGTACGCCTGGTCTGACCTGTGCGTAGATGTAAGCACGGAGTCAAGTTCAAATCGAAATTGATGAATCCCACTCTTTGCTTAGAAATGATCGTACGCACAGGGTAAGCACAGATCTGTGCGTAGAACACGTTGATGAATGAGGGCCCAGGTCCTTTGCCTCCTGTCAACCAATGTGCCAAGTTTCATCCAAATCATCATGGTTATCTCTTCTCCCTCTACACTAAATCACTGGGTAACATTATCACGTCTCATGGCTTCTCCTACCATTGTTATGCCGACGATACTCAACTCTTCCTCTCCTTCCCTCCCTCAGATATCCACGTCTCTGTGCGGATCTCGGCCTGTCTGTCCGACATCTCAGCCTGGATGACGTCCAACCACCTCAAACTGAACCTAAGCAAAACAGAATTGCTCCACCTGCCGGCCAAATCCTCCCCCCTAACCGACCTTTCAATCACAGTCGAGAATGCAGCTGTGACTGCGTCCCCGACCGCCAAGAACCTTGGTGTTGTCCTCGACGACCAGTTGAACTTCTCTGCTCACATCGCAGCGACGACCAGAACCTGCCGATTCCTCCTGAGCAACGTCAGAAGGATACGCCCCTTCCTGACAAAAGAAGCCACCCAACTCCTCGTCCAATCAACAGTCATCTCCCGCCTCGACTACTGCAATGCACTGCTCGCTGGCCTCCCGGCCACTGCCACTAAGCCTCTTCAACTCATTCAGAACGCAGCGGCCCGCCTGATCTCAAACCTACCGAAGTCGGCCCATGTCACCCCACTTCTTAGGGACCTGCACTGGCTCCCCATTGCTGCACGAATCCGCTTCAAGGCCCTCGACCTAGCATACCGTGCGGCAAAGGGAACCGCTCCCGCCTACCTCCGGTCAATGGTCTCTAACTACACACCCTCAAGACCCCTACGCTCTGCATCTTCTGGCCGCCTCAGACCTACTCCTATCCAAACTCCGGGAGGGTCATCAAAGAGAAGTCGCCTATTCTCAGTCCTTGCCCCACAATGGTGGAATGAACTACCCACCCCAGTTAGGACAGCCGAATCACGTCCAATCTTTCGCCGTCGACTAAAGACGCACTTCTTCAACCATTATCTGAATTAAAAAAAAAAAAAAAAAAAAAAAAAAAAAAAAAATCTAACCCTAACTAACCGTACTGTCATGCACTTGTCCTAATAAACTAACCTACACTGTAGCACTCAACACTTTGATGAACATTGTTGCTCAGCTGATAGAGTTGTGCCCTTCCTGATGGCTTGTCGTACAGAACTTGTAAGTCGCTTTGGATAAAAGCGTCAGCTAAATGACTAAATGTAAATGTAAATGTAAATGAAGTGGTTAGACACTCACACAGGAGTGATTGCAATTCCCCCTTGCTAAGCACTTTGCACATGCGGTGTAAATATAGATCTGTTTTACTCAAGTAAGTTATAAAGAAATCTACAGTCGCAAAATACAACAAATAGAATATTAAAACTCATGTTTACCGGTTACCTAGCAGGGGTGGGGGTGGGAGGGTCGATACAGCACAGTATTGTGATATTTTGCGTAGCAATATTGTATCGATACACAGATACAAGTTTTGAAGAGACTTGATCTCATTAGATCAAACAGACATTGTTCCTTTGGGGGACTTAATTAACAGTTTAAAAAAAGGCATATACTCAGCAATCGCAAAATGTTTAAAATCGCAACAATATAGTATCATGACAAAATCTTACAGTGGGTCCTCTGGCGATTCACACCCCTATCGTTAGTCCTTGTATGGAGCCTCTCACCTGTGATTTGTGGGAGAGCTGCTGGTTGAGGCTCCGCAGGTCTTCTAGCTGCTGTCGGAGCTCCACCAGGGCGTCCTGCTTCTCACAGATGTCCTTCTCCAGCATCTTCATGGACAGCTCCATCTCCTGCTTCATACCGATCTGCAGCTCCAGCTCCTTCTCCACGTCCTCAACACACATCACAAACACTACAATGAAGGAATCTTCTATCTCCAAATGCAGCGTCCCTGCGGGTTTTAACGAGGTAGATTTTGACTTTTTATGACTTAAATTCTACCTTGAATAGAATTTAATACCCATTTCATGGCCATACTGGCAAAAATGTACGAAGGAGAAGAAGAAATACCATACAAATTGTCTAACGAGTTTGGACTTTTTACAACTGAAATAAATGTTTTTGTTATTACAGAGTACTGAAAGAAGTAAGAAACAGAGTATCCGCTGATGACATTTCCGCTCCGGTTGTTGTTTGTGTTTGTGCGCTTACGTATTTAACAGTATTTTACTATATTTTTACTTTGGATTTTGGATTGGTTGCTTGGTTTGACCCCCCACCTGGACTGCTCTTTGATTCGCGGATTACGGATTTAGTACTGTGGCTAGGCTAGCTAACTAGCCTGTGTTAGCATCACGGCTAGGATCGCCTAGTCCAGGGGTTCTCAAACTTTTCATACCGTGACCCCATTTCATTTAGGATTTTTTTTGGGAACCCCACACTTAATGTATCGCATAATTTCAATGTGGAATTAAGGAATATGAAAATAAAAGCACACGTTGTTGAACTTGATCATGCATATTTATTAGAAAATGTAATTACAGCACTACGGTATGTTATCAATACACATTTATAAAACGAGGCATATTTAGCCAAAATATGTTGCCAGAACATTAAAAAATATATTATGATTATATTTTTTTAGTTTCCAATGCGCACCCCACTGTCACCTACCCACGACCCCAATTTGGGTCACGACCCGCAGTTTGAGAACCACTGGCCTAGTCTGAAGACCAGAGGAGCTTCAATCTGGAGGATCAACAAATGTTAACAACTGGGCGGCTAAGTGGCGCAGTGGGCAAGGCGCTCGCCACTAACGCAGGAGATGCTGGGTTCGAGCCCAGCTCTCTGCGTTGCTTCCGGCTTGGCTGGTCGTTCATACTAATACAATTGGCAGTATTAGGGGGTGGGAAAGCCGGTGGGTGGGGATCGGACGTTGCGGACAGCGACTCCTACAGGTCGGTTGGTGCGCCTGTACAGCAGAATCAGGAAAGTATCGGGGGCAGCGTGAGCCTCCCACGTGCTACTCCTCGCCACTGAGAGATCGCGCTGTACAGGTGAAAAGATGCTACTGCTGCCTCCTCGTGTACCGGAGGGGACACGTGATGCAAGGCTTCGTCCACATTCCAGCCGACCAGTGGGAGGCATGGTCCAGCAACGTTCGAGACAGGGGAGGGAAGAATTGGATAACACGAAATTGGGATGGGAGAAAAATAGAAAAATGGGGAGAAAAAGTAGATTAAAAAAAATAAATTAAAATGTTAACTTCAACCAACGTGTCGACGTCACAACCAGAAATTCAAAATATTCAAATAAAAATAAATATCTAACCCTAACTAACCTTACTGTCATGCACTAATAAACTAACATACACCGTAGGACTCAACACTTTGATGAACATTGTTACTCAGCTGATAGAGTTGTGCCCTTCCTGATGACTTGTCATACAGAACTTGTAAGTCGCTTTGGATAAAAGCGTCAGCTAAATGACTACATGTAAATGTAAGTATCTTGTTGTCTATTCTCCTGAGTGACTGCTATTGGTAGCTGGTTAGCTGTACAGAGAGCTTGTTTAAATGTAGCCTTAGTTTGTTTCTTGGCACTGGTAGCAAGCAGTAAATGGTCTAGAGCAGCGGTTCCCAAAGTGGGGTCACGGGTAGGTGACAGTGCATTGGCATATAGTATATATAAAAAAATTCAAAAAAAACTCCAGGATAATCAGTGGAGATTTTGGGGTATTTACTCTGCTTGATGGCTTTTTGTAGGAACAGAATGTTGCAAAAAATTATTTGAAGCCCATCATCTGTAACCACTAGAAGGGCTCATTGAACAATTTCGTAGAGAGAGCGCAGACAATTTGGCATCAAAGATCCGTTCATTACGCATGACGCACACAGGGCTCCCACTGTCTGAGCAGGAAGCACTCAATGATTTTTCGTGTGACGGGCTACTGAAAGTCAAGTTCACTGGACAGGCCCTCGCAAAGTTCTGTATATCAGTCCGGAACGAGTACCCAGTGTTGTGTAATGCTGCGCTGAGAAAGCTTGTCCCCTTCGCATCAACATACCTCTGTGAGGCCGGATTTTCAGAGTAGAAGCCGATCTCCACCAAAGCGCACATGAGCGCATTTTCTTTTCATGTTCTGGCAACATATTTTGGCTAAATATGCCTTGTTTTATAAATGTGTATACAGAAACAATTCTGTTGCTTTTGTTGATAATATTCATTCATTTTATTGATAACATAGTGCTGTAATTTAATTTTCTAATAAATAAGCATGATCAAGGTCAACAACGTGTGCTTTTATTTTGATATTCCTTATTTCCATGTTGAAATTACGCAATACATTAAGTGTGGGGTCATCCTAAAAAATCCTAAATAAAATGGGGTTGTGGTATAAAAAAGTTTGAGAACCCCTGGTCTAGAGCTCGCTCATTCGCTTATTTTTATCTCATGTGTTCAGTTCATTCAAACATTTTACACATTCACCTTATAAGATGAATACAAAATAATATATAAAAAAATTGTTAATTAACCATTTAACCACGAATTTAATGAATTTAATTTAAAACAACCAGCTAACCGGATATCCTTGCACACCCCTAACCCAGAGACATTACAATAAGGTATACAACAATTTGTAAAAGCCTGAAACTCACCAATCGAAGCAGAGTCTCCTCTTTAAGTTGCTTGCGTGTTTCACCAAGTACTTGTCCATCTCCTGGTGCTGACTCACTTCTTATTGCCTGAGAGCAGGAGGCCACAACACATGAGTACAAAAGCAAGATGTTAGTTTTCTTTGAAAATGTTACAGAACAATATTTTCAAATAGGTCACACACATCTTTGAAGTTTTTTACAGCAAAAAAACACTCATTATGCATTTTAACAGCCTCTATACACGTCCTGTTCTCAACGGGCTGTTTATGTGTATGTACCTTTAAATGCAAATTACCTGCTCCCTAATGCCGCGCACCAGCACTGTGCGTGAACGATCAAACACAATTCTGATTAAACTGTCAAACTAAGCATTGCAGATCAAATATGACTTAAGATCCAGCTATTTCATTTACAACTTCCTGCTTAAAATGTTTCAGAAACATATTTTAGGTTTAACTTTATGTAGAAAGGAGAACGTTTACGAGCAAGCCGCCATTTTGTACACGCACAAGTCAAGGACCACCCATATGCAATGAGCATTTTGTGATTGGTCAGTGATTGTCCAGTCGTTATTCACTATGTCGATTATGGCTGCAATTCTGAATGGCTTATTTCAATAGAGAGTGACCATATTCTTGTCACAGCTAAACTGCAGAAACTGCACTATGTAAATATTTCACAATTTATCAGTGTTGGGACAGCCCCTCATTGTGTAAAAACAATGCAAAACACATTTTTAAAATAGGGGCCCTTTAAGACATTTACCTTTATTGGTTGTAAAACTAAAATAAATAAATAGTCTAGCCCTCCGTCAAGGATTATGAACCTACACAATGCAGCTTGGCTGCAGGGCTTATAGTTTGATAATCACTGCGTGGCACTGGCTACAAAGGAAAATCACTCCCCAGCACTGGGTTGGACCAGCTGTGTGTAAGTTAAAGTGTAAAGTCCACACTAGAGGCTTAGTAACTACTAATCAGCTACTAAAATTGGTTGCACCATGATTACTTAGTTAGGACATAAGCTAACTAGTTTGGACGTAAAGTCACTAAGGCAAGTGGCCAATCATCAACGGTCAAAGATAGTTTCATCGACATCCGGTTATCAGCTTTCTGGCCGGCATGAGCCACTTGGCATCGTAGCACGTTGTAGCAAGCTAGATCAATATTGAAATATAATTCAATAAATTAGGTCACTACTGGATTACTGTGTTGCAAGATGGAATGTTATTAATGGAAAAGATTATGCTGTGTGGCAGAAAAACTGCACTTCTACAATTAGTGAGTATAATTCTGTGACATTGTATGATTCACACCTACCCTAGGACGTGTGTATTACCCAGCATGCATTTAAATCTCTATCACTAGTTACTAATGTCAAGACACCCGTGGGAGCCTTGGCTCTGCCTGTTGACAGCTTAATTAGCAGAACAAAGCCACAGGCAGCTTGAGACACGCCCACAGTGTCACTGAGTGAAACTAGACTGAATTTTAGATTTAAGATTTTCAACAAATAGTTACTCAAGGTTACTTACTTCCAGTCAATATTACTGAGGTGAGTGATGCTCCACCTTCTGCTGTTGTCAATACAACAGCATACTAGGCACGGTTAGTATTGCTGCCTACACTCCAGACTAGGCACGGTTAGTATTGCTGCCTACACTCCAGACTAGGCACGGTTAGTATTGCTGCCTACACTCCAGACTAGGCACAGTTAGTATTGCTGCCTACACTCCAGACTAGGCACAGTTAGTATAGCTGCCTACACTACCCAGGTCTATTGCATCATGTTATGTATAAAAGATGAGGTGTTAACCTTCTTATTGGACTCCAGTTGGTAGGAGCTCTCCTCCTTGACTCGTTCCACATCCTCTTGCAAGGTGATAATCCTGTTGTTGGCAACTGCAAGCTGTCAAGACAATAACAGCATTTTACAAAGGCTATATACGTCAAGTCAAGTGGTCCTTTATTAATCCCCTGTTGAAATGCACGTGTCATAGCAGCATGGGGGAGGTACAGGCAGGGGAAAATATAATTGTAGAAATAGTAATAATAATAGTAATAGAGTAGAACATAAACGCTGTTGTCGTCTCGACAATAATGCACCTTGCGTTTTCTGAACAGTCAGGGTTTATACTTTAAATTACAGGGTTGTGTCAAGATTTGCAGAAGTAAACAACTAAGGTAAATTAAAGAAGGAAACATTAACATAATCATTTTGTCATCACCATATCTAGACTAGAGATCTGTACTACAGCAGGGGAAGATATGCCCGACTGACTGCTGTTGATGGAACATTATGTTGAGTCGATGTTATCTGGAAGGTTAACCCTTTCACTACCACACTACCAAAGCGTTAACCCTTTCACTGCAACAATACAGAAGGTGAACCCTTTCACTGCCACATGACAAAGGGTTAACCCTTTCACAACCACACTACAGGAGGTTAACCCTTTCACTACCACACAGTCGGTTAACCGTCTGTAGTGTGGTAGTGAAAGGTTAACCTTCTGTAGTGTGGTAGTGAAAGGTTAACCTTCTGTAGTGTGGTAGTGAAAAGGTTAGTGGTGTAATGTCCCGGCCTCAGGTGTTGGCCCGATTCAGACACAAAATTCTGCCTGGTTGAACCGCTTGGATATATTTATAACTAGGGATGCTCGATATTGGCTTTTTTACCGATACCGATATACCGATATTGTCCAACTCTTAATTTCCGATACCGATATCAACCGATATCACATTTTAATGCCGATATCGGCCGATAATATCGGTATTCCGATAATATCGGACATCATTTCTATAGAAATGAAGAAAAAAAATGTAAAACCGATACCGATATTTTCCGATATCACATTTTAATGCCGATATCGGCCGATAACATCGGTAGGCCGATAATATCGGACATCCCTATTTATAACATATTCTGCCAATAATATTTATCACATATTCAGCCAATAATATGCATCACATATTCAGCCAATAATATTTATCACATATTCAGCCAATAATATGTATCACATATTCAGCCAATAATAATTATCACATATTCAGCCAATACTATTTATCACATATTCAGTCAATAATATTTATCACATATTCAGCCAATAACATTGGGGAGTATATGTTAGCTGAGGTTTATTAGCTAGAGCATTCAGATGGTAAGGTTGACAATTTAGTTGTTTCTGCATACACATGATTACAATAGTCTCAAATTAATTTGGCCACTCCTTATTAACCCTTTCACTGCCACACTACAGAAGGTTAACCCTTTACTATCACACTAGTAAATGGTTAACCTTCTGTAGTGTGGCAGTGAAAGGGTTAACCTGCTGTTGTGTGGCAGTGAAAGGGTTAACCTTCTGTGTATTGTCAGTGAAAGGGTTAACCGTTTAGTGCGGCAGTGAAAGGGTTAAGACAAGTCAAGTCAAGAGTCAAGTCAAGAGTTTTATTTGTCACGGCATACGAGTATACAATGAAATGCGGGTGGTCTTGCCCGCAACGATGTGCAAATACAATAGTAATAATATATAATAGAATCCAATAGAACGACATTGTGCAATAAAACAAGTAAACAGAGTAGGGCATATCGGTATATGTACATGAGTTATTTACAGAGCATGGTAGGACATGCTAGGTCCTGTGGTAGTGCAATACACTGTTAGCTATGGATGAGGCACTGGGTCTTTATGTACATGCTATATTATACAATCTCAAGTTATACTATACTATTCTTAAAGTGACCTTTCCTTTTGTAAAGTGGCCATAAGTGTGAGCGTGTGCAGCATGAGTGTGTGCTTGCTCATGTTAAAGTGGCTGCTAGTGTGTGAGCGTGTACAGTGTGTGTGTCGTGTGTGTGCTCATGTGTGCTTGTGTGTGGAGAGTTCAGTGTTCAAGGCTCTGATGGCCTGGGGGAAGAAGCTGAGCCGAAGTCTCTGTCCTAGTAGCTGGTGTTCGCAAGACAAGGAGGAATAGAGAATACTGTTATTTTACTGATCCCCATGGCAACATGTCATTCTAACTCACCTCCTCTGTTAGTTTAGTGTTGGACTTTTCAAGAGCATCTACCTTGGCCTGGAGGTTATTTACCGAAGCACTGGGAATAGACAAAAAGGAATATCACATTACCATCAAGTCCAGCAGAGCAGAATGAGCATAATGAGATATGTCGTTTATTTTTGTTTTTTATATACCTTAAATGTCTGTTCAGCTCCTCAACATAATTCTTCTGGTCAAGAATTGCTGTGATCTGGCCATCACTGAAGCATGAGAAGAAGAGGTGTATAAAGGGTGGGTACAGGGGAGAAGTGATGTGTGGAGCAGAGCATTGTGCAAAAAGAGCACATGTGCAAACCTCCCTGCCCTGGATAAACAAAAGGTTTAGAAGATAATGTGTTTAAGCTAAGTACCAAGAGCTCTGCATCACTGAAACAAATAAATGCCCTGCTTATTAAAAGGACGTATGGAAATGCGTTTTGCCTAGTCTTAGGCAAAGGACTAGTCTTTTGCCTAGATTCTGATGTTATTTCTGTGATGAGGGGGGGGGGGTATTACAGGTTTGGCAGTTGATTGAAGCTCTAGTGTGACTTGGTGGAGGTTCACTCAGTACTCACCCCTCTGTGGTCTTGCTACTGTGTCCTCCGTCTTTGAGGTACATTGAAAAATCTATAACCCCGACCTGCGGAGGCAGTTGGAGAGAGAGAGCGGCAAGAAGGAAAAATTCAATCATCAGGCTGTTGCACTATGCAGTTTGGAGAGAGACATCCGTTTATATTTGAAAAGCCTTTTTATTATGGCATCATAAATCAAAACAAAATCATTTGTGGGCACTGTGAACTAGGGCTGTCAACGAATATTCTATATTCTAATTAATAATCAAATTGTTAAAAAAAACATACATTCGATTGTAAAATTTGATATTCGAATAAAACAGCCCCAGCGGTCTCCCTCTCGACTTCTCGCGTGTGTCTGAACGCACTGCATGACGGACAGGAGAGATGTGATATCTATTCATGGGATATTCACTGCGCCCTTTACAACAAATCGTCTATTGGCTGAGAAGCCTGGCATTCGTGAGACATCATGTCCGGAATGAATCAACCAGGAAATAGCTAACGGCTAATAGTTGTTGTCGTTGCTGTCGCTTCCAATTCGTGACGATGGCAGAGAGTTCAGATCCCAACTTGGCTCCGGAGAGAGTGATTTGCACTCCGAGCAATCTGAAAAGCCCCGTTTGGAAATACCAGTACTTCGGATTTATGCTGAACCAGTTAGCGTTACGTCAGCTACAGTTATAGCGTCAAGAATTGAAGCACACTAACCTTTGTGTTCTTTTATAGCTCTTTCTTTTTTATCTCTCCCCCCTATTTTTCCATATTTTTCTCCCATCCCAATTTAGTCGTTATGCTAATTCCCTTCCTGGTCGTTGCACGCTTTTGACCCCTACTATCGTCCTGGGGAGGGAGAAGACTACCAACATGCCTTCCTCCGATACATGTGGAGTCAGCCAGCCGCTTCTTTTCACCTGACAGCGAGGACTCTCATTGGGGGAGTGTAACGCGTGGGAGGATCACACTATCTCCCCCAGATCCCTTCCCTGGTGAACAGGGAATAGGAGTAATAGGACCAATAGGAGTAGCTGTTTACAACGACCAGGACACATACCCCACCGGCTTCCCACCCGCTAACACTGCCAATTGTGTTAGTAGGGACGACTGACCAAGCCGGAGGTACCGCTGACAGCTGGATTCGATCCCAGAGTCTCTGTGGTGGTAGGCAAGCGCTTAGTCCGCTGCGCTACCCAGTCGGCCCCTTTTATAGCTCTTTATTATAAATCATCCCTCAGTGCAAAACAACTTTGTTTAGTCATATTTCTAGGACTTGTGTGCCTTAATTGATTGATTTAAACAAAACATGAAATGAGTATATAGGCTACTGTAGGCTTACTGAACAGATGTTGAATAATGAATCGACAAAAGCTTCATACAATGGCTTGATTACCGGTACTATTTCACGTTTCATGTCAAGGAAAATATATTGTTTGATATTTATCACGCCTTTTTCAGAAGCACGCTGCTTTGTATAAATGTCCGTTATATATACCGTGAACCTTCATTCATTTGATCTTGCTCGGAGAGACGGACCCTTCTGAGAGATTGAGATAATACATTCTATTTGTATGCTGGTGTAGGTATGTTGATATTTATTTTGTTTAAATAAATGACCTATAACCTAATAGTTATGTCTCCCGTTGTATTGGTTTGCCCTCTTGTGGACATAATATGCAACAATAAATTTGTTTTTTAGAAGGAATATTCAAATGTAATTTTTGGCCAATTTTGACAGCCCTACTGTGAACCAAATGTAAACCTAGAAGATAGATACTGAATAGTAAATGTGTTTGTATACATATTACATACACGTTTTCCTTGCTAGTAGCATGAATGATGTTTACATGCCAAAGTTATTTACAGTTATATATCCATATAAAACACACATATCATAAAACAACAAAAGTCATTTTCTGTTTCGTTTGTTTCTAAATGGAGTGATTTGCCCTCAATCACTTAAGATTTTTATTAAATGAACATATTCTCAACATGCTGTTTTACTTTCAAACGGATGCTTCCTGAAATATAATGCAATGATTTGTTGCTCCCTTTTCATCTTGTAGGGTTGTGACCAAATGCACGACAGTATACAGCATACTCTCCCAAAACACAAATGTGGTCAATCCAAGACAGCACCATGGAAAGAATACGTTTTTCTGGTCCATTCACACAGCGGCCATGACGGACCGCAGCCTCTCCACAAAGGCATGTGAGACAAGATCAATATCCTTCAGTAGAATCTGACAGTCAATCCCATCTCATCACCACACATAATTGATGTCATACTTGTAAGGGTACCGACCGAATTATGTCGCTACCGAGTACCGATTCACATTAGATCAATCGGTGCCACATTTCGGTACCTAAGACCCGCCCAGTTAGAAAATAATCAGAATTCCAATGACGTGCAATTGTCATTTCATTATAGACACAGACCAGCGCGAGCAACGGGTTCAATGCGTCTAACATGCTTTGCATCCTCGCCATTCCTGTATGTTCACATTGCGGTAAAAACCGCTATCCCCACTGACACCCCCACTGAACACTACTTGTTCATACTTCACTGTTCATACTTTTTGCACAATACTGCTCAACTGCACAGCCCTGTTAAATATTCGATCCCACTGTATTTCTATTTTTAGTCTAATTAGTGTATATACTCGACTACATCGTGCACCATTTGTACAGCCCTGTCCTATTTTATTATACTTTTATTTAAATTTAGTTTATATATTCCGTTTTATTTTATTTTACCTTAATTGTCTGTCTGTTAATGTTGCACCAAATGCCCAAAACACATTCATTGTATGTGCAAACTACTTTGCAATAAAGACCTTTCCGATTCTGATTTTAGTTTTCATTTTTAACAGTTATTGGACAACAATAAAATTATATGACTTCTGAATACGAGCTATAATCTGGAGTTGGCTGGATGGACCATACATGTAAATTGGAGAAATGCATTGTAGGTTTTGGCCTTTCTTTTTTTAAATGACCTGTGAATCCAAGTCTTCCCCCTTCATGCATAGGTTGGCGTCAATGACGTTTAGTCCGACGAGCAGCCCGGCAATCACAGCTCCCTCTTCCTCCATCATCAAGGCATTTGGCTCGTAGAATTCACTACAGAAAGGAGACAGGAAGGTTAACATGTGAAACTTTAGCTTGCTTAACTTAACCCTGGTTCTCTGATAACTTAGCAAGGTATCTCAGCCTCATAAGAGATAGATTTAGCAAGATCCAACCACAGAAGATTGTATCCACCAGTCTGTCCAATGACTTTTAAACGTGCAGCGATACCTGGAAGCCCCTCCCTTCCTATATATTCCACTGCTCGCCCACGATACGTCACTCAACAAGGTTTTTTCCTCACCTACAAGATGCCACTCTCAACAAGGTTTCTTCCTCACCTCAGGCTACAAGATGTCACTCTCAACAAGGTTTCTTCCTCACCTACAAGATGTCACTCAACAAGGTTTCTTCCTCACCTACAAGATGTCACTCAACAAGGTTTCTTCCTCACCTACAAGATGTCACTCAACAAGGTTTCTTCCTCACACATGTCATCTCTCAACAAGGTTTCTTCCTCACCTACAATGTTTCTCAACAAGGATTCTTCCTCATCTACGATGTTTCTCAACAAGGTTTCTTCCTCACCTACGATGTTTCTCAACAAGGTTTCTTCCTCACCTATGATACATCTCTCAACAAGGTTTCTTCCTCACATACAATGTTTCTCAACAAGGTTTCTTCCTCACCTACGATGTTTCTCAACAAGGTTTCTTCCTCACCTATGATACATCTCTCAACAAGGTTTCTTCCTCACCTACGATGTTTCTCAACAAGGTTTCTTCCTCACCTATGATACATCTCTCAACAAGGTTTCTTCCTCACATACAATGTTTCTCAACAAGAATACTTCCTTGCGAGAATTGTGGGCCGAGATAACTCACTATGTTATCAAAGCAGAGACTCTTGCTTATTTTTCCAATACAGCAAAACGCAATACCTACAGCAAGAGTATGTTGTGCAGCAAGGAAGCGGCTCCAATATGCATTTGCTTCAACCCTCCGTTTTCAGTGTGTTGCATGCAGTTCCCTAGCTTTTTGTGTTACATTTGTAAATGTGAAAGCATTTTTACATTCAAAGAGCCTAAAAGTAACCTTCTACGTCCGGTAGAGTCCAATCCCCTAGTCCAGGTGTGCTAGTTAGCACAAGGACTGGAAGCAGTACGGAGAAACTAGCCTAGCTCCATCAAAAGTGAAGAAATACAACGTCCAACAACTCCAAAACTGATGCAGAGATGAAACTGATATCAATCTCCTTGTCTCACTCTGGGGAAGATGGCAAATAGTGTATTTTCCAAAACATTGGAGTGTCCCTTTAACATTTAAAGGTTTACCCATTTAGAAATGGCAGCCCTAGTACACACCTCAGCAGGTCCTTTCTGTTGATGATGGTCTTCATGTAGTCAGAGAGCTTCTTCTGCATCAGGGCCAACCGAAGCCACGCCCGCCCTCTTCCTAGCGGTGTCCTAAGGACAAAACATACAGGGTTGGGAAGGTTAGTTATTTGCTAAATGGAACCCATTGCAGGTCGGATACCTGCTGAAATTAGTCATGTGCAACATAATCCACTAGAATAAAACTCATCCATAGTAACATAATCCACTAAAATAAAACTCAACCGTAGTAACATAATCACATTACGTGGGTTACTTTGTTTAAAAGATTTTTTTGGAATATGCAGTTAATCATTTATTAACACTTTGGGTGCCTAGAAACGCTTTACAGCGTAATTCCCGGCCATGCTCAAGTTGCCGAGGACGCTGTACAGCGTCTTTGATCTGTTTACATCTTTTTTCGATTTTCCCCGTCTGAACTTCACCGCCGAGCTTTTGGAAGAAAATTTGAACCAGAAACTGCATTTCCTCTCAAATTTCACTAGGTGGCAGTGTCCCCCTATTTTCTAACACTATCACAATAGGGGGAATATTGTACCCCACAATGAATCTGGCATTTGATTGGCCAGCATACCTGGCCAATGTAACCACAGGTATAAAACGTTAGCGCGATCCCAGAATCGACGAGGTTTTGGAGGAGAGAGAGAGAGAGAGATAGATAGAGCGATAGAGAGAGAGAGAGAGATTGAGAGAGATATTTGAATTGAGATCAGCCTATAGTAGGGGTGGACG
Source organism: Notolepis coatsorum (assembly GCF_963971535.1). Taxonomy (NCBI): domain Eukaryota; kingdom Metazoa; phylum Chordata; class Actinopteri; order Aulopiformes; family Paralepididae; genus Notolepis; species Notolepis coatsorum. The sequence goes on along the minus strand of NC_140166.1, from coordinate 37,530,204 downwards.
GTATAAACGGTATACGGTATAAACGGTATGAATTTGCTCTACGGTATGGATTTTGCCTATACCGTGTAACCGGTAGTGCAGCTCTAAAATAGCAATGACGTCATGTAACCACAGCGCGACTATTTCACTCGCATTTGCCCCTAAAAATAGATAGAATTAGTCATAGATAATAGATATGTGCGAACTGGAAAAAGTTATTTAGGAGGCTTCGCGCAGTGCCAGCCCCTCCCGCACGCATGTAAACACGGGTCTACTAGTAGTCTAGTGGGACGGGACGTCTCCCTGAGCTAACGTTAGCTTAGCTACCGTTACAAAATGACCCAGTCAACTATTCACTTTTAGTTTAATACATGATGAGGCATTGTCTAACCGAACGGTATCTAGTCGGCCAGCTACCGATAGCTCCTGACATCAACAAACGCTCCATCAAGTCTAGTAGAGAGTAGACGTGTATGATAGCTCCGTTAGCCGTTAGCTCACGTTAACGCAAGTTGGTTCACCGTTCAAAACGAAATGTCCCATTGAACTAAATAATTCACTGAGGCGTTGTATTAACGTTATATATCCGGCTAGCAGTAGCTACAGATAGCTCCTGATATCAATGTCTTATAACACTGATTCGATGCGTATTCGAGCTGAGGGCTTGCTGAGCACAGTTAAGTAACGTTATGCCAATAGGGTCCAGGTGCAGCGCCGGAGAATCCTGGCCGTAGCTCTGCTCGAGGCTACTCGAGTATAGGTCCAGATGCAGCTCTGGAGAATCCTGGCCGTAGCTGGAGGCTACTAGAGTACACACAGACAGTGGAGCTTGTTGCGTGGTGGCGATGTCTCGCAGATAATACAAGTACAAGTCTAATTATATAATATATATATTTTATAAAAAAAAAATAAAAATTATATAAAATAAAATACAAATTTTTTATCAAAAACGATGATACCGTGATATATACCGTTACCGTCTATGCTTCAGATTATACCGTGATATAAATTTTAGACCATACCGTCCACCCCTAGCCTATAGTCTATATTTATAGTGTTATACAGTATAGTGGTAGTATCAGACTAATTGTAAGGTTTCAGCTGTGCTTTAGAAAGTACTTAGTCGTGCTAAGTAGTAGTACTATTCGAGGGATTAGTGTGTAGTCTAGGTAGTATATTTCAGTAGTAGTAATAGTAGTTTGATCAGTTAGTAGTTTCATTTAGATTATTAGTTCAGTATGAAGAGACGTAGTGTAGGTAAGCGTGGGGACAATCCGGCGGCGGGTCGCTTTGTTCAGACGAAGCTGGCGTTTGGACCCGCGGTTGTTCGAGTAGCAGCAGCACCAACGACTTTGGTAGCTCCGATCGGAGAGAGCCGTGAGACCGTTGCTGGGCCCAGTAACGCGTCTCGCCCCGGGACCGGGAGCGGCTCTACCCGACGCAGTTCGAGGAAGAGGAAGGCTGCCGCTGTGGTCATAGCTTCTTCATGCGAGTCAGGGGACAGCGATTCGACCGCCCACGAATCTGATGGGAGCGCCGATTGGGAACCACCAGGTAATTACACGGTCTTATATATATATATATATATATATATATATATATATATATATATATATATATATATATATATATATATATGTGTGTGTGTGAAACGTGTATTTGATGATTTACATACTGTGACTATGTAACGTTAGTTCGACAAACCAACGCCGATATGCATGTGATTGTGTGTGTGTGTGAAACGTGTATTTGATGATTTACCTACCGCTTATTCTGTGACTATGTAACGTTAGTTCGCCAAACCTAACGCTGATATGCATTTATTATATTCTAGCTCCGGAATCATCTGACGATGATCTCGGCTTGGGTCGGAGGTATGAGTCTGATTCATCGCACGATTCAGACGTGGGAGTCGGACGCGGTGGTGGTCGACGGGGCAACGGTACGTCATGTTTACTAATGCAATGTGAATATTGTTTTACGTGCATGTTCAAATCGATAGTTGAATGATATAGGATATAGTAGGCATGTACAGGCCACCATGTGCTACACGTTAGGTTGTAATGGTCTTTGTGTGTGTGTGTGTGTGTGTGTGTGTGCATGTGCACGCCCTTTGAAGTGGCTCTTTGAAGTGTGTAGCTATCAATGTAAGTGATAATAGTTGCATGCTGGGCATGAGACGACGTGGTGGTGGTCGACGTGGTAATTGGTATCATGTTGCAATGTGAATATTGTTTTATGTTCAAATCGATAGTTGATGGCCATGTGCTGCACGGGTTGCATGGATGTGTGTGTGTGTGTAGATGCCAGCCCTTTGAAGTTTGTCTACATTTAGTTACATGGATGTGTGTGTGTGTGTAGATGCCTCACCCCATGCCATTTGATGTGTGTGTGTGTGTGTGTGTGTGTGTGTGTGTGTGCATGTGCACGCCATTTGAAGTGTGTAGCTATCACTGTGTTATCATGTTGCAATGTGAATATTGTTTTATGTTCAAATCGATAGTTGATGGCCATGTGCTGCACGGATGTGTGTGTGTGTAGATGCCAGCCCTTTGAAGTTTGTCTACATTTAGTTACATGGATGTGTGTGTGTGTGTAGATGCCTCACCCCATGCCATTTGATGTGTGTGTGTATGTGTGTGTGTGCATGTGCACGCCATTTGAAGTGTGTAGCTATCACTGTGTTATCATGTTGCAATGTGAATATTGTTTTATGTTCAAATCGATATAGTTGATTGATGGCCATGTGCTGCACTGGTTGCATGGATGTGTGTGTGTGTGTAGATGCCAGCCCTTTGAAGTTTGTCTACATTTAGTTACATGGATGTGTGTGTGTGTGTAGATGCCTCACCCCATGCCATTTGATGTGTGTGTGTATGTGTGTGTGTGTGTGTGTGTGCATGTGCACGCCATTTGAAGTGTGTAGCTATCAATGTGTAATATCATGTTGCAATGTGAATATTGTTTTATGTTCAAATCGATATAGTTGATTGATGGCCATGTGCTGCACTGGTTGCATGGATGTGTGTGTGTGTGTAGATGCCAGCCCTTTGAAGTTTGTCTACATTTAGTTACATGGATGTGTGTGTGTGTGTAGATGCAGGCCTCACCATGTGTCCATGCCCTTTGATGTGTGTGTATGTGTGTGTGTGTGTGCAGTGTGTGTACACACACACACACACAAGATCAAAAGGCATGAATCCTCTCCAACACCTTTGAACTTCACAGTACATGGTGAGGCCTCTATATGCAAATTCCATTGATTACAGCACACACATACACAATGGCATGGGCACATGGTGAGGCCTATATTTAAATGCATGGTTGTGTATCATATGTAAAATTCCATTGATTACAACACACACACATGTACATGCTTTGATGTACAATGGCCGCTGATTTATTTTGTGTTCACACAGGCTCCGAAACCGAATCCGGGGCCAATACACCAACATGCTTGGGTATGTACTAACTACATTCATGTATGTGTAAATGTATTACTATTGTGTTTTGTGAGACTTACTTACTGAATGAATTTAATCCAATTCAGATTCTGGCGCAGACCCTGCCGATAGTGACGCTGAGACTGGCAACGACATGGGATCACATTCTACTCCTGCAGGTAATTGTACATGGTGGTGACTGGCTGCTGCTAGAGCCTGGGCCTGGTGGTGACTGGCTGCTGCTAGAGCCTGGGCCTGGTGGTGACTGGCTGCTGCAGGGCCTGGGCCTGGTGGTGACTGGCTGCTGCAGGGCCTGGGCCTGGTGGTGACTGGCTGCTGCAGGGCCTGGTCTGGTGGTGATGGTGGTAAATACAATGACAATACGTTGCCCTAGTGTAATGTATTACATCATGTGATTCTAGAACTGGATGCTAGTCTGGACATGCCGGAACCCGTTGCAGGGCGGAAACGCACATCTAAGAGAGGTAAGTTGGCCTCACTCTGCACACCACTTCCAGCTCTGACCTCTGACCCCCACACCACGTCCAGCTCTGACATCTGAACCCCACACACACTCACTCATTCACTCACACAGTTTGTAACTACGTGGCATATGAATGTCTACAGTAGGGGTGTTATAGTATATTTGTATAATTGACAGGTCGTGGCGTGCGACGTGGAGGAGCGAAGAGCAGGGCTGCGATCCGCCAGGAAGAGGAGAATGCCTGGTCTCGTGAGGGCTGGGTGCCTCAAAGGATCCCCTTCACAGCCCAACCGGGGTTGCTCCAGGACGCCATGGCACTCAGATCTTACCGGCCTGCGAAATGGATGGATCTGTTCCTGACAGATGCTTTTCTGAACTCTATTGTTGCCCAGTCCAACCTCTACGCTGAGCAGTCCATTGCCCGGCTGGACCCCACGCTAACCAGTAGCAGGGCACTGCTTTGGAAGCCCCTCACATTGAAGGAGCTGAAGAAGTTCCTCGGACTCAATTTCCTTAGCAGTGTCCTGCGGAAGCCTCGCGTGGACCACTGACGACATGATGTGCACACCATACTACTCTGAGACCATGCCACGCAACAGGTTTCAATTGATCTGGCGATTCCTCCACTTTGCGGACAATACTTCCCTGGAGGTTAGAGACAAATTGTGCAAAGTACGCCCTGTAGTCGACCATGTAAACGCGAGGTGCAAGGAGCTGTACCAGCCTGAACGCGAGCTCGCCATTGACGAGGGGGTGATGGCATGGCGAGGCCGCCTGACCTTCCGGGTCTACAACCCAAACAAGCCCACCCGCTATGGTATCAAGTCTTACTTCCTGTGCGAATCTCGCACAGGATATTGCTTTTCATTTAAGCCATATTGTCGGGAAGGCTCGCTCCTGGGGGACACGGTCGTCGGTCTGCTTGGACGTCTGTCTGGGGCCGGCTATACGCTCTTTATGGACAACTTCTACAACTCGGTACGTATGTCCGCCAGGCTCCGACAGTTGAGGACCGACGTCTGTGGTACCCTCAGGAAGCACCGGGGCGAGCCAGCCATCATCAAGAACATGACCAAACGTGACATCGGTGTGGGGGAGCGCATTGCGGTCAACAACAAGGAGGTCATGATCGTGGCATGGCGCTATAAAAGAATCGTGAAGACCATCAGCAGCTTCCACGAGGACACCATGGAAAAGGCGATGGTGTGGCAGAAGCAGAAGAAGGGCAAAGCGCTGAGGGTGGAGATGCTCAAGCCATCATCAATCATGGAGTACAATAAATTCATGAACGGCGTCGATCAGCTGGATCAGAATATATCGTACTATCCGGTTACACGTAAGACTGGAAAGTGGACCAAAAAGTTTGTGATGTATCTGATCCAAATATGTATGTTCAACGCTTTTGTCTTGTACCAAAAAAAGCACCCACAAGGGCATTACTCCAACCTCTTCCGGTTCACCAGGGCTGTGGCGCGGACCTACACAGACGGTAAGGAGAAGAAGATTCCTGGGGTGACAGCGGAGATGGAGGCGGAGGCGGAGGCAGGGGAGGAGGCAGGGGAGGAGGCAGGGGAGGAGGCAGGGGGTGGGGATGAGGAGGAGGCAGGGGCTGAGCAGGTGGGGCGTGTCGACCCTAGGGCCCCACTGGGGGACCCGCAGAGCAGATTAGTGGGTGGCTTTGTGAAGCATGTAATGGTTGCATACAAAGCCACCCCGAAGAAAAAGCTACCGTGTAGGAAATGTCGTGTCTGCAGTAGGCGTGGCATCAGGAGTGAGACCAGATATTTTTGCACATCGTGCAAAGTCCCCCTGCATCGTGACAAATGCTTCGCTCTGTACCACACAAAGAGGGATTTCTCTAAATAGTTTCTTTATTAGTTGTCATACAGAAGTACAGACTACTTCTAAATAATCCGGCACACAGAAGTACAGATTACTTCTAAATAATCCATCATTGTGTGATACAGACAGAACCATGTGTACCGGTACATAGTATAGCTAGCTGAGTGTAGTATAGTATAGTGTAGTATAGTATAGTATAGTATATTGTAGTATAGTATAGTATAGTATAGTGTATGGGTAGTTGCACTGTTTTCTGTACAAGACAAATGCGTTGAACACATGTATTTGGGCCACGGTTGTCGATATTGCATAGGCATGTTTGGACCACTTGCAGATGAGACGTTATGTTAGCGATCTAGCTGTATCGACTCCATTCATAATTTGCATTGTGTGTGTATATAGTTTTTTTTTTTTTTTTATCTTTTTCCCCCCTCATTTTTACCGTTTGCACAGAACCAATGGTTGCTGACAGTCACCCAGTTTATAAAAGTATATACTGTAGGTAACATACCACACTTTTCTAATGCAGTCCATTGGCCTATTATTTATATACTTTGGAAGCATGTATTGGATATTTTTTGGTCCACAGATCATCTGGCGCTTCATCCATTTATCAATGGACAATGCAGTCATCGATGCGAGAGACCAAGTAAGATATGCCCTGTAGTTCATGTGACGTGAATGTTACCAGCAAACTTCTAAATGCACTGAAACAATGGTTGGTTATCCTCCAGTGTTCACTTTTTATAAGGTATTGTCTTGGTAAATTACCATAATCCTATACTGTGAATGTTACCAACAAACTCCTAAATGCACTGACACAATGGTTGGTTATCATCAGCCAGTGTTCACTTTTTATAAGGTATTGTCTTGGTAAATTACCATAATCCTATACTGTGAATGTTACCAACAAACTCCTAAATGCACTGAAACAATGGTTGATTATCCTCCAGTGTTCACTTTTTATAAGGTATTGTATTGGTAAATTACCATAATCCTATACTGTGAATGTTACCAACAAACTCCTAAATGCACTGAAACAATGGTTGATTATCCTCCAGTGTTCACTTTTTATAAGGTATTGTCTTGGTAAATTACCATAATCCTATACTGTGAATGTTACCAACAAACTCCTAAATGCACTGAAACAATGGTTGATTATCCTCCAGTGTTCACTTTTTATAAGGTATTGTCTTGGTAAATTACCATAATCCTATACTGTGAATGTTACCAACAAACTCCTAAATGCACTGAAACAATGGTTGGTTATCATCACAGTGTTCACTTTTTATAAGGTATTGTCTTGGTAAATTACCATAATCCTATACTGTGAATGTTACCAACAAACTCCTAAATGCACTGAAACAATGGTTGATTATCCTCCAGTGTTCACTTTTTATAAGGTATTGTATTGGTAAATTACCATAATCCTATACTGTGAATGTTACCAACAAACTCCTAAATGCACTGAAACAATGGTTGATTATCCTCCAGTGTTGTGAAGGATCAGATTAAACCGAATATATATATTTATTTATGGATATATATTTAATAGTATTTGTATATCGTTTGATATCCCTTGTATATTCCTTGTACATATACACTGAATATCCCTTTATTCTACTACAGCCCATAATAGTTCATTCTCTCATTGGACAAAAGGACCAGGCGCCAGGGACAAGCCCCTGGCGTTCAAGTTCAAAGGTACAGACGAGACATGCCTTTACTAGCCTCAGCTCCGCGCAGGAATACGGCTACCGAAAGCAGAGCGGCACTACTTGTCCACTGTGCATATAAATATGGCGCAAGAAATGTAGAATTCCTCTTAGTCCTTTACCCTTCTACCCAACTAAGTAACAAGACGTGAAGCCTCACCCCACGAGACCGCGTGCGGTGTAGTACGGCCTGTTTGGCCTTAGAATAGCAGTGAGACCTCGTGCGAATTAATAGCTGAATTGCCCGAGTTTGGCACCGTATTTCTATTGAGTAATAATAGTCTATTATGTATGGTGCATCGTTCGGTTAGAGTTCTAGAGTGAGCAGCACCCCCATCGTTTCCTCGCGTTATCTAGAGTCTTAACCAGGTTGGGCAGACCACGCGTGGTGCTTTCATCCGAGGAGTTCTGGGCGAGGACGAGTGGACCTGCACATTGGATTACCTACCCCGACGACTGCTGAGCCTTATACGGCATGGAATATCTATTTGCTTTGGTGCTTTGATTTGTGGAGCGGATAATCGCCAACACCGGTGAGTGTTGGATTTACCCCGAGAGGAGCCAAGGTGAGACGGCGCTCAGACCAGACTGAGGTCGCCTCGCTTCTTCTTCGTTGTGGACCGACAGCGACAGCTACAGCTATCGTCTACAAGAGAGCCCAAGTGTATTCATCTGCGGATCAAGGTTCTACGGGCACTGTGTTCTGTACCTGGACTCTCCCTAGAAATCGTTGACCAGACGGGATACAGCCGACGGCTCTCCTACCCCCCCTACTGGCTTACAACCGGCGGGACCCCTGCAGTATATTATCCAGCTATAATCATTAAGTGACCATAGATATAATCCCCTAAGAGCCAGGTTGTATACTTGCTTCCTGTGTAACCAGAGATTGGACATTCAGTGTTGATTTGCATACGAGTACTCATTTGCCTTACAAGAGCATTCAATTCAAATCATAAATGTAATAAGTAACTATTATATGTACCTTTTGCTATATATTAAATATTTGACTATTACCTTTGTGTGGACCTGATTTCATATGTGGGAAAGTGTTCATCATACTTAGATATCGTGTACTGTATGGCCAGTAATTAAAGTACATAAAGCGGTAGTGGTTTAATGATACCATACTTATCAATACAGTCAGGGAATTGTACCCCTCAGTTACATCCAGTGTTCACTTTTTATAAGGTATTGTCTTGGTAAATTACCATAATCCTATACTGTGAATGTTACCAACAAACTCCTAAATGCACTGAAACAATGGTTGATTATCCTCCAGTGTTCACTTTTTATAAGGTATTGTCTTGGTAAATTACCATAATCCTATACTGTGAATGTTACCAACAAACTCCTAAATGCACTGAAACAATGGTTGGTTATCATCACAGTGTTCACTTTTTATAAGGTATTGTCTTGGTAAATTACCATAATCCTATACTGTGAATGTTACCAACAAACTCCTAAATGCACTGAAACAATGGTTGGTTATCATCACAGTGTTCACTTTTTATAAGGTATTGTCTTGGTAAATTACCATAATCCTATACTGTGAATGTTACCAACAAACTCCTAAATGCACTGAAACAATGGTTGGTTATCATCACAGTGTTCACTTTTTATAAGGTATTGTCTTGGTAAATTACCATAATCCTATACTGTGAATGTTACCAGCATATAATGCACAGCAACAATGGTTGGTACTGATGACTTGTCACCCAGTTTATTGAACATATTTTACAATAAAAATGTTCATGGCATCAAAGTTTCAAGTTTTCTGCATTGTAAAGTATTCTGTATTTTATAATAATGTTGTCTGGACCTACACCAGTAGTTATAACTTACTTGTTCATTAGCGCCAGGCATATCAATCAAATTACCAACAAAGTAATCAATCAATCAAACAAATCAATCTATGAATCAAACTATCAACAAAACAATCAAACATTCTATCAATCAAATGACCAACAAAGTAATCAATCAATCAAACAAATCAATCTATGAATCAAACTATCAACAAAACAATCAAACATTCTATCAAGCAAATTACCAACAAAACAATCAAACATTCTATCAATCAAATGACCAACAAAGTAATCAATCAATCAAACAAATCAATCTATGAATCAAACTATCAACAAAACAATCAAACATTCTATCAATCAAATGACCAACAAAGTAATCAATCAATCAAACAAATCAATCTATGAATCAAACTATCAACAAAACAATCAAACATTCTATCAATCAAATGACCAACAAAGTAATCAATCAATCAAACCAATCAATCTATGAATCAAACTATCAACAAAACAATCAAACATATTATCAAGCAAATTACCAACAAAACAATCAAACATTCTATCAATCAAATGACCAACAAAGTAATCAATCAATCAAACAAATCAATCTATGAATCAAACTATCAACAAAACAATCAAACATTCTATCAATCAAATGACCAACAAAGTAATCAATCAATCAAACAAATCAATCTATGAATCAAACTATCAACAAAACAATCAAACATTCTATCAAGCAAACTATCAACAAAACAATCAAACATTCTATCAATCAAATGACCAACAAAGTAATCAATCAATCAAACAAATCAATCTATGAATCAAACTATCAACAAAACAATCAAACATTCTATCAATCAAATGACCAACAAAGTAATCAATCAATCAAACAAATCAATCTATGAATCAAACTATCAACAAAACAATCAAACATTCTATCAAGCAAACTATCAACAAAACAATCAAACATTCTATCAATCAAATGACCAACAAAGTAATCAATCAATCAAACAAATCAATCTATGAATCAAACTATCAACAAAACAATAAAACATTCTATCAATCAAACCAATAAAACAATCTGTCAAACAATCAATCAATCAAACCATCCATCCATCCATCCCAGTCTAAATTGCTTTATAACACGTTCAGTACCTATTATCACCCCGCCGGCACACCTTTCATAAAAGTGCCTGTAACTTCTGTTCTAAATAATTTACCTCCACTTTTATCTTTTGTTGACGTTTTTTAACTTGTAATTGTGAACGAACGAAGACATGCAGAAACAAACGGTTTTTTGCATTGTGTACATCAACTTGTCGTCTTCAAATGAGCCCAACCATTTCCCCATAGTTATAATATAAAATATAGAAATAGCTCCGCTAAGATCATGAGATATGCTAGAATCGTCCAGGAATCCTGGCAACCCACAGTCATTTTCCGGATTTTTGGCCGGCACCCAAAGTGTTAACATTTACAGTCTGTCATTTTTAGTAGTATTATAATAATATACAACATTTACAACTTAATCAAGTGCAAACTTAAGTGTATAATCTGGCAGTAAAAATGTTTGATCATTTTTTAGTGAGTACCGAACAGCACTGCTTTTCCACTAATGCTTAATAGGGCTGAAACCATTATTCAACATTATTGACAAATCACTGGGTAACATTATCACGTCTCATGCCATCTCGTATCATTGCTATGCCGATGATACTCAACTCTTCCTCTCCTTTCCTCCCTCAGATATGTCTGTCCGTCATCTCCGCCCTGGATGACCACCAACCACCTTGTCCAATCAACAGTCATCTCCCGCCTCGACTACTGCAATGCACTGCTTGCTGGTCTACCGGCCACTGCCACCAAGCCTCTTCAACTCATTCAGAACGCTGACCAAAGTCAGCCCATGTTACTCCACTTCTTAGGGACCTGCACTAGCTCCCCATCGCCGCACGAATCCGCTTTAACACATTGGGTGCCAGAAACGAGAAATCTTGTTGTTGGCCGCCATGCGTTGAGTGCCAATGACGAGAAATCTCATTATTTAATCATTATTTCTTTTATTAGTGATATCCATTCATTTTTCATCCATCCAGCCTCACGTTATCATTGGGACTGGCTCTGATCTCGAAAAGGGCAAATACCGCCCCTATCGTCTCCCGGATGGTATTGAACCCATTGGATTGGAGTCAATGAAAATGCATGAGAAAAAAAAACAACAGGCTCTACATTTGACTTCTGAGCCATGTAACCTGAGACTATTGCATTCATTGAGGCAACCGAAAGCAGCGTGGATTATCTGTTTCGAGGTCTAACGTTGGATCAATAAACGCGATCGATATTTGGAATGGCGATCAGGAATTGGATTAATCTTTTTGCAGAACATCTGATGTGAGGTAAGGACTTTATTTTACCAGTCTTGGGGTAATCAGATGTTTTTTCACAGATTTCACAACGTGTCTCATATGTGTGTATGACATGTGTGTGTGCGTAACGTTAGCGCCAGGCAGGGCATAGATAATCGATTTTTCAGCCCGCTTCTCTAGCGTGCATAAGTACACATATACTATCGTTAATCTAGCGTTTATTTGAAAACGATTCATAAATAGGCCGAAAAATTACAACGTGTTTTGTGTATTCCAGTAAAGGGCTATTTTCGCGTATTTTTCTGGAATCACTAGAAATCTTCAAAACTATACTCGTATTCAAAACGGTATAAAACGGAAATGTACTGATGAAAAAACAATCCGTTTCGTACATGTTGACTGCAAGCAAGTCATTGATAAGCGACGGTTGTATTAGACACGACACGCCGACCTCCGGTCTAAGTCTTCTGGCCTCCTCAGACCTAAAATTACATTAGACTATTCCTTCTAAAAAGTTAAGAAAATATATATATTATTGCTACAGACATCCCAGAATAAATTGATTAGGACTGTTTTGAATTTATCTTCCCGTACCCATGTTGGCCGCTCCCAGTTCATAGGACTAAATTGGTTGTCAGTTGAAGACAAAATTAATTATTTGAAGCTGAGTATTACCCATAAAATAATGAACAGTTCCGTTCCAAAGTATTTAAAAGATTATTTTAAACTCGTCAGGGAGACTCATGACTATGCCACCAGAGCAAGTGGAACGGATATTGTCCCCTGTAGGATTAAGAGTGAGGCTGGGAAAAATACCTTCCAGTATTAAGCAGCTTTACAATGGAACCAGCTACCATCTCAGATAAAAAGATTGTCACGATTAGGTATTTTAAAAGAGCAGTGCCTTGCCGCCCGACAATTTTAAACTGAAGCAGTTTATTTTGTATATGTGTTGTTTTATATTGTAGTGCAAGAGTTATGTATTTTTTATCTTAAGTGTTTATTGGAATGAAATGTTGTTTTAACGTGTTTTCTGCACCTTGCTAAGACCTACCTGTGCCGACTATTGCTGTGACAGACGAGGACCACAATGGAAATAAGTCTCTGACTTTATTGTGTGATAATTCCTCAAACAATGCAATGCATGTGATGGTTGTGGCCCAATTGGGTTTTAAATCCTGTGTGTATTTTTAACATCTGTTTAAATAAATTCATTCATTCACCCAAACGGAAGTAAATGAACAACAAATAGTTTACGGGCCAACGCTATGTCAAATAAACTGCTGGCCGATACAACTTACTTGTAATCACTGTGTAATAACGACTGTGTTCATTAACTCTTAACGTGCAACGGCCCGGCCCCTCTTGAGGACGATTTGCCCACCGGTGCAACGTGCCACTTTGCCGACCTCTAGCGGCTCGGGTGTGCATATTTTTTAATACAATATATAGATGAAATTAAAACCCTATTTCGGTTCTCGAGTTACATGCCGATATGTGAGGCGTGCGCCGAAGTACACGGCAGACTTTTTATTTTTTCAAATACCACCCCTGACTTCCTCCTCTACCTCCGTCAATCATTTGGCCATCTTGAAAATGATTGGACAGGGTTGTAACTTGTAACCAATGAGTCTGGCTTTCCAATGATACTACACGTGGGAATGAGTGAATCAGGGATCTAGGTGAAAAGTCACTTTCTCACTTTTTACCAAAATCGCTGATAATCACTCATTTCTGAACGGATTTTTATGAAATTTGGACATGTACTACACAAGACTTCAGGATATGGGCCAGGGTTTCAGTTAGAAAAAATTGTTGCCGGTCTCAGTGTCTGGTAGATTTCAATCTACCGGACAAATGGGATCAATTCCGGTCAGAGTTTATTGAGCTTAAAAACAATTGATAGGCCTATATAAAGAATGACATCCTCAAGGCATTTATAATATTTTAACTTAAAACTAGGCTACTTTTGCGTATATACAGTCATTAATATATTCCAAATAAAATAAGTCCCTCGAGACTTCGTGCTGCTGCCGACTTGAGGTGTCGGTGGGCAGTCTGCCCGACATTAATAAACAGCAGTCTGTTATAATCACATTTTTATGAGCTAACGAATTCCGACATTTGTATTAATTATATCAAGCGAAGAACTGAGAAATTTGGCAGAGAGAGACGGCAACATTATCGTGGGTTTGCGTGATGAATATCTCCACCTCCCAACGACTTCAGTGCTGTATTTGCAAGAGCATGCAGCTGCAGAGCCGCAGAGCCAGCTGTGTTTTCAGGTCCGGTCTGGGGACCGCTCAGCAGCGCCCCCCACCCAACAGCTGAATTGCCAATGGCTGAATTGGAGTACTGCACAGTAGAATCCAAGGATATAAGAGAGGAGGAAGGAGGAACACGAGAAAAGGCGAGATAAAAACGACCCCAGGAGAAGTACAAAGGAGGGCGCAGGAGATGATTCAGGCTGCCATGACACAGTGGGAAGCTAGCATGATGCAGTGGGCAGCTAGCATACGGGCTGGCATCCAAGCCGAAATGCAGAGTGTGTTGGCTAGCCAACAGGCTAGCGCAGTAGCTAACCAGGAGCTACAAGCTAGCATACAGGCTAACGCAATGTGTTACAAAGGGTCAGATTAAACCGAATATATATATTTATTACTTGAGATATATTGTATAGTATTTGTATATCGTCTGATATCCCTTGTATATTCTTTGTACATATACACGGAATATCCCTTTACCTAGTACAGGCCAGACCATAATATTCGTTCTCCTATTGGACAGCGACCCCCTAGGCGCCATGGCCATACCCCCAATGTCTAGTTCAAAGTCACCGCTAGGACATGTCTCAACATGCCCAGGTTTGCGCAGTAATACGAGACCGAAATAAGGCTGGTACTAGATTATTCACCTTACGTATAAATACGGCGCAGGTGGATACAGATGCACTTAGTAACTAAAAGCAGAAGCCTTCACCACGATACAACGTGCTGTGAAGTGGGCCCGTCTTTGCCCCGAAATAGAGCCTTGAGACCGCGTGCGAATTGATAGCTGAAGTGTCAGAGTTTAACGCTGTATCGTCGAGTTCGACCTATTCTATTATTAAGTAATAGTCTATTATGTATAGTGTATCGTGCGGCTACCGTTCTACAGTGACCAGCATTACCAACGTTTCATCGTACCGAGCTAGTGTGCTTATCCAGGCTGGGCGGCCTAACCTTGTGCCGCCATCCGAGGAGCCCTAGACGAGAACCGTGTGGATATGTACACTGGATAACCTACACCGACGAATGCAGAGCCCTTTTCGGCTGGATTATATTGCTTTGGTCCTGTGGCTGCTGGAGCAGAGAACCGTCTACCCCCACTACCGTGTGGGATTTACCCTGTGAGGAGCCCCGTCGAGCCCGCCTCTAGGACTCAGAGGCTGGCTAGCTTTCATCCATGCTGCAGTGCATACCAGAGAATAGCTGTTGCTTTGTCTACGGACCAAGGGATTATTGCACCGTCTCCTGTACCTGGAGTCTCTTTATTCCTCGTTGATCCAGACTTTTGCTCCCGACAATTCCTCTCCCCTGCTGGCTTACAACCGGAGGGAACCCCCCTAGTATCTCCAGCTGACCTACGAGTGTACCTTATATAATTCTTATGCTACAGGTGGTATTAATTATCACCATCGTAATATGCTCATGGACTTACGCTCTTGACCTATTCATGCACATTCTTCGCCTTACAAGCGCGACTCTAATTCTCAATACTGTACGATAATATTGATGCTCTTCTAATAAATATTCCAAACAGGACTTTCTTTGTTAAGCCGTGTTATTGTGTGGGTGTTCATCACATATACCTGTGTACTGTATGGCCAGTAGTAAAGTACATAACTCAGTAGTGGTTTAATGATACCATACTTATTCAATATAGTCAGGGAATTGTACCCCTCAGTTACACAATGGCTATCCAAGCTAACACACGGAACATCCAGGGCAACATCGATGGACTCGGGGAGGAGTTGGAGAAAGGTCGGGGAATACAAGCTAACGTTGGATCGCAGCGAGGCCTGGCTGGAGCTGGAAAAAGAGCTGCAAGCTAACATGGAAGTTAACACGATGAAAATGGCGCAGCGGGAGATGCAAGCTAACGGGACGTTGGACCGAAGCGAGGCCTGGCTGGAGAGGGAGCTACAAGCTAACAAGGCCGGCGCGCGGACTGAACTCGATGCAAAGCGGGGTGTTCGGAGGAGCATGGAGGCTGGTTCGGGAGAGGTGAAACGGCCGGCCCCCGGGGGACGGACAGGGAGATGCTGGATACAATCAGACCAACCAGGACTCGGGCACCGAGGCCGGCCGGACCATCCGCACACGAGATGCAGGCGCGGAGGCCGCCCGGGCCGGCCAAGATGCGAACACGGAGGCCACACAGACCAACCGGGATCCGAGCACCGAGAACAACCGGACCAGCCAGAACTCGATTAACGAAGTTTCACACACCAAGCAGGACTCGAGCACTGAGTCTGAGGTCATACACACCAACCAAGATTCAATATAACATATGCATATTAGGGCTGGGCGATATGGCCTCTAAATGATATTGCGATATTTCCTCTAAAGCACTTAAAAATGCCCATTACATTTTAAAATAACATAAATGAAAGTGCACTCTTTGTCCATACCACTAGACTAGGCATTTTAAAATAACATAAATGAAATTGCACTCTTTGTCCATGCCACTAGACATTTTTAAATAACATAAATGAAAGTGTACTCTTTGTCCATACCAGTAGGCATTTTAAAATAACATAAATGAAATTGCACTCTTTGTCCATGCCACTAGACATTTTAAATGAAAGTACACTTTTTGTGCATAATGTCAAACAACAGGTCTGGTCAAAAAACGGTAAACTAAAAATTACTGCATTTTGTGCATGGTTGTGTCCTGTGTGTTTGTGACAACCAGTCAGTACCAACAGGTATCTAGAGGTTTTGTGCCAAAAACACAAGCCTATCAACTAGGGATGCTCCGAATGGGAAATTCTTGGCCGAAACAGATACCGAAAATAGGAAACAGTTGGCCGAAAACCGAAAACCGAATGCCGAAAATGATTAATATGAATATATATATAATGTATTTTTTATTTTTATTTTTTTTGCTACCTGATTATGGCAAAAGACATGATTATGGCAAAACTTAACTTAAATAATATTAATAATCACTATCATGGGCCCATAAAACATTTATTCAGCACTTTTGAATGCATACATTAATTCCAGACTGACTGCTGAAAGATTGTACAATTTAAACATTTTCTCTTTGCATACAACAAAATGTGCATTAAAGTCAAGTGCATTTTCTTTTCTCTGTAGGATAACTACAACAAGTGCATTCAGAACAAAGCCAAGGTGCTTTAAAACTGCATAAAGATCTGCATAAAGACACACACACACACACAAGAGGTGTTGATGTACTTGATGTTTGTTTGTTGTGTTGCATATTTGAAATATACTTCAATCAAATCAAATCCCCCCTCTTAAAAACAAAACCCTGTGTTTAACCTAGCCATCTATAAAACATCATGCTAAAACTGTGAAACAAATGGCATACTCCCCTAAAGAAAGAAATACATAGCAAACATGACTCAGTTATGCAATAGTGCCGCTGCTTTTTATTTGGTTAAAATCTTTTAGTTAATAAGAATAAAAGACTACAATATGACTACAACGATTTGATGACGGCTTCCTGTCCTCGCATTTCCATTTGCGGTTTAACGTTAAATTTTCAACAACAGATTGCTGCTAAATTAAACACTTCATGGAAACGGAGTAACGTTAACGGTATGTCGAGTTCATACGTGTAGTGTAGTATGAACTCGACATACCGTTAACGTTACTCCGTTTCAAGTGTTGCTGCCACCGTTGTGTCGCAGATGGATGGTACACTGTTAGCTCCGGCATAGCTAATCCGCTCCTAGAGACTATCAGTATCAACGGTCAATCACTCCATTCTAATGGACAAGCTAAAAGCAATTGGTTTTGATAGCTTATCAGTGAGCTGGATGCAATCCTACCTGGAGGGGAGAGAACAGATGGTAGAGGTAAACGGTACTCTATCCCCCCCCCTCACAGTGAGCTGTGGTGTTCCACAAGGAAGCATACTAGGACCGCTACTCTTCCTAATTTATGCAAATGACATGTCGTCAGCCTGTGACTGCAACTTGTTCCTGTTTGCGGACGACTCAGCCCTGCTGGTCTCTGACAAGAACAAATTGCAGGTTGAAAAAACCCTCAGCACGGAACTAGGCAAAATCTGCATATGGCTCGCTGATAACAAACTATCATTACACATGGGCAAAACAGAGTCCATTCTCTTCGGTTCAAATAACAAACTCAGCAAGACCGACGGATTCTCAGTTACAGTGGGTGACAATATTGTCACAAGGAAAGACGAAATTACCTACCTGGGTTCCATCCTAGAGGCAAATCTTTCCTGTGACAAAATGGCATCCAATGTAATAAAAAAAGTCAACCAACGAACTAGATTCTTGTACCGGATCTCCTCTCTGGTAAACAAGAATACCCTGAAGACTCTGGCAGGAGCACTCATTCAAGGGTACTATGACTATGCGTGCACCTCATGGTACCAAAGCACCTCAAAGGCGCTTAAAACAAAATTACAAACATCACAAAACAAACTGGTCAGACTACTACTTGACCTGAACCCGAGAACCCACCTCACCCCTGCCCACTTTGCCAACCTAGGATGGCTTAGAGTAGACGACAGAGTACAGCAACTTGCAATGGGCCTGGTCTACAAGATACACTATACGACCGGGGTGCCCATGTACATGTCAAAATACTTCCCAAAGGTCAGTGAATACCACAACCACTACACCAGAGGAAGCTCAACAAATCATGTTAAACCCAGATTCGGCTCAAACAAGGGACTAAACACGTTTCGCAATTATGCCACAACAATGTGGAACGCCCTACCTAAAGCTGTAAAGGAATGTGAATCCCTGCCCACATTCAAAACCGCTCTTAAAGAGCACCTACGGGAGGCTGCAATTCGAAACTGGCCACCGTAAATGCCCAAAACCCCCACCACCTCCTAATAGACAGTCTCCTCACCACCGCATGTATATATTCCCTCCCCGCCGTATGTATATTTCCCTCCCACCCACCCACCCCCTCCTAATGTACAGTCCCCTCCCCATCATATGTATATACGCTGTCAGGATCTAGGGGTAACAGTACTGTATATTTGAATACCGTTATGTCACAAATGTATCAGTACTAAATACCTATATGTCCATATGCCATAAATGTCATGTATGTTGTGTATGTCATAAATGTCTATATGAATTGAAAATGGGGGACCCTGATGGAAACAAGACAAACGTCTTTCTCAGGTCTGCATCCCCTTAACAATTGTATGTATTGAGCCGTACTGTATTGTACCCATTCTGCAATCTGTTAAATAAAGTTTTCATTCATTCATTCATTCATCTGGCTTGAGGGCTGCCCGGTGGCATGTAACTATGTTGCCACAGGTACTAAATAATCGTTCCGATGGGGAACTGGTGGCGGGCTGTTTCAGAATAAATAAAATAAATAACTCGCTAAACTCTTCTTTCACATATCCTCTTTCCCCGTCTCCTCCAAACAACATGTGCACTGACTTGGCACCGCCTCTCTGTGTGTGTGTGTGTGTGTGACGTAGTGTGGGCGCGCCGCGGGTGTGTGAGAGAGAGGAAAGCAGGAGTCTGCACGCTGCAGCGCTTCTCGAGGAAAGCACTGCGAGTGTCCTCTCGGCCGCAGCGCCATATAAACTGACGCGACAACATATACTCGATGTTCGCGATATAGTACAGTACTACATCTCATGTAGAACAATCCGCGATACATCGAGTATACTCGATATATCGCCCACCCCTAATGCATATAATTAGATAGTGAATGGAGGTTATGATCCAAGACACACGGCAGACAACACACAGACCACTGGGAATACAGACAAGGTAAACACATTAGTTGGGAAAATTGGGACTTGATTCGGGACATATAATACAAATAACACGTACTGGACTAAACTGTGGACACAGGCACACATGACACACAGCTATGGGGTCGGGGAACATGGGGAATCACATTCGGAGACCTGACCGGGAGCTCAGGAAATGTACTATCATATGAAAGATAAGAATTCAAATAAAATGTTGGACAATAATAGGGACATTGGAGAATCCCCCCAGGAGATATCCGTCGTTATAGGAGGGGGCCTCTCCAGGAGAGCCTTACCCCTCCAACGGGGGTTAAACAGGGTTAAAAAGAACTACCTGGGAAGTGCCAATTGTCTTTAGTCTTCTTTTATATTATTTCTTCAGAGTTGTGTTAGAATAGCAGTTGCTTTAAATGTGCACATGGACAAATATGAAGGGACAAGAATTCAAAATGTTGGACATGAAGAGAGGCTTGGAGAACCTTCTTTGGGAGGTATCTCAGTCTCTGGGGGGGGGGGCTTCTCCAGTGGGAGGGCTGATCCCCCTCCAAACCGCCAACCGGGGAAAGAGTGCGAAATATAACCATTTATATTCATGTCATTTTTTCTTATTGTGTTTTGTTCGTTTAGTTTCATAAATGTAGGCGGTGATGTCGGTGACATGGGAGGTACAGAGGTGGGCAGGCTGGGTTCAGTGGGGGGGGGGGGGGGGGGGGGGGTCATCGTTCCGGCGGTTCGATCCGGGGGAGGGGGGGGCCTTGCGTGTTGTGGGATTGGTGTGGGGGGGTGGGGTTTCCTGGGGTCCTCGGCCGCCATGGCCGGGCGGTCTGGTCTCCGGGCCGGGGGGGCACCGGGCTTGGGGTCGCGGGGCCATGGAGGCGTGGTGCTTAGGCCTTCTGCGGGCCTGGGCTTGGGGCGCTCATGGGCCGGGGGCCTGGCGGTCGGGCGGGGGCGGGTGGGAGCTCGGGAGGCTCGGCTCCGCGCATGGTGGACCAGGATATGGGGGTGTTCTGTCTCTCGGGGAGGAGGGCGGGAGGGAGGGGTTTCTCTCGGGGGATCAGAGCGGCTGGGCTTTGCCCGGCGGGGCCCTGTGTGTTGGGAGGACGATGGGCGAGGGGTGGGGCTCTCGGGGGCATGGGAAATAGCGGCTTGGCTCGGTGGGGGGGGGAGTCCCCTATCCTTTCCCCTACTGGGCCTGGCCCAATTGATTCAAGGGACCCGTGTCACTGGGGGCCCGGCTGCGAGCGCAGCGGCCTGGGATATGGGGGGCTCCAATGGGCTTAACTCAGGGGGGGATGTACAGGGGTCTGGATGGCTGAACGAGGCCATATTCAAGGGACCCATGTCTGTATGTTGTTATGTTATGGATGTCACTGTAAATATTGTGTTGTATGTCTATAAATGTTAAATAAAAATTTAAGTTAAAAAAAAAAATAGGTTAACTTTCACAATAACGTTATGGCATGTCAAGGTGCAGTCAACCAACCCTACTGCTTCCAGCTGCTTATTCCAGCTCAAACATGTGCACTGGCTCACTGACACTAATGAGGTATCTCAAACATGCGTACTGGCTCACAGACACTGATGAGGTATCGAATGACATTCCAAATGTCTATACCACAGCATTTTTTCGATACTCGATAGTATTGAAGCAATTTGATTGATACCATAAAAGTATTGCATTTCGATACCCAGCCCTAATCACGAAATTCGATAGATTGGGCGCCTTGGGTAAAACTAGATTCACGTCACCTGTGACGTAGCCTGAAACTCCCCAATCAGGTCTCTGACATCAAGGCCACCTAATCATCCCTTCCCCTTAAATTGGCTGTCAATCCCTGTCTCCTGAGCCATTCAGCCATTGTGTAGTGTGATGTGTGCCAGTGTATGGCAGCCATTGAGCCTGTGTAGCCTAAGGTTGGGTGCTACCAGTGGTGGTGAAGGAGGCAATTTCCACCCTATGGTGTAAAGTGCTTCGAGTCTGAGAAAAGTGCTATATAAATGTAATGAATTAATTATTATTAATTAAACTCAGAATGTTTAGCCAAAGTTAGCAGACTACAATGACTGGGGGTCGATGGGGGAACGTAGTAGAACACACTTACTTGAGGCCAGGTAGGTCTTTCACACTCGCTGTGATCTCTCCTGCCTCTGGGGTCAACTTCTCCACCAGCTCCAACGCCCCCCAGAATGAC
This sequence comes from Notolepis coatsorum, assembly GCF_963971535.1. NCBI lineage: Eukaryota > Metazoa > Chordata > Actinopteri > Aulopiformes > Paralepididae > Notolepis > Notolepis coatsorum. Next base: position 37,508,383 of record NC_140166.1, on the reverse strand, counting down.
TTGTTCTGACCCAGGAACGTCTTCTTAGCTGATGGTTAAAAGGAAATGGATTTCAGTTACAGAATAGAGGCACAAGGAGTATATCTGGATTTCAGGTGGTAATGGATGGACTGGGGAAAATGTAACCCTTTCACTACCACACTACATAGGGTTAACCCTTTCACTGCCACACAACAAAGGGATAATTGGGTAGTGGGTAGTGAAAGGGTTATCCTTCTGTAGTGTCAGTGAAAGGGTTAACCCTTTGGTAGAGTGGTAGTGAAAGGGTTAAGAGGGATCGTCCACATTTTTTATAAGCCAGCCTTTCAACATGTGTGTTTTATGGCACACTGGAAGCAGATAATATTAGCATTAGTGCTAATCATACAGGCAGGAAGCATGTTAAGATTTAGTTGCTAAGCATCAGTCATGCCTTATGACCCACACTGCCACTAGCCGGCTTAGCATAACATATTGTGCATTTCTGATATTGAAGCAGGCGTTTGCCTATTCATTTTCCAAGACGCAAAGTAAGTATAGAAACTATAAACCAGAGAAGTACCTTGAGAAAACTGGAAGCTAGTCGATATGGTTGGGTAGCGGTTCCAACATTGTCTGTATTAGACTAGATCCAGACTAGATCCAGACTAGATCCAGACTAGATCCTGACTAGAACCAGACCCAATCACTACACTGATTTCGGTGCCTCATTGTGGTATCACGCCTCATGAATAACAATCATCCATCGCCCTATTATTTTCTCTCACCTGATGTGTTGGCATGGTTTTTATTAAAGAATATAAATAGGGTTGATTTTGACAACGTAGAGGAACCAACACTGTTGTAAAGTATCTGTTTTGGCACAAACTAGGGATGCACCGAAATTTCGGCCACCGAAAGTTTCCGGCCGAAAATGGCCAAAAATTAGTTTTTTCACCGAAAATATATCACCGAAACAGAAACAACCTGTAACCTAACGCGTGTTGTTGTGATGATGTCATCAAAACGCGGATTCAGTCATTACATGCGCGCAGTGAACTCTTCAGTCCTGCGTGATACTGTTTCTATGTAAACTCCGCGCGCAACGAGTCCAATAAATGCGTCTTTAACATGCTTTATCCTTATTTACTATATGCCCGTCGCGGTTAATCACTGAGTGATCTAATATGCATATTATTCAGAGCGAGAGGGGGAGGGATTGTGTTTCTCACATTGACGCTGTCTGTCGCGCGTCTACTGTGCCAAAGTCAAGAGAGCACGTTCATCTGGGGACTAGAAAGGTGCGCTCAGTAGAGCACAGATGTCTCTCTCTCTCTCTCTGATTGATAACTTTATTAACAGATTGCAGAATGGGTACAATACAGTACAGCTCAATACACACAATTGTTAAGGGGATGCAGACCAGAGAAAGACTTTCGTCTGGTTTACATCAGGGTCCCCCATTTTCAATTAATCAGGACATATATGACATACATGACATACAGATAGACAGTACTGCTACATCTATACATTTATGACATACCAGATTTGCAAATACAGTACTGTTTGTGATACAAAAAGACCCATAATAGTGATTTATTATTTAAGTTAAGTTTTGCCATAATAATATATATTTCCATAATCAGGTAACTGAACAACATTGGTAAAAAAAAATCTATTCTATGAATCATTTTCGGCCTTTCGGCATTCGGCCAACTGTTTCCTATTTTCGGTATCGGTTTCGGCCAAGAATTTCCCATTCGGTGCATCCCTAGCACAAACGATACCTGTCCCAAACCCTACAAATCAGCAGACAAACACAAAGGCCAGACCAGTTACACAACGACACAATAATCCCTCAAGTAACCCAATAAACTACTATAAGAGGTAGTACGGTAATTTTGTGTGCGTCCGTTAGGAGAAATGGGCTTATTGTGGTGGAGATATTTATCAAGTCAATGTAGGCAGGTATGCAATAGGCTGGCAATCAAGTAGTTATGACAGAATGATATGTTTCATACATACTTTTTAAGCCGTGCTTCAGACAGTGAGTGAAGGTGCTCCCATAGTCGAGCAGACTGTACACAGAGCAACTCCGCTGAGGTCCGCGCGGACTCAAAGGGAGTCAAAGCAGACCCACAGCAGAGTGCAAAGTGCGAAGCTCCTATTTTCTGACGCGCGGACGTCCGCTGAGATCAAAAGCTCAAAGAGTCCGCGCGGACCTCCGCGGAGTCTGCTCTGTGTACAGTCTGCTCGACTATGGGAGGGCCTTGAGTGTTTCAAACATACTTTTTAAGCCATGCTTCAGTGAGTGAGTGTTTCAAACATACTTTTTAAGCCGTGCTTCAGTGAGTGAGTGTTTCAAACATACTTTTTAAGCCGTGCTTCAGACAATGAGTGTTTCAAACATACTTTTTAAGCCATGCTTCAGTGAGTGAGTGTTTAAAACATACTTTTTAAGCCGTGCTTCAGTGAGTGAGTGTTTCAAACATACTTTTTAAGCCATGCTTCGGACAATGAGTGTTTCAAACATACTTTTTAAGCCGTGCTTCAGACAATGAGTGTTTCAAACATACTTTTTAAGCCGTGCTTCAGACAGTGCTCCATCACAACAAAGAACTGCTGCAGGGGTGCATAGTCGGAGTCCAGCGTGCGGCCGAGGTTCAGAGCCGACTCGATCAGGCCCTTGATGCTCAGCTTGGCCATGTTCATCAAGTTAAGCCTTTCGATTGCGATGGGATCCTTGGGATCTAGAAAGAGAGAAGAGGGAAATAAATCAATCAAGTGTGACCTGGTGCAAAGTAACTTTATACCCAGGCAACAAAGAGTTAAAAAAACAAACATACAGTATCTATCAAACAAACTATTGTTATACCAGACAACAAAGAGTTAAAAAACAAACTATCAAGCAAACTATTGTTATACCAGACAACAAAGAGCAAAAAAAAAAAAAAAAACGATCATTCTACCCAGGCAACACATACTCTATATACTTAAGCTCATTGGACCTCATTCACTAACTCAATTACGAAAAGGTTATGAAGAAGTTCTTGGGCCAGTTCTGGCATTCACAAACGGATTCTTATCTGGGATTCGTTCTTAGCTAAGAACAGGTTTTAAGAATGCGGAAAAACAGTCGTAGATAGGCCAGATTGTGTTCTTAAGGGCTTAATTTCATTTGTGAGAAATCATTGGTGATTGCGTTCACATAGATTCTAGGGGTGGGAATCGCCAGAGACCTCACGATACGATACTATGGCGATACTTGCGTCACGATACGATAGTATCACGATACTAAATATATCGCGATACGCTGAGTATTGCGATTTTATTTTTTCAAATTTTATTTATTACCTTTTTTCAACTGCAAAGTAAAACTTTGTCAACATGTTTTATCTAATAAAATAAAGTTCAGTCTGTTCATCTCACTTCAATAATTTTTATTGCAGAACATGGTATTTTCTCAAGCAGACAGATGTAAACACTGTAATCTTTGTTGCATGTACCTGACAAACTGAACTGTTTGTATTACAGTCATATTCCAACTTAACTGAATGCACATGTGTGTGTGTGGACTACAGTACTATTACAGGTATTGAAATGAACAATGCAACTTCCTTATACAAAAAAAAATATTATGAATAATTAAATATCGATACTTGCCGTCCCTGTATCGATACAGTATCGCCACGCAAAGTATCGCGATACTACTATGTATCAATTCCCCCCCCCCTCCCTAGTCATTCTACAGACATTTATAGTCATGATTCAACAAGGCATCGTGATGTCCTAAAATAAATAAAAGCACTACACAAACACTGCAACTGGCAGTGAACATTTTTATAAATAAGAACTAAACTCAATTGCGTGGATAGCTATAGTGGAATATAGGGCTGCACGATTTTGGGAAATAATCTAATTGCGATTTTTCTGACAGATATTGCAATTGCGATTACATTTGCGATTATAATAAAAAATTTAAATAAGCAGCCCCACAAAGGTTTATTGTAAAATGTGGCTTGCATCTGGCCTACGCGGTGGGTCTTTTCGGGACACAGAGCCTGAAAATGTTTATTTTTACCTGGGAATCGATACCGGTACCCAACGGTACCTTTTTTTCTGTACTTTACTCTCCCTCTCTGAAGTCTAAACTTCACAACACAATCTAAAACCCCTTACCTCCCTCTCCCAAACTTGTATCTCAATGGGACTTCCTGGTTAAAAAAAAAAAAAAGGAAAAAAAAAAAAAAAAAAGGAAAAAAAATTGCATCATTCCAAATCGCGATTTTGATAAAAAATCGATTAATCGTGCAGCCCTAGAATGGAGATTAAACCTTAGATTGAGAGAAGCATTTAAGAAAGCCTAGAGGCTCTTCAGGAGGAAATTAAAAGATGTTTAGACAAAAGTGAGCATGAAAGAGCAACCTTCTTTGAACCTATGTTTGAATAATAACATGAATTTATCCACAGTGAAAAATAATTAATGTAGTATAAAGTGAGAAAACGATTATGTTAACGATAATAATGAAGCAAACAAGTAGGTGCACCGTAAATATTAACAACTGCACCCAATCCCACAGATTAACTGGATTGAGATGAACGGGTCACTAATGCAGAAGCCTGCATTAATAACAGAGAATAAGCACCGTTCGATGAGAGAAATCAACAGATGAGTCAGTTTTCAACGCACTCAAGTTTGGTGATCACGGATAATTCAGTAACTGCCAACTGTTTCTACAAGAGGCACAATAATCCCTCCAACGTTCTACTCAGGGGAGTAAAAGAAACTGCACGGACCTAACTGGTTCGGATCCTTTTTTACATAAATTCTAGCGAAGGACAATAACAATCTCTGAAAAGGCTGGCTTACAAAAATTAAAGACAATTGTATGCCCGGGCAAAACATGATCATTGTAATCTTGATTGTAGGGCTGTACCGAATGTAATTTTTTAACATTCAAAGCTTCTATTGAAGTATTCGAACGAAGCTCGTCATATTTTTTTTTAATAAAAAAATATCCTCAAACTAAATCCTCAATTTGAATAAAGTGATTAATCTGATTAAATTAGTCTTGTTTTTTTTATTAAATCAACTTTCTTTAACTCGTTATAGCCCGCCAATCGAATTCTGCCAACAACGAGTCAACTCGTTATTGGATCGTTATTTCTTTCATTCGCTATTTCCATTCATAAACATGCAGGCAGCTGTGTGTTATCCTTGGGGATGGGTCTGAGATCGCAAAAGTCCAATCCCGCCGACTTGCGGCCGCTATTGCACTCCATTTGAAACGATGTGTTTTGTTTTCTGGGCCGAGCTGTGGCGTGCAGGCGGGGTCTAAATACTCCGGCAAGACAAGTGCTTATAACGATGCATCGATGAGCCCCCCCCCGTTCATGTGCAATGCTGGATAACGTTGGATACACAATCGCGACCAGTATTTGGAATGGTGATCAGATAATTGGATTCTTCTTTTTGCAGTACATCATAGACAAGGTAAGGACTATATGTTATCAATCTTGCGTTGATCCGATAATTCTTTCCCCGCGATCGAAGCGTGTGTGTGGTGTGTGTGTGTGTAATGTATGAATGAATGAATGAATGAAAACTTTATTTAACAGATTGCAGAATGGGTACAATACAGTACGGCTCAATACATACAATTGTTAAGGGGATGCAGACCTGTGAAAGACGTTTGTCTTGTTTCCATCAGGGTCCCCCATTTTCAATTCATATAGACATTTATGACATACATAACATACATGACATTTATGGCATAGGGACATATAGGTATTTAGTACTGATACATTTGTGACATAGGCGGTATTCAAATATACAGTACTGTTACCCCTAGATCCTGACAGAGTATATACATATGATGGGGAGGGGACTGTACATTAGGAGGGGGTGGGTGGGTGGGAGGGGAATATACATACGGCGGGGAGGGAATATAATACATGCGGTGGGGAGGAGACTGTCTATTAGGAGGTGGTGGGGGTTTTGGGCATTTACGGTGGCCAGTTTCGAATTGCAGCCTCCCGTAGGTGCTCTTTAAGGGCGGTTTTGAATGTGGGCAGGGATTCACATTCCTTTACAGCTTTGGGTAGGGCGTTCCACATTGTTGTGGCATAATTGCGAAACGTGTTTAGTCCCTTGTTTGAGCCGAATCTGGGTTTAACATGATTTGTTGAGCTTCCTCTGGTGTAGTGGTTGTGGTATTCACTGACCTTTGGGAAGTATTTTGACATGTACATGGGCACCCCGGTCGTATAGTGTATCTTGTAGACCAGGCCCATTGCAAGTTGCTGTACTCTGTCGTCTACTCTAAGCCATCCTAGGTTGGCAAAGTGGGCAGGGGTGAGGTGGGTTCTGGGGTTCAGGTCAAGTAGTAGTCTGACCAGTTTGTTTTGTGATGTTTGTAATTTTGTTTTAAGCGCCTTTGAGGTGCTTTGGTACCATGAGGTGCACGCATAGTCATAGTACCCTTGAATGAGTGCTCCTGCCAGAGTCCTCAGGGTATTCTTGTTTACCAGAGAGGAGATCCGGTACAAGAATCTAGTTCGTTGGTTGACTTTTTTTATTACATTGGATGCCATTTTGTCACAGGAAAGATTTGCCTCTAGGATGGAACCCAGGTAGGTAATTTCGTCTTTCCTTGTGACAATATTGTCACCCACTGTAACTGAGAAGCCGTCGGTCTTGCTGAGTTTGTTATTTGAACCGAAGAGAATGGACTCTGTTTTGCCCATGTGTAATGATAGTTTGTTATCAGCGAGCCATATGCAGATTTTGCCTAGTTCCGTGCTGAGGGTTTTTTCAACCTGCAATTTGTTCTTGTCAGAGACCAGCAGGGCTGAGTCGTCCGCAAACAGGAACAAGTTGCAGTCACAGGCTGACGACATGTCATTTGCATAAATTAGGAAGAGTAGCGGTCCTAGTATGCTTCCTTGTGGAACACCACAGCTCACTGTGAGGGGGGGGGATAGAGTACCGTTTACCTGATTGATTGATTGATTGAAAAGTTTATTAACAGATTGCAGAATGGGTACAGTACAGTACAGCTCAATACATACAATTGTTAAGGGGATGCAGACCAGAGAAAGACTTTCGTCTTGTTTACATCAGGGTCCCCCATTTTCAATTCATCATAACATACATGACATACAGATAGACAGTACTGCTACATCTATACATTTATGACATATCAGATTTGCAAATACAGTACTGTTTGTGATACAAAAAGTGTCCAGAAAAAGAGTGTATATACATTTGACGTAGAAACTGTACATTGGAGGAGGTTGGGTAGGTGGGGTGGGGTTGGTGGGTGGGGGCTGTACATTGGAGGGGGGGGGGGGTTGGGGTAGGGGGGGGGGGGGACACTGTACACTGTACATTGGAATACTGACAAAGCCATACTTGGTAATTTACTGTACAACTGGGTTAAGACATTTGTAGGGGCCAGTTTCGAATTGCAGTCTCCCGTAGGTGTTCTTTGAGAGTGTTTTTGAAGGTGGGTAGTGATTCACATTCCTTTACAGCTTTGGGTAGGGCGTTCCACATTGATGTGGCATAATTGCTAAACGTGTTTAGTCCCTTGTTTGAGCCGAATCTGGGTTTAACATGATTTGTGGAGCTCCCTCTGGTGTTGTGATCGTGGTATTCACTGACCTTTGGGAAGTATTTTGACATGTACATGGGTACCTTGGTCGCGTAGTGTATCTTGTAGACCAGGCCCATTGCAAGTTGCTGTACTCTGTCGTCTACTCTAAGCCATCCTAGGTTGTCAAAGTGGGCCGGGGTGAGGTGGGTTCTAGGAGTCAGGTCAAGCAGTAGTCTGACTAGCTTGTTTTGAGATGTTTGTAATTTGTTTTTTAGTGCCTTTGAGGTGCTTTGGTACCATGAGGTGCAAGCATAGTCGTAGTACCCTTGAATGAGTGCTCCTGCCAGAGTCTTCAGGGTATTCTTGTTTACCAGAGAGGAGATCCGGTACAAGAATCGAGTTCGTTGGTTGACTTTTTTTATTACATTGGATGCCATTTTGTCACAGGAAAGATTAGCCTCTAAGATGGAACCTAGGTAGGTAATTTCATCTTTCCTTGTGACAATATTGTCACCCACTGTAACCGAGAAGCCGTCGGTCTTGCTGAGTTTGTTATTTGAACCGAAGAGTATGGACTCTGTTTTGCCCATGTGTAATGATAGTTTGTTGTCGGCGAGCCATATGCAGATTTTGCCTAGTTCCGAGCTGAGGGCTTTTTCAACCTGTAACTTGTTCTTGTCAGAGACCAGCAGGGCTGAGTCGTCCACAAACAGGAACAAGTTGCAGTCACAAGCTGACGACATGTCATTTGCATAAATTAGGAATAGTAGCGGTCCTAGTATGCTTCCTTGTGGAACACCACAGCTCACTGTGAGGGGGGGGATAGGGTACCGTTTACCTCCACCATCTGTTCTCTCCCCTCCAGGTAGGATTGTATCCAGCTCACTGATAAACTATCAAAACCTATTGCTTTTAGCTTGTCAATCAGAATGGTGTGATTGACAGTGTCGAAGGCCTTTTGTAGGTCCAGCATGACCATGCCGCAGTATTTGCCCGCATCCACCTCTTGTTTGATGTGGTCGTTCAAATAGAGAAGGCATGTGTCAGTGGAGTGGAATGTTCTGAAGCCAGATTGGAATTCGTAGATTAGATTTTTTTCCGCGAGGTACTTTTCGATCTGTTCGTATACTATTTTTTCCATGACTTTCGAGATGGATGTAAGGATAGAAACAGGGCGGTAGTTGCCTGGGTCTAGTTTGCTGCCCTTTTTGTGCAGGGGTGTTACTCTCGCAATTTTGAAGTCCTTGGGGACGTGTCCCTGTTTTATGGAGAGGTTTATTATGTGTGTGATGACTGGGGTGATGGCGGCTGCTGAGTCTCTGAGGAATTTGGAGGGGATGTTGTCATGGCCAGTGGCCTTGTTCGGTTGGAGGGCACTCAGTTTTTTGAGTACCTCATCTGTAGTTACCATTTCCAGTTTGAAGTCGTCTTTGTGGACGCCTAGGTTCTTGTAGTATGCTACTATGTGTTCTACCCCATACTGCCCTGAGTGGGAGGGTAGTTTGTTTACCAGTGTTGTGGCTATGTTTGTGAAGAAACTAGTGTTTAAGTAATTGGCTACATCCAGTTTGTCTGTGATGAGCGTGTTGTCCGTCTTTATGTTTATGTTTGAGAACCTGGTTTTAAGTTTTTTACTGCAGCCTAGTTGATTGTTGAGTAATTTCCAAAGTTCACGTGGTTTATTTTTGTTTTCCTCAGTTTTGTCATTGATGAAATTTTTTTTAGCAGTTTTGATCATGGAGTTTACGTCATTTCTTAGTCTGTTTCTTTCTAGTTTGAGTTCAGTCACGTGGTCTTGGAGTTCACTGCTCGTGCTTTTGGCAAGCTTTGACTGACTTTTACGAAACTCAGAGCATTTTTTGTCTCTGGCTTTCATAGCGGTCATAGTTGGTAGCGATCAAAGCACGGAGGGGCCCCCCGCCCCCCCCCCCCCCCCCTTTCATGCGTGCATGATGAAACATGATACTGATAATCTAGCGTAGGGCTGCACGATTAATCGTTTTTTTATCGAAATCGCGATTTGGAATGATGCAATTATCAAATCGCCAAGCCTGCAATTTAAAGCAACATTCTTCTTGTAGGAAGTTATGTAATACAGATTTACCAAGAGAGACCGGGGTGTCTAAGTGGATAATGGTCCTGTAGCCCATTCCATGCCCAAGGTGCGAAGCTTGAGAAAGCTGTTCCTAGCTAACCCTGCTCAATACAGAGAAAACATCTGAGCTGAGTAAGGAAAGGGTGGGGGGGGAGCGGGGCTCCGGGGGGGGGGGGGGGGGCATCTCTCTCTCTACTGGTTCAATTAATGTAGAAAAGTAGAAAAACGTTGCACTATAAAAACGAACTGGATAGTTGATGATAATAAACATTTAACTTCATTAGCTGAAGTATTCTAAAATCATTTAAGCCATTCTCCTTTTCTGTGTGTGTGTGTGTGTGTGTGCACGCGTCTCATATCTGGTCTGACATCAGAGGAGTTTGATAGTATTTACTGAGGATTGCCAGATAATGTTATTTAAACACAAAAAAAATTATACAAAATAAATATACATGATCATGCAACATAAAAGTGTTGTACTAGGAACAGTTTGGGAGAGGGAGGTAAGGGGTTTTAGATTGTGTGTTGTGAAGTTTACTTCAGAGAGGGAGAGTAAAGTACAGAAAAAAAGGTGCCGTTGGGTACCGTACCGGTATCGATTCCGAGGTAAAAAGAAACATTTTCAGACTCTGTGTCCCGAACAGACCCACCGCGTAGGCCAGATGCAAGCCGCATTTTACAATAAACCTCTGTGGGGCTGCTTAAAAAAAATTTATAATCGCAAATGTAATCGCAATCGCAATATCTGTCAGAAAAATCGCAATTCGATTATTTCCCAAAATCGTGCCGCCCTAATCTAGCGTTGATTTCAGATTGATTGTTGATCCAAGCGAGGAATGGCAACGTGTTTAGTGAATTGCACTAAAACGCTGTTTAGCAGCGTTTCCCGGGATTACACAGAACTACCCTAAAACTATACTCATATTCACCACGGTATAAAACGGGAATGTATTGATGAAAAGAAAATCAGTTTTTTGCAACTTGACTGGAAGAAACTCAATGACAATCGATTATGTCATTAGATCCATAGCTATAATATTTAATATAGTTTCAGCACTACAAACACCGGCATATACCCCCATTTCATTACAGCACTAGCACGAACGGCTATACACCCACACCGACCTCCGGCAGTCAATGAGTTAATGAATATAACTAATCAGTTTCATCAACATAAATAATCCAATAAGGGCACAGATGGTACAAACAAGAGTACTAGTAGCCTCTGAGAGGAGTGTCATCTACAAGAGTAGCCTCTGAGAGGAGTGTCATCTACAAGAGTAGCCTCTGAGAGGAGTGTCATCTATAAGAGTAGCCTCTGAGAGGAGTGTCATCTACAAGAGTAGCCTCTGAGAGGAGTGTCATCTACAAGAGTAGCCTCTGAGAGGAGTGTCATCTATAAGAGTAGCCTCTGAGAGGAGTGTCATCTACAAGAGTAGCCTCTGAGAGGAGTGTCATCTACAAGAGTAGCCTCTGAGAGGAGTGTCATCTACAAGAGTAGCCTCTGAGAGGAGTGTCATCTACAAGAGTAGCCTCTGAGAGGAGTGTCATCTACAAGAGTAGCCTCTGAGGAGTGTCATCTATAAGAGTAGCCTCTGAGAGGAGTGTCATCTACAAGAGTAGCCTCTGAGAGGAGTGTCATCTACAAGAGTAGCCTCTGAGAGGAGTGTCATCTACAAGAGTAGCCTCTGAGAGGAGTGTCATCTACAAGAGTAGCCTCTGAGAGGAGTGTCATCTACAAGAGTAGCCTCTGAGAGGAGTGTCATCTATAAGAGTAGCCTCTGAGAGGAGTGTCATCTATAAGAGTAGCCTCTGAGAGGAGTGTCATCTATAAGAGTAGCCTCTGAGAGGAGTGTCATCTACAAGAGTAGCCTCTGAGAGGAGTGTCATCTACAAGAGTAGCCTCTGAGAGGAGTGTCATCTACAAGAGTAGCCTCTGAGAGGAGTGTCATCTACAAGAGTAGCCTCTGAGAGGAGTGTCATCTATAAGAGTAGCCTCTGAGAGGAGTGTCATCTATAAGAGTAGCCTCTGAGAGGAGTGTCATCTATAAGAGTAGCCTCTGAGAGGAGTGTCATCTACAAGAGTAGCCTCTGAGAGGAGTGTCATCTATAAGAGTAGCCTCTGAGAGGAGAGCATCAGCTACAAGAGTAGCCTCTGAGAGTGGCGGCTGAGTGGCGCAGTGGGCAAGGCGATCGCCACTAACGCAGGAGATGCTGGTATCGAGCCCAGCTCTCTGCGTTGCTACCGACTTGGCCGGCCGTCATACTAACACAATTGGCAGTGTTAGAGGGTGGGAAAGCCGGTGGGTGGGGATTGGACGTTGTGGACAGCGACTCCTACAGGTCGGTTGGGTGACGCCGGTGCGGCGGAAACAGGAAGTATCGGGGGCAGCGTGAGCCTCCCACGCGTTACTCCTCGCCACTGAGAGTTCGAGCTGCTGCGGTGAAAAGATGCGACAGGCTGCCTCCTCGTGTACCGGAGGGGACACGTGATGCAAGGCTTCTATCCTCACTACAGCCGACCAGTGGGAGGCATAGTCTAGCAACGTTCAAGACAGGGGAGGGAAGAATTGGAAATACGAAATTGGGATGGGAGAAAAATAGAAAATGGGGAGAAAAAGTGGATAAAAAAAGAGTAGCCTCTGAGAGCAGCCTGAGGCCTATGCATATACAAATTCACATAAAAATGTGAATTAAGGCTGAGCCCGAACGTTCGTTCGTTACGCTGACATTCGGACTTTAATTAATGGGTTCGAACGTTCGGTGAAAAAAAAATAAAGGAGGCGCACAGGGTTCAGGTTGATGCGATGTGAAGAGGCGCGTCCCCTGTGGCGCTCGGCTCAACCAGTATGGTCTGCCCTGCCGGGCTGTAGCTGGATACTATTGTCTCAACCAGAGCTCTCAACCAATGCAATAGAACAATTTTGATTGACAGGCGATTCTGCCAATTACGTCACACCGCTTGCACCCGCCTCTGCTGTTACCACCAATCGGCAAGCGTTTATTCGTTTTTTACTTCCGGCAATGCCGCCATTGCTCTGCTTGCGAGAAGCACAACAGACTTACCGTAGCTAATACGTTAGCTCCCCGCCGAGAACGTAGATGAGGATGACCAAACGAGTCATAATGATTTTACTGCAACGAATGTTATAATAAAACAAAGCCTTTCTATACATGTGTCTGATTGAAAACTGTATTAACAGACTGCAGAATGGGTACAACTCAGGGCTCTTATGAGCAACGGAAGCCCAAGGGGACGGCTGGGGCGCATGGTGCTCCCACTTAGGTGGGAGCACCATGGTTGACCGATGCCCAGGACGGGCGCGCATCCGTGGGGTAAGACGGCCGGTGAGAGCGCGGCGCGGAGCCAATGGCAGTGACATGATGGGAATAGCCAGACTCTGAGGACGAGTGCTTGCTACTTGCTATGTTTGGGTAAATAATATGCTGATGTTATTGAACGTGTAACACTAACTATATAACGTTAATGCCACAAAACGAATGCCTTTGTTTATCTAGCCCCTTACGTGACTGCGGTGTGCAAGGGCTATTGTTTATCATAAGTAGTAACTTTGATGCAGTAGCTTGTTTATTTTCTTCTGAGTGCTTTGTTTAATTACATGTTTACATGAACAGCCACCACTGTAAACAACATGTTTTTCACCAATAGACTATGCAATGCCGCCTTCCGTAGGATCTATAATAATACAATAAAAAGAAACTATTATTAAAAAAATAAAAAATTTATTAAAATTTTCTTTTATTAAAATTTAAAAAAAAAACGTTCGTTCGAACGTTCGTTCGATAAACCCTGGCGAACGTTCGAACCCTAAAAACAGGCTTCGGGGACAGCCTTAATGTGAATAGACCTGTTTGATGAGTCATAGATGGGCCAACACAGCTAACAACATTATTAATGGTTAGTAATTGTTTCAGTGAGTCAGGCCAGTGAGCCAGCATCAGCATGCATGACCCTGACACATGACTAGGGATGGGTACCGAATTTGGTACTTTTGAGGTACCGAACCGAAACACGTCGGTACTACCGAGTATCGAATCAAGTGAGAAACCGAAAAAAAAAAAAAAAAAATTATTAAAAAAAAGATTTAATTTAATTTTTATTTTTTTAACTTTTTTCTTTTCATGTCAACGTTCACACGCACAATATATGCTTACCTAGGATTTGACTTGATTCAACAACAAAGCAGTCGGAGCAATGACAAGCCGAAAACTGTCGAAATTGTAGTTATTTGAAGTTTGGATATTTCTTTTACGACTGAGGTAGGTAAATTAAATTTCTTGAGACTAAAGTACCGAAAAAAGGTACCGTTGGGTACCGGTATCGATTCACAGGTACCGGTACCGGTATCGGTTCAAATGTGAAAGGTACCCATCCCACATGACACACACACAGGGCGCCAAGGTTTTTTCACCACCACCCCAAGAAATATTATAATCGTCCCAAAATATTTATTTATTTTTCAATATCACCTAGACTCAGTTAGACATCATCTATGATCATATTTGGATACTCAATGAAGATAAGAAAAATTGAAATTATGAAAAATAGAAAAGTTGAAATATCCAAATAGTTTGGATCAGTCCCAACTGTTAGTTAAACTGTGTGCTTTTTAACCAAATTCCAGAGTCGAGTTGTGTTTGTTGATAGACTCAGTTGTACAAGCTAAATAGCCAATCTAAATGATCAAACATAATACAAAACTAGACAATTCTGCGCGGGGGAAATTGTGAAAGTGTGGGTGATGCCTGTGGACCGCCGGCCAACAGGAGAGGGTCTCTCACGAGTCTCTATGACAAACGGTTCAAAAGATACAAAAGGGGGCGTGGCCTAATGATCGGGGGAGTGGTCAACATAGACCAATGAAAGAGGATATCCCTACTGAGTGCAATGACACAACCCGCAAGTCGCATAGCACACTATTACACTATTACACTCTATTACACACTATTACACACTATTACACTATTACACACTATTACACTATTACACTATTACACTAGCACACTATTACACACTATTATACTATTACACACTGTTACACTATTACACACCATTACACTATTACACACTATTACACACTATTACACTATTACACTATTACACACTATTACACTATTACACACTATTACACTAGCACACACTATTGTACTGAGTATAATGGCACAACCCGCAAGTCTCTACGACAAACGATTCAAGAGATACACAATGGGGGGGTGGCCTAAGGGGGCGTAGTCTAAGGATCGGGGGAGTGGTCAACATAGACCAATGAAAGAGGACATCCCTACTGAGTACAATGACACAACCCGCAAGACAGAGGGCGCTGTCAATCAATTCAGTACTGCTACACAGAGGGGCGATGAAGGGTTAACTCCATGAGAGGTCATTGCCAGGTCAGCTGTACTGAGTTGATTGACAGCTTCCTTTGAGCCATGAGCCACACAGACACCTGCTGACCACTGATTAGGGTGATGCAATCAGCAATGACTATGCACTTTCACTTTCAATGTATTTCAATGAGGGCAGATGCATGACTTCATTCTCACGATGATTAAAAGAAAACGATAAGAGATGAAGCGTTGTCACTTTCAGATGAGCACTTGAAGGGTTATGTGAAGGGTTGTGTGCGATATTGTGTCATTCCGTCGACAATTGTGGCCCCGGTGGCGATCATAACACAAGGGGGGAAAAGCTCAAAAATCTGCTTTTTCTTAGAGTGCAACGCCATTGGTTTGTATGTAGAGGATAACTTTCAAACAAATGGTTGAGATAGAAATGTCCAATTCCATTTATTTCTCTTTTGTGAGCAAGGGGACAGCCGTGTCATTGTTTTGATGTGTTGTTTTTATATCTACGTCCAAAATTTTGATCACTGTCGCAATTTACCCAAGGTGATGGTAAAACAATTATTTCAGCTGCCCCACTCTAAATCGCAATGCATTCCCAATGGGACCGACATTTTCCTGTTTAAAGTCGATTTGTAGCCAAACGGTGCAGTGAAACTTTCCGAAAAGTAATAGACACTCAAGTTGGAGCAAGCCGGTCGCTTTGATACCTTTCACGTGTATGGGGCGCGAACGCTCTGGGAGGAGTTTGTTGGCAAAAATCGGCGGAATAAAGAAAGAATAATAAAGGTTATAGATTACTATAGTGTGGTTGCAACCTGGCTTCGCCAGGTCACCCACACTAATAATAATGTTGCTTGTGCAAGGGCATCTTCACTGGACACGTTCCCTCTCGCTTGCCCTTACTCTCTCTCTCTCACTCATGTGTTGTCTTCTGCCAACAAGAGCGCGGATCAGCGCTCCCCCACCCGCACTCTTAAAAACTCTTTTACAAGGATATATATATATATATATATATATATATATATATATATAATCTAACCCTAACTAACCTTACACTTGTCCTAATATACTAACCTACAGTTTAGCACTCAACACTTTGATGAACATTGTTACGAGTTGTGCCATTCCTGATGACTTGTCGTACAGAACTTGTAAGTCGCTTTGGATAAAAGCGTCAGCTAAATGACTAAATGTAAATGTAAAAATGTAAACATGCAAACGTTCGGACGCACTAATAAGCATGGAGGCTATTAACAGTTTCACTATTAATCCGGTTTTAATCTGTTTCGGACAACATCCATAAATGCATTGAATTGATTAACCTTTGGTTTATAGTCATGTTCATCACCCTCTTTTTCATCATCAGACATTTTAATCCCAGTTACAATATCACAATAACGTGCGACAGTGATACAATTCAACAATCCAAATATTCAGATTCTTCGTAATTCACATCCACAATCCACGCATAAAGACGCTTCAATTTATGCTTGCTCCGGTTAAGCAAATACATCTGCAGCGGAGAATATGAAACGAATCAGAGCCAAACGCCCGATAGGCCTTTTACAATAACCTTGGATCCAAGCTTCATTAAAAATATCCCTGCGGGATTAAAAAATGTTGCTCCGTTATTAAAATAACCACATAGTGTGTGTCGCGTGCGCCGTATAGCTATGACGTGCATTATTTAGGACAAAGTAAATCCATAGGCTGAATATGATTTATTATCAGCATTTTAGGTCTATTCTTTTACATTTCAAAAGCCGCCTCTAGAAAAACTAAGCACAAAAACATTATTCAGAAATGGTATAATGGGATCTCTGAGGAAGGGAGCTGGCATTTTTTTCCGAGGGAGTGGCCAGCGTATCCAGCTAACTTAACTAAGGCCATGTCCCTTGTCCCCACGTATCTGGATCTTTTGCCAAACGCACATTTTATTCCACGATTGGGCCTTTCATCCACACGTAAAGGGTGTTTTCAGAAACATAAACGGAGATTTTCTTAAACGCATTTTAAAGTGAAGATTTTCCAAAATATCCGTTCAGTGGATCCGTGTAGCCACTGTAAACGCATAGTCTAGATAAACGATGACACCACAGCTCACTACGCATGCTCAGACTGTTGTTCTATCTATGGCAATACAATAGGTACCCGTAGCCTTGAAGCGCACAGAGGTAATAAGATGGACAGCGCCTGGTGCTGAAATGACAGACAGAAATAGCATGTAGTTTCTTCCCCCTCGAATGTATATATTTTCTCTTATTGATCTCTGCCTCTTAAGCAATACTGTATATTTGTATATCTTGTATATCATTCATAAATGTCTAGATGTAACAGCTACTGTATACTCCAGTGCCGACAGATCCGGCCATCAGACGCTGCTTGCGTGTAATAGGGATGTATCGGTTATTTAGTTATACTGGACATTTTCGTTTACATAAGTAGATTTTTCGTTTTTGTTTATTTATTAAGTTAATATAAACCGTGTTTCGAACGTTTTTGAGGTTGTTAAATACACGCTTTTGATTTTTTTAAGTGGCGAGTGACGTTTTTTTCGTCCGCTTATTTCTCGAGAGATATCATACAATGTCAATGTTGAGTTGAGATCACAATATCGCGATTCCGAAACAAAATAAGGCGAGGCATTATCACAAACTGTTGCAAAGATATTTAATGTTTTGCTAAACATGTCTAGTTTTGCGCCCGGCTTCAGTTAAAAGCCAAATTGCATTCTAAAACTCGGCAGAATCTGCACCTGGTTCGCTGATAACAAACTATCATTAAACCTGGGTAAAACAGAATACATACTCTTTGGATCAAATAGCAAACTCAGCAAGGCCAACGGCTTCTCTGTTACAGTGGGTGACAATATTGTCACAAAGAAAGATGAAATTACCTACCTGGGTTCTATCCATCCTAGAGGCAACTCTTTCCTGTGACAAAATGGCAACCAATGTAATCAAAAAAGTCAACCAACGAACAAGATTTTTGTACCGGATCTCCTCTCTGGTACAAGAATCCTGTTCGTTGGTTGACTTTTTTTATTACATTGGTTGCCATTTTGTCACAGGAAAGATTTGCCTCTAGGATGGAACCCAGGTAGGTGATTTCATCTTTACCTTGAAGACTAACAGGAGCACTCATTCAAGGGTACTACGACTATGCTTGCACCTCATGGTACCAAAGCACCTCAAAGGCCCTAAAAACTAGGGATGCACCGAAAATTCTTGGCCGAAACCGATACCGAAAATAGAAAACAGTTGGCCGAAAACCGAATGCCGAAAGGCCGAAAATGATTCATAGAATAGAATATTTTTTTACCAATGTTGTGGAACATTATGATTATGGAAAAATATATGATTATGGCTAAACTTAACTTAAATAATAAATAATCACTTATGGGTCCATAAAACATTTATTCAGCACTTCTGAATGCATACAGCACATTAATTCCATCTTTTCTCTGGCTGCCGTGGCGGACATCTGTGCTCTACTGAGCGCACCTTTCTAGTCCCCAGTTGAATGTGCTCTCTTGACTCAGCACAGTAGACGCTGCTCGAGAAAGATTATATTATCAACGACAGACAGCGTCAATGTGAGAAACACTATCCCCCCCCTCTCGCTCTGAATAATATGCATATTAGATCACTCAGTGATTAACCGCGACGGGCATATATATAGTAAATAAGGATGTTAAAGACGCATTTATTGGACGCGTGTGCGCGCAGAGTTTACATAGAAACAGCGCGACTCCCGACAGCGCGACATCATCACAACAACACGCGTTAGGTTACAGGTTGTTTCTGTTTCGGTATTATATTTTCGGTGAAAAAACTCTTTCGGCCGAAAGCCGAAAGGCCATTTTTTGCCATTTTCGGCCGAAAACTTTCGGTAGCCGAAATTTCGGTGCATCCCTACTAAAAACAAGACTACAAACATCACAAAACAAACTGGTCAGACTACTACTTGGCCTTACTCCTAAAACCCACCTTACCCCTGCCCATTTTGACAACCTAGGATGGCTTAGAGTAGACGACAGAGTACAGCAACTTGCAATGGGCCTGGTCTACAAGATACACTACACCACTAAGATACCCATGTACATGTCGAAATATTTCCCAAAGGTCAGTGAATTCCACGACCACAACACCAGAGGGAGTTCCACAAATCATGTTCAACCCAGATTCGGCTCAAACAAGGGACTAAACATGTTTTGCAATTATGCCACAATAATGTGGAATGCCCTACCCACAGGCGTAAAAGAATGTGGATCCCTACCCTCCTTCAAAACCGCTCTCAATGAGCACCTAGTAGGGTGGAATGGTACGCATTCGAACCGTGTACCGAACAATACACACATGTCCCGAACAGTGGAGGTCGTACCAAACGGTACGCATTCGAACCATACACCGTTCGGTACGACCTCCACGGTTCGGGGCATGTGTGTATTGTTTGGTTATATAACGTTAGCCTCGAGTTAGGCTAACGTTACGTTAGCTACGAGCTAACTAACTTTAGCCGCGAGCTAACTAATGTTAGCCGCAAGCTAACCATGGAAACGCTCACAGAGAAGTGACTCCACGACACCAGTTCGATTAGTGGGGAAGGGGCATAGACGGCGGGTATGTAAGGCCAGAACTGTTGTACCGGGTCACTTGGCTGTTCCATTAAGGACAAGTACATTTAGCAAATCAGCCCTCTCGCGCCAAGACCTGGAACTCCATTCCAAGTTACATGCCGCCTGGGCATAACACGGATCACCTGAGGCCAAGGGCTTGCTCTACGAGGGCATGAGTCAGAGTTAATCAAACCGTGGAAACTTTTTAGAGCTACTATGTACATTGTTTTCAAAGCATGATGAGATCCAAATTACGGAAAACGTTTCCTTCATTGCCGTCGGCACCGCAACTTGTGAGCGGTCTTTCCCAATGAGGTGCATCCGAAACTGGCTAAGAAGAACAACAATATGCGCCAGGAGAGACAGTCAACTCTGAGTCCGCTTCACATTGAAAGTGATCTCACAGACAAACTTAAAGCAGAGAAGATCATTGATGCGCGAAACGTCAATTTTTTTTTTGTTGCATTAAGGTAAGACAATGGTTAATCATATTGGATGCCTTCATTTGAACAATTCATTTGCACTATATGAAATGAGTGGGGCTCGCTGTAGTAGCCTAGTAGTGGGTGTGTGTATTGTATGAAATCAGAACCTGGACAGCACCGTTTGCGTGCACCGTTTGCGTGCAAGCAAAAAAGAAAAAGGAAAAATGTTGCGCGCTCCACGTGAGTCCTATCCCATCTATAGCCTACCCTAATGTCCAGCTGACCCGCCGCCTATGGGAAGGGGGGTATATTGATGAGGCTTGACAACAGAGGTTTAGGGATAACCGTTTGTGTTCAATAACGAGCCAGGAGACTAGAGCGTGTGTGTCAACTGCATCTGCAACCCATAACATCCTGGTCCCTGCTGGGACGTACCAACTCCACACACCAGTGTGTGGGGGGGTTTATATTCCCCATTCCCTTGTAACATCTCCTTTTTTTTAAGATAACAACAGTTACAACATTCCTTAGTGAAAATCATTATTAATACAAGAAACCCCATAAACATCCTTATTTAAAACCCTAATCATCTTTTCTGTGACTTTTACTTTTTGATAAGAAAGTCTAGTGCTGGTTGAGCATTATGCATACTTTATGTTGGCCTTTGTCTATAATGTGGCCACAAAAATGGAAAGGTTTAATAATTGTTTGTTTGCACTAAGTTAATACTTTGACAAATGTTGCCTATATTTTTCAGTCAGTTCGGTCTTTGTGTGCCAAACATTATTAAAAAAGGTAAACTTTTTTTTTACCAAATAAATGAGAAGCATGTTTAAATCAGCAATGCCTCCCCTCTTGCTGTACCAAAATCTCTCCTAGCTCTAACCGTCACTGTCAAAATAATGTGCCTGATGTCAAATGGCCTCATTCTTTCAGTTTTTGCATGACTACGTCCTTGAGAATAACTGACATGTTGATGTATGGTATTTTTGGAGTGTTAATTTTTTTTTTTAATAAAAAAACTACGTATACCGAACCAAACCGAAAACCTAAAACCGTGATACGAACCGAAACGTTGATTTTGTGAACCGTTCCACCCCTAGCACCTACGGGTGGCTGCAATTAGAAACTGGCCCTGGTAAATGTCCAAATCCCCCCCACCCACCCAACCCCCTCCAATGTACAGTTTCTTCCCCTTCGATTGTATACATTTTATCTCTTTTTCTTAAACAGTACTGTATATTTGTATGTCTTGTATGTCATAAATGTCTTGATGAATTGAAAATGGAAGACCCTGATGTAAACCAGATGAAAGTATTTTTCTGGTCTGCTTCCTCTTAGCAGTTGTTTGTATTGAGCCGTACTGTATTGTAGCCATTCTGCAATCTGTTAATAAAGTTTTCAATCAATCAATCAAACTCTCAATGTAGGTTGACTTAAAAGAAATATGTGTTTTTAATGGAGTCGACCAGCTCTCAATGTAGGTTTACTTAATTTAAATGTGTTTTTTTAATGCAGTATGACAAGCTCTAAATCTAAGTTTATCAATGTAAGGCTCCCAGGTGACAAATATGTGTGTAGTGTCCAAAGTCAATTTATTTTTACAGCCCTGGGACTGTCATTTCGAACCCTGACCTAAATGGAATGGGATAGCCGTGTTAACATTAGCATACGTTTTCGAAATTGAAATGTGTATTTTAATGCAGTATGACCAGCTCGCAAAGTAGGTTTACTTAATTTAAATACGGTATGTGTTTTTAAAGCAGAAGACCAGCTCTCAATGAAGGTTGACTTAATTTAAATGTTTTTAATGGAGTCGAGCAGCTCTCAATGTAGGTTTACCTCATTTAAATATGTGTTTTTTTTTAATGCAGTATGACCAGCTCTCAATGTAAGTTTACTTAATTTAAATATATGTTTTTTATGCAGTCTGACCAGCTCTGTGTAAGTTTACTTCATTTAAATATATGTTTTTTATGCAGTCTGACCAGCTCTCAATGTAAGTTTACTTAATCTAAATACAGTATGTGCAGTCAACCAGCTCTCAATGTAGGTTTACTTAATTTAAATATTATGCGTTTTTTAATGCAATCTGATCTGCTCTCAATGTAGGTTTGAGAATCACTTAACTTAAATGTGTTTTTTAATGCAGTCTGACCAGCTATCAATCTAGATTTTCTTCATTTAAATGTGTTTTTTTATGCAGTATGACCAGCTCTCAATGTAGGTTTACTTAATTTAAGTACAGTACGCATTTTTAAAGCAGTCGACCAGCTCTCAATGTAGGTTTACTTAATTTAAATGTGCTTTTAAAGCAGTCGACCAGCTCTCAATGTAGGTTTACTTAATTTAAATGTGCTTTTAAAGCAGTCGACCAGCTCTCAATGTAGGTTTACTTAATTTAAATGTGTTTTTTTAATGCAGTATGACAAGCTCTAAATCTAAGTTTATCAATGTAAGGCTCCCAGGTGACAAATATGTGTGTAGTGTCCAAAGTCAATTTATTTTTACAGCCCTGGGACTGTCATTTCGAACCCTGACCTAAATGGAATGGGATAGCCGTGTTAACATTAGCATACGTTTTCGAAATTGAAATGTGTATTTTAATGCAGTATGACCAGCTCGCAAAGTAGGTTTACTTAATTTAAATACGGTATGTGTTTTTAAAGCAGAAGACCAGCTCTCAATGAAGGTTGACTTAATTTAAATGTTTTTAATGGAGTCGAGCAGCTCTCAATGTAGGTTTACCTCATTTAAATATGTTTTTTTTTTAATGCAGTATGAAGTTTACTTAATTTAAATATGTTTTTTTATGCAGTCTGACCAGCTCTGTGTAAGTTTACTTCATTTAAATATATGTTTTTTATGCAGTCTGACCAGCTCTCAATGTAAGTTTACTTAATCTAAATACAGTATGTGCAGTCAACCAGCTCTCAATGTAGGTTTACTTAATTTAAATATTATGTGTTTTTTAATGCAATCTGATCTGCTCTCAATGTAGGTTTGAGAATCACTTAACTTAAATGTGTTTTTTAATGCAGCCTGACCAGCTATCAATCTAGATTTTCTTCATTTAAATCTGTTTTTTTATGCAGTATGACCAGCTCTCAATGTAGGTTTACTTAATTTAAGTACAGTACGCATTTTTAAAGCAGTCGACCAGCTCTCAATGTAGGTTTACTTAATTTAAATGTGTTTTTTAATACAGTATGACCAGGTCTCAATGTAGGTTTACTTAATTTAAATGTGTTTTTTAATACAGTATGACCAGGTCTCAATGTAGGTTTACTAAATTGAAATATGTGTATTTGAATGCAGTATGACAAGCTCTCAATGTAGGTTTACTAAATTGAAATATGTGTATTTGAATGCAGTATGACAAGCTCTCAATGTAGGTTTACTAAATTGAAATACGTGTATTTGAATGCAGTATGACCAGCTCTCAGTGTAGGTTTGCTTAACAGCACCACAGGCTCACCAACAATACAAGGCTTTATTCTTATTGTCCCTGAAGGCTCCCAGATGACAAATATGTGTGTAGTGTCCAAAGTACATTTATTTTTACAGCCCCGAGACCATCATTTCGAACACTGACCGAAATTGAATGGAATAGGGGTGTTTACCCATCTATGACACATGAAAATGTCCATTGTGAAAAAAGGTCTATTTGTCGAATCTACTCAATAAGTACTCTAAATGCAACGGTTGACCTTTACAGTGATGAAAACAATTCAAAGTACAAAGCATGTTGACTGGACCCCAGCCATTAAAAGAGAGAAAAGAACAGTAATCAACACGTTTCAACTTTAGGGGATATTGTACTTTGTGTTTTTTACAAGCAGAGTTATCTGACTAGTCACTCTATAGAGCCATCGCTGTGCAGTTCCAAATTACATTACTGCCCTTTCCCTGAATTCCACCCCCATGACATCCATGAGTCACAATGGGCTACATTACCAGATTATTCTGCCACCACACCCAACCAGAAACCACACGAGGCTAACCTAACCACCGGGCCACATTTACCTTCATGGGCTGGCTCTGGGTCTGGGGTGAGGGATATATCGTTGAGCTCACGCAGACAGAGCCATTCACCATCGACAGACACACGAAAGTTGCAGAGGTAAATGGTCTCCCGGGCGGCCTGGGTGATCTTGTCGGTGGTGGGGGTCGGGGCATCAGTCTGAGGCGTCAGATCCGACATGATGACTCAGCGGATGCAAAGAGAGGGGGAAGGATGCAGTTTTTCTTGTGAAGCCAAGCGCAGAGACGGGCCAGGGAGGGGGGGCGGGGGATGGGGAAAAACAACAACCTTCCTCGCTTGATGAAAGAATCTTGTACAATAGCTGGATGAACAGGGCGTGAACACAAAAGAGAGAAAAGATGAGCAGCTTCCAGCAGGTGTTTTCTCCTCTTGTTATCCCTACTCCCTCCTCTCTCTCTCCTCTCTCTCCAAAAGAGGAAGAAGCGGTTGTCTAGAGAAAGGCTGTCCTGCCCTCTCCTCCTCCTCTCCAACCTACTGTTATGCCTCCTGCAAAGCCTGAGGGAGGGTGTATTAGGAGAACACTGTGTTGAAAATCACAGCCCTCCTCTGGTCAGCTAAGAGCCGGCTCACTCTGATTGGATTGCTGGTGCGCAGTGAATGCACTCGGGGTGGGTGTCGACCAAGATGGCTGACAAGTGTGTTGGTAGAGGAACCAACATCACGTGAGCAGATGGTGCATGCGTAAAAAAGAGCAGAGAGGGGGGGAGGGGGGGGGGGCAAGAGAGAGGGGGGGGGGGGGGGGGGGGCAAGAGATCCATTTAATGCTAATGATGCAGCGGAGCAGCAACCAGATTTACTGACCTGGAGAGAATGCAGTTCAATAGCTGCACCAGATAATAAAGCAAATAATCCCAAACTGTAGTAGATAAACTGTGTGCAAGAGCCCCAATCCTGAATCCACCATCAGTATAATAATATAAATCTTAATATTTTTGAGATATTATGGAGGACGTAAGATCTTGGGAGAGATTAACTTTTTAGAAATTGTTTGTTTCAGTTCCAATGAGCATTTCATATGTAAACAAAGCTTGTACAGTCATTAAATGCAGTAACATTTCAGCCCATCATGTACAACCAGGCATTGTATTTAGAGCTCAGTCAATTTAACAATAAAAAATGTAATCCTGCAATAGACAACCATTCGTTTTCATTGACAGACTACCCTTTTGTGGAATACAAAAATGATAAAATCCTAAAATTCAGTCTATAGCTCTTTTTTATTGTAGTATAGTTGTTGTTCTTGTTGTTATTGTGTTATTATTATTTGACTTCATTTTGTCTTCCCTTAGACAAGAGTTGCAATCATCTTCAGAGATCAGCTCAGTGATAATAACACATAGCCTAGTAGTGTGTAAAGCACTGTACAAACATTAACATAGTGATAATAACACATAGTAGTGTGTAACGTACTGTATAAACATTAGCATAGTGATAATAACATAGCCTAGTGTGTAAAGCACTGTACAAACATTAGCATAGTGATAATAACACATAGCCTAGTGTAACACTGTATAAACATTAGCCTAGTGATGATAATAACACATAGCCTAGTGTGTAAAGCACTGTACAAACATTAGCAGTGATAATAACAAACACATAGCCTAGTGTGTAACATACTGTATACACATTAGCCTAGTGATAATTATACATAGTAGTGTGTAAAGTACTGTACAAACATTAGCATAGTGACAATAACATAGCCTAGTGTGTAAAGTACTGTACAAACATTAGCATAGTGATAATAACACATAGCCTAGTGTGTAACATACTGTATTGCCATTAGCCTAGTGATGATAATAACACATAGTAGTGTGTAAAGCACTGTACAAACATTATCATAGTGACAATAACACATAGCCTAGTGTGTAAAGCACTGTACAAACATTAGCCTAGTGATGATAATAACACATAGCCTAGTGTGTAACATACTGTATTACCATTAGCCTAGTGATAATTATACATAGTAGTGTGTAAAGCACTGTACAAACATTAGCATAGTGATAATAACACATAGCCTAGTGTGTAAAGTACTGTACAAACATTAGCATAGTGATAATAACACATAGCCTAGTGTGTAAAGTACTGTACAAACATTAGCCTAGTGATGATAACACATAGCCTAGTGTGTAAAGTACTGTACAAACATTAGCCTAGTGATGATAATAACACATAGTGGTAGTGTGTAACGTACTGTAAAAACATCAGTCTAGTGATGATAATAACACATTAGCCTGGTGTGTAAAGTACTGTAAACACCAGCACAGTGATAATAACATAGCCTAGTAGTGTGTAAAGTACTGTACGGCTTCAAACAGTGTTGACGCAGAGCTGACATGTCTTGTTGACAACACGCACAGCAGCAGCAGCAGCCGATCAGAAAACTAATGTTAGCAACAAACGAGCTAACGTTAGCTAAGCTAACAGCATACAGCCAACGTTAACGTTGAGATTGGGGGCAACACGGGCAACGGGTTTTAACGTTCCAACGTTAGTATGATGAGTGACAGCCAGAGGCATCCCATCCGTGTTCACGTTGGTTCGGCAGCTAACGTTACAGTAAGCGACTCACTAAGCTAGCAGCCTTCGCTAACACGGTGAGGACTGAGCGCAGTGACGAGGGCTGGTTAATAAACAGTTACATTACTGCGGGAGTTCATTATTAAGCAGCACTCTACTTACTCTTGGACTTAGACTTCGTCCTCTCGATTTGGAATTCATATTGAACTTGAGTGGAAGGTGACAGGCCCGTCGTCTTCGTAAATCGTACGTTTGACGAGTTTAAAGCCTCTTTAAAGTATATGACTGAGGTTGGCGAGAAGGTCTCGTCCGGGCTGTCGATGATGTGTGTTCGGTCCAAAGTTTCAGAGAGCCCTGCTGCAGCCTGCAGGTCCTCCGCCATCTTCACTTCAGCTATCTAACTAACGTGACAGTTAGTCCGAAAGCATGTTGTGCATTTTACTAGCGAGATTCTAGAGTGGCTGTTTCTGCTGCTACCGCACACAAGTACATAGTTTGCAAAACATCTAGAGACAACGTCCCCAAAACTACAATATCACTACCTGTGTACCGCAAGCAACCGCAACTATTTCCGGTCGGATTTTTTATTTTATTATTATTATATAAAAGCACAATTTTGCACAGTTCTGCAGCACACAAAAGTAAATGGCCGTAATTTAAACAACTTTAAATCAACCTATACAATAGAAAATTATGTGTATAATAATAACGATTATAAAAATGTTGATCAGGGGACCCTGATGGAAACAAGACAAACGTCTTTCTCAGGTCTGCATCCCCTTAACAATTGTGTGTATTGAGCCGTACTGTATTGTACCCATTCTGCAATCTGTTAAATACATTTTTCATTCATTCATTCATTCACCTAAATGGATACATGTTTTTTTTTATTGGAGTGCATATTGTTGGACAATATACAGGTCTATATTATAGGAAACAAAAGTGCCAGAGAAATTGTTGCTGGCCCTCCAGGCCCTTCTTCTGTGTGTGTGTGTGTGTGTGTGTGTGTGTGTGTGTGTGTGTGTGTGTGTGTGTGTGTGTGTGTGTGTGTGTGTGTGTGTGAGAAATTGTTGCTGGCCCTCCAGGCCCTTCTTCTCTGTGTGTGTGTGTGTGTGTGTGTGTGTGTGTGTGTGTGTGTGTGTGTGTGTGTGTGTGTGTGTGTGTGTGTGTGCGTGCGCGTGCATGTGTGTGTTTGTGCGCGTAGGCTCTTTGTGGTATAGAGTAGACTATAGAGGGAGGCTGGGGAGGGGGGTAGTAGGTTTGACTGCGGTCAAGTGAGCCGTCTTTTGCTTTTGCGTGGTCAAGTGAGCCGCTCTTGTTTTTCGAGTGCGCGATTAGTTCCAGGTTTACGGTAATGCATTCAAACAACCCTGGGAGGCTGTTGTAATGAACCGACGTGACTTTTGAACACAGTCTCGCAAGTAGATCTTACAGAAATACTTAATATGACATTGAATGCGCATCGAATCAATAGGACGTTTAGTCTAATCAATAGGACGTTTCGTATGTGCAGTATTATTGAACATCGAATCAATAGGACGCGCAGTATATTCGACCACTAAACAAAAGCTACAGACAATTCCACAGAGGAACACTTCCGGTGAGGATTTCAAAGTAAAGGATGGCATGTGGTTCATTTCTATTATTTCATAAGTAGTTTATTACACTGCCATGTTTGTACTTAATACTTCTCAAGACTACTTGCACAAATAATATTAACTACTTTTACTGTGTACTTTGAGTAATTTGAGTTTCAAAGTCCTTTTTATAGAACAATGAGTATTTTCGACTAACTTTGATGTGGGATAAAAAAAGATTTTCCCATAAGCACCTTATGAAACTGCCATGGTTGTACTTAGTACCTCTTAGACTACCTGTACAAATTATATGAAATATTTTTACTGTGTACTTTTTGAGTAATTTCAGTTTCAAAGTCCCCAGAATCAGCATTTTCGACTAACTTTGATGTGGGATAAAAAAAGATTTTCCCATAAGCACCTTATGAAACTGCCATGGTTGTACTTAGTACCTCTTAGACTACATGTACAAATTATATGAAATATTTTTACTGTGTACTTTTTGAGTAATTTGAGTTTCAAAGTCCCCAGAATCAGCATTTTCGACTAACTTTGATGTGGGATAAAAAAAGATTTTCCCATAAGCACCTTATGAAACTGCCATGGTTGTACTTAGTACCTCTTAGACTACGTGTACAAATTATATGAAATATTTTTACTGTGTACTTTTTGAGTAATTTGAGTTTCAAAGTCCCCAGAATCAGCATTTTCGACTAACTTTGATGTGGGATAAAAAAAGATTTTCCCATAAGCACCTTATGAAACTGCCATGGTTGTACTTAGTACCTCTTAGACTACGTGTACAAATTATATGAAATATTTTTACTGTGTACTTTTTGAGTAATTTCAGTTTCAAAGTCCCCAGAATCAGCATTTTCGACTAACTTTGATGTGGGATAAAAAAAGATTTTCCCATAAGCACCTTATGAAACTGCCATGGTTGTACTTAGTACCTCTTAGACTACTTGCACAAATTATATGAAATATTTTTACTGTGTACTTTTTGAGTAATTTCAGTTTTAAAGTCCCCAGAATCAGCATTTTCGACTAACTTTGATGTGGGATAAAAAAAGATTTTCCCATAAGCACCTTATGAAACTGCCATGGTTGTACTTAGTACCTCTTAGACTACTTGCACAAATTATATGAAATATTTTTACTGTGTACTTTTTGAGTAATTTCAGTTTTAAAGTCCCCAGAATCAGCATTTTCGACTAACTTTGATGTGGGATAAAAAAAAGATTTTCCCATAAGCACCTTATGAAACTGCCATGGTTGTACTTAGTACCTCTTAGACTACTTGTACAAATTATATGAAATATTTTTACTGTGTACTTTTTGAGTAATTTCAGTTTTAAAGTCCCCAGAATCAGCATTTTCGACTAACTTTGATGTGGGATAAAAAAAGATTTTCCCATAAGCACCTTATGAAACTGCCATGGTTGTACTTAGTACCTCTTAGACTACTTGTACAAATTATATGAAATATTTTTACTGTGTACTTTTTGAGTAATTTCAGTTTTAAAGTCCTCAGAATCAGCATTTTCGACTAACTTTGATGTTGGATAAAAACAATTCTTCCCATAAGCACTTTATGAAACTGCCATGGTTGTACTTAGTACCTCTTAGACTACCTGTACAAATTATATGAAATATTTTTACTGTGTACTTTTTGAGTAATTTGAGTTTCAACGTCCCCAGAATCAGCATTTTCGACTAACTTTGATGTGGGATAAAAAAAGATTTTCCCATAAGCACCTTATGAAACTGCCATGGTTGTACTTAGTACCTCTTAGACTACTTGCACAAATTATATGAAATATTTTTACTGTGTACTTTTTGAGTAATTTCAGTTTTAAAGTCCCCAGAATCAGCATTTTCGACTAACTTTGATGTGGGATAAAAAAAGATTTTCCCATAAGCACCTTATGAAACTGCCATGGTTGTACTTAGTACCTCTTAGACTACCTGTACAAATTATATGAAATATTTTTACTGTGTACTTTTTGAGTAATTTCAGTTTTAAAGTCCTCAGAATCAGCATTTTCGACTAACTTTGATGTGGGATAAAAAAAGATTTTCCCATAAGCACCTTATGAAACTGCCATGGTTGTACTTAGTACCTCTTAGACTACTTGCACAAATTATATGAAATATTTTTACTGTGTACTTTTTGAGTAATTTCAGTTTTAAAGTCCTCAGAATCAGCATTTTCGACTAACTTTGATGTGGGATAAAAAAAGATTTTCCCATAAGCACCTTATGAAACTGCCATGGTTGTACTTAGTACCTCTTAGACTACTTGCACAAATTATATGAAATATTTTTACTGTGTACTTTTTGAGTAATTTCAGTTTTAAAGTCCCCAGAATCAGCATTTTCGACTAACTTTGATGTGGGATAAAAAAAGATTTTCCCATAAGCACCTTATGAAACTGCCATGGTTGTACTTAGTACCTCTTAGACTACTTGTACAAATTATATGAAATATTTTTACTGTGTACTTTTTGAGTAATTTCAGTTTTAAAGTCCCCAGAATCAGCATTTTCGACTAACTTTGATGTGGGATAAAAAAAGATTTTCCCATAAGCACCTTATGAAACTGCCATGGTTGTACTTAGTACCTCTTAGACTACCTGTACAAATTATATGAAATATTTTTACTGTGTACTTTTTGAGTAATTTCAGTTTTAAAGTCCTCAGAATCAGCATTTTCGACTAACTTTGATGTGGGATAAAAAAAGATTTTCCCATAAGCACCTTATGAAACTGCCATGGTTGTACTTAGTACCTCTTAGACTACTTGTACAAATTATATGAAATATTTTTACTGTGTACTTTTTGAGTAATTTCAGTTTTAAAGTCCTCAGAATCAGCATTTTCGACTAACTTTGATGTGGGATAAAAAAAGATTTTCCCATAAGCACCTTATGAAACTGCCATGGTTGTACTTAGTACCTCTTAGACTACCTGTACAAATTATATGAAATATTTTTACTGTGTACTTTTTGAGTAATTTGAGTTTCAAAGTCCCCAGAATCAGCATTTTCGACTAACTTTGATGTGGGATAAAAAAAGATTTTCCCATAAGCACCTTATGAAACTGCCATGGTTGTACTTAGTACCTCTTAGACTACTTGTACAAATTATATGAAATATTTTTACTGTGTACTTTTTGAGTAATTTCAGTTTCAAAGTCCCCAGAATCAGCATTTTCGACTAACTTTGATGTGGGATAAAAAAAGATTTTCCCATAAGCACCTTATGAAACTGCCATGGTTGTACTTAGTACCTCTTAGACTACTTGTACAAATTATATGAAATATTTTTACTGTGTACTTTTTGAGTAATTTCAGTTTTAAAGTCCTCAGAATCAGCATTTTCGACTAACTTTGATGTTGGATAAAAACAATTCTTCCCATAAGCACTTTATGAAACTGCCATGGTTGTACTTAGTACCTCTTAGACTACCTGTACAAATTATATGAAATATTTTTACTGTGTACTTTTTGAGTAATTTGAGTTTCAACGTCCCCAGAATCAGCATTTTCGACTAACTTTGATGTGGGATAAAAAAAGATTTTCCCATAAGCACCTTATGAAACTGCCATGGTTGTACTTAGTACCTCTTAGACTACTTGCACAAATTATATGAAATATTTTTACTGTGTACTTTTTGAGTAATTTCAGTTTTAAAGTCCCCAGAATCAGCATTTTCGACTAACTTTGATGTGGGATAAAAAAAGATTTTCCCATAAGCACCTTATGAAACTGCCATGGTTGTACTTAGTACCTCTTAGACTACTTGCACAAATTATATGAAATATTTTTACTGTGTACTTTTTGAGTAATTTCAGTTTTAAAGTCCCCAGAATCAGCATTTTCGACTAACTTTGATGTGGGATAAAAAAAGATTTTCCCATAAGCACCTTATGAAACTGCCATGGTTGTACTTAGTACCTCTTAGACTACTTGTACAAATTATATGAAATATTTTTACTGTGTACTTTTTGAGTAATTTCAGTTTTAAAGTCCTCAGAATCAGCATTTTCGACTAACTTTGATGTGGGATAAAAAAAGATTTTCCCATAAGCACCTTATGAAACTGCCATGGTTGTACTTAGTACCTCTTAGACTACCTGTACAAATTATATGAAATATTTTTACTGTGTACTTTTTGAGTAATTTGAGTTTCAAAGTCCCCAGAATCAGCATTTTCGACTAACTTTGATGTGGGATAAAAAAAGATTTTCCCATAAGCACCTTATGAAACTGCCATGGTTGTACTTAGTACCTCTTAGACTACTTGTACAAATTATATGAAATATTTTTACTGTGTACTTTTTGAGTAATTTCAGTTTTAAAGTCCCCAGAATCAGCATTTTCGACTAACTTTGATGTGGGATAAAAAAAGATTTTCCCATAAGCACCTTATGAAACTGCCATGGTTGTACTTAGTACCTCTTAGACTACTTGCACAAATTATATGAAATATTTTTACTGTGTACTTTTTGAGTAATTTCAGTTTTAAAGTCCCCAGAATCAGCATTTTCGACTAACTTTGATGTGGGATAAAAAAAGATTTTCCCATAAGCACCTTATGAAACTGCCATGGTTGTACTTAGTACCTCTTAGACTACTTGTACAAATTATATGAAATATTTTTACTGTGTACTTTTTGAGTAATTTCAGTTTTAAAGTCCCCAGAATCAGCATTTTCGACTAACTTTGATGTGGGATAAAAAAAGATTTTCCCATAAGCACCTTATGAAACTGCCATGGTTGTACTTAGTACCTCTTAGACTACTTGTACAAATTATATGAAATATTTTTACTGTGTACTTTTTGAGTAATTTCAGTTTTAAAGTCCTCAGAATCAGCATTTTCGACTAACTTTGATGTGGGATAAAAAAAGATTTTCCCATAAGCACCTTATGAAACTGCCATGGTTGTACTTAGTACCTCTTAGACTACGTGTACAAATTATATGAAATATTTTTACTGTGTACTTTTTGAGTAATTTCAGTTTTAAAGTCCCCAGAATCAGCATTTTCGACTAACTTTGATGTGGGATAAAAAAAGATTTTCCCATAAGCACCTTATGAAACTGCCATGGTTGTACTTAGTACCTCTTAGACTACTTGTACAAATTATATGAAATATTTTTACTGTGTACTTTTTGAGTAATTTCAGTTTTAAAGTCCTCAGAATCAGCATTTTCGACTAACTTTGATGTGGGATAAAAAAAGATTTTCCCATAAGCACCTTATGAAACTGCCATGGTTGTACTTAGTACCTCTTAGACTACTTGCACAAATTATATGAAATATTTTTACTGTGTACTTTTTGAGTAATTTCAGTTTTAAAGTCCCCAGAATCAGCATTTTCGACTAACTTTGATGTGGGATAAAAAAAAGATTTTCCCATAAGCACCTTATGAAACTGCCATGGTTGTACTTAGTACCTCTTAGACTACTTGTACAAATTATATGAAATATTTTTACTGTGTACTTTTTGAGTAATTTCAGTTTTAAAGTCCCCAGAATCAGCATTTTCGACTAACTTTGATGTGGGATAAAAAAAGATTTTCCCATAAGCACCTTATGAAACTGCCATGGTTGTACTTAGTACCTCTTAGACTACTTGTACAAATTATATGAAATATTTTTACTGTGTACTTTTTGAGTAATTTCAGTTTTAAAGTCCCCAGAATCAGCATTTTCGACTAACTTTGATGTGGGATAAAAAAAGATTTTCCCATAAGCACCTTATGAAACTGCCATGGTTGTACTTAGTACCTCTTAGACTACTTGTACAAATTATATGAAATATTTTTACTGTGTACTTTTTGAGTAATTTCAGTTTTAAAGTCCCCAGAATCAGCATTTTCGACTAACTTTGATGTGGGATAAAAAAAGATTTTCCCATAAGCACCTTATGAAACTGCCATGGTTGTACTTAGTACCTCTTAGACTACTTGTACAAATTATATGAAATATTTTTACTGTGTACTTTTTGAGTAATTTCAGTTTTAAAGTCCCCAGAATCAGCATTTTCGACTAACTTTGATGTGGGATAAAAAAAGATTTTCCCATAAGCACCTTATGAAACTGCCATGGTTGTACTTAGTACTTGGGTTTAGATTTTTCCTTTTTCCTTTTAATTAACATTTCTATTTCGAGGTCGATTCCATGCCGTATGAGTAAAATTTTAACATTTGGTTATTACTCTGGATATAAAATTAACATAGACAAAACAGAGGCACTGGCTATTGGGGGGAACATTTCTCAACAGGCCATATCCCTCTTCCCTTTTAAATGGCCAAGTACTGGTATTAAATATTTAGGCATACCATAACACCCACATTTGACCAATTTGTATAAAGCCAAGTACACGAGGCTTATCAATAAGATCAGAGAGGACGTGGATAGATGGACTGTTCTGCCTCTTTCCTTGATAGGGAGGGTGGAAATAATCAGAATGAACATACTCCCTAGACTACTGTATCCGTTTCTAATGCTGGCCATCCCAATTGGTAACCACACTTTTACTAAATTTACTAAATCAATTACTCTCACGTTTAATATGGCAGGGGAAATTACCTAGTGCGTTTTAAAACATTACAGCTGGCCAAGCATGGTCGAGATTTACGATACAAATATGGAGAGCGGTCCAGAAAGAGTTCAGTTTGCCTTTAACATCGGGCCGGACCTCAATTGGTTTCATTGGGGACTTTACACCATCAACTCTGGATGCAGGATTCAGTGGATGGAGGACAAAGGGTCTGAAATTTGTTTACCAATTTATTCACTCCGGCCAGCTTAAATCCTTCCAACAACTCAGAGTGGAGTTTAGCCTTCCTAGTACTGACTTTTTCAGATGTCTCCAATTAAGGAATTTTTTTTGAAAACCAGGAAGATTGGGACAAAAAATTCGACACCCTTCTCCAATAGAACGCTTTATAGCTAATATACAAATTGATGCTTCAAAACAAAAAATTTGTTCTAAATTATATCAAAACCTAATATCAATGAACCCCAACGACTCGCTATACATTAAGTTGAAGTGGGAGGCTGAGCTCCAACAGGAGATCTCACAAGAAGAGGAGTGGTTCGATGTTTGTACTGAATTACATAAGGTGACTAATTCTAACTCCTGGAGAGAATATATATGGAAGGTCATTAGTATGTTTTTCAAGACCCCCTTATTGACTGCTAAAGCAGGTACAACTCCCACAAGCCAATGCTGGAGGGGATGTGGTGAACAAATTAACCATACATTTTCTGGACATGCCCAAAATTATGTCACTTCTGGGTACGGTGACCAGGTGTCCCCCTTTTGGTTGTACTGTTTCCACCATTTGAGACCGCGTCCCACGTATTGAGAGGATGTCCCTCTTTTCGAAGCAAAAATCGAACACAAGACATTCCTGTCAAGTGATAAAGTTTGAATATTTAAAACAGATGTTAGGTGGTAACAAGCCGGCTGCCAGTGCCAAGATGAATGTGGAGAGATATAATTCTGTATTTAATTTGTATTTATTTTGATTTAACCTTAATCTATTCGGTGAAGACGAGTTATTCTAATACAAAAATTTACATTATCTATCTGTCCCACTTTGTCCCACCAAAATCTTACTGTTGTCCTGCTTTTGGACTTTTTGCATTCAGGGATGTAAAAAAAAGTATTCGACATGGACATCCCACAAGATTTCAAAACTGCCATCCTCGGAGTCATAACGGAGGGCATTGAGGGAAGGAAAAGTGTGTATCTTCTTCAAATACTGTTAACTGCTGCCAAGAAAATTATCACAATTAATTGGTTGAAGCCCAGTCCCCCAACACATAACCAATGGCTAAACAAAGTTAAAGAAATTCAGGACATGGAGAGGATGACTCATCTGATCAGGTTGCAAGGTGAACAGTTCGATATAAAGTGGGCTTGTATAGAGCGTATAGGGCTATAAAGGCACTGCATTATATTTATTTTCATCTTATTTCCCATTTGATTGTCATTTTCTGAGAGGCAGTTAAATCATTTTGTGTCCTGTACTGTGCAGGACAGTGATGCAACAGTAGCAGGACAGTGGATCACAGTGATGTAGCAGGACAGTGATGTAGCAGGACAGTGATGTAGCATCACAGTGATGTAGCAGGACAGTGATGTAGCAGGACAGTACATCACAGTGATGTAGCAGGACAGTGATGTAGCAGGACAGTACATCACAGTGATGTAGCAGGACAGTGATGTAGCAGGACAGTACATCACAGTGATGTAGCAGGACAGTGATGTAGCAGGACAGTACATCACAGTGATGTAGCAGGACAGTGATGTAGCAGGACAGTACATCACAGTGATGTAGCAGGACAGTGATGTAGCAGGACAGTGATGTAGCAGGACAGTACATCACAGTGATGGGACAGTGATGTAGCAGGACAGTACATCACAGTGATGTAGCAGGACAGTGATGTATCAGGACAGTGATGTAGCAGGACAGTACATCACAGTGATGTAGCAGGACAGTACATCACAGTGATGTAGCAGGACAGTACATCAGTGATGTAGCAGGACAGTGATGTAGCAGGACAGTGATGTAGCATCACAGTGATGTAGCAGGACAGTACATCACAGTGATGGGACAGTGATGTAGCAGGACAGTACATCACAGTGATGTAGCAGGACAGTACATCAGTGATGTAGCAGGACAGTGATGTAGCAGGACAGTGATGTAGCATCACAGTGATGTAGCAGGACAGTACATCACAGTGATGGGACAGTGATGTAGCAGGACAGTACATCACAGTGATGTAGCAGGACAGTGATGTATCAGGACAGTGATGTAGCAGGACAGTACATCACAGTGATGTAGCAGGACAGTACATCACAGTGATGTAGCAGGACAGTGATGTAGCATCACAGTGATGTAGCAGGACAGTACATCACAGTGATGTAGCAGGACAGTGATGTAGCATCACAGTGATGTAGCAGGACAGTACATCACAGTGATGGGACAGTGATGTAGCAGGACAGTACATCACAGTGATGTAGCAGGACAGTTAAAGGTGTATTCCACCCAAATGGTTAGCAGGACAGTGATGTAGCAGGACTGTACAGTACAGTACAGTGGACAGTGGTAAAATGGCTGCAGGACAGTTAAAGGTGTATTCCACCCAAATAGTGTTAAAGGTTATAACCCAAATCGAATGATTTTAAAGGTGTATTCCACCCAAATTGTTTTAAAGGTTATAATACAGTAGCAGTACAGTGGATCACAGTGATGCAACAGTAGCAGGACAGTTAAAGGTGTATTCCACCCAAATGGTTAGCAGGACAGTGATGTAGCAGGACTGTACAGTACAGTGGACAGTGGTAAAATGGCTGCAGGACAGTTAAAGGTGTATTCCACCCAAATAGTGTTAAAGGTTATAACCCAAATCGAATGATTTAAAGGTGTATTCCACCCAAATTGTTTTAAAGGTTATAATACAGTAGCAGTACAGTGGATCACAGTGATGCAACAGTAGCAGGACAGTTAAAGGTGTATTCCACCCAAATGGTTAGCAGGACAGTGATGTAGCAGGACTGTACAGTACAGTGGACAGTGGTAAAATGGCTGCAGGACAGTTAAAGGTGTATTCCACCCAAATAGTGTTAAAGGTTATAACCCAAATCGAATGATTTAAAGGTGTATTCCACCCAAATTGTTTTAAAGGTTATAATACAGTAGCAGTACAGTGGATCACAGTGATGCAACAGTAGCAGGACAGTTAAAGGTGTATTCCACCCAAATGGTTAGCAGGACAGTGATGTAGCAGGACTGTACAGTACAGTGGACAGTGGTAAAATGGCTGCAGGACAGTTAAAGGTGTATTCCACCCAAATAGTGTTAAAGGTTATAACCCAAATCGAATGATTTAAAGGTGTATTCCACCCAAATTGTTTTAAAGGTTATAATACAGTAGCAGTACAGTGGATCACAGTGATGCAACAGTAGCAGGACAGTTAAAGGTGTATTCCACCCAAATGGTTAGCAGGACCGTGATGTAGCAGGACTGTACAGTACAGTGGACAGTGGTAAAATGGCTGCAGGACAGTTAAAGGTGTATTCCACCCAAATAGTGTTAAAGGTTATAACCCAAATCGAATGATTTAAAGGTGTATTCCACCCAAATTGTTTTAAAGGTTATAATACAGTAGCAGTACAGTGGATCACAGTGATGCAACAGTAGCAGGACAGTTAAAGGTGTATTCCACCCAAATGGTTAGCAGGACAGTGATGTAGCAGGACTGTACAGTACAGTGGACAGTGGTAAAATGGCTGCAGGACAGTTAAAGGTGTATTCCATCCAAATAGTGTTAAAGGTTATAACCCAAATCGAATGATTTAAAGGTGTATTCCACCCAAATTGTTTTAAAGGTTATAATACAGTAGCAGTACAGTGGATCACAGTGATGCAACAGTAGCAGGACAGTTAAAGGTGTATTCCACCCAAATGGTTAGCAGGACCGTGATGTAGCAGGACTGTACAGTACAGTGGACAGTGGTAAAATGGCTGCAGGACAGTTAAAGGTGTATTCCACCCAAATAGTGTTAAAGGTTATAACCCAAATCGAATGATTTTAAAGGTGTATTCCACCCAAATTGTTTTAAAGGTTTTAATACAGTAGCAGTACAGTGGATCACAGTGATGCAACAGTAGCAGGACAGTTAAAAAGGTGTATTCCACCCAAATGGTTAGCAGGACAGCCCCATCACAATGTGCAGGAGGTGTGTACAGTAGCAGTACAGTAGCAGTACAGTAGGTGTACAGTAGCAGTACAGTATGTGTACAGTAGCAGTACAGTAGGTGTACAGTAGCAGTACAGTATGTGTACAGTATCAGTAGGTGTACAGTATGTGTACAGTAGGTGTACAGTAGCAGTACAGTAGGTGTACAGTGGCAGTACAGTAGCAGTACAGTCGCAGTACAGTATGTGTACAGTAGCAGTACAGTAGGTGTACAGTAGCAGTACAGTCGGTGTACAGTAGCAGTACAGTAGGTGTACAGTAGCAGTACAGTAGGTGTACAGTCGGAGGACAGTTAAAGGTGTATTCCACCCAAATGGTTAGCAGGACAGCCCTATCACAATGTGCAGGAGGTGTGTACAGTAGCAGTACAGTATGTGTACAGTATCAGTAGGTGTACAGTAGCAGTACAGTAGCAGTACAGTAGGTGTACAGTAGCAGTACAGTAGGTGTACAGTCGCAGGACAGTTAAAGGTGTATTCCACCCAAATGGTTAGCAGGACAGCCCCATCACAATGTGCAGGTGTGTACAGTAGCAGTACAGTATCAGTACAGTCACAGGACAGTTAAAGGTGTATTCCACCCAAATGGTTAGCAGGACAGCCCCATCACAATGTGCAGGTGTGTACAGTAGCAGTACAGTATCAGTACAGTCGCAGGACAGTTAAAGGTGTATTCCACCCAAATGGTTAGCAGGACAGTACATCACAGTGATGCAACAGTAGCAGGACAGTTAAAGGTGTATTCCACCCAAATGGTTTTAAAGGTTCTAATACCCAATTGTGTTATGGTGTCTTCCCCAAATCCTTTTAAAGCTTATAACCCCAAATAGTTTGAATGAATAAATGAATGAAATGGGACTATGAAGTCTTTATTTGTAACACATGTGAGATGGGCAGCACACACGCATTCCTTTGGGGGGGTTGCCATTGAAATGTCATCTGCGCTTGACCCATCCTGTCATCCTTCATCCTGTCGTGGGTCCGCACCAATACCTTGCCAATCCAAGTGCTCCTGTTCATCTTCATCAGGGACGTGACAGCATTAGCGATCAGTTCTGCATGTTTTTCCATTCTTTCGTTTTTATTTTTGTATGTGTATTCCCACAAATAGCTTTAAAGGTGTATTCATCCCAAATGTTTCTAAAACTTTATTCCACCCAAAGTTAAAATACTACTTCATGTTCAACTCCTAAAGGTATATATGCTTGAATTACATTCAAGTAATCTCATGACTTCCAGCTTGCTAGCCCATACAATTCCTTCAGGAAAATGTTTGCTGTTTTAAGGAATGCCAGGTGACAACGTAATAGTAAAAAACTTGTATTTAAGGAATGACAGGTGACAACTTAATAGTAAAAAACTTGTATTTAAGGAATGACAGGTGACAACTTAATAGTAAAAAACTTTAATTTAACATGAAACATCATAAACACCTTCCAAAAAATCCTCGGTCTCCCCCTGCCCACACTGGATGACATATTAAGAACATGCTGCCTCCGCAGAGCTAGCAGCATCCTGAAGGATGAAACGCACGAAATCGTTCTAAATGTGTATGTGTCCGGGACATCTACTACTGTTCGATACAACAAGTTCAAGTTCAAGTTCAAGTTCTTTAATAGTTGTCATACAGAAGTACAGAATACTTTCATACAAAATGCTTCTTACTGTTACGCTCCAGAGACTGTGCTAGACAAGATAGTATCAAATAACATAATAACATAATATAGCATGAATTTAGAAGAAGAAAAATGAGGTCACAGTGTTCGGTATAGACATATGTACAATGTTCTGAGTTACCATATAATATACAATACACAATACTATGCAGTGTACTAATGTACAGTACTATCTAGTGCAAAGCAGAAATGGGATGAGGTACAATTTTAGGTACAATTTACAGTAAGGTGTACGAGTTGTAGTGCAATCCTTCATCCATAAATATAAAGTGTGGGGAGTGGGTGCTACAGTGTGTTTGTTTAAAGTGGGTGTGTGCTATAAAGTGTGTGGAGTGGGTGCTACAGTGTGTTTGTTTAAAGTGAGTGTGTGCGTGTGGATGTGTGTGCTATGTGCGTTTGGTGGTTGTTGTTGTGTAGTGTTCATTCATTGTTCGTTTAGCAGCCTGATGGCCTGGGGATAGAAGCTTCTTCTGAGTCTTTCTGTGCTCGCCTTGAGACTCCGGTATCGCTTGCCTGACCGCAGCAGTTCAAAGAATTACTTTGGTCAGTTTTTTTGGTAGGTCTCTTTGGTAGATCTCTTTGGTAGGTCTCTTTGGTAGGTCTCTTTGGTGGGTCTCTTTGGTAGGTCTCTTTGGTAGGTCTCTTTGGTCCGTTTTTTTGGTAGGTCTCTTTGGTAGGTCTCTTTGGTAGGTCTCTTTGGTGGGTCTCTTTGGTAGGTCTCTTTGGTCCATTTTTTTGGTAGGTCTCTTTGGTAGGTCTCTTAGGTATCTTTGGTGCGTCTCTTTGGTACATCGCTTTAGTACGTCACTTTGGTAGTTCTCTTTAGTGCGTTTTTTTTGTAGTTCTCTTTGGTAGGTATTTTTGGTAGGTCTCTTTGGTAGTTCTCTTTGGTAGGTCTCTTTGGTAGTTCTCTTTGGTAGGTCTCTTTGGTGAGTATCTTTGGTAGGTCTCTTTGGTAGGTCTCTTTGGTAGGTTTCTTTGGTAGGTCTCTTTGGTAGGTCTCTTTGGTCCGTTTTTTTGGTAGGTCTCTTTGGTAGTTATCTTTGGTAGGTATCTTTGGTAGTTATCTTTGGTAGGTATCTTTGGTAGTTATCTTTGGTAGGTCTCTTTGGTAGGTCTCTTTGGTAGGTCTCTTTGGTGGGTCTCTTTGGTAGGTCTCTTAGGTATCTTTGGTGCGTCTCTTTGGTACATCGCTTTAGTACGTCACTTTGGTAGTTCTCTTTAGTGCGTTTTTTTGGTAGTTCTCTTTGGTAGGTATTTTTGGTAGGTCTCTTTGGTAGTTATCTTTGGTAGGTCTCTTTGGTAGGTCTCTTTGGTAGGTCTCTTTGGTAGTTATCTTTGGTAGGTCTCTTTGGTAGGTCTCTTTGGTAGTTATCTTTGGTAGTTAACCCGTATTCCAATGTGGATTCATCCATACATGGCAATACAAATCTTTGACTTGACTTTTTTTTACTTTGACTTGACCCCTCTCACCACCTCTTCTCCCTGTTGCCATCTGGGAGGCGATAGGCCTACAGGGCCTTCAATGCCCGCACCTCGAGGATGCAGAACAGCTTCTTCCCAAGAACCATCACTGAACTGAACAATCCCCGCACCTCGAGGATGCAGAACAGCTTCTTCCCAAGAACCATCACTGAACTGAACAATCACCCCCCCCCCCCCCTATTGCGACCACATCTACATCTACCATGTAGCAGCTTTCTACTTCTACCTCCTGAGCCACTGTCGCCCACCATCTGTCTGTCTGTCTGTCTGTCTGTCTGTCTGTCTGTCTGTCTGTCTGTCTGTCTGTCTGTCTGTCTGTCTGTCTGTCTGTCTGTCTGTCTGTCTGTCTGTCTATCTATCTATCTATCTATCTATCTATCTATCTATCTATCTATCTATCTATCTATATTTTATCTTTTTGTATTTTCTAGCCGCTACTGGTGTTCCGATGAGTTCTTCTCCTTGGTATCGGTTCATGCCTTCATATTTATTCAATATATAAAGACATGCCTAAGAGAAGGGGGGACAGACATTAGTAATACAAAATAATATCATAACAATTCATAAATGATGGGCAAACAAACTATTATTATACAAACAAATTATTTGGGATGGGTATCAAATCTCTGCACATTCCAGTAACATAATGCTGCTTGCTAAATCACAGCAAAAATGTGGCAACAGATTTTGGTTCCAAGGAGAGCACATAATAAATTCCACAATTCCATATGTGCCTACAAGTAATTAGTAGGTGTTTTTGTTACCAAATAATAAGGTATATTAACCTATAGCTTTTTAATTATAATTGTTAACATTGATCAGAATTAATGCATATACCGGTAGACAAATTAGATGTATAACAGCTACATTATCTATAATCCATATTTTTTATAAGATTGTAAATATTCCATTAATTTGGAACAAATAGCAAAACACAAATTCAATATCTGGAATTCAAACAATACACATTGAAATTTATTCCAACCTCTGCAATTAGTACATTGAACACGTAGTCTATCTCCATATTTTTATTTATGCTTGGGAGAGTTTTAATGATAGTGTCTGCCAATTCTTCAGTCTAGATAGATAAAAAAAAAGGACAAGAGTCAGATGCAAAGCATTTATCATGATACAAGGTGTACTTATACCCAAATTAGCTTTATT
Source organism: Notolepis coatsorum (assembly GCF_963971535.1). Taxonomy (NCBI): domain Eukaryota; kingdom Metazoa; phylum Chordata; class Actinopteri; order Aulopiformes; family Paralepididae; genus Notolepis; species Notolepis coatsorum. The sequence goes on along the minus strand of NC_140166.1, from coordinate 37,465,070 downwards.
CTAAAGTAGTGTTCTCAGTTCTGAAAAAGGTTTTACTGTATAAAGCATAAAATAATTCAGCAGAGCATCCCCGCCTTCCCTTGTTCGAAAAGAGGAGTATTTTTCTGGTCTTCATCCTCTTAGCAGTTGTTAGTATTGAGCTGTACTATATTGTACCCATTCTGCAATCTGTTAATACAGTTTTCAATCAATCAATCAATCAATGTTATCCTCAATTAGTTTTTTTTATCCATAAAGGTATCCTTACAGCATCAGAACCAAAAATGGAGTATTCAGCTTTCTTCTTAAAAAGCAGTTCCTGATGTGACGCCAACCCTGACTGCTGTAGGACCATTCTTTGAGAAATGAGGGTTCCATTTCTCAGGTCTCTATCAATTCCCTGCATGAGAACATAAAATACTATTTCAAATAAACATACCTACATTTACAAATGTACAATAGCAGTCCAAAACAGTATTCTAATCATGGCAGACATGAAGAAATATTGAATTGGATCTACAATACCCTTATTTCGTCTGCAGTCAGTAGACTTGCCACGCTGTTTCCTCTGACAGCATTTCTCAGTCTGTAAAAAAGTCAAGGATATGTTGAAAAATTATCACTGTTAGTAAGTAGACTCACACAGTCAACAGAAGAGGGTGAAACGATCCCAATCCATTGTGACAGCTTTTGACAAGGCCCCCAATATGGTAAATAGTGTGGCCATCTGACTTTGTGCAGCCTTGTGTCTATCTTTTTCAATCTAGAAAGCATCTGTCTTATGCCAGGATCAGACTACACAATATTTTTGTGTTCACCAGACACCACATCGCTGTTCTTTGATTATGTCACACTACAAGGGGTAAAGACACCCATTTGTCGTTGTTCAAATTGTGTAAAGGTCAAATCAAATCAAATCAAATTTATTTGTAAGGCCCGACAACACACGTTAATGTCCCCATGGGCCGTACACGTCTTCTTTAAACAAGTCAAGAAGAAACATAACAATAAGTCAAGAACAGAACAAGAACACCATAAGGTCCAACAAATTTAAAATAAATGCAAATAAATGAAAGAATGCAAGCACTCCCAGACATACCCCACGCGAAGGTAAGGAAAAACGCACTAAAACCTAACAATAGGGGAAAATGCTACACAGGCAGTGTGGAGGAGAGAAACCTTAGAAGGGCCATTCAAGGGGGGATCTCCCTTCTTAGATGTCGGTAGTGTTGCAGACTAACAGTTGGTAAGCATGCACTCATGTGTGTAGTGAAACACAGATCGGGCTGAATTAATGTAGTCTGATCCTGGCATCAAATGTTGTACAGCACATTTTCCAACTGAACAATGACAAATCACACAGCAAAGCAGTGGTATAACATCGGCATGTTTGGTGTGCAACGGCGAAATAATTTCAATAAACCACCAAATAAGTGAGATGATGAGCTAATCGGTCAGACCTAAACTCACCTATGTACTGGACGAATTGTCAACTGGTCACAGCCACAACTGAACAATTCTTTCACACCAGCACATTCTGTATGGATGTCTTCTTTGCACGTGCGACACTGGATCATGTGTTTTGACCTATATACACAATAAAAGAAAGAATGAATAATTAGTGATAACAAATTGTCTTTATCATCCCATCGGAAAAATCGGGTGTAGGGGGTATCTTACTCTAATTGACCGTGCATGAACACACATTGCTTCTTCTTTTCAGCCATGCATGTGGCTTTGGTGAGTTGGCTCACAGAAGATTTTCTCTGCAGAAGAAAGAGAAATAGACATTTAGGTCTGTAGCAAGAACATTCAATGACTTAAAATGTCCAGCTGGTTTGATAACTGCCATGGTACACCTTTGTTCTTCAATGCATTGAGGAATTTCATTCTGGGCCTCTATATTGTACTATATTTACTAAAGATAATAATAAGCACGGTCAGCTCTGTACATATTGTCAAGCCAGAGATATGGCCCTAAACTCCAGCTCCCTGCTTTACAAAGGACTACACTGAGGTGAAATGGGGTGGGCGTACTGGGCCTTTTTATTTGTATTTGAATCAAATATGACATGCTTACATGAAGGCAATGCACAATTACAGTATATTTTCTTTTATGTATTGTATACTTATGGTATACATATAAAATAGTATAACCTTTTTTGATGTTGTGGATCCTTTTTCCTTTGGTACAGGATCAACTCCCTAAAAGGAGAAACCATTTAACCATTTTTGGTGGTAGACTGTTTGCAAAAAGGTTGCATTTCAAAGACAAATGACAAAATGAAAGAAAAAGAAAAACAAACGACACACTACAATGACACTTAGAGATGCACAAGTGGGCAAAGCATGCAAGTGTTGCTCTCCCCCATCAATTATGTAAGTGGCCCACAACTGTTATTTGCTGTATGCCAATGCACTGAATGAGGATGAACTTGCTCATCAGCCAGAGGATTTAAATCTCAGTGATTCTTGAGGAGTGGGCTGAGCAGGACAGACAGCAATGCGCAACCTCTGACTATACAACTTTGTAATATTAAAGCAAAGATGAATCCGTTTTAGGAGAGGCTGACAAGGCAAATTAACTGTACCCAACATTTGTATTATATGTAAAGTTGTATTTATTACTATGTATTATTATTATTATTACGGAGGTTCACGTTCTGACCATTAACTGACATTTCAGTTTATAAACCATAACAGCACACCTGATAAGAGGTGGGAGGGAGTAAGTCACAAGTCAAGTTCAAGTCACTCCAAGTCCCAAGCAATGTTCAAGTTACTGTGTTTAGACTCAAGCAAGTCAAGTCGAGTTCCTGCTAAACGCCAAACAAGAAAAGTCAAGTCATTGCTCAGGTCAAGCAAATCACAAGTCAAGTCACCATGAAAGAAGCACTTCAAATATGAGAGAACGGAATACAATGGCAACACGTCATGAGAAAACTGCACTACTCTTATTGATACTTCCTAATTTTGTGTCCAAAATAAAAGACATGTTGTGAAAATAATTATCAATAGCTTTTATTATTAGTTTGGGCAAACATTTTTACTTTTGACAACTATTTCCCTTTGTATTACAGGTACAACTGAAAGTGTCGCTGTGAAACTGATCTGTTTCTTACCCGTTTTGTGCTTGCCCAGCCATCTTCCTTTAAGTCAGGTTCAACTTCCTAAAACAAACAAGACAAAGAATTTGTTAGGTGTATTATAGTGTAGGTAGGCTCCATAACCTTGCTTTCAAAAGAGATAAATGATTGACAAAATAAAGAGCCTGACAATATGCACAGAGCTGGGTGTGAGTTCCTTTTACGCTAAATTAAAGCAACCTTTCTGCCAATACCAGAAACCCAGAGTGTTACGAACAGAACGCAGACCATGGGACTCTGTAAGTAAGCGCGGCTAATAGCCTTGCATCGACTCACTAGACTACTGGCAAGTATTTCATACCGTATTTATATAAGAACCAAATTCTGTCTCAAGAGAAGTCTGCTCACTCCACCTCTGTCTTGAAACACTCAGCATAAAATAATATCACATTTAATAATTTTCAATTAATATGTTTTGTAGCAAGTAGCTTCAGTGATGCAACCATCATTACAAATGTCTCCATTCAAGATTTCTCCAGGGTGCTCCGTCTCCTCATAATATAGTGTGTCTCCGTATTAACTTCCCAAAATCCTGCAATGACTATATTTTTTACCTGTTCTGCAGTCCTTGAGTTCTAAGATATATAATTATTTGGGCCTTTAATTTATAGTTAATTTAATCTGTATTAAATGATTACCTGAACTTGACTTGCGAGACAAGCAGCATGGTACATACGAATGGCAATCCACTCCTCTTGACGAAGATAGATATTTGCCATCATTTGTTCATTTGCCTCCATCTCTGCTGCCTGCAAGAAAGTATTTGGAGTATAAAAAGAAGTGACAAAATCCCAACAATATGTCACACCTACATCTTTTTACATTTAAATAACATTACAATGAAGAATATCTATATTACATCACTGCGTATGCCCACCTCATACAATATATAGACTTTTCCCATTTATATTGTGTTTATTACTCTAATAATCAGTGTTAAAAGCCATGACTTGCAAATGTGTCACTGAACAACTTTCTTACACAGCAAACAGCCGGCCCACAGTTGTCGAAGTCTTTTTGCCGCCACTGGGGGGGATAACACACTCTCCAGTGATCCAGGGACCAAACATTCCTGAAGGCACTCCTATAATATTAAAGTGGCCTTTGTTAGACGTCTTGTAAACTATATGACATAAAAACTAAAATAAATGTATCTTAATTACAGCATGATTGGTTGTGACACTACTTACCCCAAAATCTCCATTTCCACATCAGTGATTGACGTGTACTTCTCGAGTGAGTCATAGACTCGTATCTCTCTGGTGGATCCATCAAGAACCTTTTACAAAGAATATATTGCAATTAGGGGTGCACGATTCTCGCTAAAATGTGAATCACGATTTTTCTCTCTAAGAAATGAGATCACGATTCTCTCACACGATTCTTATTTTTTCAATAAAATCATTTATTGCACTCTCTTAATAGACACCATAACATATATCAAAGTGCTTGACTTAGACTTAAACATAACATATATGAAAGTGCTTTAAAAGTAAAAAAATATATATATATAACTATTTTTTTAAGTTAATTTTGAAATGCAATTCGCATAGTTTTATTTTTTTTACGATTAATGCAGTGCAGCCCTAATTACAATAACATTCCCACATGATTTAGATCTTCCAGATTTAAATGACTTACAAAAGTGCTACCCGATTTCTACTTACCCACATAATAAAATGGTTTCCTGTCTCAGTAGTTGCATGACCCACAATTCGTAGGAGAAGCACTTTAGAGGTTGACGACGTGATAGCCTTCATGAAAATAAAGCATAATACCACACAAGCAGTTATTCAACAGCCTTAAGTGTAGATATATTTAAAACTTGCATGTAGTTAATATTTTAAATGCCCATGACTGAATTTGAAGATTACCTAATAGCAAATACTTATGTTACTACTAACATAACTGTAAAAAGTTTAAGATATCAAGGCCAACCTGTAATGATCTTGATATCTCAACACATTCACCTTTGTCCCAGTTCCTGTGCCACAGTATAAATGCGTAGGTTGGCAGTGTATGTACCTGAGATAGAAATATGTGACTTAGATCATTACTGTACTATGTCTTGAGTGCAAGTTGACTGAATGTTAATTGCAATTGGCTACTTACATTTGGAATGTTGCATCCGATCTGCCACACTATTGTCTCCAATGCCTTTAAAATAGATAGATCAGGTTATGTTAGGCCCCATATTAAACAAAGGTTCCTAACTAGGTGGTCCTGGAGTGGTAATCAGAAGGCCACCAGCAAGGATATGTATTGTCTTTTGTGTTTACAAAGACATTGTAATAATGATTGATCTTAAGCATGGCTATAAATCCATCTGTGTCTCTCTACCCCAGTCTACAGGTCAGGTTGACGCCTAGTACAGGTACATAGGGGTGTCTCTGGGCCACGATAAATCACTCACAATCCTTAAAAGGTCAAAGATTTAATGTTGAGAAGCAATGACATCTAGACAAATTACTCAACTTCTGTTTAATTGTGTTGATATTGATATCTTTCTCTGATGTGTGGGTCATAGTTGAGTGGGGACAGAGAGTGGTTGTTCTTGTTGACCACGTCTAGCTGTGCCGAAAGCCATAGCTATTTTAATTTTGAGATGGCACCTAAGATGGCAGCAATAACAGCACTACCTGCTTCTAGCCAAAAAGCATCAACATGTAATTTTTTTATAAATTAAATTTGTAACTGAGATGGTGTAGACCTTTTGGCTTAAAATTTGAATTGACAGAAAGAACGTTTCCTGGAGTATCAAGGAAATATCCTTCGGTAGTGTACACTATAAGGTGGCAACAAGAATTGTAGAATTGTAATCCATTTGTCATGGAAATCAACATCGTCTCATGTGTGGATAGAGCATGAGATTGAGAAAGTTGGAATGGTTAACGCAACTGTCACTTAAATTTAGAATGGCCATTCTACCAATTCAAGTTATCTGCTCTTTGAGCTGACTGGTTTGATATGTTTTGGCCCAGAGTATCTGCCCCTTTCTATCCCTCCCACGATTTGACAAGAAGTTCTCAAGATATGTGCCCAACAAGACTACAAGATGGCAGACACAAGAAAGCACACTGGCTTGTTTGAAGGGGATGGGTAGTAGTGTAGTAGCTACACCCCCCAGTGAAAAAATACAAAATAAAAAATCTGCACTTCAATGAAAAACTTTGCCCTGGTTAATAACGCATGTGACTTATATCATATCCTTCATATTAGTACATGCCAGAAGACATTAAAGGGTAGTTAATATGAGAATAAAATCTAGTTATTTTTCCAAATTAAACAGGTGCAGTATGTTCATCAGCTTCACCTACCTCCGAAGTAAGCCATGGAGTATGGAAGCAATCAACAGCACCGTCAACCAATTCTCTGGGACAAATTGTTTGGAAATCTCTTCCTCTCATGTAGTTTGGTCCCAACTTCAGCAGTATTTTGTCTTCATCTTGAAGGAGTACCTTTATCAGCTGCTCCTGAAATATTGACAAGTGATTTCTATTAGCAATGTTGGAATTCAAAACGCAAGGGCAGTTAACTGTTTATGTAGTTATGATAGGCCAATACCACATATTTAAAGCTACAATGTGTACGATTTTCAAATATAATTTTTTCTTTTGCTCTAAGAATGATCTTGGACACTGACTCATACTGTGAGTCAGTGTCAGTCTACTGTGAGGGAGTTTCATTGACAAGTGTAGCAGAAGAGATTCTATAAAAATGTCGCTCTTCTAACCAATCAGAGAAGCTCAACCATAAAACGCTGTGCTTATTCCAATGAAATTCCAGCAAAGGACATTTAGAATGGAATATCTCTTCACCACTGCTACACTGATCAATGAAACTCACTCACAGTAAAGAGTGAGTCAGTGTGTCCATGTTAAGAATATGTTTGAGTCAAATTCAAACTAAATATAGCTTTAAGTAAGACTTATAAAGTAAAATGGGGCATACCTTCTGTGCTTTTGAGATCTTGTATTTGTCCGCTGAAAATGAAACTCCTTGGGGCCTTTGAAGGTTTGTGTGAGGCATGGCTACCTCTCCTTGGGGCCGTTGAAGGTCTGCATTGGCCATGGCTACCTCTCCTTGGGGTCTTTGAAGGTCTGCATTGGCCATGGCTACCTCTCCTTGGGGTCTTTGAAGGTCTGCATTGGCCATGGCTACCTCTCCTTGGGGCCTTTGAAGGTCTGCATTGGCCATGGCTACCTCTCCTTGGGGCCTTTGAAGGTCTGCATCAGGCATGGCTATCTTTCCTGGAGAAAAACAAACAAGACACCTCAACAAGACTCATGAATATGAGGGACAGTGTGTTGTGTTGGTTCTGACAATGCCATTCCTAGAGCCCCTTGCCATCTTTCACTAGCTGGGCTAAAAAGAAAATTATGAAAAGTATTTATATGTGAGTGAGTAGCACTTACCCAGCCCTTTTTTGGTATTATCCCCTTCACCAACAATACAAAGCTTCCCATTCATTGATAAGCCGAGTTGCAATTTGGTGTGTTTTTGCATATCTGCAATGTACTCCTTGTTGATGCCGTCATTATGGAGATGGAATAGAGGTAAAGAATAAAGGTAGATTAGAAGCTGGTATGCATGAATATGCATTCAAGTATATTCAATTGCCAAATCCAAACTTGAACTGCATATTGCAAATTGCATCATACAATGTAATGATACAATTTTTTTTTCTGTAAAAGGACATAGCAAATGTCATTCACAATACTCCCAAAATAGTTGTTGTTAAAAAATATAAATGTTTAACACATTTGAAAGCTGGGAATCTAACATTTAGATGTAAAAATTTATAGCTATTTAACTTTTTAACAATTCATTCTAACCCACTTAAACTGACGTACTTCCAAAGCTCTTTTTTTAAATAATCTAAGTTTACCTCTTGGCTGTCATCCACAGATGATGATTCATTGTAATTTGGTGATGAAAGCAGGGGTCCACAGCTGGCTGAGTCTGAGACAGTGTAATTTGGTATTTTGTCAGGACTCACATCTGTCATGTCTTCTGCAGAATTGGGTCCAGAGCTGGCCGAGTCTGAGACAGTGTAATTTGGTATTTTGTCAGGACTCACATCTGGCATGTCTTCTGCTAAATTGGGTCCAGAGCTGGCCGAGTCTGAGACAGTGTAATTTGGTATTTTGTCAGGACTCACATCTGTCATGTCTTCTGCAGAATTGGGTCCAGAGCTGGCCGAGTCTGAGACAGTGTAATTTGGTATTTTGTCAGGACTCACATCTGGCATGTCTTCTGCTAAATTGGGTCCAGAGCTGGCCGAGTCTGAGACAGTGTAATTTGGTATTTTGTCAGGACTCACATCTGTCATGTCTTCTGCAGAATTGGGTCCAGAGCTGGCCGAGTCTGAGACAGTGTAATTTGGTATTTTGTCAGGACTCACATCTGGCATGTCTTCTGCAGAATTGGGTCCACAGCTGGCTGAGTCTGAGACAGTGTAATTTGGTATTTTGTCAGGACTCACATCTGGCATGTCTTCTGCTAAATTGGGTCCAGAGCTGGCCGAGTCTGAGACAGTGTAATTTGGTATTTTGTCAGGACTCACATCTGTCATGTCTTCTGCAGAATTGGGTCCAGAGCTGGCCGAGTCTGAGACAGTGTAATTTGGTATTTTGTCAGGACTCACATCTGGCATGTCTTCTGCTAAATTGGGTCCAGAGCTGGCCGAGTCTGAGACAGTGTAATTTGGTATTTTGTCAGGACTCACATCTGTCATGTCTTCTGCAGAATTGGGTCCAGAGCTGGCCGAGTCTGAGACAGTGTAATTTGGTATTTTGTCAGGACTCACATCTGTCATGTCTTCTGCAGAATTGGGTCCAGAGCTGGCCGAGTCTGAGACAGTGTAATTTGGTATTTTGTCAGGACTCACATCTGTCATGTCTTCTGCAGAATTGGGTCCAGAGCTGGCCGAGTCTGAGACAGTGTAATTTGGTATTTTGTCAGGACTCACATCTGTCATGTCTTCTGCAGAATTGGGTCCAGAGCTGGCCGAGTCTGAGACAGTGTAATTTGGTATTTTGTCAGGACTCACATCTGTCATGTCTTCTGCAGAATTGGGTCCAGAGCTGGCCGAGTCTGAGACAGTGTAATTTGGTATTTTGTCAGGACTCACATCTGTCATGTCTTCTGCTAAATTGGGTCCAGAGCTGGCCGAGTCTGAGACAGTGTAATTTGGTATTTTGTCAGGACTCACATCTGTCATGTCTTCTGCAGAATTGGGTCCAGAGCTGGCCGAGTCTGAGACAGTGTAATTTGGTATTTTGTCAGGACTCACATCTGTCATGTCTTCTGCTAAATTGGGTCCAGAGCTGGCCGAGTCTGAGACAGTGTAATTTGGTATTTTGTCAGGACTCACATCTGTCATGTCTTCTGCTAAATTGGGTCCAGAGCTGGCCGAGTCTGAGACAGTGTAATTTGGTATTTGGTCAGGACTCACATCTGGCATGTCTTCTGCAGAATTGGGTCCAGAGCTGGCTGAGTCCAACTCAGTCGACGTGTCTGGTTTGTCAACTTCCGCTTGCGCCTGTATTCCCACACCCCATAAGCAAAACAGGTTAAGAGCAATAGATAATGCTGATATCATAGAGCATTGCATATTTTCTTCAATTATAATCACAGTACATTTCATACATTTTTAAAGAGATTAAAAAATATTACGAAAGCAAACAAAAATCAAAATAATGGAATAACCATAAAAAATATATATTTTATGATTACCTGTTGAAGTTGATAGGCATGTTTTATTCTAATCCTATTATTTTTGACGTTGGCGATACCTAAGTCCTTGCAGACAATTCCCCAGAAACCCTCTTTTGGAAACGCGCTTTCTTCTGCCAGGGGCCCTTTTGTCTTGTCTTGCAGCCTCTGGATGCATGACAGAATGTCTGTTGCACTTTTTACCAATTCTCTGGACTATTCAAACAAGGAGGAAAACGTTAGGTTATGACTATAACCGAGTTCTGTTAATAGTGGTGACGCTCGGCGTCCGACGCCGCTGCAGCCCTTGATCTCACCTTGTGGTGAAAGCTTGGGAAGGAGGAGAGCAGGTGACCACACACCTGCTTATGTAGGTGAGCTGATAGGGGTGTGGTCAGACAAATATTGGGATATAAAGGTACATTGTGGTCTTTATTCAGTGCGCGTGCACGTGTGCGAGGACAGTGCATGAGTGACGCCGAGCGGAACCAACTATGATACAGAACTGTAAATTGTTTGTTTTATTTAAAGATTTCTCTAAGCTATCAATACATGTGCAAAAAGAAGTAATACTTACCCTCCCAAAAGTTGAAAAAGTAAACGATCTGTAAAGAAAAGAAATACTCAAAGTTACAAAAATGATACATATCATGATGTATAAAAATCAAGAAGACTTTAGAAAAGATATAAAGATCTCGAGCGCAATTATTTTCTTTTTGCATATGACTGCACTGAACTTGGCCTCAAACACTTGACTCACTACATTGTAGGCCTATGTAGTATTGTATGTTATATATTTTGAATAACAACACAGTTGTTACAATGCAATCACAGTTGTTACAATGCAATCATATAATACAATACTAAAACACAATATATGTATAATAAATATATATATATAAATATATTTATATAATTCAGTAACTGAATTTAAATTCCTAGCAACTTCTATAAATTGAAAAGAAGTTACTTAAGCTATTTCATATAGTGAATCCAATTGTTTGGCTGGCTATGTTATTTCCGATCACAGTGCAATACTCCAATTCAGCCATTGGGTGGCGGCCATCACAGCGCGGCTGTCACGCCCATAGATATATATAGATATCTATGGTCACGCCCACTCCTACTTCAGCGCAAGCGGAGGAAGGCACATTCCACTTCAGAGCATGCGCACGACAGTCTATAGGGCTTTCTCTGCAGGGCAGTGAGTGGAAAGTTTTGAGAAGATGGGGGGGGGGGGGGGGGGGGGGGGGGCTATTTGCAACACGTGCTTACTGAAAATGCACAATGTCTAATAATTATGAGAAGTTATGAGATAAAGTGCTATATGGAATCTGTAAACTAACAGATAAAATGTATTGTTTTAAGACCCATCTTACCTAGAGTTAAACATTAAGTTAAAATGCTGGCTGCTGGCTGCTGGCTAACCCCCCCCCCCCCCCCCCCCCACACACACACACACACACGAATAATAAAAGTATTTATTTTAAATAGCAACATTATACTTGAAATAGTACATCCTTTACTGGTAAGTGTATTAGGGTTAGGGTTAGATAATGAATATTGAGCAGAATTAAGTTCAAGTTATCATTGGTTCGGCCCTCCAGAATTGTTTTTATCCAACATCAAAGTTAGTCGAAAATGCTGATTCTGAGGACTTTAAAACTGAAATTACTCAAAAAGTACACAGTAAAAATATTTCATATAATTTGTACAAGTAGTCTAAGAGGTACTAAGTACAACCATGGCAGTTTCATAAGGTGCTTATGGGAAAATCTTTTTTTATCCCACATCAAAGTTAGTCGAAAATGCTGATTCTGGGGACTTTGAAACTGAAATTACTCAAAAAGTACACAGTAAAAATATTTCATATAATTTGTACAAGTAGTCTAAGAGGTACTAAGTACAACCATGGCAGTTTCATAAGGTGCTTATGGGAAAATCTTTTTTTATCCCACATCAAAGTTAGTCGAAAATGCTGATTCTGGGGACTTTGAAACTCAAATTACTCAAAAAGTACACAGTAAAAATATTTCATATAATTTGTACAGGTAGTCTAAGAGGTACTAAGTACAACCATGGCAGTTTCATAAGGTGCTTATGGGAAAATCTTTTTTTATCCCACATCAAAGTTAGTCGAAAATGCTGATTCTGAGGACTTTAAAACTGAAATTACTCAAAAAGTACACAGTAAAAATATTTCATATAATTTGTACAAGTAGTCTAAGAGGTACTAAGTACAACCATGGCAGTTTCATAAGGTGCTTATGGGAAAATCTTTTTTTATCCCACATCAAAGTTAGTCGAAAATGCTGATTCTGGGGACTTTAAAACTGAAATTACTCAAAAAGTACACAGTAAAAATATTTCATATAATTTGTGCAAGTAGTCTAAGAGGTACTAAGTACAACCATGGCAGTTTCATAAGGTGCTTATGGGAAAATCTTTTTTTATCCCACATCAAAGTTAGTCGAAAATGCTGATTCTGGGGACTTTAAAACTGAAATTACTCAAAAAGTACACAGTAAAAATATTTCATATAATTTGTACAAGTAGTCTAAGAGGTACTAAGTACAACCATGGCAGTTTCATAAGGTGCTTATGGGAAAATCTTTTTTTATCCCACATCAAAGTTAGTCGAAAATGCTGATTCTGAGGACTTTAAAACTGAAATTACTCAAAAAGTACACAGTAAAAATATTTCATATAATTTGTACAGGTAGTCTAAGAGGTACTAAGTACAACCATGGCAGTTTCATAAAGTGCTTATGGGAAGAATTGTTTTTATCCAACATCAAAGTTAGTCGAAAATGCTGATTCTGAGGACTTTAAAACTGAAATTACTCAAAAAGTACACAGTAAAAATATTTCATATAATTTGTACAAGTAGTCTAAGAGGTACTAAGTACAACCATGGCAGTTTCATAAGGTGCTTATGGGAAAATCTTTTTTTATCCCACATCAAAGTTAGTCGAAAATGCTGATTCTGGGGACTTTAAAACTGAAATTACTCAAAAAGTACACAGTAAAAATATTTCATATAATTTGTACAAGTAGTCTAAGAGGTACTAAGTACAACCATGGCAGTTTCATAAGGTGCTTATGGGAAAATCTTTTTTTATCCCACATCAAAGTTAGTCGAAAATGCTGATTCTGGGGACTTTAAAACTGAAATTACTCAAAAAGTACACAGTAAAAATATTTCATATAATTTGTGCAAGTAGTCTAAGAGGTACTAAGTACAACCATGGCAGTTTCATAAGGTGCTTATGGGAAAATCTTTTTTTATCCCACATCAAAGTTAGTCAAAAATGCTGATTCTGGGGACTTTAAAACTGAAATTACTCAAAAAGTACACAGTAAAAATATTTCATATAATTTGTACAAGTAGTCTAAGAGGTACTAAGTACAACCATGGCAGTTTCATAAGGTGCTTATGGGAAAATCTTTTTTATCCCACATCAAAGTTAGTCGAAAATGCTGATTCTGGGGACTTTAAAACTGAAATTACTCAAAAAGTACACAGTAAAAATATTTCATATAATTTGTGCAAGTAGTCTAAGAGGTACTAAGTACAACCATGGCAGTTTCATAAGGTGCTTATGGGAAAATCTTTTTTTATCCCACATCAAAGTTAGTCGAAAATGCTGATTCTGGGGACTTTGAAACTCAAATTACTCAAAAAGTACACAGTAAAAATATTTCATATAATTTGTACACGTAGTCTAAGAGGTACTAAGTACAACCATGGCAGTTTCATAAGGTGCTTATGGGAAAATCTTTTTTTATCCCACATCAAAGTTAGTCGAAAATGCTGATTCTGAGGACTTTAAAACTGAAATTACTCAAAAAGTACACAGTAAAAATATTTCATATAATTTGTACAAGTAGTCTAAGAGGTACTAAGTACAACCATGGCAGTTTCATAAGGTGCTTATGGGAAAATCTTTTTTTATCCCACATCAAAGTTAGTCGAAAATGCTGATTCTGGGGACTTTAAAACTGAAATTACTCAAAAAGTACACAGTAAAAATATTTCATATAATTTGTACACGTAGTCTAAGAGGTACTAAGTACAACCATGGCAGTTTCATAAGGTGCTTATGGGAAAATCTTTTTTTATCCCACATCAAAGTTAGTCGAAAATGCTGATTCTGAGGACTTTAAAACTGAAATTACTCAAAAAGTACACAGTAAAAATATTTCATATAATTTGTACAAGTAGTCTAAGAGGTACTAAGTACAACCATGGCAGTTTCATAAGGTGCTTATGGGAAAATCTTTTTTTATCCCACATCAAAGTTAGTCGAAAATGCTGATTCTGGGGACTTTGAAACTGAAATTACTCAAAAAGTACACAGTAAAAATATTTCATATAATTTGTACACGTAGTCTAAGAGGTACTAAGTACAACCATGGCAGTTTCATAAGGTGCTTATGGGAAAATCTTTTTTTATCCCACATCAAAGTTAGTCGAAAATGCTGATTCTGGGGACTTTGAAACTCAAATTACTCAAAAAGTACACAGTAAAAATATTTCATATAATTTGTACACGTAGTCTAAGAGGTACTAAGTACAACCATGGCAGTTTCATAAGGTGCTTATGGGAAAATCTTTTTTTATCCCACATCAAAGTTAGTCGAAAATGCTGATTCTGGGGACTTTGAAACTCAAATTACTCAAAAAGTACACAGTAAAAATATTTCATATAATTTGTACATGTAGTCTAAGAGGTACTAAGTACAACCATGGCAGTTTCATAAGGTGCTTATGGGAAAATCTTTTTTTATCCCACATCAAAGTTAGTCGAAAATGCTGATTCTGAGGACTTTAAAACTCAAATTACTCAAAAAGTACACAGTAAAAATATTTCATATAATTTGTACAGGTAGTCTAAGAGGTACTAAGTACAACCATGGCAGTTTCATAAGGTGCTTATGGGAAAATCTTTTTTTATCCCACATCAAAGTTAGTCGAAAATGCTGATTCTGGGGACTTTGAAACTGAAATTACTCAAAAAGTACACAGTAAAAATATTTCATATAATTTGTACACGTAGTCTAAGAGGTACTAAGTACAACCATGGCAGTTTCATAAGGTGCTTATGGGAAAATCTTTTTTTATCCCACATCAAAGTTAGTCGAAAATACTCATTGTTCTATAAAAAGGACTTTGAAACTCAAATTACTCAAAGTACACAGTAAAAGTAGTTAATATTATTTGTGCAAGTAGTCTTGAGAAGTATTAAGTACAAACATGGCAGTGTAATAAACTACTTATGAAATAATAGAAATGAACCACATGCCATCCTTTACTTTGAAATCCTCACCGGAAGTGTTCCTCTGTGGAATTGTCTGTAGCTTTAGTTTAGTGATCGAATATACTTACTGCGCGTCCTATTGATTCGATGTTCAATAATACTGCACATACGAAACGTCCTATTGATTAGACTAAACGTCCTATTGATTCGATGCGCATTCAATGTCATATTAAGTATTTATGTAAGATCTACTTGTGAGACTGTGTTCAAAAGTCACGTCGGTTCATTACAACAGCGTCCCAGGCTTGTTTTAATGCATTACCGTAAACCTGGAACTAATCGCGCACTCGAAAAACAAGAGCGGCTCACTTGACCACGCAAAAGCAAAAGACGGCTCACTTGACCGCAGTTAGGTTTGGATTAGGGAATGTGGCTGTGATGTTGTTATGTGATGTGATCTCTTAATCGTATTTTGTATTGCTTTAATTGTATAATGTATTGTGTATTTCTTGTCTACCTGCCCAGGGACTGCAGACAGAAATGAGCTGATAGCTAAATCTGGTGCATCTCCTGTCATTAACTGAGATGAATGTTCTGTAACCACTTCAAGCAGCTAGACGTGATACAGTCACCTGGCTCCTAAAACGACCCAGGAGGACCCTTAGCTGCCAGAGTTTATCTTTCAGTTTAGATAGACATACTCAGGAGGATACTCAACCAGACACGCTACGGGAGAAGACTTTATTACCAAAAGCAAGAACAAACTCAATCAAACAAACGGTTATGTACCGAGCTATGCATGAATGGAATTCACTCCATAGACATATCACACAAATACGATTTTAGAATTTTATTAAAACAGCATCTTTTTGTAGCAGGGTGGATTATCCCTGCTTCGTGGGAACGGTTGCTGGCAGTCACGAGGTAGCTGGACACAGTAGAACTCTGTCGGACTGCACCCTCGTCTTTGGGCCTGGGGCGTCGACTGGAGGCTGGTAGTGTGAGTGGATGGGGCCCGGGATTTACCAACCTGGTCTGGTACTCTGGTCTTCCTTCCCTGCAGCAGGGCGGTCAGCAGTACTCCCCAACACGCTCCCACTCCCCCCAGTTGCTCCTTAAACCCTCCCACACCTTGTGACTGAATTGTAATTAAATACTCTGAGTTCCCCCCGCAAGCAGTACCCTCCCTCAATGACCCTAGAAACCTTACAATGAAGAGGGAAAGGTGGAATACGAAAGGGTTAATTATATTAACGTTACCCACACCAGAAGAGTTAATACTGGCCACAGGAATGGACACGCACACAGAACCCCATTGAAGTCTTTATATTAATTGTACTTGTTGTGAAGGGCCAGATTAAAGCTGAGAATCTAAGTTTATTGTTTTATATACCTTGTATATTATTTATATATACAAGTTATATCCCTTTAAGCCTGCGTTTGAGGGACTTCCGGTATGAGAGCAGACGGGTAACACACGTGCGATAGAGCTCCTGGTCAAATGAGCGAAAAAACGGATAAAAAAAGACCCGAAAAGTAATAAAAAATGAAAATGCACACGAGAAGTAAGGAAGAGACAACGATTGTGAAGGAAATAGAAATGGAGAACATACGAGAAGGAGAGAATCTGAAGAAACAGAATCCCCGAAGCGAAGCCGAGAAAAGCCAGGCGGAAGAAGGGGGAGGTACCGCTGAGGCAGACACAGGAATGCCAGGATGGGCCGTGATCATGCAGGCCGGGATACTGGAGAACATAACAGCGGCGATAAAACTGAACACGGACACGATAAGGAATGATATTGGGAAGCTACGGGAGGAATTGAGGAAGGAACAGGAGGACTTCAGAGGTGAAATGAATACAGAAATCAAAAGGGTGGAGGAGAAGATGGCGGAACAGGACGGAAACGTGACCGAGTTACAGACTAGGACGGCACACGCGGAGGAATGGAACACGGAGATACACGAGGTATTAACATGTGTGATTCAGAAACAAGAACAGATGGAGACAAAGATGTCGGACATGGAGGGGAGGTCACGGAGAAATAACATCAGAATATGGGGACTGAAAGAAGGAGTCGAAGGGGAATCGGTGACCCTATATGTGGAAAAGCTTATCAAAGAACAACTGAAGGAAACGGGACTGGAAAAAATGGAGATACAGAGGGCCCACAGGGCGTTGGCTCCGAGACCACAACCGGACAGACCTCCGAGGGCGGTGATTATTAACTTTCTGAGATTCGAGGTTAAGGAATTGGTACTCAGAACCGCGTGGACCAAGAAGATTGAAATCGAAGGGAAAAGACTATCATTTGATCACGACTACTCGACAGCGGTAGCGATAACACGCAGGTCCTACGCGGGACTGAAGAAAACTCTGAAAGAAAACGGAATGAGATTCCAGTCACCCATGACCTCGCTAAGGATTCACTGGGAGGAAGGGGCGGCGACGTACGCGACGGCACGAGAAGCGGAGCGAGAGATGAGACGGCGAGGGATGAGGATGACGGAGGACGGAGAAGGAAGGAGGCGGGAGGACCAGACGCGGAGCTTGCAGCAGAGATTGGAGGGAGCCCGCAGGTGGATCAGAGTGGGAGACCGAAACCGGAGAGAGGAGAGAGGAGAAGGCCGAGGTGAAACGTGACGGAGCGAGGACGGAGACGGAGAGGAGGCGGGAGGAGGCGAACGGATGAGTACACGCACAAGAGATTGAAAAAACTATTCAAATAGAGACAAAGTATAGAAACTGAAATAACATATGCATAAGCACACATTCCCAGGTAGAGGCAGGATATAGAAATGAACGTAACGTATACATGGACACATAATACACAAGCTGATGGAGGAAATAAATGGAAATATAACTAGGTCTGATAGACGAGACACAGAACATACTGAAACAGATACATAGACACACGCTGTGAGTAACACAGTTGGGAGGGATTAAGGGGATAAATGGACATCACATAGAAAATAGAGGAGAGGAAAAGAAAGTAAAAAGGGGTACACGGGAGACACCGCACACGGATATGGGAGGAAGGAGGGACAATGAAACATATGAGTCACATTGAGAGGGACCAAGAAAAGAGGGTCTTTGATCAAAAGGAAGGACAGAGCGCTTTTGACCAGGAGCTCGAAAGCAAAAAAAAACAGTAAGAAAGCTGGACAAATATGACGAGCGATTGGGGGCAAGGGTTTCAAACCCCCAAGCCGTCAGGAGGGGGCCCCTCGCTAGGAGGGCAATTACCCCTCACCCACCAGCAGGGGACAGGGGGGGACACAGGGACCCCCCGAACGCCTTGGGAGCACTTTATGTAAAGTTTATGTTTTTTATTTATGTTAATCATTATATGTATTCGGTGAAGAGAGCGGAGGCTCCAACCGGAGGGGGGAATGAGTGTGACATGGGGGGGACTGACAGACGAAAGAAGAAGAAAGATGACAAGGGTTAAAGGTATAAAAATGATGTCGTTAAACGTTAATGGAATGAATAATGCGATAAAAAGGGGCAAAGTGATGTTGAAATGTAAAAAAAGTGAGATGGAAGTGATTTTTCTGCAGGAGACACATTTGGTAGCACAGGGTCATGAGAAACTGAAGAGATTTGGATATGAAAATGCATACTATAGTTCCTTTGAACAAAACCCGAGGAGAGGAGTAATCACGTTAATCAAAAACACAGTCAAATTTGAATTGATCAAGGAAGTAAGAGACAAGGAGGGAAGGTTTGTTCTGGTGAAGGGGAAAATGGAGGGCCAAATGGTTACGTTAGTAAATGTTTATGCACCCCCAGAGAGTGAGAGGGATTTATATGAGACAATTTTTGATATGATAGTGATGGAACTAGAAGGGATATTGATATGTACGGGAGATTTTAACGTAGTACTGAATCACGACCTAGACACCACGAGTACTAGAAAAGGACGGGCACCCATCAGTAGATATATGAATATTCAGATGACGGAAATGGGAATTACAGACGTTTGGAGGGGGATGCACGCCATGGACAGGGAATACACACATTACTCACACCCACACGTGACATATGCGAGAATAGACTACTTTTTGATGACGACGGGGGACAGTTACAGGGCACGGGAGAGCAGTATAGGAGTGGCGGACATATCGGATCACAGTGCCATATATCTGACAGTAGATCTAGAAGGGAGACGGAGGAACACGATTTGGAGACTAAATGTAGGAATATTAAATAACAAAGGGGTGGTGAGTCAGATCAAGGAGGAGATAGCCAGATATAAGGAAGAAAATGACAACGGGGCGGTAGACCCGAACATTCTATGGGACACACTGAAGGTAGTGATAAGGGGGAAATTGATGGAAAAAACAGCAATGCTGAAGAAGGCCAGAACGGAGACATATCACAATCTGATAGGGAAGCTGAAGAAGCTAGAGGGGAGACACCAGATATCAAAAGAACAGGAAACGCTCTGAGAAATCAAAGAAGTAAAGGCCAGGATAAATAGGGAATTATTGACGGAAATAGAAAAGAAAGCGAGGTTCATGAAACAAACGTACTATGAAGGGGGACCAAAAGCGACCAGACTGTTGGCTAGGAGAATTAGAACGCAACAGAAGTTGAACACGATACACACAATAAGGGATACAAAGACTAATGAAATATTGAGGGACCCAGCTGAAATAGAGAGGACATTTAGAGAATACTATGAGAAATTATACACACAGCCAAAAGCAGCGGGAGAAGAGGAAATAGAAACATATCTGGAGAAGCTAGAGTTACCATCGATAGGGAAAGAACAGAATGAAGAATTAAATAAAATAATTACGGAACAAGAACTGGAAGAGGCAATTAGTAGAGCTAAAAACAACAAGTCTCCGGGGAGCGACGGATTCCCATCGGAATTCTACAAGACATTTAGAACTGAATTAGCACCCATGTTAGGGGCGGCGTTCAGACACACGATGGAAGAGGGGAAAATGCCCCCCTCGTGGAAGGAAGCCATAATCACCACGATACCGAAGGAAGGGAAGGATAGGGAATTATGTAGTAGTTTCAGACCTGTGTCCATACTTAACGTAGATTACAAGATGTATACATCGATAATATCAAAAAGATTTGAGACGTTTATGCCAGACATTATAGATGAAGATCAAACTGGATTTATTAAAGGGAGACAGACACAGGACAACGTGAGAAAGACATTACACATAGTAGAGGAGATACAAAAACAAGGGGGTAGCGCGGTACTGATTAGCCTAGATGCAGAAAAAGCGTTCGACAGTGTGAGCTGGACATTTTTATATAAAACATTGATGAGGTTCGGACTGAACGGGAGGGCGATGAAGATGATCAAGGCGCTATATCAAGAACCGACAGCGAGGGTTAAGGTGAATGGCAGCTTGACGGATAGAATCAGATTAGAGAGGGCTACCAGACAGGGATGTTGTCTCTCACCGACGCTCTTCGCCGTTTTCATAGAACCACTGGCACAACTGATCAGACAGACCGAGGACATCAAGGGAGTAAGGATAAAGGGAACGGAATATAAACTAGGCCTATTTGCAGACGACGTGATAGTATACATGAGGCAACCAGAAAAGAGCTTCCCGGCACTGATGGATCTACTGAAGGAATATGGCCACTACTCAGGATACAAACTAAACGTGACAAAGACACAGACCTTAGCATGGAACTATTCTCCAACGACGGAAATTAGAGAACAGTACGGGATAAGATGGGACATGGACAAGATTAAATACTTAGGGGTGAACATCACGAGAGGGGTGGAGAAACTGTTTGAGGCGAATTATACACAGATAAATCAGAACATCAAGAGAGACTTAGAGAGATGGACAGTAATGCCCTTGGACTTCAATTCAAGAATAGAGGTCATTAAAATGAACATACTATCAAGGTTACTGTACCTATTCCACTACCGATACAAATACCACAGAATCAATTCAGGGAGTGGGACAGACTGATATCGAGGTTCATATGGGCGGGGAGAAGACCACGGGTCAGATATAAAACACTACAACTACCAAAGGAAGAGGGAGGGATGGCAGTACCCAGCCTACAAGATTATTACTATGCAGCACAACTGAGAGCAGTGACGTGCTGGTGTAACGACAGATATGAGGCAAGATGGAAAGACATTGAAAAAGAAGGGGAGGGATACAAGGTACAAGCTCTGGTGGGAGATAGGGAACTATTTAAAGAAAAAGAGGGACTATTAGATCCAATCACCAAATGCACCTTGACCATATGGAACAGAGTAGTAAAAACACACAAATTGGAGAAGCAGTCAGGGATCCTGAGATGGGTAGCACATGACAAGAGATTCAAACCAGGGAGGTTAGACCATGGATTCAGAAGGTGGGAGGGGGGGGGGGGGGGGGGGCAACAGCGATATGCAAAATGATAGAGAAGGGAGAAATGCAGACACTACAAAAATTAAAGGAGAAATTTGGACTAGAAAACAGAGACCACTTCAGATATCTACAGGTTAGAGACTACTACAACAAAGAAATAAGGGGGGCCAAAGACGAGGAACAGAATGGAATAATAAAGATGATAGTATGGGCATACGAAGGGGGGCAAGGAAGAGTAATATCAGCAATATACCGGGCTATAATGACCAGCAAGGGACACACGACCGATTATATAAGGGAGAAATGGGAGAGAGAACTAGAGATAGGAATAACAGGGAAGGAATGGGGGAACATATGCGAGGTACAACATTCAACAACAGGATCGAGAATATGGAAAGAATTTGGATGGAAAAACATAATCAGATTCTTTATAACCCCAGAGCTGAAGGGAAAATATGCACCAACACAAAAAGCATGCTGGAGGATGTGTGGGAAGGAGGGGGCAAATCACATGCACATATTCTGGGGATGTCAGAAGCTGAAGGGGTATTGGGAGGAGATAGGGGAAGCAATGATCAGAATATTAGTATACGGGCTACCACAAACAGGACTGGTGCTTTACTTAGGAGACCTGACACACGAGGGAATACAAGGGGGGGACAAATATTTAATAAAGATAATGTTGATAGCGGCCAGAAAAGCAATAACGAGACTGTGGTACAAGGAAGACCCACCGACAATAGCAAAATGGGTAGGAATAGTGGAAGAAATACAGGATATGGAAAGGATAACACACATGCTGAGGTTACAGGAAGAGAAATTTGGGGAAAGATGGGGAAAGTGGGAGGATTATAAAAGGAACGAGAACGACATCACAGAGGAAGAACCAAATGCAACACAAGAGGGCGAAGGGTAAAGGAGGAAAGATGTTCAAGGAGGGTCTATGAACCCATGTCACACACCTGTGCTTTAGTTAGTATTTTCTATTTTGTTTTTGGGATATTACAATTGCTGAATGCTTTTATACCTTATTATTTATGTCTGTTTAACGGTGTGATATTAAATATTCAGGGATGATGTGGTTTGTGTATGGGTGAACCAAAAGGCAAAGTGAAAGTTAATAAACAAGAGGAAAAAAAAGAAAGGACGAAGGATAAGGGAAGAAAGAAGCTCAAGGAGGGTCTCTGGACCCAGATCACACATACAAGCCTTAGTCAGCATTTATCATCTTTGAGTAGGAATTACCTGTTTATGCCTGTTTAAGGGAGATACACAATCAGCCTTTGTATCAAATACCTAGAAAACAACAGTAGGGGAACCAGACAACTAACCATGTGATACCCATGTAAATATTTATGTGCACTGTTTTTTGTTTTTATTGTGATGCTAGTTTCTTTATTATTTATTATTTATTTTTTGTAAGTGCTGTCTGTCTAAAAACTGTTAATAAAAAATTTAAGTTTAAAAAAAAAAAAAAAAAAAAGCCTGCGTTTGAATCCTAGTAATATTCACTTTCCTCATTGGATAATGTCCTTGACGTTCTTGGCGCCAGACCGCGCCCCTAAAGTCAGGTTCAAAGGCGAGCCTGGACATGTTGGAACATGCCTGGAGCCGGCGCATTGATTCGAGACGAGAGCTGAGGTTTGGCACTAGAAAGCCACTTAAGTATATATATCGTGGCAGGTGCGAACAGCAGCAGTTCGGTAAAACAGTGAAGTGCAAGCAGTTCGTCTAAACAGAGTGTTGTGAACCACGTGCGAAGTGAATAGTAAAAGTGTCAGAGTTAATGCAGTAACGTCAAGTTCGACTTAGCTTAATGTGAAGTAAAGAGTCGTCATTTAGTGTGAATCGTGCCAACAGCAGTTCGTTCGTGTGCGGCATTACCAAGTAGTTCATTCGTTTAGTAACTAGTGGAACCTTAGCAAGTGTGCGTGGACTTAGTAGTTAGTGCCAGTACACGAGGAGGGCCTAGTCGCCAGAACTACTGGACATGTGCATATTGGAACCTACGGCGGCGATTGCAGAACCAGTATTGGTTGGATTATAGTGATTGTGGAACGTACTACCTGGAGAAGAGCCTCGTTAATACCCACTGTCATTTGGATTTAACCACCTTGAAGATTTACCTCGGGCTAGCTTCGAGGACCGAAGCTGGCTGGCTATCGTCATTGCTATCGGGCAATTGGATTACAGCTATTGCTTTGTTGCTGAGCCTTTGGATTACAAGGACTGGATCTATACGAGAACCCCTTCTTCTTCAATTGAACAGACTGAGTATCCGAACATTCTTCTTTCCTCCAGAGCTTACATCTCTGGGAGGACACCCCCTGTCTCCAGCGGTACCATCGTTTCCCCCTATATTGCCATCCTACGCCAGGCGGCGTTTAGTCTAGTACCCCATCGTAGGAATTATTCATTCCAACTGACGTTTGCTACTGACTGACTTTATTCATATTCTTCGCCATACAAGCGCGACCTTAATTCCCATTCTGTACAATTGCTGCATAATAATAAATATTCTAAATGATATTTCTTTGTCACCGTGCCGTATTATTCTGAGTGTCTGCCATAATTAACTGTACTTTCTGGCAAGTAATAATAATGATAATTAGCAGTGGTTTAATCTATCACAATCTTTAATACAGTCAGGGTTTTGTAACCCCTCAGTTACAGTACTGTTCAGTTACAATTATTTAATAGGAGTGGTCGAATGGACTGAAGTCCTACTATAGCTCCTGTGTGTAACTCAATACCTCATAAACACGTATATTATACACCCACCTCTGGGTTAATATCAGGGATAATATACTTCACTGTGTTTGACTCATCACCCACGTCTGGGTCTTCACCCTGTATAATACCTCAAAAGGCTTTAATTATACGGCCAGAATAATACCTCAAAAGGCTTTAATTATAATGCACCAGGTCTGTAACTTCCCCACAGGGAGAGGGTTAATTGGATGGGAAAATATTATTAAACACACATGTTATCACACTTAAAGGAAAGGAAAGAAAACAAAAGTGTGGGCCCACTAATACCTTGCAAAAGCCCTATTCTAATGCCGGCATATATTGTTTGGGGTTCCCCTTATGAACTATAGTTAGCAACGTTAACTTCGCCCGCGGGCTGCACCACACTGTGTACGGTGTAAGGCTCCGGAGCATAGACGCTCGTTTATACTCATCTAAAATGGCCGCCTCGCCACTGTTGTCCAGGAGGCAAGATGGCATCGAGCACTCTCGGCGAGGACACTAGCAGGCGGTGCTGGGCAGAGAGGCAGTGCTGGCTGAGAGTGTGTGCTGGGCGATGACGACCTCTGCTGGACGGAGCAGACTGTTTGTAGGTCCACGCGCGTCTCTGGGCTCGCACTCTATACCGGCACAGTAACTGCTATAACCCGACTACTAAGGACTCAGATATGTTATTAGCCGCACGCTACTTATACCGCACACAGTAACTATTATAACCCGATAATGTTAGTACTCTGTTCTGTACCGTTTGCTCACACACTATCGCTGGTACTTCTAGGTTATCACGTCGACTAGCAAGTACTTCCTATCACCCGTCACTATTTCACGGGGCTCTCCAGCTTCACTTCTTCAACGGGGCTATTCCAAAGCACACGCCCGTTGTGGCTGCGACCGTTCACGGTCAAGTCCAAAGCCGAAGAGAACGTCTCTCTCCTTCCGCTCCCATATATCTCCTCCCATCTCTCCCCGACACTCTCTGCCTGCCACCGCCCCCTGCTGGTCGCCTACTAGCTCCACAGGGAAAAGGACTGTAGGATAGAATCCAGTAATACCGTTTATAATCTATACTCCAGTGATAGAAGAAGGAGACGCTTGTGTCATTGTTCGTGCGAATATCAATGAAACTAATTAGAATGTCTTGGTGCAGAAAGAGGAGATAAAAAGGCAAGTCAGCAGTTCTGAATAATATACAATATTTTCAGGCTGCTACATTTTGAAAAGGGAGGAGAGGCCTTATGGCGTTTTTCCACTGCATGGTACCTACTCTACTCTACTCTACTCTACTCTACTCTACTCTACTCTACTCTACTCTACTCTACTCTACTCTACTCTACTCTACTCTACTCTACTCTACTCGCTTTAGGTACCTGGTACTTCGTTCCTTTTCCACTGCAGGTACTAAAATAAAGTACTCAGTTTGTCTACGTGTGGGGAGGCGGGGCTGCTGCTGCTGGTGTACAGCTGAGAGCTCCATAGCTCTGTGAGAGCTCCAGCATAGCTATGTCCGTGAGCTAGTAGGCGCAAGCCAGAGTAAAACAGTTTTCAATCAATCAATCAATAACAACATTAACGACTCTCGTTGTGTCTATTCTGCTAACGCTAACGTTACCTCTCATTGTGTCTATTCTACAAGCGTTAACGTTAGCTAGGCTGTCTATGCTAACATTAACGTTAGCATTAGGCTAACAAGCTGTAACGTTACCAGTCGCGTCTATTTGCTAACGTTAGCATTAGGTAATAACCGGTTTAAAATGGATGGTGATTACCTCACGTTGTGTCTATTCTACTAGCATTAACATTACTCATACAAACAATCAATAGCGAGTTATATTGATCACGCTATGTGCGAGACTAAACTCTCCGCTCGGTGGCAAATTGTGTTGATGTCGGTTTTGTTTCATCAATAAATGAGGCAGAATACACAGTGACTGTATCCTTTTTTATTGCACTTGTTTCGTGCTGCAAACATACATATGACATTCTACGCGAGCCATTCAAGATGGCGGCTTTCTGTTTTCGTTCAGACTCTCCAAACAGTGACGCGTCTCTCTTCTGTTCTGACCAATCAGTGGTCTGCAGTTTTTCACGTGACTTTTGTGGTACCAGTTCTACTCGCTTGGCTCGCGCTAAGAACCTCGACAGAGCAGGGACTAAAAAAGTACCCAAAAAGTACCGAAAAAGTACCTGGTACCAGGTACTTTGGTAATGGAAAACCGAAAATACCGAGTAGAGTAGAGTAGAGTAGAGTAGAGTAGAGTAGAGTAGAGTAGAGTAGAGTAGAGTAGAGTAGAGTAGAGTAGAGTAGAGTAGGTACCATGCAGTGGAAAAGCGCCGGACTGTTAATGGAGCGGCTAGGGCACTAAAATTGCGTATAAACCGCCTGTAAAAGTTGGCAAACCCTAAGAAGCGTTGCAACTGTTTAAGTGAGGAGGGGCGAGTCCTTGCGTAAATCACCCCTGGTCAACACAAAACCCAAAAAGGACACTGTGTCTGTATTTACTTACACCTTTTACCCGGTTTGGGGCACTGTGACACATTTTTCAGCTTTAACAAAATCTGATGTTGGAGAAGACGCTGGAGAACCTGACGGACATGCTGTTGATGTTGTGACATATCCTTTGAAAAAATAAGGATGTCGTCCAGATACACAAAGACAGACACCCCTATCAAGTTCCGCAGCACATCATTCACCAGCGCCTGGAAGACTGCAGGTGCATTAGCCAGGCCAAAGGGCATGACCAGGTACTCATAATGACCATTGGGTGTGTTAAAGGCAGTCTTCCACTCATCCCCCTCCCTAATCCTAATTAAATTATATGTGTTACGTAAATCCAGTTTGGAGAACACTTGAGCCCCCTGCAGAGACTCAAAGGCGGTGTCCATGAGGGGAAGGGGGTAGCGGTTCTTGACGGAGACGTGATTTAGCCTTCTTAGCTACAAAGAAGAAGCCTGCGCCAGCAGGTGAGGTGGAGGGACGTATATGACCCGCGGTTAGTGCTTCTTCAATGTAGCTATAGACAATGTCTCTGGGCGAGAGAGGGAGAACAGACGCCCCCGAGGTGGAGAGGTACCTGGCAGTAGGTCGATAGTGCAACCATACGACCTATGGGGAGGCAGTGCTTTAGCACAGGCTTTGCTAAAAACCTCCCTTAGGTCCCAATAAACGCTGGGTACCCCTGTCAGGTCGGGACTGGGAAGGGACGTGGAGCCTGCAGACCCAACTGCTAGCTTGGGGTGAGACAGACATGGGAGTAAGATGGGTGAACCTTCGATGGAGACTGGCAGGGCGCCCTTCTCCAGCGAAATCTCACACATCGACCAGTTAATATTGGGGTTGTTAGTCACCAACCAAGGGTGACCTAAGACAATAGGGCATGCAGGTGAAGTGACGATAAAAAAGTGCAAGGACTCCCACTGTCCCCCTGCTACCTGAAGACGCACTACCGCCGTGCGATGCGTAATTGTACCTGTACCCAGGGGTCGACTGGACAGGGACTGGTTCCTCTAATCCCTCTAAGAAAACCCCCCACCCCGGGCCAAGCCTTGGTCCATTAAATTCCCCGCTGACCCTGAATCCACCAAGGCCTGTGCCTGCTTAAAATAAAGCCCCCACCTTATACTGACATAAAAAAAATCGGGAT
Source organism: Notolepis coatsorum (assembly GCF_963971535.1). Lineage (NCBI taxonomy): Eukaryota > Metazoa > Chordata > Actinopteri > Aulopiformes > Paralepididae > Notolepis > Notolepis coatsorum. The sequence continues at coordinate 37,437,227 of NC_140166.1, read as the reverse complement.
TCATTGACCCCAGAGGGTGGGTCCCTACCCGCTAGCACCCCTCCCGATACTAACGAGCTGCCCCGTTTCCCGAGGTTCTAGGACAGATGGCGTAATGGTGACCGCTACGTCCACAGCGGAAGCAGCATCTCTCCTCCAGACGTCGCCACCGCTGCTGGAGATATGTGCTGCGCCCAGCTGCATCGGCTCGTCAACGATGTTCTCCTCCGGGGGCCAGTCAGCTGTCTCATGGCCGGGAGAGAGGCGGAGAGGTGCACGTGGTAACGAGTTCCTCTCTCGTGCTTGCTCCCGGCGACAGTTGTCCTCGAGTTCCGCACTGTGGCCCGAGAGGCGGGTTGGGAGGAGCGGTCCGTGGTTGTCCTCTTTGATCAGGGGCTCTCGGAGAGGATGAAGGACGAGCTGGCTCTCCGGGAGCTCCCGGAGCACTTGGACGGCATCATCGAGCTCGATGGCGTAATCAGCCATCGAGCGGTTCCCCTGCCGACATGCCGTGAGCCGTCGACCGGCCACGTGCATTGAAATTACCCGGGAGGTGTCGAAAATCTTCTGTAGCTCCCGGGTAAAGGTGGTAACGCTGGTACAGGTCGGCGACTCGCTCTCCCATTCCGCCGTGGCCCAGGAAAGGGCGTGACCCGTCAGTAGAGTGATGATGTATGCCACCCGGTATAGCTCGGTGGGAAACGTCAGAGCCTCTGGACCCCCACTGTAGCGCTCTGGAGGAGGAAGTCGAGCCACCATCAGAGGAGACACCACTGCTGACGCCTGGTCGGGCCGGGCGTTCAGGAGGTCGGTAACGAGGGTTCCCAGTTGTCGGATCTCGCCCAGTGCCGTTCTGTTACGGTGGGGTAGGTGTGTTGGACCCAAGTGCAGGACAGAACGGGTACACGAGAGGCAGGTGTTGATTCTCAAACAAAGAATTATTTGTAGTCTGGAGATATCAAAAAGGCATACACGCAGATGACGACGCACAAACAAAAGGTGAGACTACTCTCGTCTCCGAAAACAGGGAAAATAAAGGAGAGACAACACTGTCTCCAAAACACGCTATCGCGTAAATATACATAAACTGAATTCTATCTCAAAACGGGGAAAGCAAGGGGGAGAAACACTGTCTCCAAAACATGGCACAAAAACAAAAGACGATGGGCGACGGTGCTACATAAGCACAGAGTATACAAATGAGAATGCAAGGCAAGGTAATACTTTCAATAGCAAGCTAACTTATCCTCCATGGCAGGAGCGATAAGCGGTTCTACACAACAGTGTACTCACGGTAATGTTCAGTGAACGACTGACAACCTGAGTAGTAAGCAGGGAGGACATATGAAGCAAAGTCAACTATACACAGCAGGTACTAATTAGGGCAATCAGGGCAGAAAGACAGGTAATTACTATTGGGCAACGCCAGGGCTTTTGCTCCCAGGTGAGAGCAAAACCCCAAACGTTACAGGGTCGTATATTAAAATAGAACACAGACACCATTATGTTCAGAGACTGTCTTGGTTCAATACGTGATGTGCATTTCATTGTTTGTGTTCTTAGTGCCTCGGACCACGGATTTAGCTACACCGTGGTTGTAGGTACTGGGAATATTTATAAAGTGTTTTACATCAGAACATCTATTATAATCTATATGTGTGGGAAGGCAAAAGTGCGCTTTTTATTTAATAAATATGTAATACTATTTTGATACTATATAATATGTAGTAGTAATACTATACATATGTAATACTTATGAAGTTCAAGTCCATCATTCCAGGGATGTGAGAGGCAATATGGGGCTTATCACTTGTCACTATGATGGAGTGTAAATGTAGTGTCAGAGAGGCCTATAGCATGCAGCCAAGTTTCAAGTTTTGTTTTATTTTGTCACATGTAAGGCACATGTACATTATAATGAAAAGCTTGGTTATGTATGACCCTCCTGAGATTGTTTCATAGAGTAAAAAGTCTTTGATTATTCTCTTAGCCTTGGCTCTCAAATTATATATATTTTTGTTTAGTTTAGTTTTTGTCTTATCTCTCCGCTCTTGGCTGTGCATCGCGACTCGCGATCTCCCTCTCAAGGTGGAGTGCCGCAAGTTGGCTCCCAGGTTCATCGGTCCGTTCCGGATCAACCGGATCATCAACCGATCCTCTGTCAGACTCTGGCTTCCACGTTCCCTATAGGTCCATCCCACATTCCATGTCTCCCAGCTCAAGTGTCCCGTGTCCTCGTGTCCCCTGTTGCCTCCTAGCCCCCCCCCCCCCCCCCCCCCTGTCATGGTTCCTGCCGGTCAGTGCTCTCTCTCTCTCTCTCTCTCTCTCTCTCTCTCTCTCTCTCTCTCTCTCTCTCTCTCTCTCTCTCTCTCTCTCTCTCTCTCTTTCCCCTTTTGGTCAAGTAGGTTCAGGTGTGGTGTTCAGCGTGGCAGCTGATCTGACGTCTGTGGGCCTATTACATCGGGTATATAACCCCACCCCACATGTGGAGAAGCTGTCAGATCGTAAACTCTTGTTACCAGTTAGTCATGTTACTTTGCTCGTATTCTATATTCTGATACTTCTAGTTGTTCGCCTGGATCTCATGTTCTTTGACCGTGTCTAACTCTGTACTCTTGTCCTCTCTCTCTGGAGACACTGGCTGGCTCACAAGGAACTGCTCTGAACACCTGCCTGGCTGACTATCCCCGTACCCGCTCTGACCCCGTCTGTCTGACTCTCATGTATTGGGATAACCCCCAATAACTCATCAACACCTGCAGCATTATCTACAAACTATAACTTCACTCACACACCTCGACCTTCCAGACGGGGTGGAGGCACTGGCCTCATGACATCTCCTTCATGGGCTACAAACTTAACACCACTCCCAGAACTGTCACTCTCCTCTCTCGAATATCATGCAGTATCTGTCTCTAATCCTTTCAATCTCACCATTGTTACACTCTATCGCCCTCCAGGTCCCCTCGATCACTTCACAGATGAGCTGGACATGCTTCTAAGCTCCTTACCGGAAGATGGTACCCCTCTCCTTCTATTGGGCGACTTCAACCTGCCTGACTCATCTCAGTCGGTCCCAGTGGTCTCCCTCCTACAATCATTTGACCTGACTCCCACTGCCATGCCTCCCACCCACAAAGCAGGCAACTCCTTGGATCTCATATTTTCCCGTAACTCCAGCATCATTAACACCACGGTAACTCCCCTACATGTATCTGACCATTCCTTCATATCCTTCTCACTAACTCTCATGCTTAACCGAAAGGTCTTCACCCCAACTCAAACCGTCTCACTCAGACGCAACCTGCCCTCCCTATCCCCCTCCACCCTCTCCTCTGACATACTATCCGATCTACCTTTGAGTGACACCTTCTTTGCTCTCCCCACAGAGATGGCAACCTCCACCCTCCTCTCAGCCTTTGCAACCTCCTTCGACAAGCTCTGTCCCCTCATTGAGAAACCTGCCCACCGTTCCCCACCCAGTCCATGGCTGACAGATGCAGTGAGAGAACAAAGACAGGTCCTGAGAGCGGCTGAGAGGAAGTATAGAAAGTCACGCCTCACTGCTGACATCGACACATATCACAACCTCTTGTTAACATTCTCCATAACCATTACTAATGCCAAAGCTTCTTTCTTTCACCATAGGATCGAGGCCTCTGCCAAGAATCTTCGCAAACTGCATGCTACCATGTCCTCCCTCCTCATTCCCCCCCCACCCCCTCCTCCCTCATCTTTCTCTGCCGAAGCCTTTGCGATCTTCTTTGCGGAAAAAGTGGAGAACATCCGCAGCTCCTTCTCCCAACCCCCACCCATTCCAAACACTGAATCGAGAACCTCATCCTTCACTCTGTCATCTTTCTCTCCCATTACAGAAGCCGAGACCCTAACACTGGTAACGTCGAACCATCCGACTACATGCCAGCTGAACCAGCTACCCTCCCCACTCCTCCAGACCATAGCACCGGACATCCTCCCATTCCTAACTGCAACCATCAACTCCTCACTCAACTCGGGGGTGGTCCCCACCTCCCTAAAACAAGCCAGAGTCACGCCCCTCATAAAAAAAAACCTGAACCCCACCGTCATAGGCAACTATCGTCCTGTCTCTCTTCTCTCCTTCCTTTCTAAAACACTTGAACGTGCTGTATCCAACCAACTTACTGCTTATCTCTTACAGAATGACCTCCTAGACCCTAATCAGTCTGGCTTCCGGACTGGCCACTCCACAGAAACGGCCCTCATTGCGGTCACAGAGGCACTTCACATAGCAAAAGTGAAAGGCCTCTCCTCTGTCCTGATTCTCCTAGATCTATCTGCAGCCTTCGACACAGTCAACCATCAGATCCTCCTCGCGGCCCTCGCAGGAATGGGAGTGGCTGGCTCTGCGCTGACATGGCTGACATCATACCTCAATGACCGCTCCTACCAAGTGTCATGGAGAGGGACCCTGTCGGCCACCCGCCCCCTGCGGACGGGTGTCCCCCAGGGCTCGGTCCTAGGACCCCTTCTCTTCTCCCTCTACACTAAATCACTGGGTAACATTATCACGTCTCATGGCTTCTCGTATCATTGTTATGCCGATGATACTCAACTCTTCCTCTCCTTCTCTCCCTCAGATATCCACGTCTCTGAGCAGATCTCGGCCTGTCTGTCCGACATCTCCGCCTGGATGACGACCAACCACCTCAAACTGAACCTAAGCAAAACAGAATTGCTCCACCTGCCGGCCAAATCCTCCCCCCTGACCGACCTTTCCATCACAGTCGAGAATGCAGCTGGCGGCCCGACCGCCAAGAACCTTGGTGTTGTCCACGACGACCAGTTGAACTTCTCTGCTCACATCGCAGCGACAACCTGAACCTGCAGATTCCTCCTGAGCAACGTCAGAAGGATCCGCCCCTTCCTGATAAAAGAAGCCACCCAACTCCTCGTCCAATCAACAGTCATCTCCCGCCTCGACTACTGCAACGCACTGCTCGCTGGCCTCCCGGCCACTGCCACCAAGCCTCTTCAACTCATTCAGAACGCAGCGGCCCGCCTGATCTCAAACCTACCGAAGTCGGCCCATGTCACCCCACTTCTTAGGGACCTGCACTGGCTCCCCATTGCTGCACGTATCCGCTTCAAGGCCCTCAACCTAGCATACCGTGCGGCAAAGGGAACCGCTCCCGCCGACCTCTGGTCAATGGTCTCTAACTACACACCCTCAAGACCCCTACGCTCTGCATTTTCTGGCTGCCTCAGACCTACTCCTATCCAAGCTCCGGGAGGGTCATCAAAGAGAAGTCGCCTATTCTCAGTCCTTGCCCCACAATTGTGGAATGAACTACCCACCCCAGTTAGGACAGCCGAAACCCGTCCAATCTTTCGCCGTCGACTAAAGACGCACTTCTTCAACCATTATCTGAAATAATAAAAAAAATAAAATAAAAAAATATCTAACCCTAACTAACCTTACTGTCATGCACTTGTCCTAATAAACTAACCTACACTGTAACATGCAACACTTTGATGAACATTGTTACTCAGCTGATAGAGTTGTGCCCTTCCTGATGACTTGTCGTACAGAACTTGTAAGTCGCTTTGGATAAAAGCGTCAGCTAAATGACTAAATGTAAATGTCATGTCTCAGCGTGTATCAGCCCTGTGTATCGATCCCTGCCTGGACATTGACCATTCTCATTAAATATACCCATTAAATATACCCCTTTGGGTTTTATCCAGACCTGTCTGCCGTTTCTCTTTGTCTGCATATTGGGTTCCAAACATAACCGTGATACCACCTCGTGCTCCGTCTGGGGGTTGGTGAGTCAACCATATCCACAATATCCTAATAAAACAAGTCATTAGAAGAATAGAAGCCTACTGTTGCTGGAACGATTCATATACGCACATAATACGTACCAATTAGCCATGCGTCTCCAGTGTCTCCTTGCTCGTGGCCAACTGTGTCAGACTGTGGTTGTACTGGGCAGCTCCTAGTGGCCAACAGTGTAAGACTATATGGTTGTACTGGGAAGCTCCTAGTGGCCAACAGTGTATGGGCGCTTTCACATATAGTTTTGGTGGACTCTGTGTGGACTCGGTGCGCTTCGGGGGGTGAAGTTGCAACATTGTTGCATTCTTCATTTGGTTCGTCTGCATTCACATTGCAATTTGTCAAGCGCACTAAACTATTTTTTTTGCTCCACTTTTTCTCCCCTCCCAATTTCGTATTATCCAATTCTTCCCTCCCCTGTCTTGAACTTTGCTAGACTATGCCTCCCACAGGTCGGTTGTAGTGAGGAGTAGGACAGAAGCCTTGCATCACGTGTCCCCTCCGGTACACGAGGAGGCAGCCTGTCGGATCTTTTCACCGCAGCAGCTCGAACTCTCAGTGGCGAGGAGTAACGCGTGGGAGGCTGCCCCCGCTACTTCCTGCTTCCGCCGCACCGGCGTCACCAAACCGACCTGTAGGAGTCGCTGTCCACAACGTCAAATCCCCACCCACCGGCTTTCCCACCCTCTAACACTTGCCAATTGTGTTAGTATGAACGACCGGCCAGCCGGTAGCAACGCCGGGAGCTGGGCTCGAACCCAGCGTCTCCTGCGTTAGAGGCGAGCGCCTTGCCCACTGCGCCAATCAGCCGCCCCGCACTAAACTTTCTGAACAATGTCACACGGTCGAAAAGGGCGCTCGTCTATTGGACACAATAGAGAGTGGAAATGTCTGTGTGTGACTGTGACTGCGAGCCCTAACGTGTGTGCGCGCGTGCGCGGATTTGACCGAATGTACCACGTCCCGCATATTGAGAGGATGTCCCTCTTTTCGAAGAAAAAAAACATTGGTCTAAAAGCCCCCCCCCCTACAGTAAACGTAGCCACCCGCCTCTTGCACAATAGAGTATATCTGCAGAGCCGCAAGCCCAACGTCTGGGCGGGGCTTCAGGGCTTGTACTCTGTTTGAGGCGGGGCTTCGGGGCTTGTACTCTGTTTGACTGTGCATTCGGGCTTGTACTCTGTTTGACTGTGCAGTAGTCAGTTTGTGCTGTTTATTTTTACAAGCATGAGGACTCGACAGCATTTGCATTTCTGTGTTCCGTGTTGCAGGTTAGGGTTAGGATTAGGGTTAAGGTTAAGGTTAGGGTTAGGGTTAGGGTTAATGTTAAGGTTAGGGTTAGGGTTAAGGTTAAGGTTAAGGTTAGGGTTAGGGTTAAAAATAAACAGCACAAACTGACTACTTCCGGGTTTTACGGGAAACAAGACAAGGTACAAGCCCCGAAGCCCCGCCTCAAACAGAGTACAAGCCCCGAAGCCCCGCCCAGACGTTGGGCTTGCGGCTCTGCAGATATACCCTACTCGCCTCTTGTCCACACACATTGCTCTGCTCGTGACGCTACCTCATATCACAGATCTGATTGGTTAGGTAGTAATTTAGCGCTCTGCTCGTGAGAGGTGACTCACTTCCTATATTTGGTCCGCATTTGGTCCGATGAAGCGAACCGAGACCTACGTTTTCAGGCGGACCAGAGTTCGCGTGTTTGGTCCGCACCAGAGTTCGACTGAGCATTCACACCACCCCAAAAAAAGCGGACTATCCGAGAAAACAAACTCTGGTCCGATAGTCCGGACCAAACAGCTCTGGTGTGAAAGCACCTGTAGTATATTTCCCTGCTCAAACTGTCAAATTATTATGGAAAATGGGTATGTTTTGTTGAGTCTTGAGTACCAAAGGTCAACGGCTCCAGAAAAAGGGGGAACTTGGTAAAGGACCAGTGCACCACACACTATTTTCTCCCCAACAGTTAGTTAAAATACATGGGTTTTAGAAGTCTCATATTAGTCTGAACAACATACAATACAGGGTGTCTGTCTGTTAAGAGTGAGGCCCTGGGGGAGAAATGGATTAGCATTCCCCGTTTTAGATAGCCTCTGTGAAAACAATAGGATTGTGAGTGATTGGCAGGCCGACTTACCAGTTCAAAGGCCGGTGCTATTTGACACAGCCGATGGAGGCACAATAAAATAGACCTTACGATCTCCCTAGAAACCGGTTTGGGCCACAGGCGGTAACCAAGTGAGACAATATAGACGCCCATAAACAGAAGAATATATATGCTAACTAAAACCATTAGACTATTTTCCACTGTGGTAAAAATTGTGCTAGTAAAAAACAGTCAAAGTAACAATTGAAGACATTTAGTTCCACAAAGAGTGCATAGAGCTTATCTCACTGAGTGGATTTACATACAAGTGTTACAAGCAGCTGGGACAATAGACCTTTTGGTCACAATGCGCCTGTTAGATCCTGCAGGCATCCTGTGAGGCCCCCAGTAGAGACGAGATGTCTAGGGAGGAGTTAAGTTTCACTACTCCAGTAATTAAAGTATGTTTATATCCTTAAAGAAGCTCCAAATTAAACTGCAAATATTACTGTTATGTTGTGCTAAGAATTTTGGACGTAATGATATGAAATATGTTGTGTTAAAGACCAAAGAAATTACCAAAGTTTGCAATAAAACTCTTTCTGAACCAATTTGGAAAATACCTATAATACTGAAAATTAGCTGCTTCTAAGGGATATTAACTTAAGCTAAAAGGAATGATTAAAATACAACTGGTTGGCTTAAAACCAAGTAGACTAAAATAGGTAATCAGAATTTAGATTCCTTTGTTCTTGTTAAAACCTACCCATAGGGCTAAATTGGGGCTTTAGAAACAACCACAGATTTCTGAAAAGACTTGAAATAATTGTTTAAGTCTTGCCATAACTAATCTTTAACTTATTAGTCAGTAAAATGAAATACTGTATACTTTAAACACGGTAAAACAGAACAGTACGTTTGTGCTTAAAAATAGACAGGCCTACCCTCTAAATTCAAATAAAACTCCATATTTGGTGCTGGTGTGACCACTCAAACTGGCCGCTATGCGCCTTAGCCAATCAGGAAGTAGGGACCAGACGAGGAGCCGGGACCAGACAGGGAGCCGGGACCAGATGACGAGGAGCCGGACCAGATGACGAGGAAGGGCCGGGCGTGGAGGCCGGACCGGACGTAGAGACGGGACCAGACAAGAAGCTGGAGGCAGGCGACCCCCCGGGGACAGGAGCAGGAGCACGACCCGGACCAGATGCCAGGATCTCCCCGGGAGCCGGAGGAGGAACATGGGCAGCCGGAGCTACTCTAGCAGGGACTGAACTGGCAGTAGAGACTGGGTTAGCTACCTGAGCAGTGCTAGCTGCAGGGCCTGTGCTAGCTACAAGGGCTACACTAGCCGAGAGGGTTCGGGGTGCTAGCTGTAGGTGCTACACTAGCGAGAAAACCTGAGGTGCTAGCTGCAGGGGCTACACTAGCAGGCAGGGCCAAGGTGCTAGCAGTAGTGGCTACACTAGCCGGCGGGGCTAAGGCACTAGCAGTAGGAACTCTAGCGTGCAGAACTGAGGGACTAGGCGTAGGAACCCTAGCAGACGGGACTAAAATGCTAGCAGCAGGAGCTCTAGCGGACGAGACTGAGGTGCTAGCAGCAGGGGCTCTAGCGGACAAGACAAAGGTGCTAGCAGAAGGGGCTCTAGCGGACGAGACTGAGATGCTAGCAGCAGGGGCTCTAGCGGACAAGACTGAGATGCTAGCAGCAGGTGCTCTAGCAGACAAGACTGAGGTGCTAGCAGCAGGGGCTCTAGCGGACGTGACCAAAAGGCTAGCAGCAGGGGCTCTAGCAGACGAGACTGAGATGCTAGCAGCAGGGGCTCTAGCGGACAAGACTGAGGTGCTAGCAGCAGGGGCTCTAGCGTACGTGACCAAAAGGCTAGCAGCAGGGGCTCTAGCGGACGAGATTGAGGTGCTAGCAGCAGGGGCTCTAGTGGACGAGACAGAGGTGCTAGCTACTGAGGCTACATTAGCAATCTGGAGTAAGCTAGCAGGGGCTAAGCTAGCAGTGGGGGCTGCGCGGGTAGCCTGGGCTGAACTAGCTGACGGGGCTACTCTAGCAGCTGAGGCCATGCTAGTCTTCTTAGGTTTGCTAGCCTCCTGAGACTTGCTAGCTGTGCATGCTACGCTAGCAGACAGGGCTCTAGCAGACTGGACTGAGGGACTAGCAGCAGGTGCTCTAGTGGACGGGACTGAGGCGGTAGCTACCGAGGCTACACTAGCGGCAGGGGCTATGCTAACCATGGAGGCCATTCCGGCCGAAGGGGCGGTCCCAGCATCTGAGGCAATGTTAGCTATAGGGCCTGTGCACGCGAGGGCAGCTAGGTAGGTAGCTACTGCAGAGGCTGCTCTATCACCAAAGGTTCTGCCAGCTGCAGAAGCCTCGCTAGCAGTAGCAGGGGGGGCTAAGCTAGTGGTAAAGAACGAGCCTACACTGAGTCTCCTAACAGAGGAAACCATAGACTTAGCTGTGGGGACAGAGGTTCTGCTAGCTGCACTAGCTACGGAGGCTAGCGGCTGTGCTGGTAGCCCGGGCTGTTTAGCTGCCGGACTTAAGCTAATGGGAGGAGCTATGGGGGTAGCTGCCGAAGCTACATTGGTTACAGGGGCTAAGCTAACCACAGGGGCCTTGCCGGCCAACGGGGCGGTCCCAGCATCAGAGGCTTTATTAGCTATAGGGCCTGGGCTAGCAGAGATAGCTAAGGGGGTAGCTGCTGAAGCTACATTGTAGCACATTGTTTACACCAGCAGTAAAGCAGTAGCCTGGTTGTTCACACCAGCAGTAAAGCTGTAGCCTGGTTTTCCACACCAGCAGTAGAGCAGTAGCCTGGTTCTTCACACCAGCAGTAGAGCAGTAGTCTGGTTGTTCACACCAGCAGTAGAGCAGTCGTCTGGTTGTTCACACCAGCAGTAGAGCAGTAGCCTGGTTGTTCACACCAGCAGTAGAGCAGTAGCCTGGTTGTTCACACCAGCAGTAGAGTAGTAGCCTGATTGTTCACACCAGCAGTAGAGCAGTAGAGCAGTAGTCTGGTTGTTCACACCAGCAGTAGAGCAGTAGAGCAGTAGCCTGGTTGTTCACACCAGCAGTAGAGTAGTAGTCTGGTTGTTCACATCAACAGTAGAGCAGTAGTCTGGTTGTTCACACCAGCAGTAGAGCAGTAGTCTGGTTGTTCACACCAGCAGTAGAGCAGTAGTCTGGTTGTTCACACCAGCAGTAGAGCAGTAGTCTGGTTGTTCACACCAGCAGTAGAGCAGTAGAGCAGTAGTCTGGTTGTTCACACCAGCAGTAGAGCAGTAGAGCAGTAGCCTGGTTGTTCACACCAGCAGTAGAGCAGTAGTCTGGTTGTTCACACCAGCAGTAGAGCAGTAGTCTGGTTGTTCACACCAGCAGTAGAGCAGTAGTCTGGTTGTTCACATCAACAGTAGAGCAGTAGTCTGGTTGTTCACACCAGTAGTATAGCAGTAGAGCAGTAGTCTGGTTGTTCACACCAGCAGTAGAGCAGTACGCCTGGTTGTTCACACCAGTAGTATAGCAGTAGCCTGGTTGTTCACACCAGCAGTAGAGCAGTAGCCTGGTTGTTCACACCAGCAGTAGAGCAGTAGCCTGGTTGTTCACACCAGCAGTAGAGCAGTAACCTGGTTGTTCACACCAGCAGTAGAGCAGTAGCCTGGTTGTCCACACCAGCAGTAGAGTAGTAGCCTGGTAGTTCACACCAGCAGTAGAGCAGTAACCTGGTTGTTCACACCAGCAGTAGAGCAGTAGTCTGGTTGTTCACACCAGCAGTAGAGCAGTAGCCTGGTTGTTCACACCAGCAGTAGATCAGTAGCCTGGTTGTTCACACCAGCAGTAGAGCAGTAGCCTGTTTGTTCACACCAGCGGTAAAGCAGTAGAGCAGTAGTCTGGTTGTTCACACCAGCGGTAGAGCAGTAGAGCAGTAGCCTGGTTGTTCACACCAGCAGTAGAGCAGTAGTCTGGTTGTTCACACCAGCGGTAGAGCAGTAGCCTGGTTGTTCACACCAGCGTTAGAGCGGTAGCCTGTTTGTTCACACCAGCAGTAGAGCAGTAGTCTGGTTGTTCACACCAGCAGTAGAGCAGTAGAGCAGTAGCCTGGTTGTTCACACCAGCAGTAGAGCTGTAGAGCAGTAGTCTGGTTGTTCACACCAGCGGTAGAGCAGTAGCCTGGTTGTTCACACCAGCAGTAGAGCAGTAGAGCGGTAGCCTGGTTGTTCACACCAGCGGTAGAGCAGTAGCCTGGTTGTTCACACCAGTGTTAGAGCGGTAGCCTGGTTGTTCACACCAGCGTTAGAGCGGTAGAGCAGTAGTCTGGTTGTTCACACCAGCAGTAGAGCAGTAGTCTGGTTGTTCACATCAACAGTAGAGCAGTAGTCTGGTTGTTCACACCAGCAGTAGAGCGGTAGCCTGGTTGTTCACATCAACAGTAGAGCAGTAGAGCAGTAGTCTGGTTGTTCACACCAGCAGTAGAGCAGTAACCAGGTTGTTCACATCAACAGTAGAGCAGTAGTCTGGTTGTTCACACCAGCAGTAGAGCGGTAGCCTGGTTGTTCACATCAACAGTAGAGCAGTAGTCTGGTTGTTCACACCAGCAGTAGAGCAGTAGTCTGGTTGTTCACACCAGCAGTAGAGCAGTAGTCTGGTTGTTCACACCAGCAGTAGAGCAGTAGTCTGGTTGTTCACACCAGCAGTAGAGTGGTAGCCTGGTTGTTCACACCAGCAGTAGAGCAGTAGTCTGGTTGTTCACACCAGCGTTAGAGCGGTAGCCTGGTTGTTCACACCAGCAGTAGAGCAGTAGCCTGGTTGTTCACACCAGCGGTAGAGCAGTAGCCTGGTTGTTCACACCAGCAGTAGAGCAGTAGCCTGGTTGTTCACACCAGCGTTAGAGCGGTATCCTGGTTGTTCACACCAGCAGTAGAGCAGTAGCCTGGTTGTCCACACCAGCAGTAGAGTAGTAGCCTGGTTGTTCACACCAGCGGTAGAGCGGTAGCCTGGTTGTTCACACCAGCGTTATAGCGGTAGCCTGGTTGTTCACACCAGCAGTAGAGCAGTAGTCTGGTTGTCCACACCAGCAGTAGAGTAGTAGCCTGGTTGTTCACACCAGCAGTAGAGCAGTAGTCTGGTTGTTCACATCAACAGTAGAGCAGTAGTCTGGTTGTTCACACCAGCAGTAGAGCAGTAGTCTGGTTGTTCACACCAGCAGTAGAGCAGTAGTCTGGTTGTTCACACCAGCAGTAGAGCAGTAGTCTGGTTGTTCACACCAGCAGTAGAGCAGTAGCCTGGTTGTTCACACCAGCAGTAGAGCAGTAGTCTGGTTGTTCACACCAGCGTTAGAGCGGTAGCCTGGTTGTTCACACCAGCAGTAGAGCAGTAGCCTGGTTGTTCACACCAGCGGTAGAGCAGTAGCCTGGTTGTTCACACCAGCAGTAGAGCAGTAGCCTGGTTGTTCACACCAGCGTTAGAGCGGTATCCTGGTTGTTCACACCAGCAGTAGAGCAGTAGCCTGGTTGTCCACACCAGCAGTAGAGTAGTAGCCTGGTTGTTCACACCAGCGGTAGAGCGGTAGCCTGGTTGTTCACACCAGCGTTATAGCGGTAGCCTGGTTGTTCACACCAGCAGTAGAGCAGTAGTCTGGTTGTCCACACCAGCAGTAGAGTAGTAGCCTGGTTGTTCACACCAGCAGTAGAGCAGTAGTCTGGTTGTTCACATCAACAGTAGAGCAGTAGTCTGGTTGTTCACACCAGCAGTAGAGCAGTAGTCTGGTTGTTCACACCAGCAGTAGAGCAGTAGTCTGGTTGTTCACACCAGCAGTAGAGCAGTAGTCTGGTTGTTCACACCAGCAGTAGAGCAGTAGCCTGGTTGTTCACACCAGCAGTAGAGCAGTAGTCTGGTTGTTCACACCAGCAGTAGAGCAGTAGTCTGGTTGTTCACACAGGCAGTAGAGCAGTAACCTGGTTGTTCACATCAACAGTAGAGCAGTAGTCTGGTTGTTCACACCAGCAGTAGAGCAGTAGAGCAGTAGTCTGGTTGTTCACACCAGCAGTAGAGCAGTAGTCTGGTTGTTCACACCAGCAGTAGAGCAGTAACCTGGTTGTTCACACCAGCAGTAGAGCAGTAGTCTGGTTGTTCACACCAACAGTAGAGCAGTAGCCTGGTTGTTCACACCAGCAGTAGAGCAGTAGCCTAGTTGTTCACACCAGCAGTAGAGCAGTAGTCTGGTTGTTCACACCAGCAGTAGAGCAGTAGAGCAGTAGTCTGGTTGTTCACACCAGCAGTAGAGCAGTAGCCTGGTTGTTCACACCAGCAGTAGAGCAGTATGCCTGGTTGTTCACACCAGCAGTAGAGCAGTAGTCTGGTTGTTCACACCAGCAGTAGAGCAGTCGCCTGGTTGTTCACACCAGCAGTAGAGCGGTAGAGCAGTAGCCTGGTTGTTCACACCAGCAGTAGAGCTGTAGAGCAGTAGTCTGGTTGTTCACACCAGCGGTAGAGTAGTAGCCTGGTTGTTCACACCAGCGGTAGAGCGGTAGCCTGGTTGTTCACACCAGCAGTAGAGCAGTAGTCTGGTTGTCCACACCAGCAGTAGAGTAGTAGCCTGGTTGTTCACACCAGCAGTAGAGCAGTAGTCTAGTTGTTCACATCAACAGTAGAGCAGTAGTCTGGTTGTTCACACCAGCAGTAGAGCAGTAGTCTGGTTGTTCACACCAGCAGTAGAGCAGTAGCCTGGTTGTTCACACCAGCAGTAGAGCAGTAGTCTGGTTGTTCACACCAGCAGTAGAGCAGTAGTCTGGTTGTTCACACAGGCAGTCGAGCAGTAACCTGGTTGTTCACATCAACAGTAGAGCAGTAGTCTGGTTGTTCACACCAGCAGTAGAGCAGTAGAGCAGTAGTCTGGTTGTTCACACCAGCAGTAGAGCAGTAGTCTGGTTGTTCACACCAGCAGTAGAGCAGTAACCTGGTTGTTCACACCAGCAGTAGAGCAGTAGTCTGGTTGTTCACACCAGCAGTAGAGCGGTAGCCTGGTTGTTCACACCAGCAGTAGAGTGTTAGAGCAGTAGCCTGGTTGTTCACACCAGCAGTAGAGTGTTAGAGCAGTAGCCTGGTTGTTCACACCAGCAGTGATTGAAATATTCAGACAGAGACAGAATGGTTTAAAATCATCGATTTACTTTTGATGAATATCAGCTCTACCAGTGATTATTAAGAGCAGCAGAGCAGACTGGCGCATGGGGGGAATCACAGATGAAAGGTAGGATGTGCTTTGTCAATTATATATGTAGTGTCACTTTAAGGGAGTCTCTCACTCCAGAGTTGAAGGGTCACGGGGGAGGAGATATAGGGAGAGTAGTAAGTGTGTGTAGCTGGTGTTGTATATAAATGCAGTCCATTTGCAGTGAGAAGAGGAGGGAAAGCAGAGAATCCCACACAGAGAGAATGGTTGTGGGACAGCAGGTGGAGAGAAAGGGAGGAACGGAGAAAGGTGATAGAGATACAAGCTCTCTTTTATATATTTCGTTATTAATATACTCAAATGAGCTCATTAAAAAAATATGTTAATTAGAACACCTTTTTCCTCAGTGGATTAAGTCAGTGATGAATAGCTAAATAGTTTACTTTATATCTTTTTCTATTTTAAAACAAATACTATGTACAGTATAGGGTGAAACATTGGGATTTCTTGCTACTTTTGAACATAAAATACGAATACACCTAAATGGAAATGTAAAGATATAATAAAAAAAATTGTTTTGTATAGATTTTGATAACATTTCATTTTCAGTAGCTTGGTGAACATACAGGTGCAGCTCGATAAATTAGAATATCGTGGACAAGCTATTTTATTTCAGTGATTCAATTTAAAAAGCGAAACTCGAAAGATTATAGATTCATTACACACAAAGTGAAATATTTCAAGCCTTTATTTGTTTTAATGTTGATGATTATGTCTTACAGCTCATGAAAGCCCAAACTTCTGTATCACCAATACATTTTTTCTTTCGTATATATAGAAATGTCTGCCTTCTGAAAAGTATGTTCATGTATGTTCACTCAGTACTTGGTTGGGGCTCCTTTTGCACAAATTACTGCATCAATACAGCTAAATATATAGACTTTTCCACGATATTCTACTTTATTGAGCTGCACCTGTAATGCAGCTCATACAAAAATGCAAACATGTAATATTTATAGTTGCTTTATATGTTTTAGTTTTTACATGCAAAATATGATAATATAAAAAAAAATCCTGTCCTGACAAATCATGTTTACATTTACAAGGGAGTCATTAAAAATATCATTCATTCTCCATGAATTAATGATATTCTTGTTTCTTGTTTCTTTCGTTCCCCAGTGGAAAAAACAGGCAAAAAACGTATTTAACATAAATAAATAAGAATACAAAACGATTAAACTTCTCCTATAAACAAAATATCGCCCAACAACGAGGCTTTAGCACAACTGTGTCTCTCCTTCTTCTTCCACTTTTTTCTGGAAGCTCCTCCTACAGAGACAAACCAAAATTACAAACAATCAATTAAACAATACAGACATTATTTTACAGATTAAATAATTCTGTACAACATGGATACAGCACTCCATACTGACCTACCATTATGAAACACTAACAGTGTTTAGGGCACTGTATAAGTCTATTCCCTTCTATTATGAAGACCCCCCCCCCTGTACTCTACCACACTTGTATGTACCTTCCAAATCTCCCCTCCAGAAAAGGCTTTGGCCTCTCCCAGTTCTGGTTGGGCAGCCAGAGATTCTAGGAACCAAGTGGGAGCACAGAGACAAACAGGGTATTTTATCATTTAAATAAACATAACATGTTATTATTTAACAGAATGTGTTTTTGTCTTCTGTGCATGGGTTTTTACTAATATACCTACATACAATATACAAACAATGCCAAAGGCCTAAGCTAAATGTTTGGTAGTATGCCCACATGTAGGGACCATGCAGGGCTAAACCAATTAAGACTGTCAGGCAACCATTATAGGGCATGGGATAGCCCCATGAAGTCTAAAATGTGTTCATGTCACTCAATACAATACAATATGACAATGAATGTAAATGTATGAATATATGAATGAATGTAGAAGCAGAGACACTGAACAGGCTCCTGGAACTGGAGCACCGTGAGCACAACGACATCCCGCAGTGGGACTTCCACGACTCCTTCTTCAACCTCACCCTGAAGCAGACGCTCTTCCTGGAGTGGATGGAGAGGAACTGTCCCCAGGCTCGATTTATCCTTAACAGAGACGATGACATCTTCGCCAACACGGACAACAAGGTGGAGTACCTTCGGAGCCTCGAGGACAATGACGGCAGCAAGCACCTCTTCACTGGGCACCTGATTCAATACGTGGGACCTATCCGAGAGTCGGGGAGCGATTACTATATCCCAGTTCAGGTACAAGAGTCAAACTTATACCCCCCTTATTGCGGTGGTGGGGGCTTCCTCCTCTCAGGCTATACCGCCATGCTCATATACAAAATGTCAGAGTCCATCAGGATTCTACCCATCGATGACATCTACATGGGGATGTGTCTGGCTAAGGTGGGACTAGGGCCTGTTTCCCACATGGGTGTCAAGACCGCAGGACTGCACATCCCCTCACATACAAGACCCCTACGATCCTTGTTATTACAGAGAAATGATATTGGTACATAGGTTCTTGCCACATTTACATTACATTTACATTTACATTTAGTCATTTAGCTGACGCTTTTATCCAAAGCGACTTACAAGTTCTGTACGACAAGTCATCAGGAAGGGCACAACTCTATCAGCTGAGTAACAATGTTCATCAAAGTGTTGAGTGCTACAGTGTAGGTTAGTTTATTAGGACAAGTGCATGACAGTAAGGTTAGTTAGGGTTAGATTATATATATTTTTTTTAAATGTTAATTCTTTTAATTTCAGATAATGGTTGAAGAAGTGCGTCTTTAGTCGACGGCGAAAGATTGGACGGGTTTTGGCTGTCCTAACTGGGGTGGGTAGTTCATTCCACCATTGTGGGGCAAGGACTGAGAATAGGCGACTTCTCTTTGATGACCCTCCCGGAGCTCGGATAGGAGTAGGTCTGAGGCGGCCAGAAGATGCAGAGCATAGGGATCTTGAGGGTGTGTAGTTAGAGACCATTGACCGGAGGTAGGCAGGAGCGGTTCCCTTTGCCGCACGGTATGCCAGGTCGAGGGCCTTGAAGCGGATTCGTGCAGCAATGGGGAACCAGTGAAGTGGGGTGACATGGCCGACTTCTGTAGGTTTGAGATCAGGCGAGCCGCTGCGTTCTGAATGAGTTGAAGAGGCTTGGTGGCAGTGGCCGGGAGGCCAGCAAGTGGTGCATTGCAGTAGTCGTAGATGACTGTTGATTGGAGGAGGAGTTGGGTGGCTTCTTTTGTCAGGAAGGGGCGGATCCTTCTGACGTTGCTCAGGAGGAATCTGCAGGTTCTGGTTGTCGCTGCGATGTGAGCAGAGAAGTTCAACTGGTCATTGAGGACAACACCAAGGTTCTTGGCGGTCACCTCAGATATATGTCATGTGGCACCAAATACATGACCCTGACCTGAAATGTGAAAAGGGAATTATTTTCTTGGCTCTGCTGAGAGGTCAGGGGTCAAACAGAAAGGTCAGGGGTCACAGAGAAGATGACGACTATTGAATGAAATATTTGAATACAATATTTTTTATTGCTGCACCATTGCATCAAATGGAAAAGAAAATCTATATGATTGTGTATCATTTCATAAACATTTTATAGACATTTTGGTGTCTTTGGAAAACGTGTTATCTTCACCAGAATTTAAAATAAAGTTCTGTGAGTTTGAACAAAGCTTGGCTGTGATATCTGTGCTAGTAATGATGGACCCAGTGGTGAGGGAAGTAATGAAAGAGGTTTTGAAGTACAGGTATTATGTGTTTGACATTAACATCTTTGCTGTGAATTGCCATTACAAAATATTTTGGTAGGCATAGATTTGTAACTGTCATATATTTTACCTTTGTTAATATCATTCCTTACATACTGTAAAAATGGCAAACTCCAAACAGCCAGCTATCTATTGAAAAGTTAAGTTTTCACACCCATCTTGGATTTCTGTGTAAATATTATGTTATAATGTGAAACTGATGTCAGAATCTGAATTCTTTAGGTCAATATACATGAAAGGCGAAGGCGAGTATTTTGCATGAAATCTCATAGATTCCAATTTTTTGGGGATATTGGTGCTTTGGGTATGAATGGGTTAATATCTGAAAATGCTCAAGGGAAACCACAGAGGCCCCTCCTGTATTTTGAAGAGGTACCCCCAAGCAAAACCAGGTTCAACACCATGGCTCCCTCCCAGACTAAAATACCTTCAGCATCAGTGTTCCAACCAAGGTATATTTGTTTTAACGATAGGTTATGTAGATAACCTAGTTATATGAGTATTGGCTGAGCGTCCCGCTCAAGCCTATTGACATACCCCTTATCTCCTTGTACCTAGTGTACACCACCACGAACAATTTATGCACCCACACCTGACCGGGTCCCGCCTCTATGGAGGCGTAGCCTATAAGACCATGGTACTGGTCACCAAACACCCTTCCTCGCCAAAATCCCGTTCCAGTAAAAGATCCCTCAAAAAAAGGGAACTCAGGGCCGCTTAGAGCGGGACGCTCAGCCAATACTCATATAACTAGGTTATCTACATAACCTATCGTTATATTTCGTATGGCTATCGCGACCCGCTCAAGCCTATTGAGATATGGGTTAGAGCGGACGCGAGACCCGACAGATGTACCCCCTGAGGACCTGTAAGCCCACATCAAGGGGTGCGGGGAGCCCTGTCACCCCATCCTTCCTAATGAAGGGGGGGCGCAGTCAACTCCACCTGAGTGCGAACAAGAGGGAACTAGAACCCCTTGAACACACAGCACAGGCGGAACCACGTGTGACTTAACACACTGTGGCCCATACCCACACACTCCTGCTACCCTACCAAAGGACGGGAAGCAGGAAAGGCCACAGACCCCAGAACCGCCTGGGAGACAGAACCCCCGGTCATGTCCATGAGGTAAAACCTTACAAAGGGGCCCGGGGAGGACCATGAAGCTGCAGCACAGATGTCCTCCACCGAGGCCCCACCCAGGAGAGCGGCAGAGGCAGTCACCCCACGAGTGGAGTGCGCCCTGACGCCCCCAGGGGGATCCTGCCCAGCCAACGTGTAGCAGAGGGCAATGCCCTCGCACAACCAATGGGACAGGCGTTGTTTGATAGTGCCTTACCGGCATGAGAACCACCGTGACAGACAAAAAGCTGAACGGTGACCCCGAGGTCCTGAGTACGGCTGAGGTAATTCCCAAAGCACGGACCGGACATGACAGGTGAAGGCCCGCATCTAACTCACTACCGTGAGGAGGCGGATGAAACGCCTGAACCACAATATCCCTGGAGCGGAAGAACTCCTGATATTTACAGGCACGAAGGCAGGATTAGGCCGCAGAGTGGCACCGCAATCGGACGAAAGACAGGCACTCAGGACGTACCGAGAGAGCACAAAGCACACCCACGCGTCAGCGGAGGTGACGGCCAGCAAGAACGCGGTCTTGAACGACAGCTGTTCCAACGGCGCCTGCTCGAGCGGCTCAAACGGGGCCAAGGACAACCGACCGAGGACCAATTGAAGATCCCAAGTCGAAGCCAAGGAGCGTTGCACCGGCTTAACGCGTCGAGCGCCAAGCAGGAAACGCTTCACAAGAGGGTGGCTGAACAAGACATCCCCTCAAATCCCTCATGATAGGAGGATATAGCTGCTGCATATACCCTCACCGTCGAAGCCGACAGTCTATCAAGGAGAGACTGGTGGTAACTAAGGACAGCATCCAGGGGGCAGGAGACTGGGTCCCGGCCCCCCGCCTTACACCACACTTGGAACATACGTCATCTGCCCGCGTAAGCGCAACAGTGGAGGGAGCATGCGCATTCCGGATGGTAACACCATCAGGATCAAGAACCTGCGCCCCTCAACGTACCTGTCCCAACAACTGACCTAACAGATGTATGGGGAAGAATCCCAGGCGGCACGGCATCGGTCCCAGACCTGCCTGGCTATGTCCGGACGTAATCCCCACCCATCAGGATGAGGACCGCCCCGCGACAGTACACCTGTACCCACATTCTCCCTGCCGGGGATGTGGGGAGCCCTCAGGCCGCGCAGATGGAGGACGCCCATAGCCAGCCGCCCGCCGCCTGGTGCAGACGGGGGGAGCGTACTCCTCCCTGTCTGTCGATACACAACACTGACGTCGTATCGTCCGTCCTGATCAACACCGTTTGTGGACCAGAAGGACCGCTTTCAACACCAACACATTGAACGTAGCGCAGACCAGGCAGCATGGTTTGCCAGCTGCCCCCTACTGCATTGGCCCGACGCGTCACCAGCGAGGGAGGCGTCGGTGAAAAACGTGACGTGAGACAGCGCCGTAACCGTCCTAGGACGGAACCTCCCGAGCGTGTTGACAACACGCTCTGAGAGGGATGCCCATAGCCCTCCAACCGTTGACTGGGAAGAGGAGTACTCTACTTCCAGTCTACAGCAACCCCAGGCTGGTAGAGACCTGCCTGGTACGAGACCTGACGATCCACCTTGACCGCGAAGGACCAGAACGTTGTCAGGGCAGAATACACTCCGTAACCCCTGACGACGCAGAGGCCCCAGTGCGGCCTCCACGCACTTGGTGAAGATGCGGGGAGCCAGAGAAAACCGAACGGCAGCCTCTGGTACTCATACGCTAACCCTGCAAAGGAAGTGTAGGTAAGCCCTAGGATGGAAGATCGGAGATGCGCATACGCATCCTACAGGTCTATGGAGGAGAACCAGACCCCCACCTGACAGTGTTCAACAGGTAGGAGACGATCCAAAAAATGCTGAATCTTCCCATGGGACAGGTCCAGCCTGGGTCTGACACCCCCCCCCTCCCGATTTCTCAGGCACCAGAAAACTCTTGACTTGACTTGACTTGAACACCGGGAGGAGAACGCCACGACGATGGCTTGCTTCGTCCACAGAGATTGGATCTCGTTGACCAGAGTTGTCACTGCTGGAGACCCTGACAATAGGGTCTGTACCAAACCCGAAAACGGGTGGGGTTGTGTAAACACAAGTCCCCGCCTCAGCGTTCTCTCCATCCACCTCGACATATGGTACTGCCGTAGTCACATGTGATGACACTCCCAACGCACCCGCCGCCATGTGGCGCAGGTCCGCCAGGAACTGTAGATAGTTGGCCCGGTCCCACCCGCTGTGCGTAGCCAACCCTGGAACCGTTCGAGCAGAGCGATCCGTGTCGGGACATCTGACCCTGACACCACCCATGAGGCAATCGCACCCAAGGGGGGACCCCGACAGAAAGGGCCGGTTTGATACGGGGGGCTTTCTAGGTGAAAAAAGCCCCCCCACTGAACACCCCTCCAGAACATGCTGAGGAGTTGTTCTGCAGCCGGACATGCAAGGTGTAAGGACCCCATGGGTTCCTACACACCGTAGCCCTGCAGTGATATTACTACCACCCAAATCACGCGTGCCTGCGAGACCACTGCCAATTTTTCAGGAGTGGGAGGCACCAACATGATACCTGGCCTGGCGAAGGCGAGGCCGGGGAAGCCCGCACTGTGTGCCTCAAAAGGTTTTGAGCCCCCCTGCTGACAACACTTATAGTTGACAGACGTAACACCAGGCTCAACCAACAGAGCTTATGGTGTGGGAGCCGCTTGACAGCACAACATTCTCACGGACAGACCCAGGCTCAGCCATCAACTGGGTATCAGCCCCTGTCCCCATGAGAAGCGAAAAGTGGGGCCGCCCGCGCTTCAACGAAGGCACGCGGCCTGCAGCCAAAGGAAACAATCAGAGCCCACTTTTTCCGCTGGTATTGGGGAAGGGAGTGATCGGAGAGCGGGCTGCTCGCGGCAGGACGGTGACGGCTTGTTGTTCAAGCCGAACCCATCCAACATGGCCGATCCCTCGGCCGCCAAGGCTGTCGGCCTTGTGGACACCTGTCGATTCAACGCCCAGGATACCTCCGGCGGGGGAAAACATGGCCGCCTGTCGAGGGCCTCGTCATCGCCGCTGACGAGGCCGTGCTCTCTCTTCTTCTGGCTGCGCGGTGTGAGGCGGTGTGGGGCCTAGGACAATACCGCCCGCGCTCCAGCAGAAGACCAAAATCCCCTGCGGAGAGGGGAACCCTGAGCGGTTATAGCTTGCGGCTGGGTCAAAGCTAATAACGTCAACAACCTCGCGCGATGTGTCGACGTCGGCTGGCCCTCAAGGCCCCGCCACCAGACACCATTTTTTTTATAGAAAAAACAGCAATTCGAACACAGTTCTAATCGCTGCCCACCAGCCACTCGCCAGGCCGACCCACCCATGGCATCGGCCGGGCGGGGCACTGTTTCAATATGTCAAAAACAAAGGACTGATGTTAACACGGAGCACCATTGGTGGTTGCAAACAGCAACCTCCACTGTGGTGTGCACCATGAAAGGGTTAAATGAATAAAAGAACTAAACCACAAAATACTGTAGAATGAGCAAACCCATATACACACGTTAAGGGGAGGCGGACCAGAGCGAACTAGTCCCACCTTCATTCAAAATATTCACAACAGCACACCAGCCCTAGCTTAGCCCATTTACCAAAAAAGGTAAACAAAGCCCCCCCCGCATACTCCCCCAATAGACACCGATTGACCGTCAGCATGAATGGTTGAGAGGAGAGAAAGCTGTAGCATAGACAGACCTTCTCATAGCAGAGTGACAGAATGAAACAGTAGCCCCCTACACTACTACAGCCTAGCGTGAGGCGATGTGGGACCCAGATCAACAACCGCCTGCGCACAGACACGCAACATGTTTACCATGTCGGCTGGACCCATAGCCCCACTACCCGACGCCAATGTGGATAGGAACTA
Source organism: Notolepis coatsorum (assembly GCF_963971535.1). NCBI lineage: Eukaryota > Metazoa > Chordata > Actinopteri > Aulopiformes > Paralepididae > Notolepis > Notolepis coatsorum. Next base: position 37,413,364 of record NC_140166.1, on the reverse strand, counting down.
GCCAGCTGAGCCATAACCCGCCGTTAAGTCCCATCCTGCAGTAGTATAGCTCTACTGCTACACCGCCGAGCTCACGCATCGGCCCCCAGATGGGGACACCGTTCCACAGACCCCGCCGGAACACAAATGTAACGTACCTGGCTAGGCTACCTAGCCACGGCCTACCCTGTTGTCAACCCATTTACCCGTAAAAAAGGTAAATAGGACTCAGCAAAACCCCCACAACAGCTACCGACTGACCTTCATTGATGAACCGGGCAAGAGGAGGGAGAAGTGACAACATCTCACGGCGGAGACATTAGAACAGCATAGCAGTAGTGTTAGCATGTAGCAGTAGTGTTAGCATGTAGCATTAGCGTTAGCATGTAGCATTAGCATTAATTGTTTAACAGCACGCCCAGGACCACTTGGAAACCGTTCACTGCAGTGAAACGTTCACCAAACCATCCTGCCCCCGGCGCCGACACACAACATGGTTGTGTAACAAAACAAACCAGCATTACTAACACTAATACCCATGCCTGAAGACACAGGGCCTACCTGGGTACAAGCTGGCCCGACAGCCAACCTTGCACAGCTGATCCTTGGTCTGCTGCCATCAGACGAGGAAACATCAACATAGGCCCGTTGTGTCGCTGAAAACATGCTTCGAAGATGCCAGGGGCCAGCAAACCTCCGGTAAGCTTTCAACATTACACAATTCCTCCAATCTTTTTCATACTACTAGTTACATAAGGTGCACAGCATCCAGTATGATGGAACGAAAATAGAGGAAGGGTGTTTGGTGACCAGTACCATGGTCTTATAGGCTACGCCTCCATAGAGGCGGGACCCGGTCAGGTGTGGGTGCATAAATTGTTCGTGGTGGTGTACACTAGGTACAAGGAGATAAGGGGTATCTCAATAGGCTTGAGCGGGACGCGATAGCCATACGAAATATAACCTTGGTGTCTCTCTGTCTCTCTCTCTGTCTCTCATGACATTACCATCATTTGAAAGGTTATGTCATGATCTACCAGAATAAATTATGAAAATAAGTTTAAAAAGTAAAATGATGGTGTTTTATAGACAAACTAAAACATATCTTACCTTTCCATTCAAAATGTTTTCACTCTACTGGATGGCAGCCATCTTTGATTTCTGGGTAAAAATTATGTCATAACGAAGGTTATCCTATAACTCTAGTTTCATGAGTTTTTGTGAGCGTTCTGCTCTGCTGGGATAATCTCATCATTACTTATTGTATCACTGAAAGCTTTCGCTACATGCACCTTCATTTGCCCGCCCATGCCCATTTCCGGTTATGTATATAAGCGAGGGGCGTGACCATACTCTTCCTTCCCGAGTCTTGACCTTCATTCGGAAGACAGTCAGGGGTCTTCAGCGCGTGAGAGAAGAACGCTCACAAAAACTCATGTAACTAGGGTTATAGGATAACATTTCAGGAGCAGAGCAGGACGTGGAGAGCCCGACAAAAGTACCCGCTGAGGTTCTCTTTACAACCATCAGCACACTGGGGAGGGTCCAGGCCCCCCCACCCCTCCTAGTGAGGGGTGGGGGAAGGACAGGACACCGACTGTGCGAAAAAAGGTAACAGCACCCAAAAAAATGCACAAGGTGAGTAGACCGTGGGAAAAAAGCGTCTACCCCACTGCGCATCCCGCTCGTGAAGGTAAAACCCTTCACCTCTAGGTAGAGCACATATCACAGCACACTTTTATATAGGCAACAACCCTTAGTTTGAATGAGGTACGGTACATACACGATGCACTTATTATAGTCACACACACACTCTACAGCCGACCAACTGGTCCACGTGAATATTAGGGAATCACCTCCTGCTACCAGTCAACCCTCCCTCTCTGCTCGTCCTCCGCCACCATCCAACTAGATACATTAGTACTCAGGCCTCATTCACAAAAGGACACATTATTACACAACATAAGCAATTCATACAGGGGACCAGGGGTCTCTAATCAGGGGGAATAATCGGGTACCGTAAAGGTTTTCTGGTACGTAACTCACCCTCTATAGGAGGCACTGCAAATGTGAACACGGTATGTCCTATCACACACGCTAAACACCCTCTTTAAGAGGCACTGCACTTTATACAAGGTAATGCCTAATCACACACATGGCTCGCTAACCACCCTCTCAAATAGGCACTGCAAATAGACAATAGATCAACTGTACCAATCTAATTACGGAATACTCTCCAGGTACTAATTACCCCTCCCTCTCGCTTTCCCCTGTCACCCTTCAACTGGTCACAAGATATATAAAATATATCGGCCTGAGCTATACAATAAGGGCATATATTAAATAAAGGCTAATATGCCGGTTACATTAAGAGACACGATATAACACAGGATAAAGTACACGATATACAATACAATATAAAATGGACAGTACAAAATGGTATGAGTGGACTTAACTCGCCCTCGCGGCGCGACCCTCCCGGGGGGTCTGTTCTTTGGACACCGTCCAACGCTCCGGGAAGACAACTCGGTTGACGGCGTGTACACCAGGTTGTGGCTTTTACCCTGGCAGTCAGACTCGCATTCGCAAGAATGTTCGAGTGTAGCGTTATGGGAGCTATTGTCGTATATTCGTAAATGAATATCTAAGGTTAATTGCAGCACAATGAGGTTGCTAACTGGATGGAGAAAAGGAGAGCGACATAGAACCATGGTCCTCAGCTGACTTAGTCAGATGAGAAAGAACCGTGTATAGCCAGACAACAGCAGCTATGGTCCAAACTCATTTATTTGCAGCGCGGCCCAGAGTGGATAAATGCATTAGTTACATACAGGAAATGTATTCAGCATAATACATGATTGTACAAAAGGATTGATGAGGTTAATCACAATAGCCCCGACACGGTGGCTCTCACATCAAGACAGTCTTGCACATTAATAGTATTCATGTTATGTATGAAATAGACCAATAGTACTTGTTTGCCGCCACATGGTAAACCTGGTCTAAGATAGACATCTTTCCTCTAAGTTATCACAAACAGTGATATACAGTTTACTTACGTAGCGACAAAGTGGAACCATGGTCGGTGGGTGATGGAGGCGCAGGACTCAGACCCCCTGGGGAACGGTCGTGGCGGGTCATGAGCTGGCCTGGCCTCCCTCTCCTTACTGTTCCAATACTTATAGATTAAATGACCTCACTATTCTTAAACTAGTTCAACCAATCACAAGTATCTAAAAACAGGCGGTCTTCTTGTTGGGGCTATCTGCCCCAACATGTCCTTGTCGTGTGGATGCCTGTAGCAACCGGGGGGCCGTGGTATGTTGATGAGTTGGCGTCTTCTCCCCCCATAGTTTCCTTGCTTCCACACATGGTGTTTTCTCCTTTGATGACCTTCTGGGGGAGGCTGGTCAGCCCCCCCTGACTTCCTTGTTTGGTGTCTTGTTCCAGTTTCAACAACGAGGAGGTCTGATGACTTCAGACCTTTTAACCTTCCCTTAATAGGGCTTGTGTAATGATTCAATGGCCATGGCGCCTCTACAACTGTGTAAACAACCTTATCATTAGAGGTTTTGCCTGAAGGCTCCTCCGGAATGTACTCTGAGAGTCCCTTTAATGCATGCAACAGTTCACTATTAAAGTATTCTTTTGAATTAACTATTGTAACAGATATTTCCAGTTTTCAGGGTTGATCTAACAGTCTGTTCAAGTCAATATACCATAATTCCTCACTCTGACAATTTACATTGTCATATAACCAGTATCTTGACTTGATTTAGATACATACTAACCATAAAATTTTTAACATAATAACAAAAATCATAATTTTTTTCCAATTTTTCTCAATTTTCCCTCACAGTTGCCCCTGACTATGATCCCCTCCCGGGAGTGCTAATAACCCGTGTATCCGCTCTCCCACTTAACTTATCCTGCCTTTGAAACAGTGTTTCCCACTTACTTGCATCAGGCTTTGTTCCTCTGGGCTCACAGCCAGAGGTCATTTGTTGAAAACAATTAAAACAATTTAATCTAAACATTACACATTAAAGTATAATAAATCACAAATTTTAAAACCCAATTTTCTTAAGTTACAGAAAGTTTGTTTCCACATTCTTTTATATGATCTGGGAGAGAAAACATAATTAGTATCACAATAATTAGTATCACAATATTTTCACTTTATTCATTCTCTGAAATAATATCTTCCTTCTGCTAATTTTTTCTTAAAATAGTACAATCACATTTGCATAATTAATCAACCGCTTCCCATCTATCCTCCCCCCTTTATGACACATATAATGGTCATAACCTTACCACCTTGGTTTCCACAGCCCAGTCTGGTAGAGGAAAGCAGATTTTCAACAAAAAATTTCTTCCACTTCCTATCCTCACTCTGGCCATAACCTACCTATGTGAATGCTTCTACCTATCCCTGCGTTGTGTCATAATCTATCCGCCCTTTGTTTGTGCGTCCTACCAAATCAAATGTGCACAAAACAAAGCCCATCAGCAGCTATTGTACAGTCATCTCCCCGTCCCCCACAGTCCAATCCACACATCATAATTCCTCAGAGACTCTTGCCCATTTCTTTCAGCTCAGCCCTCAGGCCGGCTCCGCCCCCCAGGCCAGGCATGCCCCCAGGTCCAGTCATCCATCTTGGCATGACAACCTGGTTGTCAGATGAGTTCTTCAGCCCGGAAACGTCCCAAACCCCATCTGTTCAGTTATCACAACCTGGCCCCACCCGCATGGGGTTCTGTAGAGACGGGGGCGAATGCATACAAGAATTCTCCTACCACAATTCGGTAATTGATCACCGCTGGACTGCAGAGGAACAGGGAAAATGAAATCCTACGTTACCGCTCTAATGTAATGTATTCATGTGTCCTCCCGAGCTGATCTGCAAACCCCTCCTCGACTGAGCTGTTGAAGACAAAAGCACAAAGCAAATCCCATTACACAATATGTCAACATACTCTTAAGGGAAGCCATCAAAATCCATATGCAAATGTGGTGGAACTACTTATCTGTCGTCGACCTGTTCCAACGCATCTCAGCCTTCAACCGTTCTCCCTTACCAGATCATGAAAAATATTTGGGAACAAAAAGAAAAAAATCAAACAAAGTCACACTTCAAAAAACAAACAAACCCCACTCTGTTGTGGCCTCCAGTCTATGTAACAACCACGCACCCCTAAAAACATGAAAAAAATCCACGCATTTTTAAAACACAAAAGAAAAAAACCCACGTTTCCAAAACCATCCATTCAGCTCTATCACTCCTGCTGCAATTTTCCGCTTCGACCCTTTTAACCTCCTTCCAGTCCACACAATTACAGATCATAAAATAGAAAAGAAATCTAAAAATCTACATTCAAACGCTCATCCCACTTTCTCCCTTCAACACACAACAGTGGCTGTCAACTTCCAAGACATTTAAAAAATAAAAAACAAACTCAAATGAAAGTAGTGTATCAAAACCACCACTGCTTCTAAAATAACTTTAAACCTCGACACTCAACCAAATAATATGACATAAACGCTTTCATCCAATATCTCACAGTTTCACAACACATTCAATCCTGAACATTAGAGTTTCCAGAAAAGAAAAAAAAAGAAAAATTTATCAAACATCACAATTCAACCTCATCCATACATTCTGAGCATACCACAGTGGCTGTTAACTTAAACAAAACAAACTCTTTCATTCAAATGATATGAAACAAAATAAGCGACAGTAATCCCAGTTCTATCTGTAGTATAGACCAAGCGTCCTGATATCCCTCTCATCCTGACAGACAAGACAACAGCCTCACAATCATCCACCGTTCCACTTCATCGAAATCCTCACAAAGAAAAAAACATTCACGCTCTGCTTCACTCCTGCATCAAAAACCTTTCATCCAACATAATCTCTCAAATACACAAAATAAACAAAACACTCACAATCACTCACAGCCACTCTGATCATTTCAACCTTGTCCTCTCATTTCTAGGTAACCACCCAAAAACAAAAACCATTCACGCTTGTTCCACTCACGCAAACAAAAAACTCAAGTCATATAACATACATCACTCAACCCACAACACAACATAACTCATTAATCATTTATCTCAGGTTCATACAGACAATGTTGTTAGTTTTCCCTTCCTTCCTGTCCTCAGCTCTCTCTGTACTCAACCTCAGGCTAACACAATCTACACCAACCTCTACACTCCTACCCACTGCCAGAAAGAGTCTAGGAACTCTCTCTCAACGACAGAACCTCAAAGCATTCCTAGTACCTTGAGAGTCTACCGCTATTCCCTCTAATCAAAAAGCTAGCCATTCAAAAGTCATAATCCAATTGAATGATTACCTTATTGATTTTTATCGCTCGCCCTCCAGCTGTTTCCTGAATTAGCCCCCTGTCTCATACTCCCGTCACCGCTATTTCCCTCCTGTTGTAAAAATACCTCTCCTGTCATCTCACTTTGCACTGTTCCTTGCTATCCTCACCTGTGACCTCTCTCCTGGTGCATCTAATCTGACCAGCTCTGCTCTGTCACCCTATCATAAAACAGCCATTCATAGCAGCTGCCCCTTCTTGACCCCCCTCGGGCCTTCTCTAAATTGCTTCTGTAAAGATAGCCTGGGTCTCTCCTGTGAGCTCCGTGACCTTTCCTAAATCGCTTTACCACCCCACTGACCCTCCTGTAACTCAACAAAAGGTTAACCATTACACACACATTCTACCCTGGGGGCAAATAAACACATTCCTGCCTGACCCTAACAGCTAAACAGAGAGAAATTACAGACTAAACAGCAAATAATTTAAAATAACTGCAAAAACACAATCATAGTCATCAAAGCAGCACCTAAACAAGTCCCCTGTCACTAAATTATCCTATTGTGACCCAAGGATTCGCAATCAATCTTAATATAAAACATCAGCCTATGTAAACCAATGGCATTAAAGATTCAACAATCTAAAACAAGCAATACGCCCATCTCAATTCTCTACACACGTGCACAACCTAAACAGTTCTCAACATAGCAATGCAACACCAAATATATGTCAACAGCCTACATCATTAAATTATCACCCCCCATGACCTAAAGACTTGCAGCAACATTAATTCAACAGTGTCATTAAAAGCAAGCTTCAACATTTTCAACATCACGGTTCTACACAACAATATTCATGCATTTTTACAAATATAAGCATCACTCATTTCAACAAAACAACATTCCCAGAAGTGGTCTCAAATGTGTTTAAACCAGGTCTGCCCCGAAGGACACTCTGTACACACATGTTTTGTGCACACAGTATTTCCCTTCTTAAACGATAGTCACCCATAACAGCTAGCTTTGTGAACTCTAACTTATTACCGGCAATGTCCATCAAATCTAATCATCATACATGTAAGCATCACTCATCTCAGAAAAACATTAATAGTGGTTAGTTCCAAATACTTCCTTATCCACACACATGTGACAAATCGATTCTACATATGTACTTTACTTTGTAGAACATTTTACCCAATTCAGCCTATTTCCACTCCCAAACTACCCCCCTTGGTCAAGAACATACACTTGTGTCCAATATATATATATATGTATGTTCCTAATATTAATATTACAATTTTTCAGTGTAGCTGGTTTGTGAATCCCAGCTTTGTTTCATTCCGTTTTGATAGGCCCACTGCAATGTTTGCAATCTAAGTAAACCCTTACCGACTTCCTCCCCTAAACCAACCACTGATAATGTTACATCTCTTCCCCTGTGTACACAAAAACACAATGCACAATATACAAATACAACCATTTTACACAATGCAAAATCCCTTCTCAACCGTTTCTCGTCCTCTGAGCGAAATTAATGAAAAACAGCGATCCGCGCATGCGCAGTAGCACAAAACGGCACACAGCAACCGATGCACAGCGACAAAGTACAACTATTATCATAAAACACTCTGTTTCAACTTAATACAATGCCACGACAACCACCGCGTCCTCTAATACTCCCTAACCATTATTTTCCAAACTCTAATCATCACACATGTCGCCCGCAATTTCACAAAACAGCCGCATGCAAGCTAATAGACTAGCCAGCCCTGATGCTGTTCCCCTTTCTAGGTCCCACAATATGACGTCAGAAGCGACCAACTTTTGCAAATAACTCCCAATCAACGTTATTATCACACAATCGCTTCATACATAAACATCGCTCCCTCAACGCCACCACGCCGCTTCTAACCATAACATTGCACGAGCCCTTTCCACGGCGTTATCTCCCAAACTCTCATACCAGCTAAGCAGCTAGCCAACCTAATGTGACGTTCAATGCCCTCCCGGGAGCCGCGCGTTACGTGCTGTTCGAGACCTGTACATTCATTCAATCCGCTCAGTACCAATCCAACTCTAAACAACACAGTTATACCCCGCCTCATAACTTCAATCTTATTAAGCGCTAGTTTACAGATCATATTTTATCATCTTTATATCAGTCCGCTCGCCCGTTTGGCCCCGCCTGGCCGAAATACACAGTATTTTAAATCCAACGCTCCCAATGCTTAGACGTTTCTAGTGACGTCATCAACTCCCAAAAACCTGCTTAATTTGATACCTACTACATTAAATTAAGACCTTAATACCACGATTTAAAAAATGTCAATGAATCTCACACATCATTTTGGTTCCATCACTCTCGCCATTCACTCAATTCACTCGATATCGCAACGCAGCGTCCATACGTTATCGCTGTCGTCCTCACGGCTCATGTAGCAAGCTAAACTATGCCACGTTCCACTGCCCTTGAAAAAACGAACCTTCCCCATAAAACGGACAGTGTTATGGTTTCTCCGCTGCCGTTCTGGTCACTAGAGTTTTATAATGGTACAAAAAATACATTGGCATCCACTCATAACCTCTAACAGACATTCATCCAACCATATATACTTAGCAAAACATTGTCCTATTTATAAACATACCATCCACTTGGCCACATCCATCCTAAGCGCATTTCCTAACCTAAACCTCGCCCGTTTCACACAATTCTTCCCTATGCCTTAATCACAAACGCAGTTCCTTCTTTCAAAGTGCTTTATATATCTACCGAGTTATCGAATATCCGTCTTGCTATACCCCGAGAAACCCGCTCCATTCATGTAAAGTGGCTTGTGGAGAGTTTTGTAGAGCCTCTTGATGGCTTGAATCGGAGGTTTATATGACCAAATCGTCCATTTAACCATAATTTCCATATTTCCTACTTGTAGAGCCACCTGACGGCTTGAATCGGAGGTTTATGTGGTTTATCGTGCTCTCCGTTTAAACCACAATTTCCATATTTCCTACATTCCTCTTTCCTCCACGAGCTTGATGTTTCTCAGATTTGGACAATGGCCAATCTGAGCCTAAATGACGTCGGATTATGTCTCGACAATTCGCATGTGGAACGTCTTCCAAAGTCTATTGCTCAGCGTACCGATTCTAAGTGAGCTTCCCGTTAAGCAACCTGGCACGAATCCCTATCCCTCGGCTGTGCGCGATCCGAACTAAATACAGACATCTATAACCTCTCTTACTGGTAGTCACATTATTGTTCGACGAAGGGTTTGTAAAATCCACAATGGTACTCTTGTTCCTCCGTCAGCCGTCTCCCAGAGCGGGGCCCGGTTTTGACGAGTGAAAACAGCCCTCATTTAACCCGTTCATCAACCAAAAATGTCACTTATCCCCAGACTTTCAATTGTTTCCCTGAACAATTCCCTATTTATAGCTCCATAGTTGCTTATAAACTCTTCACCTTTCGCCTCACTACTGTACCGTTCACTCGGATTGCGCCCCTTTTCTTCATTACATTAGTGCCGATTCTACCTAGAATAGTCTTACCACATCATCCCATTGTACTAATCCTATGTATTCTAAACGAACACCCCTCAATTCCCTAACCTATCAAGTGCTGTCGGTGCGGCCGAGACCAGAGACACCCGACAGTCATACAAATTCGTATACTTTCCCTCACTTAGGTCTGCTCAATCCACGCAGCCTCCTAACTAGAGATTCCTCATCACTCTTTTCCAAAAGGCGCCCCTAACCATCAGCCCTAGCCTGTCCCTAAAATATGACTAATAACCACTCGTCGGGCCGTCGCTTCTATATAATCAACAAAAAATAAAAAAGTTCCATCCTCCTGCTTACCATGGCATAGCACAAATACGCTGCTCGTATTTCCTGCAATAAAACCCCAAGCAAGCAGGTCGACAGTCTAAATCTAACATCACTCCACCTTTCCTGTACGCAAAGAATACATTCACCCTGGGCCCTAGTGTGGCTATACATGACCAATTTTCCTATTCACCCCTCGTACCTTCATCCAGACAGCCACCACTCTGCACTGCAAATCCCCAACCCCCGGCTCTTTTACTGCCTGCTCATTATGTGAACAAATCAGAACAGGTCTTAAAACGGCACCAATTGTCGTATATTCGTAAATGAATATCTAAGGTTAATTGCAGCACAATGAGGTTGCTAACTGGATGGAGAAAAGGAGAGCGACATAGAACCATGGTCCTCAGCTGACTTAGTCAGATGAGAAATAACCGTGTATAGCCAGACAACAGCAGCTATGGTCCAAACTCATTTATTTGCAGCGCGGCCCAGAGTGGATAAATACATTAGTTACATACAGGAAATGTATTCAGCATAATACATGATTGTACAAAAGGATTGATGAGGTTAATCACAATAGCCCATACACGGTGGCTCTCACATCAAGACAGTCTTGCACATTAATAGTATTCATGTTATGTATGAAATAGACCAATAGTACTTGTTTGCCGCCACATGGTAAACCTGGTCTAAGATAGTCATCTTTCCTCTAAGTTATCACAAACAGTGATTATATATACAGTTTACTTACGTAGCGACAAAGTGGAACCATGGTCGGTGGGTGATGGAGGCGCAGGACTCAGACCCCCTGGGGAACGGTCGTGGCGGGTCATGAGCTGGCCTGGCCTCCCTCTCCTTACTGTTCCAATACTTATAGATTAAATGACCTCACTATTCTTAAACTAGTTCAACCAATCACAAGTATCTAAAAACAGGCGGTCTTCTTGTTGGGGCTATCTGCCCCAACATGTCCTTGTTGTGTGGGTGCCTGTAGCAACCGGGGGGCCGTGGTATGTTGATGAGTTGGCGTCTTCTCCCCCCATAGTTTCCTTGCTTCCACACATGGTGTTTTCTCCTTTGATGACCTTCTGGGGAAGGCTGGTCAGCCCCCCCTGACTTCCTTGTTTGGTGTCTTCTTCCAGTTTCAACAACGAGGAGGTCTGATGACTTCAAACCTTCCCTTAATAGGGCTTGTGTAATGATTCAATGGCCATGGCGCCTCTACAACTGTGTAAACAACCTTATCATTAGAGGTTTTGCCTGAAGGCTCCTCCGGAATGTACTCTGAGAGTCCCTTTAATGCATGCAACAGTTCACTATTAAAGTATTCTTTTGAATTAACTATTGTAACAGATATTTCCAGTTTTCAGGGTTGATCTAACAGTCTGTTCAAGTCAATATACCATACTAGATACAGCAGCACCCTCTATTTCCCGGTCCCTCGTATAGCTCCAGGAGGATAGGCCTCCCCTCCTATCACTATACAGAACCTGTGGCCGCTCGCTGTCTTTTCTTCGTCGCCGCTGGTCCTACCTAACCACGATCGACCCCTCCCCCCTGGAATCCTAACAGGGTGCTGGTACCAAATGTAGCGAGGTTCTCCGACCCCGAGTCCCACTGGCTTATCAATAGTCTCAGCGTCTCATCCCCACCCGCAATCAGTAACACCTGAGTTCAGGGTCCGATCCATGGGGGGAGCTGGATGAGCCATGGCTCCCTTAGATCAGACATCAGCTCCCTTGAAAACATGATTTGTGAATCTTTGGGGGGTCTCTAAATTACTGAAAATAAATGCTACTTTTGCCATGCATTTCTCATTTTTCTGTAATTTTCTGTATCATCATTGTGTATAATAATAAACGTATGCTATTTTGGATGTATGATTAATGATTTGCGTGTAGTGGCTACTTACTGGGACATAATTCACGGCATTCTAGCCTTTTGTGGTGTTTACTACATCTCCCATGACCCTTAGCGGGAGATGACGTAGTTAAAGAGAGACAGATGAGTGAAAGTTGAATGGAAGTGTTGTTTGTGCACTACACTAGTGTTTTTGCATCGGAACACGACTCCGTCTACGCTATCATTACTGCATTCCTACATTTGTGACCCTTGGACGTATTTCGGAGATTATATCGAACATGTCAACTGAACAACAGAACGCAGATCGCAGAACTTTGAACGCAGTTTCACTCAAGCTGCACAGAGTGCCAACGCTTGGTTCGCGCGCAAGCCGAAGCCCAATTCGCTCTCAGGGATATTACCGCAGATGCCACCAAGTACTACTACGTGGTAGCAGCCCTTACGAATTCAACGGCAGCGAGAGTGGTGAGTTTGCTGGAAAACCCACCTACAAATACAAATATGTGACTATAAAAACACGCTCTGAGTTTTTTTTGTTTTTTCCCCCCCGAAAATTGTGTTATGGTTCGCACACTGCCTGAGTTCAATAATGACCGCCGATTGAGTGAGTCCCTGCTCCTGACGTCATTACCCGGCCCATTCACATCACACTACGTTTGTTTAAACGAGTCCCAGCGGCTCCATTTCACAAGCAAGAATTGCCGCCCATCATATTTTCTACCTTACCACGTAAAGTGAAAACATACGAGGTGAAAGAGGAGCAGTGCCCTTAGCCGTGTGTTGGTGTACAAGCTAAACATACGCAAGCATATGCGCGCTTCATTGCTTTGAAAAGCCAAAACACAATAGCTAGTCACCATCCGTGGTGGGAATTAGTGGACTGTCCCATATAGATGCCTGTTCCAAATAGGCAGGGTGAGTTCAGTGATTGAAGCATAATATAATAATAATAATAATCATAAAATAAGAGAATTTCTATAGTGCTTTTCTCAAATTCAAAATTGCTTTACACCAAGGATGGTGGAAGCAAGTATCCAACGATGTTCATTGCTAAGCATAATAATAATAATAATAATAATAATAATAATAATAATAATAATAATAATAATAATAATAATAATAATAATAATAATAATAATATTATTAATAATAATAATAATAATAATAATAATAATAATAATAATAATAATAATAATAATAATAATAATAATAATAATAATAATAATAATAATAATAATAATAATAATAATAATAATAATAATAATGAATAATACAAAATAATAACAGAATAATGAAAATGATGTAACAATGTAACATCTGCCAAAGTTCACAGTGAAACATAAATTCAAAATATTCATCCCTCGGGCGGCTGAGTGGTAGACGCAAGGCGCTCGCCACTAACGCAGGAGATGCTGGTATCGAGCCCAGCTCTCGCCGTTGCTACCGGCTTGGCTGGCCGTCATACTAACACAATTGGCAGTGTTAGAGGGTGGGAAAGCCGGTGGGTGGGGATTGGACGTTGTGGACAGCGACTCCTACAGGTCGGTTGGGTGACGCCGGTGCGGCGGAAACAGGAAGTATTGGGGGCAGCGTGAGCCTCCCACGCGTTACTCCTTGCCACTGAGAGTTCGAGCTGCTGCGGTGAAAAGATGCGACAGGCTGCCTCCTCGTGTACCGGAGGGGACACGTGATGCAAGGCTTCTATCCTCACTACAGCCAACCAGTGGGAGGCATAGTCTAGCAACGTTCAAGACAGGGGAGGGAAGAATTGGAAATACGAAATTGGGATGGGAGAAAAATAGAAAAATGGGGAGAAAAAGTGGATAAAAAAAATATATATATTCATCCCTCTTGACAAATAACATGGCCTCCAATCGAAATCTTGCAAATGGCTTCAAATGTCCACTGTTACGAATGGGGGTAGTGTGGCGAGGAGAGAGAACCCAATACTGCGGACAATGATGATGAGAGGCAGAGACGGCAGGATTCGTGTAGATAATGACTTTACTTTAATTCACCAAGCACTACACGAAAATAGGACAACAACGACGCAGCCGTGCTGGTACGATAAACAAAGAACTTGAGAACAAACAAAAGAAAATAAATGGCGCAGCCGTTCTGGCACTAGAACAACGAACTGGAGTAAACGTAAAACAAACAGGCAACATCAAAACACTAACACTTACTAGAATGAAACAAGGGATAGCAACGACGTGGACAGGAAACGGGGAAACTGGAGGTAATGACGCCACCACGAGGAGAGGAAGACACACACATATATACCCGACTAATTAAGATTGGCAACAGCTGGCCAGGCCAGTCTAAACACAAGCAAATAATCAACTAAGCATAATTACAATAACACCAGACAGGGGAAAACATCACACCAGGGAAGGAAACGTCAACAACGACAACACACATAGAATTACATTGCTCAAACTATTAATTACATTAATTATATTTATCAAAATAGGCAAAATGGTCGCCTGCATCATCTGATGATGTCCACTAGGTGGCGGCATGATACCACCGAAAGGAGGTAGAGAATGTCCAGTGTTGTTCCCCTTCCAGGCCCCCCAGGACCTGGGGTCGTTACAGTCCACTGCATCTTTATTTGTTTAGTCATGTAAATGCAATTAAACTTCATATGACAAAATATTTGCAAGCTGTCTCCTTGGCCTTCCCTCATCCAGCTGTGTCTGTAAAATATAAATATATCTAAACAGAATAAGAAGAAAATAAGAAAAGCCTTTTCCCAGACTATCCCAAAAATTTAAACTGTCCATTGAGATCACATTCCTATTTCAAATTAAAACATTGTTCACATGCAGGGAACTGTGCATGTATAATATCTACACTGCTCGAAATGCTTTAATATCATCATTATCATCAACATTTATTTAAGTCTTGGGGGGGGGGGAACGATTGCAGGTGGGCCCGCATTCTCAATGTTGCAGAGATGACAAAATAGGCAATGATTAAACATACATTTAAAACAATAGAATTAGGCAACAATAAAAACATAAAAAAATGTGAAATACAAGCAAAACACAGATACAAAAAAAAAAAAAAAAAATATATATATATATATATATATATATATATATATATATATATATATATATATATATATATATATATATATATATATATATATATATATGTTAAAACAGTTACACAATGAACTAGGGGGGTTTGAGATCATGGCCCTAAGATCAGAGAATTGTTCCAGGAAGTTGGTGCACTAAAATAAAAGGCTGACTTTACAAGTTCAGACTCGGGAGACCTTCAGCATAAGCCTCAAGAGCATTTGAACAGGTTAGACAGGCTCCAAAGTTCCAATCTAGCATCATTGTAAGTACTATCCTTGTTCTCACACAATGTACAGGTCGCTTTCACACCTATAGTTCGGTAGACTCTGTGCGATTTAGGGGTGAAGTTGCAAGATTGTTGCATTTTTCATTTGGTTTGGTTAGCTTTCATTCACACTACTTTGCGAAGCACACCAAACTTTCTACACAAAGCCATGTGATCACGCAAGTCAGCTTTTTATTGGACATAATCCCATACCCATACCATAAATAATAATAATATATTGTACAATTCAATTAATTAATAATGACTTAAGATAGAAGCTGAAGGTTATCTGAGTTGTGAAACATCACAAAGTAATTAAACAGGAACAGGATTCATTTGAATCATGCCTGCAGCGCAATGACAAGAAAAGAAAATAACTCAGAAAAGGAGCGCCAGGAGGTAGCCAAGAGTAACTAGTAACAAAGAGTAACTAGTAGTAACAACGGAATTAAGGAAAGGAAGTAACAAAGGAAATAAAGGAAGGAAACTGATTTTTTTTATATTTTTCAAGTTCAAGTACTCTCTTTCAGTTATTTTTCAGTATTTCGTGGAGGCAAGGAGGGAAGGGATGAATACATTTTTATTGAAGCAACTATACCTTCTATGGAGAGGTGGTAAGAGATGAATATTGAGGCGAGGGAGACAGCCATGCAGCCAGAGGAAGTGCACCTTTATCAGCATCCATCCGTGATACATGATGAAACCAGTGCATTTCTGTGAAGTATTGGTGTTATATTTCATACTGGCTTCGCGTCTTGCTTCGCCTATTGGACTTCACCTCACGCCTAGTGATTGATTGATTGATTGAAAACTTTATTAACAGATTGCAGAATGGGTACAGTACAGTACAGCTCAATACATACAATTGTTAAGGGGATGCAGACCAGAGAAAGACTTTCGTCTTGTTTACATCAGGGTCCCCCATTTTCAATTCATCATAACATATATGACACACACGACATACAGATAGACAGTACTGCTACATCTGTACATTTATGACATACCAGATTTGCAAATACAGTACTGTTTGTGATACAAAAAGTGTCCAGAAAAGAGTGTATATACATTTGACGTAGAAACTGTACATTGGAGGAGGTTGGGTAGGTGGGGTGGGGTTGGGTGGGTGGGGGGGGGGGGGGGGGACTGTACATTGGAGGTGGGGGGAGGGGGGGGGGGTTGGGTAGGGGGTGGGTGGGGGACACTGTACACTGTACATTGGAATACTGACAAAGCCATACTTGGTCATTTACTGTACAACTGGGTTAGGACATTTGTAGGGGCCAGTTTCGAATTGCAGTCTCCCGTAGGTGTTCTTTGTGTCACGATCAGAGCTTGTGTCTGCCAGATGAGGAGCAATCAGCGCAGCTGCAAGAGATCACCTCATCAAGCGTTCCCTACTTCAACTGGCAGAACCTGTCATCCAACGTTGCAGTGTTAAACTGCCTACCGAGGTACGACGACGCTACCTGAAGACCAGCTGTAACTACCCCTGTTTATGCTTGCCCTAACCTTCTGTTTCTTGTGCCCCAGGACTTCGCTCTGGCGCCCTTCCACCCTGACGTCTCGAGCCCCAGCGTCCTTCTACCCTGACGTCTCGAGCCCGCAAAGAGGACTCCTGCTCGCTCTCAAGCGCAAGACCCGTGTCCTCTCTCTCTCGCTGCCGACAGCTGCACTGAAGTGCACCTGCTCTCATTCTTCTTCCCCCCCAAGAACATTATGACCTCCGTGTTGTTCACATTCCTGTTTCACATTCCTGTTATACTCTGCTTGGTTGGGAAGAATAATTAAAGAACCCTAAACCGCTCCATTCTCTCCTCCTGTGTTTTGCTATTGGGCTCCGCAAGAACCCCCCCATCCTCACAGAACACTGCGACCATGATGTCGGACTCAGCAGCACAGGAGGCCGGTGAATGGAGCACCAGCATCCAGGCCGCCGTCAACGGACACGCCAGTCTGGTAAATCAACACTCACAGATACTGGATGAGCTCAACAAGCTGGTGAGGAAGGCTAGCTCCGTGGTGGGAGTCGAGCTACCTAGACTTGAGGTGATGGTAGAGAGGGGGATGATAAGGAAGCTGGATGCCATCATGGAGAACCCCTACCACCCCCTCTACGACGAGCTAGTCAAGATGAGAAGCTCGTTCAGCCACAGACTCATTCCCCCCCGACACTCAACTAACCGCCTCGGACAGTCCTTCATACCAGCGGCCATCAGGCTCCACAACAGTGGGCAGCGACTAGCAGCCTCCAGGCTCCACAACAGGGGGCAGCGACAGCGACTGCTACCAGACATTGACCTGGGACTTATAGGAACCCAAGGGGGACAACCTACACTACCCTGGTACTTTGATTAATGTATACTCAGTAGATATTAAATTATAACACTACCTCATGCATACTGCACCTTATGTGACACTGTGAATAATGTGAATATTCCTCAGCTAGTCAGATAGTAAATTATATTGACCATATTGATCAAATTGTTTACACTGCCTGTGTTGTCTTTTACTACCTGTATACTGTGTTGTTTTACTACCTGTACCCCTCCCCCCTCCCCCCCATGCTGCTATGATGCCTGAATTTCCCCAAGGGGATCAATAAAGGAATATCTTATCTTATCTTATCTTATTGCCCAACTCAGCGCTCTCACTCTCAGCGCCGCGGAGCGAGACAAACGATTTGAGCTTTTCGAAGCATATTTAACAGCCCAGTCAAGTTCCCAGTGGAACGATGAACCATTACGCGGAGCCTTTCGCCAGGGCCTCAGCGAAGTTCTAAAGGACGAATTGGCGTCGAAAGAGAAGCCTACTTCCCTTGACAACATGATTAACTTAGCCAGAGAGCTGGACACGCGTCTCTGGGAACGCCGCCGTGAAAAGACCAGCACCGTCAACAGTGTCCCGCTGCAGAGCCGCAGGGCCGCTGAGCAGGAGCGCCCTGTTAATAGTGTCCCGCTGCAGCACCGCAGAACCGACGATTCGGAGCCCATGGACCTCGACCGCTCTCGCCTTCCTCTCCGCGAACGCCGTCACAGACTCAGGTCAGGGGCATGTCTGTACTGCGGGCAACTAGGCCACTCCATCGCCTCATGTTCGGTTCGCCCAAGCGACGGGGCTCGGCTGTGACGCTGGGCACATGCACAAGCCTTAAATTTGTTCCCAGTTCTGGTCCGAATATGCAATTCAGTGCCACGCTCTACCACAACGGTCAATCCCTCCCTCTGTCCTCGCTGGTCGACTCGGGCGCAGACGAAAACATCATCGACGCTGGGGTAGTGTCCCACTACCACATTGCCACCGACGCCTTACCCATTCCCCGAGATGCCCAAGGCCTAAACGGGAAGTTGCTCTCGCAAATAACACGCCACACCACGCCTCTCCGCCTTCAACTCTCCGGGAATCATAGCGAGGAGATCCGTTTTCACGTCACTGATTCTCCCCATAACCCAATCGTTCTAGGCATGCCTTGGCTAAAGCTACACAACCCTGTAATAAATTGGCCAACGGGCTCAGTCACGAGCTGGAGTGCTCACTGTCACGCCTCTTGTCTCCGGTCGGCGCGGTCACCACTGGGGGCCACTGGTTCTCCCGTTCCCAACGAACCTGTTGACCTTTCGACTGTTCCTCCAATTTACCACGACCTAGAGGCTGTGTTTAGCAAACAACAAGCTCTCTCCCTACCTCCTCATTGCCAGTACGACTGTGCTATAGACCTGCTCCCGGGAGCCCCGCTCCCCGCTAGCCGCCTGTTTAACCTCTCACGCCCAGAGAGAGAGTCTATGGAGAAGTACGTCCATGAGTCCCTGGCCTCAGGCATTATTACCCCCTCCTCCTCTCCTGTCGGCGCGGGCTTCTTTTTTGTGTCCAAGAAGGACCACTCCCTTCGCCCCTGTATTGACTACCGGGGTCTCAATAACATCACGGTTAAGAACAAGTACCCCCTGCCTTTAATTAACTCTGCTTTCGAACCCCTGCAAGGCGCCACCATTTTCTCAAAGTTGGATCTCAGAAATGCCTATCATCTGGTCCGCATCCGGGAGGGAGACAAATGGAAGACGGCCTTCAAGACCCCGCTCGGCCACTTTGAGTACAAGGTGATGCCTTTTGGGTTGACCAACGCTGTCTTTCAGGCCCTTGTCAATGACGTTCTCCGTGATGTCCTGAACCGCTCTGTCTTTGTCTACCTGGACGACATTCTGATTTTCTCCCGCTCCATGGAGGAGCACATCCAGCATGTCCGCCGGGTCCTCCAGCGCCTACTAGAGAACAAGCTGTTCGTCAAAGCGGAGAAATGTGAGTTCCACGTCTCCTCCATCGGGTTCCTCGGCTACATCATCGAGGGCGGCAAGATCCGGGCGGACCCCGAGAAGATCAAGGCGGTGACCGACTGGCCCCGTCCCACCAACGTCAAGCAGCTCCAACGCTTCCTGGGGTTTGCTAACTTCTACCGGCGTTTCGTCAGGGACTACAGCCGGGTCACGGCACCCCTTACTCAGCTCACCTCGCCTTCCGTGCCCTTCGTCTGGTCGGACAGAGTGGACTCCGCCTTCGCCGAGCTACGCCAGCGCTTCACCTCCGCGCCCATCCTCGTTCAGCCGGACACGTCCCGCCAGTTCGTGGTGGAGGTAGACGCCTCAAGTACCGGAGTTGGGGCGGTCCTTTCCCAACGCTCCGCTCTCGACCTGAGACTGCACCCCTGTGCCTTCTTCTCTCGCCACCTGACCCCGGCAGAGGTCAATTACGATATCGGGAACCTAGAGCTCCTGGCAGTCAAACTGGCACTGGAGGAGTGGAGGCACTGGCTGGAGGGATCGGAGACCCCCTTCCTGGTCTGGACCGACCACAAGAACCTCGCCTACGTCCAGACGGCCAAGCGTCTGAACTCCCGCCAGTGCACTGTTCTTCACCAGGTTCAATTTCACCCTGACCTACAGGCCTGGCTCCAAGAACACCAAGCCAGACGCCCTCTCCAGGCAGTTCGTCCCCGAGGAGGGTTCCGCACACCCGGACACCATCCTTCCTTCCTCCTGCCTGGTGGCCGCCGCCACCTGGGAGATCCAGTCTGTCGTCCAGGAGGCCCAGCGCGTCCAGCCTGATCCAGGTAACGGCCCACCTAACCGGCTTTTTGTCCCCGACCTTGTCCGCTCCCAGGTGCTCGAGTGGGTCCACGCCTCCCGGTTCGCCTGTCATCCTGGGATCAACCGTACCTTGTCCCTGCTGAAGCGACACTTCTGGTGGGTCACCATGAGGGAGGACACCCGCGACTTCATCCTTGCGTGCACCGTCTGTGCCCGTGGAAAGGCTTCCCACCAACCACCAGCCGGGCTCCTCAGCCCGCTCCCTGTTCCCGGTCGGCCTTGGTTGCACGTCGCCCTGGACTTCGTCACCGGACTGCCTCCTTCACACGGTAACACTGTCATTCTCACCATCGTGGACCGGTTCTCAAAGGCCGTGCATTTTGGCGCTCTCCCCAAACTCCCCTCTGCTTCAGAAACCGCGGACCTGATGGTGCTCCACGGGATCCCGGTGGACATCGTCTCCGACAGGGGCCCGCAGTTTATCTCCCAAGTATGGAAGGCTTTCTGCCGGTCCCTGGGGGCCACGGTCAGCCTCTCCTCCGGGTTCCACCCGCAGACCAACGGTCAATCGGAGCGGGCCAACCAGGACCTGGGATCCGCCCTCCGCTGCGTGACCGCCCGGGACCCCTCCGGCTGGAGTACGTTCCTGCCGTGGATCGAGTACGCCCACAACTCGCTGTCCTCCGCGGCCACAGGTCAGTCTCCCTTTGAGTCCTCCCTGGGCTACCAACCCCCACTGTTCCCTGCACAGGAAGAGGAGATCGCCGTGCCTTCGGTGCAGGACCACCTTCGCCGCTGCAGGAGGATATGGGAGGACACGAGGGCTGCGCTGCTCTGCACCGCTGGGCAGAACCGTCGCTTCGCCGACCGCCACCGGACTCCGGCTCCCGACTACCAACCAGGTCAGATGGTTTGGCTCTCGTCCCGAGACCTTCCACTCAAGTCCTTGTCCCACAAACTCACTCCCCGTTTTGTTGGTCCGTATAAAATCCTGTCCGTTATCAACCCCTCGGTCGTTAAGCTCCAGCTCCCCGCCATCATGCGCATTCACCCCTCCTTCCATGTGTCGCAGCTGAAGCCGGTTCTCTCCAGTCCCCTGTCTCCTCCTGCTCCAGAGCCTCCTCCTCCGCTGATCATCGATGACCACCCGGCCTACATCGTCCACCAGCTGCTGGACGTGCGTCCCCGTGGTCGTGGGTACCAATACCTCGTGGACTGGGAGGGCTACGGCCCAGAGGAGCGCAGCTGGGTCTCCCGAGGGATGATCCTGGACCCTGAGGTCGTCCGGGATTTCCATCGCCGTCACCCGGACAAGCCTGGGGGCCCGCCAGGAGGCGCCCGTCGAGGGGGGGGTCCTGTCACGATCAGAGCTCGTGTCTGCCAGATTAGGAGCAATCAGCGCGGCTGCAAGAGATCACCTCATCAAGCGTTCCCTACTTCAACTGGCAGAACCCGTCATCCAACGTCGCAGTGTTTAACTGCCTACCGAGGTACGACGACGCTACCTGAAGACCAGCTGTAACTACCCCTGTTTATGCTTGCCCTAACCTTCTGTTTCTTGTGCCCCAGGACTTCGCTCCGG
Organism: Notolepis coatsorum; assembly: GCF_963971535.1. Lineage (NCBI taxonomy): Eukaryota > Metazoa > Chordata > Actinopteri > Aulopiformes > Paralepididae > Notolepis > Notolepis coatsorum. The sequence continues at coordinate 37,391,351 of NC_140166.1, read as the reverse complement.
CGCCCTTCCACCCTGACGTCTCGAGCCCCACCCAGCGTCCTTCCACCCTGACGTCTCGAGCCCACAAAGAGGACTCCTGCTCGCTCTCAAGCGCAAGACCCGTGTCCTCTCTCTCTCGTTGCCGACAGCTGCACTGAAGTGCACCTGCTCTCATTCTTCTTCCCCCCCAAGAACATTATGACCTCTGTGTTGTTTACATTCCTGTTTCACATTCCTGTTATACTCTGCTTGGTTGGGAAGAATAATTAAAGAACCCTAAACCGCTCCATTCTCTCCTCCTGTGTTTTGCTATTGGGCTCCGCAAGAACCCCCCCATCCTCACACTTTGAGAGTGTTTTTGAAAGTGGGTAGTGATTCACATTCCTTTACAGCTTTGGGTAGGGTGTTCCACATTGATGTGGCATAATTGTGAAACGTGTTTAGTCCCTTGTTTGAGCAGAATCTGGGTTTAACATGATTTGTGGAGCTCCCTCTGGTGTTGTGATCGTGATATTCACTGACCTTTGGGAAGTATTTTGACATGGGTACCTTGGTCATGTAGTGTATCTTGTAGACCAGGCCATTGCAAGTTGCTGTACTCTGTTGTCTACTCTAAGCCATCCTAGGTTGTCAAAGTGGGCAGGGGTGAGGTGGGTTCTAGGAGTCAGGTCAAGCAGTAGTCTGACTAGTTTGTTTTGAAATGTTTGTAATTTGGTTTTTAGTGCCTTTGAGGTGCTTTGGTACTATGAGGTGCAAGCATAGTCGTAGTACCCTTGAATGAGTGCTCCTGCCAGAGTCTTCAGGGTATTCTTGTTTACCAGAGCGGAGATCCGGTAAAAGAATCGAGTTCGTTGGTTGACTTTTTTTATTACATTGGATGCCATTTTGTCACAGGAAAGATTAGCCTCTAGGATGGAACCCAGGTAGGTAATTTCATCTTTCCTTGTGACAATATTGTCACCCACTGTAACTGAGAAGCCGTCGGTCTTGCTGAGTTTGTTATTTGAACCGAAGAGAATGGACTCTGTTTTGCCCATGTGTAATGATGTTTGTTATCGGCGAGCCATATGCACTTTTTGCCTAGTTCCGTGTGCCCACTGCAAGATTTGCAAATCACATACACGCCCGTCCCGCCCATGTCCGTACACCGCTACACGCTGCCTAGCATAGGATTTTTTTCCCGAAAGTTTCTCCCATGAACCCAGACACACAGCTGGAACACAGAGAAAGTGCTAGTGATGTATAATAAGACCAAGTTGTGTCCGCTTGGAAAATGTACGGTCAGGGTCAGAAACCCCAGAAACAGAGTTTCAAGTGGGACAAGGAAGACAGAATCCCTTTACTAGGCAGGAAGGCCTGTGAAGCCATGGCGCTGATTAAAGTACATAGGAGAATATTCTGTCCATTGACAGCATAGTAACAAAAGAACTGTGTCCTCTGACAAACAAGGGCAAATGTGACAAACACACGTTGGATAATATTTCTTTTATCCACTATGGTATACTTGACTTGAGCAGACTGTTAGACCAGCCCTGAAACTGAAAATATCTGTTATAATAGTTAATTCAAAATAATGCATTGATAGTGAACTGTAACATTACAGGGACTCTCAGAGTAATAAAACAAGGAAGATGCACAGCGTCAGTATTGTGTGACATTCCTGAGGAACTTTCAGGCAGCAAAACCTCTCTCATGATAAGATTGTTTACCCAGTTGTATTTACAAGAGCCATTTCAACCCCCATGAACCAAACACCGTCTAGGGCAGTGTTTCTCAAAGTGGGGGGCGCGCCCCCCAGGGGGGGCGCATAGGCATGACAGGGGGGCATTGAGATTTATAAAAAAAAATAAAAAAAATTGGATTAAAGAAAATTATCACTAAAGTGCTATCTGTTGCAGCTGCACTGTTCTCCATGAAAATACCATTTTTCAAAATCTGAAAATCATTATTTAATAAAACACAGAAAAGGATCACCTTTTTGGATAAAAAAAACCTTTACAGACAACATTGAGACAAAGCTTCCTGACACATCTCCATCCAAACTCTTGGAAGAACTCTCATCTGATACCACCTAGAGAGCTAGTTTCAGAGTGTGGTGCTGAGTACCAAGTATCTCATCTCATGGCCCACCAAGTATCTCATGATGCAGCAGTTAAGGTGTTGATACCATTCAGCACCACATACAGTATCTGTGTGAAGCTGGCTTTTCATCCATGACAGCTCTGAAAACAAAATATAGGGCCAATTTGAAAGGTCACGATATTGGTATTATTTCAATAAATTTAAACATGGCCCATTTCATGACTATTTTGTTGGGGCGAGGGGGGGGGGGCAAAATATTTTGGTCCGCCAAAGGGGGGCCTGACAGAAAAAGTTTGAGAAGCACTGGTCTAGGATGTGACGGTTGAAACACAGCACAAGAGGCTAAAAGCGGATATGCCTCTGTGAGACAAGACCAATGTGTAAGGGAATGTTAAAAGGTCTGAAGTCATCAGACCTCCTCGCTGTTGAAACTGGAAGAAGACACCAACGAGGAAGTCAGGGGGGGCTGACCAGCCTCCCCCAGAAGGTCATCTAAGGAGAAACGCCATGTATGGAAGCAAGGAAACTATGGGGGGAAGTCAGGGTATAAAACAATGTATTTGGTGGGAGAGAGAGCAGGCCAGCTCAGACCCGCCACGACCGTCCCCAGGGGGTCTGATGGCTGCGCCTCCACCTCTCCACCGACTGTTACTACTTTGCCCTACGTGAGTAAACTGTATATGGAATAATCACTGTTTGTGATAACTTAGAGTAAGATGTCTATCTTCAAACCAGGTTTAACCATGTGGGTGGCAAAGAGTACTATTGGTCTATTTCATACATAACATGAATACTATTTATGTGCAAAACTGTCTTGATGTGAGAAGCCACCGTGTCAGGGCTATTTGATTATATAACCTCATCAATCCTTTTGTACAAACATGTCTATGATGAATAATTCCTGTATGTAACATTATCCACTATTGGCCGCTCGGCAAATAAATGAGTTTGGTTGAAATATAGTTCCTTTTGTCTGGCTATACACGTTTATTTCTCATCTGACTAAGTCAGGGGAGGAGACCAAGTTTCCATCACTCTCCTTTTCCTCCTTCCAGTTAACAGCCTGTATGCACTGCAAATGACCTAGATATTCATTAAGAATATACGACAAAAGTGGTGCCGTTTTTAGACCTGTTCTGATTTGTTCACATATGATCAAGCAGTAAAAAAGAGCCGGGGGTTGGGGATTTGCGGTGCAGAGTGGTTGCTGTCTGGATGGAGGAACGAGGGATGATAAGAAAATTGGTCGTGTAGCCACAGTGGGGCCCAGGGTGAATATATTCTTTGTGTACAGGAATGGTGGAGTGATGTTAGATTTAGACTGTCCGAAGATAAAGGCAGCGCGCTTGTTGTTCAGTAAAGAGGCAATCATGAGCTCTTTGATGACTGTGTCATTATTAGAAACAGGAGGCCGCTGTCCCTGCTTGCTTGGGGTTTTATTGCAGTAAATACGAGCAGCGTATTTGTGCCATGCCATTGTGAGCAGGAGGATGGAACTTTTTTATTTTTTGTTGATTATATAGAAGCGGCGGCCCGACGAGTAGTTATTAGTCATATTTTAGGGACAGGCTAGGGCTGATGTTAGGCGGCGCTGAGGAGATGGTGACACAGGGTCTCCAGTTAGGAGGCTGCGGAGTGAGCGGACCTGAGATGAGGGAAAATGTACGAATTTGTATGATTGACTGGTGAACGTAATAGCTTAAGGTGATCCAAAGCACATAAGATAGTTTAGGTAAAATACTTGAGGGGACACGGCGAGGAGCGGTAGAACGTGGATTATAGTTACAGAAATGCAGGAAGTGGGACTGTGAGGTGGCTGGACAGTGATGGAAAATGCAGAGTAGTCAGAGATCTTAAAGAGAAGATTATAGGCGTAGGTAAAAAGTGTGATGAGTGTGTAAATGTGGGAGTCTTTACCCTGTTAGTGGGACGAAATTTTATTATTAAATATATGACTGGGTTCGCCGCTCAGAGGACTGTGTATGACGCGGGGGATTAGGAAAAATATGGGTTTTTTAGGATTGTGGACACTAGAGGATGTTCAGTGAACAATTTTTAGATGAAAAGTCAGCTTACACAGGAATCTTGATGGTTATAAATGTTGCGCCATGTAATCGAAGCCTCGTACGGGGAGTTGGTTTGTCTGTTTAATGTAATGTGTAAATGTATGTGATCATAGCAAGCTTGACGAGGGTTGTTATGTTGTTAAACGTGGATCGGAACGATACGAGTCTGTGAATCATATTGGAAGTTGGGGCTAACTAGCTTAGCTGTGGAGGAACCACGGTAATCTATAGACGTTATGGCAGCGATGTGAAAGATTTGACGGAAGGCTGTGAGAGCAATTGTTGTCGGGAAGTGAGTCGAGTGGTATGCTGAGGTAATTATGGCCGTATTAATGGTTATATTTGATGCGGTAATGATTGTGTACGATGATATTGTGGAGGAAAGATGTCGCCGATTGATGACGTGGTTGTGTTGAGAGGAGTGTTTGAACATCCTGGCTGTGGAGCCCATATGGAGCCGGGCGGAGAAAGGGTAGGAGAAATGTTTTATTAATTCACGTTGAACTGTGTAACGGCGTTGGTATATTAGAATGTTTTAAATTCTGATACGATAGTTTGTTCTTTTAAAATAGTTTGTTGTTTAAACATGTGTAAGTTGTTTAGAGTTAGATTGGTACTGAGCGGATTGAATGAAATGTGCGGATCCCGACCGCGGGTGGATCATCACATAACGCGCGGATCTTGGAGTGTTGAACATCACATCAGGCTGGCTAGCTACTTAGCTGGTATGAGCGTTTGGGAGATAACGCCGTGAAAAGGGCTCGTGCAATATTATGGTTAGAAGCGGCGTAGTGGCGTTGGGTGAGGGATGTTTGTGTATGGAGCGATTGTGTAATAATAACGTTGATTGGGAGTTATTTGCAAAAGTTGGTCGCTTCTGACGTCATATTGTGGGGCCTAGGAAGGAGATCGCATTAGGATGGCTAGGCTATTAGCTTGCATGCGGCTGTTTTGTGAGTTTGCGGGCGCCATGTGGGATGATTAAAGTTTTGTAAGTGACTGTTAGGAAGTGTTAGAGAGCGCGGTGGATGTCGTTGCATTGTATTAGGATGAAACGGAGTGTTTGGTGATAATAGTTGTACGTTGTCGCGGTACATCATTTGCTGTGTGCGCCGTTTGCGCTACTGCGCATGCGCGTTGGTACAAGAGCGGATCGCTGTTTTTTCATTCATTCGCTCAGAGGACGAGAAACGGGTGAGGAGATATTTGGCATTGTGTTAGAATGGTTGTATTTGTATATTGTACATTGTATTTTTGTGTAAACAGTAGAAGTGATGTAACATGTATGGTGCTTAGATTAAGGGAGGTGGTAAACAAATGTGGAGGAAGTCAATAAGGGTTTACTTAGACTGCAAACAAGGCAGTGAGCCTATCAAGGGGAATTTAAATAATGGATACATGGCCTATACAAAGCTGGGATTCACGAACTAGCTGCTCTGGGTTATTGTATTTAATGGAAACATACATATACACATTAGACACAAGTGTATATTCTTGACCAAGGGGGGTTTGATTGATTGAAAACAGTACAGCTCAATACATACAATTGTTAAGGGGATGCAGACCAGAGACAGGGTCCCCCATTTTCAATTCATCATAACATTTATGACATACATGACATACAGATAAACAGTAGTTTGGGAGTAGCAATGGGCTGAATTTGGTAAAATGCTCTACAAAGTAAAATACATGTTGCTTGTAGTAGAATCAATTTGTCGCATGTGTATGTTATAAGGGAGTATTTGGAACTGACCGCTAATAATGTTTTTCTTAAATGAGTGATGCTTATATTTGTAAAAATGCATGAATATTGTTGTGTGGAACTGTGATGTTGAAAATGTTGAAGCTTGCTTTAATGACACTGTTGATTTGATGTTTGCTGCAAGTCTTTAGATCATGGGGATGATAATTTAATGATGTAGGCTTGTTAGCGTATATATAGTTGCATTGCTATGTTGAAATCTGTTGATTCTTGTGTGCTTGGTTAAATCTGTTGGTTTGCATAGGCTAAATGTTTTATATTGGAATTTGATACAAGCCCAGTCGTGGAACAGAATAATTTAGTGACAGGGGACTTGTTTATATGCAGTTTTGACGACTGTATGAGTGTTTTTGCAGTAATTGTAGATGATTTGCTATATAGTCTGTAATTGCTGTTAGGGTCGGGCGAATGTGTTACTTTTAGACTCTAGGGGACATTTGCCCCTGTGAAGGGTGCAGGGAACAGTTGCAAAGTGAGATAGCGGGAGAGGTATTTTTACAGCAGGAGGGAAATAGCAGTGACAGGAGGATGAGACAGGGGGCTAATTCAGGAAACAGCTGAGAGGGGCGAGCAAGAAAAATCATTAAGATAATCATTCAATTGGATTATGACTTTTGAATGATAGCTGGTTGATGAGGGAATAATTTGAAGCTGTCGGTGCACTAGAAGGCATTGATATGTTTTAAGTTGAGAAGGAGATTCTAGTTTTCTTCTGAGAGTAGGTATACAGTAAGGAGACTGTAGGAGTCTAAGTGGAGTATATTGGATTAGCCTGAGGTTGAGAGCAGGGCAAGCTGAGTGAGGAAGGAAGGGAAACTAACAACATTGTCGGTGTGAACCTGAGATAAATGATTAATGAGTTATGTTGTGTTGTGGGTTGAGTGATGTATGTTATATGACTTGAGTTTTTGTTTGCATGAGTGAAACAAGCGTGAATGGTTTTTGTTTTTGGTTGGTTACTTAGAAATGAGAGGACAAGGTTGAAATGGTCAGAGTGGCTGGGAATGATTGAGAGTGGTTTGTTTATTTTGTTGTGTTTGAGAGATTTATGGTGAATGAAAGGTTTTTGATACAGGAGTGAGGCAGGTGTGAATGTTTTTTCTTTGTGAAGGTTTCGCTAAAGTAAAACTGTGAATGATTGAGTGTGGTCTGTTTTTGGACTATGTTGTTTTCTTTTTTTCTCAGTGGATGAAAGTATCTGGTTAAAGCCTAGAACTAAGCATGCCAAGCTCACTACAGGATGTTAGATCTCGTGGTGAGCCAACTGACCACTTTTAGTATGAGCCATATCTGGTTATAGTTGAAACAATAGGGACGATAATAAGTGGTTTTATTTCTTTTACGTGATTTTGTTTCTTTTTAATCACTGCCTGGGAGCTCTAAATACGTATGAATGAAATTGACTTGTGAAGTTTGACTAATTAGATTGTGGGAAGAGGTCGCTTGTGGACACTAGCCCCTCCTTCATCATGACCCCAAGAACAGAGGCCAGGTTGGATTTGTGAAAACAGACACAGGTTTGGGAAGCGTCCAGACTGAGAGAGCCGTCTGTAAATCCGAGGAAGGACAGTCATAGGTCAAAATATGACGGGATCACAGGCCTACAACAATTGCTATGGCTGAGGCTGGCTAGCATAGGGGGGAAGGGGGAGGCAAGGCCGGTCTGGAACTGTGCAGAAAAGGTGAGCAAGGGCCTCTGTGGAATGTGAAATTTGGTTGGTGTGGAGAACGGGGGGTAACTGAACAATAGCTACTGATGGTCTCTGTTGGTGCACATTTGATTTGGTAAAGCGCACAGACGGAGGGCGGATAGATTAACACAACGCAGGGTAAGAACATACACATCGATTAGGGTCAAAGTGAGGATAGATAGTGGAAATTATTTTCATTGAGCACTGCTGTCCCCGCCCGATTGAAGCTGTGGGGACCAAGTTGGTAAGGTTTATGACCATTGTGTGTGTCATAAAAGGGGGGAGGATAGATGGGAGAGCCAGTTGATGAATTATGCAAAAATGTGGTTGAACTATTGTTTAAGAAAGAATTAACAGGAGAAGAAAATATGAATGAAAAATGAAAATTGTGATACTAATGTATGTTTTCTCCCAAACCAGATCATGTAAAGGAATGTGGGAACAAAATTTTCTGTAAATTAAGAAAATTGGGTTTTAAATTTGTGATTTATTATACTTTAATGTGTAATGTTTAGATTAAATTGTTTTAATTGTTTTCAACAAATAGGCCTCTGGCTGTGAGCCCAGAGGAACAAAGCCAGATGAAAGTAAGTGGTAAACACTGTTTCAAAGGCAGGATAAGTTAAGTGGGAGAGCTGATTATTAGCACGGGTTATTAGCACTCCCGGGAGGGGATCATAGTCAGGGGCAACTGTGGGGGAAAAAAGAAGAAGACAAGAAGATCAGAATTGATGATATATAATGGAAAAAAAATTGAGAAAAACTGAGAAAAATTGGAAAAATTTATGATTTTTGTTATTATGTTAAATTGTATGGTTAGTATGTATCTAAATCAAGTCAAGATACTGGTTATATGACAATGTAAATTGTCAGAGTGAGGAATTATGGTATACTTGACTTGAGCAGACTGTTAGACCAGCCCTGAAACTGAAAATATCTGTTATAATAGTTCATTCAAAATAATGCATTGATAGTGAACTGTAACATTACAGGGACTCTCAGAGTAATAAAACAAGGAAGATGCACAGCGTCAGTATTGTGTGACATTCCTGAGGAACTTTCAGGCAGCAAAACCTCTCTCATGATAAGATTGTTTACCCAGTTGTATTTACAAGAGCCATTTCAACCCCCATGAACCAAACACTGTCTAGGGTGTGACGGTTGAAACACAGCACAAGAGGCTAAAAGCGGATATGCCTCTGTGAGACAAGACCAATGTGTAAGGGAATGTTAAAAGGTCTGAAGTCATCAGACCTCCTTGCTGTTGAAACTGGAAGAAGACACCAACGAGGAAGTCAGGGGGGGCTGACCAGCCTCCCCCAGAAGGTCATCTAAGGAGAAACGCCATGTATGGAAGCAAGGAAACTATGGGGGGAAGTCAGGGTATAAAACAATGTATTTGGTGAGAGAGAGAGCAGGCCAGCTCAGACCCGCCACGACCGTCCCCAGGGGGTCTGATGGCTGCGCCTCCACCTCTCCACCGACTGTTACTACTTTGCCCTACGTGAGTAAACTGTATATGGAATAATCACTGTTTGTGATAACTTAGAGTAAGATGTCTATCTTAAAACCAGGTTTAACCATGTGGGTGGCAAAGAGTACTATTGGTCTATTTCATATACATAACATGAATACTATTTATGTGCAAAACTGTCTTGATGTGAGAAGCCACTGTGTCAGGGCTATTTGATTATATAACCTCATCAATCCTTTTGTACAAACATGTCTATGATGAATAATTCCTGTATGTAACATTATCCACTATTGGCCGCTCGGCAAATAAATGAGTTTGGTTGAAATATAGTTCCTTTTGTCTGGCTATACACGTTTATTTCTCATCTGACTAAGTCAGGGGAGGAGACCAAGTTTCCATCACTCTCCTTTTCCTCCTTCCAGTTAACAGCCTGTATGCACTGCAAATGACCTAGATATTCATTAAGAATATACGACACCACTTTTCTCCTTATTTTCTATTTTTCTCCCATCCCAATTTCGTATCGGCAATTCTCCCCTTCAATTCTCGCCTCCCCTGTCTTGAACGTTGCTAGACTATGCCTCCCACTGGTCGGCTGTAGTGAGGATAGAAGCCTTGCATCATGTGTCCCCTCCGGTACACGAGGAGGCAGCCTGTCGCATATTTTCACCAGACAGCGCAGACTCTCAGTGGCGAGGAGTAACGCGTGGGAGGCTCACGCTGCCCCCGATACTTCCTGTCTCTGATGTACAGGCGTCACCCAACCGACCTGTAGGAGTCGCTGTCCACAACGTCCAATCCCCACCCATCGACTTTCCACCCGCTACCTCTGCCAATTGATATAGTATGACGACTGGCCCAAGCCGCAGGCAATGCTGACTTGGGGAGTCGAGACCGGAGTCTCTTGCATTGGTGACGAGCGCAATCTCCGCTACACCACCCAGCCGCCCCTCGTCGGATAATATTAAAGCTGAATTCGGAGATGTGTTCACCGGGGATGGCTGTTTTGAGGGGGAATATGGCATTGAAATAGACGACAGTGTACCAGCGGTGAAACTGCCAAAGCGCAGAGTGCCAGTTGCTATGACGGCAACTCTGAAAGAGGAATTAAAGGACCCAGAGAGGAGAGGGATCATCGCACCTGTGGAGCACAGACTGGAAGTAGCATGATCTCAGTGACAAAATCACTGAGTGTGGCACTGAGTCATTTTCCTCTCCCTACAATTGATGACATCCTCCCTGAAATTTCAACGGCTAAAATATTCTGTCTGTGATGTAAACCACGACTTCTGGCGTCAGACTGAAAGAAGAGTCACGCTACCTCACCACATTCATCACCCCGTTTGGCCGGTTCCGTTGGCTAAGAATGCAGATGGGGAAAAGCCCAGCACCAGAAGTCTTCCAAAGGAGGCGCTGGAGGGGTTACATGTAATATACATCATTGCAGATGATGTGTTGGTCACGGGTGAGGCCGACGGATGTAAAAGGAGTACAGAGACTAGTAGGCATGGTAAATCTACGTTCATCTGTCTGTCAGAGGATTGTGAGATTTTGAGACAACTCACACACAAAGAGAATGTGGTAAATTCCCACAGACTTTCTACAATAATTTGAGGTTATTGTAGCACAATACAATGAGATTGACTATCTGGAAGGAGGAGGAAAGATTCATACTGATAGAATCGTTGGTCTCCTCATCTGACTTAGCAGATGAGGAATAAAACGTGTAAGCCAGACAAACCAGAACTGTATTTCATCTCAACTGATTTATTTGAGTCAGGGCCAAGGGTGAATAAAAGGTTGACTTTTACATACAAAAGATGATCAGAAAACATTAACAGCTGTCTGTTGTACAGAAATATCACAATCAGGTTTACATCTCCAACCTCAATAATGTACATGAAACAGTCGATAACATAATCTGAACATACATTGACCATGCTGCACACATTTATACATGAGTAAATCTGGTTTCAGATATTAAGGATTTACACTAAACTTTAAACAACAAATGGTGTTTTCCCATGATTTTACTCACATAAAATACAAACAGCACAGCAGTTCAGTCTCTCTGGTGGTGAAGCGGTGGAGGAGCCCCCAGACCCCCTTTGTTGGGTCCGGCCTGAGAGCTCCCGAATTATCATTTAGGGCCCTCCTATATACTATAATTTCTAGAGAATTCAGTTCACTATTACAGTTGATCCAATCAGGCTTCTCCTGTGGGCGCCTTCTGTGAGCGGTGTCCGGTGGGCGCTGTCAGCCCCTCCCTCTGGGTTTCTCTGGGGGGAGGCCGGCTGCCCCCCCCCTTTGATCTCCTGTGTGGATCTTGATTCAATACCCAGAGGGGGCCGCTAGTGGCCCCCGTCATTGTCTTCCTGATGGGTCTGTCCCAACGGGTCCCAACTTTAACATTCCTTCTATATGGCTATAGATGTCTAATATCATCCCAGTACAGTCAGTGCTTTCTTAGACTGATACCAGACATCATATGAGACCTTTTGATACTAAACAGTTGATTAATAGATTACTTTGTTTGTGAGTTAGTGTCCATGCTTCAACAAGTCTAAACTGGTCTGCCCTGTGTTCAACCCAGCTGTCTCTGCTTCCACATTTACATACTGTCAATTCAAGAAGGTGTTGTTTGTTCTCTAAATTAGTCATTGCTTGAGTGGGGGTTGAAATAACTGTTGCTGCTGTTATCTGATGTAACTGTCTCAAGCATGGTTCCTTATTTAGCCACTGAGTCCACTCTGCTATTGAAAGGTAGCTGTGATGATCTCTGATTATTCACACATATTATTTATGAAACTCAACTCAATATTACCACATTTCCCCGTTTTGACGATTCTTATCGTCACATATGATATATTGACTTGATTTTCTATACATTCTAACCATACATAATAAAATTCATTTTTTCCCAAATTAAAATTCATATTTTTTTTCAAAATTTCTCCTTTTTTTTTTTTTTGGCACATCTCATCAATTTTTGCCTTCTTGTCTTCTTCTTTTCTTTCCCACATTTCCCCTGACTATGGCCCCCTCCCGGGGAATCCAAATGACCCATTCATCCAGAACCCCAATTAACCTACTCTGCCTTAAATGAAACAGTGTTTACCACTCTTTCATCAGGCCTCGTTCCTCTGGGCTCACAGCCAGAGGCCTATTTGTTGAAAACAATTAAAACAATTTAATCTAAACATTACACATTTAAAGTAAAACACAATTTTTTAAAATGATGGTATCCGTTTACATGATCTGGGGAGACACAGAGATTATTCTTCATTCTTTCATACATTTTGCTTCTCCTCTCCTGTTAATTCCTTTTCCAAGTCAGCCCAATCACATTTTGCATAATCAACTCAGTTGGTCTTCTCACCTCTCCCCCCTTTTATGAACATCCCTATGGACATAAACCTTACCACCTCTGCGCACAGACGGACAGGGAGGGCGGAGCAGCACCCAAGGGAAAAAAATTTTCACCAGAAATTACCGGCCATAACCTACACCTAATCCCCTACCTATGTGTATGTGTTTAGTTCAGTACTCTTGCGTTGTGTCATAATCTATACCAGTTGTTACCGTTCAGTCACCTCCCGTTCAACATACCAATCAATCACACAGAGGCCCTTGTTCAACGCTTTGGTTGCACAGTCTCCGACCGTTTTCGCCCCCCCCCTCCACCCCATGTCGGCCAGCCTCAGCTGAAGCCAATGTCTGTAGGCCTGGACCTTGTCATATTCTGTCCCATGACTGTATTTCCATGGATCTACAGACGAACGACTCCGTCAGTCTGGAGGTTTGTCTCAACCTCCGGCCTTTGTATCCGGGGCTATATCGAAGGAGGGGCCGCGTCTACAAGCGACCTCTTTCCACAGTCCAACAACCTCCCACAGGAACTGACTGAACGGGTTCACACCATCGTGTCATAATCTAATGAAATGTATTCCTACACATTTTCCCCATGATCCCTCCACTTGTGATGGTCCATCCTCCCTCTCCGACTGAACTGCAAGGGAACAAGAACACAAAACAAATTTTCTTTACACAATATGTCAAATATTCCTCAAGAGAAGCCAAATGTTTAAACCATTATGCAAACGTAATAGGACCACTTAACTGCCATCGATCTGTCCCAATGCATCTCACGCTCCAACAGTCCTCTCACCAGATCATGACAGAGAAACAACAAACAAAAGGCAAATAATCAAAAAGCAAATCAAATGAAAATAACCAGCTCCAACCGCAGACTACCTTAATGGTTATTTAGAAAGAAAAGAAAAGAAATCAAAACTCTACATCTAAACCTTTCATACCTAAAACAGTAAATCAATACATCTCATCACCCAACCGTACCATCCACATATGTCAGTGACTTTGACACCTCTTAAGCCAGCACATTCCCCCTCTACAGGCCCCATTCACACCCATTCAGGCCACACAATCATAGATCAAAAATAGAAAAGAAATCTAAAATTTTTAACTTCAATACCTCATCCCTGCAAAACATTCAACAGAAATCAAATCAAATGAAAGTAATAAAGACAAACTCCTTCAGTAAAACAAATGATATGAAACAAATGATAATGGTATAACCCAAGTGGTTCGATACACTCCTTACTTAAACACAATTTGTTATTTTTAAGACTAGTTTCACCTCAAGTGAAAGCCAAGTTGTGTGTGTGTATGCATGTGTGATCAAATTGTGTGAATGTGTCTGCGTGTGTCTGTGTGTGTGTGTGTGTGTCTGTGTGTGTGTGTCCGTGTGTGTGTGTCTGTGTGTGTGTGTCCGTGTGTGTGTGTGTGTGTGTCTGTGTGTGAATGGGTAAGCTTCCTGGCCACCATCCCCCGCTCAATCATTCACTGAAATCAAAAGGACATCTCAATCTCACACCTACATACAAAAATTAAATTTAAATAAAAAATTACATCTGTACCAACTTAACCAAACCTCCACTTTCACAGTGTCACAACACATTCAATCCTGAACCTTCTTAGAGTTTCTAAAAAAGAAATAAAAGCAAAAAACCACCAAACCTCACAATTCAACATCATCCACGCCTCATTCATATTATAAACATATACCTTTCACCACACTCGTTAATCATCTCACATTTCTGACAAACAAAGGTTAGTTCTTCTGCACTCATCTCTTCTGCTCTCTCATCAGGCTACACTCATCTCTGGCTAATACAATCCACACTTAATTTCTACACTCCTACCTACTGCCAGAGAGAGTCTAGGAACTCTCCCTCAACGACAGAACCTCAAAGCATTCCTAGTACCTTGAGAGTCTACCGCTATTCTCCCTAACCAAAAAGCTAGCCCTCCAAAAGTCATAATCCCATTGAACGACTACCTCCCTGATTGTCTCACTCACTGACCCACCTGTGTCCTGTATTAGCACGCTTCCTGTCTCAACATTTCCCCCGTCATAAAAATAACTGCCAACTGTTCTCTCACTCTACAACTGTCTCCTGCATCTTCACCTCTGACCCTCTCCTGCTGCATCTAATCTCACTCCATCCTGTCATAAAAGAACAAACAGCCATTGTAAACAACAGCTGTATGCACGACCCCCCTTGGGCCCTCCTGTAAACACCAAAAAGGGTCAAACTCACACATTTCATCCCCCAGGGGCAGCTGTCCCCTAGAGTCTAAAAGTAATACACCATCATACAGTCATCAAAATAGCATATAAACCAAACCCCTTGTCACTAAATTACCCCACTGTGACCCAAGGATTTTGCAATTGGCATTTAAAGACATAACATTCTAACAGTTTTTCAACATAGCAATGAAACTCATTAAGGATTAATAAAAACAATCGTTTCGATCACTGTAAACACAACGTTCTAACCATATTAACAGTGTATTAAAAGATTTAACAATCTAAAACAAGCATCAGCAAATTATCCTGCTTCACAACTGGGCCTGTATCAAATTCCACTATAAAACATTTAGCAAATAATATAAACATTATCCTATTTAAATCAATGGTGTTAAAGCTATAACAAGTATCAATATCTGACATTTCAACATCAATGCATTCTATACAAGCACCTTAATTCAAGCTACATAAAACAAAACATCATTATTCCAAGCATACAATTGTACATGTTACACAAATTTAAAAAACTGGAAATGTCCATCAACTCTAATTATTATATATGTAGGCATCATTCATTTCAGCATAACATTTATAGTGGTTAGTCCTAAATGCTCCTTTCTTCATACACGTGTGATAAATTGATTTTACTGCAAGCATTGTGTAACTCTAGTGTAGAGCCATTTTCCAAATTCAGCCTATAGCTACTCTCAAACTACCGTTTATCTGTGTATCATGTATGCAATAAAAGTTATGATGTATTTTAACACGGGTGACTGAATTTGCAAATCTGGTATGTCATAAATGTACTGACTATCTGATGAATTGAAACTGGGGGACCCTGATGTAAACAAGACAAAAGTATTCCTTTGGTCTGCATCCCCTTAACCATTGTGTGTATTGAGCTGTACTTATTTTTAATCAATCTCTACTCTTTCCCCCCTGGATAAAAATATATCCCTGTGCATCAAAGACAATACTACAATCTACCCAGTATAGCCGGATTGTGAACCCCAGATTTATCATAGGCAATGTATCCATTACTTCATTTCTCCTCAATAGGCTCACTGTATTGTTTGCAGCCTAAGTAAACCTTCTCCCCTAACCTAACCACCATACATGTTACATCTCTTCCCCCGCTTACACAAAAATACAATGCACAATATACAAATATAACCATATTACATAATGCAGAATATTCTCTTACCCGTTATTCCTGTCCCCCGAGCGAACTATCACGAATGCACCAGACCCAATCCACGTTGTACCGCGCATGCGCAGTTGCAACCGAAGCGGCTGTTATAACGTCGCTTACGACAACCAAATTCTGCCACGACATTCATAAATCTGCCACGATATTCATAATCTGCCACGACATTTATCACGTTATCTACCACGTTATCTACCCCTTCCCCAACATCATTCTCAAAACTCGAAACGTAACATATGCCGCCCCCAAACGCCACAAAACAACGGCATGCAAGCTAACTAGCTTTAGCCAGCTCTAATGCGACGTTCAAGGCCCTCACGGGAGCCGTGCCTTTCAAGATCCGTTCATCCACGCAATTCGCTCAGTACCATCCAAAGCATAAACAATTCACACAAGCTTAAAATAGCCAACCACTCTAACAGAAAATAATTTTTAAAACAAATACACCAACCAACGCCGCACACATAGTTCAACACGAATCCTTTCTCCTACCTTCTCCGCCTCACTTCATAGCACCGCGAACGTTACATACTCTCCACAACACTATGACGTCACCAAGCAGTGAATCCCTAATATCATATTATACCATCGTTACTGCATCAATAATAACCCTCAAAACGGCCACAATTTCTCCACCCTGCGTCTCAACCGCCTCTTACTTGTAATCGCCGCCACAGTGTTTAATCAATTCTCTCATAACGCCACCGTAACGTCCCCAGTATCACCGCGGACTCTTCCACAGAGCTAAGCCAGCTAGCCCCAACCACCAGCAGGACTCGCCTCCAACATATGTCCGTTGGTCATTAAAATATCATAACAAAATAACACTAAGCTCCTACGTTTCGCCAATCATCCATAACCATAGCCATAGCCCCCCCATACAATTCCTAACCATAGCCATAGTCCCCATACAACCATTAAGTACTTTATCAGTCATTTCGACCGAATTGTATTTGTATCACAGCGAACGTAATCAATTAACAGGCCGGTTTCGCTCAAGATTAAAAAGGATACTATGCCTAAGGACGGCAAATATATCTACATTTAATTTGTGCTATAATTCTACCATAGAACGTACAACGCACCCTGAACACGCCGGCACCCTACACTTCCATTAATTACTACGTTTTAATCCTGCAATCGCACAGACCCCTGCGCTGATCATGCCAGGGTCTAACAATCTTTCACCATACTTGACTTGCATGTTCTGAAATAGTAACAGAGCCCTTAGCCCGACACATTTATGCCCATACTGACCCACTCACGGTCCCCGTCCCGCCTATTCTGTGGCTACAAGCAGGGTCACAATGTACATTGGACACAGCTCTCCTTCCATTTCAGAACAACCAAATCTCCCCAACTTACCCGCGCCCTCTTCCTGAGAATAATTTTAGGGCAATTACATACTCAGAACGCGCCCCTGTCGTACACAACAGAATAACCGTGCTTCCTAGCAAGAAAAGCCTTTTACCTGCCGTCATGCGACGCCACCCCCGTTATAACATGACCAGATATCCTGTGCGGCACCAATACGCAATCACATTACTATAACATGAGGCCTTGTAATTACTCCAACTTCCCCGTACAGTTCATAAAGTATATTCCATACGCGTTAACCAACCCAACCCCCGTGGCCCGCTGGGCCGAGACCGGCCTCCTGTGTCCGAATAAACATACAAACATAAAAAGCCCACGTTTGCATGTTCACTGCACAACAAGCGCGATCGTCATACCTCCGGACATCCTAACCTAAGACACCGCACCCCCCAACCCTGCATGCAGAAGCCATATTCACCGTGGGCCCCAAACAGTGGCGTACACAACCAACCTTCACCCCGTCCCTCTCTCTCCTCCATTCAGACAACAAGCCCATCGATAATCACTCCAAACGCAGCAACACCCCAGCTCTTTGCCCCGTGTCCCCAACACACAGCAAGGCCCAGATATGATACATATGACAAGACCCTACCGCACCTTTTCAGGGGGAGACACAAAGGGTAGGGAAGAACGGCACCATTTCTGTGGTAAATTCCCACAGACTTTCTACAATAATTTGAGGTTATTGTAGCACAATACAATGAGATTGATTATCTGGAAGGAGGAGGGAGAATTCATACTAATAGAATCGTTGGTCTCCTCATCTGACTTAGCAGATGAGGAATAAAACGTGTACGCCAAACAAACCAGAACTGTATTTCATCTCAACTGATTTATTTGAGTCAGGGCCAAGGGTGAATAAAAGGTTGACTTTTACATACAAAAGATGATCAGAAAACATTAACAGCTGTCTGTTGTACAGAAATATCACAATCAGGTTTACATCTCCAACCTCAATAATGTACATGAAACAGTCGACAACATAATCTGAACATACATTGACCATGCTGCACACATTTATACATGAGTAAATCTGGTTTCAGATATTAAGGATTTACACTAAACTTTAAACAACAAATGGTGTTTTCCCATGATTTTACTCACATAAAATGCAAACAGCACAGCAGTTCAGTCTCTCTGGTGGTGAAGCGGTGGAGGAGCCCCCAGACCCCCTTGGTTGGGTCCGGCCTGAGAGCTCCCGAATTATCATTTAGGGCCCTCCTATATACTATAATTTCTAGAGAATTCAGTTCACTATTACAGTTGATCCAATCAGGCTTCTCCTGTGGGCGCCTTCTGTGAGCGGTGTCCGGTGGGCGCTGTCAGCCCCTCCCTCTGGGTTTCTCTGGGGGGAGGCCGGCTGCCCCCCCCCTTTGATCTCCTGTGTGGATCTTGACTCAATACCCAGAGGGGGCCGCTAGTGGCCCCCGTCATTGTCTTCCTGATGGGTCTGTCCCAACGGGTCCCAACTTTAACATTCCTTCTATATGGCTATAGATGTCTAATATCATCCCAGTACAGTCAGTGCTTTCTTAGACTGATACCAGACATCATATGAGACCTTTTGATACTAAACAGTTGATTAATAGATTACTTTGTTTGTGAGTTAGTGTCCATGCTTCAACAAGTCTAAACTGGTCTGCCCTGTGTTCAACCCAGCTGTCTCTGCTTCTACATTTACATACTGTCAATTCAAGAAGGTGTTGTTTGTTCTCTAAATTAGTCATTGCTTGAGTGGGGGTTGAAATAACTGTTGCTGCTGTTATCTGATGTAACTGTCTCAAGCATGGTTCCTTATTTAGCCACTGAGTCCACTCTGCTATTGAAAGGTAGCTGTGATGATCTCTGATTATTCACACATATTATTTATGAAACTCAACTCAATATTACCACAAGAACATGTGGGAATGGACCGACACACAAGAGCAGGCATTTCAAAGGCTGAAAAACAAAATAGTCAACACACCGGTTCTGAAGTACTATGACCAGGAAGATGAGTTTACTCTACAGTGTGATGCCTCGGACACGGGACCAGTTGCGTTTGCTAGTAGGTCACTCACACCAACCGAGAGGGGCTTTGCTCAAATTGGAAAGGAATGTTTGGCAATATACTGTAGGCCATATGGTGAAGGCTGAGAAGTGGCTAGAAAACGATTCTCGTTCCCACCTCGGCGGACTACACAATTTTCACTCTGGGTGAAAGATATATTGGTGTAGATTTAGAACAAAAAGATCTCCATTGACAAACTAGCCCGTTTTGCGCAATCATAATTTTAAAGTCGGGACTAGATCTTTCCTCGTGAACGGATACTTGGTCACCACAGAGTTTTATTTGACGTAATTGGTGCGAGTTGAAATTGTATTGGAAGGATAAACCCCTTGAGATATGCTATCTCGTTTTCGAGGGGGTCCTTAACATAGGATACAAAACATACAATACAATACAATACAATACATAACAAAACAAAAAGCAGGACAACAAATGCACTTATACAATCTTTTCTAAAATGCAAGGAACAGAGTGTGAGAAGAGACTTGTCAATTTAAAACTTGTCAAACTAAATTTGATAAGAAACTCAGATTTTTCAAACGACGTTTCAAGAGAGGACAAGCTCTCCATATAGAACAACTACAGGTCAGTAATCCCCAGCAATTCTGGAAATAAATAAATAAACTAGGCCCCAAAAAGAACCAGACAGTCCCAATGGAGATTGTATTGGATAACGGTGAATCATGTTTTGAAACTGAGCAGATTCTGAAAAAGTGGGAAACCGACTATAGTAGCCTGTATGCTTGTAGTAGTCACCCTTTATTTGATGATGGTTTCCTGACAGAAATATGTAAGTTAAAATGTGAGGCCGAACTTGGGATGAGCAATAGCCCTACAGGTTGTGAATTATTAAATAGTGACATTACGTTAGACGAGGTACAGAGTGTAGTGGACAGAGCGAAACTGAAGAAAGCTATGGGTATTGAGGAGTTGTCTAACAAGGTCCTGCTGAATGTATTACACTGTTTATATCAAACTTGTTTTAACACAGGCACCATCCCCTCGATATGGAACAAATCCATTATTAAGCCCATCCATAAATCTGCAAAAGCTGACCCTAGAGTCCCACTAAATTACAGAGGTATTAGTTTGATCAGTACAGTTTATAAATTATACTCAAGTGTTCTTAATAATAGATTAAATACATACTTAGAATATAATGAAATGTTGGGATGAGCAGAATGGGTTTAGGGCTAAGAGAGCTTGTATTGATCATGTTTTTGTTTTATCATCGGTGGTGAGAGCCAGATTGGACGAGGGCAAGAATACATTTGTTTGTTTTGTTGACTTTAAAAAAGCCTTTGACTGGATTAATACAGAGCTTTTGGACTATAAATTAATCTGTTCTGGTATTGATGGTCTATTTTATAAGGCTATCAAAAGCCTGTATAAGGCCCCATCTGCCTGTCTGCAGCTGAATGATGTTAGGACCGGCTGGTTCCCCACCCCATTCGGTGTAAAACAGGGAGATGTGCTTTCTCCTACTTTATTCGCCCTTTATGTTAATGACCTGGCGCAAGAAATCAAGCAAGCCAATCTTGGTATTCCAATAGATAATATAATCCTAAGTATTTTATTGTACGCTGTAGCGCTGAGAGAAAGGAGTCGGAGGCGGTGTCTCGAAGTTAAACCTAATTCCTTTATTAATCATCAGCGTAACAACAAGTCGACGTAGTCGTGTCGACAGTAAATAAGAATGCCGGTGGCAGGAAGTGCCACTCTATATATCGTCTGGGGGGAACTACTATTCCCAACGAGTTCCTTGTGAATTATGTACAGTCACTACACAAGCCCCCCCAGAATTCACCCATAGTCAAAATCCCCCCGGCGTGGGGGAACAATTGCCCGGCCTCTGCGTGTGCGGAAAACCGGGGGCGGGGAGGGCGGAGTGGCATAAGTGCCCGCGCCGTCCACGACACCCGGGGGCACGAAACGGCCTCGGCGAGCGCGGAAAACCGGGGGCGGAGAGGGGAAAGCGTCGCAAGCGCCCGTACCCTCTCCGACACCCGGGGGCGCTGGCATCGACGAGGCTGCCGGTGGCTCTGTGGGCGGTAGCACCCGGGGCAACGGCGGACGACCCCTGCGGGGGGGAAGGGCCAACTCCAAAGGTTGGGAAACGTCTACGTGAGCGGGCTTGATCCTGTCTATTGACACGGTCTCCGTCCTACCGCCCATGTCGACCATGAGGTCCTTATCACCGTGTCGCAGGACCCTAAACGGGCCATCGTAAGGGGGGCGTAGGGGCCCACGGTGCGCGTCGTGGCGAACAAAAACGTACTCCGCCGTGTGCAGGCTGCGCGGCACCCGGGAAACGGGGGTACCATGCTGCGACGTGGGAATCGGGGCGAAGGTCTGAGCCGCTTCTCGCAGGGTGGAACGCTGGCTGGCCGCGGACCAAGGGGTTGTCGCGTCCGGAATGAAATCCCCCGGGACGCGCAATGTCTGGCCGTATAACAGTTCCGCGGACGAGGACTGCAGGTCTTCCTTGGGGGCGCTCCTAAGTCCGAGCATGACCCACGGCAGCTTATCCACCCAGTTGCCGTCCGTCAGGCCTGCGCGCAGCGCCGCCTTCATGGACCGGTGGAAACGTTCGCATAGCCCGTTGGCCTGCGGGTGGTACGCGGTTGTACGGTGCAGTTTAACCCCCAGGCCGCTGGTGACCGCGTTCCAGAGCTCTGAGGTGAACTGCGAGCCCCGGTCGGAGGAGAGGTCGGACGGGGTCCCGAAACGTGCGATCCACGTGCTGATAAAGGCGCGGGCCACGTCGGAAGAAGACGTCGAGGCGAGGGGAACGGCTTCCGGCCATCGGGTGGTCCTGTCCACCATAGTGAACAGGTAGGTAAACCCGTGAGAGGAAGGAAGCGGGCCCACGAGGTCAACATTGACGTGGTCGAATCTCCTCTCGGGAACTACGAATGTCACAAGCGGGGCCTTGGTATGTCGGTGCACTTTAGCCCGTTGGCAGGACACACACGCGTCGACCCAGGCCATCACGTCTTTCTTGAGCCCTCGCCACACAAATTTCTGTGACACCAACCTGCTCGAAGGCTTCCTACCGGGGTGAGACAGGTCGTGCACAGCCTCGAAAGCCTGCCTGCGCCAGCCTATAGGGACCAGCGGCCGGGGTTGCCCGGTGGAGAGGTCACAGAGCAGGGACGCGCCCGAGCCGCCAATCGCGACGTCTCTGAGGCGCAGACTGGTATCCGCTGTCCTGAGGGCCTGGATGTCGTGGTCGGAGGCCTGTTCCGAGCCCATGGCGACGTAGTCGAGGCCCAGTTGCACAGCTCCGATGACGACCCTGGATAGGCAGTCTGCGACCACGTTGGCTTTCCCGGCGATATGCCGTATGTCTGTCGTGTACTCAGAAATGTACGAGAGTTGGCGCTGTTGTCGCGCGGACCACGGTTCAGCCACCTTGGACATGGAGAACGTGAGTGGTTTGTGGTCGACGAAGGCCGTAAACTCCCGGCCCTCCAGCATGAAACGAAAATGGCGCACCGCCAACCAGAGACCTAGGAGCTCTCTGTCAAATGCGCTGTACTTGCGCTCCCTGGGGGTCAGTTGACGGCTGAAAAACGCCAGCGGTTGCCAGGCGCCGTCCACGTATTGTTCATGCACTGCGCCCACCGCGTAGTCTGACGCGTCGGTGGTAATGGCGACCGGGGCCCCCGGTGACGGGTGAGCCAACATGGCTGCATCCGCCAGGGCCGCCTTGGTGGCCGCGAAGGCTGTCGTCCTCTCGGCCGTCCAGTCGACAGGCTGGTTGGGGGACTTGTCCTTCAGCGCCTCGTAAAGCGGCCGCATGGTGTGGGCCGCCCGGGGGATGAACCGGTGATAAAACGTCACCATCCCGAGAAATTCTCTGAGTGCTCGGGTCGTCGGGGGTCGTGGGAAAGCGGAAACGGCTTCCACTTTCGACGGGAGGGGGGCGGCCTGTATGGAGGTCAACCCGAACTGGCACTTAGCCGGGTTGATGATTAGGCCGTGTTGGCCCAGCCTCGTAAAGAGGCATCGGAGGTGCGCCAGGTGCTCTTCGGGCGAGGAGCTGGCGACGAGGATGTCGTCCAGGTAGACAAAAATAAACGGCATGTCTCTGAGCGTCGAGTCCATTAGCCTCTGGAAAGACTGTGCCGCGTTCTTAAGTCCGAACGGCATCCGTAGGAACTCAAATAGACCGAAGGGTGTTACCACCGCCGTCTTCGGGACGTCCAAGGGGTGTACCGGCACTTGGTGGTAACCGCGTACCAGATCTACTTTCGAAAAAAACAGCTTACCCGCCAGGTGCCCTGAGAAGTCCTGGATGTGGGGGACCGGGTAGCGGTCTGGCGTGGTAGCATCGTTGAGGCGTCTGTAGTCACCGCACGGTCTCCATCCCCCGTCCGCTTTTGGCACGATGTGCAGCGGCGAGGCCCAGGGGCTGTCCGAGCGTCGGATAATCCCCAACTTCTCCATGTTGGCGAACTCTGACCTAGCGACTGCTAGTCTGTCAGGGTTGAGCCGGCGGGCCCTAGCGTACACGGGAGCTCCTTGAGTCTCTATGTGATGCTCGACCCCGTGTTTGGTGGTCGCGGCCGAGAACGTAGGCTGTGTCAAGCCGGGAAACTCCCGCAGTAGGCGTTGGTACACGTCCCCTTCTGCGAGCGAGCTGGCCAGCCCGCTGTATACCACTTCATTGCGCACACATGTCAAGGAAGCGTATGTCTGGGCGTCTACCAGGCGGTCGTGCCTCACGTCCACGAGGAGCCCATGTGCGCAGAGGAAATCCGCCCAGAGTAGTGGGAACGAGATGTCGGCCGTGACAAACTCCCACGTGAACTGCTGTCCCCCGAAACACAACTCCATGGTCCTCGTGCCGTAGGTGCGGATCGGGTTACCGTTGGCGGTCGTCAGTCGCGGACCCCCCTCCCCGCCGGCGGTGTCCTCCACCGTCGCCGGTAGGACGCTCCTCTGTGCTCCGGTGTCGCAGAGGAATTTCCGACCAGAGAGTGTGTCCTTAATGAAGAGTAGCCTGTTCGACGTACCTGCGCTCACGGCCGCTACTGGGCGCAGGTGTTGGCGTTTCCCGCCCTGACAAAAGTACAAGGTGGGCGGCACTTTGTTGCTTTCGCGCCGAAGCGTGCATGGAAATAACACAGGCCTGTGTCATTATTGCCGTCGGCCGCGGCGCCCCTCTCCATCTTCGCCCCTCCCCCTCTGGGCATGTGCGCCCGTGTCGGGGCTAGCACCTCTGGGGCTAAGTGCTGCGTGGCCAGGTAGAACCGGTCTGCCTCTTCTGCCAGAGCACGGGGATCCACAATGTTTGTATTGGCAAGTGCCGTCTGTACCCGTGGCGGCATGTGTCTGAGGAACAGCTCTTTAAATAAAAAGTTCGGCTGTTCGGCGCCCAGTAGGTTCAGCATCATCTCCATATGCTCCGACGGCTTGCTGTCTCCCAAGCCACGTATATCCAGCAAGCGTCGGGCACGCTCAGACTGTGACAACTCAAAAATCCTGAGTAGGTGCGTCTTAAACGCCTCATATTTATTCTGGGCCGGTGGAGCGGTAATGAAGCCTACCGTCCTCGCCGCCGTAGTGTTGTTCAGACTCGAGACGACGTGGAAGTATTTTGCGGCGTCATCCACGATTCCCCGTAGGGCGAATTGCGCCTCAGTTTGGGCGAACCAAGCAGCTGCCGACTGCTCCCAAAACTCCGGCAGTCTGAGAAAAACAGCGTTTGCCATGTTTGTCGTATTCTCCGTCTCGGAAACTTCTTCGAGACTAATGTCGGGGTCACCAGTGTAGCGCTGAGAGAAAGGAGTCGGAGGCGGTGTCTCGAAGTTAAACCTAATTCCTTTATTAATCATCAGCGTAACAACAAGTCGACGTAGTCGTGTCGACAGTAAATAAGAATGCCGGTGGCAGGAAGTGCCACTCTATATATCGTCCGGGGGGAACTACTATTCCCAACGAGTTCCTTGTGAATTATGTACAGTCACTACAACGCTGATGATATTGTTCTGTTTGCAGAAAATGAAGCAAATTTACAAAACATGTTGAATATTATGAGTTCTTGGTGCATGAAATGGAGACTTGCGATTAACAGTGAAAAAACACAGATTATGCACTTCAGGAAAAAACATGAACAACAGAGTAGCCATAAGTTTCAATTTGGACCAACGCCCCTGATTTACACACATTCTTATAAATATCTTGGTTTCACCTTTAATGAGTACATGAGCTTCATAGAAGGAAAGAAAATAATGTCAGCAGGAAGGGCGCTAGGGTGTGTGTTGAGTAAAATGAAAGTGTGCACTGACCTTGGGTTTTCAACATTTACACAATTATTTGATTCAATGGTGGGTTCTGTTTTATTTCATGCTGCTGGAGTACGGGGTTTTGATGATGCACCTGAATGTAATGCGATCCAGAACCGGGTCATAAGATACTTTTTAGGAGTCCATAAATACACACCAAAAGGGGCTATAGAAGGGGACATGGGGTGGGACTCTTGCTTGGTCAAGCAAAAAGGTGAAATGGTGAGGTTATGGAACCGCCTGGTCCAGCTGCCAAATGGCAGGGTGACAAAAAAGATTTTTAATTGGGACAGAGCACACGGTCATCCCTGGTCAAGAGAGCTGTCCATGATTTTTTCTTCTACTGACTTGAGTATGATTTTTATGAACAATCTGCAGTGTAAGGTTCACATAATTAAAACAAAATTATCAACAATCCATCAGGATAAGTGGAAGGTGGAGATTTGGAAAAAACCTAAACTTAGAAAATATGTTGCAATTAAAAATGAGTATTTTACTGAACCTTATGTAATGTTAAACTTAAAGAGAAGACGGAGGTCTCTGTGTGCCCAGTTGAGATCTGGCACCCTGCCATTGGCTGTGGAAGTGGGTAGATTCCAGGGTAAACCTGAGGAGGAGCGGTTGTGTGTTCTGTGTGATCTGGGAGTGGTGGAGGATGAATATCATTTTGTTTTTTATTGCCCTTTGTACATCGCTTTGAGGAGGGCTTTATTTGAGAAAATTCAAATTGTAAATCCAGATTTGTTTTGGCAGTCTGAGAGTTGTATGTTAAGTTGTTTTTTTGTGGAGGACATCTTCGGTTTTGCAGGATTTTTGGAGAAGGCATGGCACTTGAGACAAAACACACTGTATCCTATATAATTGTATTTGAATTCATCTTGTTTTTCTGTTTATTTACATTGAGTACAGCTTGTGTTATATTACGTTTTATTGTATTTTCTTGTATTTTCTTATGGCCATCTTGGTCTATATGTCATTTGTTAAGTAATTGGTAAAGTATATTATTATATACTTATTGTTATGTGTCTTGTAAGCCCATATGGGCTGGGCATACATCTGTATGTAAGACACGAAAATAAAAAATATCAAATAAAATAAAAAAATATACACCGACAGACGCTCTCCCAAGCTTACCCCCACAATCCACACTGATTCCTCCCAAGAGGATCACCAATATATATATATTCCCTTATAAAACACATACAAAATTATAATTTGATAAGCCCTATAATAATTACATATAATATGTAAGCCCTAACACAGTAAATCAATAACAGGTGCAAGTAGTCTGTAGATGAGTGAATGAAGATATCTTGAATAACCGGTAAGAAGTGAGAGAGCTGAGTGAACTAGGCCGTTTGTTCCAATCAGCTGGTGCTTTATATTTAAAGGCAAGTCGACCGATAGCTTTGATGGTTCTGTTTCATAGTGGATCCGCTCGGCATCACTCATGCACTATCCCCGCATGTGCACGCGCACTGAATAAAATTCCACAATGTACCTTTATCCCAGTATTCGTCTGACCACACCCCTCGTTAGCTTACCTTCATAAGCAGGTGTGTGGTCACCTGCTCTCCTCCTTCTCGCTTTCACCACAAGGAAGTGCCTTCGGTAGATCCCCCTTGACGTGTTGTTAGTTGAAAAGAGTTGTGACGTGTTTACATTGTGCTTAGTTTTTTCTTCTCTCATAACTGTTCAAAGGAAAAAGCTAAGTCATAATGTCTACTTCGGAGAGTAGACCCACTCTTCACCAGCGGTTCTCCATTCCCGCCTCCGTCGTGCGTTCTGGTGCAGGGCTGCTGCCACTTTCGTGGTTGCCGACCCAGCCCAGGAGGCAGCCGATGGATAGTTTGCCTCTCCGAGGAGCCGAGACGTCGGTGCCGTCGCTCCGGCGATGGCATGATCTCGACTCTGGTTCCTCTGGTTCCAGGGAATCGTCCGTTGTTGAACGGACGGTTCTTTTGGTTCCGGAAGATTTGCGACGCAAGCTTTTCGCGTCTGCCCGTTCACGTCGCAAGATGGTGGCATGCAGGCGCGAACGGCCTGGGTTTGGGGAATTGCTGGAGACCAGCGAGGATGCGTTGGGCTCTGCTTGTCCGATGGAAACTGAGGATATCATGGAAGAGTCGGACGGATTCTTGTTTGAAGGTCCTGTGGAGGCGAGTATCCCTCCTATCCAGGGAAACACCGGAGGGGGGAGAAATGTCTCCTTGGGGCGCCTTGTTCGAGGATGTCGAGGAACCACCTCGGCCTCTTCAGCAGGATGCCCTGCTATCAGCCACATCAGACTGTGGCTCCTTAATGGGTCGAAGCCTGCTGCATGTGAGGGATGCGGGTTCGGTGGAGGAAAGTCAGCAGGGGGAACTGCGGGCTTTGTTTCCCGAGCTCATGGCGGTAGCTGCCGCTGCAAACGGCGTGCCGCTGCCGCAGCCATTGCCTGCTCCTGCCCCCGATGATCTCATAGGTCATCTCTGGCAGCGTAGCCCGGTGAGAGGGGTGGACGTTGTCTACCCATTTTTCCCCTCAATGGGGGCCTATGTTCGTCAGGGCCAGGCGGTGTCTCACATCATGGGACTTACTCCCGCCTACGTACCAGTTACGCGGGTGTCGGGGTTGGTCAAAGGTATGAGAGAGGGCGTGCCACGGCTTGATAGGCCGATGGCCGCTCTCCTCTGTCCGGATGTGGTGTGGGAACCATTATGCAAGCCGGTTCTCCATGGAAGATCGGCTAGGCGATTGGCATATTGGGGTGACCAGTCATTTATCGCTGGTACACAATCGCTGGCTGCGGCCTCTAACATCGCCCACCTGGCTAGATTTGTATCGGGGATAATGACGGGCGGCACGGATCTGACCGAGGTAAAATGCGATCAGATCACCCAGGCGGTAGGAGCTGTCCTGCATCTTACCCAGGGCTGTACACTGCGATGATATCGTCGCGAATTGCCCCTTTAATTGGCCGTTGCGATTGGTAAATATTATCTGGGGGCGGGTGCTTTCAAGCCTTGCATTCGCATTTCACTCCTAAATTATCCAAGGCGTGTGATGACGCGATGACGTCACTCACGCGAGCTGAGCAGTGAGCACTCAGCAGGTATGATCAGCGGGAACAATCGACTGAGCACTCACTCTGATAGACTGGCTGACTGTCTGATTTAGCTATGAAGAAAAGTAAAGTTAGTATTGCTTCATATTTTCGACGCGTTCAACCTCCTATAGTGAGCCGAACTGAACTGAATTCAGACACACAGAGAGAGCTGCGGCGTCTGCTGCTCCTCCTCCCTCCCGCACCCGTGGCTGTTGTAAACACTAGTCTCTAGTGGGACACTGGGACCTCGGTGAGCCTGCCAGCCGGCTAGCTACTGATAGCTATCAACAAATGCTCCAGTAAGTCTAGTATAGTGCATGATAGCTCGCGTTAGCTTACTGTTCAAAACGAAACGTCCCATTAAACTAAATAGTTCAGATAGCTCCTGATATCAATGTCTTATAACACTGAGTCGATGCGTATTCGAGCTGAGGGCACGCTGAATATAGTCAATAGGGTCCATCTGCAGCGCCGGAGAATCCTGGCCGTAGCTGGAGGCTACAGTATAGGGTCCAGCTGCAGCTCCGGGGATTCCTGGCCGTAGCTGGAGGCTACTCGAGTACACACAGACAGTGGAGCTGGTTGCATATAGCGAGCATTTAGACTTGTTGCGTGGTGGCGATGTCTCGCAGATAATACAACTACAAGTATGATTATATAATATATATATTTTATTAAAAACAAATTATATAAAATAATTTCTTTTTCTTTTTTTTTAAAATCAAAAACAATCGATATAAATAATGGTAAAATTGTTATTAAAAAATGTGCCCCTAAAAAATATCTTTTGCCCCTAAATTTCTCATTTAGGGGCAAGTGTGCCCCTAGTGAAAAAGCTTAGCGTACAGCCCTGATCTTACCCAGGTGCAGGCCATAGCCTCTGGGAAGACGCGCGCCCTGGCCACCCAGACCCAGCGCCACCTTTGGCTGGAGCAGGCTCGAGTGCCGGAGAAGAAGAGAACCCCTCTTCTGACGGCCAGCCTCTCCGATGCTGGATTATTCGGGAAGGCCCTGCAGCTGATGACCTCAACGTGCAGAGAGATGGCAGAGGAGAGATCCGTTCTCCAACCCCATTTTCCGCCTCCCGTCCTTGCCGGTGGAGTCAGAAGGCTTCCACGACGTCAAGCTCCCTCCCACACAGTCACGTGACTACGGCGGTATGGCACGGTAGTTCGCTCTCGTAAGTGACAGACCAATTAAGTTATTATTTCACCTCTAAAGAAAGAAAAATCCGCGCAACTTCAGGAAAAGGTTTCAATACACTAGATGTGTGAATGACACGTCCTGGCAACCGTGCAGAGACAAGACTGTTGTCTAAGAAACGTGAAATCGATTGGCGTTCTGCCAAACAAATTATGTCAGACAAAGACACCCCTGCTTGGGCGTCGCACCTAATTGCGGAGGTATCTATCATCAAAGATTCATTCCAGCTAAGGTTTGATGAGCTCAGTGAATCGATCAACGGAGTAAAGAAGGACACACGGGCTATTCTGCAAAGAATATCCAACGCGGAGAACCGTATCGGAGCGGTAGAAGACCAGATGGCCGTAGACGGCAAAACTTTGAAAGACCTGACGGGAGACGTGGACTACTTGAAAACCAAATTAACCTACATGGAAGCGCAGAGCAAGAGAAATAACATCGTATTGGTCGGCCTGAAAGAGGGAGAGGAAGCCGGTGACCCGAATAATATGATTAATGGCATTCTGAGATACATCCTGGATTTAAAGGACACTGACCAGGTACCAGAGGTAGAAAGGCACCATCGGACTCTCCGACCCAGACCAGACCCATCGGCACCTCCTCGCCCGTACATTATACGGCTGCTGAGATGGAACGACAGACAGGACATCTTGAGAGCCGCGGGGAAGAAAAAGAAGCTGACATGGGGAGGAAGGCCGCTTCACGCATTCCAGGATCTACCCGTGGAAATTAAAAAGCAGCGCGCCGGTTATACCGACATCAAGAAGAAATTGTGGGACGCGGATGTCCGTAATGGTATACTGTACCCTGCGAGGCTGATAGTCACCATCGACGGCGAAACATCCATCTATAATAACCCCACGGATGCAGCGAAAGGATTGAAGATCAAGCTTCCTAATATTTTTGGTTAATAATGGACAGAGCATAGAGGTATGACACGCCCACCACTCACTGACAGTTGACAGTTGACAGCAGACATGACAACTGAGTTATTTAGTGTGGGTGATGACTTGAGCAAGATCCCGTGCAAGGTATGCAATAAACATTAAGGGCAGCCTCTTTCATTATACTGTTTATTATTATAATACATTTTTTTTGGTTTGTGTGTATGTATGTATATATATATATATATATATATATATGTGTATATGTAGGTATATATATATTATTTTGTTTTCTGAGGTTATGTATTGCACTGCCCCTATAGTAATAATTTCGGATGCACGGATCATGCATTTAATTAAGGACATGGTCTGATCACTGCGTGTGGATAACTGTGTTTATCAGTTTGTTCACGGACAGGGGATGGACACAGGTTCTATCTCCCTTATATTATGTGTGTGCCCTTTTATTGGCACTTCTTGTATGGTTTGTTATGTGTTTTGTGTGTATTTCCCCTTGTTGGTGCAGACCATTGATAACTTCAACATATATTCAGTATTTTCCTTTTTATCCAACCTTTTCAACAAGCTAAAGCGCAATATAATTTTTGATGGCCACAATTAACATGATTAGTTGGAATGTAAACGGGGTTTCAAATAAAACAAAGAGATATAAAGTCATTAGTCATTTGAAATCCCTGGACTGTGATGTTGCGATGTTGCAGGAGACACATTTGAAGGATGAGGACTCTATTAAGTTGAGACAGAGATGGGTAGGCCAGGCCTACTCAGCACCAGGTACCGGGGCATCTAGGGGCGTCAGTATTTTAATAGCAAAACGACTGACGTTTAGACTATCTCAAAAAATTATTGACAAGGATGGCAGGTTTATCATTCTATCAGGTTTTTTACAAAATACTAAATGCACGTTAGTAAATGTCTATGCACCCAATATTGGTCAGGCCGAATTTCTATCCAAATTGAGTGTGGCATTATCTCATTTTGCGGCAGACCATATTTATTTAGGAGGTGATCTCAACCTAGTTAGTGACCCGGCAGTGGATAGATCGGGCCACCCACTCATATCAGATGGTGCATTGTCAGCAGCGCTCAATGAGTTGCAGGTATCTCTGGCTTTGACAGACATATGGCGGGTAGTAAACTCTTTTGCCCGAGAATATACTTTCTATTCACACGCTCATAATTCGTACTCAAGGATTGATTACTTTCTTTTTTCACAATGTACAGTTGAGAATGTGATAGAGTGCAACATCCATAATATTATAATCTCAGATCATGCCCCCATGTCAGTGCGCTTAGCTCTCTCTGTAAACAATCACAAAAGTAAACAATGGAGATTTAACAACTCTTTGCTAAAAGATCAAGAGTTTGTATCTTTGATAAATGAGAGAATAACTGAATTTATAAATATTAATCTAAAATCTGTCCCTTCAATACAAATGGTGTGGGAAGCATTCAAAGCAACTTGCAGAGGGTGGATTATTAGCTATTCTACAGCCAGAAAGAAGAAAATGATAATGAAGAAAAACAACTTAATATTAGAACTTAAGGCTGTAGAAACACAACACATGCTTAACCCTGGAAATATACAACTGAAAAATACTATGTTGATTCTTAAGACAGAGTTGCAATCAATTATACATGAGGAGACAGCGTTTGCTCTTTTCAGACTCAGTAGGAAATATTTTGAATCAGGAGATAAAGCCGGTAAGATGCTAGCACTAAGATTAAAACAATTAGAAAATCGCCAATCAATACCATTTATATGTGATAGTACAGGTGCAGTTATTTATGAACAAACAGAAATTAATAAAGCTTTCAGTGATTTTTATAGTAAACTCTATCAGTCAGAAGGATCTAAAAAACAGGAAGACATGGATATATTTTTTAAGGACATATCCTTACCCACATTACAAGAGGTAGAAAGGGAGCATTTAGAGGGTCCTATCAGAGAATCAGAAATCATATCTGCCATGAACCTCCTTTCAACAGGGAAAGCACCAGGGAATGATGGATACACCTTAGAGTTTTACAAACAGTTTCAACACAGGCTAACCCCACTGCTTACACTAGTATTCAATGACATAATAGTTCATCAATCCATGCCTCAGAGTATGTGCCAGGCTACTATCTCTTTGTTACCTAAACCTGATAAAGATCACTCACAAATGGGTAATTATCGTCCCTTAAGTTTATTGAACAGCGATTATAAGCTATTTGCTAAGATCCTGGCCATGCGCATAGAGACAGTCATGCCTTCACTGATCCACCTTGATCAAGTAGGGTTTATTAAAGGCCGCCACGTTTCTAATAATATGAGGAGACTATTTCATGTCATGTCAAAAGCGGGCAACCTACAACAACCAGCGGTAGCTTTATCCTTGGATGCTGAGAAAGCTTTCGACAGAATAGAATGGCACTATCTGTTTTATGTTCTTACCAGATTCGGTTTTGGACCCACGGTCATACATTGGGTGATGGCGCTCTACAACAAACCACTAGCTTCAATTAAAACAAATGGCATTATATCTCAACCGTTTCAGCTATTCAGGTCCACCCGACAGGGTTGTCCGGTTTCTCCATCACTCTTCATCCTCGCCCTCGAACCGCTGGCATGTGCCATACGAGCAGAGGAGAAAATCACGGGCATCAATATTGGGGGGCATGACTTTAAAGCTAATCTGTATGCAGATGATGTACTATTAACACTAACACAACCCTGTCAATCAATCCCACAGGTGATGAAGCTGATTAAAACATTTGGGGAGTTTTCAGGATATAAGGTGAACTTTAATAAGAGTGAAGCTATTCCTCTGAATAACCTGACCCATCCTTCACATATTGGTTCTGCCCCCTTACAGTGGAGATCACAAGGTATGAGATACCTCGGAATAAACATCCGGACACCTATAGACACGATTTTTGATTCTAATGGTCCACACCTCTTGAAGACAATTAGGGAGGATATTAAGAGATGGACAGTGTTACCCATTTCATTATGGGGTAGAGCAGAGATAATAAAAATGAATATTTTACCTAGAATATCATTTCTAATATCAGCTGTTCCACTCAAATTCCCCTCGTATTGGTTTAAAGAGATAAATAAGCTATTTACAGGTTTCTTATGGAGGGAGAAGACACCTAGAATCAGCTACAAGAAATTGATGAGACCAAGAAATAGCGGTGGACTTAGTATTCCGGATGTTTACTCATACTATCTCTCTTATAATGCCAGATTCCCCTTGTCATGGGGTTACATATGCAAGACCGAAATAGGCAGTTGGAAATGGATTGAGGAGAATATTTTATCAGAACTTAGTAAGACGGTATCCTTGGTATCATTATGGTTTCACCCCAAACCTAACTTTAAAATGGATAACCCGATAATAAGATTTTCATGTGAGATAATCAAAACCCTACAGAAACGGCTAGCCTTCAAAGGGATCTCTTTACCTTCATGCCCCATATGGTCTAACCCCCTGTTAATGGCTGGGGGCAGCACACTAGTAAATACTTCATGGCAGGGTAAAGGAATACATCAACTAGGACAGATTGTGAAGGATGGAGAGACGATACCTTTTAATGAATTGAAAGATCTGTATAATTTAAGAGATAGTGAATTCATGTTGTACTTTCAGTTGAGATCTGTAGTAAGATCAGTATCCATGAAAAATAGAGATATGGGGATACATAAGGATTTGGATGACAAACTAAGAAGGATCGCTTCAGAAAGGAGGTCAGTATCTAAGATCTATAGGTTACTCTCACTTAGCTCATCAGATGGCCTGGCCTCCATTAAACAGCAGTGGGAGAGGGATTTGAAGGTCTCCTTGACTGCTCCACAATGGGAGACGGTTTTAAAAAATACAACAACATCATCAAAATGTGTAAGATATAAAATGATACAATTAAAGGTAGTTCATCGAGCTTATATTACACCATGTAAAATTAAAAAAATGGATCAAGCCATCTCAGATTTGTGCTGGCATGGATGTGGGGAGGTAGGAACACTCATCCACATGTTGTGGCATTGCCCCACAGTGAAGAGTTTTTGGCACAAGGTCATTTTAAGACTATCCTCTATTCTCAGTGTTAAGATACCCTTATGTCCAAAAGTCTGCCTCTTGGGCATAGGGGTAGTTGGTATACAATCAGCACTTACGCAACGCATCATTACACTAGCACATATGTCAGTTAAGCGTACTATCATGATGAACTGGAAGATCCAAAAGCCAAATTGTTTCTGTATGGACACCTGGATGAGGGATTTCATGGACCTATTGACAATGGAACGAGCAGCCTCAACGCTCACTGAACATGACCATGGAGAGGACGGTCCCTGGATCTATATAAGGACATATCTGGAGAATACTTATGACTGAAAGCAGGAGTGTTTGATCTGCACCCCCCCCCCACCCCCCCCCATTTTGTTAGTATGTTTTGTCTGTATTGTACCGTTTGTGAGTTTTGTTTTGTCTGTATTGTACTGTATTGTATTGTTTATTGTTTGTGAGTTTAGTTTTGTCTGTATGGTACTGTATTTATGTTGAGCTGTTTTGTGTTTCAAACTATTAATAAAAAAAAAAAAAAAAAAAAAAAAAGCTCCCTCCGCCGTGCCTACCACTGCCTCCGCCGCCGCTGCTGGCCCCTCCAAGAAGGCCAGGAGGAGAGACGGCGCTTCTGCTGCCGCCGGCCCATCCACGACCGGAGGAGACGGTAGGGAACGTCGAGACCAGCAGACAGTTACCTACCGTCCCTCCGGGGCTCCTCGGGGTGGCAAGACTCGAGCGGCGCGAGGTAGCAGATGCCGCTAAAGTAACTTTTCCCTCTGTGTCCCCTCTCCTCTACACCCTCCCCGGCCCCTCATGATTGTGTTTTTTTGTGCCATGAAAATAAAAAGTTCCCTGATAAAAGGGGAACTATATTATTGGCCAAACAAACTGTGTGTTTCTTCAACAAATCATATGATGGGGTTGCGTAAATGTGAATCTGCATTATTACATTGAGAGATGAGTCATGTTGTGTTACGAGATTAAGCAAGGTCTGCAAGCATACACTCAGTCGTAGGAGGTTCTATTAGCCTGACGCTCCACATGCAGGTAGAAACTGGTGGTATATTCCATTGCTTAAACAAAGTAAATGTGTTCCACAACGCTGTTGTGTTAGTTGCAGTAATACTCGTACACACACGTTCCACGGCCTGGCCGTTACTCTCTGTCAGTGTTTGCTATGTACAACATAGGAAGCGGGTGTAGGATTCACACACACACGACTTGTTTTGTTATAAATCCTGTTCACATTTTGTGGGTAGCGGGCATTGTATTAGCTTACGCTATACATTAGCATTCTACCGAAGGTCTCAAAATGCTACAGTTGTTATTGTGTGTAGGGAAAAAGGGTTTTGTGAGGGGGTGTCGAATAAACCCCTCCTTTCCACTTGGTTGGTTTAGGAGATTTTTTCTCATTCTGCTGAGCCAGTCAGGGCCGAGCCGTTCAAACGTCTTGGCAGGGAGGGGGGGGGGGGGGGGGGAGGGTTGTCCTGACGCGACTCCTATTACAAACAGGAGCCGTGTACAGGGTTTCCCCCCGTCATAGCAACGTTGCTATGGCGACGGCTTCCGTGAGTTAAGATCTTTACGTAAGGTTGTGGTGTTAATGTGTCGAGTTAGAGCGTAGGGCTTACGGGTCTGCTACGCTCGATTTATGTGTAAACCTGAGTCAATTGGTCACGTGACTCACAGTTGACATGTCTTTTAACTACGACTCATGTGGGAAGGCTTCTGGGAAAGTTCGGTCTATACTCTCTGACTAAAGGAGTGACTGGATGTAAAAATATAAACAGTTTTTTACTCCCAGCTGTGCAGTTGGGTTCATACGGTTGATGCTTCTTCTTTATTATTATAAAGGGTTGGAGTTGGTTGCATCCCGCCCCTCTTGTCGTTCCCCTGGGCCTTGGGGATTCAATAAAAAGGTCTAAATAGCCTATTATTGATGTGGATATACCCGACGCACACATAGTGCTAGCTCGGGATGTTCTGCTGGACATTAAGCAACTGACTGGCGCGCCTTGGTTGCTTGGGGTTAAAACAGCGTTTTTATAAAGCAATTGGGATGGGGGTTTTTCCTCTTCCGACGACCTGTGTGGTTGTCGACGGATTCTCGTTCATATCAGGGGATGATAACGGAATGGATCTGAACATACGTAGAAGGGTCTCACGCCCTGGGGGTGGGCCACCGGGCGCGGTTCGCACCGAATGTCTGGGTGGCGCCTTCTTTTCATGTTTAAGATCAACACGCATATCTGCCCCTTCTCCTGGAGTAGGCATGTCGGCGTGGTTAGGGCACGGGACTGGTTCTGGTCACGCTGGTCCGGATCAGTTAAACCCGTTGTCCGCCGGGGATGCAGATCTGCTGTTCTGGTACCCTGAGGGACTTGGGCTTTTTTCAGGGGGAAAAATGCTAGGTCGGTCCGGGTGTCACAGGGTTAAGCGCTATGGAACCCTTGTTGGGTGCATTGTATTCTACACTGTCGTAATGGCTTACGGCCGTGCCAACCTGTACACGCCCGATCTCGTCGGATCTCGGCCGCCACGCAGGTTGGTCTTGGTTAGTACTTGGTTGGGTGACCTCCTGGGAATACCAAGTACGGGGTGTTGGGGCTGGTTTTCCATTCTTGCGCTCTTTTCTTACGCATGGCGAAGAGGGGCCTGTTGGGGTGGTCTTTGACCTCCTCGGGGGACCCTGTGCTCCCCGTATCACCGGGCCCGGTCCGAAGTAATGTTTTCGTTGACCCGTAGGCCCAGGATAACCCTGTTGGAAACTGGAACACGGGTACTGCGGTAGTGCCGCAGGTATGTTTTGGAGTTTTTTCCTGAGGGGTTATGGGACCAACCACCGCATAGGGTAACGTCTAGGTGGTTGGTTCTCTGGTGTGTTGGAGCAGTGACAACTCCCGGGTTAACCGGTTGAGGGTGCCCCTGCACGTTCATGACGTCTGCCAATCGTGTCAGCCTTCTCTGCCTCAACCCCTCTGGGTGGGGGTTTTTAAATGGAGGCTTGGTCATGCAACAACGCCAGCATGCGCTCCTTCCGCCGGGGCGGCTGTGTTCAGCTGTCCCCTCTGGCGCCTGTCTCGTCCGCAGTCTCCAGGCTCGGGTTAACAGCCTGTTGCCTGGTTTTCCCCGGTGCGCTGCCTGCTTCCGTTGGTTAACCTTTTTTGTGTGCTTACGGCCATGCTCACTGCCTGTCCTGCAGGGTCAGTGTGCCAGGCGGTGTACTATTGGGGGGACAGGGCCCGCTCGGCTGAGGGGCCTTTGTCCGAATACGCTGGCGATGTGGGGGGCGGGGTCACTAAGTGTCCAACTGGTGGGGTCTTGATGCTGGCATCATGGACTTCTCCGGGCCCCCGTTCCAGGGGGTCCAGTCCCTTTGGTGGGTCTGGGCCTTCCTTCGCGCTCCGCTGCTACGGCCTTGCCACGGGGTTGGGTTTGCCCTTGACCCCGTGTTTCTGGGGGCAGTAACGAGGTTGTTCCCTCCGTTCGTTCCCGGGTGGCATGCCACGGTCTGCTCACCCTGTGCGTTGAGTTGCTTGAGTGCCTCTTCGCACGGTCGGGTCCGTCGCCCTCCCGGGAAACCTCTAATAGGGGGGGTGCCCTCCATTAGGGGGGGTCGGGGGAGCTCGGCCCTCCCTGTTCTGATGGTTGTGGGGGGCTTTCAGTGGGGTGTATTTGTCGGCCGGTGGCTCCGCTCGGCCTCCCTTTGTGCATGAGTGATGTCGAGCGGATCCACTATGAAACAGAACGATAGGTTATGACTATAACCAAGTTCTGTCAATAGTGGTGACGCTCGGCATCCGACGCCGCTGCAGCCCTTGATCTCACCTTGTGGTGAAAGCTTGGGAAGGAGGAGAGCAGGTGACCACACACCTGCTTATGAAGGTAAGCTAACGAGGGGTGTGGTCAGACGAATACTGGGATAAAGGTACATTGTGGAATTTTATTCAGTGCGCGTGCACATGCAGGGATAGTGCATGAGTGATGCCGAGCGTCACCACTATTGACAGAACTTGGTTATAGTCATAACCTATCGTTCGAGGTATAGTAAAGAAAGGAAGATCCGTGTGACTTAAATTATAAGTTGAACTATATGGTGTTAAGAACTGCTTTAGATAGGGGGGATAATTAAAGTAAATACATTTGTAAACAAAAAGCAACTGTGGTATAATATGTCCTCATGTAAATATGTTCCCCTTTACCTGTGCCCCCCCCCCCTCTCTATGAAATAAGACACCCCCCTCCCCTGTGTCCCCCAAACCTGTACCCCCTCCCCCCCATCTGACCTATCAAATGGGACCACTCCCCCCCCCTGTTACCTATATAGATCTCCTCTTGAGATCTATCCGGGTCTTCTTACCTGGGTAAATTCAGCTGATCACCTGGGGGGAAGCCCTCAGCCATTCTCTCTATGTATTCTATCTGTTTGGTTAATAAACCTTTGTTATTATCCAAACCTCGGTTGACTGAGAAACATTCTTCTTCAGAATATCCCACAATTGGCATCTACGAACTTGTGACGGACCTTCTTGCGTCCTACCGGCGTGCTGTATTGTTTCAACTATACAGAGAAAAGTGAGTATAATAGGATGGTCGACCAAAATTGTATGGCAAGGAATTAAAACCTTCCCGCTTTTCTCTGTGCCAGGTGAACATTACAGAATGTTGTCAAATATTGAGATCATGGCTGAGTAAGAATAATGTGCATTAATATATCTGATCTGTATTGAGAATCGTTACCAGGGCGCGCGTGCACCTGGGTCCTTATCAGGCGGTTCTGAAAGGATGGGTTATATGTGCTATTCCCAAAAGTTTAGGCACAAAGGTTGAAGTGCTATTCCTGGTCGAGTCGGAGCCGACCAAAAGCTAAGGCACACAGTAAGGTTGTCGGATTGCTAACCCAAGTCTAATTCAGACTAAAAATATAGGCAACAAAAGAAGATACGTGAGCTTATTATGATGTGATATCCTTGAAAACGCTACTCTGTTAAAAACGTTCTGTGATTCCTTTGCAAAGAGGCGGGAAGTTAGGACCGAGAAGCTGATGGAATCATAATTAGAAATTACCAGAGTAGCGTCATAATATTCATTGTTTCAACCTCAAACTAAGCCCACAATCTCTTCCATTCCTGAAAACGATGTATTTTGGATTAAATTAACCAATTGATCAATACAGATAGCGGGAAGATGATCACGCGATGTCCTAGTAGTACATGATTACGCGATGTCCCGGGAGTACGTGAATGTACATTAAACGGGACATCAGTCGCGGAAAGTACATTAAACAGGACATTAGTCGCGAGTAAAAGAGACCGAGAGTAATGATTAAACGGTATATATAATCTAATATATCGCTATTAAATTTCGAAGTTCAGGATTCGGTCGTTATGTTTTAAAAAACGATGTATAGATAGATCAAGGGTAGAAATGCCTTGTCGCAGCAGAGTGCTGGCGACTAAACGTACAGCGATCCAATACAGTCAGATATTCACACACGTTAACTTATATGTATTAATGTTTGTTTGTCTGTTTAAAGTCTCGTTTGTATTTGCACAATATGCCGACTGATATCGCGCCGAGCATTGAGACGAGTGCCGTTATACAGAGAATAACATTGAGGTGCAGTTCACGCGACAAACTAGGATAGTAATTTCCGCGGCCCACGGGAACGACCATTTGGGGAAGTATAGTTTTATCGTTTCAGTTTGTTTACGTTTCACATATGCACAGGCGCGTTCATTCGGTAACAAAACGCTGGTTTAGGTAAATTCCAGGCTATTGAGAGCTCGCGGAACTAGTATGCAGGATTGCAAAGCGTTATTTCCAAGGCGAATGACAACGCGTGAACGTCGCATGGGCTGATGACGTCATACAAAAGTGCGATATGAAACTATCATTGGGCGAACGGTAAGGTTTAATGTGCCCAAGGCCAAAGGTGCGTGAAATCCACTTGTAGTATATGTTTTATTTGTATATGTATGTGCGCGCTGCTATTGGAAAATGTTGAGTTGCGGTGGCGAGATGCGGGGTGCATTATCCCAGACCACCGGAGAAACGAGCCGAACATTGCATTGACGACACGTAACGTGCTACAGCCTCTGGAACCACTATTCGATTATAATATACGACGTCAACACAACAGCCTTCCCCGGTGAGTATGAAAATCATAAATATAGATGCTTTGATTGATTGATTGAAAACTTTATTAACAGATAGCAGAATGGGTACAATACAGTACAGCTCAATACACACAAATCGTTAAGGGGATGCAGACCAGAGAAAGACTTTTGTCTTGTTTACATCAGGGTCCCCCATTTTCAATTTATCAGGACATATTATGACATACATGACATACAGATAGTCAGTACTGCTACATCTGTACATTTATGACATACCAGATTTGCAAATTCAGTACTGTTTGTGATAAAAAAGGAGTCAAGAAAAGGGAGTCATTTGACGTAGAAACTGTACATACACAACTATCATCTCAGTTACAGTAAATTACAACTATCTCATATCACTTGAGTGTTTATGTTGCTTTAATTTACACATTATAAGTCACATAAAGCTAATTACAATGTCTGTTTCAGAATTATAATACATCTGTGGGCGTACCGGCCATACTGACCAATACGGAGAGTTAAACAAACACTCCCGGTTTCCAGTATATGGCAGTACAGGAATTGTAGTCCACATAAACAGCGTTAGATTAGGCTTTATAAGCTTTTAATGTTGAAAACTTGGGCACAAACAACATAGATCATGTTTAAAAGTAAGATGTTTAGGTTATATTCACTTGAGTTAATGTGTTTATCTAAAGAACCAATGAAAGATAACTAGCCCTTTCCATTGTAAGACATTTTTAAACATGATTCAAAATGTGTGGTTCCACATTCATATGATGCTTGTGTACATATGCGATATGATTGATAAATGATAACAATATATCATTACATCCTAGGATGGGATGGATGAAACCTAGCTGATGTTTTTGTTAAGCTCACAGACAATCAACAAAGAACCCACTCAAATGGTCTTAGAAGTGGAAAATTAACATGTGTTTTTATTTTCAGTCAGGCTCTGAGGCGAGATGCAGAAGCTATAGTTTTAAATAGGATTCTAATCAACACAACCCAGACAGTCAAAGCGTCACTAACATATTTTTGTGTTTGCAGGAAGCAGGCAGACAATCAGGAGAGGCAGACGGATTTGCCTCTGGATTGAATTGCAAAGCAGGGTTTAAAACACTCACTCAAACCAGCTGAGGACGATGTGGAGTTGAAAGACAATGCAAATAGCCAGTCTGACCACACCTATAGAGACTCAACTTAGTATCTCCACTTAGTATAGTAGGAAGTATCGCTTTAGATGCAGATTTTCTCTTTGTTACCACAAGACTCAGCCGAAGGTCGTGTGGAGCTGAGAGACAATCGATTGGCCATTTGGAACGGATCTGCATCCAAACACCCACATGTAAATTTCTTCAGAGTGGGCACTTGAGAGACAAAGCAATGCAAATGCCTGCACTCGTGACCACAGACTTGGTGGACTCACCTAGCGGTGGATGACAACAGAGAGCCACTTAATTAACATGAATTAGACACAGGTGATGAATTTGCAGTTATGAAAGGCTACCATATTTCCCATACTAACAGAATAACTAACCAGTTGTTTTCATCTCTCTCTTTTCAAGAAGGCACACAAATTAGAGATATGATGTCTGAATAACACCAAACAAAGTAGAAGTGCCTGATATGAAAGATCAATGATGAAAACAATTTAACAATACTATCCCCTCCTTCTATTCTCTGCTTAACCACTAACTCCTTGCAATTTCAAGTACTTTCCATGACTGCAAATTACCAACCACCAAAATTGAAGCACAATTATCTAAATATACAAGATATCAACAACATTGATCATTTAGCTGACACTTTTATCCAAAGCGACTCACAAGTTCTGTACGACAGGACATCAGGCAGGGCACACCTCTATCAGCTGAGTAACAATGGTCATCAAAGTGTTGAGTGCTACAGTGTAGGTTAGTTTATTAGGACAAATGAATGACAGTAAGGTTAGTTAGGGTTAGATGACAAAACAAATGATTGTTTTTCATGCAAAATTAACTGGCTACCTAGATTTTATGTTTTTTTCCCCATGCTAAATTATGACGAGCCACACTGAGACGTGAAGAACGCCAGAGAAGGCGTGGCGAGGTAAGTATCCTGAGGTACAGCCAACGCATCCTGAGGTAAGATCAAATTAAAATTGACATCACAGACTATGAAGAAAAATAGCTATTTTATCTGATTCAAGACTTTGGCCATTCATTTACAATTTTCTAAGGCAGTTTTTATCATCCTCAGATCACGAATTGGTGAGAGGACAGGACGAGGAACACAACCCAGCGACCTGAGCGACCCACGACAGCATACTACCACCAGGGACGCCGCCAAGGAGCTGCGGACACAACCAGGACGACGACAGCAACCGTGGGAGAGCTGCCATCCAACCCAGCCCACAGACATCCCCAAGAAAGTGGAGCAGGGGACCACGAAAGAGACTGACCAAGGAGACACTGACGAAGAGGAGATCAACCTTTGACGGCCTCCACCCCGGCACTGCAGACCACGGCAGACCAAACCCATCACCTGCAGATGGGAACCAAAGCCCCGACCATCAAGGTGGATTCCCATGACAAGATTGTCATCCGTGTGAGAGAGAGCGTCCTACAGACAGGCCACTACACCAGCAAACCCTCGCCCCTCTGGTACCACGATGACGGGGAGCGGGGGACCAACCACCACACAGCACGTTCAAGACCACCCTACCGCCATGTCTCAAGGCCTGATAAAGGTCAAGCGTGAGCACAGTGGCAGACATGTGGTGGTGATGGAGAGCAGCGCAGGCTCCAGGAAAAGAGTCTGCAAGACCACTATAGTTGACTGCTACAAGTGACCCTTGACAGGGAATGGACGGCGACCAGTGAATATTCCCGACTGCATCGTCAAGAAGAGACACATAGCAAATGAGACCTGTGGACCAAGAGACTTCTGAACACACATTGTCAAAATTGTTATGTATTTATTTACTTTTTACTGTCTTACTGCCACACGACAGGCTCACAGAAACATCAACTGAATGTACGATACGTTCAACACACAGCAGGTCACCACAGAAGGACACATCCCTGGCAGAGAACAGATGGTCAACAGCGACGCAGCAACTGTCAGATTCACAAACAAGAGCTGTTTCACAAAGTTCATATGTATCAAGAAAAT
Organism: Notolepis coatsorum; assembly: GCF_963971535.1. Taxonomy (NCBI): domain Eukaryota; kingdom Metazoa; phylum Chordata; class Actinopteri; order Aulopiformes; family Paralepididae; genus Notolepis; species Notolepis coatsorum. The sequence goes on along the minus strand of NC_140166.1, from coordinate 37,347,233 downwards.
TATGAACTAAGAATATGATGAAATACAACCAATAAGATTGCAATAACCAATTTATAATAACAATAAGGAATGATCACAGAGTCACATTGAAAATTATATTGTTAACAAGACAGAACCAGTTTATTGGTTTATTCCAAGACACCAAGTTTGTTTTGACCATTGATAGTATACACCACAGCAAAATACTAGAACAATGCATAACGATTATCATAATCACCTTTTATATCAGTTTTTTATACAAACCACTAGATTAACGGTTTAAAATGTTTTTGTACACATTAGCCACTAAGTTAATCCATTTTTGAACAGTTTCCCATAATCAATCATGTTAGTTTTATTAACCACTAGGTTAACGGTTGTTTAAATGTTTTTGTACACATTAGCCACTAAGTTAATGCTTATGTGTAAATCCTATTCCTAATAATTATGCACACGATTTTGTGTTTTCACCCTGTGCACTCTGACCACACAGAGACAGTGCATGTATTTAATTGGTTTATTAAGATGCCTGTATGCACAACCATCACATTAGCTCCCCTGAGTCACGACATGAACGACTGAAGGTATGCCAAGATATTTGCACAGCGATAGCCTCTAATGATTATGTTAATTGTTGTTTGATATCAGAGTTGAGGACCACTCATTGATATAGGTATTTTGAGCGATTAATAAAAGAAAAGGGTGATATCTATTCCCACATCTCTGATATCAAAATAACACAGACCGCAGTCCAGTCGATCATGTCATGAATCATGTATATAAATAATACTAGTTTAAACTATTAGGCCAACCAACAGAACACATTGGCCAACATTTTCATTATTTTAATTATTTTCTATTTTATTCATTATCTGATAACCGATGGATTACATCGGTCCCCACTTTTACCTGTTCCAAACAATCCTGGTATATTATACATTAATCTCACCCACATTATAAGAAAGAAAAGTGAGTATTGTGGTATAATATGTCCTCATGTAAATATGTTCCCCTTTACCTGTGCCCCCCCCCCCTCTCTGTGAAATAAGACACCCCCCTCCCCTGTGTCCCCCAAACCTGTACCCCCTCCCCCCCATCTGACCTATCAAATGGGACCACTCCCCCCCCCTGTTACCTATATAGATCTCCTCTTGAGATCTATCCGGGTCTTCTTACCTGGGTAAATTCAGCTGATCACCTGGGGGGAAGCCCTCAGCCATTCTCTCTATGTATTCTATCTGTTTGGTTAATAAACCTTTGTTATTATCCAAACCTCGGTTGACTGAGAAACATTCTTCTTCAGAATATCCCACACAACCAATGAAAATTTCTTCTGAATTGGGGAGAAAGCCAGTTTAACGACTCAAACATAAGACAGTGATGGGTTCTATAAGGACACCTCAATATAAATCTGCAAACACTATTATAATTAACATTTAAAGGATGGAGATTTGTTAGTGGGGTGTTTTGATAGACTATGTCTGCGTAATCCCTTATTGGAAGTACCAGCTGTATAATGATTATTTTCCTAACCTGAAGAGAAAAACAGTTAATAGAACGATACAATATTCTCAGGCTACAATTTGTTTTCTTCATCACAGCATCAATATGTTACTTGAAGGTGAGTTGAGAATCAAGCCAAAGACCCAGGTACTTATATTCATCGACATTGTCGAGAGGAGCATCATCTAAAAACTTAATCGACAACTGATTTGATATTTGCACCAGATTTGATCTAGTACCAAACAGCATACTATAGGACTTCTTCTTATTTAATAAAAGTTTGTTAATAGCTAACCATTTCTGGACAGCATCAAAATGAGTCTGTAAAGAGTACTGAATTTGTTGAATATCAGACTTAGAGGAATAAATCACTGTATCGTCAGCGTACAATTGAGTAAGACAGTCAGATGGTATCAGGGTGAGATCATTCACAAATATAGAAAATAATAATGGTCCTAAAGATGAACCTTGAGGAACACCTTTATCCATAATAAAAAAGTCAGACTGTTTACCCTGATATGATACACACTGGCGTCTATGGTGGAGATATGAATTGAACCAAAGTAAAGAATTATTAGAGACACCAATAGCACACAGTTTGTCAAGAAGAAGATAATGATCAACCAAATCAAAAGCCTTTGTGAGATCTATAGATATTGCACCAGTAACCATGTTATTGTCCATTGCTGAGTGAACATCATTGGTCAACTTCAGAAGGGCTGTAGTTGTGGAGTAGTATGGCCTGAAACCAGATTGGCATGGATGGTCAATAACATTCAGTCACGTATCTTGCACGTGACTCGACCAATAGCAGCTCTCTTTGTTGCAAGGATACGGCCATCCGGTGTCAACAAATTACATCCACAGAGTAACGCTACGGACGAAAATTTACAAAAAACACCTTCTAAAGTTCGCAAAAAAATTTCTAAACAATGTTATATGCATCTCATTTTACAAGATTTTACACAGACACGGTGGGATAGATATAGAAACTGCGTCGAACGGTGGCTTAACCTACCAGGCCAGAATCATACCATTACGGAGACATACAACATTGTTTAGAGATCGATTTGTGTCATAAATGTCATGATATATATATGATATAATGGGGACCCTGATGTAAACAAGACAAACGTCTTTCTCTGTGTGTATTGAGCCGTACTGTATTGTACCCATTCTGCAATCTGTTAATAAAGTTTTCAATCAATCAAGATGTGGATACACTATTTGATGCTCTGCTGAGAGACAGTTTAGCTGTGTTTTTGTTTACTAAACTAAAACTAGCATTCTAGTTTTCTTCAGATAAGATAAGATAAGATATTCCTTTATTGATCCCCTTGGGGAAATTCAGGCATCATAGCAGCATGGGGGGGGGGTACAGGTAGTAAAAACAAGCAGTGTAAACAATATAACAAGTCAATATAATTAACTAACGAACTGAAATATACAGTATTCACATAAGGTGCAGTATGCATAAGGTAGTGTTATTGTCCTTTTTAGGTTCCTAGTAGTTGTAGTTGGATGTCCTGCCCACCGTATATATTTTCTCCCCACCGTATGTATATTTTTTCTCCCACCCACCCACCCCCTCCTAATGTACAGTCTCATCCCCATCACATTTATATATTCTCTGTTAGGATCTATGGGTAACAGTACTGTATATTTGCATATCGTATATGTCAAAAATTTAACAGTACTATATACCTGTATGTCATGTATGTCCCTATGCCATAAATGTCATGATGTCATGTATGTTGTGTATGTCATAAATGTCACTATGAATTGAAAATGGGGGACCCTGATGTAAACAAGACAAACGTTTTTCTCTGGTCTGCATCCCCTTAACAATTGTGTGTATCGGGCGCCACAGTGGCGAACCACATATCGTGCTGAGTCGCGGCACGGCCGACCTGGGTTCGACTCCCGAACCCGTCGTTATTTGCCGAATGTCTTCCCCCCACTCTGTCTCCCGTTCCTCCTCTCTCTCTCTCTACTGGACTGCCCAGTAGAAAAAAGCGATAAACGCTAAAAAATAAATCTTAAAAAAAAAATTGTGTATTGAGCCGTACTTGTACCCATTCAGCAATCTGTTAAATAAAGTTTTCATTCATTCATGTCTGGCAGCAGTCCCTGCTCACTGTTGTGGAGCCTGATGGCCGCTGGTATGAAGGACTGACCGAGGCAGTTAGTTGAGTGTCAGGGGGTATGAGTCTGTGACTGAACGTGCTTCTCATCTGTATGCCATCTAGTTTTATTGTTTACAGTTGCAGCTCTGCTAGTTGTTAGCTTTCAGAACCAATGCTTGTGTTGTGTACCCTCACCTCTTCCTCCCCCCACACACACTAGGTCCTAGGTATCTGGAGAAAACTAGAATGCTAGTTATGTAAACAAAAACACAGCTAAACTGTCTCTCAGCATAGCATCAAATAGTAAATGTTTCATATTAATGTAGCTAGACTTAGGTGTCAGCACTTATTGGGATCTATTGGGGTTGTGACTTACAGTTCTCAGTTAAGGCAACTAAAATGTGAGACAAGAAGATGTTCCTGAGTGTCTGCAAAACTGCCATGTACAGATCTTTGTCAATGCCAAAACTGCAAATGTTTCTAAGGAAACGTTAGGTTATGACTATAACCAAGTTCTGTTAATTAGGGGTGACGCTCGGCAGGGCCGCCTGGGAGAAATGCAAGGCCCTGTGCGAGATTTAAACGCGAGCCCCCCCCCCCCCCCCCCCCCCCAAAAGGTATAAAAAAAATAAAAATAAAAAAAAATATATATATATATATCCCTTTTTTTTTTTTTTTTTTTTTTATACAGTCAACATATTCTTAAATAATAGCGCTGCCCGAGGCTGGGCATGATACAGTCAACATATAGCAAGAGAGAGAGCAAGAGAGAGCTCCCGTTCTACAGTCAATATACAGTGTACAGAGAGAGAGAGAGAGAGAGAGAGAGAGAGAGAGAGAGAGAGAGAGAGAGAGAGAGAGAGAGAGAGAGAGAGAGAGAGAGAGAGAGAGAGAGAGAGAGAGAGAGACACATTGGAAAGAAATTGAAATGCTATTTGGCCCTAAACAGAGAGTACACAGTGGCAGAATACCTGAGCACTGTGACTGAAGATCCTTGACTAGGTACAGACTCAGCGAGCACAGCCTAGCCATCGAGAAAGGCCGCCATAGGCAGACTGTGTGTGTTAAGGCCTCTACATGCTACAGCAACTTCAAAGCAACTGCACCACAACATCGACAAAGCAACAGTGTTTTAGACACTCTGCCTTTATGGTTCTGCAACATCGACGCGCAAAGTTAGTTTAACTAAAGTTAGTTTAGGTTCGTGTTAACGTTAGATAATGTACAAAATAAACGTATTTCCGGTGCTTTTAGACGTCGCTCTTTTATTTTGAAATCCCCCGACCGGAAGTATTTGTGATGTATTCTGCTTGTGTAACTTTAGGTTAGTTTTAACGTTAGCTGGCAGCTACAGGCACTCGAGGTCGAGGAAGAGCTGCTGAATTTAATCGGCAGGAGGAGAGAGAGCTCGTCAAAGCTGGATATATCCCTGTGGCTGTGGTTGTAGGCACGAAAATGCAGCTCGAACTACCTGTTATTATATTAAATTAATATACAACTTGTCCGTGTCCAGTCCTTTCGAACTGCCCCACCGTCCGTTCATTGTAAACAATGATGCATGTAATTATATTAACGTTACTGTGTGTTGTTGTAGCTATGTTAATAAATTCTGAATGGCATTAACGTTAGTTGGGTATGATAGAGCATTGAATAGCATCAAGTTCAATGCTAGCTGGCTGGCTACAACAATGGAGGATGGTATTCTCTGCGGGACCAATATTATTATTCCATTCGCTAACCAACCAATCACTGCTACACAATATCAACGCAACGGTTGTTTAGGTTAGATTTGGGTGAAAGGTACGCAACATCCTCACAACACAGTCTACAAGACCCTCTAAAACAACCGCGCTGAAATCGCGCTGATGTTGTGTTGAAGTTGCTTTGAAGTTGCTGTAGCATGTAGAGGCCTTTAGAAAGAGAGAGAGAGAGAGAGCATGTGTGTTTGTCGTGTGTGTGTGTGTTAGAGAGAGAGCATGTATGAGAGAGATAAGCAAAGATGAGCCCCTAAAGGATATTCAACTTTTAATGGAAGAACAAAACAGAAGGAAAAGATAACTTCACAAAGGCAACATGAATATACATAGATCCAAAAGGACAAAGATCAACACTTAAATCCAAAGAGAAGAGGGTCTATACCAGAGAAAACAAAGCAGCAAGGAGCCAATGGCCGACATCAGCTAAATAGGCTAGCCAGGTACTGACACCAGGCCACACACAGCTTTGGCCAACGGCCCAACGCTACCCAAGCTACACAAACGACCAAGACAATTCACACACAGCACATGTTGTATCTCCAAATGTTGTGAAGTAACATATGTTTTGCCTGGAAAAAAACATCGTTATTAACAAAACATTCGGGAGGGGAAGGAAGGAAGAGTGGGGTAATGTCATGACATTTTCATTCATCTTACCTGCACCAAGGAACGCAGGGCGAAAGGCCGCAACACAGGTCTCCACGTTGACGAAAGGCCTCTCGCTGGCGGGACAAAAAGAAGCTATGGCCGGAGCCTTGTCATGGTGCAGGCCCGACTACATCTTCTGTCAAAGATGATGTCGTAGTCAGAGTGCCAGAACCCCCTGCTATTCTCACGGCTAATGTCAATGGTCGTAGCACAAGCTAACAGCTAACTCTAGGCTAACTGATAGCATCAAACTAACGTTCCCAGCCGAGCGCAGCCGGCAGCTAACGTCGTAGCTAAACAGCTAACTGGCTAACAGTTAGCTCAACCCGGCTATCGCTAACCATTAGCTAACGCAGAAGCAAGCTATGCGGCTACCACTGAAAAACTGTACAACGTGAGAAAAGCAATACAGGTGCTGACACCAGGCCACACACCGTTAGCTACTAGTACTACAACAGCTAGTCGGCCAGTTTGGCTCCAGAGAGAGAGAGAGAGAGAGAGAGAGATATCCACGGCGGGAATAGAATAGAGTGCATTAAAAACTCACCAAACGTCCAAGAGGATGGAGACAACCGCGTGGAGTTGACGAAGTTCATCTGCCGAACGACCATCCTCTTCATCTTGGCTGCACACGCTGTCTCTAGGTTAGCTAATGCTAGTTAGCCTTTAGCTAAGCTAGCTACTAGCCGACATCATCATGGCTATATCCCGACTGAACCACACTTAATATTATAACGTAGCTAAAGCTAACTAGCTGTCCCTGTCTTTAGCCGGGATGGCTAGCCTGACTGAACTGTCTAACATGCAACAACTTTCATCTTCAGTCCATCTGCCGAACGATGTCCTCTTCATCTTGGCTGGCATAACCTCCAATGCTGCACGCACGAAATAGTCAGACGCTAGTGATGGGTCGGTCATGAGCGACTCGTTCATAAGAGCCGATTCATTGCCGTGAGCGTGAGTCGAATCGCTCACGTCTGGCAATGAGTCGGTTCACGCCCCCCCCCCCCCACACACAGACACACACAATGAACTCAACAGACGCTACCTGGCTGTAACCCCTCCCCTCATTGAAACCAATTCTGCTGCCTGCAGAGCCTCAGAGCCAGGAACGTGTCTAATGTGAAATATATAAGCATATAAGCAAAACTAGATTTTAGGTCTGTGATGAAAAAGGGCCTCGCGGGAAGGGGGGCCTCGCAAAAAAAATAATAAAAAAATAAAATAAAATAATAAAAAAAATAAAAAAAAATTGTGCGAGGCCCCCCTTCCCGCGAGGCCCTGTGCGATCGCACTGCTCGCACACCCCCTGAGGCGGCCCTGACGCTCGGCATCACTCATGCACTCCCTCGTGTACGTGCACGCGCACTGAATAAATTCCACAAATGTACCTTTAATACCAGTATTTGTCTGACCACACCCCTCGTTAGCTTACCTTCATAAGCAGGTGTGTGGTCACCTGCTCTCCTCCTTCCCAAGCTTTCACCACAAGGTGAGGTCAAGGGCTGCAGCGGCGTCGGATGCCGAGCGTCACCCCTAATTAACGTTCTGTATCATTAGGGGATCCGCTCGGCATCACTCATGCACATAGGGAGGCCGAGCGGAGCCACCGGCCGACAAATACACCCCGCTGAAGGCCCCCCACGACCATCAGAACAGGGAGGGCCGAGCCCCCCCGACCCCCCCTAATGGAGGGCACCACCCCTATTAGAGGTTTCCCGGGAGGGCGACGGACCCGACCGTGCGAAGAGGCACTCAAGCAACTCAACGCACAGGGTGAGCAGCCGTGGCCTGACCCCACGACTACACACACGCACAACCCGCATGCCACCCGGGAACGAACGGAGGGAACAACCTCGTTACTGCTCCCAGAAACACGGGGTCAAGGGCAAACCCAACCCCGTGGCAAGGCCGTAGCAGCGGAGCGCGAAGGAAGGCCCAGACCTACCAAAGGGACTGGACCCCCTGGAACGGGGGCCCGGAGAAGTCCATGATGCCAGCATCAAGACCCCACCAGGTGGGCACTTAGTGACCCCGCCCCCCACATCGTCAGCGTATTCGAACAAAGTCCCCTCAGCCGAGCGGGCCCTGTCCCCCCAATAGTACACCACCTGGCACACTGACCCTGCAGAACAGGCAGTCAGCATGGCCGTAAGCACACAAAAAGGTAAACCAACGGAAGCAGGCAGCGCACCGGGGAAAACCAGGCAACAGGCTGTTAACCCGAGCCTGGAGACTGCGGACGAGACAGGCGCCAGAGGGGACAGCTGAACACAGCCGCACCGGCGGAAGGGGCGCATGCTGGCGTTGTTGCATGACCAAGCCTCCATTTAAAAACCCCCACCCAGAGGGGTTGAGGCAGAGAAGGCTGACACGATTGGCAGACGTCATGAACGTGCAGGGGCACCCTCAACCGGTTAACCCGGGAGTTGACACTGCTCCAACACACCAGAGAACCAACCACCTAGTTGTTACCCTATGCGGTGGTTGGTCCCATAACCCCTCAGGAAAAAACTCCAAAACATACCTGCGGCACTACCGCAGTACCCGTGTTCCAGTTTCCAACAGGGTTATCCCGGGCCTACGGGTCAACGAAAACATTACTTCGGACCGGGCCCGGTGATACGGGGAGCACAGGGTCCCCCGAGGAGGTCAAAGACCACTCCAACAGGCCCCTCTTCGCCATGCGTAAGAGAAGAGCGCAAGAATGGAAAACCAGCCCCAACACCCCGTACTTGGTATTCCCAGGAGGTCACCCAACCAAGTACTAACCAAGACCAACCTGCGTGGCGGCCGAGATCCGACGAGATCGGGCGTGTACAGGTTGGCACGGCCGTAAGCCATTACGACAGTGTAGAATACAATGCACCCAACAAGGGTTCCATAGCGCTTAACCCTGCGACACCCGGACCGACCTAGCATTTTTCCCCCTGAAAAAAGCCCAAGTCCCTCAGGGTACCAGAACAGCAGATCTGCATCCCCGGCGGACAACGGGTTTAACTGATCCGGACCAGCGTGACCAGAACCAGTCCCATGCCCTAACCACGCCGACATGCCAACTCCAGGAGAAGGGGCAGATATGCGCGTTGATCTTAAACATAAAAAGAAGGCGCCACCCCAGGGCGTGAGACCCTTCTACATATGTCCAGATCAATTCCGTTATCATCCCCTGATATGAACGAGAACCCGTCGACAACCACACAGGTCGTCGGAAGAGGAAAACCCCCATCCCAATTGCTTTATAAAAACGCTGTTTTAACCCCAAGCAACCAAGGCGTGCCAGTCAGTTGCCTAATGTCCAGCAGAACATCCTGAGCTAGCACTATGTGTGCGTCGGGCATATCCACATCAATAATAGGCTATGTAGACCATCTTATTGAATCCCCAAGGCGCCCAGGGGAACGACAAGAGGGGCGGGATGCAACCAACTCCATGAATGAATGAATGAAAACTTTATTCAACAGATTGCAGAATGGGTACAATACAGTACGGCTCAATACACACAATTGTTAAGGGGATGCAGACCTGAGAAAGACGTTAGTCTTGTTTCCATCAGGGTCCCCCATTTCCAATTCATATAGATTCATCCAACTCTTTATAATAATAAAGAAGAAGCATCACCCGTATGAACCCAACTGCACAGCTGGGAGTAAAAAAACGTTTACATGTTTTTACATCCAGTCACTCCTTTAGTCAAAGAGTAAAGACCCAACTTTCCCAGAAACCTTCCCACATGAGTCGTAGTCATGAAAAAGACATGTCAACTGTGAGTCACGTGACCAACTGACTCAAGTTTACACATAAATCGAGCGTAGCAGACCCGTAAGCCCTACGCTCTAACTCGACACCTTAACACTCTTTAACTCACGGAAGGCGTCGCCATAGCAACATTGCTATGACGGGGGAAACCCTGTACACGGCTCCTGTTTGTAATAGGAGTCGGCAGGACAACCCTCCCCCCCCCCCCCCCTCCCTGCCAAGACGTTCCAACGGCTCGGCCCTGACTGGCTCAGCAGAATGAGATAAAATCTCCTAAACCAACCAAGTGGGAAGGAGGGGTTTATTCGACACCCCCTCACAAAAAACCCTTCTTTCCCTACACACAATAACAACTGTAGCATTTTGAAACCTCCGGTAGAATGCTAATGTATAGCGTAAGCTAATACAATGCCCGCTACCCACAAAATGTGAACAGGATTTACAACAAAACAAGTCGTATGTGTGTGAATCCTACACCCGTTGTCTATGTCGTACATAGCAAACGCTGACCGAGAGTAACGGCTAGGCCGTGGAACGTGTGTGTACGAGTATTACTGCAACTAACACAACAGCGTTGTGGAACACATACTTTGTTTAAGCAATGGAATACCACCAGTTTCTACCTGCATGTGGAGCGTCAGGCTAATAGAACCTCCTACGACTGAGTGTATGCTTGCAGACCTTGCTTAATCTCGTAACACAACATGACTCATCTCTCAACGTAATAGTGCAGATTCACATTTACGCAACCCCATCATATGATTTGTTGAAGAAACACACAGTTTGTTTGGCCAAAAACATAGTTCCCCTTATATCGGGGAACTTTTTATTTTACATGGCACAAAACACAATCATAAGGGGCCGGGGAGGGTGTAGAGGAGAGGGGACACAGAGGGAAAAAGTCACTTTTAGCGGCGTCTGCCACCTCGCGCCGCTCGAGTCTTGCCACCCCGAGGAGCCCCGGAGGGACGGTAGTTAACTGTCTGCTGGTCTCGACGTTCCCTACCGTCTCCTCCGGTCGTGGATGGGTCGGCAGTTGCAGAAGCGCCGTCTCTTCTCCTGGCCTTCTTGGAGGGGCCAGCAGCGGCGGTAGAGGCAGTGGTAGGCACGGCGGAGGAAGCTCGACGTCGTGGAAACCTTCTGACTCCACCGGCAAGGACGGGAGGCGGAAAATGGGGTTGAAGAACGGATCTCTCCTCTGCCATCTCTCTGCACGTTGAGGTCATCAGCCGCAGGGCCTTCCCGAACAGTCCAGCATCGGAGAGGTTGGCCGTCAGAAGAGGGGTTCTCTTCTTCTCCGGCACTCGAGCCTGCTCCAGCCAAAGGTGGCGCTGGATCAGGGTGGCCAGGGCGCGCACTTTCCCCGATGCTATGGCCAGCACCTGGGTAAGGTGCAGGACAGCTCCTGCCGCCTGGGTGATCTGATCGCATTTTACCTCGGTCAGATCCATGCCGCCCGTCATTATCCCCGATACAAATCTAGCTAGGTGGGCGATGTTAGAAGCCGCAGCCAGCGATTGTGTACCAGCGATAAATGACTGGTCACCCCAATATGCCAATCGCCTAGCGATCTTCCATGGAGAACCGGCTTGCATAATGGTTCCCACACCACATCCAGACAGAGGAGAGCGGCCATCGGACTATCAAGCCATGGCACACCCTCTCTCATACCTTTGACCAACCCCGACACCCGCGTAACTGGTACGTAGGCGGGGGCAAGTCCCATGATGTTAGAAACTGCCTGACCCTGACGAACATAGGCCCCCATTGAGGGGAAAAATGGGTAGACAACATCCACCCCTCTCACCGGGCGACGCTGCCAGATATGACCTATGAGATCGTCAGGGACAGGAGCAGGCAATGGCAGCGGCAGCGGCACGCCGTTTGCAGCGGCGGCTACCGCCATGAGCTTGGGAAACAAAGCCCGCAGTTCCCCCTGCTGACCTTCCTCCACCGAACCCGCATCCCTCACATGCAGCAGGCTTCGACTCATTGAGGAGCCACAGTCTGATGTGGCTGATAGCAGGGCATCCTGCTGATGAGGCCGAGGTGGTTCCCCGGCATCTTCGAACAAGGCCTCCCAAGGAGCCATTTCTCCCCCCTCCGGTGTTTCCTGGATAGGAGGGATACTCGCCTCCACAGGACCTTCAAACAAGAATCCGTCCGACTCTTCCATGAAGTCCTCAGTTTCCATCGGACATCCAGAGTCGGACGCATCCTCGCTGGTCTCCAGCAATTCCCCAAACCCAGGCCGTTCGCGCCTGCATGCCACCATCTTGCGACGTGAACGGGCAGACGCGAAAAGTTTGCGTCGCAAATCCTCCGGACCCAAAACAACCGACCGTTCAACAACGGACGATTCCCTGGAACCAGAGTCGAGATCAGGCCATCGCCGGAGCGACGGCACCGAAGCCTCGGCTCCTCGGAGAGGCAAACTACCCATCGGCTGCCTCCTGGGCTGGGTCGGCAACCATGAAAGTGGCAGCAGCCCCGCACCAAAACGCACGACGGAGGCGGGAATGGAGAACCGCTGGTGAAGAGTAGGTCTACTCTCCGAAGAAGACATTATGACTTAGCTTTTTCCTTTGAACAGATATGAGAGAAGAAAAAACTAAGCACAATGTAAACTCGTCACAACTCTTTTCAACTAACAACACGTCAAGTGGGGTACTACCGAGGCACTTCCTTGTGGTGAAAGCGAGAAGGAGGAGAGCAGGTGACCACACACCTGCTTATGAAGGTAAGCTAACGAGGGGTGTGGTCAGACGAATACTGGTATTAAAGGTACATTTGTGGAATGTATTCAGTGCGCGTGCACGTACGCGAGGGAGTGCATGAGTGATGCCGAGCGGATCCCCTAATGATACAGAACTGAGGGTATATGGCTACCAGGGGTGTAAAAAGTACCCAGAAATTATACTTAAGTGAAAGTATGGGTACCCTCTCAAAATCTGACTCAAGTAAAAGTCTAAGTATCTGGCTAAAGACACACTTGAGTGAAAGTCAAAAAGTCCTACTTTTAAATGTACTTAAGTACTAAAAAGTTAAAGAACATTTTTTTTGAAAGGGATAGACCAGGGCCCTCATGCATCAACGTGGACGTAGAACTTGACCTACTTCCACACGTAAGCACGGAATGTAGAACTAGCGCACGCACAGGGAAGTCGGCATTCATCACACGTGCGTACGCAGGCTCTATGGTCCTCCGTGTTGATGAATACCACTTTGTTCTACCGTCAATGCTCGTGCATGATTATCCATATATGGTCATGAAAATGAGGAAACACCCCCCATGGGATGTGAAATAATGGACGGACCCGAGCGGGACAAACTCCACGGAGAATTCACTGCTGTCGAACCAAGAAGACACTATCGCGTATTGTGGGATAAATAAAAGGCGGACTTGTAAACGGTGATGTCAGATATCAACGGCTCCCTAAGACCATTGCTGCAATTCTGCCTGGACAGCTCAAAATACTAATAAAGACCGTTCGTTGACCACTGTTTGGCGTTGGTTGTGTGTCATTATAACCGTGCTGTAATATGAATGCCTTTATTAGTTGTGTTCGATTGGCTATATGATTTTTAGATGCATCTATTTTGTTGTCGGCTAATAAAGACCGCGCTGGAATATGACTGCCTTTTCCCGTGTTGTTTGATTAATACCCCAGGGATTAAAGTTCTCCTCAATTTGATTCCAAATCGCGATGGATCCCCCGTCAATGTTCTACCTGCTGCATATGATTTCTAGAGGCATACTACAATCTATTTTGATGTCAGTATTGGGTAGCCTATATAAACAATATAATACGAGAGCATATACAAGAACAATGAATCTCACTGCATGTATGATAGCCTGCCTTTCAATACATGAACTTGAATTCCATCATGTTTGTGTGCGGGACTCACAAGGCTGTTGTCGCAATGGGTGGTACCGGTGTACAGTAATAATAACAGTCCACACAATATCACGATCCATGCCATAGCCTATGTTCTATTAGGACATGATCTGTGACGACAAATGTTCTAGAATGTTTGATTAAGATATCATACTCTGACAGCATGCCTATGAGCAACAAAAACGCGAACTTGAATCCCATCATATACATAGTCCGTCCACTATAGTGTCATTGCAATGCGTTGTCTATTCTTTCTTATACAGTAAAAAGGGGGAAGAACACTATATTCATATGCCTTGTATTCTGCTTACAGCTTCGAAGTTCCACTTGTTTCGTTTAACGTAAAGCCTTTTAAATATAATCAAAACGTTCCCGTGTTTCTGCGGTCTGCGCAGAATAATAACGAGTTGAGCTTTATGATTTATGATGAATTGGAAATGGGGGACCCTGATGTAAACATGACGGAAGTTGGTCTGCATCCCCAATTAACAATTGTATGTACTGAGCTGTACTGTACTGTACCCATTCTGCAATCTGTTAATAAACTTTTCAATCAATCAATCAATCAAGCTACGCGGAGCGCAGTCAGTCAGTAGCCTACACCCCGTATATTCCGATAACGCTATATAAACCATGCTGCATTCATTCTGAGAGAAAGATCTATTATTCCAAATGCTATTTATAGGGTTTTGACCATAATTACACTACTGTTGCTATTTTACAATGAACTATAATGAACTACGGTTCGTACAGAACGTGCCAGTGTTATTATGCACAGAAGCTCATTTCCTTGTTGTAATAATATATTCTACCACTGGGCGCTAGGTACGCCAGGTCTGACCTGTGCGTAGATGTACGCACGAAGTCAAGTTCAAGTTGAAGTTGATGAATCCCACTCTTTGCTTAGAAATGATCGTACGCACAGGGTAAGCACAGATCTGTGCGTAGAACACGTTGATGCATGAGGGCCCAGGGGTCTCAAACTCATTCCATCGTGGGCCAAGTTTTCATTGCACCAGGTGAGTTAGTTGAAGAGGTGAGCCAATTAGTGAAATCATCAGCTGGTGTTTAGGCAAGGCTGGAATGAAACCAATCATACACTCTGCCCACAATGGAATGTGTTCTGCGATAGACAATGCTGAAATGAAAAAACAGAGGACAATTTTTTTTGCATTAAAATTATTTAATGCACTTCTCCATTGAAGGTAAACTAACATGGACGGTGCAGTAGTATTTTGTAACCATAGATAGACACATGTTGCCTGAAACTAATGTGTTATATTTAGAGAAAACAGCTGCACTAGTCAGTCAACCAAATACATTCTTCTGGTGATTAAATTACTCTGCCCTTTTGCCCTGTCTCACTAAAATAGATAGGGTTATTTACTAATGCAAGAACCCTCACAAAAGGTTGGGTGTCGGGCCACTCAACAGCCGGCTGTAAACGATAAAGAACTGTTTGAATAAGCCCTTCGGGGGTTCTAGAACAAAAGAGCCACCTGGGTTCGTCAGGGTGGAGGACAGGAAGGAGTTCAGATAAGCCTTAGTTAAACACATGAGACCACCATTTGGTCTCCTAGTAAGTAATAAGTAATAAACACATGAGACCACCATTTGGTCTCCTAGTCCCACATAGAAAAGAATAAAGAGGTTAAAGAAATAAGTAAGACCGTTTAAAGTTGAGTTAAAATAACTTAAAGGTGTCTTACTGAGTTAGGAGATTTACCCTCAATGTGAAATAACTGCAAATGCCTGTTATATTGTGGTAACAATCCTGAGTCGAATGATATGAAATATGCAATGTTTATGAGTCTCATTTAGCATCAAGATAAACTGTTCAATTATGATATCTATGTGTTTAGGTAATCAATCTCAATTCGAATATATATATCTTAAGTTCAATAACTAAAATATTATGTTAGAGATGGTGTTTGTTCTTTGGTTGAAAAACAAGGGAAATAAGAGGGTGGGCCCTCCTCCGTTTTCAAATATTCGGTGCCGGCCTGGGATTGGAGGAACACATCTGGTGATGTCACTCTGGTGACATCACGAGAGACTCCAGGCTTTTGATATAAGAGGGGGTGTTGTGACGGTGGGAGGATCACTCTGACACGAAACCACAAGGACAACACCCCTCCTTTTTTCACACGGCAGACGACGCGGCAGAGGAGACTCATGAGACAAAGAACTTTTTGGAGGGAGAATAGACTTCTTTGTTCATCAGCCAGAGAACAAAGCCCATCACCAACTTATCAAACTATCATTATTTAATCTGTTTTCTTAGTAAGGACGAGCGGCATAGTGCTCCGGTACCTTGAATCTTTTATAGTATACACTGTTCTTTATTGTAATTTGTATACACTCTTAACTTTGTTTAAACAGCTGTCAGTACACCTTCTCCTCCATTTCTCCTGCTGCTCCGCTGGTCGTCAAACAAAGGTCCTAGCTGGAAATATACGTAGGTTGTAACATGTTAGTGCAGAGACAGCCGTTTCTGTTTCAATTCGACGAATCGTGCTCTCTGCATTTAATATCGACCGAACTAAATGAAGATTATGCCCGCATTAGGGTGTATTTTGAATAGATCAAGACGACGAGGGGGTTGTCTACAAATTGAGTTTGTGGATTACAGAAGCCCCAAAGTCGAGGGAGATACTTTTTTAGTGCGTGATACTCCGGAACATATTACGAGGCACGTCCGCCGTGATAACCGGCGAACAATAGTACTTGGTAGCAATTCGGTTGAAAGACTGGTATAGTACTTGGTAGCGATTGGGTTGAAAGACTGGTTGTAATCTTAAACATTCAGTATAGTTAAAGTGAACGATTGCACTTGATCTAGTTTTTAATAGTCGCGCGGAAGTTATTGAATAAAGTAAAACGAAATGTGAATTTTTTTAAATGGCCGCGCGGACGTTCTGATAACAATAGCAAGAGGTCAAAATCTGAATGGATGTTTGTGTTTTTATTTGTGGTTAGGTGTGGCAATATTATGTATGTTTGAATGATGGCTAGGGTTAGGAATGATTGACGAAACGTAAGAGCTTATTGTTGTATTATTATGAAATTTTAATGACCAACAGCCGTGGGGAAATGTAATAGTTGAACGCCGGTTTTTCGAGGGCCGTTGGAACACAGCAGCAGTTAGCTGCTACATTAGCCTAGGGGGCGACCGGGGGATACTAGTGACGAAGCGGCGTAGTTTCGAGTGTATGTGGTCGATCGGTAGTATCATGGGACTACGGGGATGTGTAAAGCACTTTAAAATGTTCAAATTCGACGCGGATAAAGTAATTGTTTAATGTATTAAGGGATCGAATGGAGTGAAAGTTTGACCCGGAAGTCGTCCTGGGCACTGCGGAAACGAAGGCGGTGGGGTCAAGCTAGTGTTATGAGAGGGCCTGTGTGATGTAATGTTTTTATTTTTTGATTAAATCTGTACACTGGCGTTTTGAGAGGATTAGAGTTCTGTTGTAAGGGGAAGTGGTGTTGCGTTAACATTGCGAGGTGTCGGCCCGCGCGGCGAAACGGGACAATGGGCCGTTGGGGAACGTTATTATGGTGTCGTGGGTGAAGCTAAGCTAATGCTAACTAGCCGCGCTAAAGGAGCTAATGTTGCTAAGCGGTCGCCGATTGTGACGTCATAGGGGTGCGTGGAGCGGTGGACGGGCTGGCTACCTGCGCTGGGCTAAAGCTAACGAAGCTATTATGCTAAGCTACCTGTGCTAACGACATAGCATGACGAGGTCCTTGGGAAGTCTCGCGATGCGCGGCCGTTTTAGGTGGAGCGCCGTGGTAGCCATTTTAGACGGGGCAAGGGGTAATGATTATAAGGGATTATTATTTTCAAAGCGATGTGGTTGGAACTGCACTAGGGGGCGGTGGAGGCATATTTAGACTCCCGTCCTAAGCAGATACAGGAAGCGTTTAGCTGGTGCAGTTATGTCGTGTGTGGCTGTGTTACATTGAAAGAATGGTTGAAAATATGTCCCTCTTTTAGAACCCCCCCCCCTCTCTCTCCCTCTCTCCATCTCCCTCCACACCCCACTCCTCTCTCTCTCTCTCCCTCTCTCTCTCTCCCTCTCTCTCTCCATCTCTCCATCTCCCTCCACACCACCCCTCCTCTCCCTCTCTCTCCATTTCTCTCTCTTCTCTCCCTAACCCCCCCCCTCTCTCCCTCTTTCCCTCTCTCTCCACACCCCCCCTCCTCTCTCTCTCTCTCCCTCTCTCTCTCTCCCTCTCTCTCTCCATCTCTCCATCTCCCTCCACACCCCCCCTCCTCTCCCTCTCTCTCCCTAACCCCCCCCCTCTCTCCCTCTTTCCCTCTTTCTCTCCACACCCCCCCTCCTCTCCCTCTCTCCCTCCCTCTCTCTCCCTCTCCACACCCCCCCTCTCTCTCTCTTTTCTCTCTCTCTCCCTGTCCTCCTCCACCTCTCTTCCATTCTCTCTTCCCCCCTCGCCCCCCCACCACTCTCTCTCGCTATATGAGTGTGTATTTGCTGGGGCTTGTGGGTTAGAGCGTGTGAGGGAACCACCTTTATGGTTAGGTGGGCCTGGTGACCCATGCGGGGTGTGTGTGCAGCTGGGGTAGGCTGGGTCAGGTGTGCGAGTTTACGATGGTATGAGCTCACTCTCTCTTTCTCTCCCTTCCTCTCTCTCTCCCTCCCCCTCACTCCCCACGTCTCTCTCTCTCTCTCCCTACCCCCCTCCTCCTCTCCCTCTCCCCCCCTCAAACCCCCCCTCTCTCTTCCCCCCCTCCTCTATCTCTCTCTCCCCTCCTCCCCCTCTCCCTCTCTCCCCTCCGCTCTCCCTTCCCCTCTCACCCCACCTGTCTCTCCCTCCCCCTCTCCCTCTCTCCCCTCCGCTCTCCTTTCCCCTCTCACCCCACCTGTCTTTCCCTCCCTCACCCTCTCCCTCTCTCCCCTCCGCCCTCCCTTCCCCTCGCTCCCCACCTGTCACTCTCTCTCTCTCTTCCTCTCTCTCTCCCTCCCCCTCACTCCCCACATCTCTCCCTATTTCTCCCTCTCTCTCCCCTCCCCACCCCCTCAATCTCTCTCCCACTCTCTCTTTCTCTCTATGGGACAGTTTGATGCTCCCGTCCTGGTTGGGAGGTCATTCTTTAAGAGTGGGGTCATTTGACGAGAGGGTTGGCCGTTTATGCGGCACAGGCTATATTGTATTTAGTGTAGTTTCGGCCAATGGGGTGTATTAAGTGCCCACGCTAGGTCTTAGGTCAGATCGATAACTTCATAACTCATTGGTCTGCTCATCTTGACATCAAACAGCGTCCTGCGAAGTGGTTGACATGCAGAACCAAATGAGTCTACAAACTGTCGTTGTTACTCACTGACCGACAAGATATAGCGAATGCACTGTTCCGACCCCACCCAGTCATCGACCTTAGGTCGAGTGATTGGGGTTGCGGAATCTTTTTATTTTATTTGCACCGGGAAGGACTCTTTTTATTCAGATGAGGTCCATTTCCCTTATCCGTTACACGTATTATCACTGTATGGCTTTACTTGATAATCCCATTATACAGAACCCACTTTTAATCTATATACATATATATATTTCTCTCTTTAGGTCTCCGTCTGGATAAAGCCACACTTCTAAAGTTTTTACATCATAAATCAGGAACATTACGGGACCGTGTGGTTGCCGACTGGTTAAAGGCACACTTCTAAAGTTTTTACATCATAAATCAGGAACATTACGAAGCAATGGGTAAAGTTACAATGCAAAAACATTTCAATGCTTACCCGTCGTCTTTCAGTTAGAAGAATGGATGCAAAAAGGTGTGTTCAAAAAGAAGGGTGTTTTATTTT
This sequence comes from Notolepis coatsorum, assembly GCF_963971535.1. Lineage (NCBI taxonomy): Eukaryota > Metazoa > Chordata > Actinopteri > Aulopiformes > Paralepididae > Notolepis > Notolepis coatsorum. Next base: position 37,327,734 of record NC_140166.1, on the reverse strand, counting down.
TTAAAAGTACAAGATTACATTAAAGGCACAGTTTCATGTTTATAAGTACAAAGGTTTCTGCTCACAATATATCAGAACTCAGTCATCTCCATAAAATCTCTCAAAATCTGGCCTCTCGAAGGAGGAACAGTCATTTTTATATTGATCCTGTATCATATTTCGATTGGTCTAACAACAGTGTCATTGTCACAGGGATGTCATTTCACTAGCCAACCAACGTACAATACGTAGTAAGGATGGACTCCCCTCCTTCTTTTACTTGCGTTACCTTCAGTTACCTAGTTTTTTAAGTATGAGAAAGTCCCTCCACTTTTCATCTTTATTCAGAACAAACAAAGGGTTAACCTGGCCACCAGGCAGTACCGGGCGAGGCCATCTATGAGAATTCTCATCCAGACTCCTCAGAGTTTATAGCAGAGAATCTTCAGAGATGCCCTCCTCCAGTAAACACAGTTTACACAATATATAGTATTATTCTCTACTGACAGTTCATTTTAAGCATGACATTATGAAACATATAATTAATGCAGCAGAAATGTATACACCTCTTACACCAACATTTCTGACTGTAGCAAAACATTTAACATTTAATTGTTATATAGTTTTAAGATTATCTCTATAGTTTTAAGACTCTGTATAAGTTTATAACACAGGTGGCGCTTGTTGATTTGTGGCACACATAACGTGTGTCTTCTCTAAACTTTCACAGCCTCCGCCTTTATCTCCCTGGGGCCCCTCGCTTCAGCCACGTTATCAGCAAAAAGCAGCCGGACCAGTAAGTAACAGGTAGTAAAAGATGCAGGCAGGCTAGGCCTTCTGTGCTCTGTGCTCTCATGGCATGCTCTCATGGCAGAGGCAGAGGCCTCCCCCCCTCTTTCAGTTACCTCCCTGCACAAACAGAACAGGCAATTCATTCTTCACGCAGAAGAGGTTAGGTTCACACAATCACTGTCTTCCAACCAGAGTTTAGTTTTAAAGTGTATAAAGAATATACAGGTCATATACATAGCTCCAATCATATATAATAAACATAAGAATATTATACAAAGTGTCACTCGTTTACACATAACGTGTTTCCTTTCTGACGGGGCATTACCAGCCAGAATACATATCACATCTAGACACCTATAGTAACATATGCCTAGATGATAGCAAATATATACAATAAACCTTTTGTATTGATTCCATTGACTCCACTCTCCAAGATCACACAAGATATTGTAGTGTACACAAGTTACGGTTCCAGAGTCCACAGTTCTCACAGTTTTTTTCACAAGTGGGAGGAAGAATCTACAGACATTCCTCATAATCATATATAAGAACAGGATGTCATACTAACCAGTGTCACTTAGTTGGCTGTGACACTTTACAGGGTGTTAATCTCTCTTAAAGTCCTCTCTCTCTCCCTCTCTCCCTCTCTCCTTCACTCACCCCCCTTATCTCTCTCTCTCTCCCCACCCCCCCCTCAACCCCCCTCTCTCTCCCTCCCTACCATTCCCTCTTCCCCCCTCGCCCCGCCTCTCTCACTCTCACTCTCTCACTCTCACTCTCTCTCTCTCACTCTCTCTCTCTCTCTTTCTCTCCTATGTGGACTTGTTTATTGTTAATTGTTATTCTCTGTAGGTTTCAAATGCAGTTTATTATTATTTTTTGGGGGGTTTTAGTGCTGGTAGTGGTATTGGCAGGCGTCAGGGCGATGATGTTGTAGCAGCAAGCGGTGGGCCATACTCTCTGGCTCTCACCAGGTCTCCGTGCCAGTGGTTTGGGTGTTGCGTTCATGATGGTGGGCCGTAGGTCGGAGCATGCTTTGAGGATAGGTTAGGGACTCTCCACGCAGATGGACCTGCGTGTGAGGGGTCACTCTGCTCGGCTGCACCTGCGATCGCGGTGTTGGTAGATGAACGAGGCGTGTAATTTTTCTTTTCATTTTGACGGGGGTGCGGGGACTGCGGATGTCGTGGCGTGGGTGGTAGACAGCTCGTCGTGGCTCGCTGGCTGCCTCTGCGCATTAACGGGGATGCGCTATGCGTGCACTCGTCGAAGCTCGCTGCCACGCTGCGCGCATTGAGTCATATTATGTGTGGCTGTTTAGGTGGAGGTGGTTGCGGTGGTTAATTTGAGTCGGAGGTGCTGTGTGTGTGCAGCAGTGGTTGAGAGTTGTATGGACTTTGGATATCCTTGAGTAGGGAGCCCGGGGTTTCGCGTTCCAGGTTGCAAACTGGGGGGGACGCCGTGGGCTACAAGTCGGCAGACCAGTGAGATGTCATTGGTCTGCGGGGATTTCAAAATGGGGGTGGTGTCTGCGCCTGTGGTTTAATAAACAGGTTGTGCGACACTGTTCCAAGCCACGAGAATTCGGTGACATGAGTCACTGAAAATTAATTTCTTTTCTTGTGAGAAGTGGGTCTAACACCTATAGATTGGGTGTTACGAGGGAATGTGTAGTAATTGTGTGCAAAATTATGTGTGAAATATGTGTATTACTGGTATGTAAAATGTGATGTGAGCGAGGGATACATTTTTAGGCTTTCTCAGATAGAAATAAAGCTACACATAGAAGGAAAGGTTAGAATTAAAGATACACATAGTCGTTTGCAGAGCAATAAGAGTTAAAGTGATTTTATTCACCTAAATTACCATATCCAGCACAAATGTTTAGAAATGATAGGCTGTGAATAACAAATTTCTGATTGATCAACAGAAGGAAAAGGCTGATGCGAAATAGGGTTCCCCAGAGTCGTGTGAAGAAGGAGCATGACAACGGGATTGGGAGATCCAGTTTTCCGATGGAGACAACAGAAAACAATTAAGGCTGTGTCGTTAAAAATTCAAAAGAAAATTGCACAAACGCTCTCTAAAGTGATATTAGTATAGAAGATGCCCGACATTCCATGCTTAAAGATAAATGATGGATTGTGAAAGGGAAATGCCACTGATAATTAAGTGTATGCTTTTTCTTTCTCTCTTCACAGCTGCTCCAGGGCGGACAGAGGCAGTGCTGACAATTCCAAACTCCAAACAGGGGATCAAATTGACTGTTGAAAGTCGGGGTATAGTATCACACAAAGCGTTTTGTCAATTCCTGTTTGCACCAATAACTCTGACAGTGTGAGTGATATTAACTCAAGTTTGTAAAAATAGTTTTAAATACAGAGAAACTTGCTTTCCAAACGGTGAAATTTGAGTGTATGAGAGCACGTGTGAATGATTAATATAGAGCAGATTCACTAACTTTGATAGGAGCAATTAGGAGCAAAAATAGGGTAACCAAAACTGGACAAATAGTCTAGTTAATTTAAGCCATAGTGTAATAAATAGAAGCAATATAAAAATGGCCAACAGTAGTCAGGCCAATGGGGGGGGAATGCCGATAACCTCTGCAGACGTTACATTGACCGAATTGAACAGTGACGTTAACTTGATTGATTTGAATGTGACTGACTCCCCTCTTGAGACCAGTGTGATGGAGGGACTGGAAATAATGTCTTTAACTCCAACACAGGGGGGTCCTGCACCAGAACAACAACAAAATCCAAGGAAAAAACCTTGGCAGTCAGGGGGACGAGGTGGAAACAAAAGAGGGAGTGCGAATGGATCCAAAGCACAGGCAATTGTGTGTTGGTTGTGCGGGAATCTCGGACATATTTCTCGAGACTGTGAGTGGGGCTATCTATCCAGAACAGGAGGCCCTCGATGGGGGAACAGGAGAGGTGGATACGGGCAAAACCAAGGTCGGTATCAAGTACAGTGTCCACGGCCCGCAAGCTCCCCCTGTCCAGGACCCCCTCAGCACCAGAGCCAAGATGAGAGGCGGGGCCCAGCGATGGGAGGTCAGACCGCCAGCGCTGAGATGGGGGAAGGGGCGCCGACCTACAGACGACAAACGAGAGCGTTTATAGCAGCGTTCGAACGGCACGAGGCAGTTCATCGAGACTTGATGCAGACACAACTGGAGATTGGTCACGCCGCACACGGGATGCAGAGACTGGAGCAAGAATGGGCGAGAAAGAATGTACTGCTAGATTGTACAGCGATTGGGGTCATGCTTCGGGCGTCGGAATTAGCTGCACACGAGACTCAGAGACTGGAACAAGAACTGGCGAGAAAGACTGCACTGCTAGATGGTACAGCTATTGAGATCATGCTTCGGGCGTCGGAGTTAGGCCGCCGTGATCAAGCAATGCCTTGTGCCCTGTTGCCTGGACAGATAGCGGGCCCCTCCCAACAACAGGCGCAAAGAACTGTGGCTGAACAAAATAGGTACGTGGTTTTCTCCCCAGAACAGGCTCAAGGGGGGCGAGACCAGAAAGGGACTGTCAGAGGTGAGAGCCATGGCGGTAATGGCAGAGAGCAAGGACAGACTCTGGGCCCGATGTCCCCAGGGCCATCCGATTACAGGCGGGAGGCCCACAGGGCCCCACAACCGAGGGAACAAGGACAGGTTTGCTGGATCTGTGGACTGATAGGTCATTTTCAAAGGTCATGTCTGCAGAGGCCGCCGGCAGAATAAATAAAAAAAAAATATATATATATATACAACTGATTAGAATAAAAATAGAATAAATTGAATAAAAAAATATATGCTACTGATTAGAATAAAAATAGAATAAAAAATAAATAGAGGGGTTAGGTGATTAGATTATGAGTGGAAGTTACTAAAATGGATGGGTGATTAACATGGAGTGATGAAGTAACTGACGGATGCATGAACTAATCGGACTAACGAGAACATCAAATCAAATATTCCCAGTAGGGAAATATACCAATAATGGATTTTCCTTTTTGCTACAGTGTTTCTGATCAACTCTTGCTGTGGCAGTAAGGAGAACGTAAGAGAGAATGGTATGGTGGACGATTTTTGATGTCTCCCACCTGTGCAGCCTGGCCAAGCTGCACAGATGGGAGAAAGAGAGAAAAATTGTCACTGCAATGGCTTTTGTGGTCATGGGGACTCTGAACTAGGTTAAACAGTTAATATTAGGTATTCAATATTAGTCAGTGAAATGATGTGACACTGCGGCAGCTAGTGATCAGTAGATTAGCCATGCTTGATCAACATTCAGATTGGTCAAAGGGTGGACTGCATGATTAAGAAATTAAAAAGACCCATAGTTGTTCCTAGGTTTTTATGATATTGATAGATGGACATCAACAATCATGAGTAATAGATATAGGTGTTTATTTTTATTTCTGCATATTTTTTCTTTTCTAGTGTGTTACGAGCAATTCCTGACTTAGGCCGGAAGCTTTCATTTTGTTTATTCGGTTGATTTTTCCGTTTTTGTTTCTTAGTTTATACAGGGGTGGATACGCCCCTAGATAATAGGTTAAGTTTGTTTCTGAGAGTGAGTTAAAAGAGAAATGCTCACAAGTTTTGTTTATTGTTTTCAATTATTGTTTTGGGCATGTTTTTCTTTGTTTTTGTTTCTTTTCTATATTTTTTCTTAGGAAACCTGACAGGCTGGGAGTGATCTCGACACAGCAGGACTGGGTAGTATATGTCTATATAATGGACTGAGAACAAGGTGAATGGACATGAGCTAGTTCATGGATTTTTGTTCTCTGCCCATTAAAAATCCGGATCTAGGATCTGGGGGTGTGTCGCGATTGGTGAAAGTGTTGGGAAACATGATTCTCTGTACATTGATAAGCTCAGTAGGTTTTGGTCGCCATTGGCCAAATAGTCTTTGTGTAGGGTGTGGACATGTGCAATTGATAATTGGCTTGTGGGGGACTCTGACGGCTTAGTAGAGGCTGGCGGAGCATGTGGAAGATGTGTGTTTAAGGCGGACTGTGATTTGTTGCCGTACATGTAGGACTACTGGGAGAGAGGGCGTGTCAGTACTGGCTGTCCGGGCCCGGAGGCAGCTGTCCAAGGACGAAGGTATGATGTTTAGAATTTTATTCCACATCAAAGGGTGGTGGGTTATACTGTTTTGACAGCATAATATAATGAGAGCCATGTGAATTTTTCTGAATTTTGAAAATTAACGATCTAGAAGCCATGAAATATATAGATAAATGATTTGGAAAAGAAAGTTGTCAAACTCAGACCAGTAAAGAGTGTCTGAGGGAGGGAAAAAAATGGACTCTCAATCAATTGTTGTGGTAGAAGTAACCTGCGCTGTCCACCGAAGCGATATATATTCACTGCAGGATACGAATGGGAGATTGGGGAATCAGCAGTCATCCGAGTGTGGTACGAGGGAGACCAAGGATGATCCAGGACACTGGCTAGTGTCTACCCAGAGGTCCATGGGGAATCACAACACTGCGGGTACCAAGAGATCCAGGAGAAGCCTAACTCTCAAGCGTTGAGAGTTCCGGCCAACGCAGTGACCGGGTCGGGAGGCTTCGGAGGGGAACGAGAGAGGCCAAACGACAGGCAATCTACGAGGAGACAGGCTGCTAGGCCTCATCATCAACTCCGGCTGTCAACAGACAGGCTGCAAGGCCTTAGCAATTGACCAGGGTGTCAGCAAGAGAAAGGGTGGAGCCGCTATCGCCCCTATCAACGACCAGGCGGAGGGTGGGGAGAATCAAACCTCTTCCACTAATCCGAGGGTCAACGGGGGTGAGCCAGCGACAACAACAACCTCCTCACAGCCGTGATAGCGCCAGAGGGGAGATCTAATCACCCCACCTAAGATCGGCGCAACTGACACCCGAGGGAAGAGCTCCTGGTTCAACTGAACTGGCAATACAGCAGGGGGTCATACCCCTATTCGAGTAACAGCACGAGGCACGAGGTCTCGACAGAAGACGGGGTGGAATCGAAAGGCAACTGGCTTTCTGATTCTACCTCCCAGAGTTGGTTGTAGCATTCAGCAGTCTTGAACTGCACCAGCTCTGAGAAATGAGGAGGGGGGCCAGGTCAATCCAGAAAACATTGACCCCCCCCCCCCCCTTCTCACTGCTCCAAGTCAGAATTTGACAAACCTCCACTTGAAACCAGTGGAAATTGATCCTGGTACGAAAGAGAGTGTCAAAGACTGCACACGGCGCACACTACTGAAAATAGACTGAAAATAAAGATTTATGGGTGATGATAAGTATATCTAAGAAAGAGATGTAGAAAAAGAATGTTGTGTTGATTTTTAGGATCCAAGTGTGGGATGCTGTATGTAATATGATTTAAAATGGGTTATTTATATCCAGATAGTGGAAAGCAATACGTAGAAGTTGGGATCTATGGTTAACATATAATACTGGCTAATTAAGGATAGTTACTCTATCCAAGTGTGGACTGCAGTAGTATTTTGTAACCATAGATAGACACATGTTGCCTGAAACTGGTGTTCAAATCAAACTAATGTGTTATATTTAGAGAAAACAGCTGCACTAGTCAGTCAACCAAATACATTCTTCTGGTGATTAAATTACTCTGCCCTTTTGCCCTGTCTCACTAAAATAGATAGGGTTATTTACTAACGCAAGAACCCTCACAAAAGGTTGGGTGTCGGGCCACTCAACAGCCGGCTGTAAACGATAAAGAACTGTTTGAATAAGCCCTTCGGGGGTTCTAGAACAAACGAGCCACCTGGGTTCGTCAGGGTGGAGGACAGGAAGGAGTTCAGATAAGCCTTAGTTAAACACATGAGACCACCATTTGGTCTCCTAGTAAGTAATAAGTAATAAACACATGAAACCACCATTTGGTCTCCTAGTCCCACATAGAAAAGAATAAAGAGGTTAAAGAAATAAGTAAGACCGTTTAAAGTTGAGTTAAAATAACTTAAAGGTGTCTTACTGAGTTAGGAGGTTTACCCTCAATGTGAAATAACTGCAAATGCCTGTTATATTGTGGTAACAATCCTGAGTCGAATGATATGAAATATGCAATGTTTATGAGTCTCATTTAGCATCAAGATAAACTGTTCAATTATGATATCTATGTGTTTAGGTAATCAATCTCAATTCGAATATATATATCTTAAGTTCAATAACTAAAATATTATGTTAGAGATGGTGTTTGTTCTTTGGTTGAAAAACAAGGGAAATAAGAGGGTGGGCCCTCCTCCGTTTTCAAATACTCGGTGCTGGCCTGGGATTGGAGGAACACATCTGGTGATGTCACTCTGGTGACATCACGAGAGACTCCAGGCTTTTGATCTAAGAGGGGGTGTTGTGACGGTGGGAGGATCACTCTGACACGAAACCACAAGGACAACACCCCTCCTTTTTTCACACGGCAGACGACGCGGCAGAGGAGACTCACGAGACAAAGAACTTTTTGGAGGGAGAATAGACTTCTTTGTTCATCAGCCAGAGAACAAAGCCCATCACCAACTTATCAAACTATCATTATTTAATCTGTTTTCTTAGTAAGGACGAGCGGCATAGTGCTCCGGTACCTTGAATCTTTTATAGTATACACTGTTCTTTATTGTAATTTGTATACACTCTTAACTTTGATTAAACAGCTGTCAGTACACCTTCTCCTCCATTTCTCCTGCTGCTCCGCTGGTCGTCAAACAAAGACCATTGGGTCTTATTGGTAGTACAAAGGTTTTTAGGGGAACCATACACAACGCAGAGGACGATCCAGCCGGTTCTGATCTTATCAGAACCAGAACAGAAGCCTTTACTACTTCAACGGCATTCACATCACAGCATGAATAATATCACAATATTAAAAACAGAATGGTGTATCCTGAATAATATCACAATATTAACCACAGCATACTAGATTATCCTAAATAATATCACAATATTAAAGACAGAATACTGGAGTACCCTGAATAATATCACAATATTAACCACAGCATAATGCGGATTTGACTGTCTATTCTTCTGATAGCAGGTGTTTAATCAAAGATCCCCGCTTTCTAGTGTTGCACAAGGACCAATCAGCATGGGTGGGTTCATTTTCCATTGATGGGGATTTGATTGGCTGTTTACCTGCAGTCGCAGGATTAATAACGTTAATGTTAGTTCGGCCAGATAAACAATTAAAATATACTAATTAAAATGGTTGGACCTGTGAGATTTGTACTTTGTACTTTGTAGGTCTGCATTTTAAATGTAAGGAGTAAAAAGTATGTTTTTTTTCTCTGAAATGTAATGGAGTAAAAGTACAAAGTATACAAACCTAATAATACTTGAGTAAAGTACAAATCCCCCAAAACAGTACTTAAGTATTGTAACGAAGTAATTGCTCAAGTACTTTACACCCCTGATGGCTACATGGGATGATGACTCAGATGACCGTGGTGAGGATGATTAACATCAGTGTTGCCTGGGAAGTGTGGTGGTGGATGAGGGGGTTCTGAAAGCTAACATACTTTAAACATCACTATGAACTAGCAGAGCTACATAAACATCACTGTAAACAATAAAACTAGATGGCATACAGTATCTGAAGAAAACTAGAATGCTAGTTATGTAAACAAAAACACAGCTAAACTGTCAAATACTGTAGTGTATCCACATCTTGATTGATTGATTGATTGATTGATTGATTGATTGAAAACTTTATTACACGACATACAATGAATGAATGAATGAAAACTTTATTGAACAGATTGCAGAATGGGTACAATACAGTACGGTTCGATACACACAATTGTTAAGGGGATGCAGACCAGAGAAAGATGTTTGTCTTGTTTACATCAGGGTCCCCATTATATCATATATATGTAACGGTTGTGACAACGTCACCTCAAACTTCGAGTGGGAGTCGAACCCCGGTCTCCCACACCGCAGGCAGCAACACAGACCGCTATACCAAGAAGTGAATCCACTTCTAAGTACTGGGTCTATGCGTCTTTTGAGGATGTGAGAGTGAGTTTAACCCATAGCACCGGTACTCACCCCAGCCCTTCTTGACTGCGCTTCACGATACCATCCGTTACATTCACCCTCTCAAACTCACTCCACTCCACCCAAGGCATCCGGGTCAATCGGCACCATTGTAACGGTTGTGACAACGTCACCTCAAACTTCGATGCCCCGAGTGGGAGTCGAACCCCGGTCTCCCACACCGCAGGCAGCAACACAGACCGCTATACCAAGAGGTGAATCCACTTCTAAGTACTGGGTCTATGCGTCTTTTGAGGATGTGAGAGTGAGTTTAACCCATAGCACCGCTACTCACCCCAGCCCTTCTTGACTGCGCTTCACGATACCATCCGTTACATATATATCATGACATTTATGACAAATCGATCTCTAAACAATGTTGTATGTCTCCGTAATGGTATGATTCTGGCCTGGTAGGTTAAGCCACTGTTCAACACAGTTTCTATATCTATCCCACCGTGTCTGTGTAAAATCTTGTACATGTTCTTTCTGAACGGAAATTAGATGTATATAACATTGGTTAGAAACCTTTTTGCGAACTTTAGAATGTGTTTTTTGTCCATTTTCGTCCGTAACATTACTCTGTGGATGTAATTTGTTGACACCGGATGGCCGTATCCTCGCAATAAAGAGAGCTGCTATTGGTCGAGCGCGAGATACGTGACCGAACTCGCACCAATTAGGTCAAATAAAACTCGGTGGTGACCAAGTATCCGTTCGCGAGGAAAGATCTAGTCCTGACTTTAAATTATGATTGCGCAAAACGGGCTAGTTTGTCAATGGAGAACCTTTTGTTCCTAAATCTATACCAATATATCTTTCACCCAGAGTAAAAATTGTGTAGTCCGCCGAGGTGGGAAAGGGATGAAACGATACAGCCTTCACCTTACGGCCTAATAGTGTTTGGGATGGAAAAGTTCCATCAGTATACCTATGGCAGACAGGTGACGGTACAGAGTGACCATAAACCGCTGGAGAATATCCACAGAAAGCCACTGCTTAGTGCTCCAAAGAGACTGCAGAGGATGCTACTTAGCTGCAGCAATATGATATTAGTGTCACCTACGTACCAGGGCGAGATACTGTATGTTGCTGGCTGATGTGCTGAGCAGGGTGTATTTACCAGATAACACTAAGGGAGACAGTGAGACATAGCTAGAGACTGTGAACATGGTTAACTACCTGCCTATCTCTGTGGAGAGACTGAGCTCTATTCGAACAGCTAGAAAGGAGAACACAAAGTTTCAGAGGGTGAAAAGCATGATTCTGACAGGCTGGCCACAAAACAGAAATGACATCCCGATAGACATCCAGCACTACCACTCATTCCAGGATGAACTGAGTTACCAGGACGGCATAGTGTTTAGAGGAGAGAGAGCAGTGATACCTGACACACTCAGAGCTGATATCACACATTGTATCCACTCCTCTCACCTGGGAGTGGAAGGATGTCTCAGGAGAGCGAGGGAATGTGTATATTGGCGGGCAATAAATAAAATGTAAAGACTTTCATCTCCAAATGCGATTTCAGCGACTTTGGGTTACTGAGAAGCGCTCTATAAATTAAATGAATTATTATATGCAGGTCAGTAGACCCAAAGCAACAAAGACAAACACTCCACCCGCATGATATGGCATACAGACCCTGGGCCAAGGTGGGGACAGACCTGTTTTCCTTTCACAACAAGGACTACTTGGTAACGGTAGACTACTACTCCAACTTTTGGGAGATAGATTAACTGCTGGACACTAAGAGTAGCACAGTAATCGGCGGCACGTGGTGTAGTGATTAACACTGTCACCTCACAGCAAGAAGGTCCAGGGTTCGATTCCCGCTTGGGGACCAGGTTTCCGCGATGCCAGGTACCCAGGTGGGATATCTCCCGGTCCTTTCTGTGGGGAGTTTGCATGTTCTCCCCGTGCTCGCAAGGGTTTTCCCCCTGATAAGAGAAACCCAATGTCGTTTGGGCTGGTTCTCACAGTGGGACCCTTTCTCCTCTTGGGCTTAGGGCGATGCACAAATATGGTTGGAACAGCATCAGCCTTAAATTTTAGTTGGCCTTTTTGGTTTGCTGTGAATTGCTCTCCCTCAAAATGTGCCTGCAGAATCATTCCAGACTTTACCCCATAATTGTCAATCACAAATTCATTGTAGTCGTGTACATATTACAGTAAAACACATTGAACCTGTTGTGGAATATTTTAAATGAGCCAAACAGTGAAACTGTAGAAATGCAGATGAGTCAAATTGTATCAAAAATAGAATATAGTTTATTATCTGTTTTCTATGGCCATAGAACGATTATGCACAGTTTAAAATTTGACAAATTAAGATGACAAATTAATAACAGATAATGACAAGAAAGGCAAAATAAATATGAGATTATGGGTTTTGTCGTATCCGTCACAAGATTGATATGAAGACAACGAGAAAAAGAACAAGATGTGATTTACTTGGACATGTAATATCTAAGTCAAGCTGGCCTGACCTTTAAGTTGTTGTCTGAGCTGTATACTAGTTAAACTATATGAACTAGTCAACCTTTTTCTTCTCCTGTCTGTGTCTTTTGGGAAGCCAATAAGCCATACATCCGAATCCCTTTCTTGGACCGATTGGTGCATCCAAATGCTGCACAGCCAACCATGGTAAGATGTCGATCTATAAAAGTTAGATGCAAGCAAAATATGTATACTAAAATACCAAGTTTCCCACAGCAGAAACTGGTGGGTGAACTCTAAACCCTCTAAAATATTTAAATCAAATCGAGTTTTATTGTCACATACACAATCATACACCTCTTGAAGCAGGATGCTTGCATGCTGTGGAATGGAAATGTTAGAGATGAGAAGAGATACAAGATGTGTGTTGTTGTAGAGTGCATGAGCATAACTCTCTATCTCCCTGTTTTGTTTTCTAGGATAAATTACCACTATAATGACGTGCGTGCGTGTGTCCAGTCTGAGGTTTGTGAGCAGCAGTCGTGACAGCAAGGCCCGAATCTAGCACTACCAACAACAGGAGTGGAAGACTGGACCTCTACCTGGACATATTATAGGCCTATAATAATAAAAAATGTGTGGAATGCAATTGCTTGCCTTCTATTTTTTCTACTGTTGACCAAACTTCTTTCTTGGCTTAATTGAGTAGTTTCTGGCATGATTGATATTTAGATTAGATTAGATTCAACTGTATTGTCATTTGCACAGACTACAAGTACTGAAACAACGAAAGACATTTAATCCAGTTTAGCATTGAACCAGAAGTGCAAAAGAAGCGGTGCAGTGCAGTGTAATTTTACTTGCATATTATGTATGATATATAAATAGAATAAACGGTAAAGGTAGGTATGAATGTGCAGTATGATATACAGTATGAACATTATTAACAGAATGAACAGTATAAAAAGAGTAGTATGAATACGCTAAGATATATACAGTGTGAACAGCGTTTAAGTTAGTCATGGATGTATTATAAGAGCTTTTATAATACATCAATGGTTACAGTATGAAATGTAAATGCTAAGAAATGCAGAGTAAACAGTCACCCGAACAACTGCCTCTTTGAACTGCTGCGGTCAGGCAAGCGATACCGGAGTCTCAAGGCGAGCACAGAAAGACTCAGAAGAAGCTTCTATCCCCAGGCCATCAGGCTGCTAAACGAACAATGAACACTACACAACAACAACCACCAAACGCACATAGCACACACATCCACACGCACACACTCACTTAAACAAACACACTGTAGCACCCACTCCACACACTTTATAGCACACACCCACTTTAAACAAACACACTGTAGCACCCACTCCCCACACTTTATATTTATTGATGAAGGATTGCACTACAACTCGTACACCTTACTGTAAATTGTACCTAAATTGTACCTCATCCCATTTCTGCTTTGCACTATATAGTGCTGTACATTAGTACACTGCATAGTATTGTATATTATATGGTAACTCAGAACATTGTACATATGTCTATACCGAACACTGTGACCTCATTTTCTTCTTCTAAATTACATGCTATACTATGTTATTTGATACTATCTTGTCTAGCACAGTCTCTGGAGCGTAACAGTAAGAAGCATTTTGTATGAAAGTATTCTGTACTTCTGTATGACAACTATTAAAGAAACTTGAGGTATGATATTCACTGCATTTTCATATTCACTTTGTGCATGTATGAATGTCTTATAGATAGCATTAAGATGTGTGTATTTATGACCATAGAAGCACAAGAAAAATATGAATGCATACATACTGTAAATGTTACAGTATGTAACGTTAGCCTATGCATTCATATTTTTTGTAACTTATCCTAGGTTATGGGACAGTCCACAGAAAAACTGACTAATGCTGTCTCTCTGCCACTCCCCTGAAATGCTATTATATATATTGAATATAAAGTGTTGTCAACATATAACAGTAATGTGGGCTGATTAATACAATTATGCTTGAGTGTTTAACAACTGCCGTGATATGGCTAATGTAAAAGAATAGTCATAAGTAGCTATAGTAACGTTAGAAATTGCCGTCATCGCCTAGTGATATAAAGTAATATAATATAAATATTAAAGTAGCAGACATGTAAATGATATAACGCAACAGTGATCAATGCACATTGTGTTAATAAGTACCAAAAATAGCTGTAACAGTAGTAGTTCTGCCGTTCTGTCCTGCTGAAATCAAGTCGACAGCGCTCAGTGCAAAAACAAGTTGGAACTGGGAGCTACATGAAACCACGTGATCGCCTGGCAGCGAGATCAAAGCGTGTTGCAACTCTCATTATACGGCTCTGGATGTGGCCAATTACTTAAACATTTTCTTCACAAACATAGCCACAACACTGGTAAATAAACTACCCTACCACTCAGGGCATTTTGGGGTAGAACACATCATAGCCTACTACAATAACCTAGGGGTCCGCAAAGACGATTTCAAACTAGAAATGGCTGAGGTACTCAAAAAACTGAGCGCCCTCCAACCTAACAAGGCCACTGGCCATGACAATATCCCCTCCAAATTCCTCAGAGACTCAGCAGCCGCCATCACCCCAGTCATCACACACATAATAAACCTCTCCATAAAACAGACACACTTACCCAAAGACTTCAAAATTGCGAGAGTAACCCCCCTGCACAAAAAAGGCAGCAAGTTAGACCCAGGCAACTACCGCCCTGTTTCTATTCTTACCTCCATCTCGAAAGTCATGGAAAAAATAGTATACGAACAGGTCGAAAAGTACCTTGTGGAAAAAAATCGAATCTACGAATTCCAATCTGGCTTCAGAACATCCCACTCCACTGACACATGCCTTCTCTACTTAAACAACTACATCAAACAAGAGGTGGACGCGGGCAAATACTGCGGCATGATCATGCTGGACCTACAAAAGGCCTTCGACACTGTCAATCACTCCATTCTGATTGACAAGCTAAAAGCAATTGGTTTTGATAGTCTATCAGTGAGCTGGATGCAGATGGTGGAGGTAAACGGTACCCTATCCCCCCCCCCTCCCAGTGAGCTGTGGTGTTCCACAAGGAAGCATACTAGGACCGCTACTGTTCCTAATTTATGCAAATGACATGTCGTCAGCTTGTGACTGCAACTTGTTCCTGTTCGTGGACGACTCAGCCCTGCTGGTCTCTGACAAGAACAAGTTACAGGTTGAAAAAACCCTCAGCTCTGAACTAGGCAAAATCTGCACCTGGCTCGCTGATAACAAACTATCATTACACCTGGGTAAAACAGAGTCCATTCTCTTCGGTTCAAATAACAAACTCAGCAAGACAGACGGCTTCTCAGTTACAGTGGGTGACAATATTGTCACAAGGAAAGATGAAATTACATACCTAGGTTCCATCCTAGAGGCAAATCTTTCCTGTGACAAAATGGCATCCAATGTAATACAAAAAAGTCAACCAACGAACTAGATTCTTGTACCGGATCTCCTCTCTGGTAAACAAGAATACCCTGAAGACTCTGGCAGGAGCAGTGTTGCAGTGGTGGTAGGACGGGGTAAGACGCCGTCCTAGTAGTTCACTGAGGCAGAAGTACGCGCAATCGGATGTGCACGCGCGCACACAAAAATGCGTTCACAATTGTCACTGGACTCGTCGCGCCGTGCACTTATCACCTAGACTTTGCATAATAATAGGATACCGATAGCATAACAAAGAAGAGAAGAGCCAAACCAAAATACAAGCCCAGTACCAATTGGTGGGGGTTTGCTTGATCTGTGGTCCCGACTGGAAGGATGAGACATTAAGTTGTGCTTCAGAAGGAAACTGTCCTTCTGTAAACTAAGTTACATTGTTAATTTAGTTTGTATTTACTTTTCTAGTTTAAGTTAATTCAATTAAAGGAATTGTAACTACAATTACATTTAAAACATTGTTATGCATAATAATCATAGTTTTTTTTTTATCCTTTATTTATCCAGGAATGTCCCATTGAGATACAAGATCTCTTCTTCCAGGGAGTCCTGACCAACACGGCACACAACAAGTTTCAACATAAAACAGGGCATTAAACAAAAAACATACAATTCAAATATAAATACAGAAGGTCATTTGTGCAGTGGCAAGGAGCATAATCACATCAACAATAGCATCAGGTAAAACAGTTACATGTTTCATAAAGGGCCAATCGTAGCATACCTTTAACCTGTTCCACTCGACGGGGTCGGTACCGACCCCTTTTGACATTATAATCATATAGGCATATTTTTATGAATGATGAAAATAATTTGTGATTTTAAAATCAACCGTTTTCAAGTATTAACATCACCACTATGTCACAAATGCATGTAGAATGTAAAACGTTAGGTTGGCAATAGTTTAGCAATAGGTTAAAAATGTACTTATATCGTTTTAAGTTTTCGATATGCAATCGCCTATCTGACCCGGAACCGGAAATGGAAATGTTGAACCATGGGAATTGTAGTTTTTTGCGGCCATTTTGTAGAGGAGATTCATAGCTATCTACACTTCCTGTCACATACTATGGTGGTTCAAAGTTCAGCGTTCTGAATGAATCATATCAATAATTGTTATGATTCGCGATAATAAGCTACAAAAGGTAACGTTTTTGACAAATATTGAAACGCAGTCAGTTTCTCCTCACTATTGTTACCATGTAGGAACAGTTAGATCTGAAATTAGTTTCAAAATGGTTACACTGTGGGGGAAATAAAAAAGTACAGTCGATTACAGTAAATATCAGTATCTGTTATTATGCACGCCTGGTGATACAAATTGAACTCGGCCATTTGAAAGATACTATATATATATATATATATATATATAAAAGTGCGAATTGGCTATAATAAGGTAATGTATAAGCATATATTCTATATTCTATAATAATATTTCAAATTGCATTGGTCCGGATGGGAGAATTCAGTACTGTATATACTGAACCTTCAGTTTTATCATCTTCCCTTTATTAATTTCCTTAGATCTTTTGTACACATGATCTCAAGAGGGTACTGAATGAGTTCAGTGGTAGTTTTTTAAGTTTGGTCATTATTATCATGGTGTTATTCACTGTCAAAGATGAAAAGAAAAATCATAATTCATATTTTCCTTTGTTTCATCACAATTTAAGCAAGCTTAGTAATAGACACAATATTTCTGACACTGAGAATACATTCACTGAGGTCCATAGATATACCTAGATACCAAGAATATGCAAATAGCCCTTGTAGAAGTGGAGCAATATTCCATTTACCTAGGTATACATTTTATGCAGATTTTCACCTGGGGTGGAACAGGAAAGCATTCACAGTAGGAAGTGCCTAGACAAAGTTTTACTTGCAACGTATTCCATAAAAAGGGAGCATAGTGGGAGAATGCAGCTTTACCAAGCTCTGGACAGAAGTCTGGAGATATATAAGGGCAGCTTACCTAGCAATGACTTAAGGATAAAAATCAACATGTGTGATTGTCTTCTTTGGTACAGAGAGGACCATCCTAACGACTGATACAAAGTGCAGTGGTGGGTGCGAGAGCCTGCACCCGTTACAAAACGTATGGCAGTATGGTATGCAGAATCCAGCTTTTTAAGCAGGGAGGAAGGAGCATGCATATAGATTACATCGCCATAGTCTAATACAGGCAGAAAGGAACTCTGCACAATTCTCTTCCTGGCTTCAGACGGGAAACATTTCTTTAACCGGAAGAAAAAGCCCAGTTTAGGTCTAAGTTTTCTCAGTAGGTTCCCAATATGAACATCAAAGGCCATCTTTTCATCAATCCATATGCCCAGATATTTATAGGATGCTACTTTGTCAAGGCATGTCCCTTCCAGTGTCAGAATCGGAGGGACAGCTGTATTAGCTCGAGAGCGAGAGAAGGTCATGTACTTGGTCTTTTTTGCATTAAGGACCAGTCTTAGCCTTAGCAAAGAGTGTTGTAGAAGTGTATTAAAAGCATCCTGTAGAAGCTCTATGGCCTGAGTTAAAGAGGAAGCCACTGTGTAAACAACTGTATCATCGGCATATAAATGAAAACGTGCTGGGTTTATCCCATTTCCTAGTTCATTTATAAAGATGGAAAATAAGACAGGGGCCAAAATAGAACCTTGTGGAACACCTTTGTTTACAGTAAGAGCAGCTGAGGTATAATCTTCTACTGAAACACACTGAGTTCTTTCAGATAGATAGTTTTTTAACCAGCTCAAAGCCATTTTACCAAGACCTATGCAGCTAAGCCTTTGCAGTAGCAATGCATGATCCACAGAATCAAAAGCTTTAGAGACAGATCAACAAACAATGCTGCACAGTGTTTTTTCTTGTCCAGTGCTTCAATTATGTCATTTGAGACTAGCATAGTCGCTGAAGTAGTACTATGGCCTGATCTGAAGCCTGACTGAGACTCGTTAAGAATATTATGGTCAGTTAGAAACTTTTTCAGTTGTTCGTTTACAAGAGATTCAAAGACTTTGGCCATTACAGACAGTCTGGAAATAGGGCGATAATTATTTAGGTCAGAGGGGTCTCCGCCCTTTAACAAGGAGAGAACCATGGCCGACTTCCATGAGCTAGGTAATTCACCAGCACAAAGACTGAGATTCAAAATAGAGGTTATGGGTTCTGCAATCAGACCTGCAGCAACTTTGAAGAAGAACGGCTCTATCTTGTCTGGGCCTGAAGATTTCTTTACATCTAGGCTCAATAAAGCTTTGTGAACCTGAGAAGTCAAGATGGGGGCAAAGGTGAACAGTTGATCAGGGTCAAGTGGCGGAGGACCTGGCTCTCCTTCTGCAGCGATCATCCCTGAGTTGCTAGAATCAAAGATTCAGCCAGCATAAATAAAATGATTATTAAAGCTGTCTGCAATATCCATTTTGCCCTTGATTTCACTCTGATTTACCCTTAAGAGATCAGGAAGGCTGTTTGGAGTGATAGAACCTGAGGAGGATTTAACAAGTTTCCAAAACTTTGCAGGGTTATTCAAATTGTCATGAATTGCATTAAGATAGTAGGCACATTTAGAGTTTTTAATCAGCTTAGTGCATTTGTTTCTTAGTGTCCTATACAGATTCCAATCTAATGGAATATTCAATTTCTTTGCTTTAGCCCAGGCAGTGTCTCTCTGTCGAATAGGATCATTAAACCAGGGGTTGTCTTTACCGCTTATCCTATATGTCCTAAAAGGAGCATGCTTGTCACATATAGCCAAGAAGGTGGATTTAAAATAATTCCATGCTAACTCAACATCGGTCATAAGTGAAACAATGTGTAAATCACTATTAAAAACATCATGTAGAAACGCTTGCTCATCGAAATGTTTGAATCGTCTCTTGTGAATGAAACGTGGCTTAGGACCTAAACCTTACAGGTTCTCACACAAGCAATTGCGCAGTGGTCGCTTATATCATTACAAAACGTGCCTACTGCGGAGAAACGGTGAGGTGCGTTTGTAAGAATAACATCAATCAAAGTGGACTTCTCTAAATCTTTTTGGTTTAACCGAGTTGGCGAGTTAACTAGTTGCACAAAGCAGAGAGAGTCACAAGTGTCCTTGAAAGAGTTTTGTAAATCCGTTTGCCAGTCCCAGTTTAGGTCTCCGAGTAGAACCATCTCGGATTTAGTCCAGTTATGGAGAAGATTGGAGAGTATGTTCGTGGCTTCGCTTGTGGCAGCGGGCGGGCGGTAGCATCCGACCACTATAATGTCTGAACCATTTGGGAGCGATAGTTTAATTACAGAGAGTTCAAAGCATTTCGGTTTTGTTAGGGATTCGATGCAGGTGCAGTCTAAATCAGAGAGCGTCAGTCAGTGGCCAATCAGAGAGCGTCTGCCAGAAATGCGGCTATGGAAAAAAAACGCTTCGACGCCAGGGGCGTCTATACTTTCTACAACGGAGCTCGGTTTCCTGGTTCCTCCGATTGGCCACGACGCCCACGTGACCTCCGCTAGCACGCCCCCTTCCTGCCGCACGCCGCGCTGCGCTCGCCAAGCTCCTGCCGCGCCCGCCGCGCTCCCAGCTTCCTCAATGAAATGGAAATCGCTACTTTACATCAGGGTGAACGCTGGCTGTTGGTAACACCACCCACTTCAATGACAGGCTCTCATATTTGCGAATGGATAAACTATTAAAAAAATATACCGTTAACTGGAATATGTTGTTTCTTTACACTTATGTTGGATTATGTAATTGGTTTGTCATGACAAACCAATAAAATCGCTACTTTACATCAGGCTGAACGAACGCTATGCTGCCACCACCCACTTCAATGACAGAGCTCGGCGCATTACATCAGGCTGAACGCTGTTATGCTGCCACCACCCACTTCAATGACAGAGCTCGGCGCATTACATCAGGCTGAACACCCCCCCCCCCCACCTACCCAACCTCCTCCAATGTACAGTTTCTACGTCAAATGTATATACTCTTTTTTTCTGGACTCTTTTCGTATCACAAACAGTACTGTATTTGCAAATCTGGTACGTCATAAATGTATAGATCTAGCAGTACTGTCTATCTGTATGTCAAGTATGTCATATATGTTACGATGAATTGAAAATGGGGGACCCTGATGTAAACAAGACGAAAGTCTTTCTCTGGTCTGCATCCCCTTAACAATTGTATGTATTGAGCTGTACTGTACTGTACCCATTCTGCAATCTGTTAATAAAGTTTTCAATCAATCAATCAATCAATGCTCCCACCACCCACTTCAATGACAGAGCTCGGCGCCATAGGCGGCGGGTGTGTAAGGCTGGGGCAGGCTGTGCCTTCCCAGACCAGTCGAAACTTTTTTTTAGCCTTTATTTTTTTTCCTGTGTACCTGTGTGTGTGTGGGGGGGCTGGGGTCGGCCGACCGTCAATGGATAGGTGTGGTGACACTTAACATTCCAGACGGCCTGAATACACTGAAGACTCTGGCAGGAGCACTCATTCAAGGGTACTATGACTATGCTTGCACCTCATGGTACCAAAGCACCTCAAAGGCACTAAAAACCAAATGCACCGGCAACTCTCATGGTTAACGGTAGAGAATAGGCTGGTTTTCAACACAGTTACATTTTTCAGGAACACTGTCTTTTCATCTCAACCTGTTTTCTTATACAAACAAATTGTCAGATGCAGTCAGGTTCAATCTTATTTTACTAGGTCAGCTGATGATGGACAGATTATGTTACCACGTCCAACATCAAATGCTTTAAAGAGGACTGTTGTTTATCGTGCCATCAATCATTGGAATAACTGCCCACTGAACATAAGTAAATTGAATAGTAAAGTGTCTTTCAAATACCACCTGAGAATGCACTACTTAAATATGTGAGCAAAATATTCTGATGTTGATAATGATGTCTACAATGTTTTACTGTTTTTAGATTATCATTGTTAATTGTGATTGTCATATGTATCTCATGTTGTTATGTTTTCTGTTTTCTGTTGTCTTTCTGTGTGGACCCCAGGAAGACTAGCTCGCCACTTAGGAGACAGCTAATGTGGATCCTTTTAAACAATAAACAACAACAATAAACCTCAAAGGCACTAAAAACCAAATTACAAATATCACAAAACAAACTGGTCAGACTACTGCTTGACCTGACTCCTAGAACCCACCTCACCCCTGCCCACTTTGACAACCTAGGATGGCTTGGAGTAGACGACAGAGTACAGCAACTTGCAATGGGCCTGGTCTACAAGATACACTACACGACCAAGGTACCCATGTACATGTCAAAATACTTCCCAAAGGTCAGTGAATACCACGACCACAACACCAGAGGGAGCTCCACAAATCATGTTAAACCCAGATTCGGCTCTAACAAGGGACTAAACGTTTTGCAATTATGCCACATCAATGTGGAACGCCCTACACAAAGCAATCACAAACAGTACTGTATTTGCAAATCTGGTATGTCATAAATGTATAGATGTAGCAGTACTGTCTATCTGTATGATGTGTGTGTCATATGTTATGATGAATTGAAAATGGGGGACCCTGATGTAAACAAGACGAATGTCTTTCTCTGGTCTGCATCCCCTTAACAATTGTATGTATTGAGTGTGTGTGGGGGGCTGGGGTCGGCCGACCGTCAATGGATAGGTGGACACTTAACATTCCAGACGGCCCTGCAGGCAGGAGCACTCATTCAAGGGTACTATGACTATGCTTGTAGCCGCCCCCACCCACCCCCACTTCAAAACATGGTTAAGAAATAACTTGTCAACAACATCCCTTCAGAACTCTAACACCATATGCTTGCCTGTACCTAATATGTAGAATTATTGTTTGTTTGTACATTGTCTGTACATGTCTGATGTAAATATTTAGCATTTAATAATATATGTGGGCATAATGCAGAATTAGGCAGCATGTGTGTGTGTGTGTGTGGGGGGGGGGGGGGGGGGGGGGGGGGGTCGCCCGACGGAGGTGTCAATGGGTAGGTGTGGTGACACAGTTAACATTCCAGACTGCATCCAGTACTGTACCAATCACGTCGCACGCACCCGTTTGTATAAACATCTGAATTCGAATGCACCCGCCAGTTGGTTCCAGGTCAACACACAGCCAGCAACGTCTCGCAAAAATGCAAAATGGATATACGTAATTTTTTCAAGGCAAAGGAGCAGGAAAAAGATAACAGTAATTCAGAAGATCGCATCCGTGAAGCCACAGCGAGCCCTGCCCCTGGGCATAACACCGTGACCCGATCACCTGAGGCTTCAGGTAATCCACCCCACACTGATTTGGGAGAAAAAAACACTGGCCCCTCTCAGCCAGTCCTGCCAGAATATCCTAAAACATATTTTGGGAAACAGAAACGTTCCTTTTCATCGAACTTCTTTAAAAGGTATACGTTTCTAGAGTACAGCAAAGAAGAAGATGCTGTGTTCTGTTTCGCCTGCCGCCATTTCCAGTGCAACAGTGCCAATAACGATCCTGCTTTTGTGAATGGTGTTTGCGACTGGAAAAACATTTCATTCAAATTACAGAAACACACAGAATGCTGTTCCCATCGGCAGTGTATGGAGCAATGGAATTCTTTTCTGCAATCCAAAACCACTGGTTCCGTTGCTGCACAGATAAGTACCGCTCATATGGAAACTGTTAAGTGCAACAGGGAATATGCCACCACTATTGTCACTTTAAGCAAGGAACAGATGTGGTTCATCTTGGAAAGTTTATTTAGATAAGTATAATGACGGAGTTAAAATTATATATTGTATAATAGTGTATATAGGAACCAGTGCCTTCTCAGGAATTTAGCATGTCTATTTTTATTGTGGTATAATTTCAGTCTCAAACTGCTATGAGTCTTGATTAAAGGTCCCCAAGGTCGACCGCTACGGGGAGAACTGAACTGTAAGACCAGTGCACACACCCTAGAAAGATTCACTCTGTTAAATATACATAAGAGTTCTGTTTTTCCCCCAAATAGTTAGTTAAGCTACATGTGTTCTAGAAGTAATTATAAAATGGCAAAGCTAAATGTAACTGAGGGGTACAATTCCCTGACTGTATTGAATAAGTATGGTATCATTAAACCACTACTGAGTTATGTACATTACTACTGGCCATACAGTACACATGTATATGAGATGAACACCCCCACAATAACACGGCTTCACAAGAAATACTGTTTAGAAGAATATTTATTAGAAGAGCACGAAGATTATCTTACATTACTTATCAAGATTGAGAGTTGCGCTTGTAAGGCGAAGAATGTGCATGAATAGGTCAAGAGCGTAAGTCCATGAGCATATTACGCAGGGGATAATTAATACCACCTGTATCATAAGAATTATATATGGTACACTAGTAGGTCAGCTGGAGATACTAAGGGGGTTCCCTCCGGTTGTAAGCCAGCAGGGGAGAGGATTTGTCGGTAGCAAAAGTCTGGGTCAACAAGGAATAAGGAGACTCCAGGTACAGGAGACAGTGCAATAATCCCTTGATCCGTAGACGAACAACAGCTATTCTCCGGTATGCAGTGCCGCATGGAGGAAAGCTAGCCAGCCTCAGAGTCCTAGAGGCGGGATCGACGGGGCTCCTCACAGGGTAGATCCCACACAGTAGTGGGTGTAGACGATTCTCCGCTCCAACAGCCACAGGACCAAAGCAAATATAATCCAGACGAAAAGGGCTCTGTAGTCGTCGGGGTAGGTTATCCAGTGCACATATCCACACGGTTCTCGTCTAGGGCTCCTCGGATGACGGCACCAGGTTAGGCCGCCCAGCCTGGATAAGCACACTAGCTCGGTACGATGAAACGTTGGTAATGCTGGTCACTGTAGAACGGTAGCCGCACGATACACTATACATAATAGACTATTACTTAATAATAGAATAGGTCGAACTCGACGATACAGCATTAAACTCTGACACTTCAGCTATCAATTCGCACGCGGTCTCAAGGCTCTATTTCGGGGCAAAACGGGCCCACTTCACAGCACGTTGTATCGTGGTGTGAGGCTTCAACTTATTGGGGTAACTAACTGCTGTATCCACCTGCGACGTATTTATACGTAAGGTGAACAATCTAGTACCAGCCTTATTTCTGTCTCGTATTCCTGCGCAGAACCGGGCATGTCCAGGCATGTCTTAGCGGTGACTTTGAACTAGACATTGGGGGTATGGCCGTGGCGCCTAGGGGATCGCTGTCCAATAGGAGAACGAATATTATGGTCTGGCCTGTACTAGGTAAAGGGATATTCCGTGTATATGTACAAAGAATATACAAGGGATATCAGACGATATACAAATACTATACAATATATCTCAAGTAATAAATATATATATTCGGTTTAATCTGACCCTTTGTAACAGCCGCCTCCTAATTAGTCCGCACCTAATTAGATAAGCATAGACAGATTAACCGCACTGTCCACTACTCAATGTCCGTTGTGAGGAGTAGGGCAATTCACAAAGTCAGGGGGTCATGGTCGTCATCAAGAGAGTCGGGGAGCCTTGGCAACTCTATCAGCCTCGCCACGGGTCGGGTGTATGTCCGCCCTTGGACGAGCACTTCTGCCGCTCTGACCTTTCCGTCGGCACCAGTGATCACTTTGCTTACGCGGCCGGCCGGCCACATAGCTCGGGGTAGTGACTGGTCGATAATCATGACGACTGTGCCCTCCGTCAAATTGTCTCTTTCTTTTACCCATTTCTGGCGGGTCTGTAGAGACGGTAGATAGTGGAGGAGGAAACTGTTCCAAAACTTGTCAGCCAATACTTGACTGTACCTCCACATTCTTCGGCCGTTCGCTTCTTCAGGTCTGTACACTGTCTGTGGGAGCGCGGGGTCCAGCCGCCCCATCAAGAGAGTGTTGGGGGTGACTGGGTCGACATCTGCTACATCACTTGAGACGTAACCGAGGGGCTTTGAGTTCAATACTCCCTCGATCTCCGTGAGGACTGTCGTGAGGACTTCTTCCGTCACGGTCTGGGCCCCAAGCACGGCGTACAGGGCTGTCTTTATTGAACGTACTTCTCGTTCCCAAGTTCCACCGAAGTGAGGTGCATTCGGGGGGTTAAACTGGAAATCAATCTGAGAGGGAGCGAGGTGGGTCTTAAGTTCTGGGCCCATAGCTTGGAAGCTCTCTCTCAGCTCTCTTTCTCCGCCTTTGAAGTTTGTCCCGTGATCAGACAATAATATAGACGGTTTTCCTTTCCGCGATGTGAATCTCCGGAAGGCCATAAGGAATGAGTCCGCACTCATGGTTGGAAGGAGTTCTATGTGGTCATGCATTTGAATACAATACCCCACCGCTTCTCCGTCCCTCTTCCTTTCTTTACATACAGCGGGCCGAAACAGTCCATACCGGTGGAGTGAAAGGGCTTGTCGCCGAGTCGGAGGCGACAGGGGGGTAGGTCAGCCATCCGGGGTATACTGGGCTGTGCTCGCCACTTGCGACAGTCTAGACAGGTCCGCTGGAAGCGTCGTACTGCTTCTCTTCCTTGCAGTATCCAATAGCGACGTCTGATCTCCGCGAAGACTCTCTCTGCCCCGGCATGGTGCACGTCCTCATCGTATTTCTTTATGATGAGCTCTGTGACCTTGTGTCGGCTGTTTAAGACTATCGGGAACTTGACGTCATCCGTTAAGTCTGGGGCTCTCCTCAGACGACCACCCACTCTGATGAGATTATGGGCGTCGCTCTCAGGGGCCAAGTGGAGCAGTCTGCTGTCTGACGGGACTGGCTTTGATCCCTGCAGACAGTCTAGCTCGTCAGGGAACGAGTCTCTTTGGGCTCGCTGTAGCAGAAGGAGTTCTGCTTCTTCGTAGTTAGCTGCAGTAATGTCAGTAGTGGACGGAACCTCAGGGTGGTGCCACAGGAATGTCTTTAACTGCGCACTCTCAAGGGTGGGGCAGTCGTCTATGTTGGGATCTGTGGGGACTAGTGTGTGTGTCAACCCACAGAACATAGATTTCTTCTTCTCTGCCTCCTCTTCACTCGCCTCCCGTGGGGTGGGTGTAGGCCACTCTTCTTCCGGGAGCTTGAGGAACTCGGGACCGTCACTATAGAGATTGTGACGTGTGAGGTCATCCATGGACATTCCCTGTGTGATGACGTCGGCTGGGTTCTGCTTTGTGTCCACATACCTCCAGCATGCTGCTTCTGTTAAATCTTGGATCTCTGTGATTCTGACTCCCACGAAGACCTTGTATCTACACGAATCGGACTGGATCCATGTGAGTACGGTCATGGAGTCTGACCACAGGATTGTTCTTTGCACCGGGATGGTGAGTTCACGTTGGATTAACGTGGCGAGTTGCGCTCCTACTAGGGCTGCGCAGAGCTCTAGACGCGGGATAGATTGTTGCTTGCGGGGGGCTATTCTTGAGCGAGCCAGGATGAAGGCAGTATGTATTTCTCCTCCCTCCTCTCGGGCCCGCAAGTAGGCCACCGAACCGTAGGCTACTTCGGAGGCGTCGCTGAAGACGTGCAGGTCCATCTGACACGTCTCCGGCCTCACTGTGGGTGGGAAGTAGCTGCGGCGTATGTTGACACCTGGGAGCGAGCTGAGTTCTGTCTCCCACTCTCTCCATGTGGAGGCAAGGTGGTCGGGTATGGGGTCGTCCCAGCCCTGGTCCTTGTCCCATAGCGCTCGTACAATCATCTTTGCCCTGGTGGTGTAAGGTAGAATACATCCCAACGGGTCATATTGTCTGGCGAGTGTTTTGTATACACTCCGTCTTGTGGTCGGTAGTGAAATCGACCTTCCCTGCTCCTTGGTCAGGGGTGTGTGTCTATAATGTAGCGAGTCTGTTTTGAAGCGCCAGACTAGTCCCAATGTCATTTCTTGGGCTTCACCTGGGATGGTCGCCATCCAGGTCTCGCTGCTTGCTGCCTTGTCCTCTGGGGAGAGGCTGCGCAATACTTGAGGGTCGCTGCTGGCCCACTGCCGGAGATCAAAGCCGCCTTTGATCAGGGAGGCGCGGAGCTTGAGTAGGAGGGCCTCGGCTTCTTCTGGCGTCGAGACGCTTTGCAGACAGTTGTCCACGTGGAAACTATTTCCTACACTTTGTCGGACCTCTTCATCAGCTGCTGGGTCCTCTGCGACGTGTTTTTGCAGTGCGAACGTAGCACAGCATGGGCTGCATGTGGTTCCGAAAGGGAGGACTTCCCATTGATAGATGGATGGTTGCTCATCCCCAATCCTCTCTCTCCATAAGAACCGCAGCAGGGGCTTGTCCTCTTCCACTAGTCGCACCTGCAGGAACATCCCTTTGATGTCGCCGCTGATGGCCACCTTGTTCTGGCGGAAACGTAGCAACACGCCTAGTAGAGAGGGGCCGAGTGTTGGGCCGGGCAAGAGCTCTTTATTCAGATTTTGTGATCCGATCTGGTAGCTGCAGTTAAACACAATACGATCCTTGCCGTTGTGGTGGACTTTGTGGTGCGGCACGTACCATGATTCGGTCGTCTGATCGGCCTCTTTAATGTCAATTCTCTTTATGTGTCCCGCTGTGATTAGCTTGTCAATCTCAGTGCGGTACACAGTAGCTTGAGCGGGGTCTCTGGCTAGGCGCCGCTCTGTGTTCGATAGATACCGCTCCGTCGCTTCTTTTGGGCCGTGGAAGGTAGGCATACCCTCTCGCCTCAGGAGTGGAGTTGCGTATCTCATCACTCCGTTGACTTTGACTCTCTTTGTCCCCTGCTCGAGGAGGGCTATGGCATAAATGTCTTCCTTGGAACGAATATGTTTCTTTTCGTTCTTAAAGGGCATTGTCTCTAGTGTCCATAGCCTCTCGACGTGCTGTAAGAGGGCGGTGTCTTCTTCTGTCACTCTGGAGTGGAGGCAGCGAGTGGCTGCTGTTCGGTTGGGAGACCTGGAGAGGGGGCCTTGTACTGTCCATCCTAGGCGGGTCTCGACTGCTGCTGGACAGCCTCTGGGCCCAGTGTGGACCCGGTCCATCGGGACGATGAGGTGTGCATGGTCGGATCCTATCAGCAGGGTCGGGGTGGCACCGTCTATGAGCGGTATAGGTAGTTGACGCAGGTGCACGTATTTGTCCATCAGCTTGGCGATGGGGTAGGTGTACTGCGACAGGCCTATGTCTTGGCTGGTGAAAGCGTTAGTGATCCTATACCGTCTCTCTGGCTGCCCGCTTGCTGTGATAGTGAAGGAGACGTTCTCACCCTTGATCGTCTTCAGGTCTCTTCTTATAGTCCGAATCGTCATCGTTTCTTCGCTCCCCCGCAGCCCCAGCTGGGCCGCAGCGGACGCGAGGAGAAGGGTCTTTTCTGACCCGTCGTCAAGGACGGCGTAGGTGTCCATGACCTTGTCCCACGTAGCTCAATGTTACGCGGACCACCTTCAAGAGCACCTGGGCGCCCCCGCTGCTGGCGGGGTCAATGTACATAACACTTGCCTTTGTGCTGCTTGAGGGTGCAGGCTTTCTTCTGTTACTGTCAGAACGGCCCTTCTAAGGTTTCTCTCCTCCACATTGCCTGTGGAGCTTTTTTTTCCCTATTGTTAGGTTTTAGTGAGTTTTTCCTTACCTTCGCGTGGGGTATGTCTGGGAGTGCTTGCATTCTTTCATTTATTTGCATTCATCTAAAAAATGTTTGGACCCTATGGTGTTCTTGTTCTGTTCTTGACTTATTGTTATGTTGTCTTCTTGACTTGTTTAAAGAAGACCTGTACGGCCCATGGGGACATTAACGTGTGTTGTCGGGCCCTATAAATAAATTTGATTTGATTTTGATTTATGTAAAACGTCCAAGTGGGCTCCGTCACACCGACTACACCTCTTCTTTAAGCGGCACTCGGCTGCCATGTGACTGCGCGCACAGCGGTAACAGCGGCGGTTGGACTTTATCCATTGACTCACCTCGTCGGCGGTCATCTTCTTGAACGTGTCACAGTGTGACAGCCAGTGTTCCTTTTCGCAGTACTGGCATACAATCTTCCACTTCTCTTTCGTCGAGGGGGTGCTGTGGTTCTTGTTACGCGGTACTGATTCGGCTTGGTGCATGACGGTCACCAGCCTGCGGTTATCGTTTGATCTCCTAGGTCCCTCTCTGGAGCTTGGTACGCTCCGCACGAACGTATCCAGTCGTAGGCTGCTGACTTCTCTCGCCAGGAAGTCGGCCAGGTCTAGGAGGGACGGCTCGGGACCGTTGGGATCACGGTGGTCCTTTTGCCGCCTGAAGCGCTCTTGTCGGGCGGGCGGAAGCTTCTCTAATATTCTCTCAACATTAGAGTTTGCGTACAGTTCGTGCCTACCCTTTTTCTTTTGTGCCCCCAGCATCCCTACCAGGGATTGTACCTTGATAGAGAGGTCATCTAATGAGCGATTGTCTGTGGCTGGGGGTAGACGGTCAATATTCCTTATCTCTTGTATTACGTAGTCCCATATGCGTCCATAACGTTGGTCGAGGGCTACTAGAGCCGCGGTGTATGGGGTACTTGAGTTGGAATATGCCAGCGCTATATTATGCGCTCTGGGCACCTTCAGGTGCTTGAGTAGTGTTGTGAAGCATCAGATTAAACCGAATATATATATTTATTTATGGATATATATTTAATAGTATTTGTATATCGTTTGATATCCCTTGTATATTCCTTGTACATATACACTGAATATCCCTTTGGTCTACTAACAGCCCATAATAGTTTCATTCTCTCATTGGACAAGAACTTGGCGCCAGCAGCCAAGCCCCTTGGTTCAAGTTCAATCGTGCCGACGAACATGTCGTTACTAGCCCGGTTCCGCGTAGGAATACGTCTGGCGAAATACGAATGGTACTATTTGTTCACAGCGCATATATATATGGCGCAAGTAAAGTAGAACTTTCTTTTTAGTCCCTTAGCCCTTAGTTCTTTACCCTCCAACCTAGTGGCAAGACGTTAAGCCTCACCCACGATACACGTGTGGTGCAGTATGGTCAACTTGGCCTCAGAATGGCATTGAGACATCGTGTGGATTAATAGCTGAATTGTCATAGTTTGGCACTATACCGTCGAGTGGGACGTATTTCTATTAAGTTAATAATAGTCTATTATGTATGGTGCATCGTTCGGTTAGAGTTATACAGTGAGTAGTACCCCCATCGTTTCCTCGCGTTATCTAGAGTCTTAACCAGGCTGGGCAGACCACGTGTGGTGCTTTCATCCGAGGAGTTCTGGGCTAGGACGAGTGGACCTGCACATTGGATTACCTTACCCGGACGACGGCGAGCCCTACACGGCTTGGATTATCTACTTGCTTTGGGTGCTTTGATTTATGCCATGGATAACAGCCAACACTGGTGAGTGTTGGAACTACCCCCCGAGAGGAGTCCAGGTGAGACGGCGCTCTACCCCGAGTGAGGTCGCCTCACGTCTCTTCGTTGTGGACCGGCAGCTACCGTCTACAAGAGGGCCCAACTGTATTCATCTGTGGACCAAGGTTCTGTGGGCACCGTGTTCAGCACTCTGAATTCTCCCAAGAAATCGTTGGCCAGATGGGATATCGCCGGCGGCTCTCCTAACCCCCCCCCCCCCCCCCTACTGACTTACAACCAGCAGGACCCCCCTTTAGTATATCCAGCTATAATCATTAAGTACCATCGCTATAGTTCCC
Organism: Notolepis coatsorum; assembly: GCF_963971535.1. Classification (NCBI taxonomy): domain Eukaryota; kingdom Metazoa; phylum Chordata; class Actinopteri; order Aulopiformes; family Paralepididae; genus Notolepis; species Notolepis coatsorum. The sequence goes on along the minus strand of NC_140166.1, from coordinate 37,296,390 downwards.
TAAAGAACCAGGTTGTATACTTGCTTCCTGCGTAACCAGAGATTGGACATTCAATGTTGATTTGCCTACGAATACTCATTTGCCTTACAAGTGCATTCAAATCATAAATGTCATTAAGTGAACGTTGTATATACCCTTTGCTATATATTAAATATTCGACTTATACATTTGTGTGGACTTGGTTTCATGGTGGGAAAGTGTTCATCATATCTATATCATGTACTGTGTGGCCAGTAGTTAAAGTACATAAAGCGGTAGTGGTTTAATGATACCATACTTATCAATACAGTCAGGGAATTGTACCCCTCAGTTACAATTGGTCCTTCGAGCCGGATGGTAACTAGTGTAATATTAATATAGTGTTATTAATATTGAAATGGCCTATGATGAACACTCCACGAAACGGTCCTCCTAACATAGAACGCCCGCGGCGCAGACGACAGACACCTCAGTACTTAGAGGATTACGCTGTCAGTCAACTACCTAGCCTTCGACAAACGGTAAACGCGGTAAAAGTAGAAAGTAAAATTATGTCTGACCTTAACGACCAGGTTACCCCGACCACAGAGGCCCTAGTGGGTTCTAATGTAACTGACCAAGCTCACGGTGGGGACCAGGAGGGAGCTGACATGCCTTTACCCCCCGCCAATACCGAAGAAGTAGTCCCCGACCAGCCCTGGGAGGAAGACAACCCTACAGAGAGAGAACTCTGCACGGAACAAGATGAGGAGAGCGCCGAGGAGATAGAGCTCCAGGACTCCCCAACGAGTACAGCCAGGAGCGGCTCACCTCTACAACCGTCTTCCCCCAGCGAAGCGGAGAGGATGCTATCACAGGCGTTCCTTGTCAGCCTGACAGCCTCTACCGAACGCGATCGACTCCAGGGTGAACGCGATCGACTTCAGGGTGAACGCGATCGACTCCAGACGCAGCAACGGAGCGAAGAAGAGCACATACGCCTGGAGATGAGACGCCTTCAGACGGAAGAGAATATGGCAAGAGACCGAGCAGACACCCAGCGCGCCGCTGACGGTGCCCAAAGAGAGGCAGAGCGCAACCTCGCTCTCATCCAGCGCGAAACCGAGCGCGACAGACTACAAGCCGAGCGCGACAAGCTACAAGCGCAACTAATGGAGCAGCTGATCCTCAAGGCAACACCCTCTCCCTCCGCCAGGGGTTCAAGGAACTCGTCGAGACAACAGTCAAGGGCAGCATCCCCTAACCGAGCAAGCGACCCTGAACTTGACCAACAGACCAAGCCTATACCCCCCGCAGACCCCCTTCCCCGACCGGTCCAAGCGAGACCCAGCTACAAGGAAGGAGCAGCATACACTGCGGCGAAGCTAAATAAACGACTACAGGATCTAGAGGACCTGATAGAAGAAGAAGAGGGAGAGGAGGAGAACCAAGCCCGACGACAGCACAGTACTCCACCGGACCAGGAGGTCCAGTACAGCCCAGGCTATACCCCCGCGGCGCTGCGCTACAGACCCCCGACTCTATTCATGGGTGAGCACGACGCACGACCAGCCCCGAGGAATAGCACCTGGACCAGCGGGCCATGGTACCCTGCCGGTGCCAGCCCACAGAGAGGCGCAAGAGGAGACTCGCCGAGGAGGCCTCTCCCCCAACGCTCGCCGATGTATCAGCCATCCACGGCGTCATACATTGCCACACCGACCATCCCAGACTTCACCCATGAGAATCGGGCACAGTACACGGAGCTCCGAATGTGCTTAGAGACAATGATGGTGGATGTCGTTGATGAACGTCACAAGTATGCAATATTACTGAAGCACCTGAAAGTACCCCGAGCGCACAATATAGCGCTAGCCTATGCCACCTCTACGACCCCATACACCGCGGCTCTAGCAGCGCTGGACCAGAGATATGGATGTATATGGGATTACGTAATCCAAGAGATAAGGCATATTGACCGCCTACCCCCAGCAACAGACAATCGCTCATTAGACGACCTGTCTATAAAAGTGCAGTCCCTGGTAGGGATGCTGGGAGCGCAACGAGAAAAGGGTATGCACGAGCTATACGCCAACTCTAACGTCGAGAGGATTTTAGAGAAGCTGCCACCCGCCAGACAAGAGCGCTTTAGGCGGCAGAGAGACCACCGTGATCCTAACGGTCCCGAACCATCCCTCCTCGATCTAGCCGACTTCCTGGCGAGAGAAGTCAGCAGCTTACGACTGGATACGTTCGTGCGGAGCACACCAAGCTCCAGAGAGGGACCCAGGAGAATAAACGATGGAAGAAGATCGGTGACTGTCATGCACCAATCAGAATCAGTACCGAGCAGTAAGAACCACAGTACCCCCTCGAGAAAAGAGAAGTGGAAGATGGTGTGCCCGTACTGCGAGAAGGAACACTGGCTGTCACAATGTGACCTGTTCACAAAGATGAATGCAGAAGAAGTGAGTCAATGGATAAAGTCCAACAGGCGCTGTTACCGATGTGCGCGCAGTCACATGGCAGCCGAGTGCCGCCTAAAGAAGAGGTGCAGTCGGTGTGACGGAGCCCACCTAGATGTCCTACACGACAGTAACAGAAGAAAGCCTGCACCTGCACCATCGAGCAGCACCAAGGCAAGTGTCATGTACATTGACCCCGCCAGCAGCAGCGGCGCCCAAGTGCTCTTAAAGGTAGTCCGTGTAACATTGAGCTACCAAGATAAAGTCATGGACACTTACGCCGTCCTTGATGACGGGTCAGAGAAGACCCTTCTGCTCGCGTCCGCTGCGGCCCAGCTGGGACTGCGGGGGAGCGAGAACCAAATGACGATTCGGACAATAAGAAGAGATTTAAAGACGATAAAAGGCGAGAATGTCTCCTTCACTATCGCAGCAAGCGGGCAGCCAGAGCGACGGTATAGGATTACAAATGCTTTCACCAGCCAAGAAATAGGACTATCACAGTACACCTACCCCATCGCCAAACTGATGGATAAATATGTGCACCTGCGTCAACTACCTATCCCGCTCATAGACGGCGCCACCCCGACCCTGCTGATAGGCTCCGACCATGCAGACCTCATAGTCCCGATAGACCGGGTCCATACAGGACCCAGAGGCTGTCCTGCAGCAGTCGAGACCCGCCTAGGATGGACATTACAAGGCCCCCTCGCTAAATCTCTTAACCGAACAGCAGCCACTAGCTGCTTCCACTCCAGAGTGACAGAAGAAGACACCACTCTCCTGCAGCATGTCGAGAGGCTATGGACACTAGAGACAATGCCCTTTAAGAACGAAAAGAAAGACATTCATTCTAAAGAAGACATTTACGCCATAAACCTCCTCGAGCAGGGGACAAAGAGAGTCACAGTCAGCGGAGTGATGAGATACGCAACTCCACTCCTGAGGCGAGAGGGAATGCCCACCTTTCACGCAAAGAAAGACGCTACGGAGCGGTATCTATTGAACACAGAGCGGCGCCTAGCCAAAGACCCCGCTCAAGAGAGTGTGTACCGCGCTGAGATTGAGAAGCTAATCACAGCGGGACACGTAACAAAGATTGACATTAAAGAGGCCGATCAGACGACCGAATCATGGTACGTGCCGCACCACAAGGTCCACCACAACGGCAAGGATCGCATTGTGTTTAACTGCAGCTACCAGATCGGATCCCAAAATCTGAATGAAGAGCTCTTGCCCGGCCCCACACTCGGCCCCTCTCTACTAGGCGTGCTACTACGCTTCCGCCAGGACAAGGTGGCTATCAGCGGGGATATCAAAGGGATGTTCCTGCAGTTGAGACTAGTGGAGGAGGACAAGCCCCTGCTGCGGTTCCTATGGAGAGAGAGGATCGGAGATGAGCACCCCGCCATCTATCAATGGGAAGTCCTCCCTTTCGGAACTACATGCAGCCCGTGCTGTGCTACATTTGCACTACAGAAACACGTCGCAGAGGACCCAGCAGCAGATGAAGAGGTCCGACACAGTGTGAAGAACAGTTTCTACGTGGACAACTGTTTACAAAGCATTTCGACTCAAGAAGAAGCCGAGGCTCTCCTACTCAAGCTACGCGCCTCTCTGATCAAAGGCGGCTTTGATCTCAGGCAGTGGGCCAGCAGCGACCCGCACGTATTGCGCAGCCTCTCCCCCGCGGACAAGGCTGCCAGCAGCGAGACCTGGATGGCGACAATCCCAGGAGAAGCCCAAGAAATGACACTAGGACTAGTCTGGCGCTTCAAAACAGACTCGCTCCACTATAGACACAAACCCCTGACCACGGAGCAGGGAAGGTCGACGGCGATACCGACCACCAGACGGAGTGTGTACAGAACACTCGCCAGACAATATGACCCGTTGGGATGTATTCTACCTTACACCACCAGGGCAAAGATGATTGTACGAGCATTATGGGACAAGGACCAGGGCTGGGACGACCCAATACCCGCACCCCTTGCCTCCACATGGAGAGAGTGGGAGACGGAACTCCGCTCACTCCCAGACGTCAATATACGCCGCAGCTACTTCCCACCCACAGTGAGGCCAGAGACATGCAAGATGGATCTACACGTCTTCAGCGACGCCTCCGAAGTAGCCTATGGATCAGTGGCCTACTTGCGTGGCCAAGAGAAGGGAGGAGAGATACACACCGCCTTCATCCTGGCTCGCTCAAGAATAGCCCCACGAAAGCAACAATCTATCCCGCGTCTAGAGCTCTGCGCAGCCCTAGCAGGAGCGCATCTAGCCACGTTAATCCAACGTGAACTCACCATTCCGGTGCACAGAACAATCTTGTGGTCAGATTCCACGACAGTACTCACATGGATCAAGTCTGATTCATGCAGATACAAGGTCTTCGTGGGAGTCAGAGTCACAGAGATTCAAGAGTTAACAGAAGCAGCGAGCTGGCGGTATGTGGACACCAAACACAACCCAGCTGACGTCATCACCCGGGGAATGTCCCTAGATGACCTCACCCGTCACAACATCTATAGTGACGGACCAGAGTTCCTCAAGCTCCCGGAAGGAGAGTGGCCTACGCCCACCCCACGGGAGGCGAGTAAAGAGGAGGCTGAGAACAAGAAACCTATGTTCTGTGGACTGAGCACAGTCGCCTCCACAGACCCCAACATAGATGATTGCCTCACCCTACAGAGTGCGCAACTAAAGACATTTCTGTGGCACCACCCAGAGATTCAGCCCACTGCCGACATTTCAGCAGCTGACTACGAAGAAGCAGAACTTCTTCTACTACAACGAGCCCAGAGAGACTCGTTCCCCGACGAGCTAGACTGTCTACAGGGAGGAAAGCCCGTCCCATCAGACAGCAGATTGCTCCACCTGGCACCCGAGAGCGACGCCCATAATCTCATCAGAGTGGGTGGTCGTCTGCGGAGGGCCCCCAATCTACCGGATGACGTTAAGTACCCGATAGTCTTGAACAGCCGACACAAGGTCACAGAGCTGATCATAAAGAAATACGACGAGGATGTACACCACGCAGGAGCAGAGAGAGTCTTCGCGGAGATCAGACGTCGCTATTGGATACTTCAAGGAAGAGAAGCAGTGCGACGCTTCCAGCGAACCTGTCTAGACTGCCGAAAGTGGCGCGCGCAGCCCAGCATACCCCGGATGGCTGACCTACCTCCCTGTCGCCTCCGACTCGGCGACAAGCCATTCCACTCCACAGGCATGGACTGTTTTGGCCCGTTGTATATAAAGAAAGGAAGAGGAACCGAGAAGCGGTGGGGTATTGTATTCAAATGCATGACCACCAGAGCGATACATATCGAACTCCTTCCAACCATGAGCACAGACTCATTCCTTATGGCCTTCCGAAGATTCACATCACGGAAAGGAAAACCGTCTACATTGTTGTCTGATCACGGGACAAACTTCAAAGGCGGAGAAAGAGAGCTGAGAGAGAGCTTCCAAGCTATGGGCCCAGAACTTAAGACCCACCTCGCTCCATCCCAGATTGACTTCCAGTTTAATCCCCCGAACGCACCCCACTTCGGTGGAACCTGGGAACGAGAAGTACGTTCTATAAAGACAGCCCTGTACGCCGTGCTTGGGGCCCAGACTGTAGCGGAAGAAGTCCTAATGACAGTCCTCACGGAGATCGAGGGAGTATTGAACTCCAAGCCCCTCGGCTACGTCTCCAGTGATATAGCAGATGTCGACCCAGTCACCCCCAACACACTCTTGATGGGGCGGCTGGACCCCGCGCTACCCCAGACAATGTACAGGCCTGAAGAAGCGAACGGCCGAAGAATGTGGAGGTACAGTCAAGTACTAGCTGACAAGTTTTGGAACAGCTTTCTACTCCACTACCTACCGTCTCTACAGACCCGCCAGAAGTGGGTAAAAGAGAGAGACAATTTGACAGAAGGAACAGTCGTCATGATTATCGACCAGTCACTACCCAGAACTATGTGGCCGGCTGGCCGCGTAAGCAAAGTGATCACCGGTGCCGATGGCAAGGTCCGAGCAGCTGAGGTGCTCGTCCAAGGGCGAACTTACACACAACCCGTGGCGAGGCTAATAGAACTGCCCAGACTCCCAGACACTATCGATGACGACCATGACCCCACGACTTTGTGAGTTGACTGACCCTTACAGCGGACCTTGAGTGGTAGATAGTGCGGTTAATCTGTCTCTGCTTAGCTAATTAGGTGGGACTAATTAGGGGGCGGCTGTTGTGAAGGATCAGATTAAACCGAATATATATATTTATTTATGGATATATATTTAATAGTATTTGTATATCGTTTGATATCCCTTGTATATTCCTTGTACATATACACTGAATATCCCTTTGGTCTACTAACAGCCCATAATAGTTTCATTCTCTCATTGGACAAGAACTTGGCGCCAGCAGCCAAGCCCCTTGGTTCAAGTTCAATCGTGCCGACGAACATGTCGTTACTAGCCCGGTTCCGCATAGGAATACGTCTGGCAAAATACGAATGGTACTATTTGTTCACAGCGCATATATATATGGCGCAAGTAAAGTAGAACTTTCTTTTTAGTCCCTTAGCCCTTAGTTCTTTACCCTCCAACCTAGTGGCAAGACGTTAAGCCTCACCCACGATACACGTGTGGTGCAGTATGGTCAACTTGGCCTCAGAATGGCATTGAGACATCGTGTGGATTAATAGCTGAATTGTCATAGTTTGGCACTATACCGTCGAGTGGGACGTATTTCTATTAAGTTAATAATAGTCTATTATGTATGGTGCATCGTTCGGTTAGAGTTATACAGTGAGTAGTACCCCCATCGTTTCCTCGCGTTATCTAGAGTCTTAACCAGGCTGGGCAGACCACGTGTGGTGCTTTCATCCGAGGAGTTCTGGGCTAGGACGAGTGGACCTGCACATTGGATTACCTTACCCGGACGACGGCGAGCCCTACACGGCTTGGATTATCTACTTGCTTTGGGTGCTTTGATTTATGCCATGGATAACAGCCAACACTGGTGAGTGTTGGAACTACCCCCCGAGAGGAGTCCAGGTGAGACGGCGCTCTACCCCGAGTGAGGTCGCCTCACGTCTCTTCGTTGTGGACCGGCAGCTACCGTCTACAAGAGGGCCCAACTGTATTCATCTGTGGACCAAGGTTCTGTGGGCACCGTGTTCAGCACTCTGAATTCTCCCAAGAAATCGTTGGCCAGATGGGATATCGCCGGCGGCTCTCCTAACCCCCCCCCTCTACTGACTTACAACCAGCAGGACCCCCCTTTAGTATATCCAGCTATAATCATTAAGTACCATCGCTATATTTCCCTAAAGAACCAGGTTGTATACTTGCTTCCTGCGTAACCAGAGATTGGACATTCAATGTTGATTTGCCTACGAATACTCATTTGCCTTACAAGTGCATTCAAATCATAAATGTCATTAAGTGAACGTTGTATATACCCTTTGCTATATATTAAATATTCGACTTATACATTTGTGTGGACTTGGTTTCATGGTGGGAAAGTGTTCATCATATCTATATCATGTACTGTGTGGCCAGTAGTTAAAGTACATAAAGCGGTAGTGGTTTAATGATACCATACTTATCAATACAGTCAGGGAATTGTACCCCTCAGTTACAAGTAGGATAGCATACTTGTACGTCTCATCGGGGACATCGGACATCATTGTCTCTAAGCACATTCGTAGCTCTGTGTACTGTGCTCTGTTCTCGTGTGTGAAGTCCGGGAACGTCGGTGTGCCAAGGTACGATGCCATGGATGGCTGGCATATCGGTGAGTGTTGGGGGAGAGGCCTCCTAGGCGAGTCTCCTCTTACGTGTCGTGGTGGGCTGGTACCTGGCGGGTACCAAGGCCCGTGTACCCAGGTGCTGTTCCTCGGGGCTGGTCGTGCGTCAAGCTCACCCGTGAGTTGAGTCGGGGGTCTGTAACGCAGGGCCTCGGGGGTAAAGTCTGGGCTGTACTGGACCTCCTGGTCCTGTGGAGTACGATGCTGCTGTTGGGCTTGACTTTCCTCCTCTCCCTCCTCTTCTTCCTCTGCCAGGTCTTCTAGATCCTGTAATCGTCTATTTAGTCTCTCAGCGGTGTAGGCCGGTTCTTCCCTGTTGCTGGGTCTCGCATGGACCGGTCGGGGGGGGGGGTTCGGAGACGTGTATAGGCTCTTTCTGTTGGCCGGGCTCCGGGTCGCTTGATCGGGTAGGGGAGGGTGCCCTAGACCCTTGTCTTGACGAGGCCCTGGAGCTCCGTGCGGAGGGAGGGGGGGTTGCCCTGGCAATCAGTTGCTCCATTATCTGCGCTTGTAATCGGTCGCGCTCGGCTTCGCGCTTGATGTGAGCGAGGTCGCGCTCTGCTTCTCGCTGGGCTTGGGCTGCGTCGCGCTGTGCATTGGCGGCTCCGCGCTGTGCATTGGCGGCTCCGCGCTGTGCATCGGCGGCGGCGCGCTGGGCTTCGGCACGGTCTCTTTCCATATTATCTTCCGTCTGGAGGCGTCTGGTCTCCAGGCGTATGCGGTCGTCGTCACTCCTTTGCTGCGCCTGGAAGCGCTCTCGCTCGATCGCAGAGTGTTCGCGTTCACTAAGGGCTTGCGCTTGGAGTTGCGCGTGGAAGCGCTCTCTTTGGTCTGCAGATTGTTCGCGCTCACTTAGTTGTTGAGCCTGCAGGCGGTCTCTTTCCATGGTAGAGTGTTCGCGCTCACTTTGGTGTTGCGCGCGGAGGCGCTCTTGTTCCATGGAAGAATGTTCGCGCTCGCTAAGCGTCTGTGCTTGGAGTCGATCGCGTTCAGTGGAGGCTGCCAGGGTGGCGATAAATGCCTGCGCCAGCATCTTGTCCGCCTCGCTGGGGGAAGACACTGATGGAGGTGATCGGCTTCTGGCAGTGCTCGTTGGAGATCCGTTCTCCTGTCGCGCTCCGAGGAGGTCCATCTCCTGGGTGCGCGTCTCTTCTGGTGGTGGGTCGGGTTCCGTCCCTGGAGGGTTTTCTTTATCCTGGAGCTCTCCGGGGACTATCTCGTTGACGTTGGCGGGGGGTAAAGTCATGTCATGTCCCTCCTGGTCCCCCCCGTGAGCTTGGTCAGTTACGTTAGAACCCACTAGGGTCTCTACTGGCAGGGTCGCCTGGTCGGTAGGGTTTGACATACTTTTACTATCCGCTTTTCCGCGTTTAACGTCTGTATAAAGCTAGGTAGTAGACTGGCAGCGTAGTCCTCTAGGTAACGAGGTGGCTGCCGTCTGCGCTCCGGGCGATCTAGCTTAGGAGAACCGTTTGTGGAGTGTTCATCATTGGCCATGTCAATATTAATATTATATTAATATTACGCTAATTACCATCCGGCTCGAAGGACCAATTGTAACTGAGGGGTACAATTCCCTGACTGTATTGAATAAGTATGGTATCATTAAACCACTACTGAGTTATGTACATTACTACTGGCCATACAGTACACATGTATATGAGATGAACACCCCCACAATAACACGGCTTCACAAGAAATACTGTTTAGAAGAATATTTATTAGAAGAGCACGAAGATTATCTTACATTACTTATCAAGATTGAGAGTTGCGCTTGTAAGGCGAAGAATGTGCATGAATAGGTCAAGAGCGTAAGTCCATGAGCATATTACGCAGGGGATAATTAATACCACCTGTATCATAAGAATTATATATGGTACACTAGTAGGTCAGCTGGAGATACTAAGGGGGTTCCCTCCGGTTGTAAGCCAGCAGGGGAGAGGATTTGTCGGTAGCAAAAGTCTGGGTCAACGAGGAATAAGGAGACTCCAGGTACAGGAGACAGTGCAATAATCCCTTGATCCATAGACGAACAACAGCTATTCTCCGGTATGCAGTGCCGCATGGAGGAAAGCTAGCCAGCCTCAGAGTCCTAGAGGCGGGCTCGACGGGGCTCCTCACAGGGTAGATCCCACACAGTAGTGGGTGTAGACGATTCTCCGCTCCAACAGCCACAGGACCAAAGCAAATATAATCCAGCCGAAAAGGGCTCTGTAGTCGTCGGGGTAGGTTATCCAGTGCACATATCCACACGGTTCTCGTCTAGGGCTCCTCGGATGACGGCACCAGGTTAGGCCGCCCAGCCTGGATAAGCACACTAGCTCGGTACGATGAAACGTTGGTAATGCTGGTCACTGTAGAACGGTAGCCGCACGATACACTATACATAATAGACTATTACTTAATAATAGAATAGGTCGAACTCGACGATACAGCATTAAACTCTGACACTTCAGCTATCAATTCGCACGCGGTCTCAAGGCTCTATTTCGGGGCAAAACGGGCCCACTTCACAGCACGTTGTATCGTGGTGTGAGGCTTCAACTTATTGGGGTAACTAACTGCTGTATCCACCTGCGACGTATTTATACGTAAGGTGAACAATCTAGTACCAGCCTTATTTCTGTCTCGTATTCCTGCGCAGAACCGGGCATGTCCAGGCATGTCTTAGCGGTGACTTTGAACTAGACATTGGGGGTATGGCCGTGGCGCCTAGGGGATCGCTGTCCAATAGGAGAACGAATATTATGGTCTGGCCTGTACTAGGTAAAGGGATATTCCGTGTATATGTACAAAGAATATACAAGGGATATCAGACGATATACAAATACTATACAATATATCTCAAGTAATAAATATATATATTCGGTTTAATCTGACCCTTTATAACACTAAAGATAAGAATCCAATTAGCTTCTATAAAGTAAGCAAAACTAATAATAGTGGGACCAAAAGGGTCAGGTAAATCTATGAGACATACTGAAGGGTCTCTTCTGTACACAGGATGGGTTTCGGCAGGCCTGAGTGATTAAATTAGCATACAGTCTTAAAGTAAATACATCTTCTCCTCTCCCCCACGTTGGAACCAGTAAAACAATAAATAACTGGGTTTCTAGATGGCTAAAGTTAGCATTTGAATAGAGTAGTCTGTTTACCAAGCCAAAGTAGAACAAAAGACACGGCCCTCAGGCACTCAAATTGATACTAAAACAGGACATGCTAGAGATGCAGCTGTCCTCCAGGAAGAATCCTCCTTTCTCACCTCCTTGTCAAACGGGGAGAGGGGGAAGAGGGATTCTGAATGGACTAAAAACTATGCATTAGTGTGTAACCATCCCCAAAACTAATATTAATTCAGTAGGAAAACTAGTCTCAATAGTTATAAAATAGTGTATTGCTTAAGATAAGACTAAACCAGACCCTTATCCACCATTGCAAAGTATAATTAAGCCAGTAATATAGGTAAGATAGAAGATTAAAGGCCAACTTGCAGGTTAAACCCTACTCTGCAATTATGGGTAGTTTACATCATTGGTATCTAATTTAATTATATTTTTTTTCCATTTGACGCCGGAAATTTCACTCAGAAATGGTTAAAAAGGTCCATGCACGAATAACATGCACGAGCAAATCTAAAAGCTTATCAGACGCTAGCACGGCCGTGACGTCACTTCAGGAAACGTATGCCTTATGCCCGTCCGGGTCATAGTACTACTAGATATATGGCGCTGGCTAACGTTAGCATTATGTCTACTGTCGTGAACCATTTTAGATCGGGGCATGTAGAGGAGTTTGGGGAACGAGTAAAATCATGTGCAGGTCCTCTTCTCAGACCTGTGTGGCAAAGCACTGCACACGCATCATGCAAGCTACACGTCGCTGCATGTTGATCAATGGTGGCCCACTCGGTGCATCACAGTCAGTGACTGTGATGCACGAGTGGGCTACTATTGTGCTAACAACGTGCTGCGGCGTCTGGCTTGTTGGCCGGCATGAGTGCCCGATTTGGGGTGGTTCTCTCCTCTTTGTGTGCCTTTGTCCTCGCGGGTGTTCTGCCGGGGAGCTTGTGGACGCGACAATAGTGGTGGTTGTAGGGTGTTTGAGCTTGTAGCGTTAGTTAGCTCATAGCTATCGTGTACCACTAGCATTACGGGCTCGAGCACCTTATGGCTGCTGCTGTTGTCGTGTCCATGGGCTCCCTGGCAGGGTACTTGTGGGGACGGGGTGTACAGAGAGGAGAGAACCATTTTGGGTCGGGCGTTCATGCCGGCTAGCGAGCTGGACGTCGGGATATGTTGTTAGCACAATAGCTACCAAGCTAAGCTATGTTAGCTTCTAACGGTGTATACACAATATGTACAACGACACAATGATTTACATTATTACAAATATGGTAACGTGGTTGTGGCTTTTACAAATAGTGGTTAGCTTTAGAGATGGATGGCTATGATCACGGAGCAATAGTGTTGTTAGGTGAAACAGATACATTTTCATTCGGCTAGTAGTAGCAAGGCTCTCTGCCTGCTGTAACAAGTAACAAGAAGGCTCCTTGCTTCCAGTTCCTGCCACTACTGCCTGTGACTCCCAGAGCTCAGAGCCCCCTGGTGCCCTGCACCTGTTGTGACGACATCATTTCGATTACACGCGCACGTTATGAACCATTGATTAAAATATCCACGTGCGTGGTGATTGTGTTGGGCAGACAAAATGTTTGATAAAAACGCTAAAACTGGGTCAATTTCAATACTTTTTTTTCCTTCTTCATGAAAGTCACCATTGGCCTAGTCCACATTGTTTATTGAACAAAAATACAACATGCAAGTTGGCCTTTAAGGTGACAAAATACGTGTAACTTACTTAGAAAACTAAACTAACTTCAAAGATAATGTTATAGACTAGATAATGCAACAGTTTGTCTTAAAACCAAATAGACTAAAATAGATAAGCATTTGACGATCCTATAATCAAAAACAGGTTAACTTAGGTATTTAAAGCACTAGGGAATTCGGTAAAAGAACTAAATTAATAGTTAATTAAAGTTAATGAAATCAAATCCTATATACGTTTAGACGCTAACTAAAATAACACTGTAAGTCTATCTCAAAGAGAGAAAAGACTACCTCTAAATTCAAAATCATTCCATATAGGGCGTTGTGTAACTTCTAAGATGGCCGTCGACCCCAATCCAAAATGGCCGCTATGAGCTTTAGCCAATCAGAACTTAGAGAGCCGCCCCCTGACGAATCAGGTTGACGTTCGCTCAGGGGTGGGATTTAGCCTTTTAAAACCGGCTGCACAGGGGCAGACAGGGGGAAGCTCTTGAACATTGTATGCACAAGCCGGACGGAGGAAGGACCTGCTTGAAGACGCTGAGGACGAGAACAAGGATTCCTTTGTCTCCTTGGAAACGAGAATCAACAACCAACGAGACGCAACAACCTACGCTACCTTGAAGATTATTATTCTATAACTACTTTTATTAGACTGGACACAAGTGGTCGTGGCATAGTACTTCCTAACTTGTGTTCAGACAACTTAATTTATTGAAACAGAATATTCTTGTATACTTTGTGGATTTGAATAAACCCACCATTTGAGAAATAACCAAACTCTCATTGATTCCTTTTTCTCCGCCGTCTTACATAGGTTTTTGGTCATATGACTTAGAGCTATAGAAACACAACGCAATAGAGTAGATATTACGATCAGGAAGCTCTAGTCGATCTTACAATATTATTATGCACATTATGTCTTCTTAATACCGTTTTTATTTTATTATTGTATTTTGCACAATCGATGCGGCATGACCACCCGCATTTCACATGACATTTCCCTGAATAAACCTCCTGATTCTTTAATAAATGTCCTTGAATTTGAAACAAACCTTGTTGTGTTGTTATTATATATCCTTTCTAATACTATTGCAATTGTATAGTTAGTTCATATTTCATGATCAGTGAACCGTTAATCATATTGGATGCCTTCATTTGAACAATTAATTTGCACTATATATAAATGAGTGGGGCTCGCTGTAGTATAGCCTAGTAGTGTGTGTGTGTATATGAAATCAGAACCTGGACAGTTTGCGTGCAACCAAAAATAAAAGGTCAAAGCGTTCCCATTACAGCCTTCCCTGACCTAAAGCCCACGCGCCGCCTATGCTCGGCGCATTACATCAGGCTGAACGCTTAGCTGCCACCACCCACTTCAATGACAGAGCGCGGCAGGAAGGGGGCGTGCTAGCGGAGGTCACATGGGCGTCGTGGCCAATCGGAGGAACCCGGAAACCGAGCTACGTTGTAGAAAGTATAGACGCATCCCAGAGGCGTCTATATTAAAGGCAGCCGAAGAGTGCTTCCGCATTGGCGTTTTGCGCTCTGATTGGCCGAGCACGCACATGCGCATGAGCCGCGACGCGCTCCTCTAGCCAGGAATCGAAACTCCGTTTAAGCTCCAGAGAGCGAGGCTGAAAATCCACAGTTCTTGCCCCACTGATGGGAGCCGAATCCCGGATCCGAGTTTTCTGATGAATACCCCCAAAATATGGAGGTCCCGAACGCAATTAAGTATTGATTACGCCGTAACGAATCATTAAAAAAATATACCGTTAACTGGAGTATGTTGTTTCTTTACATATATGTTGGATTAGAGAATTGGTTTGTCATGACAATCCAATAAAAAATTGCGATTTACCCGGTGGCTACTACACACAGTAACTACATGCATCATTGTTTACAATGAACGGTGGGGCTGGGCTGGGGCGTGCGGTGCTCCCATTTAGGTGGCGGCGGCGGTGGTTGACCGATGGCGATGCCGAGGACGAGCGCACGTCTGTGGGGTAAGACGGCCGGTGAGAGAGCGCGGCGCGGAGCCAATGGCAGTGACATGATGGGAATAATCGGACGTGTTAAACAGCAATCAATTAATTTAATATAACAGTCCGGTTCTGTGTTTGTTTGTGTCTGTAGATTGTTGGTGAACAACTAACTTTAGGTTAGTTTAACGCGTCCGTGTCGATTAGCCCCACCGTTCATTGTAAACAATGATGTGTGTTGTTGTAGCCACCGGGTAAATCGCAATTTTTTATTGGATTGTCATGACAAACCAATTCTCTAATCCAACATATATGTAAAGAAACAACATACCAGTTAACGGTAAAAAAATTTAATGATTCGTTACGGCGTAATCAATACTTAATTGCGTTCGGGACCTCCATATTTTGGGGGTATTCATCAGAAAACTCGGATCCGGGATTCGGCTCCCATCAGTGGGGCAAGAACTGTGGATTTTCAGCCTCGCTCTCTGGAGCTTAAACGGAGTTTCGATTCCTGCCTAGAGGAGCGCGTCACGGCTCATGCGCATGCGCGCGCTCGGCCAATCAGAGCGCAAAACGCCAATGCGGAAGCACTCTTCGGCTGACTTTAATATAGACGCATCCCAGAGCCCTTCGGAGCTAAACCAATCAGAGAGGGTCTTCGCTGTACCGGGCTAGCCAATCAGAGAGCGTCTTCGCAAACAGAGGCTACGGGAAAAAAATCACGCGGAACGCGCTGCCTGCTTCTCATTCATTACACAACGTGAACGAGAGCAGCAGTGTGTCCTGTGTTTGATTCATTCTTCACTTCCCCCTATGCAGGTAAGAATGTGGACAATTGGGGTTTCGTTTGGTTGCTATTGTTATTGCTTTGTACATGTTGCAGTGTTTGTGAAAATGCCAATGACATGCTAATTTCAATGTAAACGCGAGTTGCCTGGTTGGATTGTATATAAACAGTTAGCCGGTCGATGTTAGCTAGCGAGCATACAGGCGTCACGTGACCAGTTCGCGCCGAGTAGTTTCTTGTTTCCTTTGTTCTAAATGCAAAATAGGGCGAAATAATTTCTCTTATAATTTTTTTTTTTAATTTTTTTTACTTCTATGGATACACATAGTCACCTTACGTCCAGTTTATTCTTCTATGTGGTCAAACAAACGAAAGAAAATGCATGGTGCAAGACACTACAAGACACGCTGACGTCACGAGACCGCCGCCATCTTGGTATTGGGGAAACAAACGGATTTCGACGATCAAATGTATGCGTTGAGCTCCGTTTTTATTACATGTTTTATCACATTCTTGTTAATTTCATAACCTTTTCATATTTGTTTTGAAAATATTGAGGCCAACATGGCATTTCACTATTTCAAAAGCCTTTCTGGTGATTCTAAGGTGAGATATGAGTCAAAGCTCGCCCTGATTGACTTGAAATCATGTCCATACAAGACACCTGCAGATCATTGAATTCATTGACATTTTTTATTAACAGATTGCAGAATGGGTACAATACAGTACGGCTCAATACACACAATTGTTAAGGGGATGCAGACCAGAGAAAGACTTTCGTCTTGTTTACATCAGGGTCCCCCATTTTCAATTCATAACTATGACATGGTTCAATGGATGTGATAGTACTATGTCTTATTATGAAAAGCTTGTAATGCACATTTAACAGCAGGATTGTTCATGTACACATTAGTGGTCTGCAAGGGCCTTGAAATTAAGCCCGTGCCCATGACGTTCAGGCCCTGCCCGACAATAAGCCCGACTGTAACACCCCTTCCTGACAGGCAGCGACGCGAGTGAGCGTGATTGCGAAAATGATTAAAATGTATTCGTTTCAATCAGACTATCCTGACCTGCCGCGAGCGACAGCAAACTGAGCGGCGATGTCGTTCCCCCCTCAAATATTCGCTCGCTGTGTCTCTAGTTGAGCGATTACGCGGCAGAGTTCCGCCCCTAAACACTTTTTATTGGTCAAGAATCGCAGGCTGCTTTGCCCCCGTGTGCTTCCAGGTAACACACACACATACACACTCGGACACGCGCCGCCTCATATCAGGACAGTGTCGCGCGCGATTTCGTCTCCAGTTCGCTCGCTCGCTGCCTGTCAGGAACCGGTGTAATGCAACATTTGAAGCCCTAGCCCGAGTGAAAGACAGAGAAAAAGAAAAAAAATATTAGACTTAAACATTTATTTTGTATTTGTTTTAAATATTAGAAACACGGTTTTATATGAACTTAATAAATAAACAAAAACGAAAATGTCCAATAGGTTTACCTAAATAACAGATAGGTGCATATCGCGCTGAAAACGAATGAAGCATTATATTATATAGCCAAATATTTAAAAAAAATTGTTTTAAATATTCGAAAACACTGTTTATATATTAACTTAATAAATAAACAAAAACGAAAATGTATAACTAACGGTTCTGGCAGAACCAGTCCTTCATGGTAAATCTAGGTTGTTTAGCTGTTATGCCAATTCCCTTCCTGGTCGTTGCGTGCATTGTCCCACTGTCGGCCTAGGGAGGGTGTAGAACTACCACATGCCTCCTCCAATACATGTGGAGTCAGCCAGTCGCTTCTTTTCACCTGACCGCGAGGACTCTCACTGGGGGAATGTAACGTGTGCAGAGGTTCACATTATTTTCCCCAGATCCCCTCCCTGCTGAACAGGCGCCCCGACCGACCAGTAGGAACCGCGCTAACACTGCCAATTGTGTTAGTAGGGACGACCGACCAAGCTGGATTCGATCCCAGAGTCTCTGCGGTGGTAGGCAAGTGCATTCTCCACTGCGCTACCCAGCCGCGCCTGGCTACTGCTATCTTAACGTTAGCCAGCTAAACGTGCATAGCTTAATTAACGTGCATAACATACCTGTGTAACGTTAAGTAACTTGTGTTCCGCTGGGAAAGTTCAGCATCACTGCATACACTTGGTTTAATCCAAACATACATTCGGAAACGTTGTATTATGAAATGAGACGGGTGAGTGTGAGTCACTCTTCTCTCTTTTTTGCATGATTGATTAATTTCCTGATAATGTATGACGTGATCCCTCCTCATCTCTACTGGACTGTGTTGTCTGTGTTCGCTTGTGACTTTCGAATTATTGTAAACGTTTGGGCTCAGCCCTAAGGTGAAGCGGTGTTGCTTCCAAATAAAAGGAGAAAAGACAAGTGCCTTAATTTTTATTTAGTTTACACTCAGGATTATTAAAAAGTAGTCATGGATCATGTGGTTATTTTGTAAACAAATGTTTCATCCAATTTACAGAAATTGTACTATATCGTGATATATTGTGTTACTGATATATGACATTTCCTATAGCTTGATATTAGATTTGATCCATAAGGTGACACTTGACCTGTTGAGCCCTAGCCATATTAAAAGACAAAGTGCCTTTAATTTTTATTTAGTTTACACTCAGGATTATTAAAAAGTTGTCCTGAATTATGTGGTTATTTTGTAGACTAATGTTTCATCCAATTTACAGAAAACATACTATATCGTGATATATATATATCATTACAGATATATGAAATTTGAAATTTCCCACAAAATCTCTCCTTCCTCTGACATTCTTCTCCATCCAGATAGCTATCCTGTCAGGCCTGGGAAGAAACCAAGAGGCTTGGATGGAAGAAAGGGTATCTGCTGTGACCAGTGTGGAAAAAGCTTCAGTTCAAAGAGCAATCTCAATAAACACCAGCGCATTCACACAGGAGAGAAGCCCTACTCCTGTGACCAGTGTGGCAAAAGCTTCAGTTCAAAGATGAATCTCAATAAACACCAGCGCATTCACACAGGAGAGAAGCCCTACTCCTGTGACCAGTGTGGGAAGAGCTTTAGTCGGCGGAGTCATCTGCAATCACACCAGACAATTCACACAGGAGAGAAGCCTTACTCCTGTGACCAGTGTGGGAAGAGCTTTAGTAAGCAACACCATCTGAAAACACACCAGAGAATTCACACAGGAGAGAAGCCCTACTCCTGTGACCAGTGTGAGAAGAGCTTTAGTCAACTGTCTCATCTGCAATCGCACCAGATTATTCACACAGGAGAGAAGCCCTACTCCTGTGACCAGTGTGGGAAGAGCTTTAGCCAAACGACTAGTCTGCAAAGACATCAGGGAATTCACACAGGATGGAAGCCCTACTTTTGTGACCAGTGTGATAAGAGCTTTGGTCATCTGAGTAGTCTGCAATCACACCAGAGAATTCACACAGGAAAGAAACCCTACTCCTGTGACCAGTGTGGGAAGAGCTTTAGCCAAACGACGTAAGTATAATCCCTTTTGAGCCATGTCTTCAGGCTGGACTTGAATCTAACCTCTAACGGCATTGTCTACGATTTTCAGGTCACTGGGCAGACTGTTCCAATAGACAGCTGCTGAATACAGAAATGACTCCTTCCCCATACAGCTCCTGAATCTGACTGGCACAAAGTCAGTTGAGCTGCGCCTAGTTGGGTATGCATCAGTGGAGGCTGCTGACCAAATTTTTAGGTGAAGCACAAATTATTATATTATATTATATATTAAATAATATTTTTAAAACATCCCCCACTGTGTGTCAGTGGACACAGATGAAAACATATTAACATTAGGTGACAGCGGACTTGACCAGATGAAAACATATTAGGTGACAGCGCACCTGACCAGATGAAATCATATTAGGTGACAGCGCACCTGACCAGATCAAAACATATTAGGTGACAGCGCACCTGATCAGATCAAAACATTTTAGGTGACAGCGCACCTGACCAGATCAAAACATAATTAGGTGAAGGTGACAAGGAAGCCACATACTCATACCCCCCCGACACTCAACTAACCGCCTCGGACAGTCCTTCATACCAGTGGCCATCAGGCTCCACAACAGTGGGCAGCGACTGCTGCCAGACATCGACCTAGAACTAATAGGAACCCAAGTAGGACAATAACACTACCTTATGCATACTGCACCTTATGTGGATACTGTGAATAATGAATAATGTATATTTCAGTTAGTTAGATAGTAAATTATATTGACCTATTTGTTTACACTGCTTGTGTTGTTTTCACTACCTGTACCCCCCCCCCCCTTCCCCCATGCTGCTATGATGCCTGAATTTCCCCAAGGGGATCAATAAAGGAATATCTTATCTTATCTTAAAAGGAAAGATGAAATTACCTACCTGGGTTCCATCCTATAGAGGCAAATCTTTCCTGTGACAAAATGGGATCCAATGTAATAAAACTAAGTCAACCAACGAACTAGATTCCTGTACCGGATCTCCTCTCTGGTAAACAAGAATACCTTGAAGACTCTAACAGGAGCACTCATTCAAGGGTACTACGACTATGCTTGCACCTCATGGTACCAAAGCACCTCAAAGGCACTAAAAACAAGATTACAAACATCACAAAACAAACTGGTCAGACTACTGCTTGACCTTACTCCTAAAACCCACCTCACCCCTGTCCACTTTGATAACCTAGGATGGCTTAGAGTAGACGACAGAGTACAGCAACTTGCAATGGGCCTGGTCTACAAGATACACTACACCACTAAGATACCCATGTGCATGTCGAAATACTTCCCAAAGGTCAGTGAATACCACGACCACAACACCAGAGGGAGTTCCACAAATCATGTTCAACCCAGATAAAATAAAAAAAAAAAAAAAAAAACGTTTTTTTTTAATAAAAGAAAATAGTCATAACTTAGAAATTAGATTGCATAGGTCTATGAATCGATATCGCGATTCTGTTTCGATTAATTGCCCAGCCCTACAGTGTGTACAGTAAGTTAGCTTGGTGATTATCATTGTGATGTAGGCTAAGCTGCCTAGCTACTGTTAGCATACAAGCACTGTAGCCTACTTACGTTTTTTCTGATCCAGATGCATAAATCCACTTCTTCATGTTGCTCAGTTGCTGGTTTATACTTTGGTCCTAATGTTGGTGCAAAGTTTAATTTAGCCTGACTTGTTATAGCTGTACAGCTTACTAACTACTAAACAACAACTTTCTCATAGTCTCAACTTTCACTTAGTCAAAATGGGTCCAGCTGCATGTGAGGAGGATAGGTTTAGCTCGGGCCAATCTCAAGTTTCTTTATTATTTGTCATACAGAAGTACAGAATACTTTTATACAAAATGCTTCTTTATGTTACATTTTGTATAAAAGTATTCTGTACTTCTGTATGACAACTAATAAAGAAACTTGAGAAACTTGAGATTGGCCCGAGCTAAACCTATCCTCCTCACATGCAGCTGGACCCATTTTGACTTTGCAATGCAGAAATCTCTGATTGGATTTGCAAGGCTGCCAATCATATTCAACCTCCGTGTATTGGATGTCAAGGGCTGTCAATCAATCAATCCTCCATTCAATGGCAAGAGTTTAACTGCACAGACCGTGCTTAGATGAAGTTAATAGCCTATTTTGATTCGCTGTTATTTATTATTTATTTAACAATGGGTCACACCTGTGAAGTTTTCTTCACGAATAATTACTGCAGGCAATACTGCAGTGCAGGCCTGCTCAGAGCTGTACATTTTGGCCATTTTTGAAGAAAAAAAAAATCACTGGCATTTTTTTTACAGAGGAAAACATTTATAATAAAAAAATAATAATAATAATAATTAAAAAAAAATATATATATATATAGTTATTTTTTTTTATATATATAGGTATATGTAAATTAATAATAATTATGAATTATGAGTGAATTTGTGTTTCACGTGTTGTCATAGAGAAACCTCCACTGGTATGCATGGGTGTCCCTGATTCGGTTGAAGTAGTTGTTGAAGTACACTGGCACTACCCCTGTGCACTAGTCTGTGGTGTCTATTGTGGTGTCTGTAATAGTAAAAAAGTGAATTTTTTTATGTTATGTGTTTATTATTTTTGTTATTGCTAATGTCATTGTTATTATTGTGAGGTCGTGTTATTGTTACTGCATTGTGTTGGTCTTGTTTTGTGTATAAAAATAAATACAAATATTTGGAAAAAAGAAAAAGCCCTCAAACAACTTACAACGAAATTAGATTTAGTTCAGATGATTAAAGGGCCAACTAGGATAAGATCCAAATTGATCTAGTGTTTAGTAACAAGCCAGAGAGGATTACTAAATCATTACATTTAGTCACTGGCCTATCTGACCTTAACGCTTGTATCTAGAAAACTGTCTAAGAATGGATTTAATCTGACTACCGAATCAGAACCCCTAAGGCTGACCAAGGTCACTTTGTGTGAGAACTGGGGTCTGGAGCACAGCCCAATTGCTGAACACACGAGAGGAGATAGGAGCGGTTTCAAGGGTGTTTAATTGTCAAATGAGCAACACAGGAATTGAGGGGAATAGAACGGGGTTATGTTCTGTCTTGTGGCTGCCGTGGCGACACCGAGCGAGCAAGCGGTCCTTGTGCTTGTCTTGGAAGCTGCTGGGCTGCAGCAGGAGAACAAGTGTTCCTCTTCGGGGACAGGAGACGTCCAGGCAGGGACGGCGGTCCTGGGCAGTGGTAATTAATACCACGACCGCTTCTGGTCAGCGTCGAGGGGTAGAAGTAGTCCCCCCATCAGGGAACGATTGAGTGCAGCCGTGGAGAGTGGGGTGCCTGACCGCGTGCGAATTAGGGGGATGGAGTACAGCTGGGCGTATGAGGGTAAAGGGAGGGGTGGCTGGAGAAGGAGAGGATGAGGAGGAGTGTGCAGTGGATGGAGAGGGGGATGAAGAGGAGCGTGTGGAGGACGTGAGGGGGAAAGGAGGGGGAGTGAAGAGAGAGAGAAGTAGGATACGGCATGTACATTTGGAGCCTTCTGATTGGTCGAGAGGTTTAAGGGGGCGGGACTTAGGGGTATGTCATACCTTATAAGGGCATATAGCAAAGTTTGATGGATTGTAGCCACGCCCCCTTTTTGAGATGATTTATGACCCCCTAGGGCTTCTCTGATTGGTCGAGGATGTAAGGAGGCGGGACATCCGGTTTGAGGGAGGGACATCCGGTTTCGGAAGGGGAGGGCCATCTGGTTACGGAAGGGGAGGAGTTTTCAGATTTTTTTCAAAATAAAAGTTTTATTTGTTTTCAAAAAAAAAAAGTCCTTCAAAATAAAAGATTCTAATTTTTTTTTTAGATTCACATTTTATTTTTATTTTCAGATTGTGTGTATTCCAAGGTTTTCACAATATGTATTTCTGTATTCCAAGGTTTTCAGATTAAACATTTCACAATATGTATTAGTGTTTCTTCACAATATGTTTTATGTGTATCTTCACAATATGTATTCCAAGGTTTTTCAGAAAAATACAATATCTTCAGAAGGTATTTTGTGTATCTTCAGAATATAGTTTCACAACAATCTTAAGAATAAATGTGTGTGGTTTAAGTTACACAATTAAGAATATATGTATATCTTCAGAATAAAATACATTTAGTGTATTCCAAATGCTAAATGTAAAATACAATGTGTGTTTTCTTCAGAAAGTGCATTTATTTCAAATGTGTGTGTGTTTTCTTAATGCCAAAAGCCAAATGTAAAATACATTTTGTGTATTTCTTAAGAATATTATTCTTCAGAAAGTGCATTTATTCCAAGTGGTGTTTGTATCTTAAGAATAAGCATTTCAAATGTCTCTTTGCTGTGGGGTGTGTAGAAAGAATACTCCCCAAGCTCTGTTTGACTCCACTCTGTAGGCTGTGTGTTCTCTCAAATGTCTCTCAGCAGATTGAAATGAAACGCTGCAGGTTCTCTGAAAATTCTGATAGTGACATCCCCCGTAGGTGTCATAGTAGGCAGGGAGGATGACTAGGGCCAATGGGAAGCCTAAAACTACCAGATGCAGCTTCTGCCAAAAGCAGATTTATGACTCTGCGACTTCCCGTTTCTGTAGAAAAAACAGCCCCCAAGGTGGGTGTATGTGTCTGTGTGTGTATTCCAAGGTTTACAGATTAAACATTTAAACTGTGTGTGAGAATTAAGTTACAGAAGTTACAAGGTTGAATACATTTTGTGTATTCCAAAGTCTTAAGATTTTGTGTATTCCAATTGCCAAATGTAAAATACATTTTCTGTATTCCAAATTACAAATGTAATGTGTCTAATGTGTTTAAGCAAAAGTCTAAATAAAAGAAAATACTTTTGAATAAAAAAATAAAAGTGATAAGTTGTAACCACAATAAGTATGTATGTTACTGTATGTATGTATGTATGTATGTATGTATGTATGTATGTATGTATGTATGTATGTATGTATGTATGTATGTCTATATTTTAGTTTCTTGGATAAAGACAATCTTTATACACTTGTGTTTAAGCAAAAAGAAAATTACAAATGTATCCCCTTAATGCTCTTTGGGTGCCAAAGTGCACCATTTCATTAGCATGCATGGGTCTAGGGTTTGAATATTATCCTTAATACGGTCCTGTGAAGTGTTTTTATTTAAAATAAATTCTTTAAAAAGGTCGCATTACAGTGTTTTGTATTATTCACATTAATTATTACACATATATTACACTATATATGATAGTTTAGAGCTGTGCTGAAAATATAAAGTACAGAAAAGATCTATGTGTGTCAGTGAGGCTATGGCTGCGGTTACACCTTTCGTTTCATTTTCGTATCATTGTCATTATGCGTTTCGCCGCGACGTCGTGCGCCTCGAGTCACACTTTCGTTTTTTTTTTCGTTTTTGTCACCGGAGCACACTGATGTAGTACACTGCCAAAGCAGTAGGTGGCAGTAGGTGGCAAACATGAAGGCAATTTCAACCAATCAGAACTTGAATGTGCCAATACACTTCCTGGAAGCTCCAGCAAAGAAAATGTCAACAAGGCAGGCGCCTATGGGCGCCACCATCTTGCCTATTTACTCAATGCAGCAATTCTTTTTCAGCAAAGCCTAATAAAAGTGCAATAAACAAAACGGATACATTCACTGTGTGTTCTGCCTGTCATTTGTTGATGAAACAAAACTAACATCCACACAAGTGACCACCAAGAGCGGATAGTTTAGTCTAAAAAAAGATCGGTAGCATTGTTAGCTGCATGCTAACGTCAATGGAATTTGCCATTATAACAGTATAGCATTGTGGCTAGAAGCTAACGTTAGCTCACGCTACTTAGCCAGCACCAAACTGATGATATCGGGAGCTATCAGTAGTTAGATAACATTAGAGACAACGCTGTGTGTATTAAACAAAGGTGAATAGATGACTGGGCCATTTTGTTTAATGCTTGTTAAGTTGAAAGATGAGCTTTGAGCTAACAGGGTTTGATAGCTAACACTAGCTCATGTTATCCAGTGGCAGTGCCAATCGGTAATGCTAGCAGAATGAATGGATGTAAACTTTATTTAACATATTGCATATGGGTACAATACAATACGGCTCAATACAAACAATTGTTAAGGGAATGCAGACTGTTGTAGCTTGGACTGGGGTCCTTATAACAATAACTTGACAACACATAGTAGCTGCAGCTATTTGGTTTGGGACAGCTCTGCTGTCACCGGAAGGGCACGCAGATGGTATCTACTGCGCATGGGCGTTTTCGCAACAACGGCTCCGTGCTGACTACACGCTGTTGTCGGCGCGTTTTTTAGGGTTTCTCCAAAACGCAAACACAATTTAGCGTTTCAGCCGTATCCACACAAAAACGCCAAAAAACGCATTTCTGTGTAATAGGGACATGAAACGTATTCAAAAACGTATAAAAAAACGCCACAAAAACACTAGTCTAACCATGGCCTATGTCTCTGTTCGGGGGTGCGAACAGGGCCCCCTCTTAGGTGCTAAAACACCGCATGGGGGCGTGAAGATTAGGGGACAGGCATGCACACGGCCCTGTAGAGTAAAAATGTAGAACATTATAGTCACATTTACAGGTAACATTCAAATGGTTTATATCTTTGTAACATGAAAATTAGTGTACAACATTATACTCATAGCATATTTTTAGCTCACACAATGTTCACATGTTTTCACACATATTTTAAAAGATTTCCCCATAAACATGCATTTGTCCTAATAAACTAACCTACACTATAACATACAACACTTTGATGAATATTGTTACACCGCTGACAGGGATGTATTATAATTATAATTTGGATAAAAACGTCAACTAATTGACTAAATGTAAATGTTGTAATACCAACTATTTGACAGTTTGGAACACGGTGGTGATTCTTATTTTCTTATATCGTAAAACTAAGACTAAAACTAAAATTAAAAGGCTACAGATCAGAGAAAGACTTATGTCTTGTTTACATCAGAGTCACCCATTTTCAATACATCAGGGCATACATCACATACTGATAGACATTAATGTTACATCCAGACATTTAGGACATAACAGATTGTAGATACAGCACTGTTTGTGATAACTTGTAAGGTTCTATCTGTCCAAGCTGTTTTAACTGTTTCAATAAGGTATTTCAACCATCTTTAATTAAGACTTATTTTGGATATAGATCACTTCAAAGCATGAATGTCCATACACTGTAGCAATGCTAGGCCTACATCTTTAGGTCAACTTCCCCTTACCAACATGCACATCTAACCCCCATTTAATGTCACAGTACCCTGAAATAGCACAGAGTGTGGGGAAAAGGCCTTTTTCAAAATAAAAAACTTTGAAACTGTACACCATTCACCACCCTAGCTGATTTTAAAGTTCCAAATTAAGGACATTTAAAGAATGAGAGGGGGTAATGTCCCTGCATCATTGCATAACGTGGTGTTATATTTTATATTTATGGCCTGACCATCTCCCCCATACCAACATCCTGCAGTTCATTAACTTCCTTCCTCTTTTTTACCCCTAATGTTTTTTGTATTATTCACATTAATTATTACACTTAAAGATATGATTAGGTATACAAGTTAAAGATATGATAGCTTAGACTTGGGCTGAAAATATAAAGTGCTGAAAATATCTGTCTTTTTGAGGATCTGGGTGTGAACAGGGGCCCTGTTAGGTGTCAAAACGCTGCAAGGGGGTGTGAAAGTTTAGGGAACAAACAACCTCTGTATATTTGCTTGTAATACTCAGCATTTTACTCTAAACAAAACTAATAAAGTCTGTATTACAGCTAACTCTTTAAGTTTCAATAGTTTGGATTTAATAAATAATTCGTTGGTATGTTCTCTTGAATCTACATTGTGAACTATTCTTACTGCTCTCTTCTGTAATATAAATAAGGGCTTTATGTTGCTTTCATACGGGTTACCCCACAGTAACTCAAATATGCTAGGATGAGTGAACAATATAATATTCGCATAGAATTATAATCAAGCACATTCTTTGCCTTGTTCAAAACAAAAACACTCTTGGCTACCTTATTTTTTATGTACATTATAAGAGGTTTCCATGTCAATTTCACATCCAACATAACACCCAGCATTTTTTTTAACTCAGATACTCTTTCAATATTAACTTCGTCAATACATAATGCAACATTGTCCTTCTTTCGATTAGTAAATATCATACATTTCGTTTTTTCCAAATTTAGGGATAGCTTATTGTTATTAAACCATATCGTAAATGTACACATTTCATTTACAATGTAATCTGCTAATTTTTTTAAGGTATTTTCCTGAACTGAAGAAATTTGTATCGACAGCAAATAAAACAAATTGCAATATGTTTGACACTTCACATATATCATTAATATATAAAATAAAAAGTATGGGCCCCAGGACCGAACCTCGAGGGTCACCACATTCAATATTCATACATTCAGATGTGTAACCAGAGAGTTGTACATATTGTTGTCTATTTTCAAGATAGCCACTTAACCAGTTCATCGCCACCCCTCTCACACGTATGTTTTTAATTTAGAAATTAAAATGTGATGATCAATCGTATCAAATGCTTTTTTTAAGTCAATAAACACCCCTATTGTGTAATTCCTTTCATCTACGGTTGTGGTTATTTCTTCATATATATTCATTAAGGCTAAGGCTGTAGATCGATTTGCCCTGAATCCATACTGACTCTCACTCAGTAGGTTATTCTTTTCAATAAAACTATCTAAGAATCAAGAATCAAGAATCTTGGAAAATTGTGAAAACAAAGACAATGGTCTGTAGTTGATAAAGATGTTTTAGGCCCCGTTTAGACGGAAACGCTAGCAGGTGAATCCGCAAAAATATTTTTGCTGATGTGCCTTTCGTTTATACGGAAACAGCGTTTTTACGGGGTGAAACCGCAAAAAAGTGAGACTACCTTCCAGGGTGGAATTCCTAGAAACGCAAAAGCTTTGCGATCTCGTCTAAACTATCAAAACGTATAAATCTGTTAAAACGATGACGAAAGGGTTGTCACGGCTCTGGTCGCGCGTACTGCTTACGTCACAGGTAGCAGGTATGCGCCAGTAGCCGAGACGTAAACAAAGCAAGTATGTCTGACTTATATCAACGGAGATCACCTGAAGGCTACATTGGCAGTACTTTTAACCCTTTCACTGCCACACGACAGAAGGTTACCCCTTTACTATCACACAACCGGCTGTCGTGTGGCAGTGAAAGGGTTAAATACACAAGAATCTGTCCCGCGGCGTGAGACCCGTGAGTGGACCCACTGTCTGTGAGTGACTCTGCTTTGGTGCAATCACATTCCCCATCCACAGTCTGCGAATCAGAGGCAGAGTAGGGCGGGTCTTCACAGCACGTCATGTGGCATATGCGCCAATCGTGTGACAGCGGGTCTCCGTCGTTACAGCGTCGTATGCACGGAGAATTCCACTCCAAAACGCTCATCTAAACGTAAAATTAAAAGTGAAACCGCAAGATGACTTTTGCGGTTTCTGTTCACAAAACGCTCGTCTAAACGGGGCCTTAGTCCCCAGATTTAAATAGAGGAATAAGGTAGTGAATTAATAGAATTTTCCCACAGGGATGAGGTTTATCTTATTTAAGTGTAGTGTTTAATAATGTATAGGGCCATAGTGTGTAATAGTGTAATATTGTCATAGGGTAGTCATATAATAGTATGTAATAGTGTTATAGTGTAATAGTGTGTAATACTGCAATAGTTTAATACATTATTTTTTTTTCCTCAAACAGACATGTTCATGTAACTTGCATCAATCCGATCATACTTATTATAATCTATACCCTTAATTTCAGTCACCTTTCAGCCAACTGAGTTGAAGATTTGTAGCTTGGTCCTGAGTTTTTTTGTTTTACCTACCAGATAATCTGTAGCAGACTAAATGTGAATAAAACACATTGAAAGCCAGGTCAAAAGGCTAAAAGTGAGGTTGGGTTTCTTTTTCAGAAACAAATCGTGCTTTTTTTCTTTGAATGTCAATGATACACTTGAAATCGACATCTAAAACCATGAAACTGACCGATACACTTAAAACAGACATGTCAACATAGTTTTTTTTACCTGTTTGCATAATGATAAGGTATAAAAACAAAGTGCTTCAATACAAATGTATTTTTTAGAAGTTTAGTAATATCAAGCCCCAAATGTATTTTCTTTAACCTGGGCCCCGTTCCCCGTACCTGGATAACTGAGTTAGCCGGATAACTTTCGGTGAAGTCTGACTTAAGCCGGACTTTCCCGTTCCCCGAAGCAGGATTGTCTAAATCACCATGACAACAGATCAAAAAGTTTGAGCCTGGTCGAGAGCAGGGTTTAAGTTCAAGTTAGCCGGATGAACCATCGCCACGCCCCCGCAAAGAAGTGACAGCGCGTTTCCTGAAATTATTCCCACAGTCTAGGATCTGCATTATACCATTCTGAATTACGTTTTTGTGCTCCATTCTTCCAGAGGGGGCTTTTGAAATGTAAAATAGACCCAAAATGCTGATACTAAATTCACTTTGTCCTAAATAATGCACGTTATATACCGTGGCGCTCGCTCGGTGCGATGTACACATTATGTGGTTATTTTAACAACGCGCAGCATTGCAAATGTGAGTCCCGTGGGGATATCCCATCTGGCACAGTGGCGCAGCGGTAGTGCTCAATCCTGGCAACCCGGCGACCGGTGTTCGAAACCCTGTGTTTCCAATATAATTTTTTGGAATATAATATTAATGATTATACGCAAAGGTAGCCTAGTTTTAAGTTAAAATATTATAAATCTACATGCATTGAGGATGTCATTCTTTATATAGCTCTCAACGTGCACCAAATTGAATTATTCCTATATTGCAAAAAGAAGGAAAAGACTAGGTTTCGAACCCCGGTCGTCTGCGTGAAAGTCAAAAGAAGAACCCGTTACACCACAGTGGAGATAAGTAAAAGATCGACCATACATCAATCAATGGGTAAGAGAGCCGTATCGTTATTCTGTATAACAGTTTAACTAATTATTTTCGCTAGCAAGATCTCATTTGATTATTCAATCCAGCAGGCAAGTTTAAAGAAATATAATCTGAGGGGGGCGGAGCTGAGCGATCATGTAGTAGACGTGTTTCACATGAGCTCCCTTCTACCGTGCTGAATATACGTTTCTCCCCATTAGTCTTTATTTTATTTTTATTTGTTTTTTATCTGTTTGCTAGGTCGTCGTGTTTAGTATACATTCATCGACTTTTTTCAACTTTCTACGATGACGGGGGTGGAAACCAGAGCCATGACTGCCCCAACCAGCAAACCATCACCACCGGGCCTGGCCGCATCGTCGCCCGTTGTCGGGGAGTTAAGCGAAGCTGTGCTCTTGGTCATGACCAAGCTACACGCAGACTCTGAGACACGCATCGCTGAAGCACAGAAGAAAGTGTTGGCGGATTTTTGTGTCAGCCTCCGTCGTGAGATATCAGAAGAAATACGGCTGGCGGTAGTACCGCTGACAGACAAGATGGAGACGATGCACGCTGTCTCCTCGGCTAATGCTAACGAACTAGCCATGCTAACGACGGAGGTATCATTACAGTGCGAGAAGATGGCGGGTCTCGAATCCGCCCTGCTGGCTAGGCAGGCTGAAGTCAACAAACTACAGTCGGCAATGGATGAGATGCAGTCCCGGGATAGACGCCACAACGTCAGGATTGTTGGAGTACCGGAGACCAGCGGTGAAGGCCGTCTCTCTGAGACCGTGCCCGAACTGCTGCAGAAAATACTAGGGACGGACGTCCTCCCTTCGCCTCCTGTTTGTGAATCGGCCTACAGAGCGGGCAAGTTTTCTCCCGGCGTGAACAAAGAGCCGAGGCCCATCATAGTCAAGCTGAACAGACTCCAGCAGAGAGAACTCATCATGCGGTCGGCTCGTACCAGAAGGGGTAATCTGAGGCTTGGCGATCACAAAGTGGCCATTTTCGAAGA
The DNA here is from genome assembly GCF_963971535.1 of Notolepis coatsorum. Lineage (NCBI taxonomy): Eukaryota > Metazoa > Chordata > Actinopteri > Aulopiformes > Paralepididae > Notolepis > Notolepis coatsorum. The sequence goes on along the minus strand of NC_140166.1, from coordinate 37,265,068 downwards.
CTTTACACCGGAGGTTCAAGCACAGAGAGGCGAATACAAGGTGGTCCTGACTAAGCTATGGAAACTAGGCCTGAGGCCCACGTTATTCGCTCCCGCGAAATTATCTGTGTTGGAGAAGGTCGGTGGTCAGCGTTTATTTTGGTCGTTGGCTAAAGCGAAGGAATATCTCGCGGCGATACCCGAGACTGTTGCTTGATGATATCTATGTCGGGTGAGTGACTTGGCGGTGTGTGCCTATATACATTGATTAGGCCGACTATTCACAAATACTTGCTGTCATGCCCAGACATGCTAACTGCCCAATGCCCATCCAACTAGCGGGGCTTCCCAATGACTTCTGTTACTTGCTAAAGCTGACCTCATGGTCGTACTTGTGTATCGCCTCTTTGGAAGCTAACGAGCTAGCTGAACAATGTACATAATAGGCTAACGTGCTATCCGGATTCATCACTAGCTTACGCGCTAGCCTCGGGCTAGCCAGCGGGCTTCGTCTATAGTCTGCGCTGAGACATTCGAGACCCGTTAATGGTTACGTATTTTGGTTGCTGTTGCTGTTCAAGGGACATTGGTTTGCACAATTCAAGAGTGATCGAATCCCTAACTAACTTCTGGTATGCTTTTATTTTTATATCCAGGTTGTTTTGAGCTTTAGGATCCATAGTAGAAGCCAAGGTCGGTTGAATATGCATATACAATATATGATAACAGGTTGGGTCGGGTATGGCTTGCACTTCATGGCTATATGGTTATATGGCCTGCACTTTAGCCATGACCCTCTTTTCCTTTCTTTTTTTCTTTCTTATTGTCGCTGTTTTTATGTCATCTGTATGCGCGATTTAAATGTGATCCGATTCTACCTTGGACTAACTGCTGATTTGCCTTAATTTTGTTTTGAATGTTCCGTGATCCATTTATGCTATAACGTTGCGACATTAATATGCAGACTCCAAGGTAGATGGTTACAGGGTTGATGCTGAGTAATTATATAATAATTATTGTCGCTGTTTTAATGGCATTTGAATGAGCAATTTAACTGTGATTCGATCCTACCTTGGACTAACTGCTCCGACCGATATCTTTATTGAAACAATGTATGATAACAGGTGGTGTCAGGTGTTGCCTATTACCATCCCCGGATTAATGAATGTGTTTAATTCTATTCTTACATAGGTTATGTCATTTCAGCCGTTGTGCCTGATCAGAGGGACAGCTACAGGGGTGCACTTTGACCATAACCCCTTTTTTTCCCTTCCGTTTTTTTTGTCATTATTTAATTGACATTGTTCACACAATTTTGCACAATTAACCTGTGACCCGATCCTGCCTTAGACTATCGGCTGGGATGCTTTAATTTAATTTTGTTTTGAATTTTCCTATACCCTTTTGGGCTATAACAATGCGACGTTGAAGCGCAGATTCGGAAATAGATGGCTGCAGGTTGATGTGGAGTTATTATTTAATAATGGCTATTTTTACCATTATGGTTGTCTCATGTTGGGGCCAGGGCTCAGGTGGGTTTCGACCGATATCTTTATTGAATTTTATTTTTATTATTATTTGTGTTTATTGGACTAGTGGGGGTTTACTCAGGGGTTTATCTAGAGGGGGGTTGGAGTGGGGAGCGTCTTATTGATCCATGTCTCTAGTGGGAAGTGATAGGAAGATGACCATCCTCAGTGGATGGGGCATAGGGGGGGGATTGGAGAGTGGGTATAGGGGGCCTTATAATAGGACGGGTGGGTTAGGGTTTAGAGTAGAAGGAGGGGGGGTTGTAGCTGGGGTGGTATTTTTATGTGTTTTATGTACTGTTGTCGTATATGTGTGTAATTGTTCCTCCTCTGAACTCCTGGGATTGACCGTCCGGGCCCGCCGGGATCAGCGCCTCGGTACTCAGCCTGGCTGCACTGGTATGTTCTCTACGCATTTATACAAGCTCGACCATGGCTAAATTGAATATTTTAATTTGGAACGCAGGAGGGCTTAACGCCCCACACAAGCGTGCCAGTGTCCTTTGGCTATTGAAGAGGAGAAATATTGACCTTGCTCTCCTTAGTGAGACGCATTTATTGGTAGGTGACGTGTCAAGACTGGCAAATCGGCAATATCACGTTATCTCCTCATCCTCAGCCGATGATAAGACGAAAGGAGTAGTCATAGTTACAAGACGTAACCTTGATATCAAAATCTTGGATGTATGGTCGGACACGGAGGGAAGGATTACTATAGCAAAAGTTGAATTCTTGCATAGGAAGATGGCTATAATAGCATTGTATGCTCCTAACACATTTGATTCAGCGTTCTATAATACAATCACGAAGAATATGTTGGAACTTAATGGATACGCTCTCATTGTGGGTGGCGATTTTAATGCGTGCTGGGATGCGGAGATGGATAGGTCCGGGCCCTCTGAAACGAGCGACCAAAAACGGGCCTCTAAGGCCCTTAGGATGTGGGCCAAAGACACGGGGCTCTTTGGCGCTTATGCAACCCCACCCTCAAAGATTACTCTCACCTGTCAGCCAGACACAAAAGCTTCTCTCGAATTGACTATGCATTCGCGTCCCCTAATATGTTTGATAGTTTCGATGTCTCATTGGTTCCCTTGGCTCTCTCAGACCACAAGGGGATTTTCCTTACGGCAACCTTTGGCAGGCTCTCCGCAAGAGCTCCCAGATGGCGTTTTAATTCGACCTTGCTAAAGAACGATGACTTCTGTTCTGAGTTCAGGAGTAAACTAGCTGAATTTTTGCAGATCAACGTTGGCACAGTAGAAGACCCTAGGGTCCTGTGGAACGCATTGAAAGGATTTATCAGGGGTCATGTCACACTATTTGCCTCCAATTTGCGAAAATCCCGGTCAAAAAAGCTAGAAGGACTGGAATCATTATATGCGGACCTATACGCATCCTTGCAAACTAACTATAATGAACGACTAAACACACAACGTAAGATAGTCAAAAAAGAAATAAACTCCATACTTAAACAACAGTCTGAGTTCTTGATACATAGGACAAGACAAAATTACTATTTTCACGGCTCCAGACCTAGCCATCTATTGGCAATGAAAATACGCTCAAATGATCATTTCTCGGATATCCCCTCGATTAGGACGAGCCAGGGTGCAGTCACTACTGATTCGAAAAAGATCAATGACACTTTTAAAGAGTTTTACTCACAGTTATATAGCTCAGAGGGTAATCTTGATGACTCTAAATTTGAATCGTTCATTGGCGGGCTTGAGATACCCCACATTTCTGAGGAAGAGGCCAAGGAACTGGGGAGACCGATTACTCTCGTAGAATTGAGGGAGACGATTGTTGAAATGCAGAGGGGTAAGGCACCAGGCTGGGATGGTATTCCACCCGAAGTGTATTTAGCTTTCTGGGACCAACTGGGTCCATTGATGCTCGATATGATCAATTACGCTATCGAACAAGGGGAGTTCTCAAGAGATGTCAATATGGCGTTGATTTCTTTACTTTTCAAGAAGGACAAAGATCCCAATAATTGTGGTAGCTATAGACCCTTGAGTCTTCTCGGGGCCGATTTAAAGGTGTTTGCCAAGGTGCTGGCCCGTCGCCTGCAGAGATTTATGTCTGTATTGGTACACTGCGATCAAACTGGTTTTATCCCGGGGCGTCTGGCTGCAGATAATCTTAGGAGGCTGTTGCATGTAATCGATAACAGTAAAGACAATACAACTCCATCCACAGTTCTGTCTTTGGATGCCATGAAGGCGTTTGACAGACTTGAGTGGTCATACCTGTGGAAGGTACTTGAGGTCATGGGTCTTGGAAAGAGTTTTATTCATATGATTAAAGTCCTGTATGCCTCGCCATCTGCGATGATACTGACAGGCAAAAACTGTTCCACACTCTTTCCAGTCTCCAGATCTTCTAGACAGGGTTGCCCTCTGAGCCCGGGACTGTTCGCGCTTTCCCTCGAACCTTTGGCCCAATTTATTAGGCAATCGGAAGACATCGTCCCCATAATGGTCAATAATACTCCACACAAAATTGCTCTCTATGCGGATGACCTGCTGATTTTCATGGACGACCCCTCCCGGTCGGCCACAAAATTATTGAGGATAATCGACGACTTTGGTAAATTGTCAGGCTTTAAGATGAACTGGAACAAATCAGCCTGCCTACCTCTTAATGAACTGGCCAAGGCGGTACGACTACCAGCTGATATCCCCATAGTAGAACATTTTAAATACTTGGGCATAGAGATATTCCCCACGCTGAACCAAACTACTAAGTACAACTTCACGGGTACTTATGATAAAATACGCCAGGATCTAGACAGGTGGTCATCCCTTCCTAACTCCTCACAAGCCCGGGCTTCCATAATCAAAATGAACATCCTGCCTAGGATACATTTTATTAGCTCAATGCTCCCCCTGCCCCCTCCAATAGACCACTGGCGCAAGGTACAATCGATGGTATCTAAGTTCATCTGGAATAACAAACGCCCGAGAATCAAAAGGGCTACTACTCAACGTAGAAAACAAGATGGGGGCCTCGCAATCCCTGATTTTAAACTTTATTTCTGGTCCTTTTCACTGAGACCTCTGATGTGCTGGCTAGACCCTGTAGAGGCTGTATCGTGGCGCTCCTTAGAAGCGGCGGCGGTATCTCCGCTAAGATTGCAGGATGTAGTGTACTCCACTGTCTCTATTTCGAAATGCCGGCTGAGGTATGGACCGATCATAACTCACGTGATCCAAACGTGGCGTAATGTACAGAGGTCGTGTGGGGTTAAATGCCCTTGGCACCTGGACTCTCCAATTTTTAATAACCAGCAATTACTTGTTGGACACAAGCCGGTTAATATTCCTCAATGGCAAAGGAGGGGAGTGCATACTCTGGAGGATATTTATGATAAGAACGGCCTCCGTGCGTTTCAGGACTTAAGAGAATTTTATGATCTTCCCGGCGAGTCCTTCTTTCTTTACCTTCAACTAAGGTCAGCACTGAGGGCGCATGGCGTACCGTGGGCTCAAGCCTTGCACCCACACCCCTTCCTCAGGCTCATAGTGGACAGGACGACATCCAGAGGGTTTGTCTCCGACTTTTATACGCTCTTAATTCAATCCACGTATAAAAATGTATCATTGGATACAATCTGGCGTGTGGATATCCCGGAGTTGGACCCCGAGTTTGACTGGGATGATGTTTGGGCAAATGTGGCATTATCTTCCCGCAACCCCAATCACCAGCAAATTAATTTTAATTATATTCATAGGACCTATCTTACACCTAGGAAGCTATATGCTATGGGACTGATAACCGACTCTCGGTGCACTTTGTGCTCTCAAAAGGCCACGGGCACTTATATGCATATGTATTGGGATTGCCCACCAGTGGCCCGCTTCTGGAGGTCAATAACGGACAAACTTTCAGATCTGTGTGGCTTAACTATCCCATTCACAGCTGTTACGCTACTCCTGAACGATATAACGACACTACCCGCTTCCGTACAACTGAAAAGGGTTGTCCTAGCGGGCGTCACAGCAGCGAAGAAGCTGATAGCAATGAGATGGAAGGAGCCTGAGAAGCTTACAATGATTAACTGGTCCCTAACTCTATTGGATGTGATTTATCTTGAGATATCCACAGCCCGGGTGATTGGGGTAGGGCAGGCTGGAATTGACCTCTGGTTCGCAGCAGCTGAGAAGGTAAAGACCGCAGTGTGCGGCTGAGCGGGGTTGAGGTGCGTGTTCGGGTGAGTCCGGCGGTCTCTTGGGAGGGGGAGGAGGAAATGTTTGGTCTGTCTTGTCTTTTGTCTTGTCATCTTGAGTTTAGCTGGGGATATTATGGGGGGGCAGCTATTTAACAATTTCTTCACTGTTTGGCCACTTTTACACGGTCTCTGTGAGTCTATGGAACACCTCTACAGGTTTTTGTTTTTTTTCATGAAGGTTCATTGCTCTGTTTTCGGGTCGTGTTCTCAAAAAATGGTCCTTGTGGTGGATTGGAGATGTACGTTTTATTAATATAGGGTCACACGGCCGGGAATCGGGGCTGAACACTGGGAAAGACCATTTATTAGATAGTACCCCTTGGAATTAAAATTTAGAAGGTTGAACTCTGTTTTCTTTTCTCTTTGTCTGTATAATTGTCTGTATTATTATTATTGTTTTTGTTATTTTCTTGTGAAGTTCTATGTATTGTGATTGTGGTTAATGTGTTGTCTTGTTTCATGTGAATAATAATAAAAATTTGATCCAAAAAAAAAGAAATATAATCTGATTGATTGAGGTAATGAGGGACTTAAAATTAGCCTATAGATAACGCATTTAACTTGTCGGCGAGGCGATTGAGCCGTACTGCAATATGTTAATAAAGTTTTAAATCAATTAATCAATCAATGCCGCTAGAGAATCAGGATCTCTGCTATCGATACGTGCTGGCTTTTCGACTGAAGCGGCCGCGCGCACTTATCCTGGGTCTCAAGTCTGGTTTGAGTTAACGAGACTGAATCCACCTTCGAGGAACAGGAAAATCCCGGCTTCAAACATCGGGTTAACTGAATCTGGATAATGTGACTCTTGATCGACTTAGTTGAACCAGGTACAGGGAACGGGGCCCTGATCTAAGCTACATTATACAACTTGTCGTGGAAATATATTATCATACCATTGTGGTATTGTATGAGAGGGCGCTGTCATCAGATATCAACGTAGTGTGTGCGTTTCTCTTTAAGAGAAGCACACATTAGCCAGTCAAAACAATATGGTTATGATCTATGTTGATCCTTGCTATAAGGCCATAAGTGACATTGTTATGGGATCCGCTCTGTTTTCCTTGTAAAGCAGCCATAATAGTCATTTCAGCCAATCCTCAGGGTGATGTTCCAGTTCCTTCCACGTCATATGTATATATTAATTTTGTATTAACGGTCTTGCCGAACGAGAGATCGTCCTCACTTGGTGATCGGACATTTGTTTACATGGTCTGATCTTCAACTGTGCATTCCTTAACAATTGATCTATGTGAGGAATTAAATCTATTTTCTATTTCCTTATTTCAACTTTTGGACTCAGAACAAGTTATTGCTCATTATTATATTATTAATCTCCCATTACAGATGGCGACGAGAGATGTTTTTTTTTAACCGATGGGTGTCGAGGTCGGCCGCCAAACGGACTCTGCAGAAAGGGTGAATCCTGGAATTCCGGGGGAGCGCTGTCTCGAGGCTCCTCCATGCGAGACACCGAGGGGAGAGAACCAGCTGCGCCCTCCGCTTGGCTGTCACCTCCGGCATGAACCTTGGGGACGCGTGATAAGGAACACTCGGTGAGCTGTTGACATTCTGATTTCTGTTTAAAACATTTTTGTTTTTAAATTTATAATTAGAGGTCTAAACTAGAACATGGTGCCGGTCAGAGCTATTTTTTAAATGTATATTACTATGTGCTCTGCAGTGGTTATTTTTTCATTGTATTGGTGTATTACTGTGCTTGGTAGACTGGCGATGGTTTCTTCTATAGTTTCTCAATCTTGGTACGTCCCGAATGTATTAGGCAGGGATTAGGCTCGTGCCTTATAGACGGGGTGCGGGGGCCTACCACAAGTATAATAAAATATGTTGAGTTCAAGTCTGCATCCCGAAGAAGAGGGGTGGGGGTTTTTTGGGCTTCAAAATTATATATAGTTTAAGGGTGATCCTGAGAGAGGATTTGTTTTGGGGTTTTAAAGGGCCCTTTGGAACGCTGTGAATAGGTGATCCTGCCGTAAAGGGAAAAAGAGTCAGTATGTTCCACAGGGGTTGATTATCTTTAATTATTTTACCTGGTAAGAACTAGGGTATAAGGGTACTTTCTCATGGGGTCATGGACAAGGGAGGCAGTGCTCTGAGGGTTAATTCCATTTTTGTTTGTCTGTACTATAAGGGTTTTTTTCTCACAAGAGGCGGGAACGCGGGACTGTGAGTCGGGAGAATTTACCTATGTTTTTCAGACCTACCGTCATTTGCCATTCAGTCTGTTTTGACCTGTTCAGTACTTGCATGTTTATAGTAGCTGCTAGCAACGGCGATCATCTAATTTCATGTGACCTGCAGAAATCATTATGACCTGTTTGCCGACGAGACTCTTAGAGACGTTGTTTTTTGTTGTCATGACTTAGGGAATCTGCCCTGCTCGTTGGAGCTGAAGTTGAGGTACTATAGAATGTCCTAACTTCAAGCCTGGAGTGGACCCTGTCTACCGTTTTAGTGTGTAACTGTCTATAATGTGTGATAACGGGCAAATGTTTTTTAAGTGTGGCTGAGAGAGAAAAAAAAGAAAAAAAGAGATTGGAATAGTGAGATATACAGCCAGCCACTCACATCTTTCCTTTGTCTCTTCTCTCCCACATACACCTATGTATGTACCCCTCTCCTTTGTAGTTTCTCAGGGGGGGGTCCTCCATCTCTGTGCCAAACCAATGCCCGCCGGCCCTACTACTGCCCAGTGAGAGGAAGCTGTGCCCGGAGAGGTATATGCCAGCCTGCTCTGGCCTGCAGCTGGACACGACGACGCAGCTATGAGCTACATCAGACACTGCCCAACAGCTGACCACAGCTGGGACAAGCACTGGCCGAATCATTGGTCGAAGATAAAGAACTAAGGGACAGTTCAATCCTAACTGTCCAGGTGGTTGACGTAGGGGAGGCCTCACACATGGAAGGGCATCGAGGTCAGGGTCCAGACAAAGCAGCAAAATGTTATCCTCTACATCAAGAACAGACCATCGGCAACGACGAGGGAACCATCGGACTGGGTCGGCCCGGGGGTGTTTGGTGCGAGGAGAGGGGGGACCTGCCTGAGATTCAACAACTGATTAAGAGGCAAGTCTGACCCACATCACATTACATTATCTCGGAAATATTGAGTAACGATATGAAAGAATGGAGATGTTTGTTTGCAAATTGTAGTTTTGTTTTGTTTTGGCTATCTCCCGGCCTCTGTGAGAATGCAGTCACGTGTATTCTGTTTTCGCTATGAGTTTTGTGAGAATGTTTTTGTCTTCTAGTAATGGACCCAGTGTTATATTTCGTGAGCGCAGTCTATCTTGCAAGGTACTGCCCTGTTTTTTCTTTTGTGATTTCAATTTTTCAGCTTGGTGGTGGGAGAAGTATGGCCTTGACAAAACCAGAGGCTGGACTGTACCCTTGAGTCCTGCAACCACCGTCTGGGCATTTGCAAAGAGACGCTAATGATGGTTGCTGTTATGACAACTTCTCTTTTGCATGTGACACGGGGTCTATGCAGAGGACCTTTTGTTTTTTAGATAATAAAAATAGTTTGTGCTGAGTTTAATGATGATAATATGTTTGTTGTCTTTATGAAATGATAATGATTGTGATTAATAATTATCAAAAGGAGGGAACTGTCGTGGAAATATATTATCATGTTCTTATATATCTGTGTGGAGATATCATGTTATACAGCTTGAGTTTCAATATGACCAGATTGACTGGTTAATGTGTGTATGTCTCTTTAAGATCACTCTGACATCCTACCAGTCATAACAAAGTTGTTGTTTGCTTCCAGTTACTGAGAAACCATTTTGTTTACCTTCGTCATCATATCTGATATAATATGTTTCGTCTGACAACTATGTATTTAACATATGTCTGAACAGAACTCTTGGTCAGTTCATGGCCAGACGCTACTGTGTGAACATGTGTCTCTGACTGTGGGTTGAACTTTCATTGTGGCCACGGTGAAATAAACTTTTCTATTATAAATAATGACTCAGAATGATTAATGTAAGCGGCTCATCGTTTGTCCTTTAATAATTCCCATTACAAACTCATTGCTGAATTACTTTACAGTGTCTAGTTTTTTAGCCACACTAAATATTTATGCTCTCAATATTAATGGATGCATTAAATCCTACACACAAATATTCAAACAGCTCAAAGATGATAATTCTAAGGCAAATACATTTTAACTCACTCACCATAGTTAGTGTATAGTATGGCTAACATGTATGAAAGTTGTTGATACAATATTATAATTCATAATAATTTTGCAGAAAAAAGCTAAATGCATTGTATTACCGGCGAGGTTGTTTGATTTTTGTCCCGATGATTGAAGGAAATTCATTTTAAGAACTATTTAGCATGAAATATCTTAATACAAAGATGTATTATAACCATGAAAATAATGCAATGTTAGGTTTTACCGTGATTATAGTGTTCACAGATAGGAATGTATCATTCACATTCAATTATCCAAATGTACTCTGTTTGAGTCAAATTTACTCTGTGAAATGTACTCTGCGAAATGTAAGGTGTAGCAAAAACAATTCATATTGTTTCAGTGATGGCCTGGTTGATAGCTACATTGTCGACATGTCTTATTTTTATTCTTATTTCATTGTATAGTGAATCCAGAGGTATAGTGGATCGATTATATTTTGTTTTTATAATATTTTATAATATCAAAACATGTCTTATGTTCTATAAAATGTTCTTATATATATACAAGTCAGAATGATGTAAAAAGAGTTCTACTAATATATTTCACTTTAAAAACTTGTACAGAAAGATAAATATCTGACCCCTGGAGCCCTGTCAGAGTGTATACAGGTTCTGTACAGTATACCACATGCAAATCCCATATGGTCTAGCGGTAAGGATGCCCTGCTCTCATCAGGGAGGCGCGGGTTCGACTCCTGCTATGGGAATAACACCTTTTTCTATACATAGCAAATGTGTTGGTATGCTTTATTGTAACTGTTTGACTGTTGACTCAACAGTCAACAGTCACCAACATCTAAGAAGGATCTGAGATGCATTTAAGTCCTATTGATAGGTTTTTCCATACCTCTGCAAGGATATGTATGACTGTGTTGCATTCATTTATTTTAAATTTGGCGGACTTTATGGTATTTTATAGCTTATTCATGATTGTGATACTTCTTATTGAATTGTTTAAAGAATATGTGTTTAACCCAAGGGGTGATTAATGTATTGTTGGACCTTACAAATATGATTTGATCCCAACAAGTGGTGACATTTCGAAGTCTTAAAGGGATCACGTTCACATACCTGAATATAGTTGCACAACTGGACAATATTTGTATTATTACTAGGATGAACTTAAAATCATTCAAAACAATTATTACATAACAATTATTACAATGAAATGCAGATGGTTATATTATAAATTTTTTATTAAAGAATATTGCAGATCATACTGTAACCTTTTTTATCAATAATATAAGCGTGCATAACATCAATAATGTGATTAATATCTAAAGTTTCTAAACACTTATGATTTTTCAGTTTAAAAGCCGTAACATCCACTATTACGGTGTATAAACATAACAGGTGTGCTCTGTTAAAATGACCATTCATATGATCTAAAATAGTAACTAAGCCGTTTTCAGATAGAAGACTTTCATCCTCTGAGAGTGTCTCTATCATATATTGCCAATTATTTAACAAGCCTTTCTCTCTCACCAGCTTCAACATATTTTCAAAAATACCATAAAGTCCGCCAAATTTAAAATAAATGAATGCAACACAGTCATACATATCCTTGCAAAGGCATGTAAAAACCTATCAATAGGACTTAAATGCATCTCAGATCCTTCTTAGATGTTGGTGACTGTTGACTGTTGAGTGTTGCACTAAAAACAGTCAAACAGTTACAATAAAGCATACCAACACATTTGCTATGTATAGAAAAAGGTGTTATTCCCATAGCAGGAGTCGAACCCGCGCCTCCCTGATGAAAGCAGGGCATCCTTACCGCTAGACCATATGGGATTTGCATGTGGTATACTGTACAGAACCTGTATACACTCTGACAGGGCTCCAGGGGTCAGATATTTATCTTTCTGTACAAGTTTTTAAAGTGAAATATATTAGTAGAACTATTTTTACATCATTCTGACTTGTATATATATAAGAACATTTTATAGAACATAAGACATGTTTTGATATTATAAAATATTATAAAAACTAAATATAATCGATCCACTATACCTCTGGATTCACTATACAATGAAATAAGAATAAAAAATAAGACATGTCGACAATGTAGCTATCAACCAGGCCATCACTGAAACAATATGAATTGTTTTTGCTACACCTTACATTTCGCAGAGTACATTTCACAGAGTAAATTTGACTCAAACAGAGTACATTTGGATAATTGAATGTGAATGATACATTCCTATCTGTGAACACTATAATCACGGTAAAACCTAACATTGCATTATTTTCATGGTTATAATACATCTTTGTATTAAGATATTTCATGCTAAATAGAATGTATTTCCTTCAATCATCGGGACAAAAATCAAACAACCTCGCCGGTAATACAATGCATTTAGCTTTTTTCTGCAAAATTATTATGAATTATAATATTGTATCAACAACTTTCATACATGTTAGCCATACTATACACTAACTATGGTGAGTGAGTTAAAATGTATTTGCCTTAGAATTATCATCTTTGAGCTGTTTGAATATTTCCTATCGTGTGTAGGATTTAATGCATAACCATTAATATTGAGAGCATAAATATTTAGTGTGGCTAAAAAACTAGACACTGTAAAGTAATTCAGCAATGAGTTGTATAATGTAGCTTAGATCAGGTTAAAGAAAATACATTTGGGGCTTGATATTACTAAACTTCTAAAAAATACATTTGTATTGAAGCACTTTGTTTTTATACCTTATCATTATGCAAACAGGTAAAAAAAACTATGTTGACATGTCTGTTTTAAGTGTATCGGTCAGTTTCATGGTTTTAGATGTCGATTTCAAGTGTATCATTGACATACAAAAAAAAGCACGATTTGTTTCTGAAAAAGAAACCCAACCTCACTTTTAGCCTCTTGACCTGGCTTTCAATGTGTTTTATTCACATTTAGTCTGCTACAGATTATCTGGTAGGTAAAAAAAAAACTCAGGACCAAGCTACAAATCTTCAACTCAGTTGGCTGAAAGGTGACTGAAATTAAGGGTATAGATTATAATAAGTATGATCGGATTGATGCAAGTTACATGAACATGTCTGTTTGAGGGGAAAAAAATAATGTATTAAACTATTGCAGTATTACACACTATTACACTATAACACTATTACATACTATTATATGACTACCCTATGACAATATTAAACTATTACACACTATGTCCCTATACATTATTAAACACTAGCACACTTAAATAAGATAAACCTCATCCCTGTGGGAAAATTCTATTAATTCACTACCTTATTCCTCTATTTAAATCTGGGGACTAAAACATCTTTATCAACTACAGACCATTGTCTTTGTTTTCACAATTTTCCAAGATTCTTGATTCAATATTCTTAGATAGTTTTATTGAAAAGAATAACCTACTGAGTGAGAGTCAGTATGGATTCAGGGCAAATCGATCTACAGCCTTAGCCTTAATGAATATATATGAAGAAATAACCACAACCGTAGATGAAAGGAATTACACAATAGGGGTGTTTATTGACTTAAAAAAAGCATTTGATACGATTGATCATCACATTTTAATTTCTAAATTAAAAACATACGGTGTGAGAGGGGTGGCGATGAACTGGTTAAGTGGCTATCTTGAAAATAGACAACAATATGTACAACTCTCTGGTTACACATCTGAATGTATGAATATTGAATGTGGTGACCCTCGAGGTTCGGTCCTGGGGCCCATACTTTTTATTTTATATATTAATGATATATGTGAAGTGTCAAACATATTGCAATTTGTTTTATTTGCTGTCGATACGATACAAATTTCTTCAGTTCAGGAAAATACCTTAAAAAAATTAGCAGATTACATTGTAAATGAAATGTGTACATTTACGATATGGTTTAATAACAATAAGCTATCCCTAAATTTGGAAAAAACTAAATGTATGATATTTACTAATCGAAAGAAGGACAATGTTGCATTATGTATTGACGAAGTTAATATTGAAAGAGTATCCGAGTTAAAAAAAATGCTGGGTGTTATGTTGGATGTGAAATTGACATGGAAACCTCTTATAATGTACATAAAAAATAAGGTAGCCAAGAGTGTTTTTGTTTTGAACAAGGCAAAGAATGTGCTTGATTATAATTCTATGCAAATATTATATTGTTCACTCATCCTAGCATATTTGAGTTACTGTGGGGTAACCCGTATGAAAGCAACATAAAGCCCTTATTTATATTACAGAAGAGAGCAGTAAGAATAGTTCACAATGTAGATTCAAGAGAACATACCAACGAATTATTTATTAAATCCAAACTATTGAAACTTAAAGAGTTAGCTGTAATACAGACTTTATTAGTTTTGTTTAGAGTAAAATGCTGAGTATTACAAGCAAATATACAGAGGTGTTTGTTCCCTAAACTTTCACACCCCCTTGCAGCGTTTTGACACCTAACAGGGCCCCTGTTCACACCCAGATCCTCAAAAAGACAGATATTTTCAGCACTTTATATTTTCAGCCCAAGTCTAATATCTTTAACTTTTATACCTAATCATATCTTTAAGTGTAATAATTAATGTGAATAATACAAAAAACATTGGGGGTAAAAAAGAGGAAGGAAGTTAATGAACTGCAGGATGTTGGTATGGGGGAGATGGTCAGGCCATAAATATAAAATATAACACCACGTTATGCAATGATGCAGGGACATTACCCCCTCTCATTCTTTAAATGTCCTTAATTTGGAACTTTAAAATCAGCTAGGGTGGTGAATGGTGTACAGTTTCAAAGTTTTTTATTTTGAAAAAGGCCTTTTCCCCACACTCTGTGCTATTTCAGGGTACTGTGACATTAAATGGGGGTTAGATGTGCATGTTGGTAAGGGGAAGTTGACCTAAAGATGTAGGCCTAGCATTGCTACAGTGTATGGACATTCATGCTTTGAAGTGATCTATATCCAAAATAAGTCTTAATTAAAGATGGTTGAAATACCTTATTGAAACAGTTAAAACAGCTTGGACAGATAGAACCTTACAAGTTATCACAAACAGTGCTGTATCTACAATCTGTTATGTCCTAAATGTCTGGATGTAACATTAATGTCTATCAGTATGTGATGTATGCCCTGATGTATTGAAAATGGGTGACTCTGATGTAAACAAGACATAAGTCTTTCTCTGATCTGTAGCCTTTTAATTTTAGTTTTAGTCTTAGTTTTACGATATAAGAAAATAAGAATCACCACCGTGTCCCAAACTGTCAAATAGTTGGTATTACAACATTTACATTTAGTCAATTAGTTGACGTTTTTATCCAAATTATAATTATAATACATCCCTGTCAGCGGTGTAACAATATTCATCAAAGTGTTGTATGTTATAGTGTAGGTTAGTTTATTAGGACAAATGCATGTTTATGGGGAAATCTTTTAAAATATGTGTGAAAACATGTGAACATTGTGTGAGCTAAAAATATGCTATGAGTATAATGTTGTACACTAATTTTCATGTTACAAAGATATAAACCATTTGAATGTTACCTGTAAATGTGACTATAATGTTCTACATTTTTACTCTACAGGGCCGTGTGCATGCCTGTCCCCTAATCTTCACGCCCCCATGCAGTGTTTTAGCACCTAAGAGGGGGCCCTGTTCGCACCCCCGAACAGAGACATAGCCTCACTGACACACATAGATCTTTTCTGTACTTTATATTTTCAGCACAGCTCTAAACTATCATATATAGTGTAATATATGTGTAATAATTAATGTGAATAATACAAAACACTGTAATGCAACCTTTTTAAAGAATTTATTTTAAATAAAAACACTTCACAGGACTGTATTAAGGATAATATTCAAACCCTAGACCCATGCATGCTAATGAAATGGTGCACTTTGGCACCCAAAGAGCATTAAGGGGATACATTTGTAATTTTCTTTTTGCTTAAACACAAGTGTATAAAGATTATGTCTTTATCCAAGAAACTAAAATATAGATGTCGTATATTTCTAAATGAAAACATGAATAAATGCAAGTAAAAGGTACAAGGTAATGATTAGAAAGACAAAATTGGCTATAGTGAAGCTTGAGAGGGAGATCACCCCGCACTCAGCTAATGCACCGACAATCTGGAGGGCAAAAGACTGTTTATGATGTTAATGCACATTCCACTGGTTAGCAGCTGTGGTTTAGGCCACCTCCAACTGAAAAGCGAGGAGATCATTCTCGTTGAAACAGGAACTAAAAACTCAGAATAACCGGTGAGATCATAAAAGGTCATATTTACCCTAAGTAAGGACTTTCAAGTTACAACACGGCAGCTGCTGACTAACCCAGAGGTCAGAAAGGTGACACAGGCTATTTGGAAATATATACTAAAAGATTTAGCAATTTCATAGGTTACATGTAGGCATAAACTATTAGAATAACTTAGTCACAGTAAAGAATAAAAACTCTTAAATATTAGAAGGTAAAACTATACAACTATTGGTCACATTATTTAATCAGTAAATAAGGTGTTCTATTAAAGAACCCAATAGGCACATGGTTTGTTATCTGGGCACTGTCTGAAAAAGTAGTCTGGTTCTTATCTAGACTATGTAAACCTTTTAGTCACAAGCATGATGTTGTATTACTCAGTGAAAAACTACCCTCTCATTAAGTAATGATTAAAGTGTCAGCAGATTCAAACTGTGAAAACCGTTGTCAGAGGACCCAGGAGGTTGTGTCAGCGAAACATGTGGTCACAGGACACCCTCAGACAGGTTTCTGCTGGAATGTGGACCAAAATAAGAAAAGCGTATGGACGTGAACAGGCAGGCAGGGTCTCCCCCCCCCCTCTCGCTCTCTGTCTCCCCCTCCCCCTCTCTCTCTCTCTCTCCTCTGATAAAAAGGGCGGATGGCGACTCATTAGACACACGACTCACACCAGAAGGAACCTGGAGAGACTCGCCACACACACCGGCTGAGCGAAGGAACCTGGAGATGAAACGCTCCTTGCTTGAGCGCTGAACCTCCACCGACGGAGAGAGGATCACCAACCGGAGCTTGAGAGCCGAGCCGGAGACTCAGAGCCACTGACACCCAATGACAGAAGATCGCTTCGCAGCAGGAGATCCTGCCACGGAGAGAGATGAAATCAAGCGCTCCTTGCTTGAGCGCTGAGACTGACGGAGACCCAAGGTTGCCTTGGCAACCACCACAAAGAGAAGCCGCGTGTTGGCCAGGGACAACCTGAGACAGCGAACAGCACCGAGAGACGACAACAGCCATGTTGGCCAGGGACAACCTGAGACAGCGAACAGCACCGAGAGACGACAACAGCCAAATGAAAGAGACAATTAGATTGAACCAAAGAGACGATGTACTGTTTTAATTCCTAAAAGCTGTTTTATTAATAAACAACCACCGCCCGTTGATTTTGACCATATCGTCAGTCTCCTCTTACTTGAAACCGAACATCGGAAAATACCTAAACCAATGCAGAGGGAAAGGGTAATGGAACACTATACGATCAATAAACTTAGATAGAGATACATGAATGAAGAAAAGACACTTCATAGACATACATACATACATACATACATACATACATACATACATACATACATACATACATACATACATACATACATACATACATACATACATACATACATACATACATACATACATACATACTTATTGTGGTTACAACTTATCACTCTTTTTTTTTTTTAGATTCAAAAGTATTTTCTTTTATTTAGACTTTTGCTTAAACACATTAGACACATTACATTTGTAATTTGGAATACAGAAAATGTATTTTACATTTGGCAATTGGAATACACAAAATCTTAAGACTTTGGAATACACAAAATGTATTCAACCTTGTAACTTCTGTAACTTAATTCTCACACACAGTTTAAATGTTTAATCTGTAAACCTTGGAATACACACACAGACACATACACCCACCTTGGGGGCAGTTTTTTCTACAGAAACGGGAAGTCGCAGAGTCATAAATCTGCTTTTGGCAGAAGCTGCATCTGGTAGTTTTAGGCTTCCCATTGGCCCTAGTCATTCTCCCTGCCTACTATGACACCTACGGGGATGTCACTATCAGAATTTTCAGAGAACCTGCAGCGTTTCATTTCAATCTGCTGAGAGACATTTGAGAGAACACACAGCCTACAGAGTGGAGTCAAACAGAGCTTGGGGAGTATTCTTTCTACACACCCCACAGCAAAGAGACATTTGAAATGCTTATTCTTAAGATACAAACACCACTTGGAATAAATGCACTTTCTGAAGAATAATAGATTAAGAAATACACAAAATGTATTTTACATTTGGCTTTTGGCATTAAGAAAACACACACACATTTGAAATAAATGCACTTTCTGAAGAAAACACACATTGTATTTTACATTTAGCATTTGGAATACACTAAATGTATTTTATTCTGAAGATATACATATATTCTTAATTGTGTAACTTAAACCACACACATTTATTCTTAAGATTGTTGTGAAACTATATTCTGAAGATACACAAAATACCTTCTGAAGATATTGTATTTTTCTGAAAAACCTTGGAATACATATTGTGAAGATACACTAATACATATTGTGAAATGTTTAATCTGAAAACCTTGGAATACAGAAATACATATTGTGAAAACCTTGGAATACACACAATCTGAAAATAAAAATAAAATGTGAATCTAAAAAAAAAATTTGAATCTTTTATTTTGAAGGACTTTTTTTTTTTAGAAAACAAATAAAACTTTTATTTTGAAAAAATTCTGTAAACTCCTCCCCTTCCGTAACCAGATGGCCCTCCCCTTCCGAAACCGGATGTCCCTCCCTCAAAACCGGATGTCCCGCCTCCTTACATCCTCGACCAATCAGAGAAGCCCTAGGGGGTCATAAATCATCTAAAAAAGGGGCGTGGCTACAATCCATCAAACTAAAAGGGGCGTGTTTTGCATAATGAGACACATGCCGTATCCTACTTCTCTCTCTGTGAAGTAGGCCCGTGCTGTGATTATGACACTTTGAAGCAGCAATACATGGAATTGACTGATGTAGAAACTGACTGTTCCTCTCCACTATCAAATCTACAATAGACCGCTTTCTTAAGGATAATAACACTGAGAATAAGTGATATGTTGTGAGTAGGGGACTTTATTTCAAAGAAGAAAATTAAAGATGTACAATAGTATTGTTGTTCCTAGGTTGAGGTTCCGGGGACAGATATAAGGGTAACACAGATGTTGAGTATGGGAGATGTTATCTTGTGAATTATTTAAGAATTTTGATGATTTTGTAAAGTTAGAAATACTGTGTCTGTTTAATAATGTGTGGTCAGAAGGCTGCTTGCCAGAGGAGTGGAAGCATGCGGTCATCATTCCTATTTTGAAGCCAGGTAAAGTGGCGTCTGACCCAGGGTCATATCGACCCATAGCTTTGACATCTGTACTCTGTAAAATTATGGAAAGGATGATTACTAATAGGTTAGTTTACTTTTTAGAAAGTAAGGATCTTTATGTTGGATTTCAGAATGGGTTTAGAAATGGCAGGTCTACAATGGAATCAGTAGCCGTTCTAGATCAGGACATTAGAAAGGCATTTGAGAATAAGGAAGTAGTGATAAGTGTTACGTTCTGGACACCGACCTCGGTCAGTGACCACCCACATTCCTGGCATATGTCACTGGGCTTGTCACCTGTCATTTCCCTGTCAATTAGTGCTGTCACTTAGGGGTGGTTCCTGATTGGCTGTCATGGGGGTGTGTGTGGAATGTTGGTATTTGGTGTCTATGTAACATACCTCTCTTCTGCTTGTCCATTGTCAGGTCTTCACTAATTGCGTTCGGGGATAACGCGGACGGTTCTACTCTGGACCTAAGCTCCCATTTACCTTATTTTCCACTTGTGCTATTAGCACTTGTTCTCTCTTAGAATTTACTCTGTGTTCTTACTATTAAAGTCGAACCTGTTCAAGAGTAAACACTCTCTGTCTCTGTGATTGCCTTCACCCATTGGAATTCACCTACCTGCATTCTGACAGAAGACCTGACCATCAGAATTCCATGGAGGCCATCATGGAGATGCTCCGGACGCAGGGAGCAGCCCAGACACGGATGGAGGAACATCAGCAGCTGGTCAGCGCCGAGTTAATCCGACTCAATGGGGTCGTCGGATCATCCCAAGCGGTGGCGCAGTCGGCGTTGGCCACAGCCTGACAAGCCCAAGAAGGAGTGGCTGGTGTTTAGTCGGCGGCGGGAGAAGCAGCGCTCCACGCAGAGGAGAGTCGGGGGGTGTTCGGGGTCCAGGAGCGGTCCCGCGAACCACATCTGCAGGCGCCCGCTCGCTATGACGGATCACCGGATGGTTGTCGGGAATTCATCACCCAGTGTCTACTCGTTTTCCGGCTGCAACCACGATCATTTCCATCGGAGACAGCGCAGGTAGCGTATATTATCACACTGCTCACCGGTCAAGCTCTCTTCTGGGCTACGGCGGAATTAGAGGCAGGGGCGATAATCTGCGACAGTCTGGACGCCTTTACCCGGGAATTGAGAAGAGTATTCGATACTTCCCGGGTACTCTCGATCTTCGAGGCTGGTGGTCGTCTTCTCGACTGCCGGCAGGGCCTCCGCACGGTCGCAGCTTATGCTATCAATTTTCGGATCTTGGCTCGGGAGACAGCTTGGGCGGAGAACGTCTGCGTGGTTCTGTTCGTCAGGGGACTCTCAGCGCGGATGCGAGATGCGCTCTCCGCGCGTGAGATCCCCGAGCAGCTGGAAGTGCTGATCAACACCACCATCAAGATGGACAATCGGCACCGGGAGAGGGAGAAGGAGCATGTCAACAACACCCAGCCCCAGGTATGTTTTCCTTCTTCTCCTGGTGTTGATAATTCCATGCATTACACGAGTGGGCCACTGGGTGATGAATCCATGCAGCTTGGAGCGCTGTCGCTCTCGGTCACCGCTTCGGCAGCTGTCGGGTCCAGGCTGTATCGGCTCGGCGCCAATCGGGGATGGAAGGTGCACCGTCGGGCTTCGAAAAGGCGCCAGCAGGTGGGCTCATTCCTGCCAAAACCACGGATTCTCGTAAATTTTTTGAGGTGGCGATCAACTGTGGGGGTGACATTAGGGGAACTAAGGCTCTCATTGACTCAGGGGCGGCGGGCAATTTTATTCACGTGGGATTGGTGAAGGAGTGGGGAACCCCAGTGGAGGATTTAGGGGTTCCCTTACCAGTTTATGCCCTGGACGGTCGGCCTCTGGGCAGTGGGAGCGTCACCCAGCGCACAGTTCCCTTACACATCCGGGTGGAGGGTGGGGAGTGGGAATGGGTTACTTTTTTTGTCATCTTTTCCCCCTATTCTGTCATGGTGTTGGGTCATCCCTGGTTGTCGTCATGTGTTCGTGTCATTAATTGGAGCACGGGCGAACTCTCAACGGCGGCCGACGTCAAGTCGATCGTCAGCGGGAGTTTGCCCAAACCCTTGTCTCCGGGAGGTGCTAGACCGTCTCCTCAAGCATCAACTATTCGTTAAGGCTGAGAAGTGTGTGTTTCACACGG
This sequence comes from Notolepis coatsorum, assembly GCF_963971535.1. Classification (NCBI taxonomy): domain Eukaryota; kingdom Metazoa; phylum Chordata; class Actinopteri; order Aulopiformes; family Paralepididae; genus Notolepis; species Notolepis coatsorum. The sequence goes on along the minus strand of NC_140166.1, from coordinate 37,243,553 downwards.
ACACCGTGTCCTTCCTGGGCTTTGTGTTGACGAAGGGCGATCTGCGCATGGATCCAGCCAAGGTGAGTGCAGTTTTGGACTGGCCACGGCCTTCGTTGCTCAAGGGGTTACAATGTTTTTTGAGCTTTGCAAATTTTTACAGGCGCTTTATTCGCAATTTTAGCGCCTTAGCCAATCCCTTAACAGCTCTCACTAAGGCCTCTCTCCCTGGCTTTGAATGGTCGCCTAGGGCTGAGTCGGCCTTCTGCGATCTTAAACGTCGTTTTACATCCGCTCCTGTATTGATCCGCCATGACGCGGAGGTTCCGTTCATTGTGGAGGTGGATGCCTCTGACGTCGCGGTGGGGGGGGTGCTCTCTCAGAGATGCTTAAAGGATGGGAAAGTGCACCCGTGTGCTTTTTTTTCTCGCCGTCTGTCACCAGCCGAGCGTAATTACGACGTGGGTAATCGGGAGTTATTGGCGATCAAATTGGCACTGGAGGAGTGGAGACATTGGTTAGAGGGGGCGGCACATCCTTTCATTATTTGGACTGATCATAAGAACTTGGCTTACAACCATGAAGATGACCTGGAACCAACTGGAGAGAACAGCTCAAGACAGAGATGCTTGGAGATCACTTGTTGACGGCCTATGCCCCAGAAGGGGTAGAAGGCATAAGTAAGTAAAAAGTTACATCCAAGGGGCTAAACGCCTTAACGCTTGCCAGGCCAGGTGGACGTTGTTCTTCACACGATTTCGATATACCATCTCCTATAGACCCGGCTCCAAGAATATCAAACCTGACGCGTTGTCGCGCCAGTTTGATCTTCCTGGTCGGGAGGAGCAGCCCCATCCCATTATTCCACCGGCCTTGATTTTGGCACCCGTGTCTTGGGGCATAGAGAAGGTGGTAAGGTCGGCGCTAACGCGGGAGCCCGATCCTGGTGGGGGTCCTCCGGGACGGTCGTATGTTCCCAAGGTGGCGCGCTCACGCTTGCTACAGTGGGCACATGCGTCATCCCTCACCAGCCACCCAGGGGCAACCAGGACCCTGGAATTTATCCGTAGGAGGTTCTGGTGGCCGACAGTGGAGGGGGATACGCGTTCCTTTGTGGCGGCCTGTCCGGTGTGCGCACGTAGTAAGACCTCTCGACGGGCACCGGCGGGTCTCCTCCGACCACTTCCTATTCCTAAACGACCCTGGTCACACATATCTCTGGACTTTATTTCTGGTCTTCCCCTTTCGGACGGATTCACCACCATCTTGGTGGTGGTGGATCGGTTCTCTAAGGCGGCTCACTTTGTCCCTCTCCCCAAGCTTCCTTCGGCCCGGGAGACTGCTGATTTAATTATACAGCATGTCTTTCGGGTCCACGGGCTGCCAGTAGATATCGTGTCGGACCGGGGTCCTCAGTTCGCCTCCAGGTTCTGGAAGGCGTTTGCCGCCGGCCTCGGCGCCTCTGTCAGTCTGTCGTCTGGGTTCCATCCACAGTCGAACGGGCAGACGGAGAGGGTCAACCAGGATTTGGAGCGGGTCTTGAGATGTTACGTTGCCGGTAGTCCGGCAACGTGGAGTAGGAGGTTGGCTTGGGCTGAGTACGCGCATAATACCCTTCTCTCCTCTTCTACCGGTATGTCTCCCTTTCAGTGCCAGTATGGTTTTCAACCTCCTCTGTTTCCCGAGCAGGAGCAGGAGGCGGAGGTGCCCTCGGCCCAGGCACATGTGGCTCGCTGTCGCAGGACGTGGAAACAGGTTCGGAAGGCGCTACAGAAGGTTTCGGTTAGTACCCAACGGCAGGCTAACCGTAAGCGTCGTCCGGCTCCAGTTTACCGTCCAGGGCAGCGGGTTTGGCTTTCCACCCGGGATCTCCCTCTCCGGGTGAAATCCAAGAAGCTGGCTCCTCGCTTTATAGGACCATTTAAAGTGATTCATCGGGTTAATCCAGTGGCTTACAAGCTACGACTTCCGAGCTCTATGAGGGTTCATCCAACGTTTCATGTGTCCCTGTTGAAGCCATTCCTCTCATCGCCCTTGGCCCCGCCACTGCCTGTGGTTCCTCCGCCCCGGTTTATTGGCGGTCAACCCATTTACACGGTGCGGAGGATACTGGGTTGTAGGCGGAGGGGTAGGGGGTTTCAGTTCTTGGTGGATTGGGAGGGGTACGGGATAGAAGAGCGTTCTTGGGTGCCTCAAAGGGATATTTTAGATCCCAGCCTGATCGTTGATTTCCGGCGGCTGAATCCCGAGGCTCCTAGGTGAACGTCTGGTGCCGTTCGTCGGGGGAGGGTACTGTTACGTTCTGGACACCGACCTCGGTCGGTGACCACCCACATTCCTGGCATATGTCACTGGGCTTGTCACCTGTCATTTCCCTGTCAATTAGTGCTGTCACTTAGGGGTGGTTCCTGATTGGCTGTCACGGGGGTGTGTGTGGAATGTTGGTATTTGGTGTCTATGTAACATACCTCTCTTCTGCTTGTCCATTGTCAGGTCTTCACTAATTGCGTTCGGGGATAACGCGGACGGTTCTACTCTGGACCTCCAATAAGCTCCCATTTACCTTATTTTCCACTTGTGCTATTAGCACTTGTTCTCTCTTAGAATTTACTCTGTGTTCTTACTATTAAAGTCGAACCTGTTCAAGAGTAAACACTCTCTGTCTCTGTGATTGCCTTCACCCATTGGAATTCACCTACCTGCATTCTGACAGATAAGTGTATTTTTAGATATTGAGAAGGCGTATGATTCTTTGTGGAAGGAGGGGTTGCTTTTGAAGTTTTATGATTTAGGAGTTAGAGGGAGAATGTTTAATTGGATAAAGGATTTCTTATTAGACAGGACGATTCAAGTACGTGTCGGGGGGCAAACCTCAAAAACTGTAAAAAATAGAAAATGGCACCCCACAAGGAAGCGTGATTAGTCCGGTCCTCTTCGATGTTATGATTAATGACATTTTCAGTCAAATTGGAAGAGGGTTTGGGTTGTCTTTATTTGCAGATGATGGGGCCATTTGGAAAAGAGGGAGGAATGTTGAGTACTCTTTAAAGCAGGTTCAAAGAGCTCTGGAGTATGTATGTAGAGGAATGGGGAGACAAGTGGGGGTTTAAAATCTCAGCCTCTAAGTCTAACTATATGATTTTTGGTTTGAAAAGGAAGTTGCCTAGAGGTGGGATGATCATGTATGGGTCTCCTCTAGAGAAAGTGAAGGTGTTTAAATTTTTAGGAGTTTGGTTCGATGAAATAATTACTTGGGCATATAGAGAAACCCCTGGCAAAGTGTGAAATAATAGTGAATGTGTTGATGAGAAGCTTGGCTGGGAGTGGGTGGGGGGCAGATAGGGAGACCATGTGCTTGATATATCAGGCGATGATCAGGTCAGCAATTGATTATGGCTGTTTTGTATACGGTTCTGCTGCCAAGTCAAATCTAGGAAAGCTGGATGTGTGCAAGGCTCTGATAATCTGTTGTGGAGCTTTTAAGACCACCCCAACTCCAGCATTATTAGTGGAAATGGGGGAAATCCCCTTAAACCTGAGGAGAATAAAGCTAGGGCTTCAGTACTGGGCAAAATTAAGTGGGACCAGTCTGACCTTCCCAGCTAGGTGTTTACTTTCAGGGGCAGTAGACAGCCTTTTTTGTCCAGTGTTGATCAGTGGGCCAGGAAGTTGAAGTTACATTAGGTAAGTATTTCAATGGGAAGAGTTGAGCTCAGAGAGAAGATCAAGAAAGGAGTTGAAGCTGAGTGGCAGGCTGAGTGGGAAAAGGGGACCAAGGGGAGGCACTATTTCTCTCTGCAGCCACAGGTCAAAATCAACTTGGCCAGCTATGGGTCTAGGAGCGATAGGGTCAAGATATGTAGACTGAGGCTTTGTCATTGTGGATTGAATAGTACCTTAATCATTGTGGGAAGACATCCAGATGGGTGGTGTGAGTGTGGAGAGCCTGAAACTTTCAAGCATGTTTTTCTAGAATGTAACAGGTATAGGAAAGAAAGGGAAATATTTTTATAAGAGGTTATCAGTATTAGGAGTTTCTTCTTTCTCTCTAAAATATTTCTTTGGCCTGAAAAATAAGAACCACCAGCTGATCACAGAGGCAGTGCTGAAATTTCTGCATGAATCAGAGTTGTACCAGAGGATATAATGTTTATTATTATTTTGTATGCATATTTAAGTTTTTCTCAATTTGGGGGCGTAGTTGAAGTATAGAACTGAGGAGGGCAGTAATACGCCATGTTGCGTTTACACTGCCAGAAAAAGAAATAAGAAGAAGAGTATGGGAGCTGATTGATTGATTGATTGAACATTTTATTAACAGATTGCAGAATGGGTACAATACAGTACGGCTCAATACACACAATTGTTAAGGGGATGCAGACCAGAGAAAGATGTTCGTCTTGTTTACATCAGGGTCCCCCATTTTCAATTCATAATGACATTTATGACATACACGACATACAGATATACAGATATTATGACAATTATGACATACATGACATACAGATATACAGTACTGTTACATTTATGACATACAAGATATACAAATATACAGTACTAAACTAGTACAGCTAGTGATACATGAAGTGGGTGCCTGTTGATGACTGTCCGGATAAAATATAAGTAATAAGATACAAGTAAGTAATATACAAATGTTTTAATGGTCCATTCTGTAAGTTAGCGAACAGAACAGAATGAAATAGGACTGACATTTGAGCCATGTCCTCCGCTGGCGATGTAGGCTCGTCAGATAGTGACTGAATGTGTTTTCTAGCTGTATGTGTAGTGGACATTGTTGGAAGTTGGTCTGAATAAGACAACTCGCTAATGCTTAACTTCATTTATTAAAGAACCCGGTGCAGGATACAAACAATACGTCTCTCATGACAGGCATACCACTCCCCAGCTCCCATGCATGCGTATTTTATACCCACCCCGTTACTCCAACTACAGGATCTGTAACGTTCCCAGGGCCGGGCCTTGCGGGTCCGGCTATATGAATAACGGTGAACATTTCCTCCCTCCTGACAATGGTCGCCTACCTGGTCCCCTACCTCCTAACATTGGTCTACTACCTCCTCTACCTTCCTCTTGTGGCCAGACGAGCCAGTTGGTTCAGACACTGTTAATACATGTCATCACTCACTTGCTTACTGTAATTAATGGAATGATTAATGGGATGTCACAGTGTATGTTGTTGTTGTTGAACTCCCCCACCCTGGTGTAAATTGGTTTCCCTGTGTAGTGTTGTTTGACGTATTGATTATTATTGGTAGTGTGTTGTTTTGCTCTGTGCTGTGTCTCCCCCCAGCTGGGGGTAATTAGTAATTAGGGTTGCTATTTATGTGTGGCTTGTGTAGCCCCAGCTGTCATCGCTCTCCCTCCGGCTTCCACGTCCTCTCCATCCTCTACGCCTTGTACGGCTACTACACTGGGTCCAGGCTCCTCATCCCCGGAGCCTACGCCACGCCTCACCGCCGAGACCGGTCCGGTCTCCTCGCCCTGCCCGGCCTCTACACCTGGTCCGGCTGCTGTGCCGGCTCCCGGCTCCCCGTCTGGTCCAGCTCTGCATCGTGGTCGGCGTCCTGGTCCTCGCCGTGGTCTTCGCCGTGGTCTTCGGCGTGGGCTGCGTTGGATCCTGCTCCGGGGGTCGTCGCCACCACACCGCCGTTCCGGCTCTCCGGATCCGGTCCCTAGTCCGGCGGCTGGAGGGTCTCCCGTTCGGGGCCCTGCTCCAGGGTTCTACCCTCGGTCCCTGGTTCCAGGCTTCCTGATCCTGTTTCTCTTCCCGCCTCCCCTCTTCAGGCCCCTGTTCCCAGGTCCAGCCCCCCTCTCCGGGTCTCGGCACCCATCCCCACCCCCCCTCGTCGGGCCTCTGTTCCCAGGCCCAGCCCCCCTCTCCGGGTCTCGGCACCCTTTCCCACCCCCCCTCTCCGGGCCTGTGCGCCCGTTTTCGGCCCTCCTGGCTGCTATGCCCCCCCGGGATTTTTTGCTCTGGCTCCCGGCCCCGGGTCTCCGGGTCCTCTCCCTGGGTTCCTTCCGGGGTCCCGGCTTCCTCCTTCACCGGTGTCCGGACGTTGTTCTCGGGGGTCTGGAAGCCCCCCGTTGAGGGGGAGGTACTGTAACGTTCCCAGGGCCGGGCCTTGCGGGTCCGGCTATATGAATAACGGTGAACATTTCCTCCCTCCTGACAATGGTCGCCTACCTGGTCCCCTACCTCCTAACATTGGTCTACTACCTCCTCTACCTTCCTCTTGTGGCCAGACGAGCCAGTTGGTTCAGACACTGTTAATACATGTCATCACTCACTTGCTTACTGTAATTAATGTAATGATTAATGGGATGTCACAGTGTATGTTGTTGTTGTTGAACTCCCCCACCCTGGTGTAAATTGGTTTCCCTGTGTAGTGTTGTTTGACGTATTGATTATTATTGGTAGTGTGTTGTTTTGCTCTGTGCTGTGTCTCCCCCCAGCTAGGCGCAATTAGTAATTAGGGTTGCTATTTATGTGTGGCTTGCCCTCACCTGGGTGTGGAGACATTCCTTCATGTTACCTGGTCCTGTGCTGTCGTTGTTCCTGTGCTGTATGTATCAAACATTCGTCCTATTAGTGTTGCTCTGTCCAAAAGTAAGTGTATATTAGTTTCTCTTTTGTCATCTTTGATTTTGTGTGTTATGTCTGTTTTCTGGTTAGGTTTGGTTTATAGTAAGTGTCAGCACGGCTGTGCCTATTGTTGTACTCATATGTACTTTTGAGTAAACACTCTGAATTGTGATCATCGACTCTGCCTCTTCTCTCTGCTTATTCTTCCTGCTACCTTGGGTTCTACCACCACGTATCGTATCGTAACAGGATCAGTGATAGTTCAATATTAGACCATTGTGACTGATCTACAGACATGAACGTTATATTATGCAGGGGTGTAAAGTAGTTGAGTAATTGTACTTCGTTACAATACTTAAGTACTGTTTTTGGGGATTTGTACTTTACTAGGTTTATATACTTGTACTTTTACTCAATTACATTTCAGAGAAAAAAAGCATACTTTTTACTCCATACATTTAAAATGCAGACCCACAAAGTACAAAGTACAAATCTCACAGGTCCAACTATTTTAATTAGTATATTTCTTTCTCTGGCCGAACTAACGTTAACGTTATTAATCCTGCGGCCACACTTTATTTAAAAACAGCCAATCAAATCCCCATCAATGGAAAATTAACCTGCCCATACCCAATACAATACCCATGCTGATTGGTTCTTGTGCCAGCGGGGATCTTTGATTAAACACCTCCTATCAGAAGAATAGACAGTTATGTTTCGATACTGGCTACGCGTCCTGCTTCGCCTTACTGGACTAGCTCGTTATACATATTGTCAGAGGTGCGTTCCTGATTGGCTGACTGGTTGCACTATATTTTAATGACGCCACGTGCACGCGCGCTCCCGCGCATGCGCATAAATGTTCCCTCGCATACGCACAGACTAAAGACAATGCCTAATTGCCTCTACGAATGGAATGTAACACATTTCATTCACAAGTTTTGTGTGAATGTATCTAAGAACATATTTGAACACACTTGACACCTGAGCTATTGTTATGCAAAGTAGCCATGTGGGTACTTAGCAGGTTGGCCATTAGTCGAGTGCAGCGCATTCCTCAGGTTTGATGTGAACGATGGTCTGACTCAGGCAGAGCACCGTTCACACCAAACCTGCATGTGAATGTGATTGCCATGAATTGTTATGCTTATGCGAGGTAGCCAGGTACACGATGTGCGTGCACGAGCTTTGTTAAAGTTAGAGGTTATATGTAGGGTTGCAATTAACTGTCTAACTGTACTCAACTGCTTCCACTGACTGTATGTATATCTGTGTGCACTGGAGGGCGCTATAGGCGGAGCCATTCATGATGCCACCAGGTGGCGAGTATAAAAAGAGTTGTCTCCTCCTCCTCTTTTTCTTCTCACATCTGCCTCTCACGGAGAGGAGATCTCAATGTGCTGCTGTGCTATGAATCATTGTACATAATAAACCACGCTGATTAAGGGCTAAAGGTAGAAACCATATGCCTCATGTCTATATTATTGTCGCCCCATAGCCAATTCTATCAACAGGTTATGGGCCCAGATCTCGCAGGGGCGAAATAATAAGGGTAGCTAGCTTAGCTGAAGTGTAGGCCAGGTTAGCACCGGGAGCACCGCGTGGCTAGACGCTAGGCCAACGGAGCTAAAGCTACGCCTACCATCAAAAAGGAGGATGGCGACCAAGGGAAGGAGCAAATGGCCCTCATTCCATGGAAAGGCGGAGGAATATGAGCTCTGGGAAGAGGGCATGCTATGCTGCATGCACGGCGTGGGACTCAAGGCGGTGATCTTGGCGGCCCCCACAGGAGACCTGACGGCGGAGGCACAAGCCGCTGCTCGACGATACAAGCTTGGGGCTAATATTCCGCGACACGAAGGACAAAGGCAGAGAAAGCCTGGAAGTGTTGAGGGAGCATTACATCGGACGAGGAAGACCCAGAGTAGTGTCCCTCTACATAACGTTAATGGCTCTGAAGAAGGGGCACACAGAGACGGTGACAGAATACATCATCCGAGCTGAGCAGATCATCACGGCGCTTAAGAGTGCAGGAGAGGCACCGAGCGAGGGGCTAATGATGGCGATGGTAATGAGAGGACTACCGGAGTCGTACAAGCCGTTCACGCTACTGGTTACCCACGGTTCAAAGGACATGACGTTGGGACAGTTCAAAGCCAAGCTGCGGAACTTTGAGGCCTCAGAAGATATTCACCCAGCTGCCGCGGAGGCGGGGGGGATAGCGCTGAAGGCCTGAGCGACGCCGAGGGAGAAGGCCAGGCCCACAACGGAGCTGACGTGTTGGCGATGCGGAGAGAATGGGCATCGGAGGGATAACTGCACCAAGACTGTCTGGTGTAGTTTCTGCAGATACTCGGGGGACACACAGACAAAGAGTGCCGAAAGAAACGAGGCCAGAGCGCTCGATACGCACATGGGCAAGATGGCGGCCATAGACAAGGCGACGCCTATGGACAAGATGGCGGCGATGGACGAGATTGCGGCTACGGACAAGATGGCGGCGATGGACGAGATCGCGGCTATGGTCAAGATGGCGGCTGTGGACGAGATGACGACTACAGACAAGATGGCGGCAACGGTGGACGTGAGGCGAGTCGAGATGACGCCCGGAGAGCGGCAGGACGAGAGGACTTCGTTTTCGGGGCGCAGACTACGTACATCACCCGGCCAACACAGCACCCGCAATTCCCGAGGAAGGGACTAATCGTGGACACGGGTGCGTCATCCCACATCATCAACGACAGGAACAGTTTCAAGAACTTTGACAAATCCTTCGAGCCGGAGAGACACAGCATGGAGCTGGCAGACGGGAAGCGCACCTACGGGTTGACGCAAGGGAGAGGAGACGCACAGGTGTGCCTCATAGACAGTGAGGGGCGCCGGTGTACAGTGACGTTGAAGGACGCTCTCTACAGTATATACCCTCGTTCCCACAAGAACTATTCTCAGTAAAGTCTGCTACTGCTAACGGCGCCGAGGTGTTCTTCAGTGAAGGTAAAGATGTTCTTGTAGAACAAGACGGTACACGGTTTAACATTGACGTGTATAAGAGAATGTATTACCTACAAACGGAGTGTAATAACAATGCTAAATGTAATGTGACTGTTCCAGACATGGCATGAAATCGTCGGTCATTGTAATCACGAGGATTTACTGAAGCTGCAAGCAGTGACAGACGGTATGCACATTAAATGTGAAAAGCATAGACCTGACAAAGAATGTGAAGTTTGCATAAAGGCGAAGTTTACTTTACAGGGGCCCCACGGAGAAGGTAAAGAGACCACTGGAGCTAGTTAACACCGACCTAGCCGGTCCAGTAAGGAACAAGTCCATAGGTGGCTTCAACTATGTACAGTGCTTTACAGATGTGGGTACAGGCGTAGTGTTTGTTTATTTCCTTAAAGCAAAGAGTGACACACTCCAGGCCACGGAGAAGTTCCTTGCCGATATAGCCCCTTATGGGGACATAAAATGTTTGAGGTCAGACACCGGGACCGAGTTTACAAACAGAGAGTTCCAATCACTGTTGAGAAGGAACAAGATCAGACACGAGACGTCATGTCCCTACTCCCCACATCAGAACGGGGTAGCAGAGAGGGAATGGCGCACTCTTTTCGAAATGGCCAGGTGTAAGCTAGACGATAGTAACATACCGAAGAGCCTGTGGCATTATGCGGTACAAGAAGCCGCTTACACCAGAAACAGGTGTTTTAATAAACACACGGGCACCACTCCATATACGGCAATGACAGGGAAAAGGTGTAATCTAGCCGGAATGCACAAATTCGGATCAGTGTGCTATGCTTGCCAGCAGGACAGAGGCAAGCTTGAGTCCAGATGTGAAAAAGGACTCTTTGTAGGACACGACAAAGGGAGCCCTGCACTCCTAGTCTACTATCCCGGGAAAAGGGAAGGTGCAAAAGCACAGACTAGTGAAATTTGTCACAAAGACAACATGCGAAATCGAGACACAGACAGAGGAGCCATGGCTGGACTCCGGGGTAAGGTATGGAGGAACAGAGACACCACAGCCTAGTGTACTGAGCACAGACGTGCAGGCAGACAGCCAGCCACCCCCAGAGGACGATGACGAGGAGCACCCGAGGTTGACGTCACGTGCCCCAAGCAGTGGGAGGTATCCCTCACGGGAACACAAACCCCCAAAATATCTGAAAGATTATGCCCGGAGAGGAAGTGACGAGGATGACAGTACACTCACCAGTATTGTTTACTGCTACAGAGTAGTGTGTGGCGTGCCTCAGTCCTTTAAGGAAGCCATAGTGTCCCCAGAGTCGAGTAAGTGGGAGAGAGCGATGGATGAGGAGATGAGGTCCTTAGAGGACAACCACACCTTTACCCTCACCAAGTTGCCAGAGGGCAGACAGACAGTGGGAGGGAAATGGGTGTACTCAATCAAGGAAGGGATCGAAGGCCACAAAAAGTACAAAGCGAGATTTGTAGCTAAGGGTTTCAGTCAGAGGGAGGGGATAGACTATGGGGAAACATTCTCCCCCACGGCCAATCTCACCAGTGTAAGGGTAGTGGTTCAGAAAGCAGCTGAGGACAACCTGATTTTACATCAGATGGATGTGAAGACAGCCTATCTGCATGCACCCATAGATAGGGAGATATATATGGAACAACCGGAAGGTTATGAAAAGAAAGGAGAGAAGCTAGTGTGCAAGCTAGAAAAATCCATTTACGGCCTGAAACAGTCTGGGCGAAATTGGAACGAGATGCTTCACACATGTCTCATTGAGGATCACTTCCTACAGAATCCAGTAGACCCCTGTGTTTACTCAAGGGAGTCAAAAGAGTGATAATCATCATTTGGGTGGATGATTTGATCATCGCAGCAGACAACACTAGAAACCTAGATCAGGTGAAAGGTATGCTCTCCACCAGATTCAAAATGAAAGACCTTGGCAGGTTAAAGCATTTCCTAGGCATGGACTTTGAACAGTCTGCCAATTGTGTAACAGTATCCCAGAAGAGATATGTGGAAAAGATCCTGAAACGTTTTGACATGCAGGAATGTAGAACAAGGGAAACACCATGTGATAAAAAACTGGATTACCAGGAGGATGCTCAGAAACTGACAGATGTAAAAATGTACAGGGAAGCTGTGGGTAGCCTCATCTATTTGACAACATGTACTCGCCCTGACCTATGTTTTGTAGTGAGTAAGTTGTCACAGCATTTTGCTGATCCCACAGAGGAGCACTGGATTACGGTAAAACATGTTTTTCGTTATCTCAAAGGTACAGTAGGTAAACAGCTGTGCTTCAGAAAGAGCAGCGAGGGCTTAGGGCTTAAAGCCTACAGTGACGCAGACTGGGCTGCTGACATCACAGATAGAAGGAGTACCACAGGATATTGTGTTAGTTTGAACACAAACAGCTCACTGGCTTCATAGAAAACAAAGAAGCAGCCCACAGTGGCACTGTCAACTTGTGAAGCCGAATACATGGCTCTGGCCATGACAATACAGGAGTGTATTTATCTAGAACAACTGCTCGAAGGGATGGATACCTATGTATATAAGAAGACTGTTGTTTATGAGGACAACCAGGGAACCATTGCCATTGCGAGAAACCCTGTGTGCCGACAGAGGTGTAAGCATGTGGATATAAAGTACCATTTCATCAGATCTGTCATCAGAGAAGAAAGGATGACACTGGTTTATTGTCCAACAGACGACATGGTAGCAGACGCTATGACGAAGCCTGCTTCCAAACTGAAACTGAAAAGATTTGCAGAGGTCATGTTTGGTGTGTAAATATTGACTGCCATATTCTTTTTGATGTTATAAACTGTGTTATTTTCTTTGTAAATTGTTTTGAAGAAGTCATACAGTGTGTTAAAACAACCCTAAGTGGTAGTGTTAAAGTTAGAGGTTATATGTAGAGTTGCAATTAACTGTCTAACTGTACTCAACTGCTTCCACTGACTGTATGTATATCTGTGTCCACTGGAGGGCGCTATAGGCGGAGCCATTCATGATGCCACCAGGTGGCGAGTATAAAAAGAGTTGTCTCCTCCTCCTCTTTTTCTTCTCACATCTGCCTCTCACGGAGAGGAGATCTCAATGTGCTGCTGTGCTATGAATCATTGTACATAATAAACCACGCTGATTAAGGGCTAAAGGTAGAAACCATGCCTCATGTCTATATTATTGTCGCATCATAGCCAATTCTGTCAACACGCTTCTGCTCACAAAAGCTTGGTTGCACATCGTGCAACCCCGTCCCATGAGCAACGCACCTCTGCATATTGTATACATTGAAAGTATTTCTCATGCACCTTACTACCTGTGGCTGTGCTCCTCCTCCCTCGTTCTTTCATTCGAAAGTGTTGCTCATATGCGCTCTGCAGTCTGAGAGTTAGAGTGTGTTTTTAGTTTGGAGATGGCAACGCCACCAGCGCTTCCATCGCTTGGCTTCCACCGTTCATCGTAGGGGCTCCCTGGACCGGCTGTCATGGCAGTCAGGTGAGCCCTTGCTGTGTGCGGTGGGGAGTTTGAGCCACCCGGAGGCCGTGGCGGGCCACTCTTGTGTGAGGAGGACCCCCGGCCCTGGTGTCCCCGCAGAGTTCAGCCTGGAGGCTGCGTCTTCATGGGGCCACCATCCGATTCCTCGCCGGCGTGTGTAAACGGGCGCGATTGTCTATCTTGTGAAATGGAGCCGTGGTGGCTCTTGTGTGACACGTTTTTGAACAACATAAGCTCAGAGCCCACAAATGATGGTTGGTTTTCGTGTGGGGTTTTCAAGCGATGAGAAGGCATATGCATCGCGTATGCTTTTAACTTATAAACAACACGGAGCTAACACTGCCCATGTCAATTATGTCAAGCAAGGGGCGTAATTTTGTTTTCAATGGTGGAGGGGACACATTTGGGGACGTGGTCAGTGGCGGAGGGTCGCAAAATGGATATACATAATTTTTTCAAGGCAAAGGAGCAGGAAGAAGATAACAGTAATTCAGAAGCTCTAGAAGATCGCATCCGTGAAGCCACAGCGAGCCCTGCCCCTGGGCATAACACCGTGACCCAATCACCTGAGGCTTCAGGTAATCTACCCCACACTGATTTGGGAGAAAAAAACACTGGCCCCTCTCAGCCAGTCCTGCCAGAATATCCTAAAACATATTTTGGGAAATCAGAACCTGGACAGTTTGCGTGCAACCAAAAATAAAAGGTCAATGGCGGGTGCCATTCAAAAGACAGCCTACCCCATTCTCAAGCTCACCCTCCGCCTATGACCTCCACTATGAACGGAGTCTCTGCATTGTGGCGGATCAGTACAGGGGCGGAGGTAAATCGACGTTTTAGGTTGCAGAAGGCAGACTCTGCCCTATGCAACCATTCAAAGCCAGGGAGAGAGGACTTAGTGAGAGCTGTTAAAGGATTGGGTAAGGCGCTAAAATTGCGAATAAAACGCCTGAAAAAATTTGCAAAGCCCAAAAAACATTGTAACTCCTTGAGCGACGAAGGCTGTGGCCAATCCAAGACTGCACTCACCTTGGCTGGATCCATGCGAAGATCACCCTTCGTCAACACAAAGCCCAGGAAGGAAACGGTGTCAGTGTGAAACACACACTTCTCTGCCTTAACAAATAGCTGATGCTTAAGAAAACGGTGAAGCACCTCACGAACATGCAGTTGGTGTTGCACCATATTGCGGGAAAAAATCAGGATGTCATCTAGGTACACAAAAACTGACACCCCAATTAAATCCTGCAGCACGTCGTTAACCAGGGCTTGGAAGACTGCCGGAGCATTAGCTAAACCAAAAGGCATGACTAAATACTCATAATGCCCATTGGGCGTATTAAATGCAGTCTTCCACTCGTCTCCCTCTCTAATCCTGACCAAGTTGTATGCATTACGTAAAAAAGAAGAGGAAGAAGGGACGGGTAAACTCTCGCCGGAGACCGCAGCGCTTTTAAAACCGGTATACCAGGCGGGGGGGGGGGGGGGGGGGGGGGGAGGCACGTTTGACCGTAAACCACAGGGGGCGCTACCGGGACTGACTGCTCAAAAGCAGTTCCACGTGGGAAACCTCCCTGTGACCTTTGATCTGCCCCGTCATTTCCACCCCGAAATGTAGAGGGCCCTCAAGCTGGCAGATTCCTTAGCAAGAGCAGAGCTCGACTGCCGCCTGGCGGAGACGTACTCCCTCCTGTCTGACCACATAAACGCTGTTATGCTGTTCGGACAGTGGCACTGTCAACTTGTGAAGCCGAATACATGGCTCTGGCCATGACAATACAGGAGTGTATTTATCTAGAACAACTGCTCGAAGGGATGGATACCTATGTATATAAGAAGACTGTTGTTTATGAGGACAACCAGGGAACCATTGCCATTGCGAGAAACCCTGTGTGCCGACAGAGGTTAACCTCGGAACCCTGAGCGAGGGTCTTGCCGTCGTCTGGGCCCAAGACCCTTCCACCCGACACCACCTTTGACAGAAAAGCAGCTAGCTGATCAATGTTAGTCACTGCTGCCAGGTTCTGTACGACGGCGGTATAGGCCTCGTCGGCCCACTCAGCCATCTTCCGGGCCAATTCGTCTCCCGGCGTTGGCTTCCGGTCGGGGTGCCACTCCACTATTTCTGGGCAAAGGACCAAGGTGAGCGGCTTATCTAAGCACGGCACGCCGGTCCTAAGCCCCCTAACCCGGCCCTCTACCTGTGTAAAAGGTAGATAAGCCTCGGTCCTTAACACTCGACGTGCCGGTCCCCAAAACAGCGTTGTAACGCCCGGGACCAGGCACCCGAAGCACTTCCCCACCATGCCATCGGCCGACGGGGGTACAGGGAGTGGTACCCCATTGGCTGTGGCCGCAAACGCCATAATACTGGGGAAAACACGTAATAACATTGCTTGTTGTCTGCGTTCCCTCATAAATCCCACTGTACTGTGCCCATGCCTATACCGGTTGAACGGAGCAATGGGCAGCAGTAACAGCTTCAACGGCGCGTGCCGCCGCGCCCGGCCTTACCTGAGCGCCACGCGTTGACGCAGTCATCTGTCGGAAAGGCAACAGTGATCTGAAGAAGGTCCAGCGTCGGGCACCCAGCGATACTCCATCTGGACACGCTGGGGAAGTCCTGGAAAGGACCTCGGTAGTACAATGTTCTTTTCTTTCTGCTTTCTCTTCATAACTCCTAGTATCCACTGTTAGCCGGTGCGTGTGAGCAGCCTTCTCGCGTGAAAAAACACAGGAAGGAGGAAGTATGGGACCCGCCCCGGGATTTATGGGACCCGGGGCGGGCGTGGCCGTGGTAGATGTAAAGGTGCAAGTGGAAGTTTTTTTCAGCCAGCACTCTATAGGTGCTATGGACAACGAATATATTCCATAGGTAGAGCGGAACGCTCAGACAGTGATGAAACATAACACAGAACCCCCTACAAGTTGCAATAGCTATTGCCCCCTTTCCCTAGCCCTCTTGACTGTGAAGCGACCTTGGGTTTCCTGAAAGGCGCTATAAAACTTTGATATATTATTATTATTAATACTGAAATAAAAGCGTGGGTTGTACCACAAGCAGGAGAAACTGCTGTTTGTCAAATTCCTTAAATAATCAAATGCACAACTGGGGTACAAAAGGTAGCAATATTTATTGGATAAAAAGCATAGATAATGAGACCAGTTAATATTCCTACCAGCAGGGAGAATGGGGATAGGGTGACCAAACTTTCTCTTTTGCGCGGACATGTCCTTGTTAATAAGTGTAAGTGTTAATATGTTTGCATGTAACTGCACTTACTGTTCCACAGTAAGAGGGCGCTATAGGCGTAAGGAGACGCAGCTATTGTAGCTGACGTCAGGTAGCAGGTATAAGGGATTGTTCCCTCCCCCTCTGTCTCTCTCTCTCTCTAGCTCTCACGGAGAGCAGGTCTAGTGGTGCAATGTACATATGTGAAATAAACCACGCCAGTTAAGGCTAAAGAAGACCTCGTCGTCATGACCAGTTATTGCTCCCCATGTGACTCTGTCAACAGGTTATGGGCCCAGATCACGGAAGAGCAAAATAACGATAGCTAGTTAGCTGAAAAGTTTAGGCTAGTTTAGCAGCGGGAAAACCGCGGGACGCTAAAGCTAAGCTAACGGGCAGCTAAGCTAAGCTACAATCAAAAGATGGCGACCAGAGGCAGAAGCAAGTGGCCCACGTTTGACGGAAGGGCAGAAGAATACGAGCTCTGGGAAGAGCGGATGTTGTGCTGTATGCACGGAGTGGGGCTGAAAAAGACAATTTTGACAGGCCTCAACAACGGAGGCCGCACGAGCCCTGGATACTAAGCTGAACGCCGACGCATACTGCGAGCTAGCACCACTCCTAGACAACACGAGCTTGGGGCTGATATTCCGGGACACAAAAGACAAAGGCAGAGAGAGCCTAAAAGTGTTAAGAGAACACTACATCGGCAGAGGTAGGCCCCGGATTGTATCCCTGTATATAACTTTGACCGTGCTGAAGAAAGCTAACACAGAGACTGTGACTGAATATGTCATCAGGGCGGAACAGGTCATCAGGGCGGAACAGATCATCACGGCGCTCAAGAGTGCAGGAGAAGCACCGAGCGATGGACTAATGATGGCGATGGTTATGAGGGGACTACCGGAGATGTATAAACCATTCACACTGTTGGTGACGCACAGTTCAGCGGACATGTCGCTGGGGGAGTTCAAGGCCAAGTTGCGGAAATTTGAGGCCTCAGAGGACTCAGACCCGGTCGCCGAGGAGGAAAGGGTAATGAAGGCCCGGGCAGCGGCAAAGAAAAAGACCGGATCCCTGACGGAGATGGCATGTTGGCGATGTGGAGAAAAGGGTCACCGAAAAGATAAGTGCATAAAAACTGTTGTAGTTTCTGTAAAACTTCGGGACACGCAGACAGAGTGTGTAGAAAGAAGCGCGAACAGAGCGCTCGGTACGCACACGTGCAAGATTGCGGCTGTGTGCAAGATGGCGGCAGCGTTGGACATGAGGCGAGTCGAGACGACGCCCGGAGAGCAGCGGGAAGAGAGGACTTCACCTTCAGGGTGGAGACAGCATACGCCAGCCAGTCAACGCAGCAGCAGCAGGTCCAGAGGAAGGGACTGATCATGTACACAGGTGCGTCGTCCCACATTATCAACGACAGGAACCGATTCAAGAACTTTGACAGCACCTTCGAACCGGAGAGACACAGCATGGAGCTGGCAGATGGGAAGCACACTTTCGGGTTGGCGCAGGGGAGAGGAGACGCACAGGTATGCCTCATAGACAGTGAGGGGCGCCGGTGCACAGTGACGTTGAAGAACGCCCTCTACATACCCTTGTTCCCCCAAGAACAATTTTCTGTAAAATCTGCTACTGCAAACGGTGCCAAAGTGTTCTTCAATGAAGGTAACAATGTTCTTGTGGAGCCTGACGGTACGAGATTTAACATTGAGGTGTACAAGAGAATGTATTATCTACAAACAGAATGTAATGAAAATGATATGTGTAATGTCAGTCATGATATTCAGACATGGCATGAGATCATGGGTCATTGTAATTACGAGGATATACTGAAGCTGCAGGAGGTAACAGTAGGCATGCACATTAACGGTGAAAAGCATAGACCTAACAAAGAATGTGATGTGTGTATAAAGGGAAAGTTCACTCAAACAAGGAACAGAGGTCCCACAGAAAAGGTAAAGACACCACTTGAGCTAGTTAACACAGATCTAGCCGGTCCAGTAAATAATGAGTCCATAGGTGGCTTTAAATATGTGCAGTCTTTCACAGATGTGTGTACAGGGACAGTGTTTGTTTTACTTTCTCAGAGCAAAGAGTGACACACTCCAGGCCACAGAGAAATTCCTTGCAGATGTAGCTCCGTATGGCAGCGTAAAATGCTTAAGGTCCGACAACGGAACAGAGTTTACAAATAGAGAGTTTCAGTCACTGCTGAGAAGGAACAAGATCAGACACGAGACATCCTGTCCTTACTCCCCGCACCAGAACGGGATAGCCGAGAGGGAAGGGCGCACTCTTTTCAAAATGGCTAGGTGTAAGCTAATAGACGGTAACTTACCTAAGAGTCTATGGCATTATGCGGTCCAAGAAGCAGCTTACACCAGAAATCGGTGTTTTAACAGGCACACGGGCACCACCCCATATACAGCACTGACAGGAAAAAGGTGTGATCTGGCCAGAATGCACAAGTTTGGGTCAGTGTGTTATGCTTACCAACAGGACAGAGGAAAACTCGAGTCCAGGTGTGAAAAAGGACTTTTTGTAGGGCATGACAAGGGCAGCCCCGCTTTTCTAGTCTATTATCCCGGTAAGGGGAAAGTGAAAAAGCACAGGTTAGTAAAGTTTGTCACAAAGACAACATGTGAGAACGAGACACAAACACAGGAGCCAGAGCTGGACTCCAGAGTAGGGTGTGAGAAAAGAGAGACACCACAGCTTAGTGTACTGAGCACAGACATGCAGACAGACGGTCAACAGCCACAAGAGGATAATGGCGAGAAGCACCCTAGGGTGACGTCACGTGCCTCATGCAGTGGGAGATATCCCCCCCGGGAACATAAACGCCCAAAGTATCTGAAAGACTATGCCCAGAGAGAAAGTGACAAGGATGACAGTACACTTACCAGCATAGATTACTGCTACAGAGTAGTGAGTGGTGTACCTCAGACCTTTAAAGAGGCCATGATATCCCCTGAGTCAGGAAAATGGGAGAGAGCGATGGATGAGGAGATGAGGTCCCTGGAGGACAATCATACTTTTACTCTAACAAAGTTACCCAAGGGTAAACAGTAAGGCTGAGCCCGAATGTTCGAACGTTCGAACGTTCGTTCGTTATGTTAACATTCAAATTCTAAATCAAAATTAGAATTTTTTATTTAAAAAAATAATAATAATAATAATATATATTTTTTTTATGTTTCTTTTATGTGTCTATTCATTCTGTTTGAACCAATGTGGTTTTTCTTCACAGTTGCAGATAAAGATTAGGCTACACTAATATTATAGTATTAAAAAAAACATTATATTCATTAAAGAAAGTTGATTTAATAAAAAAGAGACTAATTTAATCAGATGAATCACTTTATTCAAATTGAGGATTTAGTTTGAGGATATAAAAAAAATATTGGAAGGGACACCGAGCATGTAAGACGTGCTTTTCGCCGCTCCGCCGTTTTGTGACAAACTTCAATTATAAATAGTCCTTTAACTACGTTTTTTCTTTTTGGACTTTGGACACTGGACAACGTATGTTCATCTACCAGTCAGGCAGACTTTTCGACACTTTAAATCGTCCATGGGTCCTGTTAAACCCAAATTAAGGACGATGCGTGCAGGACAACAAACAATCTTTGATCAGCCACCCGGGCCACCCCCACTGCACGCACCAGCTGCTAACATGACCAGCGGCAGCGCCTTTGATCTAGGGGCCTTACAATCAATGCTGAACTCGCTGAAGGAAGATATTTGTGGCAGAATTGACTCATCGGCAACTAACCTGAGAGCTGAAATCCTTGCAGTGCGCACGGAGCTGGTGAATATTACTGAACCATTGCTGCTGAAAATAAATGAACACGGGCAAACTATCTGCGAGTTGGAACGTGTGACGAGCGACCACAGTGACCAGCTCTCCTCGCTTGACTCCACTGTTAAGGAGCTCACGTCACAGGTGAAATTACTAACCGACAAATGTGAGGACCTAGAGGGGAGATCGAGGAGGAACAACCTTCGACTCGTGGGGATACCTGAGGCTGAGGGCTCGGAGGGTCTGCGGCCAACGGAATTCATCGGCCGCCTACTCAAGAACCTACTGGGCCTGGATGATGAGCCCCTACTCGACAGAGCCCATCGCACTTTGCGGGCTAAACCCAAAGAGGGAGAGACGCCTCGTCCGCTCATCATCAGGGTCCACTTCTTTCATCTCCGGAACGAAATCCTACGTCGGGCCAGTGCGACCTCCCATGACACCCCTCTACTCTTCCAAGGCAAAAGGCTCTCTATTTTCCCTGATTACACCGTCGCTGTTTCCAAGAAGAGGGCTGCGTTTGGAGGAGTGAAACGTGAACTCCATGCCTGTCCTGGTATCAAGTTTGGGCTGATGTTTCCTGCGGTTCTGAAAATCACTCTGCCGAGTGGTTCAACGCACACGTTTGAAGACCCGGCCGCCGCCTCGACTTTCATAAACACTAAACTCAGAAAAGCGGTTCCCCAGACTGTAACCATCAGCTGAACGGCAAGTTCATAATTCATGTCCATATGACTGAGCATATACAGACTATTTCATTTTGGGACTACGATATTTCACAATATTAACATTTGTCACTTAACCACGGAAGGGGTGGTGTTTATCTTTAGAGTTAGTAATAGTGGGTTATGCGCGCGTCCAATTTGAGGAGACGCATCAGCATGGGAGGGAGGGGGAGGGGGGAGGGAAGGGTTTGTTTACATTTACAGTTCTTTTTGTGCGATGTTTATACTGTTGTTGCTTTTTCTATGACTTGGCCACTGCACATAAAAAATACTATTAGGACATACTTTTCGATGTTACTCATTGTACACTCAACACCAGTCTATGACTCAACCTAAAACCTCACAGCAGATTGGAGGAGTGGTCAAATTTACTAGTTGGAATTGTAAGGGCTTAAATCAGCCAATCAAACGTAGTAAAGTACTGGGGCATCTTCAGAATTTGGGGGTTCATATAGCTTTCCTTCAGGAAACTCATTTCAAGCTATCTGATTATACCAGACTACGTAAACGATGGGTTGGCCAAGTGTACCACTCATCATTTCAGAGCAGAGCTAGAGGTGTGGCAATTTTAATCCACAAATCAATAAATTTTATTTGCTCAGATGTTCTCTCTGACCCAAATGGTAGATTTGTGCTGGTAACTGGAAAGCTCTGTGGCACCCCAGTGATTATGCTTAATATCTACGGCCCTAACTGGGACAATAGCTCATTTTTTAGATCTGTGTTCTCTTCGATACCTGACCTCTCCACACATTATCTGATATTAGGAGGGGACTTCAATTGCTGGCTTAATCCATCATTGGATCGTTCATCTACCAGAAATGCAGTACTTTCAAGCTCTGCTAAAACCATTCAATCTTTTATGGAAGAGTTTTCACTTTCAGACCCTTGGCGTTTTCACAACCCATCTAGCAGAGCATACTCATTCTTCTCTCATGTTCATCACACCTTCACTCGTATTGATTATTTCTTGATCGACAATCGGCTCATCTCATCAGTATTATCTTGCTCATATGATGCTATTGTCATATCGGACCACTCTCCAGTTCTAATGGAACTGCAAATTAGGGGATGTGATAACACCCGACCACCCTGGCGACTGAATACTAGTTTGTTATCGAACGAAGATTTTGTTACTTTTATTTCCAAGCAGATAGATTTTTTTTTTGATATCAATAAGACGCCTGGGATCTCAGCTTCCTTACTATGGGAGACACTGAAGGCATACTTAAGGGGGGAAATTATTTCTTACTGCACTTATGAGACTAGAGCCAGAAAGAAGAAATTAGATAATTTAACCAAACAGATCACTCAGATTGACAACGCTTACTCTATCGCTCCATCACCTGATTTATATAAGGAACGCCTATTGTTACAAGCAGAATTCGATACTCTGACTACCACCCATACCGAAAAATTTCTATTCAAATCCAGATACAATTACTATGAACACGGAGATAAGGCGAATAAACTATTAGCTCATCAATTAAGACAGGCATCAGCTTCGCATCAAATGCCACAAATCCAAACTTCAACAGGCAGAACTACAGATCCCAAAGAAATTAATGAACAATTTAAAAACTTCTACTCATCTCTCTATGCTGCAGAACAACCCACTGACCCGTTTGCCTTTAGCAACTTTTTTGACTCTCTTGATATTCCTAAAGTTGACTCCGACTCAGCGGTGAAACTGGAGGAGCCTATCACAATAGAGGAGATTGAAGAGGCTGCTCACAACATGCAGGCAGGTAAATGCTTAGGCCCCGATGGTTACCCAATCGAATTCTATAGGAAGTTTTTTGGCAAATTGGCGCCACTTCTTATTGATATGTACAATGAATCCTTCTGCTGTTTTAAATTGCCCCATACACTCACTCAGGCCACAATTTCCTTAATCTTGAAGAAGAACAGAGACCCTCTCCTATGTGGGAGCTACCGTCCTATAAGTTTGCTATCCGTGGATTTAAAGCTTCTTTCCAAACTACTATCTATGCGCTTAGAATCGGTACTACCCTCTATTATTTCCCCAGATCAGACTGGATTCATAAAAAAACTGTACTCTTCTTTTAACACTAGACGGCTTCTTAATATCATGTATAATCCCTCTTCTTCCTCAATATCAGAAGCTGTGATCTCACTAGATGCCGAGAAGGCTTTTGACCGGGTGGAGTGGAGCTACCTATTCTACACCATGGAGAGATTTGGCTTGGGTAAAACATTTATCACCTGGGTGAAACTGCTTTATACCTCCCCTATAGCCTCAGTCAGAACCAACAACACACATTCTGAATATTTCCCTCTCTTTCGCTCTACTCGGCAAGGCTGCAATTTGAGTCCCTTATTATTTAATATGGCAATAGAACCATTGGCCATTGCTCTCAGATCAAATCCTAACATAACTGGTATTCATAGGTTTGGCATCGAACAGAAGACTTCACTTTATGCGGATGACTTGCTTTTATATGTATCGAATCTCTCTGTCTCTATTCCAGCTGCCCTTGATGTTTTCAGTTCATTCGGTGCAATATCAGGATATAAACTAAACTTAGATAAAAGTGAGCTATTCCCTCTGAATGCTGAAGGTCGAAATTACCCTTTACATACTTTGCCCTTTAAAATTTCCCCACTTGGCTTCACATATCTTGGCATTCGTTTCACAGACAAATTTAAGGATTTATTTAAATCTAACTTCTCCCCTTTGTTAAGCAAACTGCATAAAGACTTTGAACGATGGTCGCTATTACCCCTGTCCTTAACGGCACGAGTCAACTCAGTTAAAATGAACTCCCTGCCAAAATTCTCATACCTTTTTCAATGTTTACCCATCTTTCTCACACAAGCATTCTTCCAGAAAATTGACAGTTTGGTGTCGCAGTTCATCTGGAATAGGAGAATCCCTAGGCTCGGTAAAGCCCTCCTACAAAGACCAAAGCCTCTGGGAGGGATGGCTCTGCCCAATTTTAAATTCTATTATTGGGCAGCCAACTTTAGAGCACTACAACATTGGGCAAGGTTTGAAGACACACCTTCATCCCCTGTATGGTTGCTTTTGGAATCCTCTTCTTCCAGCCCTGCCTCACTGGCTGCTCTGGCTCACGCACCTCTACCTTTTCCCACCTCTCCCTACTCTAAAAATATCATTGTCAAATCAACACTCAGGATATGGAACCAGTTCAGACGACATATTGGTTTACAATCTTTTTCTTTACTAGCTCCAATTACAGCTAACCCTGTTTCCCCCCCTCTGTGATGGATAGAGCTTTTCTCTCCTGGTCCCCTCTTGGTATTAGAACGTTCAGTGATTTATATATAGAAAATATATTTGCATCATTTGAACAACTGTCTGACAAGTTCTCTCTTTCGAGGTCACATTTCTTCAGATACTTGCAAGTCCGCAGTTTTGTACGTAATATCAACCCACAGTTCCCCAAACTCCCAGAAGCCACTCCTATTGACACTTTACTAAAGCCTACACTGGTCACAAAGGGTATTATATCTGTCCTGTATGGCTTGATTTCCTCACTGCGTCCTACCGCATTAGAAAAGATCAGGAGGAGATGGGAGGAGGACCTGGGTGAGGACATCACAGAAGACCTGTGGGAGGATATTCTACACCGGGTCCACTCCTCTTCAATTTGTGCCAGGCACGGACTGATCCAATGTAAAGTTGTTCACCGTTCACACTTTACTAAAGTCAGGCTAGCCAAGATCTATGGCAACATTGATCCCACCTGTGACAGATGCCACCGTGCCCCTGCTACACATAGTCACATGTTTTGGTCCTGCCCTTCCCTGCATAACTTTTGGTCTGAAATATTTGAAACTATCTCAAATAGTATTGAGATCCCAATCAGCCCGACTGCCATAACTGCTTGCTTTGGTGTCTCTATCTCCCCTACTACTCTGTCTCTGCCACGATATAAAGCTGACCTGGTGGCATTTGTTACTCTCCTGGCTAGACGTCTCATTTTACTGCATTGGAAGTCACCCACTCCTCCATCTCACTCTATGTGGCTCAGGGATATTTTGCACTTCCTTAAGATGGAGAAAATAAGGTGTGTCATAAGGGGTTCTACAGCTAGATTTTATAAAACATGGGGCCGTTTCTTTACCTATGTTGGGGAACAAGGCTCAATCGACCCCCCATAAATAATGCTCACTCCTAACCTAGCACAGTCCAGTCGAGTGACCTATCTACTTGTGCAAATGTAACCGATGTCTACCTTCTCATTTAAAAAAAAAAATAATAAAATGTGTTCCATTCCTCTATTCCTGCTGTACAGTGCTTGTCCTGAGTGTACATATCTGTTTAATTGACTATGTCCGAAACAATATCTATATTTATTTTGTGGTGTACTATTTTTTTGTCTATGTATTCAACAGACCTATACTTTGACTACTTATACGTAGCCATGTGCAACATGTATATTATTTACATTCAACAGACCAATATTTTGTTTATTTATACATAGTTTTGTGCAATAGGTATATTGTTTATCCAACAGACCTATATTTTGACTAACTATATGTACCTTTGTGCAATATGTATATTGTCTACATTCAACAGACCTATATTTTGACTACTTATATGTAGATATGTGCAATACGTCTGGCATATATGTGTACAATTTGACCTTGTGCTGATCTCATATTGCAATGAAAAAACTTCAATAAACAAAGTTTTGAAAAAAAAAATATATATATATTCGTTCGTTCGTAAAACCCTGACGAAGTTCGAATCCCAAAAACAGGCTTCGGGCACAGCCTTAGTAGACAGACAGTGGGAGGCAAGTGGGTGTACTCAATCAAGGAGGGTATTGAAGGGCACGACAGGTACAAGGCCAGGTTTGTAGCTAAAGGCTACAGTCAGAGGGAAGGAATAGACTACGGTGAGACATTCTCCCCTACAGCCAATCTGACCAGTGTACGGGTAGTTATGCAGAAGGCAGCCGAAGATGACTTGATTTTACACCAGATGGATGTGAAGACAGCCTACCTGCACGCACCCATTGATAGAGAAATATGGAACAACCTGAAGGTTACGAGAAGAAAGGAGAGAAGCTAGTGTGTAAGCTAGAAAAATCCATTTACGGCCTGAAACAGTCTGGGCGAAATTGGAACGAGATGCTTCATACATGTCTAATTGAAGATCACTTCATACAGAACCCAGTAGACCCCTGTGTTTACACAAAGGAGTCAAAAGAGTCAGGGAAAGTGATAATTGTGATTTGGGTGGATGATTTGATCGCAGCAGACAACACTAGAAACCTAGAGCAGGTGAAAGGTATGCTCTCCACCAGATTCAAAATGAAAGACCTAGGTAGGTTAAAACATTTTCTAGGCATGGACTTCAAACAGTCTGCCAGTTGTGTAAAAATATCCCAGAAGAGATATGTGGAAAAGATCCTGAATCGTTTTGACATACAGGAATGTATTTATCTAGAACACCTGCTCGAAGGAATGGATACCTATGTATATAAGAAAACTGTTGTTTATGAAGACAACCAGGGAACCATTGCATTTGCCAGAAATCCTGTGTGCCGACAGAGGTGTAAACATGTGGATATAAAATATCACTTCATTAGATCTGTCATCAGAGAAGAAAAGATGACACTCATTTACTCTCCTACAGACGACATGGTTGCAGACACTATGACCAAGCCTGTCTCCAAACTGAAATTGGGGTCATGTTTGGTGTGTAAAATATTGCCTGTTATGTAATATTGACTGCCATGTTCTTTTGATGTTTTGAACTGTTATTTTTCTTGGAAAAGTTGTACAGTATACACGTCATTCATAAGTGGGAGTGTTAATATGTTTTCATGTAACTGCACTTTAACTGTTCCACAGTACTACGACTATGCTTGCACCTCATGGTACCAAAGCACCTCAAAGGCGCTAAAAACAAAATTACAAACATCTCAAAACAAACTGGTCAGACTACTGCTTGACCTTACTCCTAGAACCCACCTCACCCCTGCCCACTTTGACAACCTAGGATGGCTTAGAGTAGACGACAGAGTACAGCAACTTGCAATGGGCCTGGTCTACAAGATACACTACACGACCAAGGTACCCATGTACATGTCAAAATACTTCCCAAAGGTCAGTGAATACCACGATCACAACACCAGAGGGAGCTCCACAAATCATGTTAAACCCAGATTCGGCTCAAATAAGGGACTAAACACGTTTCGCAATTATGCCACATCAATGTGGAACGCCCTACCCAAAGCTGTAAAGGAATGTGGATCACTACCCACTTTCAAAACCTCTCTCAAGGGACACCTACGGGAGACTGCAATTCAACACTGGCCCCTGTAAATATCCTAACCCAACCCCCTCCAATGTACAGTCATTTACCTAGTATGGTTTTGTCAATAGTCCAATGTACAATTTTGTTTGTTTGTACAGTGTCTCCCCCCCCCCCCCCCTCAATGTACAGTTTTACTTGTTTATACAGTGTGCCCCCCCCCCCAACCACCTCCAATGTAAATTACCCAGTATGGTTGTCAATATCCCAATGTACCCAACCCCCCCCACCCAACCTCCTCCAATGTACAGTTTCTACGTCAAATGTATATACTCCCTTTTCTTGACTCCTTCTGTATCACAAACAGTACTGTATTTGCAAATCTGGTATGTCATAAATGTATAGATGTAGCAGTACTGACTATCTGTATGTCATGTATGTCATATATGTCCTGATGAATTGAAAATGGGGGACCCTGATGTAAACAAGACGAAAGTCTTTCTCTGGTCTGCATCCCCTTAACAATTGTGTGTATTGAGCTGTACTGTATTGTACCCATTCTGCAATCTGTTAATAAAGTTTTCAATCAATCAATCAATCAATCAGTAAGAGGGCGTTATAGGCGTAAGGAGACGCAGCTATGATTAATGATTACGTCAGGTAGCAGGTATAAGGGATTGTTCCCTCCCCCTCTGTCTCTCTCTCTCTAGCTCTCAAGGAGAGCAGGTCTAGTGGTGCAATGTACATAATATGTGAAATAAACCACGCCAGTTAAGGGCTAAAGAAGACCTTGTCGTCATGACCAGTTATTACTCCACATATGACTCTGTCAACAGTCCTCTTTTCACACCCTGTCCGGGGCGTCCGTTTTTTTATTATTATATAAATTCATGAAAATGTCCGGATTTCATTGTTTTTCACTGGAGCGTTGCACCGAATACTATGGTACTCTGTTGCGTGTGGTGTATTCCTTGAGAAGACTGCTTTGTGGGCGGCGCTACTATACGTTCACTCGCAAACAGGAGGCGGCAGGTTGATTCTACTCACAGAGCAGCGTTGATTGATTGATTGATTGACATTTTTATTAACACGTGACGTTATTGTTCCATTTCCTTTTCCATTTGTGAATGTGGATGTTGTAGCCAATTTGATGATCTTACCGTGGTTACTTTATTGTATGAAGGTGCTGTGTTATTGTGAAGGTGTCTTGAGATTATTGACTAATTAACTGGGCAGTGGGCATAGGAGGCGGTGCTCAGATGATCTCGGGCACAGCCTATTTGTATGTGTGTCACAGGTGCGCAGCGGGAGGGAATTGGGGAACCGTCAGAGGGAAGCCACACAGTTTTTCAACCGTGCATGTTTTGTTTGTTTTCAGTTGTTTTTAGTTATTTTCAGGTTTATTTTGCAACACTAGTCATTTGTTTAAGTTACAGTTTAAACACAGAGTTTATGTTATGCTTTGCTTTTTCCACCCTGCAAACGATTTTTCTTTTTTTTAAATGCACACAACGAGAAGACCCGATTTACTATCAACAGCACCACGCGTTGGAAAGAGCTTCGTACCATATTCCCTCACTGGCATCTTTTTGTTGTTCGGTTGCCCTTTGGACTTTGACATAAATTGGATGATGAGGAAACATGTATTTTCTTCTTTTTCACTATAGTCATAGCAAGTGTGGTAAATTCCCACAGAACTCTACAATAAGTTGAGGTTATTGTAGTACAGTACAATGAGATTGATTATCTGGAAGGAGGAGAAAGGGATCATATTGATAGAATTTGTTGATCTCTTCATCTGACTTAAAGCAGATGAAGAATTAAACGTGTAGGCCAGACAAACCATGAACTATAGTCCAATTCAACATTTATTTGATCAGAGCCAGAAGCCAAGGTGAATAGGACAAAAGATTATCAGAGAACATTAACAGGGCTGTCTGTGTACAGAAATCACAATCAGGTTTGCATTCTCAAACCTCAATAATGTACATAAACTTGGTAACATAATTTGAACATACATAATTTACTGTAGGCCCCTTTTTATATGAGTAAGCCTGGTTTCTAAGATAAGTATCTTTACATTCTATTCTAACCAACCATGGGTCCATGATTTACTCACATAAAAAGCAGCACAGTCTCTCTGGTGGTGTAGCGGTGGAGCCCACAGACCCCTGGGGTCGGTTTGGTCTGGGGCTCCCGAACTACCATTTAGTGTCCTCTTATATACTATAATTTCTAGCCAATAATGGTACATTTTACTAATACAGTTGATCCAATCATGCGTCTCCTGTGGGCGATCTCCTGTGGGGGCTGGCAGCCCCCACCTCTGGGTTGTGGCGACGTGATGGGACAGAGATGGAGGGGGCCTGTCGGTGGCCCCCGTCGGTGTGGTCTTTTGCTGAGTACAGAGGGGTTCTGCTGGTGGCCCCCGTCCGTGTGGTTGCTGTGTGTTCTTGTTGGGTCTTGTTGTCTCACGGGTGGGGGCTGGCATGATGTCCTCTGGTGGGGGGGTGTGAATACTCTTTGACCCTTTGGGCCATTACCATACAGTACTAATCTGGTCACATTAGGTGTGACCTTTGTCTATTCAACTGTCCCTGCGTCTCGTTCCTCATTTAGCCCTGCAACCACTTCTGCTAAACAGTATACAAGGCATAATGTTATGGTTTCCTAATTATTCACACCTATTATTTATGAAATTCAACTCAATATTTACCACATTTCCCCGTTTTGACGATTCTTATCGTCACATATGATATATTGACTTGATTTTCTATACATACTAACCATACATAATAAAATTCATTTTTTCCAAAATTAAAATAAATTTTTTCAAAATTTCTCCATTTTTTCTTTTTCCATTTTTCTTTGGTACATATCATCAATTAGCTTTTGCTCCTCAAGGCTCATAGCCAGAGGCCTACTTTTGAAACAACAACTTTTGAGCTTGTTGAACACAATAAAACAATTTAATCTAATCATTATACCTTTAAATAAAACACAACTTTTTAAAAACCCATTTTTTCCTAAGTTACAGCACTTTTGATTCCACATTCTTTCATAAGATCTGAGGAAGACACAGAAATTATTATTCATTCTTTCATACATTTTGCTTTTTTCTCTTGTTAATTCCTTTTCCAAGACAGCCCAATCACATTTGCTTAATCAACTCAGTTGGTCTTCTCACCTCTCCCCCCTTTATGAACATACCATGGACATAATACCTACCACCACAGCGCACAGTCGGACAGGGAGGGCGGAGCATCACTCAAGGAAAATTTTTTTCACCAGCTTTCACCGGCCATAATCTACACCTAATATTCTACCTATGTGCATGTGTTTAGTACTCTTGCGTTGTGTCATAATCTATACCAGTTGTTACCGTTCAGTCACCTCCCGTTCAACATACCAATCACACCACATCCCATAGAGGCCCTTGCTCAACTCCAGTCTCTGACCGTTTTCGCCCCCCCCCCTCCACCCCATGTCGGCCAGCCTCAGCTGCAGCCACTGTTTGTAGGCCCGTGACCTCGTCATATTTTGACCCATGACTGTATTTCCTTGGATCTACAGACGACTCTGTCAGTCTGGCGGTTTGTCCCAAACCTCCGGCCGCTGTTCTCGGGGCTATTTTGAAGGAGGGGCCAGCGTCTACAAGCGACCTCTCTTCACAATCCAACAATCTCCCACAGGAACTGACTGAACGGGTTCACACCATTGTGTCATAATCTAATGAAATGTATTCCTACACATCTTCCATGATTCCTCCACCTGTGACGGTCCGTCCTCCCCCTCGACTGAAACTGCGAGGGAACAAAACACAAAACAAACTTTCTTTACATAATATGTCATATATCTCCAAGAGAAACCAAACGGTAATCATTATGCAAACGTGATGGGACCACTTAGCTCTTGTTGACATTCCGTTGACGTTGCCAACCTCAGCCTCCAGCCTTCTCCACTCACTCAGACCATAACAGAGAAATAAGAAACAAAAGGCAAATAATCAAAAAAAACATTCCAACAGATGTGAAAGCAGATCAATGAAATTAACCAGCTCCAACCGCAGACCACCTCAATGGTTATTTAGAAAGAAAAGAAAAGAAATCCAAAACTCTACATCTAAACCTCATCACACCTATCATTGTGATTTTGACACCTTTCAAGCCAGCACAGTCACCCCCTACAGGCTCTATCCACACCCATACAGGCCACACAATCATAGATTAAAAATAGAAAAGAAATCTAAAAATCTAAATTCAAAGATTAAAACTAGAAAAGAAATCTAAAAATCTAAATTCAATCCCTCACCCATACAAGACATTCAAAAGAAATCAAATCAAAATGACAGTAATAAAAACAAACTCCTTCAGTAAAACAAATGATATGAAACAAATGATAAGCGACAATAATTCCCAGGTCTATTTGTGGTATAACCCAAGTGGTTTGATACACTCCTTATTCTGATAGACAAGATAACAGCCCTACTACTCATTAACGTCATTATTGTCTTATTTTACCTAGATACGACTTATACTAAAAGTGGTCTGCTGGCTCACCCAGCTGACAATCTAACATCCTGTCTATTGTTAGGCCTTAACTAGATAACAGAATCGGTTTACGATGTCATCAACAGCTCAATCACTCACTGAAATCAAAAGGACATAGACAAACACCATCGCTTTCAACATATATTACACATATCATAAACAAATACATTCAAACTCCTCCACACTATAAACATATACTTTCACCACACTCGTTAATCACTTCACACCTTTGACAAACAAAGGTTAGTTTGCTTCTCCCTCTCCTGCTCTCTCATCAGGCTACACTCATCTCTGGCTAATACAATCCACACTTAATTTCT
Organism: Notolepis coatsorum; assembly: GCF_963971535.1. Taxonomy (NCBI): domain Eukaryota; kingdom Metazoa; phylum Chordata; class Actinopteri; order Aulopiformes; family Paralepididae; genus Notolepis; species Notolepis coatsorum. The sequence continues at coordinate 37,211,592 of NC_140166.1, read as the reverse complement.
ACACTCCTACCTACTGCCAGAAAGAGTCTAGGAACTCTCCCTCAACGACAGAACCTCAAAGCATTCCTAGTACTTTGAGAGCCTACCGCTATTCCCCCTAACCAAAAAGCTAGCCTTCCAAAAGTCATAACCCCATTGAACGACTACCTCCCTGATTGTCTCACTCACTGACCCAGCTGTGTTCTGTATTAGCACGCTTCCTGTCACACCTTACATGTCCCTTGTTGTAAAAAACAACTGTCAACTGTTATCTCACTTTCTGCAATCTTCACCTCTGACCTCTACTTCCCCTGCTTCTCTCTGATTAGCTCCGCTCCGTCTTCCTGTCGTATAAAACAACAGCCATTGTAACAGCTGCACATCTCGAGCCTTGAGACCTGCTACAAAAGGATTCCTACCCCCCTGGGCAATATAACCCTTCCTGTCCCCTGCTCTAAAAATAACTTCATCTGTTATCTCACTATGACTGTTCTCTCCTATCTCCACCTGTGACCTCTCTCCTGCTGCGTCCAGTCTCACTCCCTGCTTGGCCCCCCTTGGGCCGTTTACTGCTTAGCAAAGATAGCCTGGGTCACTCCTGTGAGTTTCCGTGACCTTTCCTAAATTGCTTTCGCTTTGACCCTTTTAACCTCCTTCCAGTTAAGAGTACCCTCCTCCCGTTCGGATGCACTCCTTCCCCTACTTAGATGCACCTCTCCCCGTAAGGTTTAGGCAGTCCGCTACGACGGTACAACCAGCTCCTTTCTTAGGACTGCCTTGTCCGACGCCGGCCCCTCTCCCCCAACAGAGATGCAGGTCTCCACTTCCGGCGGTAAGGTCTCCTCACATGAACGGAAGAAGTCCCCTTATTTTACCTTCAGGTGCAGTTTAAGGCTGGGTCCGTTTCCAATCTTAGGAGAGACAATCCAGATTCCTCTGAATTGACATCCCTCATCCCTCTGCTTCCCAGCATTTTCTTTTCAAAAACACTGATCACAGAAGCACAACTCGCCTACTAACCCTGTATCGGCTAGTAAGGTTACTGTGGCCTGACTGTACATTGAGCCAGGTGCATTTATGGTCTCTGCCATAACGCTCTCCCAACCGGCTGGCGACCCAGTCGATAGCGACCTCATAGTCCGTCATCAAGTCAGGACCCCAAGCAGCTGACTGTCCGTAGTACCTATCAGCCACTCAGTTTAGAAACCGACGGTCTTGTCCCCACCCCGCTTGCTCTGGGCATGGAAATATTGACCGTTTTCGCCAGCCTAGCCTGTTCACGGCAGGTGCTGTGCCCCCTCCGGTGCACTGCCCTGCTCCTAGGTGTGGACTGTCGCCCACGTACCACCCAGTGCCCACACCAACTTACGTGCGACGTTTCCTGGGCCGACTAGGCGGTACCACAGTGGTATGTTATTTCATACCTCGTTACGCACGAGGGCCTTCAGTTTCTCCCCAGCACTATAGGATTGTGTTTAACGTGCGCCCAGACTCTTGCGAGCCCACTGCCGCCTGTTAGTGGCTAGAGGTTCGGGGTGCCTAATCCCCTCCCTAACCACCCGTCGACCCTCCTGAAATTCAACAAAAGGTTAGTCATTACACACACAAATCATTTATAATAACTGCTAAAACACAATCTTACATCAAAGCAGCTTCTAAACAACCCCCTGTCACTAAATTATCCCACTGTGACCCAAGGATTTGCAAATGGCATTTAAAGATATAACATTCTAACAGTATTTCAACATAGCAATGCAACCAAATAACATATACGCCCACAAGCCTACATCACAAAATTATCACCCCCATGACCTAAGGACTTGCAGCAACATTAATCATTTCATACACCTCACCCTGGGGGCAAGCCGCCCCCCCAGGTTTGAATAAAACACACATTCCTACTGCCCCCAGGGGAGGCTAAATCCCTTCCCCCCAGAGGCTAAGTAGCACATATTTGCAATTACACCTAGTCACAGACATTGTCTTAAGTACAGATAAAAACAATCATTTCAATCACTGTAAACACAATCATATCAAAATTGTCATTGCAGCAATAAAAGTGTATTCTAACACAGCAAGCCCCCATCAATAAATTATAATCTCCTACAAGTCGGAGGCTTGTGTCAACATTTTAACAGTGTATTAAAGATTTACCTCATACAAGCACCTAAAAATAATTACCATTCCATACAGATTTTTCTATACAGATCTTAAAAGCACATTTGTACATGCACAACACCCACATAACAATTGCACTCTAAACAGATTTTTAAAAATCACATCTTCACAAAACAATATTTATGCATATTACAAACACAAGCATCTTTATCAAAAGCCACCCTTTAGCAATAAAACACCATTAGTGGTTAGTTCCAACATGCTAAGACTAAAAAATTGTACACAGGATTTTCTGGGAACGTTAACTCCGTACATATGTGACATATGATTCTAATGTAGATGTATTAATTAAATATAATGCAAGCAATATGTCTTTTTCAGTGTAGAGCGCTTCCCCAACTCAGCCTGTAGCTTCTCTCAAACCCCACTATGTCAAGACTATACACTTGTATAACATACTATTGCCTAGTTTACAAGTCCAATGTGTATCTGGTATATGAACCCCAGTGTAAATTAAGGGCATGTATCATCTAATCCTACTTTAACCTGTCTCATCACATACTACCCCTACACAATTTGCAGTAACGCCACCCCCAGAACATTGTCTACAATTACACAGAATGCACAATACACAACATACAAGCACAACCACTTACAAAATGCAGAATGTCCACTAGAATGTACAATATACCATTACCCGTTATCCCTGGCCCCTGAGCGAATTACCACGAATGCACTAGACCCAATCCACGTTGTACCGCGCATGCGCAGTGGCCAACGTTGCTCCCCGGACGATGTATTACGGCAAAGCATAACTAATATCATAAACGCCTTGTTCCAACATAACACACTGCCACGACATTCACCACGTTCTCTAACTCTTCCCAAACATCATTCTCAAACCTCGAAACGTAACATATGTCGCCCGCAAACGCCACAAAACAACGGCACGCAAGTTAACTAGCTTAGCCAGCTCTAATGCGACGTTCAAGGCCCTCACGGGAGCCGTGCCTTTCAAGATCCGTTCATCCACGCAATTCGCTCAGTATCAATCCAAGCATAAACAATTCACACAAGCTTAAAATAACCAACCACTCTAATAGAAAATAACTTTTTAAAACATTCTCACCATCCAACGCCGCACACATAGTCCAACACGAATCCTTTCTCCTACCTTCTCCGCCTCACTCCATAGTACCGCGAACGTTACACACTCTCCTCAACACCATGACGTCATCAAGCAGCGACTTCTTAATATCATACACCATCGTTACCGCATCAATAATAACCCTCAAAACGGCCACAATCTCTCCACCCTACGTCTCGATTCGCCTCTTACCTGCAATCGCCGCCACAGTGTTTAATCAATTCTCTCATAACGCCATCGTAACGTCCCCAGTTTCACCGCGGACCTTTCCACAGAGCTAAGCTAGCTAGCCCCCATCACCAGTAGGACTCGCCACAGACCTGTGTTCGTTGGTCATTAAAATATCATAACAATACAACAATAAGCTCCTACGTTTCGCCAATCATTCCTAACCATAGCCATAGTCCCCCATACAATTCCTAACCATAACCATAGTCCCCCATACAATCATTACTGAATGTTTAAGCTTACCATAGCTCCGTTGGATTCCCACTAAGTACTTATCAGTCATCTCGACCGAATTGTTTTATTAAGTACATTGTTTTCGTATCACAGCGCACGTAATCGAATCAACAGGCCGGTTTCGCTCAAGATTAAAAAGGACCACCCGATCCGTTCGATACTATGCCTAAGGACGACATATATATCTTCATTTAAATTAGGCCGATTGGTCCCTGCAGACACGTATCATCCATTATCGAGCCTTCTTGAACACGCCGGCACCCTTATCCTCCATTAATTACTACGTGTCTTGTCCCCACCCCGCTTGCTCTGGGCATGGAAATATTGACCGTTTTCGCCAGCCTAGCCTGTTCACGGCAGGTGCTGTGCCCCCTCCGGTGCACTGCCCTGCTCCTAGGTGTGGACTGTCGCCCACGTACCACCCAGTGCCCACACCAACTTACGTGCGACGTTTCCTGGGCCGACTAGGCGGTACCACAGTGGTATGTTATTTCATACCTCGTTACGCACGAGGGCCTTCAGTTTCTCCCCAGCACTATAGGATTGTGTTTAACGTGCGCCCAGACTCTTGCGAGCCCACTGCCGCCTGTTAGTGGCTAGAGGTTCGGGGTGCCTAATCCCCTCCCTAACCACCCGTCGACCCTCCTGAAATTCAACAAAAGGTTAGTCATTACACACACAAATCATTTATAATAACTGCTAAAACACAATCTTACATCAAAGCAGCTTCTAAACAACCCCCTGTCACTAAATTATCCCACTGTGACCCAAGGATTTGCAAATGGCATTTAAAGATATAACATTCTAACAGTATTTCAACATAGCAATGCAACCAAATAACATATACGCCCACAAGCCTACATCACAAAATTATCACCCCCATGACCTAAGGACTTGCAGCAACATTAATCATTTCATACACCTCACCCTGGGGGCAAGCCGCCCCCCCAGGTTTGAATAAAACACACATTCCTACTGCCCCCAGGGGAGGCTAAATCCCTTCCCCCCAGAGGCTAAGTAGCACATATTTGCAATTACACCTAGTCACAGACATTGTCTTAAGTACAGATAAAAACAATCATTTCAATCACTGTAAACACAATCATATCAAAATTGTCATTGCAGCAATAAAAGTGTATTCTAACACAGCAAGCCCCCATCAATAAATTATAATCTCCTACAAGTCGGAGGCTTGTGTCAACATTTTAACAGTGTATTAAAGATTTACCTCATACAAGCACCTAAAAATAATTACCATTCCATACAGATTTTTCTATACAGATCTTAAAAGCACATTTGTACATGCACAACACCCACATAACAATTGCACTCTAAACAGATTTTTAAAAATCACATCTTCACAAAACAATATTTATGCATATTACAAACACAAGCATCTTTATCAAAAGCCACCCTTTAGCAATAAAACACCATTAGTGGTTAGTTCCAACATGCTAAGACTAAAAAATTGTACACAGGATTTTCTGGGAACGTTAACTCCGTACATATGTGACATATGATTCTAATGTAGATGTATTAATTAAATATAATGCAAGCAATATGTCTTTTTCAGTGTAGAGCGCTTCCCCAACTCAGCCTGTAGCTTCTCTCAAACCCCACTATGTCAAGACTATACACTTGTATAACATACTATTGCCTAGTTTACAAGTCCAATGTGTATCTGGTATATGAACCCCAGTGTAAATTAAGGGCATGTATCATCTAATCCTACTTTAACCTGTCTCATCACATACTACCCCTACACAATTTGCAGTAACGCCACCCCCAGAACATTGTCTACAATTACACAGAATGCACAATACACAACATACAAGCACAACCACTTACAAAATGCAGAATGTCCACTAGAATGTACAATATACCATTACCCGTTATCCCTGGCCCCTGAGCGAATTACCACGAATGCACTAGACCCAATCCACGTTGTACCGCGCATGCGCAGTGGCCAACGTTGCTCCCCGGACGATGTATTACGGCAAAGCATAACTAATATCATAAACGCCTTGTTCCAACATAACACACTGCCACGACATTCACCACGTTCTCTAACTCTTCCCAAACATCATTCTCAAACCTCGAAACGTAACATATGTCGCCCGCAAACGCCACAAAACAACGGCACGCAAGTTAACTAGCTTAGCCAGCTCTAATGCGACGTTCAAGGCCCTCACGGGAGCCGTGCCTTTCAAGATCCGTTCATCCACGCAATTCGCTCAGTATCAATCCAAGCATAAACAATTCACACAAGCTTAAAATAACCAACCACTCTAATAGAAAATAACTTTTTAAAACATTCTCACCATCCAACGCCGCACACATAGTCCAACACGAATCCTTTCTCCTACCTTCTCCGCCTCACTCCATAGTACCGCGAACGTTACACACTCTCCTCAACACCATGACGTCATCAAGCAGCGACTTCTTAATATCATACACCATCGTTACCGCATCAATAATAACCCTCAAAACGGCCACAATCTCTCCACCCTACGTCTCGATTCGCCTCTTACCTGCAATCGCCGCCACAGTGTTTAATCAATTCTCTCATAACGCCATCGTAACGTCCCCAGTTTCACCGCGGACCTTTCCACAGAGCTAAGCTAGCTAGCCCCCATCACCAGTAGGACTCGCCACAGACCTGTGTTCGTTGGTCATTAAAATATCATAACAATACAACAATAAGCTCCTACGTTTCGCCAATCATTCCTAACCATAGCCATAGTCCCCCATACAATTCCTAACCATAACCATAGTCCCCCATACAATCATTACTGAATGTTTAAGCTTACCATAGCTCCGTTGGATTCCCACTAAGTACTTATCAGTCATCTCGACCGAATTGTTTTATTAAGTACATTGTTTTCGTATCACAGCGCACGTAATCGAATCAACAGGCCGGTTTCGCTCAAGATTAAAAAGGACCACCCGATCCGTTCGATACTATGCCTAAGGACGACATATATATCTTCATTTAAATTAGGCCGATTGGTCCCTGCAGACACGTATCATCCATTATCGAGCCTTCTTGAACACGCCGGCACCCTTATCCTCCATTAATTACTACGTGTTAATCCTGTAACCGCACAGACCCCATGCGCTGATCATGTTATCTCACTCCTCTTTACCATACCTGACTTGCATGTTCTGAATAGTAACAGAGCTCTGCACTCTTTCCCATATTCTCTGTACTTCAGTTCTCCCGTGGAACTATTCCCTGTACCCAATTACACACAGCTCTCCTTCCATTCAGAACACCCAAATCAATCCAACTTACCCGCGCCCTCTTCCTGAGAATAATTTTTAGGGCATTTATATACTCAGAACGCGCCCCTGTCGTACACACCAGACAACCGTGCTTCCTAGCCAGAAAAGCCTTTCATCTGCCGTCATGCGACGCTAATACCAATACACCATGACCAGATAGTCTGTGCCCCACCAATACGTCATCCCATTACATGCCGTATCTTCTTGGTGCAACCCCCCCGTATAGTTCATAAAGTATATTCCATACGAGACCCAACCCCCGTGGCCCGCATAGGCCGGGACCGGCCTCCTGTGTCTGAACAAACACACAAACATAAAAAGCCCACGTTTGCATGTTTACTGCACAACAAGCGCGATCCTCATACCTCCGGACATCCTAACCTAAGTCACCGCTCCCCCATCCCTGCATGCAAAAGTCATATTCACCGTGGGTCCCAACAAGTGGCGTACACAACCAACCTTCATCCTGTCTCTCTCTCCTCCATTTCAGACAACAAGCCCCTCGTCTATAACTTCAAACGCAGCAACCCCCAGCTCTTTGCCCCGTACGTCCCCAACACACAGCAAGGTCCAGATTTGTTATGACAAGACCCTACCGCACCTTTTCAGGGGGAGACACAATAGGGTGGGAAGAACGGCACCATTTCTGTGGTAAATTCCCACAGAACTCTACAATAATTTGAGGTTATTGTAGTACAGTACAATGAGATTGATTATCTGGAAGGAGGAGAAAGGGATCATATTGATAGAATTTGTTGATCTCTTCATCTGACTTAAAGCAGATGAAGAATTAAACGTGTAGGCCAGACAAACCATGAACTATAGTCCAATTCAACATTTATTTGATCAGAGCCAGAAGCCAAGGTGAATAGGACAAAAGATTATCAGAGAACATTAACAGGGCTGTCTGTGTACAGAAATCACAATCAGGTTTGCATTCTCAAACCTCAATAATGTACATAAACAGTCACTTGGTAACATAATTTGAACATACATAATTTACTGTAGGCCCCTTTTTATATGAGTAAGCCTGGTTTCTAAGATAAGTATCTTTACATTCTATTCTAACCAACCATGGGTCCATGATTTACTCACATAAAAAGCAGCACAGTCTCTCTGGTGGTGTAGCGGTGGAGCCCACAGACCCCTGGGGTCGGTTTGGTCTGGGGCTCCCGAACTACCATTTAGTGTCCTCTTATATACTATAATTTCTAGCCAATAATGGTACATTTTACTAATACAGTTGATCCAATCATGCGTCTCCTGTGGGCGATCTCCTGTGGGGGCTGGCAGCCCCCACCTCTGGGTTGTGGCGATGTGATGGGACAGAGATGGAGGGGGCCTGTCGGTGGCCCCCGTCGGTGTGGTCTTTTGCTGAGTACAGAGGGGTTCTGCTGGTGGCCCCCGTCCGTGTGGTTGCTGTGTGTTCTTGTTGGGTCTTGTTGTCTCACGGGTGGGGGCTGGCATGATGTCCTCTGGTGGGGGGGTGTGAATACTCTTTGACCCTTTGGGCCATTACCATACAGTACTAATCTGGTCACATTAGGTGTGACCTTTGTCTATTCAACTGTCCCTGCGTCTCGTTCCTCATTTAGCCCTGCAACCACTTCTGCTAAACAGTATACAAGGCATAATGTTATGGTTTCCTAATTATTCACACCTATTATTTATGAAATTCAACTCAATATTTACCACACAAGTTACAACCAAATATAATATTTCTATAGTCAAGGAAACTATAAAAGATTGGTTATAGTTTCCTTGTCTATAGGGAGGTGTAGTCAGTAGTCTGACGTCACTTTGGACCGCCCGCAAGGTCCACCCGTATAGGGATTTATCATTGGGAAAATGGATTATCGGCTATTGTAACAATTCTGCCTCGATTAATTGCGAATATTTTCATGTTGAGCTATAGATTGTGGATGAATACGCACAGAAAGGTACACCATGCAAATGTTCATGCTTTATTTGTTTTAAACGAGACGATTTAGAAATGGGCAATGGGGAAATACGTTGCAATTTTGCGAGGTGGACCGGATGGAAACAGCAATGACGTAACCACTACACCTCCCGGGAAGCCAATAGTATCCAACTGCAGAGCCTCAGAGCCTCGCTCTCACTCTGTTGACGTCCTATCGCTGTTATCGACCAAAGGACATTTAATAAAATGAAACTAACGTATTGATGATAATATACATTATAACTACTGTTGTGATAGTTATGATGTTTATTCTTGAATACGTTTGAAAAATAAAACGATAAAAAAAAATTAAACAGGAATCAAACCAGCTTTTTGGAATGTCTGTGTTTCAGAGACAAGCATTCGACAGCTGCACCACACTCTACCACACAAAACACAGTTCGAATTTTTTCATCTTATAGGACATAAATAACAAAATCATTGGTAAACAAATGTGATTGAATTGTGCGGTCTTGTTGTGTTGTCCTTGATGAATGAAGTTAACAGCCGCCTACATATGTAGTGTCTTACGTAGTCTTATGCATATTTGCACATAGTTCATGTATAATATTGTAAAATAGCTTAGACATAGCCTACTTGCATAGAATAGTCATGTATAATAATGTATAATATTGCTGGCTGTACAATACTGCTGTAGGCCTATAATACTGCTGTTCATATCCAGTATACACATATTTACATTAAACATAATATTCACCATTCCCATCATACCCACATCACATAGACTGTAGTGTATAGCATAGCAAAAGTATGCAATTTAAATATAACAGAACTTGCAGCATCATATTTACGCGTGCATGTTCTATGTGTGTGCATGCGTATATGTGTGGTGTGAGCGTGTGTATGTGTGCGTGTATATGTAAGCACATTTACAGTAATTATGGTTCCCTCAGCAACTATACCAGCACAATCAGACAAAAACAAGGCAGCATTGGTCTATAGGGGGGCTATGGGTAATGGGGAAACCCACCGAGTACAGTGGCAGACAGTGCAGGTCCGATACGAGTCAGATAAGGGTCCCATATCTCATAGAAAGTGTCTAGTTTAGAGTGTAACATGCACATGATGTATTCACAGGGAATGCAGTCCATAATAATGTTGTGCCATGACCTCTTTGATGGGACCTCATCCTTGATCCAGAACAACAGAATGTTTTTCCTAGCAGCAAATGTCAACAAATTGAACAGTCTCTTATGTTTGAAATTGGCAATATGAATATCTGGGAGGCCTAGTAAGAGGCAGAGGGGATCCAGTTCGATGGGGGTCTGGAATATATCAGATAGTTCCTCTACGATGTCGAACCAATAGCTCTGGAGCTTTACACAGGGCCAAAAGCAGTGGACGTGGTTTCCAATCTCTATCTTGCATTTAAAGCAGAGTGGGGATGCATTGGGATCCATTTTACTCTTAAGGGCAGGGGTAATATGAATGCGATGTCAAATTCTAACTTGGATAGACTTGGTGCGGTTGCAAACAGAGATTTTTTTTGCGTAGGTCCATGCATCCTGCCAGTCCTCGTCCGTGATCTCTATGTCCAAGTCTTTTTCCCAGGACTGTTTAGTGACAAGGGAAGATAAAGATGAATTAAGGTTTAGAGTACTATAAAAAATCTAAGATTGTGAGGATTCAATGTCTAGCCAGATTGATAGTGGGTCTGATCTGAACCAACCGACAAGCACCCTAAGGTGTGCTGCTAGTTGGTAGTGTCTTATATTAGGTAGGTCTAGACCCCCATCTTCACCATCCATCTGTAATTTGGCCATTTTCAGACGCGGTTTCTTCCCATTCCAAATGAATGAGCTTAGCCAGCCTTCTAGCACCTTGATAACCTTGTTTGTCAGCAGCACTGGAATCATTTGGAGGGGGTATAATAGTCTGGGGAGTACGTTCATTTTGACGAGGGCTATCCTACCCAGCCAGGAGATTGGTAAAGGGGCCCATCTAACTAAGTCTGCCCTTATGGTGTCTAAGAGGGGGGGAAAGTTGGCCTTAAACAATGTATCATAGGTGGGTGTCACAAATACTCCTAGGTAAACAAAGCCGGAGGGCGACCAGCGAAATGGGAAGGGCTCGGGCAGGATCGGAATGGATTTAAGTGTCCCAAGTGGCATTGCTTCGGATTTGGAAAAGTTAATTTTGTACCCCGAGAAGGTTCCAAATGTGGAAATCATGCGGGTTAGACATGGAATGGAAGAGTCAGGTTTAGATATAAAGATCAGTACGTCGTCCGCATAAAGAGTGATTTTGTGCTCCCTCTCGCCCACCCTAATACCTGAGATCACGGCTGACTGCCTTATGGCCTGAGCGAGTGGTTCTATGGCCATGTCAAATAGTAAAGGGCTAAGAGGGTCCCCCTGGGGGTTCCCCCGTTGTAGAGGCAAGTTGTTAGACCTAAGCCTGTTAGTCAGAACCGCCGTCATCCGTGAGTTGTAAAGAACCTTGACCCAGTCAATAAAAGTGTTTCCTAGGCCGGATTCAGCGAGGGTTAGAAACAAATACGGCCATTCTACACGGTCGAATGCCTTCTCCGCGTCGAGAGACAGAACCACCGCGGGGTGGTCTATCTCACGAGTCATTTGGATGATATTAAGGAGCCGTCTCATGTTGTCGGTAGAGTTCTACCCTTAATAAAACCAGTCTGATCTTTGTTAATAATGAAAGGGAGCACTTTTTCTAGGCGCATGGACAGGATCTTGGAGAGCAATTTTTGGTCCGAATTAAGTAGGGCTATAGGCTATAGGCACTTTTCAGGGCATTTACCCTTTTTAAGGAGAAGGCAAATATTAGCCTCCCGTAGGGACTGGGGTAATATCCCAACCTCAGAGGAATGATTAATCATTGCCAGCAGGGGATCCAAAAGAATATGACCGAATTCCTTATAGAATTCGCATCCGAAACCGTCCGGGCCCGGAGCCTTACCAGATGGCATACCTTAAGGGCGCACAGAGCTTCTTCCTTCGTAATTGGGGTGTTAAGGAGCAAGTTCTGATCTTTCGATACCTTAGGGAGGTGCAAGTCAGCGAAAAAAGCTTGCATGTCAGAGAGAGCACCATCGGGTCGTTCAGTCCTATAGAGTTGGGCATAGAAAGAGGCAAACTTTTTATTAATAGTTTTGGTGTCAAAGGACCTGACCCCGTTTGAGTCCGAGATTGAGGCTATTACTTGGGTGTCAGCCCTCTTTTTTGCCAAGTTAGCTAGGCACCTGCCAGGCTTGTCACCATGTTCGTACATTCTCTGTCTGGCCAATTTAAGAGAGTATTCAGCGTCCTGGATCAGAAGAGTCTTTAACGCAGTTCTGGTGGCCATAAGCTCTATAAGCACAGCCGGGGCTGGGTTTGAATTGAAACATGTTGATTCTCAAGGTCGCCAATTTTTGATTCAAGAAGTTTGCATTGTTCATTTTTCTTGCGTTTTTTTGGATGATACGTAAGACATAATCAGTCCACGAGAAAAGACCTTGGATGTTTCCCAGAGCAGAGACGGGTTATCCGTAGAATGTGAGTTAATTGAGTAGAACATTTTAAATTCCAATTCGAAATAGGAGACAACCCTATCATCCTTGAGGAGGTATGGGTTAAGACGCCAACGTCTCGACAGCGCCCTCTCTTCTGACAAGGAGTAGACCAGATATATAGGGGCGTGATCCGATAAAACAATACTTCCGATTGTGCAGGACGATACTAGAAAGAGCTTAGAGGAAGGGGTGAAGAAATAGTCTATTCTACTGTTTACTCTTATGTGGGCCGCTAAAAAAGGTGAACTTCAGTTCGGATGGGCAAAGGGTTCTCCAGACATCTGAGAATCCGATGTCTGTACATAGGGAGGAGAGCATCTTTGCTTGCCTAGGGGGAGCCAAACTGGGTGGGAGTTTGTCAAGAGACAGTATAAGGTGACAGTTAAAGTCTCCGCCCACAAAAGCATTCTCAGAGGCCAGGCCATTAAATTCAGTAAATACTTTAGATAGAAAGTCAGGGGAGTAGCCTGGGGGACAGTATACATTCATAAATGTCATTTCTTTACCCTTAAGAACCTCTTTGATAATCACATAGCGACCATGGCTATCTAAAGAGGAAGTTATGAGTCTAAAGGGGAGATTTTTATTGATCAGTATGGCCACTCCCCTACTAAATGTAGAATAGTTTGTGGCGAAGACCTGTCCTACCCAACTCTTTTGGAGTTTAGCGGTGTCGTTGGGTCCCATATGGGTTTCTTGTAATAAAGCAATAGAAACATTCTCCTTCTTTAAAAAGGTCATAATCGCCTTCCTTTTCGCTAGTTTCTGAAGACCTCGAACATTCCAGGAGCAGAGCTTAAAGCTCTCAGAGTTAGCCGTAGCCAAGGAATATTAGGGGGTGTGTAGACAGGGCAGACCTAAAAAGGCCTGTGGGCACACCAAATGCACCTATTTTAACCACTAAGCATATGTACCTAGAGCCATACATAAAACAAATATTTTCAGTAGCAGACATGTGTCCTGAGCCATACATAAAACATACATAAAAAACATAAAGGTGCGGGACCGGTGGGCCTTTCCCCAACAACACAGGGACTCACCATAGGGCCTAAAACCCTCAAACCCATAAGTAGATTACTCTCTCAGTGGCTGCTTGCCACACTCCCAAACATAAACAAAAAAAGAAAAAGAAAAAGCCTCAAAACGTAGAGTAAATGGAAAAGTTCACATTAAACCTTATAAAAACATGGCTAGGTTTAAACAAGAAATCTAGAACAGGAACCATAGCAAGAGAAAAAGGGGGGGGGTAAATAACCTGTGTGCTGCCTGATAAACGTGTGCAGTACGTCCACCAGGCCAGAAGAGGGTGATACTCTGCTGACAGGTCCGTTGTTTCCTATGGTTCACACAGAGTAGCTTGCTGCCTTGTCATAGCGCAATTAGGCCGCCGTGTCAGGAGAGGGCGCTGTGCAAAAGTTCGTCTGACATTTAAGCGGCCTAGCAGGTCAACAGCAGATGATGACGACTCTGGCCGCAACCGCGACCATTTGCCATTTGGATCCATGAGACCCCAGTCCGAAAATATATGTACACAAAGGGGAAAAGATGCATCACGGAGGCATTAAGCCAAGTCGTGACGAGGCGTAAGTGACACGCATAGAAGTCCTAGGTCATTTAAACAAAGCTAGCGCTTAGCTCCCCGGCATATAGTGGATGTAAAAAACAAACAAAAAAAATTAAGTGGCATTATGTAATAGTTATACAATACAGACCAGGCCAACCCCCCCTTAAGTCAGACGCCGAGAAAAATAAAGCATCCAGGCGATACCTAACGTCACACAGTCAACCATATTTATAAGAACGAAGAAATATAGAGTGATACGACGCTCGGCGCATTAGCCATAGCGAGGTGCTAACGGCCCAAAATCAAGCTACTATTGCGTTTGGTACTGGTGAGGCCGGTATCGGGGCCCCTCTACGCCGGGTCTTCAAGAAGTCCACGGCGTCCTCAGGCGATGAAAGATGTTTTCTCGTGCCGTCTCCGGTTGTGATGATAAGTCTCGCAGGGAACTGTAGAGACAGCTTGAGTCCTAGCTTGTAGAGGGGGGCCATGACGTCTTTGTAGCGGGAACGCTGCTCCACGACTTCGGGACAATAGTCCTCAAAGATTAGGACTGGTTTCCCTCTGTATTCTAGCGTTCCCCTCCTCTTCTGTGCCTCCCAGATAATCCTCTCTTTTATTCGATAGTGATGTAGGCGAGCAATAACCGCTCTAGGCCTGGAACCGGGTGCTGGCTTGGCAGTAAGGGCCCTGTGACACTGGTCCAGTTCGGGTGGCGTAGGGAGGACCTCCTTCCCCAGAATTTCAACCAGTATCTCCACAAAAAAGTCGCTGGGCCGGTCGCTATGAACGGACTCATCCAATCCCAATATACGTATATTAGACCGGCGGCTCCGGGACTAAATGTTAGTTAGCTTAGCCTTTAGCTTGTCATTGCTCTCTTCTAGCGCCGTACACCTAGCCTCTAGCTCGTCCACCCTGTCAGTCCAAGTATTCAAGCCGTCTTCCACGGATTGCCTTAGCTCTTCAATTAGCCCAGCAATGGCGGTTATATCAGCGGGAGCGTCGTTCTTCTAATTTCTCAGTTGTCTCGTCGCCACTGTGGTTCTTGCAGCCAAAATAAATAGGTAGAAACATAAAGGGGGTATATACAAAAAGGTTTAACCGAGTTGAAAATATAAAAAGAGGCTTTTAGGACTAAATATAAAAATACGGGAGTCACATCGTGGCCATGAGCGACTACCCCATCCTTGACCCGGAACCGGAACCGATGATGTTTATTCTTGAATACGTTTGAAAAATAAAATGATATAAAATTATTAATCAGGAATCAAATGAGCTTTTTGGAACATCTGTGTTTCAGAGACAAGTATTCGACCGCTGCGCCACGCTCTACCACACAAAACAGTCTATCTGTATGTCTATCTGTATGTCGTGTATGTCGTATATGTTATGATGAATTGAAAATGGGGGACCCTGATGTAAACAAGACGAAAGTCTTTCTCTGGTCTGCATCCCCTTAACAATTGTATGTATTGAGCTGTACTTTACTGTACCCATTCTGCAATCTGTTAATAAAGTTTTCAATCAATCAATCAATCGATTGTTTTCGCTGCAATACTCTAACCAAGTCCAGTCGCAATACTCCAATTCAGCCATGGGGTGGGTGGCGCTGCTGAGCGGTGCTCAGACCGCCGGACCGCGTCTAGTTTTTTACCAACGGATTTCCAGTTCCGCGTTCTGGTTCTGCGATCTGATTGGCCACTGACGTTTCTGGTGTGATCTGATAGGCCACTGATGTTTCTGGTCATGTGACATGTGCGCCCAATCGCGTGACGTGCCCATTTCCACCTCTAACAGCCTGCAAACTACCTAACGCCTAGTTTATCACTGGTTAAGCTTAGGCGACTGTGGTAGTTTTTAATTAACATAGATCATAACGGGTGTTAAAATCAAACTAATGTGTAATAGTCTTGTAGAAACATGCCAATCAAAAAGGTTCTAAGCAAACATAAGATTTAGTCAAAACAGCTGTCTTATTCAGTCAGTCCACGGGCCAAGTTAGCGCAGGAGGAAGTAATCAACAGCTTGGAAGGTGCGACAGAACCGGTTTCCTTCAAGACAATAGAGCAACTGTTTACAAGGGGGGTGGGTAAACAGCTAACACAATGAGATGATCAGATCACATGCAGTTGGTATCGGCTGCCCCGCGGCCTAGGGACAACACAGGTGTAGCCAACTGGTCTGATTAGTATGAAAAGTCTCAAATAGGAATTATAGTTAAATAACTTAAATGTGTGTTTAAAGAGATAGGAGGTTTACCATCAATATGACATACCTGCATATATGACTGTTAGGCTGGACTGATGAGGCTGAATAGAGTAGTGTGATAATATGATGTGATTATACTAGCTCAGAGACAATCACTCAACACAATGTGAAATAACTGCAAAGGCCTGTTTATATTGTGGTAATAATTCTGAATTCATACTAAACTGTATAAAAGCATATTATCTAAAAGAATGATTAGACCTGGTAGCAATTCATTGAAAGTTAGCAGACTTTGTGGTAAAGAAGATTAGTTTCACTTAAGGTGAAACTAGTCTTAATGATAACAGAATGTGTACAAGTATAATGTGTTTAAGTATGATATCTCTGGGTTCATGTAATTAATTATAATTCAAATATATGTATTATGAAATGAATACCTCAAATTGGGTTGTTAGATGATTTGGGTCTCTGACTGGAGAACAAAGGAAAGTATAGAGTTGGCTGTATAAGCCAAACCCCTATTTTTTTTTTTTTTTTTAAACTTTATTTTTTTTTAGCGTTTATCGCTTTTCTGGTCAAGCATGACCGACAGTTGTAGGGTGAAACGGGAGAGAGAGCAGGGGGAGACATTCGGCAAATGACGGTGAGTCCGGGAATCGAACTCGGAGTCAACCAGATCCGTGACGCAGCACGGAGTCCCGCGAAGCAGCGCGGTAACATGGTGTGCTACTGGAGCACCCCAAACCCCTATTTTCAAATCCAAACTTAGCAGGCCTGGCATTGGAGGAAAGGATTTGATGATGTCATTTTTGATGACATCACGCAGAAGGCTCTAGGTTTGGGATATAAGCTGGGGTGGGGTGACGGTGAGGGGGGACTCTGAAAACCCAACTGACCGACGAGGAAACCACACCCCATCTCTACACACGCGGGCAGAGGAGGATCAACGGACAAAGAACATCACTTTTGGAGGGAAAAACAGAACTATACTTTGTTCACTAGCGAGAGAACAAAGCCATCAACAATTTATCAACTATCATTCTTTAATCTGATTTCTTAGATAGGGCGAGCGGCATAGTGCTCTGGTACCTTGAATCTTTTATAGTGTTCTTTATTGTAATTTGTATACAACTCTTAACTTTGATTAAACAGCTGCTGTTATATACCCTCTTCTCCTCCTCATTCCTCCTGCTGCACCGCTGAGCGTCATAACAAAGACCCTCAAGTCTTTGTTTAAAGTATTTTCCAGGGCTTTAAAGGTTTGGAATCACAACGCAGAGCAGATTAGAGCAGATTAGAGCAGGTTCTGATACATATCAGAACCATATAGCTTGGGAAAATACTACATTTTGGTGAAATATCGGCCGAATTAAATGAAGAATTATGCCCGCTTTAGGACATATTCAAGTGGATCAAGATGGCGAGGGGGTTGTCGGCAAGTTGAGATGCGGATTAAAAAAAAACGAGAGCCATAGGAGGTCCTTTTTGATACGTAAACGCCAGGCATATTGATTTGACTCGTTGCGTTGTAATAAAGGGCGAACAGTGGTGCTTAATGACATTTCGGTTGAAAGACTGACTTAGTACTTAATGGCGATTCGGTTGCGAAACTGTTGTAGACTTAAACATTCAGTATAGTAAAGTGTACGATCGCACTTGGTCTCGTTTTTGATAGTCGCGCGGAAGTTATTGAATGTAGTGAGACGGAATGTGAAAACTGCCGCGCGGACGTTCGAGGGACAATAGTATGTAAGTCTGAATGGATGTTTGTGTTTTTATTTGTGGTTAGGAGTGGCAGTATGATTGAATGTTTGGATGATGGCTATGGTTAGGTATGATTGATGAAATGTATGAGTTTATTGTTGTATTATTATGTAATTTAAGTCACCGGATAGCCGTGGGGATATGTGATGGTATAACGCCGGTTTTTCGAGGGCCGTTGGAACGTAGCGGCGGTTAGCTGCTGTGTTAGCCTGGGGGCGACCGGAGGATGCTAGTGACAAAGCGGCGTAGGTTCGAATGTATAAAGTCGATGTGTAGTGTCTTGGGATCATGGGGATGTGTAAGGCACTTTAAAGATTTTCATATTCGACGCGGATAGAGTAGTTGTTTAATGTTTTAGGGGATCGGGATGTAATGAAAAATTGTCCCTGAAGTCGTCCTGAGCACACCGGAAGTGAAGGCGGCGGGGTCAAGCTAGTGTTTTGTGAATGCCTCTGTGATGTTATGTTTTTATATTTTTGATTAAGTCACTACACTGGCGTTTTGAGAGGATTAGGGTTCTGTTGTGGGGAAAGTGATGTTGTGGTAACATTGCGAGGTGTCGGCCCGCGCGGCGAAACGGGTCGATGGGTCGTTGGGGAACGTTTTTATGGTATCGTGGGAGAAGCTAAGCTAATGCTAACTAGCCGCGCTAACGGCTAGAGCGGTCACCGGTTGTGACGTCATAAGGGTGCGTGGAGCGAAGGGCGGACTGGCGACCTGCGCGCGCTGGGTTGAAGCTAACGTGGCTGATATGCTAAGCTAACTGTGCTGACGACATAGCATGACGAGACTCTCGGGATGTCTCGCGATGAGGCGGCCATCTTGGTAGGGGCGCCGGGCGTCCATTGTTGAGGGGAAGGTGGAGTTTATTTAGGAATACGGTAGGGGGCAGCAGAGGACATGGTGGGTTTCCTTTTGAAACTGTTTTTGGGTTCTGCGCACAGAACGGTTTCATTTAGAGGTTAGTGTAATAATAAGGTTAGATTAGTTTGTTATGCTTTAATCTGGTGGTGGATTGTGGGGCCTTGGCCCCCCCTCCCCCTCGTCCATTCCCTCTCCCCCGCCTCTCTCTCTCCCTCCCTCTCTTTCCCTCTTTCTCCCTCCCTCTCACCCCCCCCCTCTCCCCCTCTCTCTCTCTCTCTCTCTCTCGCTCCCTCTCTCTCCTTCCTTCTCTCACCCCCCCCCTCTCTCTCTCTCTTACTCCCTCTCTCACCCCCCCCCCCTCTCTCTCTCTCTTACTTCCTCTCTCACCCCCCCCTCTCTCTCTCTCTTACGTCCTCTCTCTCCCTTTCCTCCCTCCTTCTCTCTCTCCCTCTCTCACCCCCCCCCTCTCTCTCTCTCTTACCCCCCCCCCTCTCTCTCTCTCCCTCTCGCTCCCTCCCTCCCCCTCACTCCCTGCATGGTTTTGTGGCACAGGCTATATTGTGATGAGGTGTTACATGAACGAGGAATCTCGTTCCTCCACCGCCTCTGTTCCATTCTCTCTTCCCCCCTCGCCCCCCCCCCCCCAGAACGCTCTCTCTTTCTCTCCTAGTTTGGTCTTGTATATTGTTTATGGTTGTTCTGTATAGGTTTCAAACGCGGTGTATTGCTAGATTTATTGTTTATTGCTGTTTGCTGTAGGATTCAAAGGCAGTAGGTTGAATTTGGGACTTGTTTGATGTGTGTTGTTGTTCAATATTCAGTTTTATTGTTATTTTTAGGGAATTTCTAGTGCTGGTAGTGGTATTGGCTGGCGTTAGGGCAATGATGTCGTGCTCAACCGGCGATGGGGCCGTACTCTCTGGCTCTCTCCAGGTATCCGGCCGCCTTCCGGTCTCTTTTTTTGATATTTATTTTTCTCAAACAAGACAATACATACACAACAAAACAAGACAAGAAATGATAATAATAACAATAACAACAAGGGGCGAGGGGGGGGGGGGTTGCAGAGCGTTACAAAGGTTCAGTAGACAAACTTATTCCAGATAGTGATCTAATAAAGTTCAGGGGACCTTGAAGGCCATCGGGCCTATCACTCTCTTGAAGAGACAGAGCAGCCTGTTCCATCGATAGCAAGTCCATGAAGTCCTTGCGCCAGTTCTCCATACTGAAGCAGTTCGGTTTGCGTTCTTTCCAGTTCATTAAAATAATCCGTTTGCATGCTAGAAAAGCCAGTGCTACAGTATTATTTACAATCTTTGCTTGAGCAGTGTCCATTTTTACACCCAATATACACATTATAGGGCAAGGATTAATGTCAATTTGGAGAGTAACTGACAGGTCCTCAGCAATGTCCAACCAAAATGTCCTAACACAGCAAGTGCATGAGCGTACCCTCTACTCCACACCCATGCCAGCACAATTTGGGTAGGGTGTGATTCATTTTATTCAATGTACAGGGTGTTATATAGGCCCTGTGTAGTATCTTTAATTGTATAATTTTATATCTAACACATTTAGATATTTTTGTACTATTCCTAAGTGCTGCTTCCCATTGTGTTTCAGATATGGATATACCCATGTCTCGCTCCCATTGGACTTTAGTTTGGGTATTGGTATCAGGGGTGGTTGAACATGATAGTTTATACATTGCAGAAACAATGCCTTTCCTGCCTGTAATTCCCCTTAATGTCTCTTCCATGACTCCGTTTGTTCCTATAGCTATGCCTTTAGACAACAATGATTTAATAACTGATTGTATTTGTAAATAAGATAAAAATTCTGTGTCTTTCAGCCCAAACTGTGTTTTAAGTTCATTAAAAGATATCATATTTCCCCTTTTGATCACTTGGCCCACCTGTGTTATATTATGTTGTTGCCATACATTATTTTTAAGGAGTTTACCTCCTGCAGAGAGCAAAGGGTTTTTCCATAATGGACATGATGGTAAGGAATATCCACTAAAGGTCAGGCGTTTATGTAAGATTTTCACTATCTCACATGAAAATTCTAAAAGCGGATTGTCCAGTCTGGGAGTGATTTTTGGGTTATACCACAACATTGAAAGAGATAGATCTTTGTTATGTTCTTCTATAATTTGTTCTTCAAGCCATTCCCAGCTGCCAATCTGTCTCACACTATTGTAAGCCCACTGCAAGGGGTATCTTGAGTTATATGCTATGTAATATTGGTGGATATCTGGTAGTCCTATTCCTCCACTATTTCTTGGTTTTATAAGTTTTTTATGGCTGATTCTAGGTTTTCTGTTGTTCCATAGGAAGCCAGAAAATAATTTGTTTATTTCTTTGAACCAACTAGGAGGGAACTTTAAAGGTATAGAGGACATCAAAAAAGCTAGCCTTGGTAACAAGTTCATTTTTATAATATCAGATCTGCCCCAAAGGGATAAAGGCAAGACTGTCCATCTTTTGATGTCCTCCTTTATATTCTTTAAAAGGTCAGATGTATTTAACTCAACCATTTTTTCAATGGGAGATCGGATTTTAATTCCCAGGTATTTAATTCCTTTTGGCTTCCAATTGAAAGGAGCAGAACCCAGATGTGATTGAAAAGTTAGGTTGTTAAGTGGAATAGCTTCACTTTTACTATAATTCACTTTATAGCCCGAACATTTACCAAATGTATCTATAAGCTTTAGCACTTGAGAGATGGAATGGCTAGGATTTGTTAGTGTTAATAATATGTCATCAGCAAACAGGCTGGCCTTATACTCACAACTACCAATACGAATACCACTGATTTCTTTATGAGCACGTATAGCACAGGCAAGTGGTTCGAGGGAAAGAATAAAAATGTGCGGTGAAACCTTCCGGTCTCTTGATTTAATGGAGAAGTGTAGCGCGGCTGACACGGGGCGACACGGTAGACTCCGTGTCAGTGTCTTTTGTGTGGCGTTCATGTTGGTGGGCCGTAAGTCGGAGCGTATTTTGAGGACAGGTTGGGGGCTCTCCACGCAGATGGACCTGCATGTGGGGGTTGCTCTGCTCGGCTGCACCTGGGTGGACAGATCGTCGTAGCTCACTGTCTGCCTCCACGCGTTGACGGGGATGCGCTATGTGTGCGGCTCGTCGATGCTCGCTGCCACACTGCGCACATTTTCATTTTGACGGGGGTACGGGGACTGCTAGACGTCGTGGCGGGGGTGGGCTTGTTGTCTGCCACCGCGCATTAACGGGGATGCGCTATGCGTGCGCTCGTCAAAAGCTCGCTGCCACACTGCGCGCATTGGGTTATATTGTGTGTGGGTATTTGGGTGACGGTGGTTACGGTGGTTGATTGGTGTCGGAGGTGCTGTGTGTGAGCAGCAGTGGTTGAGAGTGATATGAACTTTGGATATCCTTGAGTAGGAGGCCCGGGGTTTCGCGTTCCAGGTTGCAAACTGGGGGTGACGCCGTGGGCCACAAGTCAGGTTGACCAGTGGGATGTCATTGGTCTGCAGGGATTTCAATGTGGGGGTAGTGTCGGCACCTGTGGTTTAATGAACAGGTTGTATGACACTGTTCCGAATGCACGGGACTTCAGTGACATGAGGCTCTGAAAATTGATTTCTATTCTCGTGAGAAGTGGGTTTAACACCTAAGTGGTTAGGTGTTACGGGGGAATGTGTGGTAATTGTGTGCAAAATTGTGTGTGAAATATGTGTATTACTGGTATGTGAAATGTAATATGGGCGGAATACATTTTTAGGCTTTCACGGATAGAAATAAATAAAGTTACACAGAAGGAAAGATTAGGATTAAATATACACATAGCCATTTGCAAAGAGAAATAAGAGTTAAAGTGCTTTTATTCACCTGAATTATTAGAGTTAAAGTGAGTTTATTCACCTAAATTACCATGTCCAGTACAAATGTTTAGAAATGATAGGCTGTAAATAACAAATTTTTGATTGACCAACAGAAGGAAAAGACTGATGCGATATAGGGTTCCCCGGAGTTGTGAGAAGGAACATGACAACGGGATTGGGAGATCCAGTTTTCCGATGGAGACAACTGAAAAACGATTAAGGCCGTGTCGTTGATAATTCAAACGAAAATTGCACAAATGCTCTCAAGTGATTTTAGTATAGGAGATGCCCGACATTCCATGCTTAAAGATAAATGGTGGATTGTGAACGGGAAATGCCACTGATAATTAAGTGTATGCTTTTTCTTCTCTCTTCACAGCTGCTCCAGGGCGGACAGGCCAGTGCTGACAATTCCGAACTCCAGACAGGGAAATCAAATGGACTGTTGAAAGTCGGGGTATAGTATCATACGCAGCGATTTATCAATTCCTGTTTGCACCAATATAACAGTGTGAGTGAAATTAACTCAAGTTTGTAAAGATAGTTAAAATACAGAGAAGCTTGCTTTCCAACCGGTGAAATTTGAGTGTATGAGAGCACGTGTGGATGATTAATATAGAGCAGAGTCACCAGAATTGATAGGAGCAACTAGAAGAAAAAATAAGATAACAAAAACAAGAGTTGACAATTAGTCTATTTCATTTACCCATAGTATGAAAAATAGAAGTAATATAAAAATGGCCAACAGTGGTCAGGCCAATGGTAGGAGAAAGCCGAGAACCTCGGCAGACATTTCCCAGATAGATTTTACCAGTGATGATATTTTGGTTGATTGGAATGTGATCGACTCCCCTCCGGAGTCCAGTGTGACGGAGGGACTGGAAATAATGTCTTTAACTCCGCCACAGGGAGTCGTTGCAGCGAGCGACCCAGAGACAACTGTATTACCCGAGCCGATCCACGCTGAAGTGTCCGTTACGGGAGACTGCCAGTTAACCAAGGGACAACGAAAGCAACTGAGGAGAGCGATGTTGTTACAGCAGTCCCAGGGAGTTGACGCTGGCCGTACGGTGGGAAAAGAGACTGACAACAGGTATGGGATAATACATGAACAGTTTCTACAGCCCACCTGTGTCCCGTGTCTAGGTATCCCCCACCCCCACCATCAGTACCAGACTGAGAGAAGTGGCCCGCCGACTAGGAACCAGGCAGCAAGGGCCAAGTTGGAGGAAGAGCGGGGGACGAGCCTCCCTCAAGAACAACAACAAAGGCCAATGGGAAAACCTGGGCAGTCACGGGGACAAGGTGGAAACGAAAGAGGGGGTGCGTGTGGATCCAGAGCACCGCCAATTGTGTGTTGGACGTGCGGGAATCTCGGACATATGTCATGGGAATGTGGGAGTGGCTATAGAGCCAGAAGGGGAGGTACTCGAGGGGGGAACAGAGGAGGTGGGCGTGGGCAAAACCAAGGTCGGTATCAAGTACAGTGTTCACAGCCCGCAAGTCCCACCTGTCCAAGACCCCCTCAGCACCAAAGCCAAGATGAGAGGCGGGGCCCAGCGATGGGAAGTCAAACCGCCAGCGCTGTGATGGGGGAAGAGGCGTTGTCCTATAGACAAAAGAGAGCGTTTGTAACAGCGTTCGAAAGACACGAGGCAGTTCATCGAGATCTGATGAAGACACAGCTGGAGATCGGTCAAGCTGCACACGAGACTCAGAGATTGGAACAAGAACTGGCGAGAAAGACTGCACTACTAGATGGTACAGCTATTGAGATCATGTTTCGGGCGTCGGTGTTAGGCCACCGTGACCGAGCAATGCCGTGTGCTCCGTTGTCTGGACAAGTAGCGGGCCCCTTTCAACAACAGGCTCAAGGAACTGTGACTGAACCAAATAGGTACGTGGCTTTCTCCTCAGAACAGGCTCAAGGGAACCATGGCGGTGATGACATACAGCAAGGACATGCTCTGGGCCCGATGACCCCAGGGCCATCCGATCACAGGCGGGCGACCCACCGGGTCCCACAACCCAGGGGGCACGGACAGGTTTGCTGGATCTGTGGACTGAAAGGTCATTTTCAAAGGTCATGTCTGCAGAGGCCACCGGCAGAATAAAAATATATGCAACTGATTAGGGTAAAGATGGAATAGATTGAATAATAATATATGCTCCTGATTAGATTAGAATAAAAATAGAATAAAAAATAAATAGAGGGGTTAGGTGATTAGATTATGAATGGAAGTTACTAAAAATGGATGTGTGATTAACTGACAAATGCATGAACTAATCAGACTAACAAGAAAATCAAATTATGTTAAACAGTTAATATTAGGTATTCAATATTAGACAGTGTGATGATGTGACACTGCGGAAGCTAGTGGTCAACAGATTATCCATGCTTGATCAACATTCAGATTGGTCAAAGGGTGGACTGCATTATGGTATTGATAGATGGATATTAACAGTTATGAGTAATAGGTATAGGTGTTTATTTTTATTTCTGCAGAATTTCTCTTTTCTAGTGGATTACGAGCAATTCCTGACTTAGGCCGGGAGCGTTCATTTTATTTATTCATTTGATTTTTCCATTTTTTGTTTCTTAGTTAATACGGGGGTGCATAAGCCCCTAGATAATAGGTTAATTTTGTTTCTAAGAGTGAGCACCAAAGAAAAAAGAAAAAGCGCACAAGTTTGGTTTATTTTTTTTCATTTATTGTTTTGAGCGTGGTTTTTCTTTGTATATTTTTTCTTAGGGTACCTGGCAAGCTGGGAGTGATCTCGACACATCAGGACTGGGTAGTATATGTCTAGAGAATGGACTGGGAACAAAGTGAATGGACATGAGCTGGTTCATGGATTTTTGTTCTCCGCCCATTAAAAATCCGGTTCTAGGAGCTGGGGGTGTGTCGTGATTGGTGGAAGTGTTGGGAAGCATGATTCTCTGTACATTGATAAGCTCAGTAGGTTTTGGTCGCTATTTGGCCAAATTAGTCTTTGTGTAGGGTGTGAACATGTGCAATTGATAATTGGCTTGTGGGGGACTCCATTGGCTTGGTGAAGGCTGACAGAGCATGTGGAAGAAGTGTGTTTAAGGCGGACTGTGATTTGTTGCCATACACCTAGGATTACTGGGAGAGGGGGCGTGTCGGTACTGACTGTCCTGGCCAGGAAGCAGCTGTCCAGGGAAGAAGGTAACGATGTTTGAATGTTATTCCACATCGAAGAGTGGTGGGTTATACTGTTTTGACAGCATAATATAAGGAGAGCCATGTGAATTTTTCTGAATTTTGAATATTAACGATCAAGAAGCCATAAAATATATAGAAAAATTATTTGGAAAAGAAAGTTGTCAGAACTCAGACCAGTAAAGAGTGTCTGAGGGAGGAAAAATATGGATTCTCAATAAATTGTTGTGGTAGAAGTAACCTGCACTGTCCCGAAGCGATATATATTCACTGCAGGATACGAACAGGAGATTGGGGAACCGACATGCATCCGAGTGTGGTACGAAGCAGACCCAAGGATTCCATCGGTACTGGGGAACCAGACACTGGCTAGTGTCTACCCAGAGGTCCATGGGGAATCATAACACTGCAGGCCACCGAGAGATCCAGGAGAAGCCTAACTCTCAAGCGTGGAGAGTTCCGGCCAACGCAGTGACCGGGTCTTGAGGCTTCAGAGGGGAACGAGAGGAGCCAAACGACAGGCAACCTATGAGGAGACAGGCTGCTAGGCCTTATCAACAACTCCGGCTGTCAACAGACGGGCTGCAAGGCCTTAACAATTGACCAGGGGGTCAACAAGCGAAAGGGTGGAGCTGCTATCGCCCCTATCAACGACCAGGCGGAAGGGGGAGAAGCAAACCTCTTCCACTAATCCGAGGGTCAACGGGGGTTGAGCAGCCAGCGACGACCTCCTCACAGCTGTGACAGCGACAGAGCAATACAGCAGGGGGTCCTACCCCTATAGAGTTCAACACGAGGCATGAGGTCTCGACAGAAGACGGGGGTGTGATAGAAAGGCAATTGGCTTTCTAATTCCACCTCCCAGAGTTGGTGGTAGCATTCAGCAGTCGTGAACTGCACCAGCTCTGAGAAATAAGGAGGAGGCCAGGTCGATCTAGAAAACATTGACCCCCCCCTCCTCACTGCTCCAAGTCAGAATTTGACAAATCACATTGAAAACCAGTGGAAATTGATCCTGGTGCGAAACAGCGTGTTAAAAACTGTACACAGGGCACAAATAACCGAAATGGACTGCTAATAAAGGTGTTTGAATTTATAATTATACATAAGAGGGAGATTTAGAAAAAGAATGTTAGGTTGAATTTTAGGATCTGAGTGTGGCAAACCATATGTATTTTATCCAAGTATGATTTAAAATGTCTTAAATTCTTATCCAGATAGTAGTAAGTAGAAGTTAAGATCTATGTTTGACATAATTAAGGATAGATAAACTATCCGAGTGTGGAAACTGTGGTAGTTTTTAATGAACATAGATCATAACGGGTGTTAAAATCAAACTAATGTGTAATAGTCTTGTAGAAACATGCCAATCAAAAAGGTTCTAAGCAAACATAAGATTTAGTCAAAACAGCTGTCTTATTCAGTCAGTCCATGGGCCAAGTTAGCGCAGGAGGAAGTAATCAACAGCTTGGAAGGTGCGACAGAACCGGTTTCCTTCAAGACAATAGAGCAACTGTTTACAAGGGGGGTGGGTAAACAGCTAACACAATGAGATGATCAGATCACATGCAGTTGGTATCGGCTGCCCCGCGGCCTAGGGACAACACAGGTGTAGCCAACTGGTCTGATTAGTATGAAAAGTCTCAAATAGGAATTATAGTTAAATAACTTAAATGTGTGTTTAAAGAGATAGGAGGTTTACCATCAATATGACATACCTGCATATATGACTGTTAGGCTGGACTGATGAGGCTGAATAGAGTAGTGTGATAATATGATGTGATTATACTAGCTCAGAGACAATCACTCAACACAATGTGAAATAACTGCAAAGGCCTGTTTACATTGTGGTAATAATTCTGAATTCATACTAAACTGTATAAAAGCATATTATCTAAAAGAATGATTAGACCTGGTAGCAATTAATTGAAAGTTAGCAGACTTTGTGGTAAAGAAGATTAGTTTCACTTAAGGTGAAACTAGTCTTAATGATAACAGAATGTGTACAAGTATAATGTGTTTAAGTATGATATCTCTGGGTTCATGTAATTAATTATAATTCAAATATATGTATTATGAAATGAATACCTCAAATTGGGTTGTTAGATGATTTGGGTCTCTGACTGGAGAACAAAGGAAAGTATAGAGTTGGCTGTATAAGCCAAACCCATATTTTCAAATCCAAACTTAGCAGGCCTGGCATTGGAGGAAAGGATTTGATGATGTCATTTTTGATGACATCACGCAGAAGGCTCTAGGTTTGGGATATAAGCTGGGGTGGGGTGACGGTGAGGGGGGACTCTGAGAACCCAACTCACCGACGAGGAAACCACACCCATCTCTACACACCAACGCGGGCAGAGGAGGATCAACGGACAAAGAACATCACTTTTGGAGGGAAAAACAGAACTATACTTTGTTCACTAGTCAGAGAACAAAGCCATCAACAATTTATCAACTATCATTCTTTAATCTGATTTCTTAGATAGGGCGAGCGGCATAGTGCTCTGGTACCTTGAATCTTTCATAGTGTTCTTTATTGTAATTTGTATACAACTCTTAACTTTGATTAAACAGCTGCTGTTATATACCCTCTTCTCCTCCTCATTCCTCCTGCTGCACCGCTGAGCGTCATAACAAAGACCCTCAAGTCTTTGTTTAAAGTATTTTCCAGGGCTTTAAAGGTTTGGAATCACAACGCAGAGCAGATTAGAGCAGATTAGAGCAGGTTCTGATACATATCAGAACCATATAGCTTGGGAAAATACTACACGACTCTTTCGAAGTTGGTTACGGTTAGAGTTTGGAATCAGGGGTGGTGTTATTTTTAATTTTTTTTTATCTTTTTCCCCCTCCTTTTTCCTCCGATTTTCTCCCATCCCAATGTTAGTCGTTATGCCAATTCCCAATCCCCTTCCTGGTCGCTGCGCACTTACCCCCCACAGTTGGTCTGGGAGAGTGGAGGCTATCACGTGCTTCCTCCGACACACGTCTAGCCAATCAACCGCTTCTTTTTCACCTGGCAGCACGGACTCTCACTGAGAGGGTGTAACGTGTGGAAGGATCACACTACCCCCCTTAGATCCTATCCGCGCTGAGCAGGCGCCCCGACCGAACTGTAGGAGTCGCTGTTTACAATGACCCAGACCCACCCCGCCAGCTTTCCCACCCTCTAATACAGCCAATTGTATTAGTGTGAACGGCCAGCCAAGCTGGTGACAACGCCGGAGCTGTGAGCGAATCCAGCGTCTCCGGTGTTGGTGACGAACGCAATCTCCGCTACGCCACCTGACCGCCTCATGGCTGGTGTTCTATCGCCCTGCTCTAAGACAAACTCTAACCTTAACCAACTTCGAAAGAGTGCCTAAGCTTAACCGGTGATCATAGGCGGCGCGTGAACCGGACATTAGGGTGGGCTATATAGTATAGTATAGTACTATATAGAGTGCGCAAAAATTAAGTGTTCAAATGAAGGCATCCAATAATAGATTAACCATTGTCTTACCTTAATGCAGCAAAATGCGATGTTTCGTCTTTCTTGGTGTAGCAGGGTGGATTATCCCTGCTTCGTGGGAACGGGTGTGCACAGTCACTGGGTAGCGAGACACAGTAGAGCTCCGTCTGACTGCACCTCCGTCTTTGGGTCTGGAGCTTCAACTGGAGGCTGGCAGTGGGAGTGGATGGGGCCCGGGATTTACCAACCATTGTCTGGTACTCTGGTCTTCCTCCCCTGCAGCAGGGCGGTCAGCAGTACTCCCCAACACGCTCTCACCTCCCCCAATTACTCCTTTAACTATAGGCGGAGTTTGAACTAGACGCCCGGGGGTGTGCCTGCTTGGTGAACGATACCTGCGTGCACGCGCAGCGAGCGCGCGCGATTTTTTTGACCTTTATTTTATTATTTTAGCGTTTTTACAATGCCCTAACCCCTAATTTTTTATTTTATTTAGGTAGTACAGCAGCACACACACACACTCACACACACAGCACTACGGGGGATCATTTTTAACTGACTTACTCTTAATCATTGACAAAGTGACAAAGATAAAGAAGGAAATACTAAAATAAAAAGACCACAACAAGTATATTGCTGCTCCACTAGACCACTTTACTGTACCAAACATGACATACAAAAATAACAAAATACTGTGCAACACTCTGCCAAGCGCACAGCCGCGCACACGTATGCATACAGTAGGTTGTCAAAGGCTGTACAAACAAAAGTTCACATTTTCTAATAACAGCATTATTAGACATGCCAATCCAACGAAAGATGTGCTGGTCGCGCTGGAGAGAAGAAAAGAAAAAGATGTTGCGTTTGTCTTTTACATGTTATTTGTTATTCTAAGATGCTAATTCATCTGTATCTGGATAACCAATGAACGGATTCTGTCGGGGCAGGTAGCGTTATTTCGGGGAAATTGATATATATAGTCTGGTATATTTTTCGTCCATGAAAAATGGAGGCTCTAATTATTATTATTCATAGAGAATCTCGAGCAATAATAATTATTACAGCCTCCATTTTTCGTGGACGAAAAATATACCAGACTATAGAGATATCAATTTTCCCGAAATAACGCTACCTGCCTCGACAAAATCCGTGCATTGGTTATCCAGATACATTAATTATCATCTCAGAATAAGTGGCTTTGTACAAGTTACAATGTACTATCGCACGGGGCATTCTGCTGCTGCTGCTGCGAATGGTGGTGCTTGGCCGCGCGTTAACCCTTTCACTGCCACACTACAGAAGGTTCGCCTTATAATGTGACATGATTACTACTATAAAATGAATGTATTGTAAAACAAAACATAATAGAATTCAGATTTGTTTCTCACAATTATTATAATTTTATTAAAATAAAAATAATCTTGATTTTTTTTTTTTTTTTTTTTTTAAAGCAATGCACCCCCTGCACCCCCATAAACTCCGCCCATGCCTTTAACCCTCCCACACCTAGTGACTGAATTGTAAATAAATAACTTGGTTCCCCCCGCAAGCAGTACCCTCCCTCAGTGACACTAGAAACCTTACAATAAAAAGGGAAAGGTGGAATAGGAAGGGGTTAATTATAGTAGCGTTACCCACACCAAAATAGCTAATACTGTGCACAGTAATGGACACGCACACAGAATCCCATCTAATGTTTTTATGTTAATTGGTACGTTTGAGTACAAAAGTTTAATAAGAGTGGTCCAATGGAATGAAATCCTACTACTGCTCAGTTGTAACTCAATACCTTATGTACATGTATATTCTACACACCTCTGTGTTAGCACCAGGAATAATATTGTCGTGTATTATCAAAATGAAACATATAAAAACTCAAGAAACTGTACAAAATGATACTGAACAAAATACTTAGTGATTAAATAAAGCTAAAACAAGGTTAAAGATTACTTTCCCAGACTGCATCCCAATCAAAATCTACATCCAACTCCAGGACATCTGTCGTAATCATACTAAGGTTATCATATTGTTTTAGTTAGAAATAACTATGCTCACATAGGGTTTCACAAAGGTGATATGAGTGGCTAGTAGTTGTCACCAGACAGGACAGATCTGCCATCAGGGCTAAGCACAGATGGTGGTTCGCTGATAAGGCCAAGGACTGTTTATGACTTCATGGTACATTCTACCAACGGTTCAGAATAGCACCTTATCAGATGAGATTAGCAGCTGTGTTTAGAAATGGCCATCTCATAACAGATGGAGGTCAGGAGATGGTTCCCAGCATAGGGAACAGGAACTGTGGCTACAGCCATAAGTCGTAAAACTCGACCGTGTTATCCTGAGAACTATCTAAAGTTGGGGTAACAGGATAAATAGCCCCCAGCTGTTCTAAACTGACCAGGTCGTAACGGAGGAGGGGGTCAGGATACAGAGTAAACGGACTGTAAACAGAGCCCTCTAGCATGAATGTTGTGAAGGATCAGATTAAACCGAATATATATATTTATTTATGGATATATATTTAATAGTATTTGTATATTGTTTGATATCCCTTGTATATTCCTTGTACATATACACTGAATATCCCTTTATTCTACTACAGCCCATAATAGTTCATTCTCTTATTGGACAAAAGGACCAGGCGCCAGGGACAAGCCCCTGGCGTTCAAGTTCAAAGGTACCGACGAGACATGCCTTTACTAGCCTCAGCTCCGCGCAGGAATACGGCTACCGAAAGCAGAGCGGCACTACTTGTCCACTGTGCATATAAATATGGCGCAAGAAATGTAGAATTCCTCTTAGTCCTTTACCCTTCTACCCAACTAAGTAACAAGACGTGAAGCCTCACCCCACGATACCGCGTGCGGTGCAGTACGGCCTGTTTGGCCTTAGAATAGCAGTGAGACCTCGTGCGAATTAATAGCTGAATTGCCAGAGTTTGGCACCGTATTTCTATTAAGTAATAATAGTCTATTATGTATGGTGCATCGTTCGGTTAGAGTTCTAAAGTGAGCAGCACCCCCATCGTTTCCTCGCGTTATCTAGAGTCTTAACCAGGCTGGGCAGACCACGCGTGGTGCTTTCATTCGAGGAGTTCTGGGCGAGGACGAGTGGACCTGCACATTGGATTACCTACCCCGACGACTGCTGAGCCCTATACAGCATGGAATATCTATTTGCTTTGGTGCTTTGATTTGTGGAGCGGATAATCGCCAACACCGGTGAGTGTTGGATTTACCCCGAGAGGAGCCAAGGTGAGACGGCGCTCAGACCAGACTGAGGTCGCCTCGCTTCTTCTTCGTTGTGGACCGACAGCGACAGCTACAGCTATCGTCTACAAGAGAGCCCAAGTGTATTCATCTGTGGATCAAGGTTCCACGGGCACTGTTTTCTGTACCTGAATTCTCCCTGGAAATCGTTGACCAGACGGGATACAGCCGACGGCTCTCCTACCCCCCCTACTGGCTTACAACCGGCGGGACCCCTTCAGTATATTATCCAGCTATAATCATTAAGTGACCATCGCTATAATCCCCTAAGAGCCAGGTTGTATACTTGCTTCCTGTGCAACCAGAGATTGGACATTCAGTGTTGATTTGCATACGAGTACTCATTTGCCTTACAAGAGCATTCAATTCAAATCATAAATGTAATAAGTAATTATTATATGTACCTTTTGCTATATATTAAATATTTGACTATTACCTTTGTGTGGACCTGATTTCATATGTGGGAAAGTGTTCATCATACTTAGATATCGTGTACTGTATGGCCAGTAATTAAAGTACATAAAGCGGTAGTGGTTTAATGATACCATACTTATCAATACAGTCAGGGAATTGTACCCCTCAGTTACAATGAAGATATATGACTCTGTTTTCACCCAAGTGGGACCAGGTGCTCAGTGCATCAAGATTTAGAAATTAAGCCCTGCCTAGCAGGGGCATAGAAGGAATTAAATTAAGTGAAACAACAAGCTGAGATTAGCACCAAACTAACTCAGAACTGTGAAATCTGTGTTCTGTTTAATAATTTGAGTAACTGGATATTAAAAACTGGTTCAAAACGACCAAGGATAACAGTAAAACAATAAGAATGCATTTAATTGGTAAATATCAGAGGTTCTGTATCGTTAGTGGCTTAGCTTGGCATCACACTGCACTATCTCGCGTACGTGCACGCGTACTGAATAAACCACAAATGTACCTCTAATACCAGTATTAGTCTGACCACACCCCTCATCAGCTTACCTTCATAAGCAGGTGTGTGGTCACCTGCTCTCCTCCTTCTCGCTTTCACCACAAGGAAGAAGTGCCTCGGTAGATCCCCACACTTGACACCATGATGGAAGAAATTGGATTAGGAACAGCTTTGGGAAACAAGGATACGTTGACATCATATCTTTATTTTCTCTCTCACTATTTTTCGAGAAAATACGGCGATATTGTCTTCGTACTGGAGTGTCTAGAAGATGATGATCATTCTAAAAACCCTCCACCGGTTTTCGTATTGGG
This sequence comes from Notolepis coatsorum, assembly GCF_963971535.1. Taxonomy (NCBI): domain Eukaryota; kingdom Metazoa; phylum Chordata; class Actinopteri; order Aulopiformes; family Paralepididae; genus Notolepis; species Notolepis coatsorum. The sequence continues at coordinate 37,177,685 of NC_140166.1, read as the reverse complement.
AGCACGCCGCTGCATGCTTCTCAACTGCAGTTCCTTGCTGTGTTTGTTGGGGTGGAACCTGTCAGGCCACAGCTGAACTGTCGGACATGCCGCTGTTGTGAGAAGTGGTGCGTTCCAGGTTGGGTGAGTAGTGTTTGCTGGCGGGCTCCACTTGTCTGTTAGTGCTATGGGGGCTACTTGACAAAGTTTATGGAAACCGGCCCCAGGCTAGGGTCCTTTGTTCAGCCACCTAGGCGACAGAAGGCCTTGGTCTGGAGACCATTATAGTTTTAACTAGTGGGCCGCGACCATTGACACTGGTGATCCCTGTGTGTTCTGGACGAGTGGATTCTCTCTGTCACCGTGTTAAGGCCCCATCTTTCATATCCAAATGAGAGTATTCCTTCACGAGGGGATATGTGCATGTAATGTGCGATAGCGGCAGATTCATGTTCAAAGTCAGCTACACAGGCCAGTTGGTACTGTGCTGATTTCCGTCGGATGTGGTAAAGTCACCGTTGTGAAGCGGTGTTGACATCTTGTTTTCTCTTTTCTCTTAAAAAGTGAGGAGAGGTTCAGAACGGCGGCCTGTCTGGGTGAGTGTTATGTCATTGTTTACATGTTCATAGCTTACGGTTAGCCAGTCAGCTGTTAACTGCTGCGTTAGCCTGCTGGATCGCTGCATGGCCTGCTTAGGGCCTACCATTAGCCAGTCAGCTGTTAGCTGCGGGGCTAGCATGTCGTGGTCGCTAGGTAACGTTAGCTTGCTGCTATGGCCATGGCCTGGCGCGGGGTAGCTTAGCTTCTCGCGCACCGCCGTGAGCTCGCTTCTGATCGTTAGCTTGATGCTATTCTGTTGAACGTGCTTTGATTTTAACATGTTTTACACTCTTGACCACGACGTCATCCTTGACAGGGGATGTTTTCGTCGACCCTGCCCTGAGCCAGGACGGCAAGGATTGCATCAACAAAGGGACCGTTGCGACGGGTAGAGCGGCGACGCTGCCCGGATCGAACAACACAGGACGGCTGTGTTTCTACGGTGTCTTGAGACTGCACTTCGCTGATCTGCGTTCCGGGTAGGAACGGGGTTGACCAGACCTCATAACACGTCTTCTGGTTTTACTTTGCTAAATGTATTGTGAATAACGGTGTTTTTCCCAAAACGTGTGTTGCTACAATGCATTTAGGATACGTTGCGGGTTATGTGTGAGCTGTTTTTGTCACTGGCAGTTAGCTTCTCCGTGCAAACGGGATGTAATGATCTGGTTGTTGTGTGAGAAACATCATGGTGTTTATGTGTACCGTGTACTCACTACTAAGGCAACTAACCTATGAAGCTATGCTTGGTGACAAGTGAGTAAAAGAATGTTCTTTCTCAGACTGTAATGACAATGAACAGTGTGTTCACACATTAACAGGTTTTCCTGTTTTAACTGGCCGTATTGAGGGTAAAATAGGAGGATTGTGTTTTCCCCCCCGGTTCCCTGGGGACTTTTTCATCCTCCTGTCAGACATGTTGTGCATTAATTGTGTCTTTTGTGTGGTAGGGATGCGATGTAACTCTTAGCTTGATTGCTGAGGTTGTGCTAAATCTGCTGGAGAAACTTATTTCCTAAAGGGAAATTGGTTTGGTTGCTGTCATGTGTGCTTAGCAAGGCCTGTGGTCGATACTAATCAAGAATGATGTATTCTCTCATTGTGAAAAAAACGGCGTTCCTCTGTTGAGTGTTTTTGCCATTTTTTGTAGGTGATGATGGGTTGTGTGTGTCATGTGACCTACAACTGGGTTGTACTGGCCACAGAAGCACATGTGTATGTTGGACCGGGGTTCTTAGAGCCCTCTCTATTCTGTGTTTTTCCTTAGTAAAAATCAGATAGCAGGTTAGCTCATGCGCTGTGTGGAGCTGTGAAACGCTTCATAGAGCTGACTATGACTGTGTCATATTCTCTTTTTGTCGTTACATCGTATCATGGGTGTGGGGTCGTAAAGGGGTGAACTGGTAACCTTTCCTCTCCCCATTGTTCTGTCGGTCAGGGGTACACCCCCTGTCCTTCAAGGTTCCCGTCACGTGGCGGTTCGGCACGTTACGGGGGGGGGGGGGGGGGGGGGGGAGGGAGTTCCTGGTCCCACGGCCTGGTATATTGGGCGTGTGCACCGCAGGAATTCCCCCGCCATAGAGTACGTCACCGTGCGCGTCTCTGTTGGTAGGACTTCCGTGTGCTGTTCAGGTCCATGTGATGGATCTGTTTTCAGGGGGGTGGTCAGGGCTCCTCCTCACCAAGCGCCTATTCAGGCCTTCTGTGAGTTCGGACTCCTTCTTCCATGTGAGGAAGCCTCCATCAGAGTACAGAGCCTTCCTCCTCAGATTGTCAAAGTGAGTGGACCCTCTAGAAGGGTCCTTTTCTATTGTATGTATATTCGATTCAATTCGTTTATTGAGTGTGTATGGGTTCAGTGCCTCTTCCCCGGAGGCCCTAAAACCAGTTTTTTACATGGCTCAAGGTGCAATATATTCTTTTCAATCTGTACAGCTCGCGTGGGAAGTCTCTCTGGGGATCCCCGTCTCTTTCCTATGGGAGGGTGGTGGGATGTAAAAATGTGAACATTTTTTACCCCGGCTGTGTAGACTGGGATACATACTGTTGATACTTCCTTCTTTCTATTCCAGAAGTGTTGGAGTTAGGGAGTGTCACACCCCTCTTGTCGTTCCCCTGGGCGCCTTGGGGATTCAATGACAGGTCTAAATAGCCTGTTCATTGATGGGGGTGTGTCCCGACGCACGTATAGTGCTAGCTCGCTGTAAACAGGCGATTGACTGGCACGCCTTGGTTGCTTGTGGTTGAAACAGCGTTTTTATAAAGCAACTGAGAGGGGGGTTTTTCCTCTTCCGACGACCACATCCCATGACCTGGGTGGGTTGTCGACGGATTCTCGTTCATGTCTGGGGGATGATGACGGGATGGATCTGAACATATGTGGTGGGGTCTCACGCCCTTGGGGTGGGCCACCAGGCGCGGTTCGTCCGAACGTCTGGGTGGCGCCTTCTTTTCATGTTAAGATCAACACGCATATCTGCCCTTCTCCTGGAGTAGGCATGTCGGCGTGGTTAGGGCACGGGACTGGTTCTGGTCACGCTGGTCCAGATCAGTTGAACCCGTTGTCCGCCGGGGATGCAGATCTGCTGTTCTGGTACCCTGAGGGACTTGGGCTTTTTTCAGGGGGAAAAATGCCAGGTCGGTCTGGGTGTCACAGGGTTAAGCGCTATGGAGACCCTGGTTGGGTATGTTTTTACTCAGCACTGTCGTCATGGCTTACAGCCATGCCATTCTGTACGCGCTCGATCTCGTCGGATCTCGGCCGCTACACAGGTTGGTCCTGGTTAGTACTTGGTTGGGAGACCGCCGGGGAATACCAGGTACGGTGTGCTTAGGGGCTGGTTCTCCATTATTTTTCGCTCCTCTCTCACGCATGGCGAAGAGGGGCCTGTGGGGGTGGTTTTTTGACCTCCTCTGGTGACCCTGTGCTTCCCGTACCGCCAGGCCCGGTCCGAAGTGATGTTTGCGACCCGTAGGCCTGGGTTAACCCTTTTTGGAAACTGAAACACTTGTACTGCGGTATAGCCGGTGTATACCCGCAGGTGTGTTTTGGAGTTTTTTCTTGAGGGGTTATAGGAACAACCACCGCATTGGGTAACACCGAGGTGGTTGATTCCCTGGTGTGTTGGAGCAGTGTCAACTCCCGGGTTCACCGTTTGAGGGTGCCCCTGCACGTTCATGACGTCTGCCAATCGTGTCAGCCTTCTCTGCCTCGACCCCTCTGGGTGGGGGTTTTTAAATGGAGGCTTGGTCATGCAACACTGCCAGCTTACGCTCATTCCGCCGGGGCGGCTGTGTTCAGCTGTCCCCTCTGGCGCCTGTCTCGTCCGCAGTCTCCAGGCTAGGGTTAACAGCCTGTTGCCTGGTTTTTCCCCGGTGCGCTGCCTGCTTCCGTTGGTTAACCTTTTTTGTGTGCTTACGGCCATGCTGACTGTCTGTTCTGCAGGGTTAGTGTGCCAGGCGGTGTACTGTTGGGGGGACGGGGCCCGCTCGGCTTACGGCCATACCGACCTGAACACGCCCGATCTCGTCCGATCTCGGAAGCTAAGCAGGTTCTGGCCTGGTTAGTACTTGGTTGGGATACCGCCTGGGATTACCAGGTGCAGTAACTGGGGGGCCTTTGTCCGAATACGCTGGCGATGTGGGGGGCGGGGCACTACGTGCCCACCTGGTGGGGTCTTGATGCTGGCATCATGGACTTCTCCGGGCCCCCATTCCAGGGAGTCCAGTCCTTTTGGTGGGTCTGGGTCTTCCTTCGCGCTCCGCTGCTACGGCCTTGCCACGGGGTTGGGTTTGCCCTTGACCCCGTGATTCTGGGGGCAGTAACGAGGTTGTTCCTCCGTTCGTTCCCGGGTGGCATGCGGGTTGTGCGTGTGTGTAGTCGTGGGGTCAAGCCACGGTCTGCTCACCCTGTGCGTTAAGTTGCTTGAGTGCCTCTTCGCACGGTCGGGTCCGTCGCCTTCCCGTGAAGCCTCTAATAGGGGGGATACCCTCCATTAGGGGGGGTCGGGGGGGCTCGGCCCTCCCTGTTCTGATGGTTTTGGGGGGCTGTCAGCGGGGTGTATTTGTCAGCCAGTGGCTCCGCTTGGCCTCCCTTGTGCAGTGTGATGCCAAGCTAAGCCACTAACGATACAGAACGATAGGTTATGACTATAACCAAGTTCTGTTAGTTAGGGGCGATGCTTGGCATCAGACGGCCGCTGCAGCCCTTGACCTCACCTTGTGGTGAAAGCTTGGGAAGGAGGAGAGCAGGTGACCACACACCTGCTTATGAAGGTAAGCTGATGAGGGGTGTGGTCAGACTAATACTGGTATTAGAGGTACATTTGTGGTTTATTCAGTATGCGTGCACGTACGCGAGATAGTGCAGTGTGATGCCAAGCATCGCCCCTAACTAACAGAACTTGGTTATAGTCATAACCTATCGTTAAGTGTTAGACAATTTGCAAATGTTGTGTTTCATGGAGACTAGAAATTGTCCTACACTGTGAAAATCAAAGTATATGTGGTGAAATGACTTCTAAAACTGTTTTCAGCCAAGACGACCATTAGCATTGTCAAGAAAAGTGTCCATGTGTTTGTGTTCAAATATTATGACTTGATTTGCTCATTCTAAATGTAAAATAATGAATCCAATAGGCTAATTTGTATAACCTTAGTTATCTTAAAGGATAACTCCACTATTTTGGGAAATTAGCTTATTTAACATCTTCCCTGGAGTTAGACAAGAAGATGCATACCTTTTTTGTCTCTGTGCGTGCATTTTAGCTTTGGGAATAGATGCTTTGTTAGCATAGCTTAGCTTCATCACTGGAAGTGAGGCAGGACAGTAGCCTTACAGTGCCTTACAGTGTATTGCAAGGTCTGACATTGACCAAACTTGATATGCATGACCTTGGTGGGCTCTAGGTCAACTCCTGAAAAGGGGGTCAATGTCAGACTTTGCAATCAAAAGTTAGGGGGCTAATAACCCTTGCCATAATTTCAGTGCGCCCCTAACTTTTGATTGCAAGGTCTGACATTGACCCCCTTTTCAGGAGTTGACCTAGAGCCCACCAAGGTCATGCATATCAAGTTTGGTCAATGTCAGACCTTGCAATACACTGTAAGGCACTGTAAGGCTACTGTCCTGCCTCACTTCCAGTGATGAAGCTAAGCTATGCTAACGGAGAATCTATTCCCAAAGCTAAAATGCACGCACAGAGACAAAAAAGGTATGCATCTTCTTGTCTAACTCCAGGGAAGATGTTAAATAAGCTAATTTCCCAAAATAGTGGAGTTATCCTTTAAAGAAAAGCAAAGGGGGCAAGCCTTTCTTGACCTCAGAAAGACCAGCTGGTTTCAAATTGATTTGATAGGCTGACACCTCCTAGGTTTAATGTATTTGACTCATCACCCACGTCTGGGTCAGTACCATGTATAATACCTCTATCAGGCTTTAATTATATGGTAGGAATAATACCTCAGGTCTGTAACCTCCCCACTGGGAAAGGGTTGATTAGATGGGAAATTATTATTAAAGAACCAACACGTTATCACACTCAAAGGAAATAAAAAATGTGGGCCCACTGTACCAAAACAAAAGTCCTATACTAATGCCGGCATATAATGTGTATGGGGTACCCCTATGAACTGGATTTAGCAACGTTAGCTTCGCCCGTAGGCCGCATTACACTGTGTACTGTGCAATAAGATCCGGAGCACTGGCGCTCTACTGTACTCAACCAAGATGGCGTCCTCGCCGCGCCACCACTGTTCGGGGTAGCAAGATGGCGTCGAACGTTCTCGTCACGGGCACTAGCAAGCGGGGCTGGAGCAGAGGAAGCAGTAGCGGGCTGGGAGCGTGTGCTGGATGATGGCGCCTCTGCTGGACGGGAAGAACTCCCGTGCTGGGCTGAAGACCGCCGGTGCAGAGCAGACATCCACGCCGGCGAAGACTGGTTGTTGACGGCCGGTGCTGGATAGACGCGCAGCAACACCCTGGCCCTACCTTAACTGAAGCTACTCTTAGGGTCCCAAACAGCCCTCCTGCTAGCCGTGATATATAATGACGCAGGGTGTCTCTAAACACCGGTCTTCTTCAAGCCACGCTGGCGGGGCACCTCACTAGAGGGAATATCTTTAACTTAAGCCACACTTGGCTATACCGCATTTCTTCTAGGATAACTCGTTGTATCACTAGGGTTATTCAGTGGGGAAAGCATGCAACGCTCCCCTACGGTTACTTTTCTAGGATAACCCGTAATATACTCAAGTTCAATACGTTCACCCGTGTGATATACCACGGGGCTCCGTCAAGACACGACCGATCACATCCAAGTCCACTGTCGAAGAGGCTCGTTCTCCCCCCTTCCGTCTCCATTGGCTTGCTTCATTTCCCGTCTCTCTCGTACTCTCTCTGCCTGCCACCGCGCCCCCTGCTGGTACCGCCAACTAGCCCCACAGGGAAGCACTGGATGAAAGAATATGGCCCAGTGTTACTGTTCATAATCCATATTCCAGCCGGTAGAAGAAGGAGAAGTCCGCGTCATTGTTCGAGGGAATATTAATGGACACTAGTTAGTATGTCTTGGTGCACCAGGGGAGATAAAAGGCAAGTCAGCACTTCTGAATAATAGCCATATTTTCAGGGTGCTACATTGGCATCAATGATCTTTTCTGCTTTAACTTTGTCTGTGAGATCACTTTCAATGTGAAGCAGACTGGCGCATTGTTGGTTTTGGATGTGATGTGCCTCATTGCTGAGAAAGACCGTTCACGACTTGAATCACAAGTTGCAGTGCTGACAGCAATGAAGGGAACGTCTTTCGTAATTTAGATCTCATCATGCTTTGAAAACAATGTACATACAGTAGCTCTAAAAAGTGTCTCATTATGTCCTCTTAGAGAGCAATCCCTTGTTTGCCAAGATAAAACAACATAGGTGACAGCCTCAGGTGATCCGTGTAGTTATGCCCAGGGGCAGCCCGGTGCAGCTTCTAAATTACTTTGTTTATATGCCTAGCGCTACTTTATATGCCTAGCACTACTGTAACTAGCTCAGCTAGCCCCGTGTGTGTTAACACGGAGGAATTAACCAAGTTTGACTCCACCTGTTTGTAGATCCTTGATACCGTCGCTCCTTTAAAAACCAGGCGCTCCAAACCTAAACCTGAGCCCTGGTTGAACGACAGTGCAGGAGGGCTGAACGACAGTGGAAAAAGGACAAGCTGCAGGTGTCTTTCGACATTCTGAGGGACAGCTGGTGTAGATATCAGCAAACTGTTAAGGCTGAAAAAACAAAGCATTTTTCTGATATCATTTTAAACAACTGCCACAAGCCTTGTGTTCTTTTTAAAACGATTAATCATATTCTTGATGTCCCCCAGCCTGTTTGTCTTGAAGCTTCCACTGAAACATGTGAGCTTTTTATTCAATTTTTTATTGACAAAGTTGCCAACATTAGAGCTAGCACGTCCATCCCTACATGTGACCATACTACTGTCACCTGCCCTGCCACCTTATAATATTTTATTTTCAGCTTTTATAGTTTCACAAACATACATCAAGACAAATCACAAACACAAAGAAAATAAAAAATAAATAAAAAGAACACAAACAGTATGTTGCCAGACACTGTCACATCAATGAACAAACATACACCATGTCAAATGCTATACACTAAGGACGCAAGGGGCTGATTCTCTGACATATATACACATACATATATATATACATATATATATACACACATACATAGTAGTGTTGTCAATACATAGTACAGAAAATACACAGGAGGACATTGAGAAGCACTTATGTTCTAGCTAAGCATTCCAAAAAGGGACCCCATATCATTTCAAATTTGTTCAAGGTCTCAGACCTACTGTGACGAATGCTTTCCAGCTGCAGAGAGGAGACCATCTCAGTGAGCCACCTTTTAAAATTTGGAGACAACGTGTCTTTCCATTCCTTCAGGATAATTCTTTTGGCCACAGCCATACCAAACATCAGGGCCTCCTGCTCATTGTAAGGTAATTCTGCAGTGTTAGCTGAACAGCCGAGTAAAGCTAGAAGGCAGTCTGGGGCAATCTCTCTTTTGTACGCCTTGGTATACCAGTCAAAAATATCTACCCAGTACTTAAATAGCTTGGGACAAAACCAAAACATATGTGAAAGATTACCCTCTGCGGACATGCAACGATCACAGATAGGCGATACAGAGGGATAGATTCTATGCAGTTTGGTTTTAGAGTAATGTAGTCTGTGAATGACCTTAAACTGTATAAGTTGGACTCTGGCATTAATAGAACATTTATGTATCCTGCTAAGTCCCTCCTCCCACATCTCATCAGAGATTTCCATACTAAGCTCTGTGGACCATACATCTTTAATGTGGTCGGAGGAAGCCATAGATTGGACAGAGAAATATGAAACAAAATCAGATATCAGGTGTTTTGAAACTGGTGATCGGCTCATGAGATTATAAAACTGGTAGTCAGCAGGACATGTCTCAAAGTCTGGGATATTACTGCGGACATAATTTCTAACCTGCAGGTAACGAAAGAAGTGTGAGCTTGTGAGATTAAACTTAGACTTAAGTTCGTTAAATGAGGCAAAGTGACGATCAACATATAGATCTTTAATAGTGGCCAGTCCCTTTCCCTTCCATAATGAAAAAACAATATCAGATTGACCAGGGGGAAAATTATGGTTATCACATATTGGAGCATATGCCGAGGTTGAAGGTACTTTGAAAACCTTTTTGATTTGACTCAATATTCTCAGTGAGTTCCGAAGGATAAAATTGTTGAGAGCCATTTTATTAATCGTATCACACTTAGAAAATAACATTGCAGGAAGAGAGCTTTTTAGGTTCACATGCGCCTCCATGTCTAGCCACCTGGGGGCGTCCATGGCTACTGTAGCATCACCTATGAAGTAATCTTTCCAGAAGGTCATGGCCCTTGCATTAGCAGCCCAGTAGTAGTGCTGGAATACCGGCAGGGCCAGCCCCCCCATATGCTTTGGCTTCTGCAAGTGTGCTTTTGAAATACGATGTGCTTTATAGCCCCAGACAAATGGCAGAAGTATAGTGTCTATCTGTTTAAAGAAAGAGGCAGTCAAAAAAATAGGCACGCTCTGAAAAAGATAAAGGAACCTGGGGAGAACCACCATTTTTATGACATCAACACTGCCCTGCCACCTTTAGCCAGTTTGAGCCTGTGTCCCTTGCTCAGCTAGAGGAAATTATTACCCATATGAAGCCCTCAGGCTCCCCCCTAGATGTCCTTCCCCCTCACCTTATCAAACAGGTCAGCAGGGTCATAGGACCAAATGTCCTAACAATCATCAACAGCCTTGCAGGTGATATACCTGTACATTTTAAACATGCTGTGGTGCAACCGCTTATTAAAAAGCCTAACCTGGACGCCTCTGTCCTCTCTAATTTCAGGCCTATCTCCAAGCTCCCGTTTTTATCCAAAATTTGGGAAACATTTTTACTTGTCCAATTCATGTCTTTCCTTGACACACATGGCATTCTGGAGGTCTTCCAATCCGGTTTTAGAGCACTGCACAGTACTGAGACTGCACTTTTAAGAGTTTTTAATGATATCCTTCTGGCCACTGACTGGCCTTATCCTTGTACTTTTAGATCTTACTGATGCCTTCGACACAGTGGATCACAATATTCTGCTCTCCCGTTTGGAGCACTGGGTTGGCATTAAAGGCCAAGCCCTGGAGTTTTTTAGATCATATTTGTCTGAGAGAAGCTTTTGTGTTAGCCTGGGCGACGCTGTATTCTCCACAGCACCTCTCCCCTGCTGGCATAGGCGGTGGGTGAGCTGGACCATTCTCTTCGGTTCAAATAACAAACTCAGCAAGACCGACGGCTTCTCAGTTACAGTGGGTGACAATATTGTCACAAGGAAAGATGAAATTACCTACCTGGGTTCCATCCAGAGGCTAATCTTTCCTGTGACAAAATGGCATCCAATGTAATAAAAAAAGTCAATCAACGAACTCGATTCTTGTACCGGATCTCCTCCCTGGTAAACAAGAATACCCTGAAGACTCTGGCAGGAGCACTCATTCAAGGGTACTACGACTATGCTTGCACCTCATGGTACCAAAGCACCTCAAAGGCACTAAAAACCAAATTACAAACATCTCAAAACAAACTAGTCAGACTACTGCTTGACCTGACTCCTAGAACCCACCTCACCCCTGCACACTTTGCCAACCTAGGATGGCTTAGAGTAGACGACAGAGTACAGCAACTTGCAATGGGCCTGGTCTACACAAGATACACTACACGACCAAGGTACCCATGTACATGTCAAAATACTTCCCAAAGGTCAGTGAATACCACGATCACAACACCAGAGGGAGCTCCACAAATCATGTTAAACCCAGATTCGGCTCAAACAAGGGACTAAACACGTTTCGCAATTATACCACATCAATGTGGAACGCCCTACCCAAAGCTGTAAAGGAATGTGAATCACTACCCACCTTCAAAAACACTCTCAAAAAACACCTACGGGAGACTGCAATTCGAAACTGGCCCCTACAAATGTCCTAACCCAGTTGTACAGTAAATGACCAAGTATGGCTTTGTCAGTATTCCAATGCACAGTGTACAGTGTCCCCCCCCCCCCCCCCACCTCAATGTACAGCCCCCCACCCACCCACCCAACCCCACCCCACCTACCCAACCTCCTCCAATGTACAGTTTCTACGTAATATATATAATAGTATATATGTAACGGATGGTATCGTGAAGCGCAGTCAAGAAGGGCTGGGGTGAGTAGCGGTGCTATGGGTTAGACTCACTCTCACATCCTCAAAGACAGATAGACACGTTGCGAAGTAGTGAATTCACCTCTTGGTATAGCGGTCTGTGTTGTTGCCTGCGATGTGGGAGACCGGGGTTCGACTCCCACTCGGGGCATCGAAGTTTAAGGTGACGTTGTCACAACCGTTACAATGGTGCCGTGACCCGGATGCCTTGGGTGGAGTGGAGTGAGTTTGAGAGGGTGAGTGTAACGGATGGTATCGTGAAGCGCAGTCAAGAAGGGCTGGGGTGAGTAGCGGTGCTATGGGTTAAACTCACTCTCACATCCTCAAAAAGACGCATAGACCCAGCACTTAGAAGTGAATTCACCTCTTGGTATAGAGGTCTGTGTTGTTGCCTGCGGCGTGGGAGACCGGGGTTCGACTCCCACTCAGGGCATCGAAGTGCCTTTGGTGGAGTGGAGTGAGTTTGAGAGGGTGAGTGTAACGGATGGTATCGTGAAGCGCAGTCAAGAAGGGCTGGGGTGAGTAGCGGTGCTATGGGTTAAACTCACTCTCACATCCTCAAAGACAGATAGACACGTTGCGAAGTAGTGAATTCACCTCTTGGTATAGCGGTCTAAGTCAAGTCAAGTCAAGAGTTTTATTTGTCACGGCATACAAGTATACAATGAAATGCGGGTGGTCTTGCCCGCAACGATGTGCAATACAGTAGTACAACATATAATAGAATCCAATAGACAACATTGTGCAATAAACAGGTAACATAGTGGGACATCACGGTATTTGTACATAGTTATTTACAGAGCATGAAGGACATGCTAGGTCCCTTGGTAGTGCAATACACTGTTACTATGTGTCTGTGTTGTTGCCTGCGATGTGGGAGACCGGGGTTTGACTCCCACTCGGGGCATCGAAGTTTAAGGTGACGTTGTCACAACCGTTACATATACACTCTTTTTCTGGACACTTTTGTATCACAAACAGTACTGTATTTGCAAATCTGGTATGTCATAAATTTATAGATGTAGCAGTACTGTCTATCTGTATGTTGTGTATGTCATATTTATGATGAATTGAAAATGGGGGACCCTGATGTAAACAAGACGACAGTCTTTCTCTGGTCTGCATTCCCTTAACAATTGTATGTATTGAGCTGTACTGTACTGTATACTGTATATTGTCACAAGGAAAGACGAAATTACCTACCTGGGTTCCATCCTAGAGGCAAATCTTTCCTGTGACAAAATGGCATCCAATGTAATAAAAAAAGTCAACCAACGAACTAGATTCTTGTACCGGATCTCCTCTCTGGTAAACAAGAATACCCTGAAGACTCTGGCAGGAGCACTCATTCAAGGGTACTACGACTATGCGTGCACCTCATGGTACCAAAGCACCTCAAAGGCGCTTAAAACAAAATTACAAACATCACAAAACAAACTGGTCAGACTACTACTTGACCTGAACCCCAGAACCCACCTCACCCCTGCCCACTTTGACAACCTAGGATGGCTTAGAGTAGACGACAGAGTACAGCAACTTGCAATGGGCCTGGTCTACAAGATACACTATACGACCGGGGTACCCATGTACATGTCAAAATACTTCCCAAAGGTCAGTGAATACCACAACCACTACACCAGAGGAAGCTCAACAAATCATGTAAAACCCAGATTCGGCTCAAACAAGGGACTAAACACGTTTCGCAATTATGCCACAACAATGTGGAACGCCCTACCCAAAGCTGTAAAGGAATGTGAATCACTACCCACATTCAAAACCGCTCTTAAAGAGCACCTACGGGAGGCTGCAATTCGAAACTGGCCACCGTAAATGCCCAAAACCCCCACCACCTCCTAATAGACAGTCTCCTCCCCACCGCATGTATATATTCCCTCCCCGCCGTATGTATATTTCTCTGCCACCCACCCACCCCCTCCTAATGTACAGTCCCCTCCCCATCATATGTATATACTCTGTCAGGATCTAGGGGTAACAGTACTGTATATTTGTATACCGTTTATGTCACAAATGTATCAGTACTAAATACCTATATGTCCCTATGCCATAAATGTCATGTATGTTGTGTATGTCATAAATGTCTATATGAATTGAAAATGGGGGACCCTGATGGAAACAAGACAAACGTCTTTCTCAGGTCTGCATCCCCTTAACAATTGTATGTGTAACTGAGGGGTTACAAAACCCTGACTGTATTAAAGATTGTGATAGATTAAACCACTGCTAGGTATGTACTTTAATTACTGGCCAGACAGTACATCGAATATATGGTGGACACTCATAATAACACGGCATTGACAAAGAAATAGTATTTGAGGGTATTTATTATTATGCAATAATTGGTTACAGATATGAGAATTAGGGTCGCGCTTGTATGGCGAAGAATAGGCATAAAGTCAGTCAGTAGCATAAGTCACTGGGAATAGAATGATTCCTACGATGGGTACTAGGCTAGGTACTTGCCCTCTATAATAGCAATTATAGAGGGCAACGCTGGTACCGCCTGGAGACAATGGGTTCCTCCCAGAGTTGTAAGGTCTGGAGGAGAGAGGAATGTTCGGATACTCAGTCTGATCAATTGAAGAAGAAGGGGATTCACGTACAGAAGCCAGTCCTTGTAATCCAAAGCTCAGCATCAAAAGCAATAACTGTAATCCAATTGCACGATAGCAACGATGATAGCCAGCTAGCCTCGGTCCATGAGGCCAGCCCGAATGTAAATCCTCACAAGGTTAAATCCAAACGACAGTGGAGATTAACGATGCTCTTCTCCGGGTAATACGTTCCACAATCAATATAATCCAACCAATACTGGTTCTGCAATCGCCGCCGTCGGTTCTTCTGTGCACATGTCCAGTAGGTTCTCCGACTAGGCCTCCTTGTGTGCTGGTACCAATGTATTTAGTCCACGCGCACTGGCTAAGGTCCACTAGCTAAACGAACGAACTGCTGGGTAATGCTACACACGAACGAACTGTTGTTGGCACGATACACAATAAATTAACGACTATTTACTTCACATTAAACTAAGTCGAACTTGACGTTACTGCATTAAATCTGACACTTTACTATTCAATTCGCACATGGTTCTCAACGCTCGGTTAGACGCACTGCTGCTCACTTCACTGTTACCGAACTTGATGAACAGCTACTTAGACGAACACTGAACAACTACTGTTCGCACCTGCCGCAGCATATATACTTAATTGGCTATCTAGTCCCGAACCTCAGTTCTCGTCTCGAATCAATACGCTGTCTCCGGGCATGTTACGACATGCCCGGGCTCGCCTTTGAACCTGACTTTGGGGGCTTGCGGTCTGGCGCCGAGGGCGTTATCCAATAAGGAAAGCGAATATTACTAGGATTTACACGCAGGCTTAAAGGGATATAACGTGTATATATAAATAATATACAATGTATATAAAACAATAAATGTAGATTCTCAGCTTTAATCTGGCCCTTCACAACAGTATGTATTGAGCCGTACTGTATTGTACCCATTCTGCAATCTGTTAAATAAAGTTTTCATTCATTCATTCATTCATTCATTCATTCATTCATTCATTCATTCATTCATTCATACTGTACCCATTCTGCAATCTGTTAATAAACTTTTCAATCAATCAATCAATCAATCAATCAATCAATCAATCAATCAATCAATCAATCAATCAATCAATCAATCACGGTAGTTTGCTGCTGGTCGAGGCGAAAATGGGCGCGTCACGCGATTGGGCGCACATGTCACATGACCGGAAACGTCAGTGGCCAATCAGATCGCACCAGAAACGGCAGTGGCCAATCAGATTCGCAAAACGCGAACGCGGAAGCATAAATGCGTTAGGAAACGAATAGACGCCGCCGGACCTGAGAGCGCCGCTCTGCGGCTCTGCAGTTGGTTGCTTCTCCGGGAAGCTGCTATATTGCATCAGATTCGCAATATCCGTCATTCATCAGCACCACACCGGCTCGTGGGATCTGAAAGTTGACTGGGAGCTGTAGTAATAATGGCTGAAGATAGTGTTGTGAAAAACATGAGCGAATTGCAAGTTGACGAAGGGAAAAAGGTAAGCAGACTGGCTGACGTTTTATTGTTAGCCAGCTAGCTTTTAGTCTGCTTCTGACAACTAACCTGATCTGCACTGTTAGACTCTGGCTAAATCGGCTAACGCTAGCTTACTATGGGGGGGACCACACCACACCACACCACACCACCCAAATGAGCAATTCAATTTACAATTCAAATTACAAACATCTCAAAACAAACTGGTCAGACTACTGCTTGACCTTACTCCTAGAACCCACCTCACCCCTGCCCACTTTGACAACCTAGGATGGCTTAGAGTAGACGACAGAGTACAGCAACTTGCAATGGGCCTGGTCTACAAGATACACTACACGACCAAGGTACCCATGTACATGACAAAATACTTCCCAAAGGTCAGTGAATACCACGATCACAACACCAGAGGGAGCTCCACAAATCATGTTAAACCCAGATTCGGCTCAAACAAGGGACTAAACACGTTTCGCAATTATGCCACATCAATACAATACATCAAAGCTGTAAAGGAATGTGAATCACTACCCACTTTCAAAAACACTCTCAAAAAACACATACGGGAGACTGCAACTCGAAACTGGCCCCTGTAAATGTCCGAACACAACCCCCTCCAATGTACAGTAAATTACCAAGTATGGTCTTGTCAATAATCCAATGTACAGTGTTGTTTGTACAGTTGTACAGTGTCCCCCACCCACCCCTCCTACCCAACCCCCCCCCCCCCACTCCTACCCAACCCCCCCCCACTCCTAACCAACCCCACCCAACCACCTCCAATGTACAGTCCCCCCCCACCCCCACCTACCCAATCCAATGTACAGTTTCCACGCCTAATGTATATACTCTTTTCTTTCTGGACTCTTTTTGTATCACAAACAGTACTGTAATTGCAAATCTGGTATGTCATAAATGTATAGATGGAGCAGTACTGTCTATCTGTATGTCATGTATGTCATATATGTTACGATGAATTGAAAATGGGGGACCCTGATGTAAACAAGACGAAAGTCTTTCTCTGGTCTGCATCCCCTTAACAATTGTATGTATTGAGCTGTACTGTACTGTACCCATTCTGCAATCTGTTAATAAAGTTTTCATTCATTCATTCATATGTTATTTCTATGTCCTTGGGAAGTTCACTCAATATGTGTGAACATGAGCTACTTTCTCCAAAAGCCAGAAACCATAGTCAGAAGTCAGACTCGAACCTCGTGACGTCATCTGGTATAAAGTCTGGACCTGCTCCATTGACAATGAATGGGAGACCCACAGAACGTTTTTTGTTTTTTTTATACCCGAATGAGCTTTGTTCTCAGTTCTAAAACAGAAAATGTACTTGTATAATCAGAACATTCCCCTGGGTGTTCTCAAGTGTCACATCATCTCTTCAAATTCATTGTCTATGGAGCAGCTTCAGATTTAGGCCTAATACCTGATGCACTTTACCAGTTTTTGGATTAGGGAGAGAGATGTACATGTTTATGAACTGTCTTAGACCATAGGAATGTATGAATTCATAAATTGTCCGTAGTTCCTTCCCATTTTAAAGGTAGAATCACTCATGTCTTCAAACGGCGCCCCCTAGGCAAAATAACCCCTAGTCTTGGTATTGTGCTTTGTTTATTTTTTTCTGTTGTGTGGGTTGGATTTGGGTGGGTGAGAGTGCTCCATTTCAGTGCAGTGCTTAAAGGACTTTCATTTTTACTTCTCACCAGTACCAGTACCAGAGATCGCCCGTCTTTGTGTTGCGTTTGTAAGTGTATACCGTGTGCGTTTTAGTTGATTTCACCTTAGTAACACCTCACACTGCCAGTGCTGTTGAAAAGGGCAGGGAAATACTCCTTGACTATTGAAAGTTGCTAGGCAGATATGTAACTCAGCCTTTTGAAAACGAATAGAATTGTCGGCTGACAAAAGAAACAACAATGTAGGTGTTACGGACTAGAGCCAGGCTAGGGGTATTCGGTTTGGAGATCCAAGCTCTACCCGTAATATTGAGGAAAATAAACAGCATAAATTGTCTAGTTTTCAAAGAAGACAGATAAATAACAGTAGGGTTAGCTCTAGGGATGTCCCAATCAGAAAGATTGGGATCTGGGCCAATCACAACATATTTTAATTGATTGGTATCGGCTATATTAAGCCTGCTCAAAATCTGATCCTTTTTAGTTCCCTTAATGAAAACCATTAAGGGAAAGCTGTGATGCATAATATATATATTAATATGCATATATATATATATATATATATATATATATATATATATATATATATTAATATGCATCATATATGAGACCTCTATTAGTAGAGCCTGAGGTGTGTGTGTGACCAGCAATAGCAACCGCAATAAACAAAGCGCAATACCAAGTGGGACTCTTTTACCTGTAACTTATATACAATATATTTTGCTATGACGCATGCAAACGACCTGCACAGTATGGTGTTACGAAGTTAACTGTTGGATGCTGTGTCACTTATTGCAGTCTCTCTATCTATCTCTCTGTCTCTATCCTATGCATTTTGTGTCCATATGCTTATTTAGCTATGGATTTAGTTCATATACATATTTAGCTATGAAGTTAATTAATATTATTATGTAGCTATGACGTTAGTTTGTTTGTTTGCTGTCAAATTGCCCTGTGAAACAACCATTGTGTATAAATGAGTAAGGGATGCTGTGTTTCTCCGTCCTCGACAGGGTAAAGAGGGAGGCAAGAAGAAGGCTAAAGGTGCTGTGGGAGAGGCTAGCAAAACTGAGGTGAGCTATGACAAGCTGCTACTAGTACTGAGGTGAGCTATGACAAGCTGCTACTACTAGTACTGAGGTGAGCTATGACAAGCTGCTACTGTCTACTAGTACTGAGGTGACCTATGACAAGCTACTACTAGTGCACTAGTACTTGTGTGAGCTATGACAAGCTACTACTAGTACTGAGGTGAGCTATGACAAGCTACTACTAGTAATGAGGTGAGCTATGACAAGCTACTACTTGTGTGAGCTATGACAAGCTACTACTAGTACTGAGGTGAGCTATGACAAGCTACTACTAGTACTTGTGCGAGCTATGACAAGCTACTACTAGTACTGAGGTGAGCTATGACAAGCTACTACTAGTACTGAGGTGAGCTATGACAAGCTACTACTAGTACTTGTGCGAGCTATGACAAGCTACTACTAGTACTTGTGCGAGCTATGACAAGCTACTAGTATTATGACAAGCATACTCCTACGCAGAGAGTTGGACGACGTTCCACACTCGCATCTCTGCTCAAAGAGGAAGTAAACGAAACGGTGCTACTTATACTCATATTAATTTCCCTTAACAATATATGAATTGTTCCCCCTATCCTTTTTATTCTACTTTATGAATAAGAACCAAAATTAAGTTGAAAAGATTTTATTATTTCACTTCACAGCGTCTATGCAGCCTTTTTTATTCATTGTATCCATGGAAATTAGGAGGAACGCAGCCTCCTTACTGTCTCCATCTTCTCCTTCATTCCCAGATGTCTCCACCACCTCAGTATATGGAGGAACGTCTTGCCCTGTACAACAACCTGAAAGAGGAGCATGACACCCTGATGGCTGAGAGAGCCGAGAGGGACAGCGGACCCATCAAGGTGACCCTGCCAGACGGGAAGGTGGTGGAGGCCGAGTCCTGGAAGACCACCCCGTACCAGGTGGCCTGTGGGATCAGGTCAGTGAGTAGGGATCACTGGTGTCATTCAACTATTCAACTACTAATAGAAGATTTCCCCCGAAATCGCGACTACTAATCGAAGATTCATTCCTAAAGTGACATCACTGATGTAACTTAGTGTGATGTAATGTGTGAGCTTAGTGAAACGAAATGGCAAATGTACAAAACTTTGTAACGTCTCCGCCAGGTCCGACTTTCTTCATCTTTCTTGTCTGTTCGCCCCCAGCTGTTAACAGACTGTTATGCTACCAGGCTAGCTAGTGCAGTGGTGTAACGGTTAATAGAGGTCCCCTCTCAATACACTACACAATGTAGGTGCTGGTAAAAACAAGGGAAAATATATTTTAAAACGGTAGTCTCATAAACTATTCGATTTTTTATGATTTAATTACTATTTGAAAATCTGGCCCCATTTCTTGCATACCAATGATGTGGATCGGTAGTAGTATCCTTTCTCAGCACAATCCAAGCTGTTTCTCATACTTCCTCATACAAGCTCTGGCTATACTGCCCTGCAGAGTCTAACCACAGTAACTTAATACTTTAAAAAAAATTTAGTTATAAGTAGGGGTGTAACGGTACACAAAAACCACGGTTCGGTGCGTACCACGGTTTTGAAGTCACGGTTCGGTGCAGGTTTTTCGGTACAGTGGGGTAAAGTTTGGGTTTCCGTGTTCCAGTCAGGGGTGATGTAGTATGCAGTAACTAATTGTACTTGTAGGGCTGTCAACGAATATTCTATATTGAAATTAATAATCGACTTGTAAAAAATATTTTGGAAATAATAATAATTATATTAGATTGTGAAAAAAACAGCCCCCGGTGGGCGGTCGTTAGTGGTTATCATACTGTTGTATTTGTTCGGTACACTACAGAGCCGTTCGGTACGGTACGGTACACACTGAAACGGTTCGGTTTGGTACGGATACATGTACCTTTACACCCCTAGTTATAAGTGAAATTGAACTTCTCAATATCTGTTTTAGAGAAAAGAATTGCAGTAACTACAAAATCGCACTCAAAACATAGGCAAACCGCAGTAAATCTAGATACTGTGCTCTGTATCTGTTTCCCAGTAAATTGGCTGCAGTTACTGCGGTCTGCATCATTCAGAATCCTATCTGGATTCTACCCTACTACGTTTTTTTTTTTAAAATCTTTCCCCCCCCTCTTTTTCTGTTTTTCTCCCATCCCAATGTTAGTCGTTATGCCAATTCCCAATCCCCTTCCTGGTCGTTGCGCACTCTACCCCCTACCGTCGGTCTGGGAGGGCGGAGACTATCACATGCTTCCTCCGACACATGTGTAGCCAGCCCACCGCTTCTTTTCACCTGGCAGCGCGGACTCTCACTGGGAGAGTGTAACGTGTGGAAGGTCACACTACCTCTCCCAGATCCTTCCCCTGCTGTGCAGGCGCCCCGACCGAACTGTAGGAGTCGCTGTTTTACAACGACCTGGACCCACCCACGCCGGCTTCCCACCCTCTAACACTGCCAATTGTGTCAGTATGGACGGCCGACCAAGCCGGAGGCACCACAGCCGTATTCGATCCCACTGGCTCTGTGGTGGTAGACAGACGCGTAGTCCGCTGCGCACCCGGCCGCCCTACATAATCTATAAACCTACAGTTAAACACACCGGTGCTAAGCTAGCTAATGTTACTCTAGCTCAAGGCAGCTAGCTAATGTTGAAAGCTGATGACACACACGCATACCCCTCACACATTAAAACAAATGATTGACTGGTTAACCCATTAACCTAGCCTAAGCTAAGCTAATTGAGGGGTGACAGTGGGTCGTCCGGTAGAGTGGTTGTCCGGTAGTCGGAAGGTTCCCGGTTTGATTCCCGCTCCTCCCGGGCAGCGTGTCCGACGAGTCCTTGAGCAAGACACTTAACCCCTAATTGCTCCCAGTGTGCAGGTCGGCACCTTGCATGGTTGCGTCCGCCATCGGTGTGTGAATGTGTGCGTGAATGGGTAAAATGTGAGGAACAAAAATTGTAAAGCGCTTTGGATAAAATTGCTATATAAATGCACCATTTACCATTTACCGTAATTCCTCTAATAGTAACCCCGGCTTGTATTTGTTTCAACTGTAGCGGATACCAGGCTTGTATTAGGAGGAGGCATGTATAAGAGAGAGGCCTATATTTCTAATTTTCAAACAGATCATAATGAATAAATCAACATTTTGTGTCAAGTTTGAACCCAGTAAAATGTACTGGGTTCATTTATTGAAACCAAGTACTGTATGAAATATGGTAGTAAACGGTACAATTACAGGTGGTCAAAAAAAGTTAAATAGTGCAATCACTATACTGGTATAATAATAATAATAATAACTTCGTTTTATACAATTCTGAGGTAGGCTTACTCTCTTGGTAAACATTAACACCATACCATTATATGGTATTTACTGCACAGCCAGGCCAGCATATAACAACAATAACAAAATATATTGCCTATGGTAAATCCGTTGAGGGAAATACCGTAATTCCTCTAATATACATGAAACTCGGCTTGTATTAGGAGGCCGGCTTATAATTGCTTAGCTCAACAGCGTACCCGGTCATTAATAGAGACCCGGTTTTTAATTGAATACCGGTTACTATTAGAGGAATTACGTTATGTATGTGCAATATTATAGACACAGTGGTACGAGTATGAATACACTATGATAATAAACCAATCTAGTGTGAGGGAAATAAACCTGATCAATGATTGTAGATAGTCAAAGATAGACTTGAAGGGGCGGTCAGGTGGCGTAGCGGAGATTGCGCTCGTCACCAACGCAGGAGATGCTGGGTTCGAGCCCAGCTCTCGGCGTTGCTGCCAGCTTGGCTGGTCGTTCATACTAATACAATTAGGGGGGTGGGAAGCTGGTGGGTGGGAATCAGGCGTTGTGGACAGCGACGCCTACAGGTCAGGTCTCGGCGCTTGCTCAGCGGGGGCAGGACTTGGTGGAGATAGCGTGCCCTCCCACGCGTTACACTTCACCAAATGAGAGTCCTCGCTGCCAAGTGAAAAGACGTCACGTATCGGAGGAAGCGTGCAATCGACTCGGGACGCCCTTGTACCGACTCGTAGGAGAACATGCGAACAACAACCAGGTAGGGGAGGGGGGGAATTGGCAAGGTGAGGGTGGACAGAACTGGAGGACAATAGGCTGTCTATTGTGGGGGGGGGGGGGGGGGGTACAATTATTCTACACTAGTATGAAATACACTAAATAATAAACCAGTCTAGCCTGGAATAAACTATAGGTTGGATATAGGCAGTATAATGAAGGTAGATGGTTATCCACAAACTAATGCAAAGTCAATGGGGTTACGCTCCTGTCTGTACAAGCTGACTGAGGCTCACTGAAATCTACTTTGCAGTTTGTGTGCACGGAGGAGTACATTTCAGTGAGCCTCTGTGAGCTTGTACAGACAGGAGCTCGACTCCATTGGCCTGGCAGTAGGAATAGGTCTATGGGCCACTTCCTAATGACTGAACCCAAAGAAGATACTGGAACACACAATTGACTTTTTATTAATAACATGAAAAACATGTCCTATTCTGAGAGCACCGACCTCCAGGAGGAAGGGATGTAGCGGCACGGTGGTGTAGTGGTTAACACTGTCGCCTCACAGCAAGAAGGTCCAGGGTTCGATTCCCGCTTGGGGACCAGGTTTCCATGATGCCAGGTACCCAGGTGGGGGATCTCCCAGGCCTTTCTGTGTGGAGTTTGCATGGTCTCCCCGTGCTCGCAAGGGTTTCTTGGATTGGTTGGATTGGTTCCCCGGGCGCGGCTCACGTTGACGCCCGATCTGCTCCCGGCTGCCCATGGGGGGAAGGACAATGGGATGGGAAAAGTGCAGAGAGACATTTCATCTGCGACTCAGTGCATGTGTGTGTGTTCCTGTGGGTCGCCCATCTCGCGTGTGTGTGTGTTAAACTGCATGACAAATAAAGACTTCTAGTCTAACAATTATTTATATTATGATGTTCCTTCAACCCCTTTTGACTTTGCATTGGTTTGTGGCTAACTATCCAGAGGTAGTGTGAGGAACAGCATGGATTGTGCTGAGAAACGACTCTTATCGATCACCATAGGTCAAAGGTCAGTAAGAAATAGGGTTAGGGCTCCCATGAATCTGAACTATCCCTTTTAACGTTGTTCTGTAAACATCTTGTCAAAGTGTACGTGTCACTTTGTTATAAGTCAGCAGATTTCTAGCTGCACTCCCTGCATCCCGTTACACAATAATAGGCAAAGATTCGGATTATTATTGTGTATGTTATTATTCATTTCAACATATTGAACTTCTCCCTGGACAGCCAAGGTCTTGCTGACAACACAGTGATCGCTAAAGTGGACAACGATCTGTGGGACCTGGACAGGCCCTTGGAGAACGACTGTAGCCTTCAGCTCCTCAAGTTTGACCACGAGGAGGCTCAAGCTGTAAGTCCCACACAACGCTGATCTCTGTTATCACCCACATATCATTAACCTCTTAAGCCTGCTACCGGGTCGAGATTTATTGCATTTCTTTTTCAAATGTAGCTAAGAGTAAAGACCCTAACCCTATCAAAACAGCAGTCAAAGTGTATATTTTCAGCACTATGTTTGTTTAGCAATGATTTTAAGTATTATTAGCTAAATATGAGCTTATAAAAATCTCTGCGCATTGCATCGGACACCGGATTATTTAGACACGAGGACAGGAAGCACATGAAATCGTTGTAGTCCTAAAAAAGAGAGATCCAAGGCTTTCGATGGATGTCGAAATTTCATAAAACTGCACTACCCAGCTCACACAAAGCTGCAGCCGCTTGACGTGAAAAATAAATATTGATGTGAAAATTGTGTTTATATCTCACAAACAATGTTATTTACATAAAATACAACGTATATTGTTTCTTTACCTATCTGTGAACCGTGTCGCAATCCAGTAAAAAATGGTGGAGCTAAGGACATTATACAAAATGAACTGTACTTACAGTTAGGGATGCACGATATTGATCTTTTGACACTGATAACTTTATGCTCCTCAAGCCGATAACCGATATCGATAACCGATGTTTATTGTATTAACATTTTTTTTTAAATGTATATATATATTTTTTTTTATCTTTTTTTTCTTCTTTTTTTTCCAACATGAAACAAAACATATCACAATACAATAATAATAATAATACATAAAAAGACTTCCCAGGACAATAACTTAACACCAACTTAAATGTATATTCCTGTAGACCTAACCAGATAACAGAAACAAAAGCCAAGACAACAGTTTTGACTGATAAAGTGACTATATTTATTTTTCCAAATGAAAATTCACAATCCGTCAACAACTTATAATACATCCAACCTAAGACGCTCGAAGCTTTTTTTTCTTCTTTTTTCAAAGCTGTCCGCCTTGAAAGAAAGGCTTTGAGTGGACACATAGCCTAGCAGGTCGCCTGCGGCATCACCACCGCTGTGATGGTGTTAGAAGCCTACGACGACGGCGCGAGCGCGCTTGTACCTATTGACGAGTCGTTTGCTAAATTAAAGAAGTTTGACAGAAATGACCCAAGGGCTCAAGCCGCTAGCTTTTAAGCAGTCCTTGGTGGTGCAAATTAACCTGGCTACTACGGAGCAATAAGTGACTGCGTATTCAACCAAGGGTTGCATCACAGCCATGAAAGGGGCTAGCTTTGCTTAGCTCCCCGCGTCGTCGCAGGCTTTTAAGTTAACACAATAACACACCATCGCAGCGGTGGTGATGCCGCAGGTGACCTGCTAGGTTGGATGTATCACAAGCTGCTGCACTTTTCCCTCCTCGTGGAACTTCTGCATTGCATTTATTACAAATAGCAAGCAAACTTTTCCCCTCTGAAACAATCCCCACTAGCGTCGCCATCTTTGTTTACATCCGCGCTGCTTTCAAGAAACGTACGTGAAAGGAAGAAAGGGAGCGCTGGATTCGTGTAAAACGCCCTGTTCCTAAACCACACGCTATAGTCGTACCACAGTACTGGCAAAACGGGAGGAGCCGACAGTCAAAACAAACGCACTTCATCCAAATTCACCCACACCGCATTTTCTTTTTACCAAAAAATATATTATATTATCGGAGCTATTAATAACGTTATTGGGTTTATCGGGATGACGTCATAATTGCTGATATCGGCCCGATAATTATCGTGCATCCCTACTTACAGTAGATGTCATTCACGGTCTTTGCTGCCCAGCTGCAAGCTAGCCTAACTTGAATGGAAGCGGATACGGACCACTAGCCTATCTTAACATTCCGGGAGAGGTGTTTTTGGCCATCAACTTGGCTAGCTGGTCCGTATCTGCAGGAAAGCCTTTTTTTATTAAAATGTTTTAATTTATTTTATATCTCAATCCAGAAATACTGCCCTTCATTCAAATCAAGAGCACACTTTTATTTGGCTCAAGCAGTAGCTGCTACCGTTCACACTGGCTAGTACAGAACTCATGATTCCAGACTGAATTTACATTAACATCTACTGCACATTATTTATAACATTGCCTCCAACCAAAAGTGAATTATGATTAGGGTTGGGTACCATTCACATTTGAACCACTACTGGTACCGCTACCTGTGAATCGATACTGGTACCCAACGGTACCTTTTTTCGGTACTTTAGTCTCTAAAAATGTAATCTACCTACCTCAGTTGTAAAAAATGAGTCCAAACTTCAAATGATTTATTATTATTTATTTAGAACAATTTGTTAATATATATGTAATATTGCAGCGAGCGTTGTCTGCATCTAGCTTTGTAAAGTGTAACCACACTTGCGACCGTTTTCCGCTTGCAATTGCCCCGACTGCTTTGTTGTTGAATCAAGTAAAATCCTAGGTAAGTGTGTATTCTGTGCGTGAACGCTGACGTGAACGTGCGGCACACTTCACAGGTATTGTTTCGTGGTAAACTAAACGTCGGACTTTTTTTCTTTTTTGCATTACCGAAATGTGGCACTGGTGGATCTCACGTGAATCGGTCCCCGGTAGTACCGACGTGATTCGGTCGATACTAGGGATGTCCGATATTATCGGCCTACCGATATTGGCATACAAATTTGATATCGGAAAATATCGGTATCGGTTTTCGAAATATATATATATATTTCTTTACATTTCTATAACCTTTATTTACCCAGGCAAGCAAGTAAGAACAAATTCTGATTTTATTTATTGTCAAAAGTATGCATAATGTTGTGTTAATTCCACAACAAGATATATGTAATGTTAATTACCTGAAATTATTCCGTTTTTTTGGGGGGGGGGAACCCTGCATATATCGCTATCGGTTGATATCGGTATCGGAAATTAAGAGTTGGACAATATCGGTATATCGGTATCGGTAAAAAAGACCATATCGAGCATCCCTAGTCGATACCCTTAAAAGTACCGGATTCGGTACCCATCCCTAATTATGATGCTGTAGTCCGACTTTGTTACTCATAACAGTGGGTTTTAGAGCGTTTGTTTTTTTATTCCTAAGGTGTACTGGCACTCCAGCGCCCACATCATGGGGGAAGCCATGGAGCGTGTGTACGGTGGCTGTCTCTGCTACGGCCCCCCCATCGAGAGTGGCTTCTACTACGACATGTTCATCGACAAAAACGAGTGAGTCACACAGCAGGGTGTGGATCTTGGACGTCTCGGTTCTCTTAACCCTTTCACTACCACACTACCAAACGGTTAACCCTTTCACTGCGACAATACAGAAGGTTAACCCTTTCACTACCACACACAAGTGGTTGGCCCTTTCACTGCCACACACGACAAATGGTTAACCCTTTCACTGCCACACTACATAAGGTTAACCCTTTCACTACCACACTACAGAAGGTTAACCGTCTGTAGTGTGGTAGTGAAAGGGTTAACCTTCTGTAGTGTGGTAGTGAAAGGGTTAAAAGCAGTGCAGTAGCGTCACTGCTACTGATCTTTGCACACAATATTGACCTGCACATACCATTTGCACATAGTAGGCCAAGCCTACATGTATAATTGATATTTAATATCTGCTATGTAAGGGATAATGTGAGGTCATTGTTGCAAAATAATTGACCGACACGGAGTTTAGAATACCGAGGCGCCCCGCCGAGGAGTATAGGCTATACATTATCCCGCTTATTACATGGCTAACTTACTAACAATATACCTAATTCATTTTACACCATCGACAAGACGAGATCAAATGCAGACGCAGTTCTGTTCTGTCGCTCCGCGCTGTCATCGCCGGCAGCTTCGCCGGCAGGTGTGTCTGATTGCAGTGTGTGTCAGTGGGCTTGATTGCTGCAGCTGAGAACAGCGGTCATTATTGCTCGGCAGAGGTCCGTTATCGAGTAATAACGGACCTCTGACGAGCGCTATTGACCAATCACAATCTATTTCGGCGAATGTTAAAACGCCATGTAATAAATGATCTATATTATTTGGGGGTGTCACGATTCTCCAAATCTGAGATTCAACTTGACTTTTCGGTTTTAAGGTTTACATTTTTTTCTACTTTTTCTCCCCATTTTCTATTTTTCTCCCATTCCAATTTCGTATTATCCAATTCTACCCTCCCCTGTCTCGAACGTTGTTAGACCATGCCTCCCACTGGTCGGCTGCAATGTGGACGAAGCCTTGCATCATGTGTCCCCTCCGGTACACGAGGAGGCAGCCGTCGCATCTTTTCACCTGCACAGCGCGATCTCTCAGCGGCGAGGAGTAACGTGTGGGAGGCTCACGCTGCCCCCGTTGCTTCCTGATTCTGCTGTACAGGCGCACCAACCGACCTGTAGGAGTCGCTGTCCACAACGTCCGATCCCCACCCACCGGCTTTCCCACCCCCTAATACTGCCAATTGTATTAGTATGAACGACCAGCCAAGCCGGAAGCAACGCAGAGAGTTGGGCTCGAACCCAGCATCTCCTGCGTTAGTGGCGAGCGCCTTGCCCACTGCGCCACTTAGCCGCCCTTAAGGTTTCAATTTGTAAAGATCAATATATAATTTACATTTATATCATTTACATTTTCTAATTCTTCTTTAAAAACATAGGATTACCACAGCTACTACCAGGGGAGTTTTCAACTAAATCTATCATTGTAACATTCATGTAAACAAATGAGACCATTGCTGAAACAAATGATATACAACTTCTCATGATAGGACCACATTTTCCTTAAACCTCCTGGTTTGCCGTTGGCTCCCACATAGGAAATGTTAATGAAATGTTTTGATAAGAGAGGAGAAGCCTTGCTAACGGTGAATGTTAGTTATTTTTGTTGATGAAGCAAGTTTTGTTTTTGTAAAGGCTGCCTTTGCGCTAGATCTGACCCAGACACACACACTATCAATACAAAATAGAGTATATCTGTGATGTACTGGCCGTCTCATTATTTATATAACTCGCAGGAAGGCAGAATGTTGCCACATTGGTGAGTAGAGGGAAGCAGGAGGGTTGTCCAGTTATGTGTCTCCATCATGGCCAGCAGGGACCATGGTCTCAAAGTAATGCATGCTAGCAGTGAGCTGGTTAACTAGCAGCTACTCTGTGTGTTCTCTAAAAGTAATGCAGGCTACTGGTGAGCTAATGTTAATTAGCAGCTACAGTATGCTGTGTGTTCTTTAAAAGTAATGCAGGCTACTGGTCTGGTGAACTAGCAGCTATGCTGTGTGTTCTCAAAGTACTGCAGGCTACTGGTGAGCTTGTTAACTAGCAGCTATGCTGTGTGTTCTCTAAAAGTACAGTACTGCAGGCTACTGGTGAGCTTGTTAACTAGCAGCTATGCTGCGTGTTCTCTAAAAGTACAGTACTGCAGGCTACTGGTGAGCTTGTTAACTAGCAGCTATGCTGCGTGTTCTCTAAAAGTACTGCAGGCTACTGGTGAGCTTGTTAACTAGCAGCTATGCTGCGTGTTCTCTAAAAGTACTGCAGGCTACTGGTGAGCTTGTTAACTAGCAGCTATGCTGCGTGTTCTCTAAAAGTACTGTACTGCAGGCTACTGGTGAGCTTGTTAACTAGCAGCTATGCTGCGTGTTCTCTAAAAGTACAGTACTGCAGGCTACTGGTGAGCTTGTTAACTAGCAGCTATGCTGCGTGTTCTCTAAAAGTACAGTACTGCAGGCTACTGGTGAGCTTGTTAACTAGCAGCTATGCTGCGTGTTCTCTAAAAGTACTGCAGGCTACTGGTGAGCTTGTTAACTAGCAGCTATGCTGCGTGTTCTCTAAAAGTACTGTACTGCAGGCTACTGGTGAGCTTGTTAACTAGCAGCTATGCTGCGTGTTCTCTAAAAGTACTGTACTGCAGGCTACTGGTGAGCTTGTTAACTAGCAGCTATGCTGCGTGTTCTCTAAAAGTACAGTACTGCAGGCTACTGGTGAGCTTGTTAACTAGCAGCTATGCTGCGTGTTCTCTAAAAGTACAGTACTGCAGGCTACTGGTGAGCTTGTTAACTAGCAGCTATGCTGTGTGTTCTCTAAAAGTACTGCAGGCTACTGGTGAGCTTGTTAACTAGCAGCTATGCTGTGTGTTCTCTAAAAGTACAGTACTGCAGGCTACTGGTGAGCTTGTTAACTAGCAGCTATGCTGCGTGTTCTCTAAAAGTACAGTACTGCAGGCTACTGGTGAGCTTGTTAACTAGCAGCTATGCTGTGTGTTCTCTAAAAGTACTGCAGGCTACTGGTGAGCTTGTTAACTAGCAGCTATGCTGCGTGTTCTCTAAAAGTACAGTACTGCAGGCTACTGGTGAGCTTGTTAACTAGCAGCTATGCTGCGTGTTCTCTAAAAGTACAGTACTGCAGGCTACTGGTGAGCTTGTTAACTAGCAGCTATGCTGTGTGTTCTCTAAAAGTACTGCAGGCTACTGGTGAGCTTGTTAACTAGCAGCTATGCTGTGTGTTCTCTAAAAGTACAGTACTGCAGGCTACTGGTGAGCTTGTTAACTAGCAGCTATGCTGCGTGTTCTCTAAAAGTACAGTACTGCAGGCTACTGGTGAGCTTGTTAACTAGCAGCTATGCTGTGTGTTCTCTAAAAGTACTGCAGGCTACTGGTGAGCTTGTTAACTAGCAGCTATGCTGCGTGTTCTCTAAAAGTACTGCAGGCTACTGGTGAGCTTGTTAACTACAATACCATAGTCCCCTCCAAACTCATAGCCAAGCTCAGGGACCTGGGCTTGAACTATGACCTGTGCCAGTGGGTCCTGGACTTCCTGACGGGCAGACCCCAGGTGGTAAGAGCCGGCAACTGCACCTCCTCATCCATCACGCTCAACATAGGGGCCCCCCAGGGCTGTGTTCTGAGCCCCCTCCTCTACTCCCTGTACACACATGACTGCGTAGCACAGCGGAACAACAACACCATCATCAAATTTGCTGATGACACAGTAGTGGTGGGCCTGATCTCTGCCAACGACGAAAGGGCCTACCTGGAAGAGGTAGAGAACCTGTCACAGTGGTGTCAGGAGAACTGCCTCTCCCTGAACGTCAGCAAAACAAAAGAGATGATTGTGGACTTCAGGAGGTCGGGGGTCAAGGACTACAGCCCCCTCAGCATCGACGGGGCACCAGTTGAGAGAGTGAACAGTTTCAAGTACCTCGGAGCCCACATATCCGAGGACTTGACATGGACCACACACATTGACAGTGTTGTGAAGAAGGCACGACAACGCCTCTACTTCCTCAGGCGCCTAAGGAAGTTCCAAGTCAGTCAGAAGATCCTTAGGAACTTCTACTCATGTACAATAGAGAGCATCCTGACCGGCAACATCACCTCCTGGTTTGGGAATAGCACTGCACAAGACCGTAGCAGACTACAAAGAGTGACACGTTCAGCCGAACGCACAATTAGAGGGGGGCTTCCCACCCTCCAGAACATTTACAACAAGCGGTGCAAGGGGAAGGCTAAGAGAATTATTAAGGACTCGAGCCACCCGAACAACTGCCTCTTTGAACTGCTGCCGTCAGGCAAGCGATACCGGAGTCTTATGGCGAGCACAGAAAGACTCAGAAGGAGCTTCTATCCCCAGGCCATCGGGCTGCTAAACGAACAATAATCGCTAAACGAACAATAATCACTATGCAACAACCATCAAATGCACACAGCACACACACCCACACGCACACACTCACTCAAACAAACAACACACTGCAGCACCCACTCTCCACACTTTAGATCACACAAACACACTTACACTTTATATTTATTGATAAAGGATTTGCACTACAACTCGTACACCTACTGTGAATTGTACCTAAACTGCACCTCGTCCATTTATGCCTTGCACTATATAGCATTGTATATTAGTACACTGCACAGTATTGTATATTGTATGGTAACTACGTCTACGAACATTGTACATATGTCTAAACTGAACACTGTGACCTCTTTTTTTACTTCTAATTTTTACTATGTTTTTATTTCATACTTATCTTGTCATGCACAGTCTCTGGAGCGCAACAGTAAGAAGCATTTTGTACAAAAGTATTCTGTACTTCTGTATGACAACTATTAAAGAAACTTGAACTTGAAACTTGAACTAGCAGCTATGCTGCGTGTTCTCTAAAAGTACTGCAGGCTACTGGTGAGCTTGTTAACTAGCAGCTATGCTGCGTGTTCTCTAAAAGTACTGCAGGCTACTGGTGAGCTAATGTTAACTAGCAGCTATGCTGCATGTTCTTTAAAAGTAATGCAGGCTACTGGTCTGGTGAACTAATGTTAACTAGCAGCTATGCTGTGTGTTCTCTAAAAGTACTGCAGGCTATTGGTGAGCTGGTTAACTAGCAGCTATGCTGTGTGTTCTCTAAAAGTACTGCAGGCTATTGGTGAGCTGGTTAACTAGCAGCTATGCTGTGTGTTCTCTAAACACAGTTTAGAAACTGACTCTTGTTGGCTGTTTGGTCTTATAACCCGAGATTGGAAGCACGTAATGGGTAAATCGGTGTGTCAATCAAACGGCTGGGCAAGGGGGAAAATATGTTGCCCCTTTTTAAGTATGGATGGGTTTTAAATTTATTAGTTGAGTACTCACCGTTTCAACTGAACGTGAGTGTTTTTTGAGGGTCCTCGATTAAAAAAACGAATTGCTGTGTGTTGCAGGAAGACAACACTGGAAGCTGCCATTCTCTTTAAGATGCATTCTAAAAGGGCGGTTAGGTGGCGTAGCGGAGATTGCGTTCGTCACCAACCCCGGAGCTGTGAGCTCACAGCTCCGGGGTTGTCACCAGCTTGGCTGGCCGTTCACACTAATACAATTGGCAGTATTAGAGGGTGGGAGAAGCTGGCGGGGTGGGTCCGGGTCGTTGTAAACAGCGACTCCTACAGTTCGGTCGGGGCGCCTGCTAAGCGCGGATAGGACCTGAGTGGGATAGTGTGATCCTTCCACACGCTACGCCCTCTCAGGGAGGATCCGCGCTGCCAGGTGAAAAGAAGCGGTTGATTGGCTGGACGTGTGTCGGAGGAAGCACGTGATAGCCTCCACTCTCCCAGATGATCTGACTGTGGGGGGTAAGTGCGCAGCGACCAGGAAGGGGATTGGGAATTGGCATACGACTAACATTGGGATTGGAGAAAATCGGAGGAAAATGGAGGGGGAAAAAGACCAAAAAAAAAAAAAATGCATTCTAAAAATGTATTTATCTGAACAATTACTCAAGCACTACTCAAATAACTAATGCGAGTCCTCTTATATGGGAAAACATTACTCATGCCCATCCCTACCACCGCTAGCTGTCAGCTGTTGGATAACTTTTGCCACTTGCTCTTAACATAAACAAACAGCATTATTCTCAACACATCAGTGAGTGTCGGCTCATATTTGCTTAGTTGAACACACTTCAGTTTGATATGCCAACGTATCATCCGTTCTGTTCTGTTCTTTTCATCGCTTATTTTTTCAGAGGTGTTTCAAGCAATGACTTCCCCTGCCTGGAAACCCTGTGCAAGAAGATCATCAAAGAGAAGCAGCCATTTGAGAGGCTGGAGATAAAGAAAGAGACTCTTCTGGAGATGTTCAAGGTAGCTGCATTGTTCTCTCTTTATATAACTATACTATATATAACTACACTATAACCACCTCCTCTCGAACTACATTCCTATTTCCTACTATAGTATAAATTATCGTTCAAGACTTCAAAAAGGAATAAAGGTCACTCAGAAACTTTAGGATCAATTGCAAACCCGCTGGAGGAACTTTATTAGTAGATGCAGACAGATGCAAATTTATAGAGCCCTTTATAGGTTTATTACGTCATTTATCTTCGTCTTGTGATTTCCCAGATCCGACCAGATTGCACAAGATTACGCAATATGTTTTTCAGAAAAGTGTGTGTCTTAAGCAGACTGTGAGATCACCAGACATTTTGTCAGCAGATCTTGGAATATTACACAACAATCTGTTTTTCAGATTTGTACCACTGAGACACTCACTGTGGAAAATGTGTGTACGCAGATTGTGGATGGACATTGGTTGTCTCAATATATATGATTGTCTCAATGTATATGTTGTGAATATACGTATATTCCACCCAGGGTTTCTGTTAGAAAAAATTGTTGCCGGCCTCAGTGTCTGGTAGATTTCAATCTACCGGTCAAATGAGAGAAATTCCGGTCAGAGTTTATTGAGCTTAAAAACAATTGATAGGCAAAAGAATGACAACAAAACAAAAGAATGACATCATCAAGGCATGTAGATTTATAATATTTTTACTTAAAACTAGGCTACTTTTGCGTATAAAGTCATTATATTCCAAATAAAATAAGCCCCGAGACTCGTGCTGCTGCCGACTTTAAATCAAATAGGTGTCTGTGGGCAGTCGCCCGACATTAATAAACAACAGTCTGTTATAATCACATTTTTATGAGCTAACGAATTCCGTTATATTGGACATTTGTATTAATTATATCAAGCGAAGAACTGAGAAATTTGGCAGAGAGAGACGGCAACATTATCGTGGGTTTGCGTGACTACTCTCTCTCCACCTCCCAATGACTTATTTGCGAGAGTATGTCGATGCAGAGCAGCAGATTCAGCTGTTATTGGCTCTTTTCTGGGGACCGCACAGCAGCGCCCCCCACCCAACATTGAATTGAAAATGGCTGAATTGGAGTACTGCTGGAGTACTGCATTGTGCTGCTGCTGCTCCGGCTCTGCAGCTTCACAAAAGTTCGCACACCCAGCACTAAGCTCTCGCTGACAACGTCGTTGTCATTATTAGAAGCAACGATGAAACAAATGTAATGATTGTTTCGTTCATCGCATAGGCTATTTAATTTTAGCCTATTTTAATACAATTCAAATAATCAAATTGTGCTTAGACTCAGGGAATTATTTTCACCGGACATTAAGACCGGAGAGATTAAATATGTCGGACTTCAACAGATTTTGCCGGTCAAATACCGGTAATTACCGGCTAGCGGAAACGCTGATTCCACCACACTACAACTACTACTGATTCTATAACCACCTCCTCTCTCAAACTACACTACTACTGATTCTATAACCACCTCCTCTCTCAAACTACATTACTACTGATTCTATAACCACCTCCTCTCTCAAACTACGTTACTACTGATTCTATAACCACCTCCTCTCTCAAACTACATTACTACTGACTCTATAACCACCTCCTGTCTCTCAACAGTACAACAAGTTTAAGTGTCGTATTCTGAACGAGAAAGTCACCACTCCTACCACTACTGTTTATAGGTGAGTGATGAAAAAAGCAAATATTAAAGGCACAGTCCAACATTTTCGTAAATTAACGTAATTACCAGATTCAGATGAGAAGATGGATATCATTTTCATCTCTGTGTGTCTAGTACAGAGAGAGCTATGATTGGATGCTAGCCTAGCATGGGGGAAACTGAAAATGAAGAAATGCACTTTCCAAAACCATTTATCTTATTTACACCATGTATCTGTGGTATTCACCACATGTAGAAATAACGATGTAAAAACGAGACATTGTAGGTTTGGAACCAGATACACGGTTGGAGCTATTGTCTTGATGCAGTGATTGCACACAGCATTTCTAAAGCCCTGTCATAACTTCCATCAACAAAACCAATGTGACAAGCTCACCTACAGAAGAATGGTTGCTAATCATCTCTTCGTAAGAGAGGATGATCATGTTAGACAGACCAAGATCCAGAACTCCCAGAGGAGGAACAACAGGCTTTGGAAGCTGATCGGGCACGAAGGGAGGCCCCAAGGGGAGGGCCAGAACACAAGGGACATAAACAAGATACAATGTGTAAATAATACAGTTTTTGGAGTTGTTGTAAGGTGTATTTCTTCACTTTTGATGGAGCTAGGCTAACCATTTCCCCCTACCTCCAGGTGTAGTAAGCTAGGCTAACCGTTTCCCCCTGCTTCCAGGTGTGGTAAGCTAGGCTAACCGTTTCCCCCTGCCTCCAGGTGTAGTAAGCTAGGCTAACCGTTTCCCCCTGCCTCCAGGTGTGGTAAGCTAGTGTTAGATGTTTCTGTAATCAGCCAATCTCATCTCGTCATCTTCTTCGTGACTCTCCCTGTTCTGCGTTGTGTTTTCTTTCAATACTTCACATTGGCTGTCACACACTGTATCAACCCCTGTTAGTACATCCATTAGTCATAAGAAACGACACTGCAACGTGATCTCTTTCCTTAGATCCTCATGTTTATTTTCATAAACATAGCCTCGTACTCGGATGTAACCCATTCTGTATTGTCCTTGAACGGTCTTAATTCATTCTTCTCCACCGTCTCTCCTCATTAGTCCGATGGTTCTGGGCCTCGTCGTAGCCAACCACCATTTCCTGTTAGCCGAAGCTAGTGATGATGTGTCATATTCCCCTCCCCCACCCGGCGAGGGTGAGGAGGGCTCTCACAGTCTCTGATCAGCGCGTCTGCTCGATTGTGCGTCGGGTCTCGATCTAAACTTACCCCGGAAGGAACTCACCCCTCATAACATTCTCCCCATAGCAACAGGCCCCCGCCCCCTCTTCTCGTTACTACGTGACATGCAGTCTTTGACAACGGCTCTTTGACCCAAATCACTATAGCAACGGCAATGTTGATATTACCGCCCCTCTTACCCCAAACAAACGCTGTGGCTTGGTAATGCACTTTCTCCAGATCGAGTAACCTTGATGCTGTGGCTATCAGCTGTTGATGTTAACGGCACAGCCCGAATCCTCATCTGCTGCGGTTAGTCTCCTGCTAACACACACTGACTGCCGGCTACTTTTAAGATCTATAGATCCGTCTGAGTAGATGCTGTCACCCACCGATATATACATTATATACACATTGAAAAACATAGATTCCTTCACTAGGCTAACCATTTCCCCCTGCCTCCAGGTGTGGTAAGCTAGGCTAACCATTTCCCCCTGCTTCCAGGTGTGCTAAACTAGGCTAGTGTGCAACCGAACCTCTCTCCACACTGGACACACAGAGAGGAAATGACTAGTTATCTATGTTCTTGTTTGATGGCAGATGACAAATGAGAGAATTTCCCAACCTTTCTGAGTGTTACTTTAAGTCTGATTTATCACAAAATAATTTCTGAGATATTTGAAAATGTCAATTGAAAACTACTAGTTTCAGTTTGATTGTGTATCACACCTCACATTACTTTGCAGTCAATATGATGTACACCTATTGGATTATATAACATGAGCTTTTCCATACCAGGCTATATTTACTTTCCCCATCATTTATTGTCTGTTTCTTTAGTCAGATGTTTGGATGACAGGTGGTGATTCACTTTGAGAGTAGATATATGCAGGGTTCCCGCAGGGTCTTAAAAAGTCTTAACATTTAATAATTCGAATTTTAGGCCTTAATTATTATTTTGATAGTTCTTATTTGATTAGGAAATTACTTGATTAGGAAATTACTTCTATGTTACGATAACTTCTCTGTATCTCATTTAAATGTGTTTGGGGGAAATGTGTGGGCTGCAAAGTAAGCAGTACGATAATAGAAAACGGTAATCCCCCCCCCCCCCAACAATTTGTATGGAATTACTTCTTTCATAGTCATTTTCCTTATTACTTTTTAAATTTAACTTGTTGAAACCTACAGGAACCCTGTATATGGTCTAGCTTGTTCAAATAGACTGTATTGAGAGTGGATACATGGTCTAGCTTGTTAAAATGGAGCGTACCGTAATGAGAGTAGATGTATGGTCTAAGTTGTTAAATTGACTGTATTGAGAGTAGATATATGGACTAGCTTGTTAGAATAGACTATTGAGAGTAGATGTATGGTCTAGCTTGTTAAAATATACTGTTTTGATACTAGATATATGGTCTATCTGTTTGGTCTATCTGTCTAACTGTTTTCCTAGGTGTGGCCCCTTGATTGATCTGTGCCGAGGCCCCCATGTGAGACACACTGGCAAGATTAAGGCCCTGAAGATCCACAAGGTGAACTTTCATTTTCTATTGTCATGATGCTGTTCATGCGTTATGGAAAGCATGAAAAAAGTAGTGTCTCTAGGCTGGGATATAATATATATATATATATATTCTTTTTATTATGCTACTGCTTGTTCCATTACTTTGACATTTAAATGTGTTGCTAAAACAATATTTCAACTGTAACACTCAGCGGAGCCAGGGATCGAACCTCCGACCTCAGGCTCACCAATCAACAATCTGCTACATCAAGGGACATTTACATTTAATTAGGGCTGAAACTAACGATTATTTTGTTATTGATTATTCTGTTGATTAACACATTGGTCGCCAAAAACGGCGTAAGTCATTATTGCCCGCCATGCGTTGAACGCCAACAACGGCGTAAATCATTTTTGGGATCAATATTTAATTTTTTCACCATGGCATTCATAATTCATCCAGCCTCCCTCCGGACTGCAGCGGCACCTTGTTCTGAGATTGCAATGCCTCAATACTGGTGGATGGTCGGGCGAGTTACACTCTCGCCAAAACCGGAAGTGGCGATCGGTGCGTCGAGGAAATCCCTCCGGCAGTCATATCTTGTTACGTGGATCCAGACAAACACTGTAGTGCATTTGGATCACTTTCGAAACGAATAATCTATATGATTTCGGCGTTTATTGCGCCATACAAACCGGAAATGGATCTAGGAGATCGGCGTCAAATAATTGGGATCTTTTTCCTCCAGTCTCATCGGCGAATGGTAAGAGGACACTAACATTATTTTCAGCCTGATTGTTTATTCATTTCACTGCAAACCATCTGCTCAACATATCAACCCATACTAAATAAAGCCGTTACTGACTATCAAGGAATTATAAACGACCCCCCCCCCTTTCCTTCACGCATGATGAAGCATAATGTATACCGATCATATACATTTGAATTTTTTAATATGGCGTGTATAGGAAAGAAACGCCAATCGATAATCTATCATATGTGTTGGGGCCTATAACCCTCGTTTTTGGAATTGCAGCAGAAAAGCTTAAAAACATACTTATATTCTCGAAGGTATTAACACAAAATGTATGAATGAAAAGATATAGCGTTCCCACATCCGGAACGATAGATAATCGATGTTGAATGGGCCATAGTAATGTCAATAGCAATACAATTTAAAAAGTTATAGCCCTGCAAAGAAGGTAAACATCTCTATAAGCTTTCAACGGTGGCAGACTGGGTACAATGATGGGCACAACCCCCGGCGCCCAATGTGTTAATTGACCAAAAATCTACAATTAATTAAATGAGCAATTAAACATTTAAAAATTATTGACAAGTGCGATACTACTATCCTTAGGTCACATGGGTAGTTGCCTCCCTGACACCACCTACTGAATACCGAGAGTAGGAGATGTGCTATGAAGTTTATTTAAGTCTGTAAATGCTGTGTAGTGTGGATGCTTACTGTACTCATGTGTAGAGTGAGTAACCTACATGTCATTACTGCTTTTTATCTATTGACTCATTACTAGTTTATTATTTTGAAAAAACACCCACCAGTTACTATATTGTTTATCAATACATACAATTTATATATGCCTGTAGCTAAATGCTTTAGATAAAAAGAAATACAATAAAATAATACCAACCAGTGTTTTTTTACCGGCCAAAAATGATAAATAGCTTTTTAGCATATCTCCATGTTATTATGTGTCATCTCTCCACTCCAAAGCTATGTTAGTACCTGTGCCAGCACAGGACATAATATTATTAAAAGAGATGATATATATGCATTGCATACTGTATGTAAATCAATACAAATCCTTTTGAATAAAATGGGCTCAGGAATCAGGATTGTTACAGCTAATTAGCCTAATCCATGCCTAGTACTACCTACTAGTAGAAAACCTGAGGGGGAAAACGGATGATATTAAAGCAGGTCAAAACCCAGCGCTACTATACGATTCGGTTATATCATCGACATTGCTTAAAAAAGCTATTGCCCTACAACTGTACCATATTTTAAAACACTATTCTAAAAACACACAGAATAAAATCTCTCCAAGGTGGCTTTAATCCTCAAACATGTTGTGTTCCTTCACTAGAACTCCTCCACATACTGGGAGGGGAAGGCAGACATGGAGACACTACAGAGGATCTATGGCATCTCTTTTCCCGACCCCAAGATGCTGAAGGATTGGGAGAAGTTCCAGGAGGAGGCCAAGAACAGAGATCATCGCAAGCTGGGCCGGGTATACACTCTACATTCATGCAACAGGAGAGGCTAGGGCCTAGGGGTGTCCCGATTGGATCAGAAAGATCTGTGTTTTAGCTGATCAAGGTCTATTTTAATTGATCGGTATCGGCTATATTAAGCCTGAACACATTTCTGATCCTTTTTTGTTCATTTGTTAATCCTTACTGATTACTTGTAGTAGATAGTGCATTGTAGATCCCTCATGGGTAGGGTTGGGCACCGAGAACCGGTTCTAATAGGAACCGGTTTTTAACTTCCGGTTCTGGAACCGGAAGTAACATATTTGCATTTCGATTCTTAATTTCGATTATTTTTACTTTGTTAATTAATACCCTAGTTACAGTGAGTACAGCAACCAAATGAAACTGTATCAAGTCAACTGACAATGTGAATAGTATGAAAAAATTGAAAAATCTCCTGCGAAATAAGCTGTGCCCTGTTTTGACCTGCACCTCAAATAATCTGAATCGAGAATCGTTTAGAACAGGAATCGAAATGGAGAATCGGAACCGGAATAGTTCAAATCGAAACGATGCCCAACCCTACTCATGGGGTTATTGTGTGTAGGAAGGAAGTTGTAGGGATACATGGTTTTGGAGGAGGGGGTTTACAATTTATGATTGTGGAAGTGTGAGCAGTAGCCTGGTTGTTCGCACCAGCAGTAGAGTAGTAGTCTGGTTGTTCACACCAGCAGTAGAGCAGTAGTCTGGTTGTTCACACCAGCAGTAGAACAGTAGTCTGGTTGTTCACACCAGCAGTAGAACAGTAGTCTGGTTGTTCACAACAGCAGTAGAGCAGTAGTCTGGTTGTTCACACCAGCAGTAGAACAGTAGTCTGGTTGTTCACACCAGCAGTAGAGCAGTAGTCTGGTTGTTCACACCAGCAGTAGAGCAGTAGCCTGGTTGTTCGCACCAGCAGTAGAGCAGTAGTCTGGTTGTTCACACCAGCAGTAGAGCAATAGTCTGGTTGTTCACACCAGCAGTAGAGCAGTAGTCTGGTTGTTCACACCAGCAGTAGAGCAGTAGTCTGGTTGTTCACACCAGCATTAGAGCAGTAGTCTGGTTGTTCACACCAGCAGTAGAGCAGTAGTCTGGTTGTTCACACCAGCAGTAGAGTAGTAGCCTGGTTGTTCACACCAGCAGTAGAGTAGTAGCCTGGTTGTTCACACCAGCAGTAGAGTAGTAGCCTGGTTGTTCACACCAGCAGTAGAGTAGTAGCCTGGTTGTTCACACCAGCAGTAGAGCAGTAGCCTGGTTGTTCACACCAGCAGTAGAGCAGTAGCCTGGTTGTCCACACCAGCGGTAGAGTAGTAGCCTGGTTGTTCACACCAGCGGTAGAGCAGTAGCCTGGTTGTTCACACCAGCAGTAGAGTAGTAGCCTGGTTGTTCACACCAGCAGTAGAGTAGTAGTCTGGTTGTCCACACCAGCAGTAGAGCAGTAGTCTGGTTGTCCACACCAGCAGTAGAGCAGTAGCCTGGTTGTCCACACCAGCAGTAGAGCAGTAGCCTGGTTGTTCACACCAGCAGTAGAGCAGTAGCCTGGTTGTTCACACCAGCAGTAGAGCAGTAGCCTGGTTGTCCACACCAGCAGTAGAGCAGTAGCCTGGTTGTTCACACCAGCAGTAGAGCAGTAGTCTGGTTGTTCACACTAGTGCACTGCACTAGTAATTCGGGCTCGGCCGGGCAGCGGCGTCTTTTATTTTTTTATTGCGCTCTCTATACTCGTATAACTAGGGTTATAGGATAACCTTAAGTTTCGTTTTCTATTTCGCGCCAGCTGTCATCAGAGAAACATTTGGATGTAATTACCGCAGCGCGCAGGGAGAACTCGAGGGGAGTAGAACAGTGATGAAGCCCTCAGGTGGATGATGAACAAATGAACCGGACCAAAGTGGCATTGGTTGTGTTGGAATATAGCCAGTTGGCGAACGTTTTAATTTGTTCTTGGATGTATGTAGCCGGTTGGCGAAGTTTTGTTAACGTTGTTCAACGCGTTGCTGACGTCAACAGCGAAGTGGTGAGTCTGATGTTTATTATTTGCTGGTGTGGGGTCGCTGCTGCCCTGTTCTGTTGTGCTTTCATTATGTTGCTCTGCTCGAAATCTGATTTCTGTTTTCTGTTTGTTTGTATAGTGACTGAGTAGGCTATTGTGTCGTGTGTGTGTGTCAAAGAAGATTCCATATAGCCTTCAATACGTTTTACGAGGCTGCCGTGTGAGTCAGTCTAATAAGCGAGCACTGGGACGGCATTCTAATAAGAGCGAAACAGGCTATGTAAATGCTTCTTAGTTTTCAGCGTGATATGCGTTATTTAGGCAGACCTATTGGACATTTTCGTTTTTGTTTATTTATTAACACTTTGACTGCCAGGGGGCGTCTTTAGACGTCTTTGCTGGCGATGCTAAAGTTGCCGGGGGACGCTTTACGTCGTCTTTATATCAATATTTCAAAAATCTGCGATCTGATCCATAATGTCCCTCCGCTGGCCTGAGACACAAGTGTGATCTCCTCTCAATCCTCTAGCGGTTCAAGACCGCCATCTGGTGGCCGATCGGCAGATCGAAACCGGATGTCAACCTTTAACCCGGTAGGACTCACTCCATATGGGGTCCGGGCACTCGCTAATGTTAGAGAGACTCCGTCTTCACACAGTGAACATCGATCGCTGCAAATAACTCGAAAAAACAACATGATTTGGACGTATATATTATTATACAACCTGGAAATGGACCGACTATTTCAACATCCCATAATGGAAAACTGTCTACCCCACGCTGATCGCCCAACGGCCCGCGGAGACTGGGGTGAGTTTTAGCGTGTAATATTACCGTGTTCGACACTAACTGCTATGATGAACATTTGACCCACATTAGATGATTGGTATAACGCTGCCCACGGAATTATAAACGCCCCCTCGCCCATCCGGTCAACATCAGATGACGTGTAGTAACTTCTAGAAGTACGTCTAGTTGGAATTTTTTATATCGCCCCGATTGCCATCAAACTGTATTTCATCATCAATATAATGCATTTGGGGCTATATATCACGTTCTGGAGAAAGCTGCAGAAAGAGATGAAAACATACTTATACATTAGACCATACTTTACTATGAATATGTGAATGAAAAAGTTTAACGTTGCTACACAATGAACAATACATATAGGACTTTGAATGGGCCCTAATAATGGCAATGTAGCAATAGAATTTAAAAAGTTATAGCCCTGCAAAGAAGGGGACTTTCTCCATAGACAAATAGCGCTGGCAATCTATGGTATATCATTAATTTAACCTTAGGCAACCAAAGTGTTAAGTTAATATATAAACAGTGTTTAGAATATTTAAAACAAATACAAATAAAAAATACATTTTAAATCTAATTTTTTTTTCTGGTTTTCACGCGGGCTAGGGCTTAAAATTGTATTTACAGTCTGGCTTATTTTCGGGCAGGGCCTGAAGTTCACGGGCTCGGGCTGGGCAGGGGCTTCATTTCAAGGCCCTTGCAGACCACCCTTCACACCAGCAGTAGAGCAGTAGCCTGGTTGTTCACACCAGCAGTAGAGCAGTAGTCTGGTTGTTCACACCAGCAGTAGAGCAGTAGTCTTGTTGTTCACACCAGCAGTAGAGCAGTAGTCTGGTTGTTCACACCAGCAGTAGAGCAGTAGTCTGGTTGTTCACACCAGCAGTAGAGCAGTAGTCTGGTTGTTCACACCAGCAGTAGAGCAGTCTCCTCACCTCAAATGGACTGCATAATATATAAAAAGTTAATGTCAAGCCCTGTATATATATATATGTATATGTATATTAATGATAATAATATAATATATATTAATAATGGGTGGGTCACCCTTTTGTTTGTTTTGTATTATGTTTCTTCAAGAAAAATCATCTATCGTATTGTTGTTTGTTCTCTCCAGGAGCAAGACCTTTTCTTCTTTCATGAGCTGAGCCCTGGGAGCTGCTTCTTCCTGCCCAATGGAGCCTACATTTACAACACGCTGGTGCAATTCATCAGAGTAAGACTACATTTACACACCTTTAGCTTCAGAAAGCTGATTAGGTATTGACATGTCTTGAAAGAATATACGCTGCCGACTTGGAATTCCTGGTAAATATCAATGGGTGCTTGTTGCCAATTTGCATATTCATAG
Source organism: Notolepis coatsorum (assembly GCF_963971535.1). Lineage (NCBI taxonomy): Eukaryota > Metazoa > Chordata > Actinopteri > Aulopiformes > Paralepididae > Notolepis > Notolepis coatsorum. The sequence goes on along the minus strand of NC_140166.1, from coordinate 37,133,763 downwards.
TTCCTTGCTAAGTCTTTTTCAGTTGAACAATTTGGTGGAAAACCATATTCATACAAATTGTTATTCAATATAAAAATGAAATGCATCTGGGGCGATCTTTAACCCTTTCACTGCCACACGACAGAAGGTCGCCGTCGGTTGTGTGATAGTATAGGGTTAACCTTCGGTCATGTGGCAGTGAAAGGGTTAACCGGCTGCCGTGTGGCAGTGAAAGGGTTAACCTTCTGTGTATTGTCGCAGTGAAAGGGTTAACCGTTTTGGTAGTGCGGCAGTGAAAGGGTTAATGACACTGCTTAACAGTTTGAGTGCCAGCCATTAACATGGGAAACATGGTTAAATGCCAGGACCCACTTCAATGATAGTGCTCTAAACGCATAATCTCTGTCTTAAATTTAAATTATGGCTATGTGTCTAATCTGCCTGTCGTTTATCAATGACTTGTTTGCAGTCAACATTGTCGAAACGGATTGTTTTTTAATTGGTTCATTTTCGTTTTATATCATTTTGAAAAGCCCTCGTTTTTCAGGAAAATATATAGATTCCGTGATAAAAGGCATTTACTGGAATATTCGAGCATACACAAAAACGTTGTCATTTTTATATGTGTACTTATGCACGCTATAGAGGCGGGCTGAAAAATCGGTTCTCTCATTTCCTCATCAGCGATCACAGCCACACACACACACACGCATAGGGCAAACGCTGATATCTCTGTGAAAACAGCTCTAATTATCCTAAGACTGGTCAAATACATTTCTTACCTGAGATCAGATGTTATCCTAAAAGATTATTCCAATTCCTGATCGCCATTCCAAATATCGATCACGCTTATTGATTACAGTGTTGGGTCCTGTAAATACATAATCCACGCGTTTTCCGGGCCGGCGAGCACAATCGATAAAAGTAAAATGAGCAAACTGGCCACCCCCCCTTCAGCAGTGTAAAGTAATGGGGTGCAGTACCACAGGGAGAGACGATAGGGGGCGGTATCTTCTCAATTGAGCTCAGAGAGACTCTGCAGCACTAACCCGAGGCTCGATTGATGAAATATGAATTCAAATCGCAAAAAAAAAAAAAGACAAACAAACAAACGCTAAACGCTATATAGCGTCGGGGGCGCTTATAGCTTATCCGCAACAGTAAGTTACTTCCGGGGTAGGCCTGATTGGCCCCGACAGGCACGTGACGCGCAACTTTCTCTGCCGCGCGGGACGCTCCGCGGAGCCGAGCGGCAGAGCTTGCGGAATTACGTAACCGTCCAAATACGCCATGACTTTCATTCGGCGCTTCAGCTCACCTGGCAGAGCAGCGATCCTGCGGTCCGTTGTTGGTGAGTTCGAATCCCATCAAATCTTTTTTTTTTAACGTGATTTTTTTTTTAACGTGTATTCTTTCGCCGGTTAAGGTTAGGCATGGTTAAGGTTAAGGTTAAGGTTAGGCATTGTTTCGGAGTTGGTTAAGGTTAGAACGGTTAAGTTTAGGCGCTGTTAAGGAGCTGGTTAAGGTTAGAGTTTGTCTTAGAGAATGGCAATATTCTTTCTATGGTTAAGGTTAGGCATGGTTAAGGTTAAGGTTAGGCATTGTTTCGGAGTTGGTTAAGGTTAGAACGGTTAAGTTTAGGCGCTGTTAAGGAGCTGGTTAAGGTTAGAGTTTGTCTTAGAGAATGGCAATATTCTTTCTATGGTTAAGGTTAGGCATGGTTAAGGTTAAGGTTAGGCATTGTTTCGGAGTTGGTTAAGGTTAGAACGGTTAAGTTTAGGCGCTGTTAAGGAGCTGGTTAAGGTTAGAGTTTGTGTTAGAGAATGGCAATAGACAGCCTATTTCCGCGCGACAGCTCTCAGCAGCCTCGTTGCGCGTCACGTGCCTGTCGGGGCCAATCAGGCCTACCCCGGAAGTCACTTACTGTTGCGGAACAGTTACAGGCGTCGGGGGCACTCAAAGGTCGGCATGAACTAATGACAAAACGCGTCCGTGGCACTCAATGTGTTAAAGGAACACTCCAACATTATGGGAAATGTGCTTACCATCTTCTCCAAAGTCGGACAAGAAGATGGATATCAATTTCTCTCTGTGTGTTGAGTAGAAAGCTATCCAGCTGCAACCTAGCCTAGCTTAGCACAAATTAATGCAAGCTGAAAAAGACCACTAGCCTAGCTTAAAACTCCGGGGAAGGGTTTTTGGCCAACAGCTAGGTTAGCCGAGAGGAACTTGGTATCGATCTTCTTGTCTGACTCATTTCCCATAATGTTGGCACGTTCCTTTAAGCTTTTCCCTTGCTTTCTGCTCCTAGAGTGAGTACAGGAAGAGAGGCTTCCAGGAGGTGGTGACACCGAACATCTACAACAGCAAGCTGTGGCAGACCTCGGGCCACTGGCAGCACTACAGTGAGAACATGTTCTCCTTCGAGGTGGAGAAGGAGACCTTCGCACTCAAGCCCATGAACTGCCCAGGACACTGGTAAATAATAATAATAATAATAATAGACTATATTTGTATAGCACCTTTCATACAAAAATTGCAGCTCAAAGTGCTTTACAACAGAAAAAGAAAGGCATAAAATGAGTACATAAAGTGCAGACATATAAAATCACAGTTCACACAGCAGTTGGGATCTAACATACCAATAGGCCACCTTGTTTATGGTTTGATTCTGTTTTAAAAATACACATAATAAAAAGAACAAGATAGACATAGACATAAAATAGAAATAGTGCAATAGTGCAGTGCTATCAAATAGTAGAATATAATAGACATAAAATGAGCACATGAGCACATAAGGTGCAGACATATAAAATCAGTTTTTTACAGTGCAATAGAATTGTTCTGCATTACTGTTTTAACAGTTTTTATTTTTTTATCCACTTTTTCTCCTTATTTTTTAATTTGTCTCATCCCAATTTCGTGATTCCAATTCTTCCCTCCCCTGTCTTGAACGTTGCTAGACTATGCCTCCCACTGGTCGGCTGTAGTGAGGATAGAAGCCTTGCATCACATGTCCCCTCCGGTACACGAGGAGGCAGCCTGTCGCATCTTTTCACCAGACAGCTCGAACTCTCAGTGGCGAGGAGTAACGCGTGGGAGGCTCACGCTGCCCCCGATACTTCCGGTTTCCGCTGTACAGGCGTCACCCAACCGACCTGTAGGAGTCGCTGTCCACAACGTCCAATCCCCACCCACCGGCTTGCCCACCCTCTAACACTGCCAATTGTGTTAGTATGACGACCGGCCAAGCCGGTAGCAACGCAGAGAGCCGGGCTCGATACCAGCATCTCCTGCGTTGGTGGCGAGCGCCTTGCCCACTGCGCCACTCAGTCGCCCCGACTGTTTAACAGTTTAAGTCATCTTTACCTTCTCTGTTTGGTATCCACAGTTTAAAACCTGACAGTCTTCCCTCCTGTTTGATACCCACTTTGACCCTTCGAACCTCCCACTCAGGGAAAACCTCCCTCTCAGGGCGCAGTTCTAGGTCTTGGTCCCCTACCCAGTAAATACTTCTTTCTAGGGATCAGTGTTGGTGGAGTAACAGATTACATGAAACATTTTATGTTATTACAGTAATATTATTTATTACACAAAAACATGTAACTGTAATCCGCTAAAGTTACTGTGTAAAAACAAAAAGACAAGATACGGCTGCATATACGACCATTATACTCATCTAAAAATAAGGTCTGAAATATCAAGGTGACATCACTCTTATTCTTACTTTTGTAGACACTGTATTAAAACACAAAAGAGCAACCTTTCAGGGGAAAACCTAAATACACCTCAGATATTGGCATGCGATTTGAATCTACCGTACTGTAGTGACTTTTATGGGTCTATGTGGTGTATTGATTGATTGATTGAAAATGTTAACAGATTGCAGAATGGGTACAATACAGTACGGCAATTTTTGTATCAAGGCTAGAATGACTCACAGTCAAAAAGACTGGTCTGGTCCTTTTTAAGGTTTTCAAATAAATCACCAAAATGAATGCATTAATACTGACAGCCCTAATTGAAAGTGATTCCTGGCTTAGTATTAATTTAATTATAATTGTTGTTATTATTTGCTCTGGTCTGCAGTCTCATGTTTGACCATCGGCCGCGCTCCTGGAGAGAGCTGCCCCTCCGATTGGCTGACTTCGGTGTGCTGCACCGGAACGAGTTGTCGGGAGCGCTGACTGGCCTCACCCGTGTCCGCCGGTTCCAGCAGGACGACGCCCACATCTTCTGCACCATGGACCAGGTGAGGCGCCTCGCGGTTAGGGTTGGGTACCGTTCACATTTGAACCGATACCTGTACCTGTGAATCGATACTGGTACCCAACAGTGCCTTTTTCTGTACTTTACTCTCTAAAAAATTTATCTACATACATCGGTTGTAAAAAAAAAAATCCAAACTTCAAATTATTTATTTAAAACAATTTGTTAATATATAATATATATATATATATACACACACACCTTTAAATAAAAAATTATGTTTTACAAAATAACAAGTATAAAACGATTAAACAAACCACTCTAGCAAGCAGTGAACTATTCTGCAGAACTAAAAGGTACACATCTATATATTTAAATATATAAATAAAGGTATTGTATTTGACAAAATAACAAGTATAAAACGATTAAGCAAACCACGCAAGACAATATAAATAACTACAATCAGAATCCGTAACCAGTAACCACACTTGCGACCGCTTTCGGCTTGCCATTGCCCCGACTGCTTTGTTATTGTTGAATCAAGTCAAATCCTAGTTAAGTTGTATTGTGCACGTGAACGTGCGGCACACTTCATAGGTTTTGTTTATTTTTATTTATTTATTATAAATTCTTTGTGTGTGCATTACTGAAATGTGGCACCGGTGGATCTCACATGAATCGGTACTCTGTAGTACCGACGCGATTCGGTCGATACCCTTAAAAGTAGGGGTGTAACGATGCGTCCTCACGACGATTAATTTCGATTGCGATTATTCAGGCAACGATTCAATGCATCATGAAATCTCTTTATTTGACCACGATTCGATTTGATTAATTTTCTATACATTTTCCATCAGTTAATTCCCCAAAATGTTTTGAATACTGGCTGGGGGACTGATTCACTCAGCATGAATGGACTATAGGTCAAAAAAAACAATACATAAAAAAGAAAAGAAAAAGATTCTAACATATTCAAATGGATGCAGTTGAATCGTCACATTAGAATCGATGCATTTCGATTAATCAATGCATCGTTACACTCCTACTTAAAAGTACCGGAATCGGTACCCATCCCTACTCACCCCAGTGGGCCATTCATGTGCTTATTGCATGGAACGTACTACCAAGGTCTGTCTACAGAGAGGTTGGTTCATTCTGCTGCCATCTTGAGAACGGCGACTAACGAGACCTGACTTGCAACATCCAGTGATTTCTGAGTCCTTAGTTACCATGGCAACCACTCAAAACATTATTTAAAATAGGGATGGGCACCGAGTAATGTTTTCCCAGATTGAGTACTCTCATGAATTACTCAAGTAGTGAGTTATGCAACGCATAAAGAGCATGGCAGCAATACAAATGCACAGCTATGCTTAATACTTATTGTCAGTCAAAACAGTCGGTTACCATTTGTAATAATTACATTACCTCAACTCTGTCAGCAGCAGGTTTGGCTCCATGTAATGTTAGCACAACTAACCTTAACAGTGAGCTAGCCACAACTTCAGCTTGTCTGTATCAATAGTCTATGAATGCTACATGAAGTGGGATGACTTAATTTAAATGTGTTAAATTGTCCAATTACTTTTGGTCCCCTAAAAAAGAAATTACCTGGTGATGCTATCCTCTAGTCTACTGCAACTTCAGTTCCTGCTTGTTCTTGGGACATTTCCCCTCAGTTTTGTCTTCAGCAAGTGAAATGCATGCTCAATTGGATTCCAGTCAGGTGATTGACTTGGCCATTGCATAACATTCCACTTCTTTGCCTTAAACGATTTGGTTGCTTTCACAGTATGCTTCGGGTCATGGTCCATCTGCACTGTGAAGTGCCGTCCAATGAGTTCTGAAGCATTTGTCTGAATATGAGCAAATAATATTGCCTGAAACACTTCAGAATTCATCCTGCTGCTTTTATCAGCAGTCGTATCATCAATAAATACAAGAGAACCAGTTCCATTGGCAGCCATACATGCCCATGCCATAACACTACCACCACTATGCTTCACTGATGAGGTGGTATACTCTTACTCAGGGCCGCCTGGGAGAAATGCGAGGCCCTGTGCGAGATTTAACGCGAGCCCCCCCCCCCCCCCCCCCCCCCCCCAAAGGTAAAAAAAAAAAAAAAAAAAAAAATATATATATATATATATATATATATATTATTATTTTTTTTTTATACAGTCAACATATTCTTAAATAATAGCGCTGCCCGAGGCGGGGCATGATACAGTCAACATATAGCAAAAGAGAGAGCGAGAGAGAGCTCCCGTTCTACAGTCAATATACAGTGTACAGAGAGAGAGAGAGAGAGAGACACATTGGAAAGAAATTGAAATGCTATTTGGCCCTAAACAGAGAGTACACAGTGGCAGAATACCTGAGCACTGTGACTGAAGATCCTTGAGCACAGCCTAGCCATCGAGAAAGGCCGCCATAGGCAGACTGTGTGTGTTAGAAAGAGAGAGAGAGAGAACATGTGTGTTTGTCATGTGTGTGTGTGTTAGAGAGAGACTAGAGCATGTATGACAGATTCAAAAGGACAAAGATCAACACTTAAATCCAAGAGAGAGAGAGAGAGAGAGAGAGAGAGAGAGACACATTGGAAAGAAATTTAAATGCTATTTGGCCCTAAACAGAGAGTACACAGTGGCAGAATACCTGAGCACTGTGACTGAAGATCCTTGAGCACAGCCTAGCCATCGAGAAAGGCCGCCATAGGCAGACTGTGTGTGTTAGAAAGAGAGAGAGAGAGAGAGAGAGAGAACATGTGTGTTTGTCATGTGTGTGTGTGTTAGAGAGAGACTAGAGCATGTATGACAGATTCAAAAGGACAAAGATCAACACTTAAATCCAACAAGAAGAGGGTATACCAGAGAAACCAAAGCAGCAAGGAGCCAATGGCCGACATCAGCTAAATAGGCTAGCCAGGTACTGTGACACCAGGCCACAGACAGCTTTGGCCAATGGCCCAACGCTACCCAAGCTACACAAACGACCATTCACACACAGCACATGTCGTATCTCCAAATGTTGTGAAGTAGCATATGTTTTGCCTGGAAAAAAACATCGTTATTAACAAAACATTCGGGAGGGGAAGGAAGGAAGAGTGGGGTAATGTCATGACATTTTCATTAATCCAAGTTACCTGCACGAGGAACGCAGGGCGAAAGGCCGCAACACAGGTCTCCACGTTGACGAAAGGCCTCTCGCTGGCGGGACAAAAAGAAGCTATGGCCAGAGCCTTGTCATGGTGCAGGCCCGACTACATCTTCTGTCAAAGGGCCTGCTATTCTCAAGGCTAACTGATAGCATCAAACGAACGTTCCCAGCTGACGCTAAACAGCTAACTGGCTAACAGTTAGCTCACACAGTTAGCTACTAGTAGTATTAGCTAGTCGACCAGTTTGGCTCCAGAGAGAGAGAGAAAGAGAGATAGGGTCAGGTGACTCAGGTCCACGGCGGGTATATAATCATAGGTTGACTCACCATAACGCAGTATCAACGTGGAAGGAGACTTTCTTGGCCCCACGGTGTAATTTCTTCTTCTTCTTCTTCGAGTACTTTCCGGCAGACTGGACACCTTTCGGCGTATTGCTGCCTAACAGATTTATCTGCTCACAAGTTCTCTTCTCCTTCTTTTGAAAAGACATCCACTCGCCTCGCCTCGCTCCTCTGAATAGGTTAGCTAACGCTAGTTAGCATTTAGCTAAGCTAGCTACTAGCCGACATCATGGCTATACCATGAAAGGCTCCGGCCATTTGTCCCGCTAGCGAGAGGCCTTTCGTCAACGTACAGGTTAATACATTTTTTTTTTTTTTTTTTTTTTTTTTTTTTTGGCTAGGCCCCCCTTCCCGCGAGGCCCTGTGCGACCGCACTGCTCGCACACCCCCTGAGGCGGCCCTGCTCTTACTCTTCTCTTCCCATCATTCTGGTTGAAGTTGATCTTTGTCTCATCTGTCCATAGTATGTTGATCCAGAACTGTACAGGCTTAGGCAAACTCTAATCTGGTCTTCCGTCCTTTCCTTCCTTCTTGTAGTGAACCCTCTGTATTCACTCTGGTGAAGTATTCTCTTGATTGTTGACACAGATACATTGGTAAATTGCAGACAGATATTGGTACAAATATGAAGGCAACACCAAAATGTATTTTCACGTCGTCTAAACGGCAAAAAAAATGCCCAGAACAATATCAAAATAAATGGCTGTCACTCACTGAGGAAAAGGTGTATTTGCACCAAATTTCACCTGGAGGTTCAAAATGCATAAATAGTACTTCCCATGTTGAAAGAACAATAATTCCCTGGTAAGCGATGGAGTTATTCAACAAACCCGGTTTAGGTTAGGGAGTGTGGGTGCATGAGGAAATGGTTCAAATGTGAGATCCAGGTATTGACTATGCCGAGCCTACATACCCTACCACATGGCCCCCAATGGCCACCACAACCCAACATGTATTAGATAGATAGGAAGCGAGAGCCAGCATATCACCAGGGTTATCAAGTGGGCACCTCCCTTCACTGATGTTTTGTCAAGTTAGGCCCACGACACCTCGGGAAGGCTCAACAGTTAGTTCCAGCATCCCAGAACCGTCCCCTCCATGCTAGCTCCCACTTTTTCTTTTTTTTTTCCACTTTTTTCTCCCCATTTTCTATTTTTCTCCCATCCCAATTTCGTATATCCAATTCTTCCCTCCCCTGTCTTGAACGTTGCTAGACTATGCCTCCCACTGGTCGGCTGCAGTGAGGACGGAAGCCTTGCATCACGTGTCCCCTCCGGTACACGAGGAGGCAGCCTGTCGCATCTTTTCACCGCAGCAGCTCGAACTCTCAGCGGCGAGGAGTAACGCGTGGGAGGCTCACGCTGCCCCCGTCACTTCCTGCTTCCGTCGCACCTGCGTCACCAAACCGACCTGTAGGAGTCGCTGTCCACAACGTCAAATCCCCACCCACCGGCTTTCCCACCCTCTAACACTTGCCAATTGTGTTAGTATGAACGACCGGCCAGCCGGTAGCAACGCCGAGAGCTGGGCTCAAACCCAGCGTCTCCTGCGTTAGAGGCGAGCGCTTTGCCCACTGCGCCAATCAGCCGCCCTGCTCCCACTTTTTCCATGATATCCACACGCCAAACCTCCCTATGTTATCCTATGTCAAAAATAAAACAATTCCTGATACCAATATTACATTTACATTTGATCATTTATCCAAAGCGACTTACAAGTTATGTACAACAGGAAGGGTGCAACTCTTTCAGCTGAGTAACAATGTTCATCTAACAGTGTTGAAACTTGGGTGCTACAGTGTTGAGTGCATAGTAGTAAAGACATATTATTATAGTAGGTAGTAATATAGGCAAGGAAGATTATTTGGTGGAAAAGTGCATGATAGTAAAAGGTTATTTTTGTATTTATGTTTTTCCCCCTTCATTTCGGATATTGAGTGTTGAGTGTTTTTAGTCGACAGCGAAAGATTGGTCAGGTTTTGACTGTTCTAATTGGTGGGAAGTTCGTTCCATCATTGTGGAGCAAGGACCGAGAATAGCCAGCTTCTCTTTGATGAGAGCTTAGATAGGAGTGGGTCTGAGCCTGAGGCGGCCAGAAGATGTAGAGCGGAGGGATCTTGAGGGTGTGTAGTTAGAGACCATTGACCGGAGGTAGGCGGGAGCCCTTCCCTTTGCTGCGTGATATGCCAGGTCAAGGAGATTTGTGTGGCGATGGGGAGCGAGTGCAGCTCTCTGACAAGTTGGGTAACATGGGCTGACTTTGGTAGGTTGGAGATCAAGCAGGCCGCTGTGTTCTGAATGAGTTGGAAGTGGCTTGGTGGCGGTGGTCGGTAGACCAGCTAGCAGTGCATTGCAGAAGTCGAGGCGAGACATGACTGTTGATTGCACGAGGAGTTGAGTGGCTTCTTTTTTCAGGAAAGGGTGGATCCTTACGACGTTGCTCAGGAGGAATCGGGTTCTGGTTGTTGCGGCAATGTGAGCGGAGAAGTTCAGCCGGTTGTCAAGGACTACACCTAGGTTCTTAGTGATCGGGGACGAAGCCACTGCTATATTCTCCACTGTGATGGAAAGGTCGGTCAGCGGGGAGGATCTTGCTGGCAAGTGAAGTAACTCTGGTCATCATCCAGGTAGAGATGTCGGACAGGCAGGCCGAGATCCGCTCAGAGACTTGGATATCTGAGGGAGGAAAGGAAAGGAAGAGTTGAGTGTCATTGGCATAGCAGTGATACGAAAAGGCATGAGATGTGATAATGTTACCCAGAGATTTTGTGTAGAGCGAGAAGAGAATGGCCCTGGGGGACACTCGTCTGTAGGGGGCGACAGGGTGCTTCTCCATGATACTTCATAGGAGCGGTTGTCGAGGTAGGATGACAGCCATGCCAGCGCAGAGCCTACAACTCTCATACCTGCGAGGGAGGCGAGGAGGATCTGATGGTTGAGTGTCGAAGGCTGCCGACAGGTCCAGGAGAATCAGGACAGAGGAGAGGCCTTTCGCTCTTGCCAAGTGAAGATCCTCCTTGGAAGTGGTGTGACTCTAGCTTGTTTTAGGGAGGTGGGAACCACCCCAGAGTTGAGGGAGGAATTGATGGTTGCAGTTGGGAATGGGAGGATGTCTGGTGCTATGGACTGGAGGAGTGGGGAGGGTATCATGTCCAGCTAGCATGTAGTGGGACGGTTCAACGTTACCAGCGTCAGTGCTTCGGTGTCTGTAATGGGAGAGAAAGATGAGGTTCTTGATTCGGCATTTTGAATGGGTGGGATTTGGAGGAAGTCTTCGGCATTGAGAGAGGGGTGGAGGGGGAGTCAGAAGGGAGGACATGGTGGCGTGCAGTTTGCGGAAGTTCTTAGCCGAGGCCTCAATCTTACGGTGGAAGAAGGAAGCTTTGGCAATAGACCTGTCTCAAACCCTGCCCCTTTTCTTGATCCTCTAATCACAGCTGTCGCTTACCTCTGACTTCCTCGTACAAACTTTGTTTGTACGAGGAAGTCAGAGGTAAGCGACAGCTGTGATTGGAGGATCAAGAAAAGGGGCAGGGTTTTGAGACAGGTCCATAGTGATTTTGGAGAATGCCAACAAGAGGTTGTGATAGGTGGTGATGTCACCAGTGAGGCGAGTCTTTTCATACTTCCTCTCGGCTGCTCTCGGGTCCTGTCTTTCTTCTCTCACTGCATCCGACAGCCATGGACTGGGGGGGGGGGGGGGGGGGCAGGCTTGGCAAGGGGACGGAGCTTGTCGAAGGAGGTTGCGAGGGCTGAGGAGGGTGGAGGTTGCCGTATCTGAGGGAAGAGCAGAGTAGGTGTCACTCAAAGGTAGAACGGATAGGATGTCGGTGGAGGGCGCTAGGTTGCGTACTATGCATGAGACAGTTTGGGTTGGAGTGGAGGGTTTGGGGTTAAGCAGCATAAGAAGTTGTCTGATATATGGAGGGGAGTTACTGTGGTGTTTAATTATGCAGGAGTCATGGGAGAATCCAAGGAATTGCCAGCTTTGTGAGTTGGAGGCAAGACGGTGGGAGTCGGGTCAAAGGATTGTAGGAGAGAGACCACAGTGTCTGACTGAGACGAGTCAGGCAGGTTGAAGTCACCCATTAGGAGAAAGGGGGTGCCATCTTCTGGAAAAAAGCTTAGAAGCATGTCCAGCTCATCTGGGAAGTGATCGTGGGGACCTGGAGGGCGATAGAGAGTAACAGCGGTGAGATTGAATGGAGTAGAGACGGATACTGCATGATATTCGAGAGAGGAGAGTGACAGAGCTGGTAGTGATATTAAATGTGTAGTCCACGAGGGAGAGGACAAAAGACCAGTGCCTCCACCACGTCTGGAAGGTTGTGGTGTGCGAGTCAAGGTGTATTCCATAAGCCTCCACATAGTGACAGGTATATTTGTGGCCGTAGGCAGGTAGCGGAGGTTGGCAGGGTTGCTTCCAAACTGGTGTGGATGGCTTGAAGTTGGTCTGTAGGAGGGGAGGGTAGGGATAGGTAGGAAGCACATGTTGAGGGAGATAGGTGTAAGTAGCAGGAGGAAAAGTGATGTTCTCAGGTGAAGAGGGGAGGAAGAAAGGCAGAGAATAGCAAAACAGGAAGGGAAAGGGAAAATAATTCCAGAATAGAGTAATTAATAGGATAATGGGGTACTTGGCACTCTGATGGGTTGGTCATATCACACATGAAACGGCAACAACAGAAAATTAATACTCTTACCCTTTGTTTACTTTGGCCCCCTGCTGACATGATTTCTCCTCAACCAAATCCACGGACTGCCATGCAATGCTTCTTCCAACATTTACATACAGTACTGTTACATTCCTGTTGCTTTATACTGGTCATTATAGTACAATTACATTCCTATTGCTAGATCGGAGAGGAGATCAAGGGCTGCCTGGACTTCCTGCGGACCGTATACGAGGTGTTTGGCTTCACCTTCAAACTCAATCTCTCCACTAGGCCAGAGAAGTTCCTGGGAGAACCTGAGGTCTGGGACCAAGCAGAGAAGGTAACCCCCCCCCCCCCCCCCCTACACACACACACACCCACCCTCTACACTTCACCTCTTGCCACTTCACTTCTTTAACAAGGAATACCATCCATTATCACCAAATGTCACTTTACCGCTCGCCCCAAATGCAGTTTAAAGGACAAAATTACTGGTAAACGGGAAAGGAAAACACCATTAATTTTTACCATTGCGGGAGGGGCAACCCTGAGCTCTAGTCCAGTGGAACAGCAAACGGGTGTCGTTGCTACTATGTCAGCCGTGTGTTCTTCTAACAAAGGTACTTATGGTTTGTTCTATTGACAGCAACTGGAGAACAGCTTGATTGAGTTTGGGGAGCAGTGGGTTCTCAACCCAGGTGATGGCGCGTTCTACGGACCAAAGGTTAGTAGTACATCTGAGGTGATGAGTGATGTCTAGACCTGTCCTCTACTGAAGACATTCAATTCAGTTGTCTGTTGAAAATATAACTCTGCCTTTCCAACATTATTCATGCAGCCTTCTTCTATTATTCATGTCCTTCTGCATATAGCATATATAGCGTTCATTTACAGAAGGACAATTGATGTGGGAATTTTTTTTTTCCAGATTTGTCTAGGACCTCTTTAAATCGAGTGCTTATTTAATACATGGTGTATTTATTCACAATTATCACTATTTGGTGTAACAAGGAGAGGTGGAGGGAGAGGGCTTTGTTTACATGGCTCCTAGCTACAGACGGTCTGTAGTGTGGTAGTAAAGGGTTAACCCTTTGTCGTGTGGCAGTGAAAGGGTTAACCTTCTATATTGTCGCAGTGAAAGGGTTAACCCTTTGGTAGTGTGGTAGTGAAAGGGTTAAACGACAGATTAAATGGCCGATGGAGCGGCCCTAATTCTGTCTTCTCTCTCTACTTACAGATTGACATTGAGATCAAAGATGCCATTGGCCGATACCACCAGTGTGCCACTATTCAGCTCGACTTCCAGCTCCCCATCCGCTTCAACCTCACCTTTGTCAGGTACAACAATAGACATATTCAATTCAACTTTATTCCAGACACTTAGAAAGGTCCATATAAAAAAAACACAGCACAACAATACAATACAAAACATATAAAACTGTAAAAACAACAATCCTTGGTATAAAAAATACACAGTCAAAATACTTAGAGGCTCTTTCGCCAATGTCGCCACAAGATAGAATTGAACCTGGTGTTACTCTTGACAGGATTATGTATAAATACATAAATGTGTCTGTAGTCAATGTTGATGCTAGGGGTGTAACGGTACATGTATTCGTCCCGCGAATTGACGGTACGGCCGTCACGGTGCGGTACGCGCACCCATGCGACGAATACGCCCCACAGCGCAAACACACCCACATGCAGGCACTCGTGAGGTCCGTGCGAGAACAGCGCGCGTGGCCGGGCACAGCGAGTCAGACTTCAGAGCGGCGAAAGTGCAAGGAGGAGGCACATTTACATTGGAACAGCTGCAGTCATTACAAAGTTTTCTTTCATTTTCTTGTTCGCCCAATAACGTTAACCAAATGAAACCAATGGAAAGAAACACACGCGCGCGCCAACAAACACATCAACATTCTCCCCCGCCGCACTCACAGGCAGAATCAAATAAAAAGAAGAACCTACTTTTCTGGACAAATCATCTGAGCTCCACTGTGTTTAAATCCAAATAATCCTCTGCCATTGTTGTAATATGTCATCTATTCTCTAGTTCAGTCTCGTCGTGAAGTAAAATTCTCTCTGGAAGTGAAAGTGAAACTTAGCTAGGATAAGTTTAAAGGGGCAGTAAGCAAGTGGATGCCTGAACACAGAATGACACCAGTATCACTAATTACCACGGCAAGCCTATAGAAAATTATTCTATTTAATAATAATTATAATAATTAGCATAAATATAATATATACATTTAAACAAATTAAAAAAAAATATATTAACACTTTCAGTGCCAGCAGGGGGCGCACGATTTAGTGCTTGAGTGCCACCACCCACTTCAATGATGGCGTTAAAACGCCTAATCTATGTTTTAAATTATGGCCCATTATGTGTCTAATCTGCCCGTCAATGACTTGTTTTCAGTCAACATTGTCGAAACGGATCGGTTCATTTTCGTTTTATAGCATTTTGAAAAGCCCTCGTTTTCAAGGAAAATATTTATATTCCGTGATAATCGCCCTTTACTGGAATATTCTAGAATACACAAAAACGTTGTCATTTTTCGGCCTATTTATGAATCGTTTTCAAATAAACGCTAGATTATCGATAGTATATGTGTACGTATGCACGCTATATAGGCGATCTGAAAAATCGATTATCTTATTTCCTGATCGCTCCCACAGCCACACAGCCACACACACACATAGGGGAAAAGCTTATATCTCTGTGAAAACATGTCTGATTATCCTAAGACTGGTCAAATAGATTCCTTACCTGAGATCAGATGTTATCCAAAAAGATTATTCCAATTCCTGATCGCCATTCCAAATATCGATTGCTTTTATTGATCCAACGCTACATATTGTACATATGTATTCCACGCTGTTCTGAGGGTCCACAATGAATCCGATCGGCTCGGGTTACATGCCTGAGAAGTAAAATGTGGATTCTGGATTTTTCTTTTTTCATCCATTTTCATTGAGTCCATTCCAAAAGGGTGCATTACCATCTGGGAGACGATAGGGGGCAGTTTTTTTTCACATCTGAGCTCCTACAGGGGCTGCATACCAACGGGAGACTCGGTTGATGGAATATGAATTCAGATCGCTAATAAAAAAAATTAAACGCTAATAAACGTCGTGGGCATTCAGGCATTGGGCTGATAAAACGTGATATGACGTCATGGGCACTGAAAGTGTTAATAATAATTATTATAAATGTTTTTTTTCTGTTGTACTGAACTTGTACCGAACCGTGACCCCAATACCGAGGTACGTACCGAACCGTGGCTTCTGTGTACCAGTATACACCCCTAGTTGATGCTATGGGTAATCTATTGGCTTCTTAATACCAGTATACCTACCAGCCAGCCTACAGTATCATAGTGGCACAGATGTTTTTGCTTAATTCCACTCCCTAACATTTATATAATGCCACATGATAATTTTGGTCACTATAATCGCGATATGACATTTTCATACGGTTACATTTCTACTCGGTATCCAACCCTATTCGTTACATCTCTTTATAAATCCTTTTGGTGATGATTTTGTAAGAGAAGGTCTTAAGGAAGCAAAGATCTGAAGGGATATTCTAAAGTGTACTTGATTTCTCATGCTCAAGATTCAAGAGTTTTATTTGTCACATACATACACAGACATGTAGTGAGATGTAGGTGGCCATGCCCGCCTAGATTGTGCAAAAATACAAATAATAAAATAAAAATTAGACATGATTAAAAAAAGAAAGTCATAAGAAAGCAAAGGTATTGAGTCATAATATACAAATATACAGTGGATTCAGAACATTGCAAAAATATATACAGTAATTTTTTTTTAAGTTACCTTTTTGTAGTGTATTATGTATGTAGGGTGTGTGAGGATATGTAGTGTGTGTGTTCATGTGTGCTTGTGTGTGGAGAGATCAGTGTTGAGTGTTCTGATGGCCTGGGGGAAGAAGCTGAGTGGGGAGGCGTTTGCCTGACTGCAGCAGTTTGAACAGACTGTTGTTGGGTTGATGAGGGTCCTTCATTACTTCATTGCTGGTAATCAATTTATTCCTGGTTTGAGTGACTGTTGTTGTTTTGACTGTTTGTGTAGCCATGACGGGGATGACAAGAAGAGGCCGGTGATCATCCACAGAGCCATCCTGGGATCAGTGGAGAGGATGATAGCCATTCTGACTGAAAACTACGGTGGCAAATGGTCTGTGGCACACATTATTCTCCTTAGAGGAAATCATTAATATAAGATTATTTATTCAATATGTTAAGAGAAAATAATATGAGAATAAGTCAAGTATTCCTTCATTAATTACCTTGGGGAAATGCAGGTGTCATAGCAGCATGGGGAGGGAGGTACGGCAGAAAATAAAATATAGTAGCAATTGTAATAATAGTGGAATGGCTAATAATAGCAATAGTAATAATAGCAATGGATAGTAGTGGAATAGGTTCTAATGGGTTCCAAAGTAGCACCGGTTAGTTTTACTTCTTCTTTGGCCATGTCTTTGGAGATGTTTGACAGTGAACATCGTCCAACTCTCTGCGTAGGAGTGTGATAGTCACTGGAGTGAATAGTTGCACCACTACCCAGTACGAATGTGTTGTGTTGTTGTTGCACCACTACCCAGTACGAATGTGTTGTGTTGTTGTTGCACCACTACCCAGTACGAATGTGTTGTGTTGTTGTTGCACCACTACCCAGTACTAATGTGTTGTGTTGTTGTTGCACCACTACCCAGTACTAATGTGTTGTGTTGTTGTTGCACCACTACCCAGTACTAATGTGTTGTGTTGTTGTTGCACCACTACCCAGTAGTACTAATGTGTTGTGTTGTTGTTGCACCACTACCCAGTAGTACTAATGTGTTGTGTTGTTGTTGCACCACTACCCAGTAGTACTAATGTGTTGTGTTGTTGTTGCACCACTACCCAGTACTAATGTGTTGTGTTGTTGTTGCACCACTACCCAGTACTAATGTGTTGTGTTGTTGTTGCACCACTACCCAGTAGTACTAATGTGTTGTGTTGTTGTTGCACCACTACCCAGTACTAATGTGTTGTGTTGTTGTTGCACCACTACCCAGTAGTACTAATGTGTTGTGTTGTTGTTGCACCACTACCCAGTACTAATGTGTTGTGTTGTTGTTGCACCACTACCCAGTACTAATGTGTTGTGTTGTTGTTGCACCACTACCCAGTACTAATGTGTTGTGTTGTTGTTGCACCACTACCCAGTACTAATGTGTTGTGTTGTTGTTGCACCACTACCCAGTACTAATGTGTTGTGTTGTTGTTGCACCACTACCCAGTACTAATGTGTTGTCTTGTTGTTGCACCACTACCCAGTACTAATGTGTTGTGTTGTTGTTGCACCACTACCCAGTACTCATTTGTTGTGTTGTTGTTGCACCACTACCCAGTACTAATTGGTTGTGTTGTTGTTGCACCACTACCCAGTACTAATGTATTGTGTTGTTGTTGCACCACTACCCAGTACTAATTGGTTGTGTTGTTGTTGCACCACTACCCAGTACTAATTGGTTGTGTTGTTGTTGCAGGCCTCTGTGGCTCTCTCCCCGCCAAGTGATGGTTGTACCTGTGGGGCCGACCTGCGAGGAGTACGCCCAGAAGGTATACAGACAGGCAGAATGCTTTTTCCACCAACACAATGAATGTGCAGTGCTGCAAAGCCATACAGTATATATCAACAGTGCTGCACAGACATACAGTATATATCAACAGTGCTGCACAGACATACAGTATCAACAAACTAACACTTCACCGAGACACATGGTACAACTAGGAAGGTGTGCTCAGTGGATCGTTGTAATTTCTATGATGAATATATGTTAGATTGTGACTGTATTCTCAAGGAGTTTCTCTGGTTTCATAGGTTATGGTATCGGCCTACTTTGGTTTGTTTTATTGGTAAAATAATTAGCAAATGCCTGCCTGGTATCAGATGCAAGCTGAAAGGCGGCTTGGTAGCGCAGTGGACTAAGCACTCGCCTACCACCACAGAGACTCTGGGATCTAATCCAGCTGTCAGCGGTACCTCCGGCTTGGTCAGTCGTCCCTACTAACACAATTGACAGTGTTAGCGGGTGGGAAGCCGGTGGGGTGCGACTCCTGATCATTGTAAACTGTGACTCCTACTGGTCGGTCGGGGCGCCTGTTCAGCAGGGAGGGGATCTCGGGAAAATAGCGTGAACCTCCGCACACGTTATTTCCCCCCAGTGAAACTCCTCGCTGTCAGGTGAAAAGAAGCGGCTGGCAACTCCACATGTATCGGAGGAGGCATGTGGTAGTTCTACACCCTGCCCAGGCCGACAATGGGTCAATGCGCGCAACGACAAGGAAGGGAATTGGCATAACGACTAAATTGGGTCGTTAAAAGAAAATCAGAGTCACAATATTACCATATATTGTGATTTATTACCTTTTTACAACACTATGTGTCTACTTCAACACTGAAGTCCACTCAACTGATTCCCAACTATGGGCTATTTCTATATAGTACCTCTTACACAATATGGCTACTTAACAGCCTAAACCTAGATAGAAACATCAATACCAATCACCATATAACACTGTGGGCCCATACCCATTCAACCATAACTAAAATATCACAAAAGCAGATACTGAGAACAAATATTTAAAAAATTATATATAAAAAAGATACCCCCGTTGCAGACCTGTTAAAACGATATACTATATAAACCAGCTACCATGAGAAGCTCCTTGTAGTAGAGTGCATAACAACTCTCACATGACTCCCAGGTCTATAGAGCTCCGATTCTTACAAACGTGATACTTCTTTTCTCCCAATATTTATGTGATGCACTGAATTTCACTTGATTGAAACGGATCAGATCAGGCAGGAGTTCCACAGCAGTGGGCTGAGGGCCGACGTGGACCTGGACCCCGGCTGCACTCTGAACAAGAAGATCAGGAACGCACAGCTTGCCCAGTACAACTTCATTTTGGGTGAGCTCTCTCTCTAGCAAGGCACTAACGCCGACAGTAGGCTTGGGCGGTATATATTTTTTTTCATACCTTCATACCTTTCTGACATCACACCCCGTTATACGGTATATGGCGGTATGACTTTCATCACCATACATAGAGATTTTCCGGGAGTAAATACTTGATATATTAATCATAACCATAGTTGCAAGACGTTATAAGACACACAGATATGAAACAACATACGGAACAAATAACGTATAACGGAGGCTGAAATGAGACCAACGTGACTCACAAACTCACGACAGTACACATACAGACGCACAAAATTTTATCTGCATTGATTAACTGATCATCAAAACCCAGCTGAAGCCATTAAACCCCTGTAGTGAATCACCGAAGCCAATACGCACACACAATCAGTCGAACTGGAATGGTTTACCAACCATACACTCCCGCCATTCATAACTCGGACAATTATCCATATGAACGTCCTGCGTTCTAAGAAAAGATATCCGGACCCTCATACGTTCATCTTCGATACGCTTAACCATAACTTACTTACCCAAACAACGTGTTCCAGAGTCCACATTCACGCACAAATCCGTACTCTCAAAACGTTAGAAAAACGCGCCGATACCCGAATCCACAATCATCCGATGTCTGGAAGTGGACCCATGGTCCATACGACCTTAATAAACGGACGGCCACCGGTCCATAACCGGATTCTATAGAAGAATAAGTCTTTATTTGTCATGCAGATTAACACGCATGCGAGATGAGCGATCCACAGGAACACACTAAACGTTGCGTGGCGCACAGTCTGTGACATCACGCTCGCTGCAATGATCCCATCTAGAAAGAAACGTAACTGTATTTTTGACGGTATTGAAAATCATACCATTGGGATTTTTAAATACCCTGGTATACCGTAATACCGTCATACCGCCCACGCCTAGCCGACAGGGTTAGGGGTTCTATTCCCACTGAGGCTCACAGCTGTGTGTGTTGATGTGTTGTATGTTTGGTAACACAGCTGTGTGTGTTGATGTTTGGTAACACGGCTGTGTGTGTTGATGTTTGGTAACACGGCTGTGTGTGTTGTATGTTTGGTAACATGGCTGTGTGTGTTGTATGTTTGATTGTTTGGTAACACGGCTGTGTGTGTTGATGTGTTGTATGTTTGGTAACACGGCTGTGTGTGTTGATGTGTTGTTCCCAGTGGTTGGTGAGAAGGAGCAGACGAGTGAGACAGTTAACGTCCGTACGAGGGACAACAAGGTCCACGGTGAGCGCAGCGTCAAGGACTGCCAGGAGCGTCTGCAGCAGCTCAAGTTGTCCAGGAGTCGGAACGCCGAAGAGGAATTCTGAACTGTTCCCAAAAACACCTGCTGGCACTTGTGTCACCAGGAGGCCTGAGGTTTAAGAGAATACAGGGAGGAAATCACACACACACTAGTCTAGCTGTCCCCGAAGCCTGTTTTTGGGCTTCGAACTTTGCCAGGGTTTTTTGAACGGACGTTCGAACCTTCGTTTTTAATCATGCAAAAAACGTTGCTCCTAAATAATTTTTCTGGTTCAGTACTGTCGAGTCTTGACTTTAGGCACATGGCGCACATTTACGCATAACGTAGCACATATTGCTGCGGTTAGTTACTGGTCACAGGAGGCTTCAATATCATTTGGATGGTAATCCATTTTGTGAATACATTTGTTGAAACAACATCTTTGTTGGCCGACGGCTCCTGCTATCTTAACACATTGTGCGCCAAAAACTAGTATACTCGTTAATCGTTATTGCCCGCCATGCGTTGTGCGCCAGAAACGCGTTAACTCGTTTTTGGGATAAAAATTTCATTTTTCGCCATGGCATTCATAATTCCTCCAGCCTCCCTCCGGGACGCGTGTAGCTTATTGCCAGCGGAAGAGTGCAAGAATTCTTCCGCATTCGTCACCGACGCCCATGTGACCGCGAGAGAGCGGCAGTGCGGAGATAGGCTGTCTATTGCCATTCTCTAAGACAAACTCTAACCTTAACCAGCTCCTTAACAGCACCTAAACTTAACCCTTCTAACCTTAACCAACTCCGAAACAATGCCTAACCTTAACCTTAACCATGCCTAACCTTAACCTTAACCATAGAAAGAATATTGCCATTCTCTAAGACAAACTCTAACCTTAACCAGCTCCTTAACAGCGCCTAAACTTAACCCTTCTAACCTTAACCAACTCCGAAACAATGCCTAACCTTAACCTTAACCTTAACCATGCCTAACCTTAACCGGCGAAAGAATACACGTTAAAAAAAAAATTGAAGGGATTCGAACTTGTCACCAACGGACCGCAGGACCGCAGCGCTGCCAGGTGAGCTAAGCTTCGAATGAAAATCATCGGGGATTACGGCTACATAATGCCGCAAGCTCTGCCGCAAGCTCTGCCGCAAGCTCTGCCGCTCCGGCTCCACTCTGCGGCTGCCGCGCCTGCCGCGGGGCGTGTCGCAGCCAATCAGGGAAAACGCGGAAGCACTCGGGCGTACTCTTCCGCTGGCAATAAGCCTCCGGGACTGAAGCTGGACCCTGTCTGATATTGCAACCAGGGTTTCCGTTAGAAAAAATTGTTGCCGGTCTCCGTGACCTGCAAGATTTCAATCTACCGGACAAATGAGATTAATTCCGGTCATAGTTTATTGAGCTTTAAAACAATTGATAGGCAGGCTATATAAAGAATGTCATCCTCAAGGCATGTAGATTTATAATATTATTACTTAAAACTAGGCTACTTTTGCGTATACAGTCATTAATATATTCCAAATAAAATAAGTCCCTCGATACTCCGTGCTGCTGCTGACTTGAAATAAAATAGACCGCATATGTGGGCAGTCGGTCCGACACTAAACAGCAGTCTGTTATAATCACATTTTTATGAGCTAACGAATTCCGTTATATTGGACATTTGTATTAATTATATCAAGCGAAGAACTGAGAAAGCAGAGAGACGGCAACATTATCGTGGTTTGCGTGACGACTCTCTCCACCTCGCAACGACTTATTTGCAAAGAGTATGGCGCTGCAGAGCAGCTGATTCAGCTGTTATTGGCTCTTTTCTGGGAACCGCACAGCAGCGCCCCCCACCCAACATTGGCTGAAAATGGCTGAATTGGAGTACTGCTGGAATACTGCATTGTGCTGCTGCTGCTCCGGCTCTGCAGCTTCACAAAAGTTCGCACACCCAGCACTAAGCTCTCGCTGACAACGTCGTTGTCATTATTAGAAGCAACGAGGAAACAAATGTAATGATCGTTTCGTTCATCGCATAGGCTATTTAATTTTAGCCTATTTTAATACAATTCAAATAATCAAATTGTGCTTAGACTCAGGGAATTATTTTCACCGGACATTAAGACCGGAGAGATTAAATATGTCGGACTTCAACAGATTTTGCCGGTCAAATACCGGTAATTACCGGCTAACGGAAACGCTGATTGCAACGCCTCAATACCGCCGCCTGGTGGATGTCGGGCGAGTTACACTCCAAGCCAAACCGGAAGTGGCGCTCTGTGCATCTGGAAGAATCCTCCGGTAGTAATATCTTGTAACGTGGATCAAGAGACACAATCGAGTGCATTGGGATCGCTTTCGAAACGCAATAATCAATATGATTTCGGCGTTTATTGCATCATACAAACGGGAAATGGATCTAGCAGATCGACGTCAAATAATTGGAATATTTTTCCTCCAGTCTCATCGGCGAACGGTAAGAGGAAACTAACGTTATTTTCAGCCCGATTGTTTATTTATTTCACGGCAATCCATCTGATCAACGTATCAACCCATAGTAATAAAAGACGCTACTAACGATCAAGGAATTATATAAGGAAGCATAATGTATACCGATCATATATATTTGAATTTTTTAATATAGCGTGTATAGGAAAGAAACGCCAATCGATAATCTATCGTATGCGTCAGGGCCTATAACTTGTGTTTTAGGAATTACTGCAGAAAACCTTAAAAACATACCGGTACTTATATTCACGACGGTATTAACACTATGATCGCCGGGAACGAGTTTACACGTCATTCCTAGCCATGCTCATTCTGCCGAAGACGCCGTAACTCGTCTTTGATGTCAATATTTCAAAAATCTGTCATCAAAATCATATTTCCTTTCCGGAGCCCTGAGACACACTGCTGATCTCCTCTCAACTCTCTAGCAGTTCAAGAGCGCCATCTGGTGGCCGATCGGCAGATCGCCAACCGGAAATTGTGTAGTGCTCATCCATACCGGTAGTGCTCATCCATATGTGGTCCGGGCACTCGCTATCGTTAGAGAGACTCCGTATTGACACAGTGAACATCGATCGGTGCAAATAACTCGAAAAAACAACATGATTTGGACGTATATACTATTATACAACCTGGAAATGGATCGGGCATTTCTCCATCCCATAATAGAAAAAATTCTGTTCCACGCTCATCTGCCAGCGGCGCGAGGAAGCCACGGTAAGATTCAGCGTTATTTTCTAACGTCTTCTATACTAACTGATCTGATGAACATATGACCCACTCTGGATGAATCATCTAACGCTGCCCACGGAATTATAAACGATCCCCCGCCCATCCGGTCATCATCAGATGATGCGTAGAAACTTCTAGAACCACGTCCAGTTGAAATTTTTTATCTCTCACAGATTCCTACCAAACTGTATTTGATCATCAATATAATGCATTTAGGGCTATAAATCACGTTCTGAAGAAAGCTGCAGAAAACGATAAACATACTTATACTTTAGACCATATTTTAGTATGAATATGTGAATGAAAAAGTTTAACGTTGCTACACCCTGAACAATACATATAGGACATTGCATGGGCCATAATAATGGCAATTTAGCAATAGAATTTAAAAAGGTATAGCCCTGCAAAGAAGGGGAACTTCTCCATGTTAAATAGGGCTGGTGAGGGATGGTAAATTATGAATTTAACCCCGGCGTTCAAAGTGTTAACACGACAATGTATGAATGAAAAAATATAACGTTCCCACATCCGGAACGATAGATACCCGATGTTGAATGGGCCATAGTAATGTCGATATAGCTATAATATTTTAAAAGTTATAGCCCTGCAAAGAAGGTAAACATCTCCATAGGGTTACAGCACTGGCAGACTGGGCCCAAGGATGGGTACAATGCATGGCAGACAATGTGTTAACGTTAGCAAGCTAAAGGGCTGCGCTCTGTATATCTCAATTAACGTGCATAACATACCTGTGTAACGTTAAGTTACTTGTGTTCCGCTGGGAAGTTCAGCATCACTGCATACACTTGGTTTAATCCAAACGTCCATTCGGAAACGTTGTATTATGAAATAAGATAATGTATGACGGTGACCCCTCCTGTGTTCGCGCGTGACTTTCAAATTATTGTAAACACAACATAGTACTGTGATATTCTTTTCTTTTTTTTATCCACTTTTTCTCATTTTCTATTTTTCTCCCATCCCAATTTCGGATTTCCAATTCCTCCCTCCCCTGTCTTGAACTTTGCTAGACTATGCCTCCCACTGGTCGGCTGTAGTGAGGATAGAAGCCTTGCATCACGTGTCCCCTCCGGTACACGAGGAGGCAGCCTGTCGCATCTTTTCACCGCAACAGCTCGAACTCTCAGTGGCGAGGAGTAACGCGTGGGAGGCTCACGCTGCCCCCGATACTTCCTGTTTCCGCCGTACCGGCGTCACCCAACCGACCTGTAGGAGTCGCTGTCCACAACGTTCAATCCCCACCCACCGGCTTTCCCACCCTCTAACACTGCCAATTGTGTTAGTATGACGGCCGGCCACGCCGGTAGCAATGCAGAGAGCTGGGCTCGATACCAGCATCTCCTGCATTAGTGGTGAGCGCCTTGCCCACTGCGCAACTCAGCCGCCACTCTGTGATATTCTGATATACCGGTATATCACATTCTGATATATATTTTCTGTGTAAAATAACGTATTTTTTTTTAATTTAAAAATAAAATAATAAATAAAAAGCGGAGGTTAGAACCCATTAATTAAGATTCTAACGCCAACATAACGAACGAAGGTCCGAACGTTTGGGCTCAGCCCTAACACACACACAGAAATTATACTTTATAGAAAGCGGTTAATGATCTTCTTTCTTTTCGTAATTTTTTCTTCCCCCAATCAATATTCGAGTTTCTGTTTTTAATGTGTGAATGGATACAACAGCATTCATAACATCCTTTCATAACTGTCTGCATTGTGATGTAACTTACTTCAAATAATTCAGGAACAAACGGGAAATAATTTGTCATAATCATTCACTGACTTAGTCAATGATTTATGTGCATCTCTTCTGAGAAAGTTTAAATAAAATATGTATTCTTGATGTGTGTGTGTGAGAGATCTGTGTAGGCTTGCGTCTATATTTTAGATTAGATTCAAATTGATTGGAGATGACTGCTGTGGGATATTCGTGGATATCCTGAAGAAGAATGTTCTCAGTCAACCGAGGTCAAGATAATATGGTTTATTATCCAGACAGATAGAAATATACATAGTACAAGAGAGCGAATACATAGTACAAGAGAGAGAATGGCTGAGGGCTTCGCCCCAGGTGATCAGCTGAAATGACCCAGGTGAGAAGACCTGGATTGATCTCGGGAGGAGACTTATAGTTAACAAGGGGGGGATGTGGTCCCATTTGATAGGTCAAATGGGGGGGGGGGGGATACAGGATTGGGGAGAGGGGCACAGGATTGGGGAGAAAGGGGGGGGGGGGCACAGGATTGGGGAGAAAGGTGAGGGGAATGTCTTTACATGAGGGATTCCACAGAGAGGGGGGGGCACAGGATTGGGGAGAAAGGGGAGGGGAATGTCTTTACATGAGGGATTCCACAGAGAGGGGGGGGGCACAGGGGAGGGGAATATCTTTATATGAGAGAGTTGGGGAATCAATATATTATACCACACTGCTGAGGGAAAGAAGCTGTTCATGTTTTATTTGTCACATATACGGTACATGTACATTACAGTGAAATGCTTGGTTCTGTATGAGCCCCCAAAGATTGTGCTTCATACAGTAAAAGAATAAAGACTGAACACTATACAAAATATACAAAACAAATGATTAAAAAAATTCTAATAATAAAAAATATATATTATAATTTTATTTATTTTCTTTTTTCATTCGACTAAGAGGTTGGCAGTCGACTACGGCTCCTTTCGATCAATTAGTCTATTCGACTAATTGGGGTCAGCCCTAGTATATATACATGTAATGAAACATATATATATACATACATTGTAGCAATAGTATTGTAGCAATAGTATCTAAAGTACATAAGAAATTTCTTTTCATTAAAACTGCTTAAGCTGCAACATCCCTCATATGGGATGTTTTTTGGATTTTTTGCAACCGGCACTTTGGCGACCCCTAGTGGCTCGGGTGTGCATATTTTGTAATACAATATATATCGAATTGAAGGCTTATTTGTTGCCTGTCGATAGTGACAAAATCCGTTCAGCGGTTCTCGAGTTACATGCCGGTATTTGAGGCTTGTGCAAAGTACACGGTATTGCGCAAAATACCACTCCCGACTCAGGCTGCAGTAGTTCCATCAATCTAGATCCGATCTCGAAAATGATTGTGGATCGTTGTAACCAATGAGTGTGGCTTTCCAATGATACCCCACATGGGGATCTAAATAAATAAACACGAAGAAACACAAACGGGAAGAGCAAAACAGCCGAATGAATTGAAGTCTATGAGAAAACTGATTTTTTCTTTGTACACAGTTGACCAAAATCACTCCTAATCACTCATTTCTGAATGGATCTTTATGAAATTTGGATATGTACTACATAAGGATTTGTAAGGATAAGGATCTGGATTTGTAAGCCATACCCTCTTCTGGGGAAATACTACCTCTGAGTAACAAGTTTTTTTACAACTCAAGTTCAGACCTATGCCTCTATTACGTTAGCACTAAAAGTTAATTTTTTTTGCAAAAAAAGTATGCAGTCCTCAAGTTCAAGTTAAAAAATTGCCTCTTTCCTGCCCGCTTGTTAAGAGGTTGAAATAAAACTAAGAACAAAAAGGCGTAGGAATACGAGCACCGGTATGGAAATAAGATGAAGGCTAAAAGTCTCAGAGTCACATTCCCCAGGGGGGCAGGAGAACCACTCGGATCCAGTTGAAGTAGAGCGGTTAGACGCCGGTCAACTGAGGACGACGTAGAGCAGATCCATCACGCCTGTGGTGGTAGTCAGATCCAGTTTGAGGTAGAACAGCCGCTGCAGTCGACGCTGTTGGCCACATCAAGGATGGCGCAGGGAAGATCACACCACCTTGACAGGCCCAACAGGGGCAGGACCAGAGCTGGCTGTATACCTGTATATCAACACACTATCACTCGAGACATCCATTCACAGAGCGACAGGGACAGGGGTTAGAAAGCTCCCGTGTTCGCATTAGGCAGACATGGGAGCAATAAATACATGTAATATAAGCATATATATATATGCATACATAGTAGCAATAGTATCAAAGTATATAAGATACTATTTTCTGCAATAAGCAGACATCCTCACTGAACAAGACTAAGCTAAGGGTCTATCCCCGACCAGGTGAGATCAGGGTAGGCTGAAAGAGAGGGAGAACAGATGGGTTTAAAGTAAGGATTTAAAAACTTCAACAGAGCAGGCGCCCCTGACAATGGCGGGTAATTTATTCCACAGGTAGGCGGTAGGCAAAGGCTCTGGCCAGCGGATTTCTTTTTTACCCTAGGAATCGATAGAAGAGCACGAGCGGGCGAGTATCGTATAATGAGATCGGATAGATAGAGCGGTGCGAGCCCATTTAAAATTTTGTAAGTGAGGAGCAACACTTTAAAGTCGGATCTGGCTAGGTGGTGTAGTGGGCAAGGCGCTCGCCACCAATGCAGGAGATGCTGGGTTCGAGCCCAGCTCTCCACATTGCTATCAGCTTGGCTGGTCGTTCATACTAACACAATTGGCAGTGTTAGGGGTGGGAAAGCTGATGGGTGGGGATTGGACGTTGTGGACAGCGACTCCTACAGGTCGGTTGGTGCGCCTGTGCAGCAGAATCAGGAAGCGACGGGGGCGGTGTGTCCCTCCCACGCAGACCCCCGCCGCTGAGAGATCGCGCTGTGCAGGTGAAAAGATGCGACGGCTGCTTCCACGAGTACCGGAGGGGACACGTGATGTAAGGCTTCGTCCACATTGCAGCCGGCTTGTGGGAGGCATGGCTTAACAGCGTTCGAGACAGGGGAGGGTAGAATTGGACGATACAACATTGGGATGGGAGAAAATAGAAAATGGGAGAAAAAAAGTAGATAAAAAAAAAAGTCAGATCTGGCCTGGATGGGAAGCCAGTTTAGGGAGGACAGAATGGGTGTGATATGATCAAATGTTCTAGTTTTAGTTAGTATCCGTGCAGCCGCATTTTGCACAAGTTGCAAGATTTTTTTAGGCTTGAGTTAGGTAGGCCTGAAAAAAGCACATTACAGTAATCTAGTGATGAGACAAATGCATGAATTAGGGTTTTGGCGTCGGCCAAAGTTAAAATAGGGCGGATGATTTTTGCGATATTACGGAGATTGAAGAAGGCAATTTTGGTGACATTTACAATATGTGCATTAAATGAGGGCGGAATAAAAAAATTACTGAGACCTGATGGGTATCGAATTTGAGAGAGATGTCCTCAAACAGGCCTCTGATTTGGGGGGCCAACGACTAGCATCTCAGTCTTATCTGTGTTAAGGAGCAGAACATTTTGCGACATCCAGTTTTTAATGGCAAGCAGGCACGCCTCAAGATTTTGTAGTTGGGAGGAATCATTCGGCTTAATAGGTAGGTATAATTGGGTGTCATCTGCGTAACAATGAAAGTTAATACCAAATTTGCATATGATATTGCAGAGTGGTAGCATATATGGAAAATAGCAAAGGGCCCAGGACAGAGCCTTGTGGGACACCACGTTGCACTGTGAAGGTCTCGGATGTTATATCATTATAGACCATGCAGTGTGTTCTATCAGTTAAATAAGATTTAAACCAAGCGAGTGTGACCCTGAATGCCAACATGATGCTCAAGCCGACTCAAAATAATGGAATGATCAACAGTGTCAAAAGCTGCACTGAGGTCAAGCAATATAAGAGCACAGAGGTTAAATTAGAATCAAGAGAAAGCAGTAAATCTTTGTGACTTTGGTAAGCGCTGTTTCAGGAGTGGAAGGTTCTAAAGCCAGATTGAAAAGATTGAAAGTTGTTGCTTGATGGTCAGTATGTTGCTTTGCGTATATGATATTAGAGATGGAGGAAAGCTCTTACTGTGCTAGTTTTGATTATATTAGAGATGGAGGAAAGCCCTTATTAGTGTATTAGTTTAGATCAGGGGTAGGCAACCCTAGGCACGCGTGCCTGCATAGGCACGCGGGGGCATTTGCATAGGCACAGGGGGCAGCAGTAAAAAATATATATATATATATATTTTTTTTTTTTGCTTTGAAATATTATAGTGAAATATTTTGCACTGTTGTCGCATTTATCTTGTTGAAATCCTCCCACAGGTTCTTTTTACTACCACATATTTAATTGAGACCCTTTATTTGTTTATTATTTCAATTTAGCTGGAAATACATTGCTACATCATTCAGTAACATTTGCAGAGCCTTATAACAAAAACATTATTACGGTCACCATTGTGACCAGTGGGTTTAATCAACACATTTTATTATTTATTTTTCTATTTCATTGAACATTGCACATGTTAAAAGCCATTTTTTTTACTCAAAATGTGAGTATTACCAAGTCAACTTGTGTTCTTAAAACAATGACAATAAACATAGTTTTATTAGGTTGAAATAATGTGGTTGTGTACTTATTTTTCTGTTAACTTATTATGGATTGAAAACTGAAAACCTTAATGCGCAGTAACTGAACTCAATATTTTTAAGTTCTGGTAACTTATTATTATAATTTCTTTTACAGTGTAGTCTTGCGATCAATCAAAACTTATTTACACGATATACCTCACATTCACCCTCCATTCACATCCTGGTGTTCTCCATTAGGCCTGTAGGTGGAGCTATGACCGCACACGTACAGTACACAAACCGATGGTGTGTGATGTGTCCAAAAATGAATGGGCAAATGTGAGTGAAATGGTCGCACTGTATGCAGCTGTTTGTCTGCATTGCATTCCCCCCCCCCCCCCAACTCAGATTTAGGGTTGATACAACCATCATAATAATATTGTTAATAATAATAATAACAATAATGATGTAATAATGTAAAAATGATCATTAAAAATACCTGATTATGAGAAAAAAAATTACGATGCATGGAATATTGTTGAGGCACACTAGTTACAACTATATTTCAAACAAGCACTCCATGTCAAAAAGGTTGCTGACCCCTGGTTTAGATGATATTACAGATGGAGGAAACCCCTTACTGTGTTCGTTTTTTATTTTAGAGATGGAGGAAAGCCCTTACTGTGTTAGTTTATTATTAGAGATGGAGTAAAAAGTTAAACATATAAAGTGCCAAACAAATGGGCTCCAATGCTCTGCTCTCACAAACACTCAAAATCAGGCTTAATGCCAGAAAGAGGGCCTCATGCGTACCCTTGTTTCCCCTTTTAATCCCTCTCTTACTCCCCATGGTCCTAGAGACCTCCCAGCTACACACATACATGTTTGTTCAGTATCCATATAACAACTGGATGTTCCTGCTTTGTTCAAACATGAAAGTCAACACTACAGTCATCACCAGGGGAATGGGAACGCCTCTATTTAACTAATTCACAGAATGACAAGGCACAAGCATTAGTTTGTTTATGAGCCAAATGAGCTAGTCAGTATAATTTGGGGGGAGCAAGACGTCCATCAAACAGTGACCTCTTGGCAGAAGAGCTTGGTATTGCACTTTTTTACGTATTTAGTTTCAGTCTGGTGTGTGGGTTGAGTTTGAGAGTTAATTATTATAATGTGAATGTCTCCAGTCCTCTCTTGGCAAAGCCTCACTTGTGACTAGGAATAGCAACCCTTCCCCCACTCAACTCCAACAGCACACATCAGACCAAAACAAAACATGTATAAAGTGCAATACCAAGCGAGGCTTTTTTGCCTAGAGGTCACTGTTTGACAGCATTACAGATTCTACCTTTACAGACGAGGCCCTATAGCTGCACAATACTGCCATGCACAACTTGTGCAGAGTCTGTGATTTACAAGTGAACAGTGGCGTCGCGTGGGTAAAATAACAGGGGAAGCCAAAAAAATATTATTACAAAAAAAAATTTAAATATTTTTATTATTATTTTTTTTTTTTTTTTTTGTCAAGCAGTCACTATGTACACTACAGTATGGCTCGGCGGCCAGTCAAACTTTCTTTTTATTTATTTAACAGATTGCAGAATGGGTACAATACAGTACGGCTCAATACACACAATTGTATAAGGGGATGCAGACCAGAGAAAGACGTTTGTCTTGTTTACATCAGGGTCATTAATACTGCTGGAGCATTGGTTAATTTTTGGTCCGATTTTTCCTTGCACGATTTTGCATGCCCACACTTATGGCCAAAAAGGAAAGGTCACTTTAAATTAGTATAACAACAGTAACAGTGTATTGCACTACCAAAGCTACCTATAGCATGTCCTATATGCCCTGTAAATAACTATGTACAGATACCGAGATGTCCCACCATGTTACCTGTTACCTGTTTATTGCACAATGTTGTTTTTTATTGGATTCTATTATATGTTGTACCACTGTATTGCACATCGTTGCGGGCAAGACCACCCGCATTTCATTGTATACTTGTATGCCGTGACAAATAAAACTCTTGACTTGACTTGACTTGACTTGACTCTTGACTTGTCATGATCGTGTTCTGGACATTGTGTCTGATGCGGTACAAAACATCTTACCATCTAGTGCAGCAATGTACAAGCATACTAGAGTGCTACCAGAATGGTTTGGTCTTACCAATGATGTCTTTCCTAACATCCCAAATACACCTGATGTTGTTTTTGTTGACACCAGCCACAAGGAGGTGCCTTTGACCTGTACATGGACCAGGCTTTTCAGGACAAGTATATAAAATACCAACCATTGCTCGATGTGATAACCAGCTTTGGGTACAAGTGTAGATAGAGTATACTCATATTCGGAAGTCTTGGCCATGTATATAAATGCACCATGAGTAGTCTGAGAATTGCTGCAATGTCAAAAAGCCAAACAAATTGCGAAATATTGCTCTGTCTCAGCTATTATTGGCAGCTTAGCCGTGTGAAGAAGAAGGTGCTATGTGTATACCCTTAAGTGTTCAGTGCTGCTTGGCCCCGATATATTTGATTCCCTGTTTATGTAACCAACTATTTGTGGAACCAAATAAAGTATTCAAATGTGTGTGTTTGTGTGTTCATGCCTAGGTCCTTTCCTCTTCACTATTTATATTAATGATATTGTGTCTTCGCTGAATGGTTGTCAAGCTCATCTGTATTTAAGCATTACATCACACGCAGGAGTGGTTTGTGACCAATAAACCATGCCTAGGGGTGGTTGTTAGGCCCGAGGCGCAGCCGAGGGTCGTTAGACCCCCCTAGGCATGGTTTATTGGTCACAAATCACGACTGCACGTGGTGTAAAGCTTTTATACAACTGCCAGATTCATCCAACCTTATTTCTATACAATAAACACACATTAATCGAAGATTTATTGAAAAAACCATCCGCCAGAAAAAGTAGTTCCCACAACTCCATGTGGAAGCAGCTTGAAGTGCATCCAACCAAACTAACACATCCAACTGTGTATTATTGGAATGATTGAGAGAAGTTGCCTCATGTGGAAGCAGCTTGAAGTGCATCCAACCAACTAACACATCCAACTGTGTATTATTGGAATGATTGATTGAAAATTTATTAAAACGTTTTCTTTGCCCTATAGGAAAAAAACGTTTTCTTCGCCCTATTTTTTTATTTATTTCTTTTAGCCTAAACTTAACCAGTTGGAAACCAGGGGTACAGTAATAAAATTAGCAATCAACCAATCAATCAATTCAATAGACCATGCTCACTTAAAACAGCGCTGCTTCTCTCTCAGTCTGACTCCCCCGCTGTTGCAGACAGGAGTGTGTGTGTGTGTGTGTGTGTGTGTGTGTCACAGTGTGTGTGTGCGTGTGTGTGTGTGTATGTGTGTGTGTGTGTGTGTGTGTGTATGTGTGTGTTTGTGGGTACGCCAGCGTCGGACAGTGTGAGAGAGAACGCTGCAGTCGGAAAGTAGGAAGGAAGAAATTTAAATCAATCAATTAATCTATCAATCAATCCGCGATTTTTCTTTTGTTCTAGATTGAGTCAAGACCCATCAATTACATCATCCAACATTGTTTAAAATACTAACACATTCCCCTTGACAGAATCGCTTCATATTTAGTCGTTATGGTGCTTTCAACATAACCATTTGTTCTCCGCGATCCTGTTTTCTCCCGGAGTGAGCCGGGGAGGGTTATGTGATTTGGTTGTGGGCGGGTCCTGAGCCCAGGACCGTGGATTGTTACCAATAAAGACGTGTGAATGGCCAATCAGAATCGAGAAATTTGCATGCCGTTGTATAAGCAGATGATACTGTTGTGTATTGTATTGCTGATTCTGTACAATTGGCCATTGAGAACTTACAACTTTCCTTTATTACCCTCCAGGAAGTTCTTATTAAACTTAAATTGGTTCTTAATGCGCTGAAAAGCATGTGCATATCTGTGTGTGGAGTGAAGTTGTGGAATAATTTATCTGAATACATCAAACTGAGTAAACATGGCACAATTTAAAAAGCAGCTAAAAAAAATACACATTAGAGAAATACAGAAATTAGTAATGAGGATAAACAAAGTTATGTTATATTGTGTTATGTAGTGCTGTACTGTATTCACTGCTGTCCAGTGAATGAAGTTTTTTTTCTTTTCGTACTATAAGTAAAAGTATATTCTATATTGTAATATACTAAATTATGTTATATCTAGTCAAATCAATGGAAGAACAAATGTAAATGTAAGGGGGTATAGGGATCAATAAGCTTAGCTTCCCTCTACTCCTTTTTTGGACATGTCTGCTAACTAAATGCATTGCTCTTGACTTTTTCTTTATAATTCCTTTATTTTAATGTTTTTTTATGTTTTTTAATTTAAGAAAAAAAAAGAATACGTGTTTTTTCATTCATTCAATGCTAGTAAAACTAAATTGATGCTGTTTTCTAGAGCCAGAAACATTGAATATGGTAAATGGCTGCTTTTTTATATAGCGCTTTTATCCAAAGCGCTTTACAATTTGTTACTCACATTTTACCCATTCACTCACACACCGACGGCAGAGGCACCCATGCAAGGTGCCAACCTGCTCATCGGGAGCAATTATGGGTTAAGTGTCTTGCTCAAGGACACATCGACACGCTGCCCGGGAGGAGCGAGAATCGAACCGGGAACCTCTGGATTGCCAGACGACTGCTCTACCTGTCGCCCCAGAATATGATGATTTATACATGATATGATATGATATTTTCATTTATAATCCAATTTTTATATCGGAAAAAAAGAACATGAATAAATGGACAGGACAATGGAGACAGGGAACCAGGCAGACGGACAGACGGAGAACATAAGTACACCTCAGACACGCAACACAACAGCAAAGTAACTCCTTGAATAACCAGAGCGAAAATGATGTGTTTTAAGCAAGGCCTTGAATGTCTGTACGGTGTTGGCAGACTTGATGTTGAGAGGGAGCTTATTCCACAGTGTCGGCACCATCTCCATCTAGTATGGTGAGAATCAGGTGAACAGACTAGGGGGAGTATGGTGAGAATCAGGTGAACAGGCTAGGGCCTGCATGACTAATGATCAGGAGATGGCTTCTCTGATCATATTTCACTTTCTTGAACTACAGTAGCCTGTAGAGAATTATTTACTAAATGTTATCTGACACAAATCTCAAATGGGGGTCCCTAAGAAGAAATCTTATGTGGGCTTTATGAGAGAGTAGCCCATGTTCACAAATATTGATTGAACTTTCCTCTGCCATGGAAATAAAACATTTGAACTCTTAATTTGGGCGATGTTCCCCTTTAATTTGTAATTTGAACTTAAAAAAAAAAAAAATCAACAGTCTTGTCTGTATGTAAAGTAATCTACAAGTAAGCTGGCGACCACTGCTGTCAGTCACTATCGTCTGTTGTCAACACCACCATTCCTCCCAGGTTTCAGGCTCCTCATTCACTTCCATTCATTTTAGGGACCAAGTCTAAATATCATACTTCTTGAAGTATAAACGGCGATTTGACAAGTTCTACTGAAGTGAAATATCCCTTTAACACGAGACTGCAATGTTCCCATGCCACATCAATGTGGAACGCCCTACCCAAAGCTGTAAAGGAATGTGAATCACTACCCACTTTCAAAAACACTCTCAAAGAACACCTACGGGAGACTGCAATTCGAAACTGGCCCCTGTAAATGTCCTAACCCAACCCCCTCCAATGTACAGTAAATGACCAAGTATGGTTGTCAATATTCCAATGTACAGTTTTGCTTGTACAGTTGTACAGTGTTCCCCACCCACCCCTCCTACCCAAACCCCCCCCACCCCCCTCCAATGTACAGCCACCCACCCAACCCCACCCCACCTACCCAACCTCCCCCAATGTACAGTTTTTACGTCAAATGTATATACTCTCTTTTCTGGACTCTTTTTGTATCACAAACCCAGTGGCGTCATTTCAGTAAAAGCCAAGGTATGGCGAGGAGGGAGGGGGTGGGGTTCCCCCCTTGGTGGATTTTTTTTGGTCAAATCAGTTGTGCAATAGTCACTTTTGGTGAGTTGTTTCTATACAATTCACTTATATGACATTTAGGTATGACACAGGACTACACAAGCATTTTTAGTATAGAAATGTGTCAACAGACTAAAGCAGGGAACCACAATAATTTGCATACGAATTATGCAGAATGTAATATCATAACTGTCTATTATTTTTCTTGCAATAGAGCCCATTTTCCTTAGGTACGGTTTTGAGGTGTGTGTTCAACAGAATGTAGTATCAAAAACACGTTCACAAAAAGTATGGGTTACTGAATGCTGAACTGCACTGTTATAATCACTAGCCATTCCATTGTAAGACCTGATTGATTGATTGATTGAAAACTTTATTAACAGATTGCAGAATGGGTACAGTACACTACAGCTCAATACATACAATTGTTAAGGGGATGCAGACCAGAGAAAGACTTTCGTCTTGTTTACATCAGGGTCCCCCATTTTCAATTCATCGTAACATATATGACAAGATAGACAGTACTGCTACATCTATACATTTATGACATACCAGATTTGCAAATACAGTACTGTTTGTGATAGTGGGGGGGGGGGGGGGGGTGGGTAGGAGGGGTGGGTGGGGGACACTGTACAACTATACAAACAAAACTGTACATTGGAATATTGACAAGACCATACTTGGTAATTTACTGTACATTGGAGGGGGTTGTGTTAGGACATTTACAGGGGCCAGTTTCGAATTGCAGTCTCCCGTAGGTGTTTTTTGAGAGTGTTTTTGAAAGTGGGTAGTGATTCACATTCCTTTACAGCTTTGGGTAGGGCGTTCCACATTGATGTGGCATAATTGCGAAACGTGTGTCCCTTGTTTGAGCCAAACCTTACCTGTGTCCCTGTATCACTTGTCTCTGCTGCCCTTTGATTAAAAAACGTCTGTATGTCCATTTTCCCTTTTTTTTTGTTAGTCACAGTAAAAGTCACCTAGTAAAAGTGAGATAATTGACAATATCAAAACAGGGCTAGGGCTAATAGTTCGAATAGTTCGAAGCTTCGTTCATAATGTTGACATTCGAATTCTAAATCAACATAAAACATTGTAAAGTATGTGATGTATACGATTGCATGCATAGTTCAATGTACAATTGTGTTTGTTTGTACAGTGTCTCCCCCCCCCCCCTCAATGTACAGTGTTACTTGTTTATACAGTGTGCCCCCCGCCCCCCCCCCCCCCCCCCAACCACCTCCAATGTAAATTACCCAGTATGGTTGTCAATATCCCAATGTACCCAACCCCCCCCACCCAACCTCCTCCAATGTACAGTTTCTACGTCAAATGTATATACTCCCTTTTCTTGACTCCTTCTGTATCACAAACAGTACTGTATTTGCAAATCTAGTATGTCATAAATGTATAGATGTAGCAGTACTGACTATCTGTATGTCATGTATGTCATATATGTCTATATGAATTGAAAATGGGGGACCCTGATGTAAACAAGACAAACGTCTTTCTCAGGTCTGCATCCCCTTAACAATTGTATGTATTGAGCCGTACTGTATTGTACCCATTCTGCAATCTGTTAA
This sequence comes from Notolepis coatsorum, assembly GCF_963971535.1. Taxonomy (NCBI): domain Eukaryota; kingdom Metazoa; phylum Chordata; class Actinopteri; order Aulopiformes; family Paralepididae; genus Notolepis; species Notolepis coatsorum. The sequence continues at coordinate 37,096,029 of NC_140166.1, read as the reverse complement.
ATAAAGTTTTCATTCATTCATTCATTCATGTAACTGTCTTAACTGTTTCCACAAGAGGGCGCTATAGGCGGAGCTATTGACGCTGACGCCAGGTAAGAGGGTATTTAAGGGATTGTTCCCTCCCTCTCTGTCTCTTCCCACCTACCTCCCACAGAGAGGTCTCATGTACTGTGTACCAATGTGATAATAAACTACGCCGATTAAAGGCTAAAGTGAGAGGACCTTGTCGTCATGATAAGTTATTGTCGCCCCATAGCCAACATCTGTCAACACATTGTAATTATAAAAAATATTTTAAATTTGTTTTGCCAAGGGCCATACATTGCCGTACCAAAACGAGCCTTCATTGTGCAATCTTTTAAATAAAGTTTTCATTCAATCAAACCCAGCGAATAGTGTAACCGGCTGGCTGAATACTTTTACCAACGGATTTCCAGTTCCGCGTTCGCGTTCTGCGCCCGGCTAGGAACGGTGTGTGTGTGTGTGTGTGTGTGTGGGAGCACTAGGTGGGAGGAGGCAGAGAGGGCAGAGTGGTTTTGTTAGCGATGAGCTCTATGAGAAAATGTTTAGCCACGGTCAGCGTTTTCCTCTCGAAAACACCACTTATCTCGCCCCTACTAGTCCTCGTTTGGACCAAAACGGCGGCACGAATTAATGTGTAAATTAAACCGAAGCATTTACCTGTAATCTATGATCGTAAAGAAGGTCGCACCCGCCGTAGAAAACAACGGGAATAGGTAGAACAATGCGTCGCCGCTGCTGAGAGAAGAGATTATCCGCCGGGGATGTAGGTAAGATCACACCGTTGGTCGACGCGTTCTGTTGTTGACGTATTTGTTCTACTTGTTATTAAATACCCAGTCTGCCGTGGGGATGGGATATTATTTTTATTATTATTTTACGCACAACCTACTTGTTGTATCACATACTCCGGTCATTTGATGTTTGTTTTGAAAGTTACCCGTGGTGGCATGTGTTGTCTGTATACTATTATTATACGTTAACACTTAAAAATCCATCAAAATCTAACGTTACTGGAGTTACCCAGCAAAGTTATTATAACAACCTCTACTACGAAGGTTGTTTTCTTTCGAAGAAAAGCTGTTGTTTTTCTCACGCCATGTAACTGTGTGTGAGATAATAAGCCCCGTGGGCCGTGCGCGTACTGAATGCACTTTTGGGTTGAACTTTGGAGACAGCACGTGTTTTCTCAGTGTGTGCGTGTGTGTGTGTGTGTGGGGGGGACTTGTGGAATGTGGTCAGTGTTGTCCTTTGCTTGTCGGCTGGATGGTTGTTTTTATAATGTTATGCAAGTCCGCCAGTTTCCAGCTACACAGTGGAATCCAGACAACACCACTCGTGTTATTATTATTCACTATCATCACACTATGTTGTATATGATGGACATTCACCCACCTCTGCCCTGTGTTCATTTAGTATTATATCGCAGAGACATCTTGGTCGCAAAGCAACAGGTGATTGGCAACTGTGGCACTCATATTGTATGGCAAGACACGGCATGAGAGTACTGCGAATAGTCAAGTCAATTGTTCCTTGGGGAAAATTCAGGTGTCACTCATAGACCATAGATAGATAGATATTATATATATGTCATAGACCAGACCACTGCACTTCCGCCTTACATTGAGCTCATGACAGGGGCGGGCTGGCAACAAAAAGCAGACCCTTACTTTTAAACTCTGTTGTGCAGTGGCACTGGTTGGTTGTCACACACACCTGTTTCCATATTAGTCCCTGCAAAGGCTTCTCCCTCCTCGAACCTTTCCCCACCTTTCTCTGCCTCAGACATTCTGACAACATAATTTGGACAGTCGGTTGACATGTGCAATTTGTGCATCAAATATAATTTAGCATTCATAATTTAAATTCATGATGAATAGTTAATCTGAACATACTATGCACTATGGCAGGGGTTCCCAATAAATGTTCTGCCCCGTCCACTTTCTAGAATTCAAATGACTTGGCGGGCCAACCCCTCACCCCTCCCTCATTCAAAATGCAGACACAGGCTATGCAGTGGCGTTACGTGGGTAAAATGACTGAGGATGCCAAGTCAGAATGTATTACATTTATTTATTTTTTTACAACCTATGTTTTGATAATGCGTTATATGAGCAGCAGGTTACGAGACTTTAAAATGGCTAGCTATATCAGTACCTCGTCTTTCTTCCTCCTTCTGCCTACTAGGGATTAAAGAAAAATGAATCTCCAGATTGTCTTTCTTGTTCACTGTACAATTCACCACACAGCAACTTTTAGGCATTGTTTTAGGTACGTAATGATGCTCTGATTGCCGCTCACATTCCCACCACAAGCTTCCCCCCTTTTGACCTGCAACAGGGCAGTTTTAAAACCAGAGACGGTGGACAGACTTGACTTTCTTGCCTGCAACTTAACGTAATGGCTTTGCTTGTCCAAATGACAATACTGACAAAATTGAGATTTATTTTTCTCTTGTCCATTTATTTAGTTTGCTTTCTATTTTCTAATTTAAAATACAGTTTGAAACCGTCTGTACACAGTAGGCTAGGCCTAACAAAATTAATAGTTGGTTTCAGGTTGGTTGTCAGTTTGGCCATGGGTAGGTAGGGAATTTATTTTATTTTATTTTTTTATTTTATTCTTTCCCACGGCGACTATGGATAGGGAATTTCTTTATTTAATTAAAATGTTCACAACAACATGGATGCATGTACTCTGCCAGCATGTTTAATATCCATAATACTAAATGTTTGACTAAGATTTCTATGAAACTTTATTCTAAAAAAAAAATATATATATAAAAAATCGGATTTTTTTTTTTATATATATAATTTTTTTTTTTAAACTCATAAAATATATTGGGTCGCACCTAAATCGGCAGGGTCGGTCGGCAACCTGAAACCACCTATTAATTTTGTTAGGCCCTATGTGTGCTAGCAGATCTAGTCTCCAGTCGCGAGTCACGGTGCACTGATCGAGCTAGGTCTGAGCTCCGCCCTGAGCGCCTGGGTACTGGACTTTCTGAGCGAAAGACCCCAGGCGGTCAGGGTGGGGGGTCAGACCTCCAACACCATCACCCTGAGCATCGGGTCCCCCCAGGGCTGTGTTCTGAGCCCCCTGCTGTACTCACTCTACACACACGACTGTGTGGCCAAGTTCAGCTCCAACTCCATAGTGAAGTTCGCAGATGACACGGTGGTGGTGGGGCTGATCTCGGACAACGACGAGAAGGCCTACCGGGAGGAGGTTGAGGTACTGGAACCAGGGTTTCCGTTAGAAAAAATTGTTGCCGGTCTCCGTGACCTGCAAGATTTCAATCTACCGGACAAATGAGATTAATTCCGGTCATAGTTTATTTAGCTTTAAAACAATTGATAGGCAGGCTATATAAAGAATGTCATCCTCAAGGCATGTAGATTTATAATATTATTACTTAAAACTAGGCTACTTTTGCGTATACAGTCATTAATATATTCCAAATAAAATAAGTCCCTCGATACTCCGTGCTGCTGCTGACTTGAAATAAAATAGACCGTGTCTGTGGACAGTCGGTCCGACACTAAACAGCAGTCTGTTATAATCACATTTTTATGAGCTAACGAATTCCGTTATATTGGACATTTGTATTAATTATATCAAGCGAAGAACTGAGAAAGCAGAGAGACGGCAACATTATCGTGGTTTGCGTGACGACTCTCTCCACCTCGCAACGACTTATTTGCAAAGAGTATGGCGCTGCAGGGCAGCTGTTCAGCTGTTATTGGCTCTTTTCTGGGAACCGCACAACAGCGCCCCCCACCCAACATTGGCTGAAAATGGCTGAATTGGAGTACTGCTGGAATATTGCATTGTACTGCTGGTACTGCGGCTCTACAGCTTCAGAAAAGTCCGCACAACCAGCACTAAGCTCTCGCCGACAACGTCGTTGTCATTATTAGAAGCAACGAGGAAACAAATGTAATGATCGTTTCGTTCATCGCATAGGCTATTTAATTTTAGCCTATTTTAATACAATTCAAATAATCAAATTGTGCTTAGACTCAGGGAATTATTTTCACCGGACATTAAGACCGGAGAGATCAAATATGTCGGACTTAAACAGATTTTGCCGGTAAAATACCGGTAATTACCGGCTAACGGAAACGCTGACTGGAACGCTGGTGCCAGGACAACAGCCTGCTCCTGAACATTGGTAAAACCAAGGAGCTGATCGTGGATTATAGGAGAGGACAGCAGGAGACGCACACACCACTGATGATTAACGGGGCTACCGTGGACAGGGTGAGCAGCTTCAAGTACCTGGGGGTCCACATCTCAGAGGACCTGACATGGTCAACACACATAGACACAGTAGTAAAGAAGGCGAAACAGCGTCTCTACCACCTGAGACAGTTAAGGAAGTTCAGAGTATCGGGAAAGATACTCCAGTCCTTCTACTCAGGAGCTGTAGAGAGCATCCTGACCGGAAACATCACTGCCTGGTATGGAAACAGCACGGCACAGGACAAGAAGGCCCTACAGAGAGTGGTGCGCTCAGCCGAGCGTACCACGGGTATATTGCACTACCCCCCTGCAGGTTCTATACAACAAGAGGTGCAAATCCAGAGCCTGCAGGATAATGAAAGACCCTCACCACCCCAATAACAGCCTGTTTCAGCTGCTGAGGTCAGGCCTGCGAACCCCAGCTACTAGGACAGAGCGGCTTAGGCTCAGCTTCTTCCCCCAGGCCATCAGAGCCATGAACAATGAACATTGAGTGCTCAGAACATTGAACTGTCCACACACAAGCACACATGAACACACACACGACACGCACACTGTGCACGCTCACACACGAGCAGCCACTTAACACTTTAACATGAGCGGGCACACACTCATGTCGCACACACGCACACTTATGGCCAAAGGAAAGGACACTTTAAATTAGAATAACAGGAACAGTGTATTGCACTACCAAAGCTAACTAGCATGTCCCATATGCTCTGTAAATAACTATGTACAGATACCGAGATGTCACTCCATGTTACCTGCTACCTGTTACTGCACAATGTTGTTTCCTTCTTTTGATTCTATTATATGTACCACTGTATTGCACATCGTTGCGGGCAAGACCACCCGCATTTCATTGTATACCTGTATGCCGTGACAATTAAAACTCTTGACTTGACTTGACATGTGCGGGTGGTTTGTCCACCAAAAAAGCGCCAAAAGATAGAAAAGAAACTAGCAGAGCCAGAACTATTCAACTCCCCTGGAGCCACAGCCAGCAGAGAAGCCTGTTTACTTTCGCTTTCAAACCAGCTGCAGCCTGAGAGTGTGAGGGGCTGTAACATTAAAGATGGCGGCAACGACAAAGAATTGATGCAAAATAAACATACATCTGTTATATATATATTTTTTTTTAATACTTATAACAATATCGATAATTATCGATATCGAGTGATATGATAATGTTATCATATCGTTATCGTGATATAATTTTTGGCCATATCACCCAGCCCTAATTCCAACGCAGCTCTCCATCATTCAGACTCCTTTGGCAATCTGCGCATGCACATCATGGGAGTAGGTGCTGAAAAAGTGACTATAGCTCGGCCGAGAAAGTTCAGATCGACTTTGGATTGTTCTCTCCGTGTTCAGGACAGGAGACTCTGGCGTATACAAGTCTATTGGATCATGTCTCCAGCACCCCCACAGCCGTAGCTACAACCACTTATGTCAAGGCTCTCATCCACATTCATTCATTTTCTCCCCCTGCTCTCTCTCCCATGATTTAAGAATACCGGAAGTGTTGGTCTATAGCAGCACAGGGGAGCGGGGGTACAGGCAGATTATTATGTAACATAGTGTAACATAGTAATAATGGTGATAGTGATAACAGTAGTGGGATTTCAGGATTCAGTTTGGCTAGAATAGTCTGTAGAATAGCTAGAATAACTGAACCTGGCAGTGGCTGATAGTGTTTTGCACCACTGCAATCTTTTACATCAGTTTCAAAACCTTTGTTCACTTGGTTGGCAGTTCAAAACCACAAGGAGGAAGTCAGCGACTAACGGGCAGAAGTTGCAGCTGCAGCTGAGGGGAGAGAGAGGAGTTTGACTGGCCCACTCTACTCATGTGTGGAACATTAGCTGGGTGTTTGAAGTGCAGGACAGAGACCCACAAAAAATAGCTCCTACCTTTTTATAAGGATGGTTTGCACAGGTCTTGACACCTGAAAAAAATAAACTCCACATTCAGGGACTGTTTACCCTCCTCCCCTTCAAAACAAACCCCATGTGAGAAGATGCCAGTGGACGGAAACAAATGGCAAAATCTCCGTAGCAATGTTCTGTTGTGAAGAGGAGGATATGTGATAATCCAAAGTTCTGATGTGAGAGGACATGTGATAATCAGACGTTCTGACATGTTGATAATGAGACGTTCTGATGTGAGAGGACATGTTGATAATCAGACGTTCTGACGTGAGGTGGATATGTTGATAATCGGACGTTACTTCTGACATGAGGAGGACATGTTGATAATCAGACGTTCTGACATGAGGAGGACATGTTGATAATCAGATGTTCTTCTGACATGAGGAGGACATGTTGATAATCAGATGTTCTTCTGACATGAGGAGGACATGTAATCGGATGTTCTGACGTGAGGAGGACATGTTGATCTTCCGTGTCTTGAGTACATGCAACTCACAAGCCCCGTTTGTTTGCCTCTCCCAGGAGTCCATGAGTCTCTTTCTCTCTCTCTTTACCCCCTCCCCCCCACACTTGAACAAATGTGCGTCTCATCTTTCCTCTCCTCCTCACCACCTTCCTCCCTCAGTACAATAGCTCTGACATTGTGATTTAACCATTAGCCGTTGGGTCTTGGCAGTAGAGTCTCAGGTTCCCTCTACTTAATCTGAGCCGCTGAACTGCAGGTTTTTGTACCCATGCCCATTTTTTTTACCAAGGTGACGTGCAATGCTTCCACGGTTTCCCATTCCCATTATAGGCTATAGGTTCATTTGTGGGCGGCCCACCACAAATAGACTTCCCAAAGTAATGCAATAGCACATTAAAGGACCAGACCAATCTTTTTGACATGCGACAAGACACTCAATTGACTATTTAGTAATTTAGCTGATGCTTTTATCCAAAGCGACTTACAGATTGTCACCAGGAGGGGTACATATCTGGCAGCTAAGGGTCCGTGGCATTGTTCCTCAAATAGTATCGAGCTTGAGTGTTACACTGAGTGTATAATAGTATAGACATATTAGCAAGATAGGTAGTATAGTATTAAGAATAGTAGTAGTAGGGTACATATTAGTAAAAAGTATTTTCTTTTCATCTTTTACCATTACTGAAATATTTGGTAGTTATGTTCTGCAGATTTTCTGCCATTCGCTTCCAGTGTATCTGAAAATGTGTCAACACCACATAAACTGAAGAAAGTTGCATTTGACAAATTCCATGTTCTATAGTTTTGTTTTTTTAATTAGTGACTCATGATTTTATCCAAATTCTTTTATTCTACTTTTTTATCTGGTTTCACTGTTTTTTTGTTGTCATTTATTTCTGATTTTGTTTTGTTGTGTTTTTTTATATACTAAGCTGTAGTGTAAAGCACCCTGTGCATTCGTGCTGTGAAGGGTGCTATATAAATAAAAGTAATTCATTCATTCATCAACATGTTTGCTCCATCTCCCCCCTGCTCTCTCTCTCCAACAGGGGGGCTGCCAGCCTCCCTCTAATGCTCTTCTCTCAGTCTGACTGTATCATGAACACTGGGCTCTTATGTGTCTCTCTGGTTCTGTCCCGTGTTATCTTAAAGGAATGTTTGCTTGCTCGTCCCTGAGACGCTGCCTTCTAACAGTCTTGTTACTAAGCGACGGCAGCAGCTTGTCATTCCTGACCCAAAGAGACCTACCGCTTTATCTGTGATTGTCTAGCGACTGACTCCCTTCTCTGAGATGGCGTCCTTCCAACTTGTCTACCGAGCGCCGTCACCGGCAAGCTATAACCTTGTGTACAGATAAAACCCTGACACACGCATACCTCGCCTGAGCTGTTAACCTAAACACCACTTTGCAGGCCATAGCTAACTTTAAAACTAAACAGTTTATAAAAAGCCATGAATAAAGGTATTTACATACTAAATTAACTTTTTATAATCGCAACGAAAACCAGCCATATCTTTCAGGAAGGAATCTGTCTGTCTGCATGTCTGTCTGTTCTGTCCTTGTTTCCATTTGATCAGATGGTGGTGCTATAGTGCGTGTCTGACCCTTTGCATATCTCAAGAACCGTTCTCCTGATCAGCTTCTTGTTGGCGGGTGTATTGCTGAGGATCCAGGCGAAGTGTAGTGTAGAATTTGAACAAAATGTAGTGTCAACTCAATGTACCCATCAGGTATAAAGACCTTACTGTATTTTTAACACAAAAATGTTCAGTTCAGTTCCAATTTGTTTTAATTTGAACATTTAAAGTTTTTTAGTTCAATGCAAACTTGCGAGTTTAGTTGACGACTTGGCGTCACATGCATACATTGAAGCTCTTATGAATGGAAGATGAGTTGGTCTGCGATGGAAGATGAGTTGGTCTGCGATCCACGATTTAGTAACTGATGTCAAAAGCACACAGGAGACGCACACCACACCGACAACACAGTATGTGTGACCGTGAAATTATTTCTAATCCACAAAGTCCAACTTCTGATAAACACAAGCTGTCCTCACTCACGGGCTGTAACGTCACCTTCATCAGGCACATTAAGTAATGTTGCCAAGCTAACACTTAGGGCTGGGCGATATGGACAAAAATGTTATCACGATAAAATGTTTCCTATCGTTCGATATTGATAATTATCGATATTCTTATTAGTATAAAAAATATATGCATATATATATTATTTAAACAACAAATGTACGTTTATTTTGCAGCAATTCTTTGTCGTTGCTGCCATCTTTAGTGTTACAGCCCCTCACACTCCAGTTATCAGGCTGCAACTGGTTTGAAAGCTAAAGTAAACAGGCTTCTCTGCTGGCTCCAGGGGAGTTGAACAGTTCTTTTTCTCTTGTCCATTTATTTAGTTTGCTTTATAATTTAAAATACAGTTTGAAACCGTCTGTACACAGTAGGCTATGTGTGCTAGCAGAGCTAGTCTCCAGCCGCGAGTCACAGTGCACATGTGCGGTGGTTTGTCCACCAAAAAAGCGCCAAAAGATAGAAAAGAAAAGAAACAAGCAGAGCCAGAACTGTTCAACTCCCCTGGAGCCACAGCCACTTTTTTTGTGTGTGAGGGGCTGTAACACTAAAGATGGCGGCAACGACAAAGAATTGCTGCAAAATAAACATACATTTGTTGTTTAAATAATAATAATAATAAAAAAAATATATAGATTTTTTTAATACTAATAAAAATATAGATAATTATCGATATCGAATGATGTGAAAAATGTTACCGTGATATATCGTGGTAACATGTTTGGCCATATCGCCCAGCCCTTCTTCTTGAATGGGACTAAGTATGCTGTGAAACAAGGTTTTAGAAAAAACCCTCATTGATTATGCTACATAACTGCAGTTACTCAGTGCTGGATATTTTATTGATATTAGGGCTGCACGATTAATCGATTTTTTTATCGAAATCACGATTAGGAATGATGCAATTATCAAATCGCAAAAAATTCGCAATTTTTTATTTTTATTTTTTTAACCAGGAAGTCCCATTGAGATACAAGATCGGTTTGGGAGAGGGAGGTAAGGGGTTTTAGATTGTGTGTTGTGAAGTTTAGACTTCAGAGAGGGAGATTAAAGTACAGAAAGGGTACCGGTATCGATTCCCAGGTAAAAAGAAACATTTTCAGGCTCTGTGTCCCGAACAGACCCACAGCGTAGGCCAGATGCAAGCCGCATTTTACAATAAACCTCTGTGGGGCTGCTTTAAAAAATATATATTATAATCGCAAATTTAATCGCAATCGCAATATCTGTCAGAAAAATCGCAATTAGATTATTTCCCAAAATCGTGCAGCCCTAATTGATATAGCCAATAATTAGATAATATTATTATTATTATTATTATTATTATTATTATTATTATTATTATTATTATTATTATTATTATTATTATTATTAGATGATATTATTTGATTTTAAGTAGGGCTTAAAGCAATGCCATTAACCATTTGGGGTGGTGCAGTGGTTAGCATTGTTGCCTCATAGCAAAAAGGTCCTGTGTTCAAATCCCAGCAGGGGGTTTTTCTGTGTGGAGTTTGCATGTTCTGTTCTCCCTGTGTTTGTGTGGGTTTCCTCTGGGGACTCTCCCACACCAAGAGACATGCATTGCCCTTGACAAAGGTATGGCATTACAACTGGAGTTGGTCCCTGGGTACCAGGGTAATAAAGTAATAGGGAGGTGTAGTGGTTACATCATTGCCGTTTTTCGTGTTTCACCCTCTGTCCAATGCAATGTATTTCCCCATTGCCCATTTCTAAATTGCCTCGTTTAAAACAAATAAAGAATTAACATTGGCATGGTGTACCTTTATGTGCTTATTTATCTACAATCTATAGCTCAACATGAAAATATTCGCAATTAATCATAAAAAAAATCGTGAAATTTTATTTCAACCAAAAATGTTTAAACAATAATGTTAGTGATAGAAGGGAACACATTTTGTGCACAAATGGAAAGCTTTTCAATTTCCAATTTCCATTTCCCCCAATGATAAATCCCTATACGGGTGGAACAACCAGTGACGTCAGACTACACCTCCCTATACAGGTTAAAATAACACCGAACTAACTTTTTCCTCAAAAATATACTGACCCAAAGCCGTTTCCATTGTCCCCAATACCTACACCTGTAGCCTAATGTTGTTGATAGAGTAATGATTCAATACAAGTTCTCTATTCTGTGACTGTCAATAATGTTTCCTACTACTAAATGAGACATTTCAGCTTCTCTATTCTGTGACTGTGCAAGTCTCACACCCAAGAGTGTGTGTGGGTGCAGTAGATTGTTTTCTTTGCATAAATGGGGGCAACAGTGGTTCAGGAGGTAGAGCAGTCGTCTGGTAATCGGGAGGTTCCCGGTTCGATTTCCGCTCCTCCCGGGCAGCGTGTCGAAGTGTCCTTGAGCAAGACACTTAACCCCTAATTGCTCCTGATGTGCAAGTTGGCACCTTGCATGGTTGCCTCTGCCATCAGTGTGTGAATGTGAGTGAATGGATAAAATGTGAGGAGCAAATTGTAAAGCGCTTTGGATAAAGGCGCTATATAAATGCAGCCATTTACTATACTAGTTTAGTGGAATGGATGGGCCAAAACACATGCGGTGAATTGATGGGCAGACTTGAGTTTAATTTCCCATCCCCATACATAAGAATTGTTGTGTCATCTTGTAGTCTGATCAGGTCTGTGTCTGGCTAGTTGGCAAACCCTAGTAGCCTCTTCTGACTTCATACTGACCAGAACCAGTGGGCCGGTTTGGGCTTAGCCTGAATTTGGCTTAAAAATGACATTCTGACAAGAAGTTTCCAATGACCTTTTATTAGCAGATTTCATATTGTGCAGATGTAAAGCTAGGCCGTTTTCACTCTATGAACAATAACCAGACTAACATGTTAACTTCTCACAGCAAGAAGGTCCTGGGTTCGATTCCCACTTGGGGACCAGGTTGCCGGGTTGCCAGGTATCCAGGTGGCGTGTATGCCTTCGACGACGGAACTGCGTTTCCGCGTTCGAGTTTTGCGCTCTGATTGGCTAGGTCATGTGACATGTGCGCCAATCGTGGGACAGCAAGTTCTGCGCCTATTTCCGGGTCTAACACCCTGCAAACTACCTGGCGTTCTATCGCCATGCTCTAAGACGAACTCTAACCTTAACCAACTTCGAAAGAGTGCCTAAGCTTAACCGTCGGAATCAGGGCAGGCGTTCTATCGCCATGCTCTAAGACAAACTCTAACCTTAACCAACTTCGAACGAGCGCCTAAGCTTAACCAGTGTAGAAACTTGCGGTCCCACGATTGGGCGTACATGTCACATGACCAGAAATGACCTGGCCAATCAGAGACGCGGAAACGCAGTTCTGTTGTAGACGGCATTCAGGCATCCAGGTGGGGTATCTCCCAGGCCTTTCTGTGTGGAGTTTGCATATTCAGAGCAAGTTTATAAATAATATTCCTGTATAACCCTAACCCTAACCAGACCAAATTGATTCATGTTATAAACCAGAATGTTTATTTAGCAATAATCACCACAAAAAAATAAAGACCTTTTGCCTGCAGATATTTAAAAATATAATAATCTCAAAATAAAAGAAGCCACTGTGACTGCAAGCGGAGTAGGGGCCTTTTTGCACTTGCAGCGTGTTGTACACCCTTTCTTGCAACCACAATGGATCAGTTCATAGCAGCTCTGTGATGCTTCTGGAAGGGTGGTCCACAGTGGCTGCTGCCATCCCATTTCTTCTTTCACCCAGCCCCAATCAGCAGGGCTTGGCAGCTGAGGGTCAGGTTCCAAGGCGTTGCTCCAAACATTGGCCTGATAGCTGGCACGCTTTAAGGGCGCTTTCTCACTCACCATTCGGGTCCGTTCCGGTCCGTTCTCGTTCCGTCCTCGTTCCGTCCTTGGGTGCGAACTTACCCCCTCCCTCTCCCCCCTCTAGTTTGCGTACACACTCAGTCTTGGTGCGCTCTGGGTTTTGTTTACGGTTTGCGTTTTGAGCGTGTAAGCTTGCCGTAGGCGATGATGTCACGCTCGAATGTCAACACAGGAAGAGTTTAACATACGGCGGTGGAGACTGGATGCTGATATAAAGAAACAAATAACCAATAAATATGAAGTTATATTTGAACCTCTGTTGTCAAGCCTTGTCAATATAACCCACCCCCCTTTTCTCATGAATGGAACTGGTGTCGTGGAGTCCGCTTAGCCCATCGCTCGCGGCAATTATATTGCATGTCATTGATCTACCGGTCGATCACGGCCGACTGGTTGGACACCACTGGTCTAATAGAAATAAATGCATTCGAACAAGAAACCAATGTATAGACATAGCAATGGCAAAAAAAATTGCCAGGCCCAATGCGAGCCAGGGAAGTCTTGTGCTTGTAACGTGGCTTCATGTTCTCATCCACTGAGCCGTGAGGCTCCACATGCTTGTTTGGTTGAGGTCTGAACTCGCAAATTGCCCATAAATATAGTTTTTGTGGATATTGTCCAGTTGTTGCTGTATGTTTTTATCTGCCCAAAATTCAAGCAAGCATGAAAGCGTTACAGTAACAACGTTGTGTGTGTCAGCAAGTTGATACAGAAGCCTCTCCCATGTTTTGGTACAAGCTCGCACACCACGCCCCCCGCTCCCACTGGCGCGCACCCGGAACCACCTATTTCAGCGGTCCAGGTTTGGAGCGAATCAGCGTCCCGGGGGACGGGGGGAGCGTTCTTAGTAGGACGGACACACCCTTTTCTGGTGCGATCCGGCTCTGATTCGACCCCGAATGGTGAGTGAGAAAGCACCCTTAATGTGTTGCTCTAGTGCAGCCTTCGTTGGGGGCATGTTCTCCAGAGCTCTGGATTTCTGAGTGAAGAGCTGTTTTCTAGCTTTACCTCTGTGGTTTCGCTTGTCCTGTCATACATCAGTACGACAAAGCGCTCCAACCATGACTTGGACAGCTCACTCACATCACCCTGCATCTGCAGGAGCTTATTGAAAGCCTCAGTCACATCAGGGAAAGCCTTCCAAGTCTGCCATGCTGTTTTCTTTCCTCTTCCAGCAAATGCTGAGACTGTGTAAGATATTCCTTTATTGATCCCCTTGGGGAAATTCAGGCATCATAGCAGCATGGGGGGGAGGGGGGGGGGGGTACAGGTAGTAAAACAACACAGTATACAGGTAGTAAAAAACAACACAGGCAGTGTAAACAATTTGATCAATATGGTCAATATAATTTACTATCTGACTAGCTGAGGAATATTCACATTATTCACAGTGTCACATAAGGTGCAGTATGCATGAGGTAGTGTTATAATTTACTATCTACTGAGTAGGCCTGCCGCGATAAGCAATAAATCGATTAATTGCCGCGATAATTAAAATGAATGCAATGATTTTGACGGGCGCGATTAATTGCTATTTGCGCGTTTGTTTTAATGAGGCGGAACCAGTGCCCCTTGCAGTCTCTCTCCGTGTGGGTCGGCCGCTGGCGTTACTACAGAGCACAGCACGGGAGCTCCGTGGGGCAGTAGCAACGCCACATATAGCTTAACTACATTTCTCAATAGTGTTGCTCCTTTTAACCAAGTAGCGTTATTTGTAGTGTAACGTTAGAATAACACAGAATAACGTTAATACAATTACATGCATCATTGTTTACAATGAACGGGTGGGGCTAGTCAAAGCACTGGAGACGGGGACAAGTTAAACATGAATTAATTTATTATAACGGGTCGTTTTCGAGTCGTGCTGCAGTGCCTACGCACCACAGCTATTCTATTATATACTGCTTTGACGCTTCCTCCTCATCGTTGATTGCCTGTAGTAGCTGCATCTAACGTTAGTAGCTAACGTTAAAACTAAAAAACACAACCGGACGAGACAAGTTGTCGGCTAGGATAATCACAACAATACTTCCGGTCCGGTCGGTGGGCTTCAAAATAAAAGTCTTAAACCGGAAAAGACGGAGCGGTGGGCTTCAAAATAAAAGTTTTGGGAAATAAATTTCTCAAAAAAATTCTCTAAACCGGTCGCAATAATATCGCTTATCGCGATATTTTCGGGGGCAATTAATCGCCCAGCAAAATGTGTTATCGTGGCAGGCCTACTACTGAGTATACATTATTCACAGTGAGTGTGTGGAACAATGGGAGAGCAGCACAGGTACTTGGACCCAGCTTGTTGGCTATCTCATGAACGCCAATATATCTGAGGTTGGTTCCACTACCAAGAGCAATCCACATTTCCTCTGGCTTGATCTTCCTAAACATGACCACGGCCAGGACTACAACATCGGTGTCAACAGTACGAATAGTCACCTTCTTGCAACCCTTCTGAACAGCATCTGACACATGCAGAAGCAAGTGTGTGTATGCTTCCTCGTGAGAACATGGGGTGAGATTTGTCATGTCACACTGGGGCAGGGCTGTACGTTAACTTTTTTTGCACATAGCACTGGTGCTACAGAGGTTGATAGTTTTGTAGCACAGGCCAAAATCTTGTAGCACGAGTATAAAACGTCTCTAAAATCTCTAAAAACAACCACAAGTAGTGCAGTTCATTACTTAAATAGGTATGTGACTGGCAAGGGACATGAATCTTGCATACAGGGCACACAAAATCCAAACTTTAACAAGAAATGCTTTTAGACAAATTCTTTCTTTATTTGCCCATAATGTAAAACAAAAAGAACAAGGACATAACCATATAACCGATATGAAGCAGTCCGAGACCAGGCAGCGCTGGTGTGGACTCAGATTACAGGGAAAGCTAGAAACCAACCTAGAAACACCTAGAAACCAACATAACAAATAGATATAATGCATACAAACACCTGTACATATTTGTGGAACCAAATAAATAAATGTATTATTATTATTATTATTATTATTATTATTATTATTATTATTATTATTATTATTATTATTATTATAATTATTCGTGTGTGTGTGTGTGTGCGTGCGTGTGTGTGTGTGTGTGCACTGCACACGTGTCACAGTTCCAGCATCATGTCTGCTGGCCACTTTTTCAGATCCACACACACACACACACACACACACACACACACACACACACACACACACTATTGCATTAATCAGAACTAAGTACAAGGAACTCTGCATGAATGAAAAGGGCTTTATAAATTAAATTAATTATTATTATTATTACCTTATTTGCATATTGTCTCGTTATTAGATAGATAGATAGATTGATTGATAGATAATTAATACTTTATTGATCCCGGAGGGGAATTTAAGTAGCCATACGATGGAGTTCTTTTTACAGAGTAAAATTAGCGGCTTAAATTTAGTGAACAGCATTTCTTCCTTGGCGATGCAATATGCCACATTCATCTTAAACTTTACCTCACGGAGATCAGCATCATCCGCTCTGGTCGTCTGTTTACTCAGCGAGTGCAAGAGGGTGCCGGCCCGCGCTCAGGAGTTTGTTTAGCGTTGAAGGCATCCCGGGCAAGAATGTGTCGATGGGACGTATTGTGTTTATTAATGTTATCCCTTTTTAGGATATTGTTACCCGCGAGTCAAGGGATTCTCTGATCGGATCTTTTCCGGAGTCTCCCGGCACCAGTGACAGAATAATAATAGCTGTGCTTCCTCATTAAAAAATATCCACGGAAAATAATTTTCCCACTCTGCGTTATATCTGTACATCTTGTTAATCTTCTCCTTTTGTCTCGTTTCTATTAACGGTGGTCCCTCTCGGGCTCGTTTGGGGTTTTGATCTTGTACTTCTTTTGTTGGATTTAATACCTTAAAAAAGCGCTTCATCTTGTCGAAGTCACCCAGTCAGTGTACATTGAGCTCGCAACTTAGTCGCGGGGATATTGTTCGCTAGGGATTATGGGATTTGGTGTTTGATTATGGACTCTACGCGAGACGGGACATTGTTTTTAATCGCACGAGACTACAAGTACCAAGTGGATAGCGTGGCGCTGTGGTCCATTCAATTTACCGTCACACTTTATTTTTTTTTGCTTGCTCCACGGGCCATCGCACCAGTGCTACTGAAGTCAATTCATTCATCGCACAGACTGACGTCAGTGTCGCACGTGCGACATATATGTCGCAATGTACAGGCCTGCACTGGGGAGGAGAGCAGAGCACCATTTTGCCATGTGTTGCGTAAACTTCTTTTCTCTCATCTACTGTGATGCAAATGACTTGCTGAGAGAGGAATCCAAACAATTCTGTTTTGTTCTCATCAACACGCAGGAAGTCTTTCCAGTGCTTTGGCAGTGCAGTGGTAGGCATCGCCCGTCTCCTGATTCCCTTCCCTATCTTCTGTCGGGTGGTTCCTTTCAGTTTGCAATCACGCTTCAGTGCTTCAAGTTGTATCTTCTGCTTTGACTGTGTTTTCACTGGTGGGCAGCTGAACAGAGGCAATTTGTTCTTGGGCAGGGTATCTGTGACTGGCTTTGTTTGCTTCTCCAGGCGTTCTTCCACAAAGGTATTGTACTGTTGTGCACCAAGGGACTCCACTTTCCTTACTGTGTCTGCAACTGATGAACTCATGATGTCTTTAGAGTCAAGCACCAGGAGATCCTGACTCTTCAAGAAATGGGTTCCCCATCTCTTCGATCACTGCTGTGAGGGACCTAACATGTTTTATGAAGGTTTCTTGCACTGCTGGCTGCTGCTCGTGGTGACGATTTTCACTTTCTGGGGTGCTTTCATTCTCGATATCTGTAGTCATTCTGGCTATTTCTGGACCTGCCACCATCCAGCGATGCTGTGCCCCAGGATTCTCTGTCAGGCCAACTGTTCCACCAGATCCTTTGATGAGTGCGTTGTTCTGTTTCGTGGCAGTGGTCAATTGCAATAGCAGAGAATTTGTGACTTGTTTTATGCACAACAAACTTTCCAACACGGAACTCCTCCAGGATGGCTGGATGTTTATCAGAGAGGACCATCATGTCACAGACATGCACTGATAGCCACCTGGAGTAATGAGTGTGGTCCAGAGCAAACATCCAGGGTAGTAGCTGTGTGAGGGTTTCCACATAGAGCTGAAAGTTGCCCTCCCGCAGTGATCTGACGTATATGAGCATGAGGACCTCAAGTGACAAGGTTTTCAACCAGTAGTCAAAATGCACACTTTCCCTGACTCGCTGTAGGCGAGTGCTGATTGGAGGCCAGGGGCAGTAGCTTGTACAGGCTAGCAGCAGTAACTTGGTGCGCCTGTTTAGGTCCAGCTCAGCGGGTATCTGTCCAAATTCTTGAAATTCAAGAAGATGCCTGGCCATGAAGCCAGCATAGCAATCTGGTTAGAGGTGGTGGAGAGGATAAAGGTTAGCATATGAATTTGTAATTCCTGGTGTTAAACGGAATAATGGATGGATTGTCCAAGAGGGGGTCCTGAGGGGGGGGGGGGGGGGACGAGCAAGAGCATATGTATTGTATTTATTATGGGTAAATCTTTTAATCTACATTTATTTTGATTTACTGGACTGTCATTATTGTTATTATTATGTCAATCATAGTCCTGTGATTTATTGTGGATTTTCTTTTTTTTGTATTGATATTTTTTGCACAAATCTCTCCAATATTCAACACATATCTTTCCACATCACAATATGCAACGTCCAAGATTTGCCTTTTTCTTTTTTTGTAAGAACATACAAAACATGTAAAAGACTCATACAAATACATTAAAAACTGACATGGAAATTAAAAAAAGACTAGAGCTGTTTTTTATCATAATAATAAAGTTGGCTTGCGGCTTGCGGCTCTGCAGATATACCCTACTCGGTTCCAAGCGACCCTATTGGGTAGAAGTGGTACCAGAAAAAACATGTGAAACATTGCAGACCACTGACTGGTCAGAAGAGAGACGCGTCACACTTTGTAGCCTCTGAACGAAAACAGAACGCCGCCATCTTTACTGCCTCGCTAAGGATGCATTTCATTCAGGATTTGTTTGCGACAGAACCAAGTACAATAAACAAAAAAGAATGGATTCACTGTGTATTCTGCCTTATTTATTGATGAAACAAAACCGACATCAACCCAATTTACCACCGAGCGGAGAGTTTAGTGTCACAACAAGATCGCTGATGTGTTAAGTTTGTTGTTGTTATTAGCCTAATACTACAGTCAGCCGATATACACGAGAGGTAACGTTAAACCCGGGTTTGCTTGGTAGAATACACAATGAGAGGTAACGTTAGCTTTGGCAGAATAGACGCAACGAGAGTCTGGTTAATGTTGTTATTGATTGATTGATTGAAACTGTGTTAAACTCTGGCTTGCTGCAAGCCCTCGGACATCTATGCCCACGGAGCTTTCAGTGTACGCGAGCGGCGGCGGCCCCGCCTGCATCCCCATTCCCCACACGGAGACAAACAGAGTAGTACCTGGCTGCAGTGGAAAAGGAACGAAGTACCAGGTGCCTAAAGCGGGTCGAGTCGAGTAGGTAATATGCAGTGGAAAAGCGCCATTAGACTAGAGGCAGGCTATAAGAGTAGACTACTAAAAAAAAAAAAATGCATTCAAACGTTTTTTTTTTTTGTGCGCACTGTGCGGTAATTACCGCGGCGGTATGAAATATTTTGCAAATTCGTGCGGTAAGGAAAATATCAATACCGCGGCAGCTCTAATTGTGCATATATATCCCTGATGCACATACTTTACATGTAGACCAATCTACCTGCGAGCAGGTATGTGCTGCATCTTCTATCGGGATGCCATCCTTCTCCATATTGCATGTGAGAGAATGCGTCTCAGATATATGTAGGTGTGCATGAGAGCATGCATGCATGTGTGTCTCAGATATATGTACGTGGGTACGTGTATCACGTAAGTATGTGTGCATGTC
The DNA here is from genome assembly GCF_963971535.1 of Notolepis coatsorum. Lineage (NCBI taxonomy): Eukaryota > Metazoa > Chordata > Actinopteri > Aulopiformes > Paralepididae > Notolepis > Notolepis coatsorum. The sequence continues at coordinate 37,076,486 of NC_140166.1, read as the reverse complement.
TCATACGTGTGTGTGTGTGTGTGCATCTTTCTGGTGTGTGACTGTACTCCTATCTCTTGTGTGTGTCTCGTATCCATGTGTGCCTCTGCCCCCTATGTGAGTGTGTATTATTGTGGATTTCTACTGTTTATGTATTGTGTGTCTGGTTTTATGTAAAAAAAACATTTGTTAAAAAAAAGAAGATGCCTGGCCAATGACACATAACCACTGCCTGGACTTCTTGAGCGGGCAGGGCATTGCAAAGTTCCCCTTGTTTCCACTTGGCAGAGAGCACAAAGTTCCCAGTTAGTGGGGCAATGCAGCTTCTTAGATGTAGAAGGCTGGGCTGGATCAATCAGGATATGGTGTTTTGACATGATGCAGGCACAGCGTTGCATCAAATTGCTGAAGAGTGTCGTAGGCTGCCTTGCCAGTAGCTAGCTCTTTGGAGGAATTAATGGTGAAGAGGTTGGAGGTGGATTGGCTAACATTGCACAATGGCTAGCTAGCTCGCTAGTTGCTAGCTAGATATCTAACTGTATTTAATTTAATTTCATTCATCATCAACAACATTTTGTTATGTTGTACGTACGTAGTATTTTGTATGTAGGTAGGTGTAGTAATAAGACTCAGGACGCAGGTTACTCGTTATCCTTTTTAGGGATGCACCGATATGAAAATTGGCCACCGATACCGATACCGATTGTTCAACTAACACTATCGGCCGATACCGATACCGATATTTGTATATTTGTACATAAGTATTTGTAATTTTTTTAAATTAAATTTTTTTTTTTTTTTTTAATGAAACTACTGTATATTTGTATGTGTATGTTTGTATTTGTAGGCCTCTTTACTTACTTAAAAAAAGGAAACATCAAGAAATATGTTTATGGTATCACTATCTCTCTCCCAGTATCGTCTGGCGGCCTGCAGAGGGATACTATTTTCTCAACCAGAGCTTTCAACCAATGCAATGGAACCATTCTGGCGGCCTGCAACGGGATACTATTCTCTCAACCAGAGCTTTCAACCAATGCAATGGAACCATTTTGATTGACAGTCGATTCGGCCAATTACGCCACACCGCTAGCACCCACCTCCTGCTTACCACCAATTGGCAAGCGTTTATTAATTTTCTACTTTCGGGCATGTTTGCGAGAGCACAACAAACTTAACGGAGCTAATACGTTAGCTGCCCGGCCCGCCGACCAGCGCTCCACAGCATGACCAAATGAGACATAATGATTTTACTGCAACAAATGTTATAATAAAACAAAGCCTTTCTATACATTTGTCTGGTTGAAAACTTTATTAACAGATTGCAGAATGGGTAGTTTGGTACGGAATGAGCAACGGATTGGAACTCAGCTATGAACGGACTAACGGAGTAATGCCTTGTTTACTGCTATCTTCGGGTAAATAATATGCTTGTTATTGAACGTGTAACACTTGCTATATAACGTTAATGCCACAAAACGAATGTTTGTGTCATTTTAACAGCAGATACTTTCTTAAATGCCATCTTCCCGAGAGAGGGTGTTGACGGGGAGTTGTTATTAATAGCATTGAACAGCTAACCGAAAGCTAGCGTTAACTATTGTTAAAGGTTTAGCCATAACGTTACCTTGGCTAAAGTTGGGGCTATTCATAATCCAGCAATAATGGCTGCAGACCTGCAAGCAAAGTACAGCAAGTTGGCAAAGGAGTATTCCAACGCAAATCACATTTTCACCAGTAACGTTAGTCTTGCATCTCCCGGTAGCTAATGAACGGACTCGGAGTAATGCCTTGCTGCTATGGGTAATAATAATATGCTGATGTTATTGTCCGTGTAACACTAACTATATAACGTTAATGCCACAAAACGAATGCCTTGTTAATCATAAAGTAACTTTGATGCAGTAGCTTGTGTGTGTGTGTGGGGGACGGCGGGCGTTGTGTAGGTAGGTCGCAAGTGAACTTTTTTTTTTGCCTTTTGACACTACAAAAATTGATGGTTATTTATCGGCGACTGCTATCGGCACATTTGAGCTTATCGGCCGATAGGCCGATAGCAGTCAACAAGGCACTTATCGGCCGATACCGATACCCGACCGATATATCGGTGCACCATTCCTTTTAGTTAAGCAGATTAGGTACAAGCATGGTATAGCAGGGTACAGCCTGTTCTAGCAAGGAAGGACTCTTCTTCTTCTCTCACCATCAAGCAACGTGTACTCTTCTTCTCACTTCCTGTAGGCATAACATGGCATTTTATCAACTACGCCCCATAGTGGAGACTCTTGGGAAGTACAGTTTTCACATGCATTACAGAACACAACATCTCCCCTCTCTGTGAAACGAATGTTACTTGCTACTCAGCATTATCAAGATATAATTATATATGCTCAACCAATTTTACTCTTAGTTCTCACTCAGTGTGCAACAAAGTCCTGATGCCAACTAGGTTTGTTTCTTGCACGCGACTGTGCTGGAGTGTGACCGCTGAGCGCTGTCAGGGCAGGGCGGATCCCTAAGTCATGCTCATCTGGGCCCTCATTCATCAACGTGTGCGTAGAATATGTTCTATTTCCACACGTAAGCACAGAATGTAGAATCAGTGTACGCACAGGAAAATCGGGATTCATCAACCGTGCGTACGCAGGTTCTACGCACACCTGTCATGATGAATCTCACCTTGGCCCTGCGCCGAGGCTCGTGCACACTTTCACGTATTTGCATACCAAAACCGCCCCGATTAACCATATACGGTAATGGACACCCCCATGAAATGTGGAAGAATGGACTAAACCGAGGGTGTTGTACACTGTCGGATATTATACCTATTAACTTCCTAAAAGACCATTGCTGCCTGGACACCGCAAACACTAATAAAGACCATTAACCACTGTTTTGCCGTTGCCAGTTAGTGTCATTAATGCATGCTGGAATAAGAATGCCTTTCTTAATCTATTTTTAATATTAATAATTATTATAATACAATAAAAGACAGCTCCGTCTTTTAATACACATATATTGTACAGTAACGTCAAATAAATACTACAGTCCCCGCTGAAATAAAGGTTCTGCACACATACCAGCAGTGATCTACAGCATAAAAGATAGCCACTTTATAATACTATTCTGAGTAGATAATTCATGTGTATCGCAACAGAGTCACGGATCTGGTCGGGGCAGGTATCATTATGTCGGGAAAATCCTTATGAAATAAACAAAAGTGAATTAAAGAATTTAAAAACAAAGTTTAGCATATTAAATTGTTTTATAAGCTTTCTGAGTAGATAATTCATCTGTATCGCAACAGAGTCACGGATCTGGTCGGGGCAGGTATCATTATGTCGGGAAAATCTTTATGAAATAAACAAAAGTGAATTAAGGAATTTAAAACGAAGTTTAGCATATTAAATCGTTTTATAAGCTTATAGCTTTTTTCGTGCTGATTTGAGAGGGTCCAGCTGCAGAGCCGGAGAGCAACTCTCAGGGCCAAGATAGCACTTATACTAGACAGCAGAGAGACAGACAGCAGAGAGACAGACAGACAGACAGACACTGTTCCACAGTGTGTGTGTGTGTCTGTGTGTCTGTGTGTGTGTGTGTGTGTGTGTGTGTGTGTGTGTGTGTGTGTGTGTGTGTGTGTGTGACTACTAGTCTAATAGTAGAGACTCAGCCCCCCCCCCCCCCCCCCCCCCCCTCTGGACCACCTCCTAGTAGAGACTGCAGGTGAATAGGCAAATATACCTTTTTTGTTGATTTTGAGATTCTGTTATATATTTTGCTTCCTAAACATGTCTTCTATGAAACTAGTGACAATAAAACGTCAATAACACACATTTAGTTGTTCATTTTACTTCATTTTGCCTTATTGCATCCATAAATGTCCACATATTTAATGGGGAAGTGCCTCATTTGCATATATAAACATACATTTCAGAAAACTTGTCTCTACTAGGAGGTGGTCCAGAGGGGGGGGGGGGGTCTCTACTGGGAGGTGGTCCAGAGGGGGGGGGTCTCTACTAGGAGACTAGTGGTCACACACACACACACACTGTGGAACAGTGTATCTGTCTGTCTGTCTGTCTCTCTGCTGTCTGTCTCTCCGGCTCTGCAGCTGGACCTTGATCAAATAAGCACGGAAAAGCTTTTAAGCTCGTAGCTCCAATTTGGGTCCCAAATTGCGGTACAAATGAAGGAGGTGTCTCGGGTAGTGGACTCTAGTTAATATTATGTTCTCTCTGCAATTAGACTGCCCCTCATTCATCCCTATCTGATGCTATCTCTGAAAACAGTTCCTGCGAGCGCAGTCAGTGCACCCCATAACGCTATATATATAAACCTGCATTCATTCGGAGAGAAAGACCTATTCCACATGCTATTTAGGGTTTGACAATAATTACACTAATATCGCTATTTCACAATGAACTATAATGAATTACGGGGGGTCATACAGAACACGGCCAGTGTCTTTATTTCCGCGTTGGAACGAATGCATGTACTGAGGAGCGCTTGTGCGTAGTAACGATATTCTACCACTGGGCGTCAGCTAAGTGTGCTCTGACCTGTGCGTACACGTAAGCACGGAGTCAAGTTGTGGGCGGCTAGGTGGTGTAGTGGGCAAGGCACTCGCCACCAGTGTGGAGACGCTAGGATTCGCGTGTTCGAATCCAGCTCTCCACATTGTTTTCAGTTTAGCTGGTCGTCCGCAGTAATACACATTGGCCGTATTACGGGGAGGGAAAACTGAAGGGTGGGGATCGAACGTTGTGAACAAGCGACTCCTACAAGTCAGTTGGTGCGCCTGCGCAGTAGAATCAGGAAGTGTCGGGGGCAGCGTGAGCCTCCCACGCATTACTCCTCGACACTGAGAGATCGAGCTGCGCAGGTGAAAAGATGCGACTGCTGTTACCTCAAGTACCGGAGGGGACTTGTGCTATGTATGACTTAGTCCACATTGCAGCCGGCTTGTGGGAGGCAAGAAACAGCGTTCGTGACAGGGGAGGGTTGAATTGGATGATACAAAATTGGGATGGGAGAAAATATAGAAAAAATGGGAGAAAAAGTGGATAAAAAAAAAGCACGGAGTCAAGTTCAAGTTGAAATTGATGAATCCCACTCTTTGCTTAGAAATGATCGTACGCACAGGGTAAGCACAAATCTGTGCGTAAGACACGTTGATGAATGAGGGCCCTGGAGTGTTCGAAGTGTGAGCCAGACGGGATGCGTTCCATTTATTTCCATCACTGAGCAGAAAGGTGCTTTTGCCAATCTTCTTTTTCACTGTCATTGGTGCACTGTATCTCGGGTGTGCTTTGGGGACGTGATGTGGTATTCTAATCCCGACTCTCTCCCCCTCCCGAAAAACAGGTGCACGAGCGCCACGCTTAGCATCTGTGTAGCGCTTCATTTTGGCTTGCTTGTTTTGGACCGTTTCTCTCACAGTCTCATCCTGTGCACTCACAGTAGGCTGCAAGGGCAGTACGTCCAGTTTGGTGCGCATTTTATGACCGTAAAGCAGTTTGTAACTGAGGGGTACAATTCCCTGACTGTATTGAATAAGTATGGTATCATTAAACCACTACTGAGTTATGTACATTACTACTGGCCATACAGTACACATGTATATGAGATGAACACCCACACAATAACACGGCTTAACAAGGAAAGTACTGTTTGTAATATTTATTAGAAGAGCATCAAGATTATCTTACATTATTGAGAATTAGAGTTGCGCTTGTAAGGCGAAGAATGTGCATGAATAGGTCAAGAGCGTAAGTCCATGAGCATATTACGAAGGGGATAATTAATACCACCTGTAGCATAAGAATTATATAAGGTACACTCGTAGGTCAGCTGGAGATACTAGGGGGGTTCCCTCCGGTTGTAAGCCAGCAGGGGAGAGGATTTGTCGGTAGCAAAAGTCTGGATCAACGAGGAATAAAGAGACTCCAGGTACAGGAGACGGTGCAATAATCCCTTGATCCGTAGACAAAGCAACAGCTATTCTCCGGTATGCACTGCCGCATGGATGAAAGCTAGCCAGCCTCAGAGTCCTAGAGGCGGGCTCGACGGGGCTCCTCACAGGGTAGATCCCACACGGTAGTGGGGTAGACGATTCTCTGCTCCAGCAGCCACAGGACCAAAGCAATATAATCCAGCCGAAAAGGGCTCTGTAGTCGTCGGTGTAGGTTATCCAGTGTACATATCCACACGGTTCTCGTCTAGGGCTCCTCGGATGGCGGCACAAGGTTAGGCCGCCCAGCCTGGATAAGCACACTAGCTCGGTACGATGAAACGTTTGTAATGCTGGTCACTGTAGAACGGTAGCCGCACGATACACTATACATAATAGACTATTACTTAATAATAGAATAGGTCGAACTCGACGATACAGCGTTAAACTCTGACACTTCAGCTATCAATTCGCACGTGGTCTCAAGGCTCTATTTCGGGGCAAAACGGGCCCACTTCACAGCACGTTGTATCGTGGTGAAGGCTTCAACTTGTTACTAAGATTACTGCTGTATCCACCTGCGCCGTATTTATACGTAAGGTGAATAATCTAGTACCAGCCTTATTTCTGTCTCGTATTACTGCGCAAACCTGGGCATGTTGAGACATGTCTTAGCGGTGACTTTGAACTAGACATTGGGGGTATGGCCGTGGCGCCTATGGGGGTCGCTGTCCAATAGGAGAACGAATATTATGGTCTGGCCTGTACTAGGTAAAGGGATATTCTGTGTATATGTACAAAGAATATACAAGGGATATCAGACGATATACAAATACTATACAATATATCTCAAGTAATAAATATATATATTCGGTTTAATCTGACCCTTTGTAACACAGTTCATGTGGCGAAACGCCAGTGGTGGTAATCACTAGGGATGCCCCGATCACGTTTTTTGCCACCGATACCGATCACCGATCGTCGTGAGCCATATCGGCCGATACCGATCCGATACCGATTGTTTTTGATTAAAAAGAAATACAAAATTATTTTATATAATTTTTTTTTTTTTTTTTTTTTATAAAATATATATATTATATAATTAGACTTGTACTTGTATTATCTGCGAGACATCGCCACCACGCAACAAGTCAAAATGCTCGCTATCTGCAAACAGCTCCACTGTCTGTGTGTACTCTAGTAGCCTCCAGCTCCAAAAAGGATTCTCCGGCGCTGCAGCGGGACCCTATTGGTAACGTTACTGTGCGTTGGTCATTTCACATTCAGCAAGCCCTCAGCTCGAATATGCATTAAATCAATGTTATAAGACATTGATATCAAGAGCTATCTGTAGCTACTGCTAGCCGGCTAGATGACGTTAAGACAGAACTTTAGTTCAATGGGACATTTCGTTTTGAACAGTAAACTAACGTCAGCTAACGCAAGCTAATGCAAGCTAACGGAGGTATGAACATGGACTACTAGACTTTCTGGATCATTTGTTGATATCAGGAGCTATCGGTAGCTAGCCGGCTAAATACCGTTAGACAATGCCTACTAAACGTGAATAGTTGACTGGGTAATTTTGTTTAAACAGTAACGATAGCTAGGTAGCTAACGTTAGCGCAGGTCGAATGCACTACAGACTCGAGCAGAGGAGCCGCATCTCAGTCCTCTTTGTTTACAAACTCTACACGGGGGCGGGCGGGGCTAGGGAGGAGGAGCAGCGGCAGTTTGCAGGTTGTGTGTGTCTGAGACAGACAGCGAGTGAGAGCTTCGCTTGATCGGTTTCCGCTATCGGCGAATATGACTCATTATCGGAATTCACAGATTGCATATTTATACTGAGTATCGGCCGATAACGATCGGTGGCCGATCGATCGGGGCATCCCTAGTAATCACTTCAGGGCAGGTAGAGCAAGCAGCCCCAAACTCAGTCACCGACCGGGCACCGAGTGTAGCAGTGATGTGTGCTACTATCTCGGGCTCCACATCCATAGCAGAGTCAGTAGAAGCAGTAATAGTAGCAGCAGTAGTAGCAGCAGTAGTATCCGCAGTAGTATCCGCAGCAGCAGTAGTAGTATCAGTAGAGACGGCGTCCCTGACCGCGAAAGGCAAGCGGCGTAACTTCTGGTGGACTGGCTTAACAGTAGGGTACATTTTTACACAATGCACAAAGCCTTTTGCACAGCCAAATGCCGTAGGAGCTGTGACAGTAGTAGCCATCACAGGAGCAGGTGTAGACGGCGTAGGAGTGGAGGAGGGGAGGACAGTAGTTCCACTAATGCAGAGGTGGAGTGCAGTCAACAGGTCCATTCCCAGTAGGGGAGTTCCTTTATCCACGATCCAGTCTTCAGCTGGACCAGAGCTGAGAAGCCACTTTCACAAAGATAGGTAATGCAAACATTTTTTTTTTTTTTTATATAATTGTTTTTCGATTAGTCGACTAATCGAAAAAATAATCGACAGATTAGTCGACTACCAAAATAGTCATTAGTTGCAGCCCTAGTAGTTTCACTGAAGTATTTCTCATAAGTATACAGTGGCATTATGGATACTGCTGAGCCTGTGTCCACAACCAGTCTCAATTCCTGAGCCTGGGTAGTAGGTGTGTGTACATGCACATTGCACACAATCCTTTTTGTAATGTCAGAAGCTTCCATGCATAGCACTGTAATTTCAGGAATTTCCACTGTACTCACCGACTGTGTTTTAGCACGGCAGACACGAGCAAAATGTCCTGTTTTCTGGCATAATTTGCAAGTCTCTTTCGCTGCTGGACATTGTGAAGAGTTCGCCAGGTGGTTCCCCGAACCACATCGGTAGCAAGAGCGAGTGGAAGCAGAATCAGTAGCATCAGCAGGTTCAGCTGGACGGTAGCGCTGCCAGTCCCGTTTCTTGAAAGTAGTCTGAGACCGCGGCATCACAGCCTGTACTGGAGCCGCACGCTCGGTACTCATAGCTTTAGCGTGGAGTACAGCCGCTTCAAACTGCGTAGCTATATTGATAGCGTTGTCCAGTGTCAAACCTGGTTCAAGCAGTAGACGTTCCCTTATCCGTGGGCTAGCTACATGTTCAATCAACTGATCCTGGAGATTTTCCTCAGTTTTATTATCAAAGTCACATGTGGTAGCTAGGTCACGTAAAGCAACAACGTATTGTGCAATGCTTTCATGCGGTGCTTGTCCACGCTTTCTGAACGTGTGTCGCTCGACTACTACGTTGATTCTTGGAGTAAAATGTGCATCTAGCGCTGCCACGGCGTTAGCCACAGAATCACCTGTATCTGGTGATGTGTAGAAAATCCGCTGACCCTCAGTACCCAGGCAATGTAGAAGGGTAGCTCTCTTCCGAGCCTCGGACCAACCATTTCCAGTCGCATTTATTACCAGCATGTAATTCGTGAACATCTGGTGCCAAGTCTTAAACGGCATAGTAGGTTCCCCAGGAAAGGGTAAAAACAATGTGGGAGAAGCTACATGTAGATTAGCCATTTCTCCTGCAGTAAAAACGTCCGTAAAAAAATTCCCCGGTTCAACTTCCTCGTCGCCAATTGTTATGTTGTACGTACGTAGTATTTTGTATGTAGGTAGGTGTAGTAATAAGACTCAGGAAGCAGGTTACTCGTTATCCTTTTAGTTAAGCAGATTAGGTACAAGCATGGTATTTAAGCTTTACACCACTTGCAGTCGTGATTTGTGCTGCAAGTGGTGTAAAGCTTTTATACAACTGCCACATTCATCCAACCTTATTTCTATACAATAAACACACATTAATCGAAGATTTATTGAAAAAACCATCCGCCAGAAAAAGTAGTTCCCACAACTACAAAAAAGACAATTTGCCTCCATGTGGAAGCAGATCGGAAGTGCATCCAACCAACTAACACATCCAACTGTGTATTATTGGAATGATTGAGAGAAGTTGCCTCATGTGGAAGCAGCTTGAAGTGCATCCAACCAACTAACACATCCAACTGTGTATTATTGGAATGATTGATTGAAAATTTTATTACCAGATGCAGAATGGGTACAATACTGTACGGCTCAATACACACAATTGTTAAGGGAATGCAGACCTATTTTCCATAGAACTTCATTCTTAGATGCTTCTATAGAAAGTAGGTAAAACAAATTAAAAAGTTTTCTTTGCCCTATAGGAAAAAAACGTTTTCTTCGCCCTATTTTTTTAATTTATTTTTTTAAACCTACTGTAGAGGGCCTAAACTTAACCAGTTGGAAACCAAGCGTACAGTAATAAAATTAGCAATCAATCAATCAACTCAATAGGCCATGCTCACTTAGAACAGCGCAGCACCCAGCTCTCTCTCAGTCTGACTATCCCCCGCGTTGCAGACAGGAGTGTGTGTGTGTGTGTGTGTGTGTGTGTGTGTGTGTGTGTGTGTGTGTGTGTGTGTGTGTGTGTGTGTGTGTGTGTGTGTGTGTGTGTGTGTGTGTGTGTGTGTGTGTGTGTGTGTGTGTGTGTGTGTGTGTGTGTGTGTGTGTGTGTGTGTGTGTGTTAGGGCTGCACGATTAATCGTTTTTTAATCGAAATCGCGATTTGGAATGATGCAATTATCAAATCGCCAAGCCTGCAATTAAAAAAAAAAAAAAAAAATTTAACCAGGAAGTCCCATTGAGATACAAGATCTCCTTTGCAAGGTAGACCTGGCCAAGATGACAGCAATAACATTTGCAATACATCACACAGCAATAAAATGTGCGATACATCACACAAGAACATAATAAATGTGCATGTATACAATACATCACATGTAAACACAAAGCAGAATAGTCTACATGATAGTAAAAGTGTATAATACAGGGTAATACAGTAATTTTGCAGTTGGGACCCGACTACAGAAAGCAGCAACATGCTTCTTGTAATTTTTTTTTAAAATATGTTATCGCATCGCAAATCGCAATCGCAATATCTGTCAGAATAATTGCAATTAGATTATTTCCCAAAATCGTGCAGCCCTAGTGTGTGTGTGTGTGTGTGTGTGTGGGGGGGTGTGTGTGGCGGTGGGTGGAGACTAGAGCTAGCGCTGACAGTCAGAAGGAGAAAGAAATTGAAAGAAAAAATGCAAATTAATCAATCAATCAAATCGCGATTTTTCTTTTGTTCTAGAATGACTCAAGACCCATCAATTACATCATCCAACATTGTTTAAAGGACTAACACATTCGCAGTGACAGAATCGATTCATATTTAGTCGTTATGGCGCTATCAACATATCCATTTGTTGTCCACGATCTTGTTTTCTCCCGGAGTGAGCCGGCGGAGTGATATGTGATTCGGTTGTGGGCGGGTCCTGAGCCCAGGACCGTGGATTGTTGCCAATAAAGACGTGTAAATGGACTGTTTCAGCCAATCGGAATCGAGAAATTTGCATGCCGTTGTATAAAGCAGGGTACAGCCTGTTTTAGCAAGGAAGGACTCTTCTTCTTCTCTCACCATCAAGCAACGTGTACTCTTCTTATCACTTCCTGTAGGCATAACATGGCATTTTATCAACTACACCCCATAGTGGAGACTCTTGGGAAGTACAGCTTTCACATGCATTACAGAACACAACACATTTCATTCATCAACAGCTAGAAATAATATTTGATCAATAAGAACAAAGAATAAAGATTCTCACCTGTCCTTACATCAAAATCTCTTCTCTTCTCTCATGTGCACTCTTTTCAGGCTACTGCCCTCTGCTGGTCTACTGCAGTAAAATCATGCAACAAACTGACACATGGACACAAGGCCATGGCTTAGCAAGTGAATGTCTTTATTAGAACAAAACTGCCATTTTAACAAATATATTATTATAAAGGAGAATAATGGGACGAAAAGTGGAAAAATGCAATGCTGAGGTCAATGACCCCTCAATGTCACCAGAGGTCAGTCTGAAAGTGTTTCCACGTCTGAAATCAAACATTGTGGTATGTAGATGATATGCTGAAAGTTTCATGCTTCTTTCATAAAATGCACAATTAGTTTGCTTAACCGCCCCACTAGAAGCACCCCAGCCGTTCAATGTATTTGTTAAATTCCACCACCAGCACACCTGATTCAACTTAACTAGCTCTTTATTAGTTGAATCAAGGTGTGCTGGTGGTGGAATTTAACAAATACATGGAACGGCTGGGGTGTCTCGAGGAGAGGTTTGGGAACCACTGGACTAGAGCAGGGGTTCCCAAACTTTTCAGGCCGGGACCCAGAAAATAAGGCGTCAGAGAGCTGTGGCCCAATGCACATCGTCAGGCTTTTTTTTTTTTTTTTTTTTTGCCAGGCGACCGATTTTTTAAGCCAAATATCACTTCAATCCTATTAAGTTAGTTCAAGTTAGTTATTCATTTATATGTGCTATTTATGAGAGGGCTAACTTGTTGCAAAATAATAATGATAATAATAATAGCCTCATTAAAATACTATTGTTGCTTCGGTTGTTTTCAGCGTTTTATGTGCATAATCTGTTATTTAGTTTGAAATGTTCGTTGAAATAAGTAGATTTTTCATTTTTGTTTATTTATTAAGTTAATCTAAAACCATATAGTCACATTTTAGAATACAATAGAATAGAATTTTAGAATACAACTAGAAACACTGTCCTGGCCGCGTCTATATTAATCCCAGCCGAAGAGTGCAAGAGCGCTACCGCATTCTTCGCCATACGCCAGTACGGTAATGCGCATTTCCTTTTCCTTCGCCCAGGTGCTCGCCGCGCATGAGGTCGCCGCTTGGTTCGACGCGGTTCAGACCCTAGAGCCATATGAAATCCGCGTTCACGGAATCGCGGACGGAATCGCGGAATTAACCAATAAAAATGGAATCAACTGCAAAACGTGGAATATTGCAGAATTTTGCCTAATCTGGACTGAAATTTCGTTTTTGGGTGGAACGTTTGGTGCACACGCGACCGGGGAGGCGAGGACGCTACAGTGTGTTACACACAACACAGCGGTGCTCAAGCGTCTGGCTGCTTCAGTGTTAACATCGTCAAGAAGCTAAAAAAATCCACAATAAGCCCTCAATTCAGAGCAGAACAGTATCCTAATGACTTTTATGCCTCCGGTGATAATGTGTTTTGCTAATTCTGTCAACGTTCCGTGGACTGGACCCGCAAAAACACTTGCGACACTATTGTGATTAAATAGCTATAACGTTAGGACATGATAGCTTCTAGCTAAATCTAGTGCACCCATCCATTTGTTTAATGCAAACGATTGTCATTACACACTGTCCTTTATAAACTAAATACACTTAAATAGCTATGTAACGTTATAGGACTATAGATGGAAAATGATAGCTTCTAGAAGTTCTAGCTAAATCTGGTGCACCCATCCATTTGTTTAATGCAAACGATTGTCATTATACACTGCCCTTTATAATCTAAATAAACTTAAATAGCTATGAAACGTTACAGTACATAGGACTATAGATGGAAATGATAGCTTCTTGCTAAATCTGGTGCACCGATCCATTTGTTTAATGCAAACGATTGTCATTATACACTGTCCTTTAGGGGTGGACGGTATAAACGGTATACGGTATAAACGGTATGAATTTGCTCTACGGTATGGATTTTGCCTATACCGTGTAACCGGTAGTGCAGCTCTAAAATAGCAATGACGTCATGTAACCACTGCGCGACTATTTCACTCGCATTTGCCCCTAAAAATAGATAGAATTAGTCATAGATAATAGATATGTGCGAACTGGAAAAAGTTATTTAGGAGGCTTCGCGCAGTGGGCGTGCCAGCCCCTCCCGCACGCATGTAAACACGGGTCTACTAGTGGGACGGGACGTCTCCCTGAGCTAACGTTAGCTTAGCTACCGTTACAAAATGACCCAGTCAACTATTCACTTTTAGTTTAATACATGATGAGGCATTGTCTAACCGAACGGTATCTAGTCGGCCAGCTACCGATAGCTCCTGACATCAACAAACGCTCCATCAAGTCTAGTAGAGTAGACGTGTATGATAGCTCCGTTAGCCGTTAGCTCACGTTAACGCAAGTAAGTTCACCGTTCAAAACGAAATGTCCCATTGAACTAAATAATTCACTGAGGCGTTGTATTAACGTTATATATCCGGCTAGCAGTAGCTACAGATAGCTCCTGATATCAATGTCTTATAACACTGATTCGATGCGTATTCGAGCTGAGGGCTTGATGAGCACAGTTAAGTAACGTTATGCCAATAGGGTCCAGGTGCAGCGCCGGTGAATCCTGGCCGTAGCTCTGCTCGAGGCTACTCGAGTAGCTGGAGGCTACTAGAGTACACACAGACAGTGGAGCTTGTTGCGTGGTGGCGATGTCTCGCAGATAATACAAGTACAAGTCTAATTATATAATATATATATTTTATAAAAAAAAAATATATATATATATATATATATATAAAATAAAACATTTTTTTTTATCAAAAACGATGATACCGTGATATATACCGTTACCGTCTATGCTTCAAATGATACCGTGATATAAATTTTAGACCATACCGTCCACCCCTACTGTCCTTTATAATCGAAATAAACTAAACTAAAGGTGCCTAAATTATGCATTACTTATTTCATCACAATATAATAGATATAGCTAGGTTACTGACATTGTCATTGTGATAATGTCAGTAGTAGCTAGCTGTATCTATTGTTTACACTTGAAATATGTATTTTTATTTTGTCACAATATTAATTGAAAAATATTGTGTAAAATTGAACTGTATTTCTGAGTTGCAGCACTTAAAAACATTAAATGGACTGTTATATCTTATTCAATTGTGGACATTTATTCATTCCCACTTATTAGACACTATTTCTGATGGTAAAATGAGCATAAAAAGCAAAATACAGAATTCTGAAATATTAAAACGGAAAAAATTGAATTTGGGAAAAAATAAAATGGAATTTGGAACATAATAAAACGGATTTCATATGGCTCTAGCATTCAACACTAATCACAGATGCCACACATTAACGCTGGTCAATCACATTAATACTATATGCTATTGCTATTGCTATATATTGCTATTGCTATATGCTATTAATACTAATACGGTATATATATACACGCGATGGACGCAGCAGGCGATCACTGCTACTGTTATTCAGCCACGCCAGCCGCCGCGCCGCAGCAAGAGGTACATGATTGATTGATTGTGTAGTGACTGTACATAATTCACACAGAACTGTTGTTGGGAATAGTAGTACTAGTTCCCCCCGGACGATATTGTGTGTAGCACTTCCTGCCTCGAGCATTCATTCTACCTATCGATTCGACTACGTTGACATTGTTGTTATGCTGCTGTTGAATAAAGGAATTAGGTTCAACTTCGATACACCGCCTCCGACTCCTTTATCCCAGCGCTACAATTGATTGATTGATAACTACTGAGCTAACATGAACATGAAGCTAACTACTGAGCTAACATGAAGCTAACTGCTGAGCTAACTGAGCTAACTACTGAGCTAACATGGAGCTAACTACTGAGCTAACATAAGTTAACTGCTGAGCTAACATGAAGCTAACTACTGAGCTAACATGAGCTAACTGCTGAGCTAACATGAGCTAACTGAGCTAACATGCAGCTAACTCGGCTAACTAAGAGGTACGCGATTGATTGATTGACATGTATTCCATAATATGTAAAGTACATGTGGTCCTCGTTTGGATAATATTGTAATGATCTGGGGTCTTGTGTGTCACTGTACTCTCCCCCCGGGAGAGATAGGAGGTGGCACCGGAAGTTGTGTTGTGTTCGTGAAATATACGTGAAGGAGGGAGCTGTGTGTGTTCCTAACGAGTGAGGTATTGACCTGTTATGTTACTCATTGAAGTGGAATTAAATAACCAAAAGAAACATAAACCTCTCCTCATTCTTCCTCACAATACGGGTACGACAGAACGCTACATTTGGTGTCTGAAGTGGGATCAGTGAACTCGGATTGACGCGCACTGTGTACCCTGTGGAGCTCCGCTGTTTGGCTAGCTACGTCACGTTAGCTTAGCAATGACGGCAAAAGAAGAGCCACGCCACGAGATTAAACAGGAGAGGGAGGATGAAGGTCTGTCAAGTGGACTTCCAGACCTGGAAAGAATGCAGGTCGGTGCCAAAGTCGGGGTTGGCAATCTCGGAGGACGGGAGAGTGATGGCCACGCGACGGCGGCGCTGGTACTCCACCCGGCGGCGTCCGGTAGGAATGACATGCAGAGCGTGGCACCATGTGGAGGTGCACACGGTGGATGGAGAGCAGACCAGGCGCTGAAATATTCGGGTAAAGGCAGTCTGGAGGCATTTTTTATGCAATTTGAGCTGGCAGCCGAACTGAATGGCTGGCCGATGGACAATAAAAAAAAAGGCTGCCCGTCTCGTTTTGTCCCTCACGGATGATGCCCTGGCATGTTTGAGTGCACTGGGACCGGAAGAGCTGAGAGACTATGGAGCTGTGGTGGGGGCGCTGCAGAGGCGTTTCGGTCGATGTGACAATAAAAGCATTGTGGTCACAGAGCTATGTAACCGGCACAGACGGCCCGGTGAGTCCCTTCGTGCACTGGCAACTGACATTGAGACACTCACGAGACGGGCATACGGCCACATGCCGCCCGCGGTGTTGAGCGAGTACGCCAGGGATCAGTTTGTCTGCGCCATCGAGCCGCGAGACCTGCGTGAGCGGGTTCAGCTGCGGCACCCGAGCACGCTGCAGGGGGCCTTGGAGCTGGCGCTGGAGAGAGAAGACCTGCGGGGCGAGACCACATAGGAGGGCGTGAGGGAGGCCCCTCCCACGGTGAGGGTTGCGAGGGAGAGCGGCCCAAGGGAGCCGGAGTGGGTGGGCGCAATGATGGAGCGGATGACAGAGCTGGTGCGTGCCGTAACATTGCAACCACAAGGAGGTGCGGCTCATTCACCGGGGCCCATGCGCTGCTGGGGGTGTGGCCAACCCGGGCATCTCCGCAGGGACTGCCGCAATCGCCAGGAGAGGAAACGGCAGGGGGTCCGTGTAGATGGGGCGGAGCGGATCCCTGGCGCCATGTCCCATGCTGCTCTGCCTCCAGCGGAGGGAGCCAATCAGCACAGCCGGGGGGGTGGGGCTCTACTCCCCCCAGAAGCAGACGTTGACACTGAGTCAGTCATGGTAGTGGGCTGGACGCATGCAGGCAATTTTTGCTATGTTCCCGTCACCCTGGCTGGGGCGGCGGCGCCGTGTTCGGCCCTGGTGGACACGGGTTCGACTGCGACGCTGATGAGGCCCGACGTGGTCCCGGTGGGGACACAGCTGGAGCAGACGTCGGTGCAGCTGAGGACAGTGACTGGTGAGCTAGCCCCCATGTTGGGGAAGGGAAATGTGGTCATAACAGTGGGGGGCCTGTCGGTGGAGTTCCGGGTGTGGGTGGCAGAGGTGCAGGACCCCTGCATATTGGGGCTAGACTTTTTGAAGTTTGCCCGATGCCTGCTGGACCTGGGGGAGAACACATTGAGTTTCCCTGGGGGCCCCACTGTTGAGATGATATCCCCCCCACTTCCTCCGAGGTCAGCGTCACTGGCAGTGAGGGCAGCAGAGACACAGTTTCATTCTGCAAGCCCCCTGGACAGTCACGGTAGCTCCCGCTCCCGGAATACCCGCCTGAGATATTCCCCTGCCCACTCGGCGGCTGAACGCTCACCCCCCATGCCCATTGCCCCTGACAGGCAGCTCCCTTCACCTGCTGGCAGTACGCCCCTGTCCCCATCAGCAGCCCCATTTACACCCGGGGGCCCCCTCCCCCTGGCGCAGCCTAACATGGAGGAAGAGGCTGACAGGCTAGCAGTTGTGAGGGGCATATGGGAACGCAACGGTGGCCACTTGGAGCCGGAACAGCGAGAGGAGCTGTGGCAGTTGCTAAATGAGTTCAAGGACATTTTTGCACTGACATGCTGAAATTGGCTGCACTCACTTGGTGCATCACCAAATAGACACAGGGGACGCCCGGCCTATCAGATCACCAGCCCGCCGCCTTCCCATGGCGTACAGAGAAGCTGCAGAGTGCGCCATTGATGAGATGCAGCGGGCGGGCATCATAGAGCCCTCTGCCAGTCCCTGGGCTTCGGGAGTGGTGATGGTAAAGAAGAAGAACACTTCCAAAATGAGATTCTGCGTCGACTACAGACCACTGAACAAGGTGACAAAGAAAGACTCTTACCTGATGCCCCATGTTGATGAGGCGCTGGACACAGTGGCTGGGTCGTCCTGGTTCTCCTCACTAGACTTACGGGCTGGCTACTGGCAGGTGCCCCTCGACCCAGAGTCTAAACCTAAGACAGCCTTCTGCACACCGAGGGGGCTGTGGCAATTCCGTGTCCTCAGCTTCGGGCTGTGTAACGCCCCAGCCACGTTTGAAAGGCTAATGGAGAGCGTGTTGGCTGGCATTCCTCCAGAGGAGTGCGTGGTGTACCTGGACGACATACTGGCCCACGGCAGCTCCTTCCAGGCGGCCCTCCAGACGCTGAGACGGGTCCTTGAGAGGATAGCCGAGGCAGGACTGAAACTTCACCCCGACAAGTGCCACTTCATGAGGAGAGAAGTGGAGTTCTTGGGACACAAACTGACGGGAGAGGGCATCAGCACGCAGGAGGGGAAGATAAAGGCGGTCAAAGAGTGGCCCACCCCCGCAGACAAAGAGCAGCTCGAGAGCTTTGTGGGGCTCGCCTCATACTACAGGAGGTTTGTGAGGGGGTTCTCCTGCATCGCTGAGCCCCTATTTCGACTGAAGGAGAAAGGCGCTGACTTCACCTGGACGCCTGAGTGTCAGCAGGCGTTTGACCTCCTAAAAAAAGGACTAACAGAAGCACCTGTGCTTCGACCCCCAGACCCCTCCCTGCCGTTTATCCTGGACACGGATGCCAGCAACATGGGTATGGGGGCCGTGCTGTCTCAGGTGGGGCCGGACGGAGAAAGAGCGGTGGCTTACTTCAGCCACACATTCAACAAAGCGGAGCGGAATTACTGCGTCACCCGCCGGGAGCTTCTGGCTGTCGTTGAGGCAGTTAAACACTTCAGGTACTACCTCTGTGGGCCGCCGTTTACAATCAGAACTGACCACTCCGCTCTCCAGTGGCTGACGTCCTTTCGAGAGCCGGAGGGGCAAGTGTGCCGCTGGCTGGAGAGGCTGGCAGACTTCAACTTCACCGTTGAGCACAGGGCCGGCGTCCGCCACACCAACGCTGACGCCCTGTCCCGAAGGCCCTGTGCTCCGGAGGGGTGTCGATACTGTGAGAAGAGGGAGGCAAGAGAGAGAGAGCTCCGGGAGGAGGTAACAATATGCCCCGAGCACGAGGGCGACGGGCCGGTCTGCAGGGAGCTGCAGGTGATCGGAGAAGCGGAGTGGCGAACGCAGCAAGAGCAGGACCCTGATTTAAAACCTGTTTTGCAATGGGTAGAGTCAGGTCAGAAGCCACCCTGGGGCGAGGTGGCAGGGGGCACCACTGCTACAAAGGGACTGTGGGCAGACTTTGCGGCTCTGCGGGTGTGGGACGGGGTTCTACAGAGAGCGTGGAGGGAGCCGGCTACGGGAGAGAACAGGTGGCGGGTGGTGGTCCCCAAAGCAATGAGAGAGACTGTGTTAAAAAGTTCCCATGGCACCGTGGGGGCTGGGCACTTTGGCATCACAAAGACTCTCCGCCGCCTCCGTCAGGGGTTCTACTGGGGATGGATTAAAAGGGACGTAGAGGATTTCTGTCGCCGCTGCAACCTCTGCGCAGCATACAAGGGCCCACCTGATCAGTCCCACGCACTACTCCAACAGCTGGGGGTGGGAGCCCCCATGGAGAGAGTGGCGGTGGATGTTATGGGGCCGTTTCCGTGCACGGACAATGGCAATCGCTACGTGCTGGTCGCCATGGACTATTTCACCAAATGGCCGGAGGCATATGCGTTGCCGGATCAGGAGGCCAAGACTGTGGTTGACGCGCTGGTGGAGGGCATGTTCAGTCGGTTCGGCGCAGCGGAAACCCTCCACAGCGATCAAGGGAGAAATTTTGAGTCACATGTCTTTGCCACCATGTGCGAGCAGCTAGGCACCAAAAAGACCCGAACCACTGCTCTGCACCCACAAAGTGACGGGTTAGTGGAAAGGTTCAATAGGACTCTAGGCAAGCAGCTAGCCATTCTCACAGCAGAGCACCAGCGAGACTGGGACACGCACCTCCCCCTCGTTCTCATGGCATACCGATCCGCTGTACAGGAGTCCACCTCCTGCACGCCAGCACTGCTCATGCTGGGCCGGGAGCTCCGGACGCCGACGGAGGTGGCGTTTGGCAAGCCCCCTGACACTCCCCCCGTTCCCCCGGGGAGGGAGTATGCCAGGAGACTCCAGGATCGAATGGAGTCCGCCCACAACTTTGCCCGGGGTCAGCTGGAAAAGGCGGGCATGAGACAAAAAAGGAACTATGATGTGCGGGCTAAGGGGAGGCATTTCCAGGCCGGGGAACTGGTCTGGGTGTATAGCCCTCGGAGGAAGAGGGGGCGGTGCCCTAAACTGGACTGTCACTGGCAAGGGCCATGTAGGGTGCTAGAGAGGGTGGGGGAGGTGGTATACAGGGTACAATTGCCGCTCAGGGGGAGGAAAGTTGCTCTTCACAGAGACAGACTGGCCCCGTACAGAGGGGATTGCCTCCCACTGCAAGACCCAGCCCTCCCAGCGGCCTCACCTAGAGACAGTGTTCCGACCACCACTGGGGCCGGATGTAACCGCCGTTCGAGGGGAGTGCACCGTGGTCCACCAGCGGGGGGTGTCCCCTCTTTCCATACGGGGGGCCCCTCAGAATCACAGACTGTGTCCCCGGTGCAGGACAGACATGGCACTCCCCGTACGGTTCCTGTTCAGCAGCAGCAGGTCGATTCAGTCCTTCGGGCAGGGACAACGCGTCCGCAGAGGCGGAGGCTGCCGCCAGGTCGTTTCAAGGACTTTGTGTAAAAAAAGAGAAAAAAAAAGTGTGTTCTGCTTGAAATGGAAAATGTTATTGTGAATGTGCTATTGTTGATGTGTCTCTCGGGGCGAGAGCTCAGAAGGGGGGGTATAGTGTAATGATCTGGGGTCTTGTGTGTCACTGTACCCGGGGGGTGTGTTTCCCCCCGGGAGAGATAGGAGGTGGCACCGGAAGTTGTGTTGTGTTCGTGAAATATACGTGAAGGAGGGAGCTGTGTGTGTTCCTAACGAGTGAGGTATTGACCTGTTATGTTACTCATTGAAGTGGAATTAAATAACCAAAAGAAACATAAACCTCTCCTCATTCTTCCTAACAATACGGGTACGACAGAACGCTACAATATGTAAAGTACAGTTGACAGCTGCGTTGTGTTAACGTTGCAATGTACAGGGAAAACGTTATGGCGTTGCGAGTGAATCGCGTTGCGATAATATACATGTATTCCATTTCGGCATCTGAGGCGGGGAAAAGAAAATGCGCATTTGGAGGGCGTTACCGGGGCCAATCAGGGCAAAATGCGGAAGAGCTCTTGCACTCTTCGGCTGGGATTAATATAGACGTGTCCTGGCCTGCTTCTAAATTCAGTGGCCTGACAATTATTTTTGTTTTTATTTTTTTTTTGGAAATCATCTCGCGGCCCTCCCGTGGCTGCTCGTGGCCCACCTTTGGGAACCACTGGACTAGAGCATACATTTGAGCCATCAAAGAAATTAAGCAAAAGTGGTTACCTGTGTTGAACTAGTTTATTTTTTAGAAAATAAAAAAATATAGTGGATTACTATTACGACTACTAACACTGCCAATACTACTGATACATCTCTATTGGCAAACTTTATATTTAAAAAAAATTGTAAAAAAAAATAAATAAATAAAAAAATCTTTTATTTTATTTTTTATTCACTTTTTTTTGGTTCATTATACAACTGGCGGGCCGCCACAGTCTAGGTAATTAATGGGTAACCCTGCTACAATACACATAACAGTTAAAACAATTACAACAACAGTTTCCTCAATGTGTACTCATGTGCGCGTGTGTGAGTGAGAGGGGAGGGGGGGAGAAAGAGGGATGGCATTCTCTTACCGATGGCAAGATGCAACCTGTGCCCAAAACACTAGTCTTTGCCATCCGTTTAGGGCAATTGCTTTGACAACATTGCTCCCATTATCCATGGTGATGCAGACCTGGTGCTCCTTGTCCAGCTTCCACGAATTTAAGGCACCTTTTAAGGCCTTGCGCAATCGTCTCGCCTGTATGATCTTCGGGTGCATAGCTTGTAGGGGTGGGAATCACCAGAGGCCTCACGATACGATACTATCACGATACTTGAGTCACGATACGATAGTATTGCGATACTAAATATATTGCGATATGCTGAGTATTGCGATATTAATATTGCGATATATTGCGATTTATTACCTTTTTTCAACTGCAAAGTAAAACTGTCAACATGTTTTATCTAATAAAATAAAGTTCAGTCTGTTCATCTCACTTCAATCATTTGTATTGCAGAACATGGTATTTTCTCAAGCAGACAGATGTAAACACTGTAATCTGTGTTGCATGTACCTGACGAACTGAACTGTTTGTATTAGTCATATTCCAACTTAACTGAATGCACATGTGTGCGTGTGTGTGTGGACTACTGTATTACAGGTATTGAAATGAACAATGCAACTTTCTTATACACATTTTCTGTAATTTTATTTATTTTTTATTTTCTTAATAAAAAATTAAATATCGATACTTGGCGTCCCTGTATAGATACAGTATCGCCACACAAAGTATTGCGATACTACTACGTATCGATTTTTCCCCCACCCCTAATAGCTTGACTGCAAGCATGTACCTTTCAGCTCCCAATCTTGGACATAGTGCACAGCGAGGCTCAAATACAGTTAGGGCTGTACCGAATGTCATTTTTTAACATTCGAAGCTTCGATTGAAGTATTCGAACGAAGCTTCGAATGTCTATAAAAAAAAAATGTTTACCTCAAAAAAGAAAAGATTTTTATTTTTTATTTTTAATAAACTAAATCCTCAATTTGAATAAAGTGATTAATCTGATTAAATTAGTATTTTTATTTTATTAAATCAACTTTCTTTAATGAATATAACTCATCAGTTTCGTCAACATAAATAATCCAATAAGGGTACGGTTGGTATGAAAGTGATGGTGACGTCTTATAGTATAATATTATAATATTAGTGTAGCCTAATCTTTAACTGCAACTGTGAAGAAAACCCCCATTGGTTTAAACAGATTGAATAGACAAAAAAAAAATTTTTTTTGTATTACTATGGTCGCCAAAAACGCCGTACCACGTCATTCCCCGCCATGCTCATTCTGCCAAAGACGCCGTACCACGTCTTTGATATCAATATTTCAAAAATCTGTGATCGAAATCATATTTCTCCCCCGGAGACTTGAGATCTACTGTTGATCCCCTCTCAACTCTCCAACGGTTCAAGAGCGCCATCTGGTGGCCGATCGGCGGATCGCCCAGAGCGGAAACAGGAAATGGAAGCTGGTGCTCATTCCAATTCGGTCCGATCACTCGGTAATAGTCCCAGGACTCGAGCTAGACACAACGGATAGCAATCCGTTACCAATAACTCGATA
The DNA here is from genome assembly GCF_963971535.1 of Notolepis coatsorum. Classification (NCBI taxonomy): domain Eukaryota; kingdom Metazoa; phylum Chordata; class Actinopteri; order Aulopiformes; family Paralepididae; genus Notolepis; species Notolepis coatsorum. Next base: position 37,052,976 of record NC_140166.1, on the reverse strand, counting down.
AACAACATGATTTGGACGTATATACTATTATACAACCTGGAAATGGATCGCATATTTCTACATCCCATAATAGGAATATTTCTGTTCCACCCTCATCGCCCAACGCTATGAGGAAGCTACGGTAAGATTCAGCGTTTTTAACGTGTTCGATACTAACTGCTCTAATGATCATATCACCCACACTAGATGAATCATCTAACGTTGGCCACGGAATTATAAACGACCCCCCCCCCCATCCGGTCAACATCAGATGATCAGTAGTAACTTCTAGAAGCACGTCCATTTGAAATTTTTTATCTCGCGCAGATTCCTATCAAACTGTATTTGATCATCAATATAATGCATTTGGGGCTATAAATCACGTTCTGGAGAAAGCTGCAGAAAACGATACAAACATACTTATGCTTTAGACCGTATTTTAGTATGAATATGTGAATGAAAAAGTATAACGTTGCTACACCCTGAACAATAGATACTTGACGTTGAATGGGCCATAGTAATGTCAATTTAGCAATACAATTTAAAAAGTTATAGCCCTGCAAAGAAGGTAAACATCCCCATAGACAAATAGAGCTGGCAGAGGATGGTATATTAAGAATATAAGCCTGGCGACCAAAGTGTTAAACAAAAAATTCAAATGTTGATTTAGAATTCGAATGTCAACATTATGTTCGAAGCATTCGGTACAGCCCTAAATGCGGTTGCATTGTGCGACTAGACCACAGGTCCGTAGTCGTAGAAAAGTGATTTACAGTTGATATTCTTGCCGTAACTTTCTCCCTGACGTTCACACTACATCCACACTACACAGCATTTATAGACATAAATAAACTTCATGGCTCATCTCTAGGGGTGGGAATCGCCAGAGACCTCACGATACGATACTATCGCAATACTTGCGTCACGATACGATAGTATCGCAATACTAAATATATCACGATATGCTGAGTATTGCGATACTAATAGTGCGTTTAAAAAAAATGTATCACATTTTATTTATTACCTTTTTTCAACTGCAAAGTAAAACTGTCAACATGTTTTATCTAATAACATAAAGTTCAGTCTGTTCATCTCACTTCAATAATTTTTTATTGCAGAACATGGTATTTTCTCAAGCAGACAGATGTAAACACTGTAATCTGTGTTGCATGTACCTGACAAACTGAACTGTTTGTATTACAGTCATATTCCAACTTAACTGAATGCACATGTGTATGTGTGGACTACTGTACTATTACAGGTATTGAAATGAACAATGCAACTTTCTTATACAAAAAATTTATTAAAAAAACCTTTTTTTTATGAATAATTAAATATCGATACTTGGCGTCCCTGTATCGATACAGTATCGCCACGCAAAGTATCGCGATACTACTATATCGATTTCCCCCCCCCACCCCTACTCATCTCCTACTCTGGGTATTCAGTAGGTGGTGTCAAAGAGGCAACTAACTACTACTATACTACCCATTTGACCTGAGGATACTAGTAAATCATTTTTAAATATTCAATTGCAAATAAAATCAATTGTTATGTGCAGCCCTACTTTTCTCAGAGCTCACGTCAGGCATGATTAGTTATGTAGAGCCATCGGACAATATGGAATCCTTGTGTGCATTACAGCTCAGTGATAAAAAATTGCAAGACCTATTGCAATATTTATCACATCACTGGACATACTCAAATGTGACCACGCCCAGCGCTTTCGACCACAGGTTGCGCAAGTCAAAATGTGTCAAATCATAATAAAAGGTATTTTTTGTGTTTAGATTTTTTAAATATTATCACAGTTTGAATGTTTAAGAACATATTTACTATAAAAGCGAACAGTTATAGTATCTCTATTCTCTAATAGTAACAATTCTTGTCGAATTAAATTTGCATGCGAATCAAGATGAGAGTTTCGAGCGACGCCCATGGCATAAACAACACACATGGCCTCTGTTGATATTATTTTGTAGAGACTCTCCGAAACTTTCGGCTTCAGGAAACGACAGCAACAGCGTTTTCACAGCTTAAAGCAAACAGAAAAAAACTGTTTTACAAGATTCAAACAAGCACATCCTCTTAAAACATTTTCAGATGTGAACGTACGACACATCATTTGAAAGCTTTTTTACTTTCACAATCTGACAATGGAGACATGTGGCCACAATCACTGGTCGTAGTCACAAATGCATTAACTCTCAGTAACAGTCAAAACTGTTTACGGTTTTGGGATATGTGTGAGATTATGTGCAAAATAAATCAGCATAGTTTTTCAGCATTTTGGTGAAGTGTCCCTTTAACCATAAGCACATTTATAGCAGCCACTCCTCAGCACACACACACTAGGGCTGTCAATTAATATTCTATATTCTAATTAATCATCAAATTGTAAAAAGAAAAACATACATTCGATTGTGAAAATTACTATTAGATTGTGAAAAAAATCAGGCCCGGCTGTTAGGCTTGGGGCGGTATAATTTTTTTCACACCGTCATACCTTGCTGACATAATACCCCGGTATACGGTATATGACTGTATAACAAAAACAATAACGTTAGCATGTAGCCTAGCCATGGCAGACTATTTGATTCCTTAAGGGCTCGAAATTGCCTGGGTTTTGGTCATATGCTCCCGAAATGCTCCCGCTGTTTGGCTACTTCTATGTGCAGTGAAAACTACTCGAATGCTTTATAACCTAGTCATTGATTTAGTTCAGGGTAATCTAAAATTAGCCGCGGAGCTAACGCTAGCTAACGTGAGCTAACGCTAGTTAATCAAGCTCACAGAGAGAGATAAACAGCGGACAGTACAGGTACAAATACAATAAAAAGCGGGTGGGGGCTGTTGTGTAAACCTTGTACTCTTTAGTTCACATATAATAAGAGACGGATTATTTGCTTGCTCCACCAGTGCACAACAACCACAACGCTTTACGGTATTTTCACAGCACTGTCGCAACATTACCGTAAAACGTGAACACCGTTCACTCGCTCCACTAGTGAGGAATGGTCTCGCCCTCTGCTGGCGCGCGTGTGCACTACACTCAAAACTCCGATTCACTGTAATAGAAACTGAAGCGCATCTGTGATTTGGACGGTATTGATTTTCAATACCGTCAGGATTTCTAAATACCCTGGTATACCGTAATACCGTCATACCGCCCAAGCCTACCGGCTGTCTTCCTTTCAACTTCTTGCGTGGGCATGAATGCGCTGCATGACAGACAGGAGACACGAAACATCACTTTCATTGAGCTGAATAATGTGCCAGTAGTAACAACAACAGCAGCCGCATGGCGTGATGGGAGTGTGTTCAGAATAAGGTTGCACGGTATACCGGTATTAGTATAGTACCGCGGTACTAGAGTGTTCGAAATGATACTATACTGCGTTTGGAAAGAAAACGGTATTTTTTGTCTTTCATTTATTCATTTATGCATGCGAATGCCTTCCTATTGGAGCACAGCGCTGCTGTCAGTGATAAGTCTGACGTTGCGCTAGTTTACCGGAAGAGAGAGCTCTGATGGAGAGAGATTGAGATTTCTATTCTTGCGAATAGCATTGTGGACATTTTCTAATGCTCGTATAAGGAACTGTAGTCACGAGAGCTAGCATTAACGTAACATAACCATCGGCAATCGCAGCGAGGATCTTTATTGATTTATTTTTATTTATAAAAAAAATAAAAATGCTTTTTTTTCCGGCCCTTTTTTTGAGGGCACTCCATCCACCCCCCTCTTCGGGGGACAACTTTATTATTTATTATACGTTTTAACTATTTACAGTACAAAATTAAATAAAAAGTGTAGTAAAATAAGAAAAATATTTAAAAAATATATTTCATTGCCCTCTCGGAGGGGGGGAACTCAGACTAGACATTGACAAACAAATTACAACTAAGGACAATGAAGGACAACAACGAATACACATGACAAGGGAAAGGGGGGGGGGGGGGGGCAGAGAGGGGAGTAAGGCGGCGGTTACACCTTTCGTATCATCTTTGTATTGTTTTCATATGCGTATCGCCGCGACGTTGTGCGCCTCGAGTCACACTTTCGTTTTTTTTTTCGTTTTTGTCACCCGAGCACACTGATGTAGTACACTGCCAAAGCAGTAGGTGGCAGTAGGTGGCAAACATGAAGGCAATTTCAACCAATCAGAACGAATGTGCCAATACACTTCCTGGAAGCTCCAGCAAAGAAAATAGGCTTGTTCGAGATGGATTTCGGTTTGCCTCGACTAGTAGACGAGAGTAGCCGAGTGAAGCCGGGGGAGGAGTTAAAAGGGCGGACACTGCCGATTTCACGAGAGCCTCTCGCCTAGTCTCGCAGCATGGCAGATACGCTTTCACGTCACCACACACACATTACACACCTGTCCAGCTCATTATAATGCGATGGCAAAATTAGATCAGATTCAAATGTACAGCACACCATATACTGCTATAGTGGAATATACTATTCATATACCATAATGTATACCATCTTGTTGCACGCTCCTGGCCGCACGCACACACAACACACTGCTGAATAATTCTGTTTTGCATCAATATATATATGTATACTGTGTATATTGAGGCAAAACAGAATTATATATACAGTATTGAGGCAAAACAGACGAGTCAGACGACGTATGTGTGTGTGTGTCTGACAGCTTGAAGTTTATCATGATGATATGATGATAACGCATAACATAATAACGTTTTCAATCAATCAATCAATCAATCGTCTCATAACTCCCTGGCTGTCACGTGGCTGGTGACTGACAACCTTTCTGAGCCAATAGGCGCTTTGCCCGACCGTAGCAAGTCGCTTCCCAGCCGGGAGCAGCCGGCTGAGAGGTACTGTGGCGCCTCGCTCTGAAGGCTGCTTGTGGCTCGCTCCCGCGGGAGTTCCGCGCCTCGTCTCGTCAGATTTTCAGAGCAAGTCGGACAACATTCTAACCGCCATGCAACGCGTTTGGCGAGGCCGTAGTAAAACCTGCGCAGATCTGCGTCCGCCTATCCCATCTCGAACAAGCCTATTGTCAATAAGGCAGGCGCCTATGCCGCGCCACCATCTTGCCTATTTACTCAATGCAGCAATTCTTTTTCAGCAAAGCCTAATAAAAGTGCAATAAACAAAACGGATACATTCACTGTGTGTTCTGCCTGTCATTTGTTGATGAAACAAAACTAACATCAACACAAGTGACCACCAAGAGCGGATAGTTTAGTCTAAAAAACGATCGGTAGCATTGTTAGCTGCATGCTAACGTCAATGGAGTATGCCATTATAACAATATAGCATTGTGGCTAGAAGCTAACGTTAGCTCACGCTACTTAGCCAGCACCAAAACTGATGATATCGCGAGCTATCAGTAGTTAGATAACATTAGAGACAGCGCTGTGTGTATTAAACAAAGGTGAATAGATGACTGGGCCATTTTGTTTAATGCTTGTTAAGTTGAAAGAGGAGCTCTGAGCTAACAGGGTCTGAATCCTGATAGCTCACGTTAGCCAGCTGCTCATGCAATCGGTAATGCTAGCAGAATGAATGGATGTAAACTTTATTTAACATATTGCATATGGGTACAATACAATACGGCTCAATACAAACTATTGTTAAGGGAATGCAGACTGTTGTAGCTTGGACTGGGGTCCTTATAACAATAACTTGACAACACATGGTAGCTGAAGCTATTTGGGACACGGAGCTATGTCCCAAACACACACACTGTTGTCACCGGAAGGGCACGCAGATGGTATCTACTGCGCATGGGCGTTTTCACAACAACGGCTAGCGTGCTGACTACACGCTGTTGTCGATTCGTTTTTTTTGCGTATCTCCAAACGCAAACACAATTTTGCGTTTCAGCCGTATCCACAAAAAAACGCCAAAAAACGCATTTCTGTGTAATAGGGACATCAAACGTCGTCAAAAACGTATAAAAAAACGCCAGGAATACACTAGTCTAACCATGGCCTAAGTAAAGTAGCGGGTGAGGAGGGGGATTGAGAGATGGAGTGGATGGCTCACAGGTCAATCTCCTATGATTAGGAGCCTAGATTATCCACAAGCAATTCCCAGATGTTATTAAATTGTGAGACTTCGATGTGATCCACGGTTGAGATTAGAGATGTTCCGATACCATTTTTTCCTTCCCAATCCGTTTGGGTATCGGCCGATACCGATACTGATCCGATACCAGTGCATACATTAAAAAATGTATATAAATTATTAAAAAAAAATTTAAAATGTTTTTATACAGCTACTGTTTTATACAGCTACTGTTTTTTAGTAATAACTATAAATTAATGATATTTATTCAACAACAGGTGATTGTATAGATTAGTATTAGTATCAGTAATTGAAAACTATCTCAATGAGTTCACCCACGGAAAGGTTGTTGGCACATTAGTTCCACACAGACATTATTCGTTGCTGCACTTGCTTCCACAAGGCTCCGTTTAAGTAGCAGAGGCTGTGTTGTGATTTTTGCACAATAAATATTCAACATTCTCTTTTGAGACTCCGCCTCAGACTCTTATTATTTGGCACTAAAAGCTAAACATTGTCACCGATATGGCTGTCCGCAACATGTCATTAATTGTGTACGCGAGGTGGTCGATCAGTGACGACGTTCGTCGTTAACATGAGCTAGGTTAGCTAGCATGAGCTACCGGTAGATGGAAAGACTAACGTTACTGGTGAAAATGTGAAATGAATACTCCTTTGCCAACTTGCTGTACTTTGCTTGCAGGTCTGCAGCCATTATTGCTGGATTATGAATAGCCCCAACTTTAGCCAAGGTAAGGTTAAAGCTAAAACTTTAACGTTAGTTAATGCTAGCTTTCGGTTAGCTGTTCAATGCTAATAACACCACCAAGCGAACCCATCAGAGCTCCCCGTCAACACCGCTCTGTCGTAGTGTTGTCACGATACTGGAATTTCGACTTCGATACGATACCTTGAAAAGTATCGATACTTCGATATAGGGCTGGGCGATAAAACGATACCGATAACTATCGCGATAAATTATTTCCTCGAAATAAACATGAAACGTGGTCACAAAGTTTCGATATATCGATTTTCCAAGCTTGGATATCAGCACACGCACTAACAACCAATCAGTGAAGGAGATGGCCGACAGTGAAGGAGACCCGCAGTGCACCACTGGGTAGAGAGGTAGGACTCTAGTAGTAAACAAGGCTGGCTAGGATAACTAGCTTGCACGGCACTATTTTATATATTTACGTGCCGAGTATGTGTGTGGCGTGAATTCTGAGGCCACGTTTATAGTAGTGTGGGGTATACAGTGGACGTCGTTTCAATATATTGGGGCGGAAGAGAGTATTTTAGGGTAATATGTAGTACATTGTCTGTCATGAGATACTCCGCTTGTCGGCTAACTGCTAACGTGCGCGGACTGATGACGACATCAACATTCGCAGCAGCAAAACAAGTATTATATATATCTATGCTATTAATAGCCCGTCCATCGGCGCCGGGCATAAGAAGTTAATTAAACTTGACAGACATTATATCGACGATAATTATCGATATCGAGTTATATGAAAATAATTGTATAATTTTATCGCGATAACATTTTTGGCCATATCGCCCAGCCCTACTTCGATACCATTTCGATACAAAAAAAAAAAAAAAAAATTAGCTTTTGTTGCTGGTTGATTCTCCTCAGCTTCTCTCTGGTACTATAAGAGAAGATAAATATAACACTTTTAAAACCCTTTGTTTATCTTTAGATCAGAGAGAGAGAGAGAGAAAGAGAGAGTGGCTGCTGGAGATTTGAGGTCTACTGAGCGCACCTTTCTAGTTATGACCCGAAAACAAGGGTACTTGAGAGAGAGAGAGAGAGAGAGAGAGAGAGAGAGGGAGATTTCTCCGGAGCTATGCTCGGAGCATTTATTAACGTTACATTTTCAACAACATTGCTGCTAATTGGACACTTCATGGAGGCGGGGTAAGTAACGTTGTGTCGAGTTCATGCGTGTACTAGTGTAGGATGGGCTCCGCTCGACCTAACGTTGGAAACGGGGTAGTTGTGTCGAGTTCATGCGTGTACTGGTGTAGTGTGGGTGGGCTCGGCTTGACGTTACTCCGTTTCCATGAAGTAATTATAAATGTGGCCAGCTAGCTAGCATAAGCTAACGGAGGAACGACAGCTAACGTTAGCTAATAATAGCTTTGTGTACAAACTGAAGACAGGGCTCCCGGCTGTGAGGGGGAGGAGGCTGCAGCAGCAGCTTGTGTCTGTTGCCGGTCTCTGAGGAGGAGGAGGCAGCGGAAGGGCAAGCGTGCTCTGGCAGCACGTCTGTCTGTCAACAACTTGCGGGAGCAAGCCAGCAGGTATCGGTACTGCAGAAAGTATCGATACTTAGCGAAATGAGTATCGAAACCATTTTAAATATTCAGTATCGATATGTATCGATATTTCGATATTTTTGACAACACTACTCTGTCGGGAGGATGGCATTTAAGAAAGTCTGCTGTTAAAATGACAAACAGCATTGACACTTTAATTCACGGTCGGTTAAAACACGTTTGTTTTATAATGCTCACTCAGCAGACCGCAGTGTTGTTGATAAATTACGTCATATGGTCGGAGCGCAGAATTAGAGGGTACTCGCCGATACCGATACCAGCATTATCGGAACAACTCTTGTTGAGATTGTTTCCTGTGATATGTAATTTGAGAGAAGGCCCAACCATTGCCCAGTATTCAAATTGTTTCTTGTCTTCCAGTTTAAAAGGATAGTTTTCTTGGCAACAGCTAGAGCAGTGGTTCTCAAACTTTTTACACCAAGTACCACCTGAGAACGTAGCTGGCTCTCCAAGTACCACCATATGACCGGCGTTAAAATACAGTCTATTCAGCTATGCACAGTTCACGCAGGAGGCAAATGTATTCCTAATACCATTATTTATTGTTAACTTTTGTCAGACACAGCCACAATGTACAAAGGGATAGCACTAGAACTAGCAAACGCTTCCACACAACTCATACAATGCAAGGGGCATTGAGAACATAATAACTAACATTCTCACATAGCAAGTGAGAAAATTAAGAACAACTGTATTTCAGCAAATGTACTTAATTCTCTCTCTCTCTCTCTCTCTCTCTCACTCTCTCACTCTCTCACTCTCTCACTCTCTCTCTCTCCCTCTCTCACACAGCAAGCAATTGTCCGTCATTCTCTCTCACACTCACACACACACACACACACACACACACACACACACACACACACACACACACACACACACACAATTATTTTGTTACAAAAACTTAATTTCCTGCATTCTGGTGCAGGAATTTTTGAAATTTTACCCTTTAAATGCCAGTGTTTGTGATGGGCATCACAAATTATTGTAAAAAAGAAAAGAAAACACATATTCAATACATTTTTGAATGTTTACCCTTTAAATGCCAGTTTGTGTGATGGCATCACAAATTATTGTTAAAAAAAAACACAAAGTAAAATATTTACAATATATCAAATGCAAAGTACATTTTTCTGGGGGGGATTATTACAGGCTAGGCATGTGTCAATGATTAGCAGCAACACATATTTTGATGGATTTTTTGTAATGTCAGATTTAACACCAACTCTTTTCAGAAAAGTGGGAGTATTTCATTTTTTATCTGACATTACAAGAAATCTAAAAATAAATGGTTATGATCAAGGCTGAAGTTGAATTAAAGATTTATGACTGTTTAGACTGCAGACTCTGTCACAGTGATCTCCTGGTTGTTCCCCACTTAGATTATCTAACTATCGCGCTGCCGCAACCAGAAACACTGGCCTGGCCTGCTTCTAAGTTCAGTGGCCTGACTGCAAAAATCAAAAAAAATAAATTAGCTTTTTTGGAAATGTTTTCAAGTACCACCAGCAGTACCACCAAGTACCACTAGTGGTACGCGTACCACAGTTTGAGAACCACTGAGCTAGAGAAATGAGTAGGGGTTTGGTGTTCTGGACTAATAAATTGATAGCAGTAGTATCCCCAAGTAGACAGAGGGAGGGGGAGAGAGGAATGCTGCAGCTCATGACCCGGGAGGATCTTTTTTTTTTTTATATCTTTTTCCCCCTCCCTCTTTTTCCGATTTTTCTCCCATCCCACTGTTAGTCGTTATGCCAATTCCCAACCCCCTTCCTGGTTGTTGCGCACTTTCCCCTACTGTTGGTCCGAGAGGCCGGAGACTGTCGCATGCTTTCCTCCAGCCTGGCCGCGCAGATTCTCACCGGGAGAGTGTAACGTGTGGAAGGTCGCACTACCTCTCTCCAGATCCTACCCTTGCTGAGCAGGTGCCCCGACCGAACTGTAGGGGTCGCTGTCCACAACGCCCAGGACCCACCCACGGCTCCCCTCCCCCTAACTCAGCCAAACGAGTTAGTATATCGATCAGCCCGAGCCAAGGCAATGCTGACTCTCCGGGAGTCGAGACCGCAGCCTCTTGCATTGGTGACGAGCACAATCTCCGCTACGCCACCTGACCGCCCCGGGAGGATCTTTATTGATTAACGTTAGCTAGCTAGCTTTAACTAGAATCATAGTTTGCTAGCTATATAAGCTAACGTTAGCCGAGTTTATTCTATGCAAAATGTGCTAGCTAGCTAACGTTAATAAAGATCCTCACTGCAATTGCCGATGGTATGGTATGATAACTAACGTTACGTTAATGTTACAGTAGCTCCTATCAGTACTGTAGTCATGCCATTGACGCCAACATTCGTTGGATGAGCTATGCTAGCTCTCGTGACTACAGTTCCTTATTAGCCCCTTTCATGACTGTGATGCAACCCTTGGTTGAATACGTGAATGTGTGAATGCGCGTATTCAACCAAGGGTTGCATTACAGTCACAAAAGGGGCTAAGTTCCTTATACGAGCATTAGAAAATGTTCACAATGCTATTCGCAAGAACAGAAAATAAATTGAAAAGCCTAATAATAAGCTATACACAGCCTAAACTCCCGTGCTGAAAGCTAGTAAACACAGCATCCCCTCTTGCCTACCCACAACAGAAATGAATTGATGCACATGTGCATCTCTATGGCTTAGTCACAAACGTGATTTATACAGAGACATTTGACAATTGCCCATTTAATGGTTCATACATACTGTATAAAGACAACGGAAATCTATTTTATTTTTGTTAAACATCCTACAATATGACATAACCTAGTTCTAGATTATGATAGGCTATATATAATCAGTCTCACTCATCAAAATGTTTTCTAGGTTATGGTATCTCAAACTAATTAGGCCCTCTGGCCTCTGCTATGACAAATGTATAATAATAACAACCATACTTTTTCTACCCCTTGAATTTTTTTAACTACAGAAGTCTGCTGCATTTGGCTCACAGAGTGACTCCCCCACTCAGAAGCAACCTAACCTCCCAGCTTTTTCTGAGCAGCATATTAAGTACACAAATTAGTCCAAAGATGATAAAAGGCTCAACAGGGCAGTCGCAGAGTTCATCTGTGTGGACCAAGTTCCAATATATACAGTTGAGAAAGCTGGGTTCAGAAACCTTGTACAGCAACTGTTTTGAGTGCAAAAAAAGTTCTCCAGCATTTTGAATGCCATTGCTTTTCATTTAATTTATTTATTCTTGTCATTGTTCATTGTTGTGTTTTAAAATAAAGAACAATAATGACATCTGAGAGTGTTTCCCTGATTTTGAGGAAAAGTATCGAAAAGTATCTAAATTCATATTGGTATAGTATCGAAACAAAAATGTTGGTATCGTGACAACCCTAGTTCAGAACCCGACTCGGTCCAGAAGAAAAGTCCCGCTTGGAAATACTTAATACTGGATTTTGCTCAACTTGTGGAACCTCCAGACAAAGTTGTATGCAAGCTATGTAAACTACAGCTGGCCTACCTTCTTTTTTAATGCTAACGCTATTTTAGTGTAAAAAATGTAAGTAGCCTACTTTTCTGTTTTTTTAGCACTTATTGTAAATCATCCCTCAGGGTAAAACCTCTAGATAATGAATAGAGACGGAAGCGTCATGCAGGTCCCTAATGGTTTGATTACTATTTCCCGTTTCATGTCAAGGAAAAGATATTGTTTCATGTTTATCACGCCTTGTTTGGAGGCACGTTGCTGTGTTTGAATGTCCGTTCTTCTATATGCCGTAAACGTTCATTAATTTGATCCGAGACAGCCCCTTCTCAATCTAGCACCAATTTCAACTCACGAGAGAGAGGGAGGCGGGGGTGTGTTGTTCTATTTTGTTTTACATAATACGCAATAATAGATATTCGAATGGTTCGAACCTATGTTTATTTTTTTTAGAAGGAATAGTCTAATAATGTTATTTTAGGCCAATTTTGACAGCCCTAACACACACACACACACACACACACACACACACACACACACACACACACACACACACACACACTGTGTGATCGAGGCCAAGGACTTATGCGATTACATCTGAGCTGGCAAAGTCAAAATCAACAAGTAGGTCAGGCCTTTTTGACTGTCAACGGAAGTAGCTTTTAAGTTCCTGTTTTCTCGCGCGCAGCTATCGTCTCCTCTGCTCCTCTACTATCAGCGTCTAAACATTCTGCCTCCTCCCCTTCTCTCTCTCTAGATGCAATGACGGCTGGCTCCAGACACCAGAGGAAGTGGCTTCCACTGTGGTTCTCCCCCCATCAATCTAGTCCGCGACACCACGAGCAAGTGTGGGACACTCTACATTCCAACGCTCACTCCCTCCTCGCCTCTGTTTGACTTGTCCTCCACCTCCCTGAGCCTGGGTCTCCAGCTGTGATGGAATGTCAAGGCCTCCTGTACCTGGTGCTCGTGGGCTTACTGGACCCGTGTCTGACGAGGCTGATGCCCCGAGTCTCCTTCTCCACGGGTGAGTCTGGTACCACTCTCCTCTTTGGCTGTGAATGGCTCGACACACGCCAGCTATAGAATACTTCCCAAGATGTCGAAACCCCAGATAAGAGAGGTGCCCACTTGGTGATATGCTGGCTCTCACGGCCTATCTATCTACACCTTGGGTTGTGGTGGCCATTAGGGGCCATGCTGTAGGGTATGTGTAGTAGAGCTGTCCCCGAAGCCTATTTTGGGGATTTGAACTTCGCCAGGGTTTTTCGAAAGGACGTTCGAACCATTGTTTTTAATCATGCAAAAAATTAGCTCCTACATTTTTTTTCTGGTTCAGTACTGTCATGTCTTGACTTTAGGCACATTACGCATATAACGTTGCGCATATTGCTGCGGTTATTAAGAGTAGTAGTACCTACTTAGTACTTACTGGTCACGGGAGGCTTCAATAACGTTTGGATGGTAATCCATTTTGTGAATACATTTGTTGAAACAACATCTTTGTTGGCCGACGGCTCCTGCTATCTTAACGTTAGCCAGCTAAACGTGCATAGCTTAATTAACGTGCTGCATAACATACCTGTGTAACATTAAGTAACTTGTTTTCCGCTGGGAAAGTTCAGCATCACTGCATACACTTTGTTTAATCCAAACATCCATTCGGAAACATTGTATTATGCAATAAAACTGGTGAGTGTGAGTCACTCAACTCTCTTTTTTGCATGATTGATTCATTTCCTGATAATGTATGACGGTGACCCCTCCTCATCTCGACTAGACTGTGTTGTTGTGTCTGTGTTCGCGCGTGACTTTCGAATTATTGTAAACGCAACATAGTACTGTGATATTCTGATATACTGGTATATCACATTCTGATATATATTTTTTGTGTAAAAAAAAATATATATATACGGAGATTCAAACCCATTAATTAACACTTTGGGTGCCATGGGTTAAATTCATGATATACCATAGATTGCCAGCTCTATTTGTTAGGGGTGCACCGATATGAAAATTGGCCACCGATACCGATACCGATTGTTCAACTAACACAATCGGCCGATACCGATACCGATACCGATAATTGTGGCAAAAAATAAGTATTTTTAATTTTTTTTAATATTTTTTTTAATATTTTTTTTAATTTTTTTTAAAAAATTTTAATGAAACTACTGTATATTTGTATGTGTGTTTGTATTTGTAGGCCTCTTTACTTACTTAAAAAAGGAAACATCAAGAAATATGTTTATGGTATCACTGATCCCTCTCCCAGTATCGTCTGGCGGCCTGCAGAGGGATACTATTTTCTCAACCAGAGCTTTCAACCAATGCAATGGAACCATTCTGGCGGCCTGCAGCGGGATACTATTCTCTCAACCAGAGCTTTCAACCAATGCAATGGAACCATTTTGATTGACAGTCGATTCGGCCAATTACGCCACACCGCTAGCACCCACCTCCTGCTTACCACCAAGCGAATATTCATTTTTCTACTTCGGGGCATGCCGCCATTGATCTGCTTGTGAGAATGCGAGTCAAACTCAGAACCACAACAAGCTAATAAGTTAGCTGCCCGGCAGTGCCCGCCGACCAGCGCGCTCCACAGGATGGCCAAACGAGACACAATGATTTTACTGCAACAAATGTTATAATAAAACAAAGCCTTTCTATACATTTGTCTGGTTGAAAACTTTATTAACAGATTGCAGAATGTGTAGTTGGGTACGGAATGAGCAACGGAATGTAACCGAGCTATGCACGGCTTGCTTGCTATCTTCGGGTAAATACTATGCTGATGTAATTGAACGTGTAACTAACTATAATAACGTTAATGCCACAAAACGAATGTTTGTGTCATTTTAACAGCAGATACTTTCTTAAATGCCATCCTCCCGACAGAGCGGTGTTGATGGGGAGCTCTGATGGATTCGCTTGGTTGTGTTATTACATTAGCATTGAACAGCTAACCGAAAGCTAGGGTTAACTAATGTTAAAGGTTTAGCCATAACGTTACGTTGGCTAAAGTTGGGGCTATTCTTAATCCAGTAATAATGGCTGCAGACCTGCAAGCAAAGTACAGCAAGTTGGCAAAGGAGTATTCCAACGTAAATCACATTTTCACCAGTAACGTTAGTCGTCTGCCTCCCGGCTATGAACGGACTCGGAGTAATGCCTTGCTGCTATGGGTAATAATAATATGCTGATGTTATTGTCCGTGTAACACTAACTATATAACGTTAATGCCACAAAACGAATGCCTTGTTAATCATAAATAGTAACTTTGATGCAGTAGCTTGTGTGTGTGTGGGGCGGACGGCGGGCGTTGTGCAGGTAGGTCGCGAGTGAATTTTTTTTTTGTCTTGACGCTACACAAATGGATGGTTAGTTATCGGCGACTGCTATCGGCACATTTGAGCTTATCGGCCGATAGGCCGATAGCAGTCAACAAGGCACTTATCGGCCGATACCGATACCCGACCGATATATCGGTGCACCCCTACTATTTGTCTATGGAGAAGTACCCCTTCTTTGCATGGCTATAACTTTTTAAATTCTATTGCTACATTGCCATTATTAGGGCCCATTCAAAGTCCTATATGTATTGTTCATTGTGTAGCAACGTTAAACTTTTTCATTCATATATTCATAGTAAAGTATGGTCTAATGTATAAGTATGTTTTCATCTCTTTCTGCAGCTTTCTCCAGAACGTGATCTATAGCCCCAAATGCATTATATTGATGATGAAATACAGTTTGATGGCAATCGGGGCGATATAAAAAAATTCAATTGGACGTACTTCTAGAATGATCTACGTATGATCTGATGATGACCGGATGGGCGGGGGATCGTTTATAATTCCGTGGGCAGCGTTATATCATTCATCTAGTGTGGGTCATATGTTCATCATAACAGTTTATATGGAACACGTTCAAGAATAACGCTGAATCTTACCGGATCTTCCTCGCGCCGTTGGACGATCAGCGTGGTGTAGACCGTTTTCGATTATGGGATGTTTATCCTGATGAACCATTTCCAGCTTGTATAATACTATATACGTCCAAATCATGTTGTTTATCGAGTTATTGGCAATGGATCGCTATATATTGTGACGAGCCAGAGTGCCGTGAGCCAAACCGAGTGCCCGGAAGTAATATGGCCGACCAGCACAACCTCCACAGCACTTCCTGTTTGGCGATTGCGCCGATCGGCCACCAGATGGCGCTCCTGAACCGCCAGAGAGCTCAGTGGGTCCTCCTGGTGGATCTCAGGCCAGCGGAGGGGAAATATGAATCCGATCACAGATTTTTGAAATATTGATATTAAAGACGCTGTAAAGCGTCCTTCGGCAACTTGAGCATGGCCGGGAATGACGCTGTAAAGCGTTTCCCGGCAGTTAAAGTGTTAATATTCAAATGCCAACGTAACGAACAAAGGTTCGAACGTTTGGGCTCAGCTCTAGTATGTAGACTGTGTTTCTTTCATCAAAAGCACCCTGTGTCGAAACCTTAGTTTAAAATAAGCTTTATTGTGTGATGGATCAAGGTAGCCAGGGCCTTATGGTCCATAGACGAGGCCTATGTCTAGTTAAGACTTGTGGATCTCCTTTTTTTAGCTGAAAGAAAGACTTTGTACAGTATGCCATACTGTGTCATACAGATTTTGAAACGTGCGTTTGGTCACAGTGGTGGGGGGGGGGGGGGTATGAATTAATTGAAGGGACATGGATGTGCCATTCATGCAGCAGCTCCAACAGAATGACAAGGTGACGGATGAGACTAAACCCAAGTGTTAATAGCGTTGAGTGTTTCTCAGGTTACAATAGGTCATTCCACTTTAGAGAGTTAATGATTTGTGAATGTTCACAGTGCTTGACCGGTTTTGTGTGTGTGTGTGTGTGTGTGTGTGTGTGTGTGTGTGTGTGTGTGTGTGTGTGTGTGTGTGTGTGTGTGTGTGTGTGTGTGTGTGTGTGTGTGTGTGTGTGTGTGTGTGTGTGTGTGTGTGTGTGTGTGTGTGTGTGTGTGTGTGTGTGTGTGTGTGTGTGTGTGTGTGTGTGTGTGTGTGTGTGTGTGTGTGTGTGTGTGTGTGTGTGTGTGTGTGTGAAAGACGTGTGCTAGATTGAGTGATCAGATTTTATGAAATTATGAAAAAAATTTATGGAATTCTTTATTCTTTTATTTTTATTTTTTTAATTTTTTTGTTCATGTGAATGAACAAAAATAAGCAAAAAGATTATAATAAATAAAAGAAAAATCTGTTTTTATTTTATTTTCGTTTTTAAAAGTTTTTTTTCCCTTTTCGAGTAATACACGATCACTCGAGTATAGCATGCGATCAATCGATCTGGATTTTTCTTTAAAATGCCCATCCCTAATATAAACGGACATTCATACACAACAACGCGCCTCCAAACAAGGTGTGATAAACGTATACGATATCTTTTCATTGGCATGTTAGAAACCGGTGAAATTCAGGATGTCTGTCTTAGAGAGAAAAATCGTGATTCACATTTTAGCACGAATCGCCCAGCCCTATTGTGACGCTACCTATATTTCTTGTCTTTCTATTATCCTGCCCATACCTGTACCTCCCCTCCCCTGTGCTTCTATGCCACCTACATTTCCCCAATGAATCAATAAAGGAATCTCTTATCTTCTTACCTTACCTTACTACAGTAGCGCTCTGGCATCCGTCTTGGAAAATGGGAGGGTTGATGGTGAAAGGTGCAGAGATGTTGTTTCCATGGATACATATCCATACATTGGAAATCAATACACAATAGAAAGCAATTGTTGAGCCAATTGGAACGGATGATCTTATTCCATGTCCATTTTTGGGACATGGAAATGTAGGGTTTGTGAAAGAACATTTAATGAGGGCAGGGGGTAATGCCTGGCACGCACTAGAAGATATTCCAAATCCTAACTGATATTGAAACAGTGGTGGACCTAACGTTATATTTCACAGTTTTTTGTCTTTCATTCGTTAGAACGAATTAGACAATTTTGTAAAAACTGAGCACCATGCACTTGAAGATTATACTTGGGTCTCAACAGTCTGAACCTAGAATCTTGCAAGCACTGCAGGGCTTGACATTACCATCGCCACCCGCTAAATGCGGGTAGAATTGGCAGCCTTTCTGTGCCAAAAGCACTTACCGTGGTGACATTTTGAAACGGGTGGTGAGGATGTGCCCCCACACCTCTGGGCTCTGACTCTCAACACTGGAGCCTCCCAGGGCTGTGTCCTGAGCCCTCTCCTCTACTCACTGTATGACTGCGTAGCCACGCACCGCTCCTACACAGTGATTCAATTCGCTGATGACACCACAGTGATGGGCCGAATCACCAAGAACGACCAAATGGCTTACAGGAGGGAGGTTGACCTGGCAAATTGGTGCCAGTAGAACAACCTCTACTGGTACCCCCCCACTCCCGACTACACTTGAGAAACACTGTTGCTGCTGCTATATACTTTCCTTTTTGATCCACTTTTTCTCCTTTTTCCCCCCATTTTTCTCCCATCCCAATTCCAATGTGCCAATTCTTCCCTCCCCTGTCTTGAACGTTGCTTGCATATGCCCCCCACTGGCCGGTTGTACGGAGGATAGAAGCCTTGCATCACGTGTCCCCTCCGGTACACGAGGAGGCAGCCTGTCACATCTTTTCACCTGCCAGCGCGGACTCTCATTGGCGAGGTGTACCGTGTGGGAGGCTCACACTACCCCTGCCATTTCCTGTCTCTACTGTGCAGGCGTCCCCAACCGACCTGTAGGAGTCGCTGTCCACAACGTCCAGATTACCACCCATTAGGGGTGGATGGTATAAACGGTATACGGTATAAATGGTATGAATTTGCGCTACAGTATGGATTTTGACTATACCTTCATACCTTGTGACCGGTAGACTAGAGCAGCTAGTAGTCACAGCAGTAGCAATGACGTTAACGTTACTTGACGATTCACTCAACGTTTGCAGTGGTCGTTGCATAGTGTTTAATTGTACTGAGTTTTTCTCCACTTGCTCACGCACCTTGCCATATAGTTTGGGCTTTTCAATTTGGCTAAGGAGGCTGAGAGGAGACTTGCTTTAGCGCAGCCACGGGCTAACGTTAGCCGCTAAGCTAACGTTCTAATGTGACTCCGCGGCACCAGTTTCATTAGTGAGGAAAGGGGGGGTTATATTGACGAGGCTTGACAACAGAGGTTCAAAGATAACTTCACATGTATTGGCTATTTGTTTCTTTATATTGCTTTATCCATCGGACTGCTCTCGTTTCCAACTCTTGTGTGTTGACAATGACATGATCCTGGTGTGACATCATCAACTACGGCAATTTAGGACGCTCAAACCTCAAACTCAAACCTATTACATCTCTCTCTCTCTCTCTCTCTCTCTCTCTCTCTATCTCTCTCTCTCTCTCTCTCTCTCTCTCTCTCTCTCTCTCTCTCTCTCTCTCTCTCTATGTTGTCAAACATGTACACTAAAGTTAAGTTATGTTGGAGTTTTATTGTGTTTGAGTTGTTTGAGGGAAAGAAACCTCCTGTCCTGCAGTCGTTTTTATTTTCACTTTGTGCCGCTTGATTTTATTGTATTTCATGAAAAAAGTGTTTTTTAGAGAGTAACTTGAGAAAAGGTTTTGCATTTTTATATTGCAGTTTTGCACAATAAATGTTCTTAAAATACCTCTGTACTATGTGAAATATGTCCTACTAATACAAGAGTACAGTAATAGCTGACATACCAGTGTTTACCCCTTCAGAAGCATTTATATAGACATTTTAAGATAAATGAATATACCGTGATATATACCGTTACCGTCTATACTTCAAATTATACCGTGATATACATTTTAGACCATACCGTCCAACCCATCGACTTCCACCCGCTAATTCTGCCAATTGAATTAGTATGACGGCTGGCTCAAGCCCGAGGCAGTGCCGACAGCCGGAGTTGAACCCGGTGTCTCTCTTGCATTGGTGACAAGCGCAATGTCCGCTGCGCCACCCAACCGCCCCTGCTGCTATATACTTTATTACACATTGCATTTACCCATTGCTAATTATTGCACATCGCACATTACATTACATACATTCTTCTTGTTGGAACTGTACATAGCCATTTTGTTATTTATATTTTATATATTGTAATATCTGCTCACTGCACACTTTGTTAGAATTGTATATAGTCATCTAGCTGTTATTTTATCTTAATTTTATGCAATTTTTTATTTTATATTAGATGCTGCTACGGTCGAGGAACCACAACAAAGTGAATTTCACTATTTTTTTTTTGCTGTAAAAGGTACTGAATGACGTGCCAGTAAAAGGAATCTGAATCTGAAATTATAGACTTTGCTTATGCTGTTGAGGAAATTGGTTGCTGTTTTTATAGTGAATACATTTAAAAAAAAATTATGTTTTAGAGTTTTTGAAAGAACTGGCTTCCAATTCCATTAGACCAGTGTTTCTCAAAGTGGGGGGCGCAGAGGCATGACAGGGGGGGCCTTGAGATTTATTAAAAAAAAACAAAGAACATTTTTTCTTTTTTTTTTTTTTTTGGGGGATTCCAGAAAATTATCACTAAAGTGCTATCTGTTGCAGCTGCACTGTTCTCCATGAAAATACCATTTCTCAAAATCTGAAAATCATTATTTAATAAAACACAGAAATCACCAAGTTACTCTGGATAAAAAATTTATTTACATTGAGACAAAGCTTCCTGACACATCTCCATCCAAACTCTTGGAAGAACTCTTTGAAATCTCATCTGATACCACCTAGAGAGCTAGTTTCAGAGTGTGGTGCTGAGTACCAAGTATCTCATCTCATGGCCCACCAAGTATCTCATGATGCAGCAGTTAAGGTGTTGATACCATTCAGCACCACATACAGTACAGTATCTGTGTGAAGCTGGCTTTTCATCCATGACAGCTCTGAAAACAAAATATAGGGCCAATTTGAAAGGTCACGATATTGGTGTTATTTCAATAAATTTAAACATGGCCCATTTCATGACTATTTTGTTGGGGCGAGGGGGGGGGGGGGGCCCAAAATATTTTGGTCCGCCAAAGGGGAGCCTGACAGAAAAAGTTTGAGAAGCACTGCATTAGACTATAGATAAGGCATGTTAAAAGGCTATGTAGGCTTGAAAGAGTTCATTTAAACAAGCCTTTCTTTTGGATGGGTTCACTCCAGCAGTGCAGAGTGGTTCAGAGGTGTTGAGCAGACCCTAGAGGGGTATGTGGTGTGTGTGTATGTGTGTGTGTGTGTGGGGGGTGGGTGTGGGTGTGTGTGGGTGGGTGGGTGGTAGCAGAGGGGTGATGACAAACGCTGACATGCCTGCAAGGCATGTTTTATCCGTTGGTGTTGCACAACACCTTACTCCCACTTAAACTCCATGTTAATCCAGAGTAACCTGTTTCAACAGCCCATCACCTCTACTAGGGCCGCAACATTATGGCAAATCATAATCATGATTATTTTGTATTGATATTGAAATCATGACATAATTTCATGAAATCATTATTAAAATTATAAGAGGCTTGTTTCTATATTTTTTTTTACTTTCACTGAAGATATTAACCAATCAACTTCAAAAAGGCGTGGCTAAGGGCGACTGAGTGGCGCAGTGGGCAAGGCGCTCGCCACTAACGCAGGATATGCTGGTATCGAGCCCAGCTCTCGGCATTGTTACCGGCTTGGGAAAGCCGGTGGGTAGGGATTGGACGTTGTGGACAGCGACTCCTACTACTCTGTTGGGTGACGCCGGTGCGGTGGAAACAGGAAGTATCGGGGGCAGCGTGAGCCTCCCACGCGTTATTCCTCACCACTGAGAGTTCGTGCTGCTGCGGTGAAAAGATGCGACAGGCTGCCTCCTCGTGTACCAGAGACACGTGATGCAAGGCTTCTATCCTCACTACAGCCGACCAGTGGGAGGCATAGTCTAGCAACGTTCAAGACAGGGGAGGGAAGAATTGGAAATACAAAATTGGGATGGGAGAAAAATAGAAAATGGGGAGAAAAAGTGGATACAAAAAAAGGGCGTGGCTAAGTACATAAATAGATGCACATTTTCCAGATAATTACGACACATTTATCACATCTACTCCTAAACCGTAAGTCCAATTATGAAATTTGGGCTGATATGATGTAGTGGCGAGGCGGAGGCACTGGTGGAGGTGTTCGTTCGTATCCTGTTCGTAGCGCTGCTAGCAAGGTTCCATTGCCAACAGACGGTTAACGACCAGAAGCTACGTTACCATCACTTGCCACTACTTCACTGGACTGGTGAGTCACCACTGCCCTTTTGCTAACAAGAAGCTTGCTGGGTCGGCATACGGCAGACCACCTCGCATAACAGTTGAGTTAACTACTTAACTCATTGACCGCCGGGGATTAGACGGGCCCCGTTCTAGCACTGCCACCGTCACGCTTTAAAAGATAGGAGTGCGTCACCTTATTTGTAGAGCTATAACTATATTCTATATTATAGCTATGGATACAATACTATGGCCCATTTGACATCACCTATATCGTTCAATATGTGAAATTATAGATTTTTCCATCCATACGTTCATGTGTTATACCTTGGTGAATATAAGTATAGTTATAGCGTGGTCTGGGGTAATTCACGAAAGGCTGAGCGTACTATAAACGTTGCCGTTTCTTGCCTGTACACGCTATTATTCCCAAATCAAATCTATATCATAGGTATTATGTTTCATCATGAGTGCATGAAAGGGGGGGGGGGGGTTGATTTTTGATGCTTTGATCGTCACCAACGGCATACATTGTGGAGTAATTTTACACACATACGTTGCGATCGGGGTGAAGACATAGTTGGATCAACGCAGGATTGATATCATATGCCCTTACCTTCACTAGGATGTACCCCAAAAAGAATATTCCAATTATCTGATCATGAGTCCCAGTATTGGTGTTGATCGTGTCGCCAACATAATCCACCACACATCATGCATCGGGAGCATTTGACGCTTCTCAATCCGATCGTTATAACCGCTCCATTCGCCCGACAAAGAAAAGTGAGCCCGGTGACATTTGACCGTTGCACAGGCCAAGATACAAGGTTTCAAAGGGTGCTCGATACCACCGTCTAGCTGGATGCGGCCGGTATTGCACTTTGGCGATCTCAGACTCATTCCCTATGGCAGTGGTTCTCAAACTGTGGTACTTGGTGGTACTGCTGGTGGTACTTGAAAACATTTCCAAAAAAGATAATTTTTTTTTTTTTTTTTTTTTTTTTTTTGCAGTCAGGTCACTGAACTTAGAAGCAGGCCAGGCCAGTGTTTCTGGTTGCGGCAGCGCGATAGTTAGATAATCTAAGTGGGGAACAACCAGGAGATCACTGTGACAGAGTCTGCAGTCTAAACAGTCATAAATCTTTAATTCAACTTCAGCCTTGATCATAACCATTTATTTTTAGATTTCTTGTAATGTCAGATAAAAAATGAAATACTCCCACTTTTCTGATAAGAGTTGGTGTTAAATCTGACATTACAAAAAATCCATCAAAATATGTGTTGCTGCTAATCATTGACACATGCCTAGCCTGTAATAATCCCCCCCAGAAAAATGTACTTTGCATTTGATATATTGTAAATATTTTACTTTTTGTGTTATATATATAATGATTTGTGATGCCATCACACAAACGGGCATTTAAAGGGTAAACATTCAAAAATGTATTGAATATGTGTTTTCTTTTCTTTTTTACAATAATTTGTGATGCCCATCAGAAACACTGGCATTTAAAGGGTAAAATTTCAAAAATTCCTGCACCAGAATGCAGGAAATTAAGTTTTTGTAACAAAATAATTGTGTGTGTGTGTGTGTGTGTGTGTGTGTGTGTGTGTGTGTGTGTGTGTGTGTGTGTGTGTGTGTGTGTGTGTGTGTGTGTGTGTGTGTGTGTGTGTGTGTGTGTGTGTGTGTGTGTGTGTGTGTGTGTGTGTGTGTGTGTGTGTGTGTGTGTGTGTGTGAGAGAGAGAGAATGACGGACAATTGCTTGCTGAGAGAGAGAGAGAGAGAGAGAGAGAGAGAGAATTAAGTACATTTTCTGAAATACAGTTGTTCTTAATTTTCTCACTTGCTATGTGAGAATGTTAGTTATTATTAGAGGTGGGCATAGATTAATTTTTTTAATCTAGATTAATCTATCTGCAATCCTGGATTTAATCTAGATTAATCTAGATTAAAATGGCTAAAAAAATAAACCTGCCGAAGGCATTCAAAATATGTGTGTTCTACCCAAATAATGACCAGAAGTAAGTCCTTACTTTTTCTTTCCTCCTTATGTTTCTCAGGCCAGGTGGCCCATTACACAATGAGCCCATCTCCCGTTTCCAAAATGCATTACAGACTGTTTGAAAAAGCTGTTTTGCTATGATAATTGGTAATGAAATATCAAAATAATGTTCAATAAGATGTACTTGTGTTTAATAAGTTGTTTTATTCAGAAGTTAACACAAATAAATAATATTACCAGTACAGTACAGTATCTAGCACACTCTCAGGAGCAAAACAGGAAGAATCATTTCAAACTTGCTCCAGTGGAGTTGCTCAGTGGCCAATGGTGTCAACTGTGGTTGTACTGGGCAGCTCCCAGGTGTGAATGGAACTGTGTGAATGTGAAGCAGGGCGTTCCTGAAAAAAAGCATCTGTGCTCAGCGAACCTACCCTGGGTAAATAAAGGTAAATTTTTTTTTTTTTTTTTTTTTTATTATAAGATTAATGCGTTAATTATATTATCGCGCGATAATAGTATAGTGTTAACGTTCTCAATGCCCCTTGCATTGTATGAGTTGTGTGGAAGCGTTTGCTAGTTCTAGTGCTATCCCTTTGTACATTGTGGCTGTGTCTGACAAAAGTTAACAATAAATAATGGTATTAGGAATACATTTGCCTCCTGCGTGAACTGTGCATAGCTGAATAGACTGTATTTTAACGCCGGTCATATGGTGGTACTTGGAGAGCCAGCTACGTTCTCAGGTGGTACTTGGTGTAAAAAGTTTGAGAACCACTGCCCTATGGTAACACAGAGGTCCCCGGATGAATAATGAATAAAAATATCGAAAAAAGGGAAAGACTATCAAATAACATATATATACGTGTTTGGCGTTAAAAGGATGGCGCCCAATAACGTATATAAACGTTGTTGGCTGGGAATGAGTTAAGGATTGGGCAAAAATGGGTCTTGTTTAAAAACAAATATTTTATGATTGCATACCCAAAGTAATTTGTGATTTATTATACTTTATACTTATAGCACATGCCGTCATGCATGAGTCTGGTCTCTTTTGAAAGGTAACATTCTGAAGTTTCTTAAACAATAAAGAATAATAATATAATAAAAAATCACTTTGAGTGCTAATGAAATAGAGTAACAGAGTTTTGAACACACTGAAGTAAAAAACAGATGCCTGTTCTTAAGTTCCAGCTGAGGGGTAGGAGCTGGAAAACATAACAGTTCCATAGCCTGAAGTCTTATGTAGTATAGGTCCAAAGTTCCCATGGAAAATCAATGTTTTACAAATGTTTTTGTAATGTGTGTACAGGTTTAAATTCGGCATGATTATCCAAAATGGCCGTACGCTATTCATTCAGAGGCTCTTGTCAAAACAATGGACTTCTTCATCTTCTTGTGTGACCTTCTCCCACTCTCAGTGTCTGTCTGTGTGTGTTTTATTACTTGTAAAATAAGCTAAACTAAAGGCTGTAAAGAGACTTATGTGGCTCCAATAAGTTAATTTACATTGAGATATCTTGAGGTGAGAGGTCACAGGACCCTTTGAAAGGCTAGTCAACCGGTGGGATATCGGCAACATGCATGACAATACTGATATATCTGTAATGAGCCAATATCTGCCAACCGGTATGTGCTGTAGACTCAAACTCACCCCATAAAGTAAAAAGATAGGATCAACAGCTGAAAGTGTTTTCTTGTGACCACAGACCAACCCTGTGTTAATCCCTCTGGGCAAATGTTGATGCTCAGACATTTAGTGTAGTTAAACCCTTAACACATTGAGTGCCACGGACGCTTTTTGTCATTAGTTCATGCCGACCTTTGAGTGCCCCCGAGGCCCGACGCTATATAGCGTTTGTTTGTCGTTTTATTTTATTTTATTGGCGATTTTAATTCATATTTCATCAATCGAGCCTCGGGTTAGTGCTGCAGAGTCGCTCTGATCTCAATTGGGAAGATACCGCCCCCTATCGTCTCTCCCTGTGTAACTGCACCCCATTACTTTACACTGATGCAGGGGGAGTGGTCAGTTTGCTCATTTTACTTTTCCGTCAAGCCAACTAAAGAGACCAAGTGATTGCCGGCCATCAGAACAGCGTGTATTATGTATTTACAGTACCAACACTGTAATCACTAAGCGTGATCGATATTTGGAATGGCGATCAGGAATTGGAATAAAGAATTTATTTTACCAGTCTTAGGATAATCAGAGCTGTTTTCACAGAGATATAAGCTTTTGCCCTTTGTGTGTGTGTGCGCGGTGATCGCTGATGAGGAAATGAGAGAACCGATTTTTCAGCCCGCCTCTATAGCGTGCATAAGTACACATTATACTATCGATAATCTAGCGTTTATTTGAAAACGATTCATAAATTGGCCAAAAAATTACAGTTTTTGTGTATGCTAGAATATTCCAGTAAATGCCGTTTATCACGGAATCTATATATTTTCCTTGAAAACAAGGGCTTTTCAAAATGCTATAAAACCGATTAAAAAAAAAATAAAAAAAAAATAAAATCCGTTTCGACAATGTTGACTGCAAACAAGTCATTGATAAACGACAGGCAGATTAGACACATAGCCATAATTTAAGAGAGATATTATGCGTTCACAACGCTATCATTGAAGTGGGTGCTGGCATTTAACCATGTTTCCAATGTTAATGGCTGGCACTCAAACTGTTAAGGCTAAATTAACTTTTAATCAATTTAAGTCGTATACTTGAGTAGTCTTATCTATTTACAAATACGCAGCTCAGTCAGAACTCCTCAAGGCTTTTTTTGTGTATTTGTTTACCAGCAGTTGTGTTGTTCAGTAAAGCCTGAGTCTTTAAACTTTTTATAAAGCTCTTCTCTGTTCATATCCTGCACCATCTTCCTGTCCAAAGTTCTGTCTCCAGTTAAAATACCTCTCTCTCTCTCTCTCTGTCCTCTCTCTCGCCAGTTACAATTCCTCTCTCTCTGTCCTCTCCCCCTCTTTCTCTCCTATCTATCTTTCCTCTCCCACTCTCTCTCTCACTCTGTTTCTCTCTCTCACTCTGTTTCTCTCCCTCTCTCTACACCCTCTCTCTATTTACCAGAGATGTAGGCCAACTCAGAGATATAGGCCAACTCATTCAGTATAGGGAAAAAACAACAACATAAAAATCGACTAACAAAGTGATAGAAATCTCTGTTTTCAGCCTCAATCGCCTCTCTGCGTTGTGTTTTTTAATTTTTAATTTTTCGTTCCATTGAGCCAAACTTCTTTGTGGTGGAATTCCATCATTCCAGCCTAAATCTCTCCCGGTGTATTTTTGAACAGCGTACATGGAGGTGTCCATTTTATATAATATTAGGATGTTTATTTACATAACGGAAGTCTCTAACGGAATGAAAAAACAAGGAATAATAAAGTCTTTAAAAGGTCTTAAGTCTTAACCTCTTGTGCATCAGGCAAAAATAGGGCTTGTTTTGCATAACACGTCTGACGATTGCATACCCAAAGTAATTTGCGATTTACATGCATGAGTCTGGTCTCTATTTCTTGGAATTAAACATCGAAAAAACCAAGGAGTTGGTCATCAACTTCAGTAGGAAGAAGGTGAATGTCTCTCCGGTCATCATTAGGGGGCAGGAGGTTGAAATAGTCCAGTCCTATAAATACCTTGACGTTCACCTGGACGGTAAGCTGGACTGGAAGCAGAACACAGATTCTGTGTTTAAAAAAAGCCCAGTCTCTGCTCTTTCATCTGAGAAAACTTCGTTCTTTTGACATCAGCAGGTCACTTCTCTATGTATTTTACAAAGGTATCCTGGCTAGTGTTCTGTTCAATGCTGTTCTCGGCTGGGGGGGCAGCATCACTGTTTGGGACAAAAAAACGTATAAATAAAATCATCAAAAAGGCTGGCTCAGTGATTGGCCTTCCTCCTGATTCCCTGGAGATCACCATAGTCAAGCGAACCAGGACTAAACTGAACACCATTTTATCTTTTGTAGGCCACCCATTGTTTAGTATTTTCGATGCTCTGCGAAGCTCATTTAGTAACAGATTGCTGATGCCTCAATGCTCTACTGAGCGATTGAGAAGGTCCTTGGTACCTGCTGCGGTAAACATTTTTAACGAACACCGATAGCACTGTGTTAACACTTTGGTCGCCAGGCTTATATTCATAATAAACCATCCCACGCCAGCTCTATTTGTCTATGGAGAAGTTCCCCTTCTTTGCAGGGCTATAACTTTTTAAATTGTATTGCTAAATTGACATTACTATGGCCCATTCAACATCAAGTATCTATTGTTCAGGGTGTAGCAACGTTATACTTTTTCATTCACATATTCATACTAAAATACGGTCTAAAGTATAAGTATGTTTTTATCGTTTTCTGCAGCATTCTCCAGAACGTGATTTATAGCCCTAAATGCATTATATTGATGATCAAATACAGTTTGATAGCGATCTGCGCGAGATAAAAAATTTCAAATGGACGTGCTTCTAGAAGTTACTACTTATCATCTGATGTTGACCGGATGGGGGAGGGTCGTTTATAATTCCGTGGCCAACGTTCGATGATTCATCTAGTGTGGGTGATATGATCATCAGAGCAGTTTATATCAAACACGTTAAAAAAAAACGCTGAATCTCACCGTAGCTTCCTCGTAGCGATGAGCGTGGAGCACAAATATTCCTATTATGGGATGTAGAAATATGCTATCCATCTCCAGGTTGTATAATAGTATATACGTCCAAATCATGTTGTTTATCGAGTTATTGGTAATGGATTGCTATCCATTGTGTCTAGCTCGAGTCCTGGGACTATTAGCGAGTGATCGGACCGAATTGGAATGAGCACCAGCTTCCGTTTCCTGTTTCCGGTTTGGGCGATCCGCCACCAGATGGCGCTCTTGAGCCGTTGGAGAGTTGAGAGGGGATCAACAGTAGATCTCAAGTCTCCAGGGGAGAAATATGATTGCGATCACAGATTTTTGAAATATTGATCTCAAAGACGTGGTACGGCGTCTTTGGCAGAATGAGCATGGCGGGGAATGACGTGGTAAGGCGTTTTTGGCGACCAAAGTGTTAAGAGGCTCTCCTATTGTGTTGTGTATCCTGTGTAGTGTATTGTATCATGTGACTGTGTCTTTCATGTTTGTATGTATATTCGCTCTGGTGGCAAATCATGTTTCCCCTCTGGGATTAAGAAATAAACCATACCATACCATATTTGTCTTTTGAAATAGATAGAGGTACAGAGGTTTGAACACACTGAAGTAAAAGTTTTGTTTACTCACATTTCTGTTTACTTGTTGCAAGATGCCTGTTTTTGAGTTCCAGCTGAGAGGTAGGAGCTGGAAAACATAACGGTTCCATAGCCTGAACCCTGAACACACCTGGGTTTCCGTTAGAATCTTTTTTTGCAGCCAGAGTGTACAAATGGGATAAATTCCGGTCAGAGTTTATTGAGCTTACAAACAATTGATAGGCCTATATAAAGAATGACATCATCAAGGCATTTATAATATTTTAACTTAAAACTAGGCTACTTTTGCGTATATACAGTCATTCATATATTCCAAATAAAATAAGTTCCTCGAGACTTCGTGCTGCTGCCGACTTGATGTGTTGGTGGGCAGTCTGCCCGACATTAATAAACAGCAGTCTGTTATAATCACATTTTTATGAGCTAACGAATTCCGTTATATTGGACATTTGTATTAATTATATCAAGCGAAGAACTGAGAAATTTGGCAGAGAGAGACGGCAACATTATCGTGGGTTTGCGTGATGTATATCTCCACCTCCCAACGACTTGGTGCTGGTCATAATGTCCGGTGAAAATAATTCCCTCTAAGCACAATTTGATTATTTGAATTGTATTAAAATAGGCTAAAATTAAATAGCCTATGCGATGAACGAAACAATCATTACATTTGTTTCATCGTTGCTTCACCAAGCAGCCGGTCTAATAATGACAACGCGCGAGCTTGCTGCTGCTAGATTTGCGAGAAGCATGCATCTGCAGACCCGCAGAGCAGCGGTGTTTTCAGGTCCGGTCTGGGGACCGCTCAGCAGCGCCCCCCACCCAACAGCTGAATTGCCAATGGCTGAATTGGAGTACTGCACTGTGCCGGCAAAGCTGGCGGGTTCTGTGGGTCTGCAGCTGCATGCTTTTCGCAAATCTAGCAGCAAGCTCTCGCTGACACAGCGTTGTCATTATTAGACCGGCTGCTTGGTGAAGCAACGATGAAACAAATGTAATGATTGTTTTGTTCATCACATAGGCTATTTAATTTTAGCCTATTTTAATACAATTCAAATAATCAAATTGTGCTTAGAGGGAATTATTTTCACCGGACATTTAATGAACGAGTACATATTGAACTTTAAAAAAAATAATTTAATAATTTTTTCTCCCCCCCCCCCTTTTTCCGTATTTTTCTCCCATCCCAATGTTAGTCGTTATGCCAATTCCCTTCCTGGTCGTTGCGCTCTTGCCCCCTACTGTCGGTCTGGGGAGGGTGAAGACTACCACATGTCTTCCTCCGATACATGTGGAGTCAACCAACCGCTTCTTTTCACCTGACAGCGAGGACTCTCACTGGGGGAGTGTAACACGTGGGAGGATCACACTATCTCCCCCAGTTCCCTTCCTTGCTGAGCAGGCGCCCCGACCGACCTGTAGGAGTCGCTGTTTACAACAACCAGGATACATACCCCACCGGCTTCCCACCGGCTTCCCACCCGCTAACACTGCCAATTGTGTTAGTATGGACGACCGACCAAGCCGGAGGTACCGCTGACTGCTGGATTCGATCCCAGTGTCTCTGCGGTGGTAGGCGAGCACTTAGTCCACTGTGCTACCCAGTCGGCAGTCGCCCTCATATTGAACTTTGTTAATCGTGTCGATGACTCGGAGGGTAGTTGATTTTCTACCGAAGACTTGATTTTCGTCTGCCGTGCAATGTTCTGCTTTATTTATGGGTAAGTTGTTGACTATTGTTGACTAGTTGTTTATTTACAATGTTTGTGTGTGGTACAGCCCTGTTGGACAGTGAAAAGTAGCGTTCAAATAACGTTACTGTCTGTCACTGCATTTACGCACGTCCCGTTGCAGCACATCGTTGATATATGAACGCTAAAATGGCCACCGTTTGATTGACACCCTGCTCGACCTATTATGTGCTTCCAATCTTGGGTTATAAAACCAAACAGTCAACAAGCGTCAGTTTCGAACTTTCGTCACTTTCATTTATTATTTTCGACACCAGATGTATACTACATGACATGTACACAAAACGTTTTTAGAAACAAAGAAAATGTTATAGTAATACAATCAGGGCACAGAGAGAGATAACAGCTGACAGCAGGTAGTACAGGTACAAATAAAATAAAAAAGGGTGTGGGGGCTGTTGTGTAAACCTTGTACTCTTTAGTTCACATATAATAAGAGACGGATAGCGTGTGATCACGTTGACTGTTTGTTTACTAGTAAGTCAGGAAGTACCGTGCAACATACAAACATGTCCGTGTAGCAACACGAGCCAATACCTTACAGGACAGGGGCCCGGGGAGGGAGCTCTGTGTGTGTGTGTGTGTGTGTGTGTGTGTGTGTGTGTGAGCGCGCGGAAAAGACCAGATGACATGAGTTTGATAGTATTTACTGAGGATTGCCAGATAATGTTGATATTTAAATGTTAAAAAAATAATACAAAATAAATGTACATGATCATGCAACATAAAACACATTTTTTTTAATCCACTTTTTCTCCCATTTTCTATTTTTCTCCCATCCCAATTTCGTATTGTCCAATTTCAACCCACCCCTGTCTCGAATGCTGTTTCTTGCCTCCCACAAGCCGGCTGCAATGTGGACAAAGCCATACATAGCACGAGTCCCCTCTGATACTCGAGGTAGCAGCCATCGCATCTTTTCACCTGCGCGATCTTTCAGCGTCGGGGGTCTGCGCTTTGGAGGGGCGCCGCCCCCATCGCTTCTTGATTCTACTGCGCAGGCGCACCAACCGACCCGTAGGAGTCGCTGTCCACAACGCCCGATCCCCACCCCTCAGTTTTCCCTCCCCCTAATACTGCCAATGGACCTATCTCAAACCCTGCCCTCTTTTCTTGATCCTCCAATCACAGCTGTCGCTTACCTCGGACTTCCTCGTACAAACAAAGTTTGTCCGAGGTAAGCGACAGCTGTGATTGGAGGATCAAGAAAAGGGGCAGGGTTTGAGATAGGTCTATTGTATTAGTACGGACGACCAGCCAAACTGAAAACAATGTGGAGAGCTGGGCTCGAACTCAGCATCTCCAGCATTGGTGGTGAGTGCCTTGCCCACTGCACCACCTAGCCGCCCAACATAAAACAATTGTTGTAGGAACGGTTTGGGAGAGGGAGGTAGGGAGGGGTTTTAGATTGTGTGTTGTGAAGTTTAGACTTCAGAGAGAGAGAGAGAGTACAAATTTAACTCTGGCCTCTTTAAGTGTGTATTTTTCAACGTAATAGCTTATCTACTTGACATGTACTGAAATTTCTTTTATATATGTGACACAAAAATACGTATTTTTTTTGGCCGGTAAGAAATATGCTTGGCCGGTAGAATTTTCCCATCTACCCGCCACTGGCCGGTGAGTCAAAAAGTGAATTTCGTGCTCTGTCCTCACTGCAGCCGACCAGTGGGAGGCATAGTCTAGCAACGTTCGAGACAGGGAGGGCAGAATTGGCGAGGCGAAATTGGGATGGGAGAAAAATAAGGAAAAAAAGTGGATAAAAAAAGGGAACTAGTGCGTCCTAATGAGAACACTGAACCGCTGAAACGCTGCTGTAAAAAACACCAAAAGCAGAGAAGAAGAATGGAGCATGCGCAGTTTGCACCTACCTGCTCCTACCTACCGCCAATAAAAACAGAAGAAATGAAGTGAGCTGACCTACTTTTCCAGAGACACACAGCGCAACTACTTCGGGAGTGGAGAGAGAGAGAGAGACCGCCAACTCAAACTACCTGTTGGAATAAATTAATTGATTGATGTTTAACTTGTCCCTGTGTGTGTCCAGTCATTTCGACTAGCAAACGTTGTCTGTATTTACTTGGTTAGCTATTTAGCTAATGTGGATAGCATTTTGAATAGCATCAATGCTAGCTGGCTGGCTAGTGGCTACAGCTTTATTTACTAAATTATGGAGGCTTTTTAATCGTCAAGGTAAGAGAGGATTTGTCATGATCAACTGAAGGGGTATGCTATGGAACAGTTTGCAGCAAAAAGCCCGATCAGGCTCAATAGCTTCTGCACCACGAACGCAACTACTTGTTGTTGTGATGTTGGCTGAGAGTTTGCGCATGCGGGGTAAGGGAGAGGTGGGCCAAAGCGTCATCGGTTCAGGAGAAGCCGCGTATCGCTTGTAAAGATGGTGGAGCAATGGGGGGCGTCTCCAGGCGTCTTCAGAATTGCGCACTCTGGAAGCTGGTATCAAAAAGTACCGTCTTCAGGCTGCCAGAATGCAGTTCCGTGTGGCAGAACGATGCAAACGATCAAATACTTTGCCTAAAACGACCAAAATCGTTTTAGTGTGGACATGGCCTATATATCCAATCTTGTGTTGATCTGATATTCTTTTCTCCCGCAATTGAAGCGGTCTGTGTGTGCTGTGTGTGGCTGTTTACCGTTGGGTGCAGGAGGGGGGGGGGCACCGTGCTCCAGGGCCCATTTCATGAATGCACGAGGAGACATAATAATGATAATCTAGCGTTGATTTCAGGAAGATTCGATAATCAGGCGAAAATGACAACGTGGTAAGTGGATTCCATTAAACGCTATTTTCGCGTCTTTTTCACCCAAACTATATTCATATTCAAAACGGTATAAAACGGAAATGTACGGATGAAAAAATTATCTGCTTTTTGCACGTTCACCAGAAGCTGACAATCGACGGTGTTATTAGACCCATAGCTATAATATCAAATATAGGTTTAGTTCTACAAACAAGGTGAGCGTTTACATGGGGTTAATGGATGGCAAGGCCAGATGCACTTCCCGGAAGGGCCGTGGGCGTGGCACCCAATGTGTTAAGAGGAAAAGAGGCTAGATCCGTAAAAAAACATATATATTTTTTTCTCACAAATTCAAATCAAACATCTCAAGTTGACCCCAGCAATGACAGAAAATAATAAATAGGAAACACTGGGGCTCCCCTACATCAAGAAACTCCTGAAAACGTACAGGATTTACCGAATCTGCATTATAACATCTCCCAAATGCACATAAATGAGACAGATACTGCATTTTCCTTACATTTCTGACTTACAATATTGAAATTTAAATGGAACTATTTAAGATAAAGTTAAAAAGTTTGGAAAACGCAGGCACACGTGCAATACGTATATGCACTTTATTGCAGTTATTAGTTCATATAAAGTCCATCTGCTAAATGTGAGACATTTACTTGTGGCCATGTCTGATGTCATAGCTTCAGTTTATAGGTTTAGTTCAAAAAGTTGTAAAAATCTCTCTGCTGGACAGAGACCACGAAACTCGGGAGACACAGGGGGGACTTTATGCACATCCCACACTAGGTGGGATGCAGCGTAATCTCCGGATAGGAGAAGTTATAAAAGTAGGAAAGCTATCCTGCTGGGAGTATAGAGGGGAGGTGGGTGGGCATGTAGGGGGGGGAGATAGACGCATGGGTGGGTTCGTACGGGTGGATTTGGAGGGGTGGGATATGGACAAGGGCGGATGTAGGTATGTTTTTTTTTTGTTTTTGTTTTTTTTCTGTCACATATTTTTCTTTTGTCATATATTGTTATTGTTTGTTTACCCCCTTCCCCCCCCCCCCCCCCCCCCCCCCTTCCCTCTTCCTTTGGCTCAGAAATCTCATCAGGTCTTGGAATGTCGTGTCTCCCTTAGTGTTGTCACGATACTGGAATTTCGACTTCGATACGATACCTTGAAAAGTATCGATACTTTCGATACTTTCAATACCAAAAAAAAAAAAAAATTATAATAATTTTTTTTTTATGATAATTTTTTTATTTATTTTTTTTAACACATTTAGCTTTTGTTGCTGGTTGATTCTCCTCAGCTTCTCTCTGGTACTATACGAGAAGATAAATACACTTTTAAAACCCTTTGTTTATCTTTAGATCAGAGAGAGAGAGAGAGAGAGAGAGAAAGAGAGAGTGGCTGCTGGAGATTTTTGGTCTACTGAGCGCACCTTCCTAGTTATGAAGAGAGAGAGAGAGAGAGAGAGAGAGAGAGAGAGAGAGAGAGAGAGAGAGGCTGCTGGAGATTTTTGGTCTACTGAGCGCACCTTCCTAGTTATGAAGAGAGAGAGAGAGAGAGAGAGAGAGAGAGAGAGAGAAAGAGAGAAAGAGAGAGAGAGAAAGAGAGAGAAAGAAAGAAAGAAAGAGAGAGAGATATTTCTCCGGCGCTATGCTCGGAGCATTTATTAACGTTACGCGTGTACTGGTGTAGGATGGGCTCCGCTCGACCGAACGTTGGCAACGGGGTAGTTGTGTCGAGTTCATGCGTGTAGTGGGCTCGGCTTGACGTTACTCCGTTTCCATGAAGTAATAGGTGGCCAGCTAGCTAGCATTAAGCTAACGGAGGAACGACAGCTAACGTTAGCTAATAATAGCGTTGTTTACAAACTGAAGACAGGGCTGCCTGCCCGGCTGTGAGGGGGAGGAGGAAGAGAGAGAGAGAGAGAGAGAGAGATTTCTCCGGAGCTATGGCTATGCTCGGAGTATTTAATAACGTTACATAGCATAGCATAGCTCCGGAGAAATCTCTCTCTCTCTCTCTCTCTCTTCCTCCTCCCCCTCATAGCCGGGCAGCGCAGCCCTGTCTTCAGTTTGTAAACAACGCTATTATTAGCTAACGTTAGCTGTCGTTCCTCCGTTAGCTTAATGCTAGCTAGCTGGCCACCTATTACTTCATGGAAACGGAGTAACGTCAAGCCGAGCCCACTACACCAGTACACGCATGAACTCGACACAACTACCCCGTTGCCAACGTTCGGTCGAGCGGAGCCGGAGCCCATCCTACACCAGTACACGCGTAACGTTAATAAATGCTCCGGCCAGCTGGTACCGATACTGCAGAAAGTATCGGTACTTCGGGAAATGAGTATTGAAGCCGTTTTAAATATTCAGTATCGATATGTATCGATACTTCGATATTTTTGACAACACTAGTCTCCCTACATAAAATCTCAATATGATTGGTCAGGGTAAGAAGCTTCGCTTTATCTCTTGGAATCTGAAGGGTGCCAACCAGCCTGTAAAAATTAATAAAGTAATGAATCATCTAAAGCAACTCAGGGGTGACATTTTCTTTTTGCAGGAAACTCATCTTCGGTCGACAGAGGTTCATCGAATCAAGCGCCCCTGGATAGGGAATATATTTCATTCTAAATTCTCAGCTAGAGCAAGAGGTGCTGCCATCCTTATAAATAAAAATATCCCCTTCGAGTTATCAAATTCTATTGAAGACCCTAATGGACGATTTGTGATTATTTCAGGTAGGCTATGTGGTACACCTGTGATTATGGCATGTGTCTATGCACCTAACTGGGATGATGACAAATTCATATCCAATTTCTTCTCCTCCTTTCCCAAGGTAGATGACCACTATTTAATTATCGGTGGTGACTTTAATCTGGTACAGGACCCCACCTTAGATAGGTCGTCGTCCAACCCCCACTTCATATCCAAATCAGCTAAAATTCTCAACACATAAAAATAGTTTAGGTTTATTCGACCCCTGGAGAGCTAAACCACATTCAAATAAAGCTTTTTCTTTTTTCTCACATGTACACCACTCTTATTCGCGTATTGACTTCTTCCTTTTGGACAACCGCTACCTGTCAGATGTACATTCCTGTGAGTACCACAGTATTGTGATCTCAGACCACGCCCCCACCTCAGTCGATATTACCTTTTCTAGATATGTTCCCCCTTTCCGACAATGGAGGCTCAACTCATCAATGTTGGCCCAAACTCCTTTCAAAGAATTTCTTGAGGTACAGATTTCCTTATTTATAGACACCAATGACTTTCCCGAAATCTCTAGGTGCACCTTATGGGAAACCTTTAAGGCATATATGCGAGGTCAGGCAATTTCTTTTATCTCCATCTTAAATAAAACAGAAAGAGCTGATCTGACTGCAACCGCAGAACATATAGCTAGGGTCGATAGCCTTTACGCCTCAGCCCCTACCCCGGCCCTTTATAAAGAACGTCTTCAACTCCAATCTAAATTCAATTTACTGACCACAAATAAAACGCAGAAGCAGCTATTCTTGACCAAACAGCGGTTCTTTGAATTTGGTGACAAGGCGGGGAGACTGCTTGCTCACCAAGCACGTGCCACATCCCTATCCAGACTGATCCCCAAGATCCGATCCACGACTGGTGATGTTATTTTAGACCCTGTAGAGATTAATAAAACGTTCCTTGCCTTTTATTCAGAACTGTATACCTCACAGTGTTCTTCAGACATATGGGAAGGGGACAACCCTCTAGAGGAGATTGCCTTCCCCAATATTGATCAAGACCTAGCTAAGGCACTGGGCGGTCCGATTAAGATTACAGAAGTACTGGAAGCAATTACGTCTCTACAGAATGGTAAAACACCGGGCCCAGATGGGTTCACTGTGGAATTTTTTAAGTCATTCTCTACATCCATCGCTCCAATTCTCCAGGAAATGTATAACGAGTCCTTTTCGAAGGGTCGCATGCCCCCAACTATGTCTGAGGCCTCGATCTCTCTCCTGCTCAAGAAAGACAAGGACCCTCTTCTATGTGGCAGCTATAGACCCATTTCACTTTTAAATGTAGACTTAAAAATTCTATCCAAAATCCTAGCCAAACGTTTACAACAGGTATTACCAAGTTTAATCTCAATTGACCAAACAGGATTCATGCTGGGTAGACACTCCTTTCATAACACTAGAAGGCTTCTTAATATACTCAATTCCCCTAACTCTATGTCACCAGAAGTAATTGTCTCCCTGGATGCAGAGAAGGCCTTTGACAGAGTGGAGTGGGGCTACCTTTTCTTTATACTGCTGAAATTCGGTTTTAGCCCTGACTTTATTGCCTGGATTAAGTTACTCTACACCCACCCAGTCGCCTCAGTCCATACAAACGGACTTCAGTCAGCCCCATTTCCCCTTCATCGAGGCACCAGACAGGGCTGCCCCCTTTCCCCCCTTCTGTTCGCCCTAGCCATCGAACCACTGGCCATCTGGTTAAGACAGGATGAGAGGTTTGAAGGCATCACACGGGTCGGAAAAGTTCATAAACTGTCCCTATATGCAGACGACCTCCTGCTGTATATATCTAACCCGACCGCCTCTCTCCCTATAATTCTTAATATACTGGACAAGTTCGGGTTTTACTCGGGCTATAAGCTAAACCTTCATAAAAGCGAACTCTTTCCAATCAACTCCTCAGCCAAAAAAATACCCCGGACTTTCTTCCCCTTTAAGTATACAACAGATGGATTCAGATATCTAGGGGTTAACATCACCAACTCAATCCAAACAATGTTCTCGAAAAACTTATCACCTCTTCTTGAAAAGTGCAAACTAGACTTTAACAGGTGGACATGTCTTCCACTATCTCTAGTGGGTAGAGTCAATTTAATTAAAATGGTAGTGCTACCAAAGTTTTTATATCTCTTCACCCATATCCCAGTCCTCATTAAGAAGTCATTCTTTAAAACACTTGACCGATTAATAAGCTCCTTCCTCTGGGGCA
Organism: Notolepis coatsorum; assembly: GCF_963971535.1. NCBI lineage: Eukaryota > Metazoa > Chordata > Actinopteri > Aulopiformes > Paralepididae > Notolepis > Notolepis coatsorum. Next base: position 37,014,121 of record NC_140166.1, on the reverse strand, counting down.
ATAAGATCCCACGGATGAGGAGATCAATACTACAACTCCCCAAAGAGCTAGGGGGACTGGCACTGCCTAACTTCCAGCACTACTACTGGGCGTGTAACATACACAAACTTTTATATTGGATGAGGGGCACGACACACAACTTAGGCCCGGTGTGGGTCGACATGGAACTCTCTTCCTCTAGACACTCTCTTCGCTCTCTGCTGTGCTCCCAACTCCCTATGTCGGTTACTGGACTCTCTGCAAACCCAATGGTGGTCGACTCCACAAAAATTTGGATTCAAATCAGGAAAAGCCTCGGCCTCCATAGGGCCTCTGACCTCTCCCCCACTTTTAATAATCATTTATTCTTGCCCTCTTGCACTGATTCTTCCTTTCAAGTCTGGTTTGACAAAGGGATAACCACTTTTAATGATCTCTATGACCAAGGGACTTTCATGTCTTTTCCAGACCTCGTAAAGAAATTCGACCTTCCCAAATCCCACCTGTTTCGTTTCTTCCAAATTAGGCACTTCACACAGAACCAGAACCCCAAATTCCCTAGTTGGCCCCCTGAAACCCTTATAGATTCACTAATGGTTCTTAACACCCGGAAAAAAACCGGCTAATCTCCAACATCTACAACCTCATTAGCTCCGCTACGGATACCCCAGGAACCGGCCCTAAGAACTCGTGGGAGCGGGAGCTGGGAATTGAACTGTCTGATGAGTATTGGAGTTGGGCATTGGACTCTGTCCACTCATCTTCCATCTGTGCGAGACACGGCCTCACACAGTGCAAGGTTATACACAAAGTCCACTACACAAACTCGAGACTCTCTCGAATGTATCCCAACATCTCTGACGCATGTAATAGATGCAAACAATCCCCTGCCGATCACACCCACATGTTCTGGTCCTGCCCCAGCCTTGCCACATTCTGGTCTGAAATTTTTTAAACTATCGGCACAGCCTACAACATTACTATCACCCCTGATCCTCTCGTGGCCTTGTTCGGTGTTCCTCTGCAGCCTCTACCCTCCAAACTGTCACATTCTGTTCTTGCCTTCTCCACTTTATTGGCCAGGCGACTTATTCTTTTTAAGTGGAAACATACTCAACCTCCATCCCACAATAGGTGGGTTAAGGAACTACTATTATCTATTAATCTTGAAAAGCTCAGATTCTCCCTCAAAGGCCCTACTGGCTCCCTGAATACCTTTGAGAAGACTTGGAGACCCCTTTTAAAGCACATAGAATCCTTGACATCCCTGCCTGGTTGTGACGACTGAGTACACCCCCCCCCCCCTATGTTTTTTTCCCCTATTTTTATTTTATTTCTCAAACTGTTTTGTCTTTTTATCTCAGTTATATTAGTATATTTTCATGTATTATATGTATGTTTGTTGTCGCTCTTCGTGGGGGTGGGGTGGGGTTAAGGGATAGGAAAGGGAAATGGGGGGAAAAAATGGAAGATGTATAATATGTATAACTGTCTGCATAATTTTGAAAACTCTTCCAATAAAGAAAGTTATTAAAAAAAAAAAAGTTTGGAAATGCAACTACATTTTTGTCAGTAAGCTACTTATGTATTTTTTATTTATTTATAAAGAAACACCCACTTGCGATAAGCAATAGCCTATCGGTTATGTTACAAAGGGTCAGATTAAACCGAATATATATATTTATTGCTTGAGATCCCTTGCATAATATTTGTATATCGTCTGATATCCCTTGTATATTCTTTGTATATATACACGGAATATCCCTTTACCTAGGTACAAGCCAGACCATAATATTCGTTCTCCTATTGGACAGCGACCCCTAGGCGCCAACGGCCATACCCCCAATGGCAAGTTCAAAGCCACCGCCAAGGCATGTCTCAACATGTCCAGGTTTGCGCAGTAATACGAGACAGAACTGAGGTTGGCACTAGATTATTCACCTTACGTATAAATACGTCGCAGGTGGATACAGCAGTAGTCTAGTCTTATCCCAAAGTTGAAGCCTTCACCACGAGTCAACGACCAAGTGAAGTGAGCAACTTTGCGTCTAAATAGAGCATTTATAACATGTGCGAATAGGATAGTAAAAGTGTCAGAGTTTAGTGAAATAACGTCAAGTTTGACCTAGTTAAGTGTGAAGGATAGTGCACAGGAGAATCTACACCGGCGACTGCAGAGCCTTTTCCGGCTGGATTATATTGCTTTGGTACCGTGGCTGCTGGAGCAGAGAACCGTCTACCCCACTATAGTGTGGGATCTACCCTGTGAGGAGCACCATCGAGCCCGCCTCTAGGACCACAGAGGCTGGCTAGCTTTCATCCATGCTGTCGCGCATACTGGATTATAGCTGCTGCTTTTGTCTGCCGATCAAGGGAGTAATGTACCGCCTCCCGTAGCTGGAGCTTCTTTATTCCTCGTTGACCCAGACTTTGCTCCCGAACATTCCTCTACCCTGCCGGCTTACAACCGGAGGGAACCCCCCAGTGTCTCCAGCTGACTACTAGTGTGCCTTATGTAATTGCTATGCTACAGTTGGCGTCAGTTATACCCATCTTACTATTCTCATGGACTTACGCTCTTGACCTACTTTGAGTGTTCTTCGCCTTACAAGCGCAAGTATAATTCTCAATCTGTAACCTGCCGTTGCTTGCTTAATAATAATAAATCCCTCCAAATAGAACTTTAGGTGTCATTGTCGTATTCTTGTGTGGGTGTTCACCAGATATATCATGTACTGTATGGCCAGTAATTAAAGTACATAACTAAGTAGTGGTTTAATAATACCATACTCTCAATACAGTCAGGGAATTGTACCCTTCAGTTACAGGTTAAATTTTTTAAGATGATGATTTGTTACATACCTACAGGATATATATATATATTAGTGTCGTCAGGTGATTAAAAAAATGTATAGATAGATAGATAGAAACTTTATTGCCATTTCAACACTGTTGATTGGGATTTGTCTTGGTGCCACGTACAGTACAGACAATGTTAAAAACATACAATATAAAAACACAAGAATACAATATAAAAACACAAGAGTACAATATAAAAACACAAGAATACAATATAAAAACACAAGAGTACAATCCCCACAATAAAGAGTTTTACACAAACAATTAAAAAGAAAAAAATGCTACAGTACCTAAAATAAATTGCTCAGTGTTCCAGTTTTAAAGTGCATATTGCCTTAAAGTGCATGTTGGCTGGTGCTAGCCCTTATTGTACAAAGTGCCTGTACATTTGTACTCTAGTTCAGGTGACGGACAGCCTCGGGATATGTACTGTTTTTAAAACGGGATGTCCTGCACCTGAGACTTTGGAGTCTTCTGCCAGAGGGAAGGGGGTTAAAGAGGTCGTAAGCAGGGTGAGACGGGTCCCTGATCACCTTTTCCCCTTTCCGCCGGATTTGTGTGGCATAAATGGAGGCCACAGAGGGGAGCTCACAGCCGATGATTTTTGACGCTGTGCGTACAGTTCGTTCTAAATGTCCCCTATCATGGACGGTGGTGTTTCCGTACCACACAGTCATTGAGAAGGTAAGGACACTCTCTACAGTGGCTCTATAAAAACTGAGCATCGCCTCCCTGGACACACCAAACTTTTTAAGCTGGCGCAGGGAGTGGAGCCTCTGGTGGGCTTTGCTAATTATGAGGCTGGTGTTAACTTCCCATTTTAAATTATCACATATGGTGATGCCGAGGAATTTGAAACTGTCCACCCTCTCCACCTGCTGGCCGTTTATGTACAGAGGAGGGTGGACTGCCTCCCCGCGCCGGAAGTCAACTATAATTTCCTTTGTCTTAGAGATGTTCAAAAGCAGGTCGTTCTCCTTGCACCATACAGCAAAGCTATCGACTTCAGCTCTATAGGCCGATTCATCCCCGTTCTTAATTAGTCCCACTACTGTTGTGTCATCCGCATATTTAAAAAATCGGACAGAATCAGAGTGGGAGGCACAGTCATTAGTGTATAGACAGTAGAGCAGAGGAGAGAGAACACAGCCCTGGGGGGCCCCGGTGTTCAAGGTCCTGGAACTAGAGAACAAATTACCTACTTTAACCACTTGTTCTCTGTCGAGAAAATCTAGAATAAAATAGCACAGAGACTCATCAATTCCGAGCAATTTAAGTTTTTCAAATAATTTAAAAGGCACAATCGTGTTAAACGCTGAACTAAAATCAATAAACAAAATTCGTACATCGCATTTTAATCGCATAACCATTTTATGCCTGATATTCTATATTCTATAATCATATTTCAAATTGCATGTGTCCGGATGGCAGAATTCAGTACTGTATCTACAAAACCTTCTGTTTAATCATCTTCCATCTATTAATTTGGTTAGATTTTTCAGGTCTGGTCAATTTGAGCATGGTGTGGGCGGCTACGTGGCGCAGTGGGCAAGGCGCTCGCAACGAATGCTGGAGACTAGGCTCGAACAGGATGCCTCGAGCCCCGCTCTCCACATTGCTTTCAGTTTAGCTGGTCGTCCGCAGTAATACACATTGGCCGTATTACGGGGAGGGAAACTGAAGGGTGGGGATCGGGCGTTGTGGACAGCGACTCCTACAGGTCGGTTGGTGCGCCTGCGCAGTAGAATCAAGAAGCGACGGGGGCGGGGCCCCTCCAAAGCCCAGACCCCCGACGCTGGAAGATCGAGCTGCGCAGGTGAAAAGATGCGACGGCTGTTACCTCGAGTATCGGAGGGGACTCGTGCTATGTATGACTTAGTCCACATTGCAGCCGGCTTGTGGGAGGCAAGAAACAACGTTCGAAGACAGGGGAGGGTTGAATTGGACGATATGAAAATTGGGATGGGAGAAAAATAGAAAATGGGAGAAAAAAGTGGATAAAAAAAAAGATGATGATTTGTTACATCCCTACAGGATATATATATATTAGTGCTGTCAGGTGATTACATTTTTTTATCTAGTTAATTACAGGATTTGTAATTAATGAATCGCATTTTAATCGCATAACCATTTTATGCCTGATATTCTATATTCTATAATCATATTTCAAATAGCATGTGTCCGGATGGCAGAATTCAGTACTGTATCTACAAAACCTTCTGTTTAATCATCTTCCATCTATTAATTTGCTTAGATTTTTCAGGTCTGGTCAATTTGAGCATGGTGTTATTCACAGTCAAAGATAAAACATTTTTTATTGATATTCTCATTTGGTTCATTACAATTTACTCAAGCCTACTACTAGTAATAGACACAGTATTTCTGACACTGGGAATACATTCCCTGAGATCCATAGATGTCCCTAGAATCAGATACCAAGAACATGCAAATGGACCATATTAAAAAAAAGTCTGTAAATGTGTATTCTACGTTCTCATGGAATGAATGAGATAAAAAAAAAAAAAACACACACATCTAGTTGGACCCCGACTGGAGGTGCAGGTCAGCGCAAGAGAGATGTATAAAACTAAAAGAAGAACTCCTCAGGACTGGTTTTGCTTTTTTTTTTTTTATTATTGCACAACGCATTTTGCTTCTGCTTCCTCAGGTCCTGAGGAAGCAGAAGCGAAACGCGTTGTGCAATAAAAAAAAATCAAAACCAGTCCTGAGGAGTGTGCGGCCCCTTCTTTTGAAGGTATTCTTCTTTTAGTTTTATATATATACAGTGTATTGAGTGAATACTTTTTTTTATAAATAAATGGCATTTTAGGGGGCCCCCTGGTGACTTCGGGGGCCCTATGCAACAGCATATGGCAAGAAACGGGCCTGAGTAGCATGATAGTAAAAGACTACAAAGGTTTTTGTTTTGTTTTTAGCATTTGGAATGATTTGGCGTTTCTCTCCCCTTGGGTGTTATTGTATGAAGAAAGCTGGCTCACAGACAGTGATGTGTTGTTATGCGAAAGTCACAGTACTGTACAGCTTGTTTTTAAAATGTTATTTTCTGTCGGGCTCCATTGTGATTGTTTGTTTCATCTTCCATCTCACACAATGGAATGGAGATGTCTCTTTTCTGTTCATTGATTTATGATGCAGCTCTCCATGTTATAATATGCTATATTCATATATATTGTATTACTCACAGTGGCAAGTTTGCCCTCTGGTGGTTGAAAGCAAGTGATATTCGGTAGTCAGTGGTCTCTCTTCTTGTGTACGCTAGCAGCTTACTGAGGAACAGCACTCATTCTTTGCTCCTCATTTGGATGATAATAATTTCATGTGTGTTTTTCCCCCATGCATTTCTTTGAGATAAGAGGATAGCATCTGTTCTTCATTCAGAGAGTGGGAGTGATTAAAGGGATATTCAGACCAGACAGGGTTTGGGTTTGGCTATTTAAATGGGCCAATGCACCAGCATGGACAATAACGGCAATAGCAGAAATGCTTCTTTAAATTACTATCCGTTACTAACGGGGTGTTAGATTATCGTGTTTTCAGCCTTTCGTTGATTGTTATCTGCCTCCATCTGCACTTCTGTGAAGTATCTGCGTTGTGGTTAATTAGTATTGTTGAGGCACTCATTCAGTGGAATTCTGTCCTCCCACACACTGGCTGGCTAAAACACTGTCTCTCTCCCCGTTAACACTTTGGGTGCCAGCTATTAGCCGTAGCCGTCTGTAGCGAGGCCACCACTAGATAGTAGTGTTGTCACGATACTGGAATTTCGAACTTCGATACGATACCTTGAAAAGTATCGATATTCGATACCATTTTCGATACCACAGGGAAAAAGGTTCAATCTTAAAATGTAAAAAAAGGTTTTTTTATTTTTTATTTCTTTTTTATAAATTTAGCTTTTGTTGCTGGTTGATTCTCCTCAGCTTCTCTCTGGTACTATACGAGAAGATAAATATAACACTTTTAAAACCCTTTGTTTATCTTTAGATCACACATTTTTAAAAATAACTGTTCATCTCACTTCAATCATTTTTATTGCAGAACATGGTATTTTCTCAAGCAGACAGATGTAAACACTGTAATCTGTGTTGCATGTACAATTAGTCATATTCTTACTTAACTGAATGCACATGTGTGTGTGTGTGGACTACTGTACTATTACAGGTATTGAAATGAACAATGAAACTTCCTTATACACATTTTTTTATATTTTTTTATGAATAATAAAATATCGATATTTCGGGAAATGAGTATTGAAACCGTTTTAAATATTCAGAATCGATATGTATCGATTTTTCGATATTTTTGACGACACTACTAGATAGATAGGGAACGGTCACCTTGTTTGTAGAGCTATAACTATATTTTATATTATAGCTATGGATACATTACTATGGCCCATTTGACATCGAGTATCTATCGTTCAATATGTGAAAAAGAAATAATTTTTTCATCCATACATTCCCGTTTTATACCGGGTTTTATGTATGGTTTTAGAGCGGTCTAGGGTAATTCCTGGGAGGCTGGTAATAGCCCGCAACTTGTATTATACTAAATCAGTGTTTCCCACAGGATTTTCAGAGACTATGGGGGGTGAACCTCCGACCCTCTAACTTCTTTTGGGTTACAGAACACTGGGGTACAGAACACTGGGGGTACAGAACACTGGGGTACAGAACACTGGGGTACAGAACACTGGGGTACAGAACACTGTGGTACAGAACACTGGGGGTACAGAACACTGAGGTACAGAACACTGAGGTACAGAACACTGAGGTACAGAACACTGGGGTACAGAACACTGGGGTACAGAACACTGGGGGTACAGAACACTGAGGTACAGAACACTGAGGTACAGAACACTGGGGGTACAGAACACTGAGGTACAGAACACTGAGGTACAGAACACTGAGGTACAGAACACTGGGGTACAGAACACTGGGGTACAGAACACTGGAGGTACAGAACACTGGGGTACAGAACACTGAGGTACAGAACACTGGGGTACAGAACACTGGAGGTACAGAACACTGGGGTACAGAAGGGCTTGCTCTAGTAAGAGCCTGATCCCTGCAGCCATCAATTAGGGGTGGGAATCACCAGTTTCATCACGATACGATACGATATTGATTCTTTGGACAACGATACGATATTATCCGATATCACACAGTCTGCCACGATACGATACGATTTGATTCAGGTGCCTGCGATCGATATGAGATGATATTATATGCCCATTTAACACAATCAGTAACATTTAAATCAACAACAAAAAAAGGCAATGGAAATATCATTTGACATTTTTATTTTTGATCTCTTCCAGACATTTAAATGAAAAACAATCTATTGTTTTTAGTACAAATAGACCTCCTGTTCACTTTTTTTTTTTTTTTTTTTTATATTAATATCCTATCACAGCGCTGTATTTTGGCTGGAAAAGGCATATTGGGAATCAGAAGGTGCAGTACCGGCCAGATCATGTTAATGGGGCTATCTCGAGAATGCAGTAACCCCCCCTCCTTCCCAGTCCCTAGTTTCTCTCTATCGCTCTATCAGCTTAGCTTAGTTAGCTCACGCTAATGCAACGTTAATTTCGGTATTTAACACGACGTGGGCATAAAGGAATGGCGAGGATGGAAAGCATGTTAGATGCATTTGACCCCTTGTGGGGAAAAAAACAACAGGCACTTATTTCGGGCAAAATAGGCGGACTCTGAAGCAATGCTGTCTAACGTCTACACACGCTGAGCTGCGCTGAGCTGCTGTTGTTGCAGCCGGGCGGATATGCTCACGAGGGGATTTTCAAAATAAGAGTATCGCAATATGAATCGATCTTTTTACGTTGCATCGATCCTATTTGATAATTGATAATATATCGATATATCGATCTGGATCGATGTATCGTCCCACCCCTACCATCAATACAGCAATACATCACAATATTTTGCATGCTGATATTATATCAATACAGTGGTGCCAAATATCGATATTGGGGGGGGGGGGGGGGGGGGGGATACTGAAGTTGTTATCTTATTACTTATTAGATGAAACAGATTATGTATAGGCCTATATATTTTTATTGTGTTAATAAAGTTTTCTGTTGAGGACATAATTTGCAGTTGAAAAAAGGTAATACATTGCAATATATTACTAGTATCGTGATAATATTGTATTGTGGGGCCTCTGGTGATTCCCACTCCTAGTTACTGTGTACTGTTTTGATATGATGTTGTCTGATGATGAGTACAGTGCTGTGAGAAGTCTAAGCAACATGATGACGACAATTGTCTTGTCTATGAATCGAATCTCCTGAAAGTCTGTCTTTAATACTAAAGAGTGTTGTTGTGCTCTATGGCTCACAGGTACACCTGGCAGGTCTCTGACACGCTTCAGCAGCCCTGAAGTCAGCAACACCACCACGCTGCTGCTCAGCCCGGACGGAGAGACTCTGTTCGTGGGAGCGCGGGATGCCGTGCTGTCGCTGAACATCAGCCAGCCGGACGCCATTGTATTGAAGAGCAAGGTGAGGGGCCTGACCCAGGGTCAGTTATCATATCACCACTGATCTTTCGCCCAATACATAATTTGTCTCAATGCACACAAATAATGCCAATGTCAGTCGTACATTTGTCAGGATTCTTTTTATTAATCGGCATGCATTTTCAAAACCTATTGCATAGGGGTGTAATGGTACACAAAAACGAAAGGTTATTTCATAACCTAGTTATATGAATACTGGCTGAGCGTCTCGCTCTGCCAATGAGATATCCTCTTATCTCCACGCACCTAGCGTGCACGCGAAACAAACAAATGCACCCACTTGCACGTGACCAAGCCACTCCCATGCGTCTCCCTATATGACGCCGGAAATGGTCACGCTCCACCTTCCCAGATCGATTTCCATAAGCGGAAAACCATCCAAGGGACCTCAGGGCGCTAAGAGCGAGACGCTCAGCGAGTATTCATATAACTAGGTTAGGGCTGTCCCCGACTAAGGATTTGGATAGTCGACTATGATTGGCCAACATTTGCCGTTAGTAGACTATTAAATATATATATTTTTTTATCATTCCATTTGGGCTGTGGGGGGTGCTTAATGTCTGAAGGAGTCGACTGAAGGCTTCTTGTCCTCTGAAAAACCATGCAATTGGTCCACTGATGGATACATCTTGATATTTGTCTAGTCTAGTGTGTTCATTAGATGGGTGAAATCCTCTTTCAGTGCCTCTGTGCCTGTTTTCTTAGGCAGTTAGCCTCTGGTATGCGTGCCATTAGCGTTAGCCACGCTTCTAGACCTCTTTTCTTTTGGAAAGAATGATAAAAAAAAAATATATATATATATATATATTTATTTTTTGTATTCGACTAAGAGGTTGGCAGTCGACTACGGCTCCTTTCGACCGATTAGTCGACTATTCGACTAATAGGGGTCAGCCTAGGGCTTGGCGATATGACGATATTATATAAATATCGGGTACAGTTCATTAACGATACACTTTTCTAACATATCGTGGATATTGTGATGTTTTCCCAAGAGGATTGTGTCGCGTCAATCTGGTCCACACCCGTTCAAACTTTTGAACAACGCCGCCCCCACAAACACACACTACTGCATCAAAGTTACTACTTATTATTAACAAAGGCATTCGTTTTGTGGCATTAACGTTATATAGTTACACGTTCAATAACATCAGCGTATTTACCCAAACATAGCAACGTCCGATGACGACATAGATAGCAAGCATTACTGTTCATATCTCAGCCCGTGCTGAGTTGTGTGTGCCCATTCTGCGGTCTGTTAATAAAGTTTTCAATCAGACAGATGTATGGAAAGGCTTTTATTATAACATTCGTTGCAGTAAAATCATTATGCCTCGTTTAGTCATGCTGCGGTGCGCTGGTAAACACTCGTCAGCCGCGAGGAGCTGTTGTTGTTGTTGTTGTCGTTGAGCTGAGCTCTTGTCAAAATCAATGGAGGACTTTCAGGAAAGTAAAAAACGCATAGCCAGGGTTCCCACGGACCTGGAAAACATGGAAAACATGGGATTCATTTTCCAGGTATGGAAAGGCATGGAAACTGAGCAAAAGTGACCAATTACATGGAAATAGAAACAGTTGTCCTGGAAAATTTTATTGGATGATGTGTAATAAAATTTAACTATTGAGCACAGAATTAACATGAGTTTATAAAAACCCTTTACACGTGAACAGCTTTTACTGTAGATAGAAATGGATGATCCCATGTTGTAGAGCATGCTCTTGGCATCCTATATGGTATATTGGATGTTGGAATTTGATGCAGGCAGCTTGGTGAGCCAATGGAGCCTTGGCATCTACAGTGAAACTTGAGTGAAACTTCTTATGCAAGTTTATCCTCAAATGTAAGTAGCTGTGTTTTTTAACTGTGTGGTAAACCTGGGTTTATCAACGTTAGTTAGTAAGCAGTGCAATCTTGCTAACTAGCTAGCCAACGTTAGCTCTCATAACGAGCCAGTTAGCCAGCGCCAGGTACAGTATCTAGCCAGCATTAGCTCTCATAACGAGCCAGTTAGCCAGCGCCAGGTACAGTAGCTAGCCAACGTTAGCTCTCATAACGAGCCAGTTAGCCAGCGCCAGGTACAGTAGCTACCAACGTTAGCTCTCATAACGAGGCAGTTAGCCAGCTCCAGGTACAGTAGCTAGCCAACGTTAGCTCTCATAACGAGCCAGTTAGCCAGCGCCAGGTACAGTAGCTAGCCAACGTTAGCTCTCATAACGAGCCAGTTAGCCAGCACCAGGTACAGTAGCTAGCCAACGTTAGCTCCAGGGGCGGGGCTAGGGGGTGGCTACTTGGGCTCAAGCCCCGAATGTTTTCTGAAAAGCCCCGAATCTATTTAAAAAAAAAAAAAAATCTTTTTTTTCTGACAATTCATTGTTACATGAAAATATGTTTGCACCAGATTTAGCAGAAGCTAATTTCCATCTGTGGTCTATCCAGCTGCTAACTGTATTTGAGTGAGTTAAGTCTTGGTGTCATGGTAGACTCAGACCTAAGCTTTAAATCACAATCAACAAGTTGACAAAAACTTAATTCTTCCACCTTAGAAACATAGCATTTATAAATCAAAAGGACGCTGAAAACCAGATCCATGCCTTTATTTCAAGCCAACTCGACTACTGTAATGCACTCCTTACCGGCCTCTCGAAAAAATACGATGATAACTATTTTATTGCAATGCACTATTGCATTATTTTATTCTATTTTACTAACTATTTTATTGCACTGCACTATTTTATTTTGTATCAGTGAATCATAGACGCCTGGCCATAAGAGCATTCGGAGCATCTCTGCTCTCCCACTATTGAACTTGGGGGAGCAAAGGTATGCTCTTGCTCCACCACTTTTTGATCATATGAAAAATATGATATACCCCCCCCCCCAATATATAAATCTAACCATAACTACGCTATGGTTAACTGAGTTTTATAGTGAAAAGAGCAGCTTTATTGGTCAAGATTGAAGGCTCTATATTGCCTGGGAAATTGCACGTACAGGTTAATTAAATTCAAAAAAAATCTGCCGCTTGCCTGCAAAAAAGAAAAAAATTATTAGAAAAGAAAAATAAAAAAAATAAAAAGGCGGGCACCTATCTGGGCTAAGCCCCGGATCTCCTATAATCCTAAATCCGCCCCTGGTTAGCTCTCATAACGATAACCAGTTTGATTTACAAAAGCTTTTACAAACGCTTTTACAGAGTAAGAGTAGTAGGGGTGAAACGATGCAACCTCACAACGATTAATTTCGATTATGATTACGAGGAGTTGAGAAGAGTAGGAAAAGAAGACAGGAGCGGACACGAGGGGAGGTGTGGAGAGGAGGACAGGATGAGATAGGAGAGGAGTGGAAGAGAGAACATATATCAATCCCAGTGCTCATGTGTTCCAGACTTCCAGTTCAATAAATTGTTGTTCATCTACAGCTTGTTGCATTATTTCATGCATTGATATTATCAATAAGACATAATCTCTAAGCATTTACAATGTAGACTTGACTGGTACATCTTTTAAATCAAGTAAGTAGTCAGGTGTCCTAGGGGGTTGTGTGTGTGAGGGGAGGGGGGGCGCGGATGGGGGCGGAAAACTTCAGGGGCCTATAGATCATCACTTAATATGGTACCTGGAAAATCAGGAGGTAGTATGGAAAAAAAATTCAAGGCAAGCGTGGGAACCCTGATAGCGCTTGCCGATTGGTGCTAAGAACAGCAGGGCGGGTGCAAGCGGTGTGACGTAATTGGCAGACTCTACTGTCAATCAAAATTATTCTGTTGCCGGCTGAATGATTGAATGAATGAAAACGTTATTAACACTTTCACTGCCACACACGAGATATCTCGGGTTTCCGATAGTTATGTTGAAAGCCACTCACGAGATTTCGCGGATTTTTTTTTTCTTTTTTTTTTTAGTGATCTGAAATCATATTGCATCACGCGAGCCTACCCGAGCGCCGCCGGCGATCATATGTGGAAAAAAGCGCCCCCTATCGTCTCCCAGATGACATAAGGGATTTTGGAATGGACTCAATGAAAATGGATGGGGGGAAAAATCCGGTACTCCACATTTTCCAGTCCACTGATCCAGCCGGGGTTACCACAGTTCATTCTGGAGCCTCTCAGCCCTGCGGAATCATGTGTACTACTGTATCACGTTGGATCCATACGCTTATCGATTTTTTCGAATGGTGATCAGGAATTGGAATATACCAGTTGGATACCATCTGATGTCAGGTAAGGAATCTATGTTATCAGTGTTAGGATAATCAGACTAATTTTGATGAAGATATAGGCTGTTTTGTGAAATGGGCTCTTTCGGTTTCACTGTAAAAGTCCCAAGAGGAAATGAACATGGCGATTATCCGTGCACGGCCCGAATGTGCTTGCGTGCACGTATAATATTGATCATCTAGCGTTTATTTGAAAACGATTCATAAATAGGCCGACGAATATCAACGTTCTGGAATATTCCAGTAAAAGACGATTATCATAGAATGTCCAGAATGAACAGTTTTTTAACTCAAAACGGGTGCTTTTCTAAATGCTCTGAAACGGAAATGAACCGATAAAAAAACAATCTGCCTTGACAGCACTGACTGGAAAAGTAGTCTTTGATAAGCGACGGGCAGATTAGACACATCATTTAAAACATAGATTAGGCGATATTAACGTTAACATTGAAGTGGACCGTGGCATCAAGGGGGTGAAAAAGAAAACCCGGCGTGGCACTCAAAGTGTTAAGGGGATGCAGACCAGAGAAAGACTTTCGTCTTGTTTACATCAGGGTCCCCCATTTTCAATTAATCATATTTCATATCTAAATCATATAATATCTCATTGCTAAATATATGCAATATATAATCTAATAATCCAATAATCTAAATCTAATATATAATATAAAAATGCTAAATGCATGGGTATTTTATTTTGTCTTTAATGTTAGCTTGCAAACTCAAATACTGTCTTGGTAAGCCTCATAATGAATTGTTTGGGGAAAAAAAGAAAAACATCGTGATGTGTATCGCCGAAAGGTCAGAAAATATCGTGATATCATATTTAGGCCATATCGCCCAGCCCTATGTCAGCCCTAAACTATGTTATGAAATAACCTTTCGTTATATATCATACTTGGCTATCGCGTCTAGCTCTGCCAATGAGATATGGGGCAGAGCGGACACGTGGCCCGACAAGTGTACCCCCTGAGGGCGCGTAAGCCCCAGCCAGGGAGGAGGGGAGTCCCGTCCACTCCCCCGTCCTAACGAAGGGGGGGAGGCAGTCAACTCCACCAAAGTGCGAAAAAGGGGGAACCAGGCACCCCTGAACGCACAGCACAGGCGGGACCACGTGTGACACAGCCCCCCGTGGCCCACACCCACACACCCCTGCTAGCCCACCAAATGGCGGGACGCAGGAGAGGTCCCAGACCTCAGAACCGCCTGGGAGACAGAACCCCCAGTCATGTCCACCAGGTAAAACTTAACGAAAGGACACGGGGAGGACCAGGAGGCCGCAGCACAGATGTCCTCCACCGAGCCCCCCCCCCCAACAGGGCCGCAGAGGCCGCCACACCACGAGTGGAGTGTGCCCTGACGCCCCCGGGGGGGACCTGTCCAACCAATGTGTAGCAAAGGGCAATGCCCTCGCACAACCAATGTGACAGGCGCTGCTTGGACAGCGCCTTACCCGTGCGAGGGCCACCGTAACAAACAAACAGTTGATCGGAAGCCCTGAGATCCTGTGTCCGACTGAGGTAACCCCCCAGTGCACGGACAGGACACGACAGGTGAAGGCTCGCCTCCAACTCACTAGCGTGAGGAGGCGGATGAAACGCCTGAACCACAATATCCCTGGAGCGAAAAGAGCTCCGGATATTCTTTGGCACGAAGACTGGATTAGGCCTCAGTCGCACCGCTATCGGCCCGAATAGACAGGTACTCAGGCTGCACCGAGAGAGCACACAGCTCACCCACGCGCTTAGCGGAGTTGATGGCCAAAAGGAACGTGGTCTTAAGGAGGTCCCAACTCGGAGACAGAGAACGTTCCACAGGCTTGAGACGGCAAGCGCCAAGCAGGAAACGTTTCACGAGAGGGTGGCTGAACAATGTTCTGCCCCCACTCTCGACCATACGCCACTTCCCAGCGTAAGCCGCGGTAGTGGACGGAGCGCGCACGTACCGGATGGCGTTAACCACAGAAGAGTCAAGACGCATCCCCACCAGATTCACTCTTTCAGCAGCCAAGCCTAGAGGCTGCCCCAGAACAGGAGGCAGAACAGAGTTCCGCGTGCCTGAGAGAGGGCCCGCGGTGACCACGGAACAGGCCACGGCGGGACCACCAAGAGCCGAATCAGGGCCGGGAACCACACAGCTGAGCCCCGGCCCGGCGCGACCAGGATCAAAGTCCCGCGCTCCTGACGTACCCACCCCAACAGCTGAGCTATCAGGTGTATGGGGGGGAATGCGTACAGAATCCCGGGCGGCCACGGAATCGGTCCCAGACCTGTCTGACTGTCTGGACGTAGTCCCCACTCGTCAGGGTGAGGACCGCCCCGCGACATCACATCTGCACCCACATTCACCCTGCCGGGGATGTGGAGAGCCCTCAGGCCGCGCAGATTGAGAAACGCCCATAGCCAGAGCTCGACCGGTGCAGACGGGGGGAGCGTACTCCTCCCTGTCTGTCGATATACGACGCTGATGTCGCGTTGTCCGTCCTGATCAAAACATGCTTGCCCACCACAAGGTGGCCGAGCCGTTTCAGGACCAGAAGGACTGCCTTCAATTCCAACACATTGAATGTAGTGCAGACCGGGCAGCATGGTCTTGCCAGCTGCCCCCTACTGCGTTGGCCCGACACGTCCCCATCCCGTGAGGGAGGCGTAGGTGAAGACCGTGACGTGTGACAGCCTGCTGCCCACGGGGACCCCGCTGGTGAGGGCCCCAGGCCCTCCCCAGAGGACGAGGTCCCCCAGTACTGACATGGGAACCTTCAGCCGCTTCCACTTGTCTCTCACCGGGTCCATTTCCATACTGGAAAAACCACCTCTGTATCCTCCTCATGAAGAGGAGGCCAAGAGGGACCACGTGAGCAGATGCCATCATACCGAGCAGGCGCATCACGGACTCTGATTCAGATGACTTTATTCACCATTTCATACAGGTACAAAAATGGAACGTGTTTTGGCATTACAGTGCATACTTTTTTCACAATTAAGAACAATACAACAGTAAATAAATAATTTTAAGTAAAGTGCAAGACAGGACATAACAGTGAGACAACAATAAGACTGTGAAAGTGCGGTGGTTGGGGACATGGATACAGTGCAACACAAAGTTCAAGTCCAGAAGTCCAGCCCTAGCAGCTCGCCATAGAGGGGGGGGGGGGGGGCAGGGGGACACCTGACTCATTTACCAGGCGAGCTGCTGAGGGGAAGAAACTCAGTCTGTGGCGGGACTTTAGTGTCTTGGGCAGCCGTAGCCGCCTGCCGTGGGGGAGCATGTTGAAGAGGTTGTGACCCGGGTGGGCGGGGTCTGCCATGATCTTCCTCGCCCTCCTCAAGGACAGCGCCGTAACCGTCCTAGGACGGAACCTCCCGAGCGCGCAGAGAACATTCACTCGCCGCCGCTCTGAGAGGGATGACCTTGAGCTTAGAAATAAGCCCAAGTACTCCACCCGTTGACTGGGAAGAGGAGTACTCTACTTCCAGTCTACAGCAAAACCCAGGCTGGCGAGGAATTCCACCACCTGCCTGGTGTGAGACCTGGCGATCTTCTCTGACCGGCCGAGGACCAGAATGTCATCCAGGGTGGAATAAAATGTGTATCCCCCGACGACGCAGAGACCCCAACGCGGTCTCCACGCACTTGGTGAAGATGCAAGGAGCCAGAGAGTAGCCGAACGGCAGCCTCTGGTACCCGTACGCTAAGCCCTGCAAAGGAAGCGTAGGTATGTCCTAGGAGGGAAGATCGGGATGCGAATACGCATCCTACAGGTCTATGGAGGTGAACCAGTCCCCCACCTGACAGCGCCTAACAGGTGGGTGACGGTCAACATTCTGAACCTTCCATGGGACAGGTCCAGTATGGGTCTGACACCCCCCCGCCCCGGGCACCAGAGAATATCGGGAGGAAACGCCGCTCATCGCGTCCTCCCATGGGACCACGACGACAGCCTGCTTCGCCGCCAGAGAACGAATCTCCTCGGCCAGGGCTGTCACTGCCGCGGACTCTGATAATAGAGTCTGTACAAACCCAAAAACGGAGGGCGGGGGTGTGTAAACTGTAACACAAGCGCCGCCCTCAGCGTTCTCTCCATCCACACCGACATATGGCTACCACTGCAGCCATATGTGCTAAAATTCCAAAGCGCCCCCGCCGCCAACTGCCGCTGGTCCGCTAACGGCGCGAACAGGGTGTCCTGGAGCTGGGATATCGCACCCTGACTCTACCAACGAGGCAATCGCACCCAAGGGGGGATCCAGACAGAAGGGGTGGTCTGATACGGGGGGAGAGGCCAACACCCCTGGTGACATAGGCTCCCCCGCTGAGCATCTTCCCAGCTTAGCTTGCTGAGGACAGCCTGCTCTGCAGCTGGACATGCAAGGCGTGTGGTTCCCACACTGCCCGATAGGGTGGGTCCCTACACACCGTAGCCCTGTAGTGATATTACTACCACCCAAACCATGCGTGCCTGACTGACCACCGACGGTCTTCCGGTCGGTGGAGGCACTAACGTGATACCCGGCCTGGCGAGGGCGGGGCTGGGGGAACTCACGCTGCGACCTCCTGGACCTGGAGTTCCCCCGCTGACAACCTTTTTCGTCGACAGACACAACACCAGGCTCACCAAACACAGACGCAGAACGTGTGGTGTGGGAGCCGCTTGACAGCACAGCATTCTCACAGGCAGACCCAGGCCTAGCTAGCAACTGGGTGTCAGCCCCTGTCCCCATGAGAAGCGAAACGTGGGGCCGCTTGTGCTTCACTGGAAGCACGCGGCCCGCAGCCAAAGGGAACAAATCAGAGCCCTGTGTCCCGTAGCGTAGCGGGGGGGAGTAACCAGAGAGCGTGCTAGACACAGCTAGACGGCGACGTTTTTTTAGGGCGTGCTCATCTAATGTAGCCGATCCCTTGGGCCGCCGAGGCTGTCGGCCTTGTGATCACCTGTTTTCTTTGTGTCCAGGGTATCTCAGGCGGTGGAAACATGGCCGTGCTCTCACCTCTGGCTGCGCGGTGTGGGGCCCAGGTCAAATACCGCCCGCGCCCCTGCGGACAGACTAAAAAGTCCCTCTGCGGAGAGGGGAGCCCTGAGGAGGGGAAGTCTTCTCTCCTTCTCAAGGGGAGATTGCTCCAACCAAAGATGCCCGTGAACAAGTGTTAACAGCATCCTAGCCCTCCCTGCGGTTATAGCTTGCAGCTAGGTCAAAAGCTGAATAACCTCAAAACCTTGCGCGATGGTTTTGATGTCGGCTGGCCCTAAGGCCCCACCACCCGACACCATTTTTTACAGAAAAACAGCCAATTGAGCAATGTTGCCAGTCGCTGCTAAATTCTGCACTGTGGCGATATAGGCCTCATCAGCCCACCAGCCACCTGCCGGGCCGACTCGCCTCAAGGCGTCGGCCGGGCGGGACACCGTTCCACCATGTCAGGGCAAAGGACTGATGCCACCTGCTTCACTAAGCACGGAACACCAGTGGTGGCTGCAGACCAAAGTCTACTACTAGTGAAGCACTGCCTCACTGCGGTGTGCACCCATGAAGGGATAAAATGAATGAATGAACGAAAACTCTATTAACATATTGCAGAATGGGCTAGCCCAATACACACAATTGTTAAGGGGATGCAGACCAGAGAAAACGTTAGTCCTGTCCACATCAGGGACCCCCATTTTCAATTCATAGATTCACAAAAAGCACACGACAGGGGAGGAAATTAGGCCACTTTACTCGCCAAATGCGAGTATTCTTTGTTTCAGATTCAGACAACTTTATTGGCGAGTGATTCATGAAGAGCACTCGCCACACTGGCGAGTAGTAAACAAAACAAAACAAAAAAATCATTCTGCAATCTGCTGATTCGCTCACTGGCACAAGCCGAACTCTGACTCCCCCCTTATGATTCCTCATAATAATCCATAACCAATGAACATCATCGTTGCGCTTTAAGCTCCTCCAATGAACACTCGTTTTCTAGAAGATGCCGCCCATCTAGGTGAAGTGGACAGACCACTGTGTAGTGCGTGTGGCCCTACAGACTCCTGTCACCGGCTTGACAACGTAGACAAACGTAGACAAAAACACATCAGTGACTTCTATCAGCATGTGACTTGCAACACCAGAGGCGGTAACATCCTAGATCACTGTTACACGCAATTTAAAGGTGGCTACAAGGCTCATTCTGATAGTGGCTTCGGTAAGTCAGATCACGCATCCATTTTTCTTTCACCAAAGTACAGACAGAGAATTAAAAGTACTCCCGTAGTCTCGCGAGAGGTGCAGAAATGGGATGTGACGTCAGAGGATACGATCCGGTCAGTGTTTCACAACACAGACTGGAATGTGTTCCGCGACACAGATAACATTAATGCCTACACGGAGACAGTGCTGGACTATGTTTGTACTAGGGTGAAAGAAACAATCCCCACTACCAAAATGAAAGTTTACCCAAATCAAAAACCCTGGGTAGACAAATCCGTCCGTGAAGCTCTGAGAGAGCGCACCAAAGCATACAACGACGGCCTAGAGGCAGGCAACATGAATGACCACAAGGTGGCGCGATACAACGTAAGGAGGACAGTGTCAGAGGCCAAACGACGCTACAGGGATAAAATTGAACTCCAGTTTGAACAAGCTGACTCTAGAGCTATGTGGCAGGGGCTCAAAACGATGACAGACTACAAAGGCGCCTCCCTCAAACTGAACAGTGACATCTCCTTAGCAAATGACCTCAATACCTTCTATGCGAGGTTTGATGCTGGTAATAACAACACCAGCTCACAAGCCTCGGCAATGGGGGGGGGGGGGGGGTCGGCTGCTGATGGAGGCGCAGTGTTCAGGGTAACAGAGCATGAGGTGAGGCGGACCTTTAAAAAAGTGAATATCAGGAAGGCAGCAGGTCCAGACGGCATCCCCGGCCGCGTCCTAAAAGTCTGTGCCGACCAACTGGCCCCAGTATTCACTGACATATTTAACCTGTCCTTAGAACAGGCTGTCATCCCCACCTGCCTGAAGAAGTCCACTATTATCCCTGTACCCAAAAAATCCAAGCCTGCTTGCCTCAACGACTACCGCCCTGTAGCTCTCACCTCCATAGCCATGAAGTGCTTCGAGAAGCTAGTAAAGGGCTACATCTGCTCCTCCCTCCCCATCAACATGGACCCCCTGCAATTTGCATACCGCCCCAACAGGTCCACGGAGGACGCCATATCCCATGTGCTGCACACAGCAGCATCACACCTGGACAAGAGGCAGGGGAACTATGTGAGAATGCTATTCATCGACTACAGCTCGGCATTCAATACCATAGTCCCCTCCATACTCATAGCCAAGCTCAGGGACCTGGGCTTGGGCTATGACCTCTGCCAGTGGGTCTTGGACTTCCTGACTGGCAGACCCCAGGTGGTGAGAGCAGGCAACTGCACCTCCTCATCCATCACCCTCAACATAGGGGCCCCCCAGGGCTGTGTTCTGAGTCCCCTCCTCTACTCCCTGTACACACACGACTGTGTGGCTCAGCGGAGTAGCAATACAATCGTCAAATTTGCTGACGACACAGTGGTGGTGGGCCTGATCTCTGCCAACGACGAGAGGGCCTACCTGGATGGTCCTGGCGGGATGGTGCCAGGAAAACAGCCTCTCCCTGAACGTCAGCAAAACAAAGGAGATGATTGTGGACTTCAGGAGGTCGGGGGTCAAGGACTACAGCCCCCTCAGCATCGACGGGGCACCGGTTGAGAGAGTCAACAGCTTTAAGTACCTCGGAGCCTACATATCCGAGGACTTGACATGGACCACACACATTAACAGTGTTGTGAAGAAGGCACGACAACGCCTCTACTTCCTCAGGCGCCTAAGGAAGTTCCAAGTCAGCCAGAAGATCCTTAAGAACTTCTACTCATGTACAATAGAGAGCATCTTGACCGGCAACATCACCTCCTGGTTTGGGAATAGCACTGCACAAGACCAAAGCAGACTACAAAGAGTGACACGTTCAGCCGAACGCACAATTGGAGGGGGGCTCCCCACCCTCCAGAACATTTACTACAAGCGTTGCAAGGGCAAGGCTAAGAGAATCATTAAAGACTCCAGTCACCCGAACAACTGCCTCTTTGAACTGCTGCGGTCAGGCAAGCGATACAGGAGTCTCAAGGCGAGCACAGAAAGACTCAGAAGAAGCTTCTATCCCCAGGCCATCAGGCTGCTAAACGAACAATGAATGAACACTACACAACAACAACCACCAAACGCACATAGCACACACATCCACACGCACACACTCACTTTAAACAAACACACTGTAGCACCCACTCCACACACTTATAGCACACACCCACTTTAAACAAACACACTGTAGCACCCACTCCCCACACTTTATATTTATGGATGAAGGATTGCACTACAACTCGTACACCTTACAGTAAATTGTACCTAAAATTGTACCTCATCCCATTTCTGCTTTGCACTAGATAGTACTGTACATTAGTACACTGCATAGTATTGTGTATTGTATATTATATGGTAACTCAGAACATTGTACATATGTCTATACCGAACACTGTGACCTAATTTTCTTCTTCTAAATTCATGCTATATTATGTTATTATGTTATTTGATACTATCTTGTCTAGCACAGTCTCTGGAGCGTAACAGTAAGAAGCATTTTGTATGAAAGTATTCTGTACTTCTGTATGACAACTATTAAAGAACTTGAACAACTTGAACAGTGGATGAAAATAATTGCATGTAGAGTCGTCTCTTTCGCATATCAGTGCGGTCTGACATGGGGGCGAACAACAGCACGCGACGCGTCTCCTTCGAGTCGGATGAGAATGACAAGTGGGCGTGAGGCTAACTCACTCAAGTCAACCAGCATTAGCCGGCTAGCTACCTAGCATGTAACAAGCTACCATAACGCGCGTTCAACATAGTGGACTATACTGAGCGGCTTTGCTTAAATGCAGCCGAGTGACATTTTATTATTACAGAATTATTACCGGGTTTCCCCCCATATCACCACTCGCCCATATGCCCTTCACAAAGGTGATGTTGTCATACTTGTCATTCAGAATACACCTGCTGAACCTCTAGCATTGACATGATTCAATTCCAATGTCATCATACAGCACAAGTACAGTACAACCAGAATACGTTTGGCATCCAACCAGAGTGCAAATGTAACAAGTCAAGTTCAAGTTGTTTTACTTAGCTATTACATTATACCTTGGTTTTGGAAGTCACAGTTCGGTATGATTTCGGTACAGTGGGGGAAAGTTTGCAGAATGTGGCCTTCCATGTTCCACTCGGGAGTGACGTAGTGTGCAGTTACTGTTAAGTAGGGCTGTCAACGAATATTCTATATTAAAATTAATAGACACAAAAAACACATACATTCGGGAAAATGAATGTTCTAATCTAGATTGTGGGGGGTGGGTCTTCTACGGTTCGGTACGAATACGTGTACCGGTCCGTTACACCCCTATTATTGCATATTCGTGGATATCGGTGTAAATATAATTCATTCAGTCATAATTTTTTTTCCAAATCTCCTCACAGTTAACTTAGAAACAAACATAATTAGAAGCTACAGCTGGAAGACTGAAGCAACATACTGAACAAATAAGCACAACAAGGTGGTTTGATGTTGGTCATCAAACACAGAACAAACACAGCTGCTGTGTGTGTGTGTGTGTGTCCTCTCTCTTTCCCTTTCTACATTTCTTTCTGTCTTTCATTCCTCACAGCTGGACTGGTCCCCCTCAGACAAAGACCTAGAACAGTGTTCCATGAAAGGCAAGAATATGGCAAGTATATTCCTCAACTAGGTTCCTATGTAATGCTTCTATAATCCATCTGTATTGGCTTTTAACCCTCTAAAGCAGGGGTCCCCAAACTATTTCCTGTGAGGGCCACATAACTTTTCCCTTCTCTGGTGGGGGCCGGGGTCAGTTTGTAACAGAAAAAGTGTGACGATCGCAGGGGTGCCTAAACGTAAACATTTATTGTTTTCCAGAAAGCCACACATAACCAAATATTAATAACCCTTTCCGGGATCTTCACAGAAACAAAAGTCAGGAAATAAATAATAACACTATTAACCCATTCTCCGCCACCACTTTGATCCATCCTAAACCATCCTCTGCCAGCACTATTTGTCTATGGAGATGTTCACCTTCTTTGCAGGGCTATAACTTTTAAAATTGTATTGCTAAATTGACATTACTATGGCCCATTCAACATCAATTATCTATCGTTCAGGATGTAGGAACGTTTTACTTTTTCATTCACACATTCATAGAAAAATACGGTCTAGAGTATAAATATGTTTTTATCGTTTTCTGCAGTATTTCATAGAACGTGAGATATAGCCATAAATGCATATATTAGATCATCAAATGCAGTTTGATACCGATCTGGCGGAGAATGACGTGTTAACACGTCATCGGCGGAGAATGGGTTAATGAAATAAATAACACTATTTATGAAATAAATATACAGTACCTACAGACCACCTATCTCTAGCTCTGTACTATTTAAAAGCACAGTGGAGGACACACTCAAAGGTTATCGCACCTCAGAGATGGCAGTGGACATGTATGACAGGACAAAGGCCATATGTAATGGCCTTGGGATTGAGGAACATACTACCAGCCAAAAAAAATTTAAGAAATTATAGGATCAAATGAAAACTACTACTTACTAAAAATGGATGTTTAAAAGTACTAAAAACCAACAACAAATATCAAACACTAACAAACATTCAGCACAGACAATGGGGATGCTGCCATCTTAAAAAAATAAAATAATAATAAAAAATAAAAATAAAAAATATTTTTTTTTAAGCTCCGGGGCTTTAGGCGGCCGGGCCGCGTGAATATTAAAGGCAACCAACTTGTGTTCAGCTTTTCGTTCAGCGTTTCTCTGATTGGCCACACGGCCAATCAATCAATCCACTAGCACACGCCCTTGCGGCAAGAGAGACGCGGCAGGCAGAAGCGCAACCAGCGGTGTTCTGTTGTGTGACTGTACTACAGCGGTGTTCTGTTGTGTGACTGTACTAAACTCTTCCACCACATGACCGACATTTGACATACATTACACCTCCTATCTATGTTGGGATTATGTTTGGTCATGACAAAACAATAAAAATCGCTACTGTTAGTAAGCTGCCACCACCCACTTCAATGACAGAGCTCTCATATTTGCGAATGCATAAACTATATCTTAAATTATGGCGATGTGTCTAATATGGCTGTCGCGAAGTCATTGATAAGCGACAGCCATATTAGACACATAGCCATAATTTAAGATATAGTTTATGCATTTGCAAAATATGAGAGCGCTTGTCATTGAAGGGCTTCCTACAACGGAGGAACGGCCGCTGCTGCTGCTGGAGCTGAACCGAGTCAAGCCGCGGGCGGCGCACGGAAGCCGGGGAAAAAACAACCGCGTCGCCCCGCTGGCTCTTCAGCAAGCAGCCTCCACAGCTCCAGTTAACCTAATTTATACCGTAATGAATCATTAAAAAATATACCGTTAACTGGAATATGTTGTTTCTTTACACATATGTTGGATTATGTAATTGGGTTGTCATGACAAAACAATAAAAATCGCTACTTTACATCAGGGTGAACGCTGTTACACTGCCACCACCCACTTCAATGACAGAGCTCTCATATTTGCGAATGCATAAACTATATCTTAAATTATGGCGATGTGTCTAATATGGCTGTCGCGAAGTCATTGATAAGCGACAGCCATATTAGACACATAGCCATAATTTAAGATATAGTTTATGCATTCGCAAAATATGAGAGCGCGCGTCATTGAAGGGCTTCGTTCTACAACGGAGCACGGTCGCTGCTGCTGGAGCTGGACCGAGTAGAGCCGGCGGCGGTGCACGGAAGCCGGGGACAAACCACTGCATCGCCCCGCTGACGTTAAAAACGCGAAATAACGTTACAGCTTACAGTTCCACACTGATGTACAGTGACACCCAGAGTTTCTAGTTACAGTAGTGACGCGTGAATCGAGATAGTCCTAACACTGTAACAGTGTTTATTATTAAGAGTCAGATAGTCCTAACAGTGTTTATAGTCCTAACACAGTGTTTATTAGTAAGAGTCAGATAGTCCTAACAGTGTTTATTATTAAGAGTCAGATAGTCGTAACAGTGTTTATTATTAAGAGTCCTAACAGTGTTCATTATTAATTAACGTCATAAACGAACTACCAGATGTATTTTCTAGTTCAGCGCATTTCATAACTGTATGGGCTTTGTTTATACATGTACAGTGACGAGTGAATCTACCGTTGGTTGTTAAAAACGCGAAACATAATAATCAGTCAGCAGCGCTCCACTGCTACAAGTGCGTTGGAACAGCAGCCCAACGGTACACAAGTTGGTTGCCTGCGCTGCCGCGCTTGCTCCTTGGATTTCATTTGGGACGTGGGACGGCTGCGCTTGCCTGCGCGTGGGGGCGGGGGGGCGCGGCCAATCAGAGAAAAGCCGAACACAAGTTGGTTGCCTTTAATATTCACGCGGCCGGGCCAAATGTGGAGGCGGGCTGGATCCGGCCCGCAGGCCGTAGTTTGGGGACCACTGCTCTAAAGCCTACATTCTGAGCTTATTCTTTGAGTCAGTATCAAGTGTTACGCCATAACTTGATAGTTTACCAGGGAATTGTTGTTTTTTCAACATGGGAAGTTATATTTAGGTGTTTTGAACCTCCTTATGCAATTTGCTACAAATACACTTTTTCCTCAGTGAGTGACAGCTATTTATTTGTTTAAGACATAAATCATCAAGTTGCCTTCATATTTGGACCAATGTCTCCCTGCAACCCCCCCCCTTACACACACACACACACACACACACACACACACACACACACACAAAAGTGTGAGCACATGCATGAGTCTGGTCTCTTTTGAAAGGAAACATTCTGAACTTTCTTCCACAACAGGAAGAATTGATTGATTGATTGAAAATAGGGATGCCCCGATCACGTTTTTTGCCACCGATCACCGATCGTCGTGAGCCATATCGGCCGATACCGATCCGATTGTTTTTGATTAAAAAGAAATTAAAATTTATTTTATATAAAAGGTTTTTTTTTTTTTTTTTTTTTTTTTATAAAATATATATATTATATGATTAGACTTGTACTTGTATTATCTGCGAGACATCGCCACCACGCAACAAGTCAAAATGCTCACTATCTGCAAACAGCTCCACTGTCTGTGTGTACTCTAGTAGCCCAGCTCCAAAAAGGATTCTCCGGCGCTGCAGCGGGACCCCATTGGTAACGTTAAGTGCTTTGGTCATTTCACATTCAGCAAGCCCTCAGCTCGAATACGCATTAAATCAATGTTATAAGACATTGATATCAAGAGCTATCTGTAGCTACTGCTAGCCGGCTAGATGACGTTAAGACAGAACTTTAGTTCAATGGGACATTTAGTTTTGAACAGTAAACAAACGTCAGCTAACGCAAGCTAATGCAAGCTAACTGAGGTATGAACATGAACTACTAGACTTTCTGGATCATTTGTTGATATCAGGAGCTATCGGTAGCTAGCCGGCTAAATACCGTTAGACAATGCCTACTAAACGTGAATAGTTGACTGGGTAATTTTGTTTAAACAGTAACGATAGCTAGGTAGCTAACGTTAGCGCAGGTCGAATGCAGTGCACTACAGACTCGAGCAGAGGAGCCGCACCTCTTTGTTTACAAACTCTACACGGGGGCGGGCGGGGCTAGGGAGGAGGAGCAGCGGCAGTTTGCAGGTCGTGTGTCTCTGAGACAGACAGCGAGTGAGAGCTTTGCTTGATCGGTTTCCGCTATCGGCGAATATGACTCATTATCGGAATTCACAGATTGCATATTTATACTGAGTATCGGCCGATAACGATCGGTGGCCGATCGATCGGGGCATCCCTAATTGAAAAGTTTATTAACAGATTGCAGAATGGGTACAGTACAGTACAGCTCAATACATACAATTGTTAAGAGGATGCAGACCTGAGAAAGACTTTCGTCTTGTTTCCATCAGGGTCCCCCATTTTCAATTCATCATATGACACACACGACATACAGATAGACAGTACTGCTACATCTATACATTTATGACATACCAGATTTTCAAATACAGTACTGTTTGTGATACTAAAAAAATCCAGAAAAAGAGTGTATATACATTTGACATAGAAACTGTGCATTGGAGGAGGTTGGGTAGGTGGGGTGGGGCTGTACATTGGAGGTGGGGGGGGGGGGGGGGGGTTGGGTAGGGGGGACACACACTGTACATTGGAATACTGACATACATTTGACATAAACTGTACATTGGAGGAGGTTGGGTAGGTGGGGTGGGGTTTTGTGGGGCTGTACATTGGAGGTGGGGGGGGGGGGGGGGGGTTGGGTACATTGGAATAATGACAAAGCCATGCTTTGTGTTCTTGCTGGCATGTAATTTATTAGATGTTTTTAATTGTCATGCAGATGAACACACACATGCGAGATGGGCGACACACAGGAACACACACATGCACTGAGTTGCAGATAAAATGTCTCTGCATTTTTCCCTATTCCGTGGGGCAGACATGGGTTGTGGTGTGGGCCGCGCCCCGCAACCAATCCAAGTGCTCCTGTCCCTCTTTGGAGAACATGCAAACAGAAAGGCCAGAGAGATACCCCACCTGCGTGCCTGGCAACGCAGCAACCTGGTCCCCAAGCGGGAATCTAACCCAGGACCTTCTAGCTGTGAAGCGACAGTGTTAACTAGGGATGCCCCGATCGATCGGCCAGCGATCGGTATTGGCCGATATTCAGTATAAATATGAGATCAGTGAATTCCGATAATGCTTTATTTTCGCCGATCGTGAAAACCGATCGATGACACGGAAAACATGATCCAATTCTCTGCGGAGTTCTCACTCGCTCTTCTCTCACAGCCACACAGAGCTCTGCTGCTGCTGCACGTCTTGCTCCTCCTCCTCCTCCCCCTCCCAGACCCATGTCATGTCAACAAACCCTTCTTACGGCAAGAGTCGAGTGGATGAGCAGCTCAGAGCTCCTCTTTCAACATAACAAGCATTAAACAAAATGGCCCAGTCATCTATTCACTTTTGTTTAATACATGAGGCGTTGTCTAATGTTATCTAGCTCCTGATATCAACGTCTGATATCATCAGTTTGGCATTCGTTTTCGCAAGTGCTGGCTAGCGTTGGCTAGCTAGCTATCGCTCGTGAGCTAACGTTAGCTGCCTAGCTAAAGTTACTGTTTAAACAAAACTACACAGTCAACTATTCACTTTAGTTTAATACATGATGCATTGTCTAACTAGCTAGCTACTGATAGCTCCTGATATCAACAAATGCGCATTTCAGTTTAAGAATCATAGGGATGCCCCGTGCCGATCGATCGGCCAGCATGAGACCTCCATTAGCTAGGTAGCTAACGTTAGCTCACGTTAGCTCACTGTTTTAACGAAATGACCCAGTAAACTAAATAGTTCACTTTATTTTAATACATGATGCATTGTCTAACGTCATCTAGCCGGCTAGCAGTAGCTACAGATAGCTCCTGATATCAATGTCTTATAACATAATTGACGTTATTCGTTTTTACAGCTGAACATTGGCTAATTAGCTATCATGCTTCATAACAACACTGCAAAGATGGCAATGCTGAATGTGATGACCAAAGCAGAGTATACACACAGACAGTGGAGCTATTTGCAGATAGCAAGCATTTTGACTTGTTGCGTGGTGGCGATGTCTCGCAGATAATACAACTACAAGTATAATTATATAATATATATATTTTATTAAAAAAAATATATATATTATATATTTTAAAAAAATCTTTTTTTATAAAACCAAAAACTATCGGTATCGGCCGATATGGCTCATAGACGATCGGTGATCGGTATCGGTGGCAAAAAACGTGATCGGGGCATCCCTAGTGTTAACCACTATACCACCGTGCCACCCATAGTGTAAATTCTAAACGTTACCAGACGCCAGTGTAAAGTAGCTAAGACTGGACTAATGTGCTCTCTCTTTTTGGTTTTGGTTAGCAGTCGAGCTGCAGAGTTTTGGACCAATATCATTGTTTTGATTTTGATCATTTGATGAATGATTTACTGTGTTTATACCCTCTCTAGACGGACTGTCCCAACTTCATCCGTGTGCTCCAGTTCCTGAACTCCACACACCTGTATGCCTGTGGAACCTTTGCCTTCAGCCCACGCTGCACCTACATTGTAAGAGTTGTTCCAGTCTTGTGCAGTCCCATTCAGAATGCTCTCTCTTTCTCCGTTTCTCTCCCTCTTTCTTTTTTTCATGCCCTCGTGATCTCCTTTGGTGGCAATAATGTCACCCATAAGAAAATCACTTGTGTCAAAGTCTCCACATCCACACAGAGACGGAACCGATCTTTTTAGTTTTCATTTCAAAAAAGTTTTCAGTAAACACGAAATCGTCTCAAGAAATATGTGCGTCCAAACTAATCTGAACCGATGACGCAATAGCCCACCTCTCCCTTAACCCGCATGCACAAACTCAGCCAACAACATCAACAACAATGGCGCCGTACAGGGTTGTTGCGTTCGTGATGCGGAAGCTATTGAGCTTGATCAGGCTAATTACAGCTAAATGTACTGCTCCTGTACTACCATGCGTCATCGGTTCAGGAAAGATGCCTATTGGCTTGTAAAGACGGAAATGCAAGGGTGGCGTCTTCAGATTTGTTGACTCTGGGACCCGGTTTCAGAAAATAGCGTATTCAGGCTCTGTTCCGTGTTGACGAAACGTGCATACGATAAAATTCTTTGGCGGATATTACACCCAAACTCGTCTCCGTGTGGACATGGCCATAAAGTAGCTCATATGAAATGTACTTAAGTATCAAAAGTATCTGGTGTTAGAATGTACTTAAGTATCAAAGGTAAAGGTACAAGTATCAAAAGTTTAAGTACAAAGTGCTTTTCATACAAAGAAATAAAACAGCATTTATTAACCATAGGTACAGTTTGAACTTTTTGTTCAAACAAAGGTACGAGGTGTTTGAGGGGATCAGATGTTTGCATGCTTTTATCCAAAGTGACTTGCATACAACAGGTCAGCAGAAAGGGCACAGTTTCTGCTAAGTAACTTAGGGTGCTACAGTCTTGAGTGCATAGTAGTATTGGCATAGTAGGTAATATAGGGAAGGAAGATTATTTAGTAGAAAAGTGCATCGTTGTAAAAGATGGTTAGTGTTTTTTTCATATTTCTTTTCATTTCAGATATTGGTTGAAGAAGTGTGTTTTTAGTTGACACCAGAAAATTGGTCGGGTAGGAAGCGGAGCTTGGATAGGAGTGGGTCTGAGGCGGCCAGAAGATGTAGAACAGAGGGTCTTGAGGGTGTGTAGTTGGGGACTATTGACCTGAGGTAGGCGGGAGCTCTACCTGTATTCGCCCGATTTGTAGAAGTGATGGCTTATTTTGAAGTTTTTTTTTAAAGTAAGCTCCCTCAAAAGGACCGGAAGTCTGTGCTGAACATATACTATTATCCTATATACTATTATTCCTAATAAGTTATACTCTTATCCTATATACTATTATTCCTAATAAGTTATATGCTATTATCCTATATACTATTATTCCTAATAAGTTATATGCTATTATCCTATATATTATTATTCCTAATAGGTTGTATACTATTATCCTATATCAGGGTTAGAAATTAACAGGGGCTTGGGGCAAAATGCACTAGAAAATTCACCAAATGCCCTCGAAAATCAGTTAAGCAGGGCAAGAAAAGCCCCAGACAGTTTACGAATTATATACATAATTATATATATGCTCTACAGTGCGAGCATTTCACTCGTATTTGCCCCTAATAATATTTGTGTGTGCAAACCGGAAAAATCATTTACTCGCAGTGTGCGAGTGAAGATTACAAGCTCCGCTGTTAATAGTTCAGAAACTACAAGTCCCACATTCCACAAGGGGCATAAACGTCCAATCACAGTAGCGTTTCCTGTGGTGACGCGGCCGGTTTCACAAGAGAAATGAAACGATAAACACAGTACGCGCTGCCTGGAACAGAAAGTCACGGTACCGGCACGTTACAAGTTATACATTCAGAATCAGACAACGCTAAAGATTCAGCCAGCCATGAAGCCATGGCGGCACGGTGGTGTAGTGGTTAACACTGTCGCCTCACAGCAAGAAGGTCCAGGGTTCGATTCCCGCTTGGGGACCAGGTTTCCATGATGCCAGGTACCCAGGTGGGGTATCTCCCAGGCCTTTCTGTGTGGAGTTGGCATGTTCTCCCTGTGCTCGCAAGGGTTTCCCCCCCGATAAGATAAACCCAATGGAAAAACATGCACAACAACAGATCACTAACGCTGTGGCGTCCTTGACGAAGACGGACAGGAGCACTTGGATTGGTCCCCGGGGCGCGGCTCCATGGGGGGAAGGACGACGGGATGGGTTAGGCGCAGAGACTCAATCGCATCGGCGACTGAGAAAAAGACAATGCGTGTGTGTGTGTGTATCCCGGTGTGTGTGTGCCGCTCCAATTGCATGTCCAGTTCGTTGCATGCCGAATAAAGACCCCATAAAGAGGTCCTGCATTATTATTATATAGCCCATTCATTTAAATTTTGCGCAAAAGAGACGAGGAGAAAGAGGAATCCGGCGATACAGCTAATGTTACTGAGGCGGATAACGTTAGCGAAGTTAGCACATACATGCAGCACACTGTGGGCCAGCCAGTGACTTTGGTGGTGTGACGGGTGTGTGCTATTGCACAGATGTGTGTCCCGTTCCCGTTTGCACACGCACATGCACACACACACGCACATAGTAAGCCATCACTGGGAACGCTCAGAGGAAACGGGGGCTGAGAATATCTGTGTCTATCTGTGTGTGTGTGTCTCGCACTCTCTCCCTCTCCCCCTCTCTACATCTTTCTCTCCTGAACCTATTTCATTCAAAAGGAAGACATTGATGGACAGTAGCTGTAACTGAGGGGTACAATTCCCTGACTGTATTGAGAGTATGGTATCATTAAACCACTACTTAGTTATGTACTTTAATTACTGGCCATACAGTACACGGTATATCTGGTGAACACCCACACAAGAATACGGCTTGACAAAGAAAGTTCTATTTAGAGGTATTTATTATTAGAGCAGCAACGGTAGGTTACAGATTGAGAATTATGATTGCGCTTGTAAGGCGAAGAACACTTAAGTAAGTCAAGAGCGTAAGTCCATGAGCATAGTAAGATGGGTATAACTGACGCCACCTGTAGCATAAGAATTACATAAGGCACACTCGTAGTCAGCTGGAGACACTAAGGAGTTCCCTCCGGTTGTAAGCCAGCAGGGTAGAGGAATGTTCGGGAGCAAAGTCTGGATCAACGCGGAATAACGAGGCTCCAGATACAGGAGCCAGTGCAGTAATCCCTTGGTCCGTAGACAAAGCAACAGCTATACTCCAGTATGCACGACAGCATGGATGAAAGCTAGCCAGCCTCTGTGGTCCTAGAGGCGGGCTTGATGGTGCTCCTCACAGGGTAGATCCCACACAGCAGTGGGGTAGACGGTTCTCTGCTCCAGCAGCCACAGTACCAAAGCAATATAATCCAGCCGGAAAAGGCTCTGCATTCGCCGGTGTAGGTTCTCCGGTGTACATATCCAACGGTTCTCGTCTAGGACTCCTCGGGTGGTGGCGCGAGTTTAGGCCGCCCAGCCTGGATAAGTGCACTAGCTAGAGTACGACGAACCGGTGGTAATGCTGGTCACTGTAGAACGGTAGCCGCACGATACACTATAAATAATAGACTATTACTTCACAATAGAATAAGTCGAACTCGACGATACAGCGTTAAACTCTGACACTTTAGCTATCTATTCGCATGCGGTTCTCAAGGCTCTATTCAGGGGCAAAGAGGCCCACTTCACGGCACGTTGTATCGTGGTGAAGGCTTCAACGTTTAGGTACTCAACTACTGCTGTATCCACCTGCGACGTATTTATACGTAAGGTGAATAATCTAGTGCCAACCTCAGTTCTGTCTCGTATTACTGCGCAAACCTGGACATGTTGAGACATGCCTTGGCGGTGGCTTTGAACTTGCCATTGGGGGTATGGCCGTTGGCGCCTAGGGGTCGCTGTCCAATAGGAGAACGAATATTATGGTCTGGCCTATACCTAGGTAAAGGGATATTCCGTGTATATATACAAAGAATATACAAGGGATATCGGACGATATACAAATATTATACAAGGTATCTCAAGTAATAAATATATATATTCGGTTTAATCTGACCCTTTGTAACAGTAGCTATACGTATAAATTATAGCTCAGTTGTAGCTGTAACAGAATAATTGTATTGACTATTAATGAACTATTATTCAATAGCGTTTCAATTATAATGAATTAAATAATTGTATAAAGAATTTTCCATGTTCTGTCATCTAATAATATATTCCATTGCCTTTCCTATCTGTATCAAAGTCAAAATGTTGATATCGTGACAAGACTACAACATACAAAAGCAGCTTGACAACCGATATCCTTTGCGTCTAGGCATGGGCCAATTTGTGATTTTGGTGGTATGTGCTATTTGCACAGATGTTTAGCCCTTAGTATGCACACGCACAGTATAATATGCATGTAATAAATAGTTTGTTAATAAACTCTGTGTTACTTGAACAATTTGTGCACATGTGCAATCCTTGGGAAAAAGGTTAGCGTAGAGCCCTATATATGGAGACATTAACATTACGTTATCAAACATAGGGACGAAGACTAAAAAAAAATTGTCAACAATGTTTTATAATCTTTGTTAATTTTCATCATAAAAATTCTGTGCCCCCGAAATACAAAAAAAGCCCCCGAAAATAAATTAAGGGGGGCAAAAAAAGCCCTTGGAATTTTTTTTAAATGTCTAACCCTGTCCTATATACTATTATTCCTAATAGGTTATATACTATTATCCTATCTACTATTATTCCGAATAAGTTATATGCTATTATCCTATATACTATTATTCCTAATAAGTTATATCCTATTATCCTATATACTATTATTCCTAATAAGTTATATGCTAATAATAATAATAATGCAGGACCTCTTTAGGGGGTCTTTATTCGGCATGCAACGAACTGGACATGCAATTGGAGCGGCACACACACACCGGGATACACACACACACACACATGCATTATCTTTTTCTCAGTCGCCAATGCGATTGAGTCTCTGCACTTGACCCATCCCGTCGTCCTTCCCCCCATGGGCAGCCGGGAGCAGATAGGGCGTCAACGTGAGCCGCGCCCCGGGGACCAATCCAAGTGCTCCTGCCCGTCTTCGTCAAGGACGCCACAGCGTCAGCGATCTGTTGTTGTGCATGTTTTTCCATTGGGTTTATCTTATCGGGGGGGAAACCCTTGCGAGCACGGGGAGAACATGCAAACTCCACACAGAAAGGCCTGGGAGATACCCCACCTGGGTGCGTCTATGCCAAATACAACGCTGTTCGGTTTCCGGGTTCCTCTGATTGGCCACGACGCCCACGTGACCCCGCGCTAGCACGCCCCCTTATCCACGCCTGCCTCTACGCCGCACCAAGCTCCTCTGTGTGTTGCAGAGCGGCAGAGGTCCCGGTGTGTTCCTCAATTTATACGCATGGAAGTATTGACTACGCCGTAACGAATCATTAAAAAAATATACCGTTAACTGGAATATGTTGTTTCTTTACACATGTTGGATTATGTAATTGGTTTGTCATCTACTATTATTCCGAATAAGTTATATGCTATTATCCTATCTACTATTATTCCTAATATGTTATATACTATTATCCTATTAGCCCCATCCTCAACCTTTTCCTGTTGTCCATGTTGACCCAGAGACGTGTATTAAGGCCTCTACATGCTATATCAACTGCGACGCAACATCGACAACGCAACAATTAGGGGTGGGGGGGAAAATCGATACGTAGTAGCATCGCGATACTTTGCGTGGCGATACTGTATCGATACAGGGACGCCAAGTATCAATATTTAATTATTCATAAAAACAAAACAAAAAAATACAAATTTTATAAGGAAGTTGTATTGTTCATTTCAATACCTGTAATAGTACAGTAGTCCACACACACACATGTGCATTCAGTTAAGTTGGAATATGACTGTAATACAAACAGTTCAGTTTGTCAGGTACATGCAACGCAGATTACAGTGTTTACATCTGTCTGCTTGAGAAAAGACCATGTTCTGCAATAAAAATTATTGAAGTGAGATGAACAGACTGAACTTTATTTTATTAGATAAAACATGTTCACAAAGTTTTACTTTGCAGTTGAAAAAAGGTAATAAATTAAGGCGGCTAAGTGGCGCAGTGGGCAAGGCGCTCGCCACTAACGCAGGATATGCTGGGATCGAGCCCAGCTCTCGGCGTTGCTTCCGGCTTGGCTGGTCGTTCATACTAATACAATTGGCAGTATTAGGGGGTGGGAAAGCCGGTGGGTGGGGATCGGACGTTGTGGACAGCGACTCCTACAGGTCGGTTGGTGCGCCTGTACAGTAGAATCAGGAAGTATCGGGGGCAGCGTGAGCCTCCCACGCGTTAGTCCTCCAGCTCCGTTCTGAACCCTCTGAACCTTGGTGCTCTCTGGCGAACACCCCGCGTTTACAGCCATTTAAGCAGAACCAACATTCCACCGTCTCCGTCATCAACAGGGGCGTTACCCAGGCGGAGGTAGAAATAATGCGTGGAGAGCGAGCCTCAACGCGCGAGCGCACACACAAAAGCACACACGCACACACACGCACTGTATACGTTTGAAATGAATCGTTCCAGCAAAGTAGGCTTCTATTATTCTAATTACTGTTTTAATGGGTATCATAGTATTAAGTCCTACTGTAGAACATGACGTATTAGCATGACATCTGATTTATTCATGCCAATACAAAAAATTTCGGACAAACGCAATTGGCACAAGTGTAAATGATGGATTAGTCACTCAGTTTTAACATCCGACTGATTAGCTCAGCTCGTTAGTCCACTGGCTGAGGATCCTATGGTCACAGGTTCAAATCACTCTTGGTTCCAACATTTTCTTTTTTTTCGTTTAATTAATTTATCCACTCTGGTTGGATGGTGTGTATGTATATGTATGTATTGTGCTGTATAATGACGATACATTTGAATCGAATCTCATTTTGAAATTGCTACCTGTTGAGTGGATCAGCATGGTGCAATGCAATCACCTCCGAAGCTGTCTGCCACTGTCGTGTCCATAGGCAGCGTAGCGATTTCAAAATGAGATTAGATTCAAATGTATTGTCATTATACAGCACAATACATACATATACATACACACCATCCAACCAGAGTGGATCAATTAATTAAATGTAAAAAAAAAGAAATTTGAACCAAGAGTGATTTGAACCTGTGACCATAGGATCCTCAGCCAGTGGACTAACGAGCTGAGCTAATCAGTTGGATGTTAAAACTGAGTCACTAATCCATAATTTACACTTGTGCCAATTGCGTTTGTCCCTAATTTTTTGTATTGGCATTAATAAATCAGATGTCATGCTAATATGTCATGTTCTACAGTAGGACTTAATACTATGCCAATCCAATCCAATTTCTTTAATGACCACCCAGCCAGGCTGGTGGAATTTGGTTTCAGTGCATAGCATAGCAGTTCCAACATAGAACATATAACATCACTTACAGCGTACATAAAAGAAAACACAATTACATAGATACAGTTCAGAGTTGTCCATGTCCATGTCAGCAGAGGTAAGGGGGGTTGCGGGGGGTACTACAGGGAGGGGGGGGGGGGTGCTACAGGGAGTTCAGTGTCCGTATGGCAGTGGGGAAGAAGCTGTTTTTGAACCGGGATGTTTTGGTGGTCAGGGATCTGTAGCGCCTCCCGGAGGGCAGCAGCTGGAAGATGTGGTGTGCTGGGTGAGTGGGGTCGGAGATGATTTTCCTGGCTCTCCTGATTGTGATTTGGCGGTGGAGTGATTCGAGAGAAGGGAGGGGGGTGCAGATTATTTTTGAGGATTTATTGATGATTCTTTGTAGTTTGTTTTTTGAGTGAGTGTCCAGATTGCTGTACCAAACAGTTATGGAGAAGGTGAGGATGCTTTGTATAATGGCCTGGTAGAAACGGAGCAAGAGATGTTTATTGACTCTGTATTTCTTAAGCTGGCGGAGGAAGAAGAGTCTTTGATTTGCTTTTTTGTGTATGTGGTCTGTGTTGGTTTTCCATTTGAGGTTATTGCTTATGTGAGTGCCGAGAAATTTGAAGGAATCTGTGGTGATTATGGGTTTGCCGGAGATGGATATGGGGGTTTTGGGGTTTGGCTGGCGTCTGAAATCGATGATGAGTTCTTGGGTTTTTGATGAGTTGAGAAGGAGGTTATTGTCTGTGCACCAGGTGAGTGTGTGGTTGATTTGTGTACGGTATTCTGTTTCGTTATTGTCTGTGATGAGGCCTATAAGGGTTGTGTCGTCTGCATATTTATATATTTTTACGGAGTTGTGGAGGGATATGAGCAGGTTGGTGTATAGGGAGAAAAGCCAGGGTGAAAGGACGCAGCCTTGGGGGGCTCCTGTGCTGAGATATAAAGGGTGGGATGTGATGTTATTTATTTTGACCTTCTGTTGTCTGTTGGAGAGGAAGCTGTGGATCCAGTGGCAGATGCAGGGGTCGATGTTCATGTCCAGAAGTTTATTGATGAGTTTGGCTGGGATAATTGTGTTGAATGCGGAACTGAAGTCCATAACCAGAATGCGGGCGTATGAGTTGCGGGTTTCCAGGTGTTGCAGCAGGTGGTGAGTGGTTGTGTTGACTGTGTCATCCACAGACCTGTTGGTTCTTTTACCCATTAAAACAGTAATTCGAATAATAGAAGCCTACTTTGCTGGAACGATTAATTTCAAACGTATACAGTGCGTGTGTGCTTTTGTGTGTGCTTTTGTGTGTGCGCTCGCGTGTTGAGGCTCGCTAAGCCTTTCTCCACGCATTTCTGGAGCATTTCTTTATCCACTCTGGTTGGATGGTGTGTATTGTACTTGTGCTGTATCATAACAATACATTTAAATCTAATCTTGTTTTGAGAGCAGTCGCAAATCGCTTCCTGTTGAGTGCAATGCCGACTCGCTACTTTCCCCCGTTCACTCGTCTTCACACAGCCTAGAATATGACACGCCCACTGTTGACGTCACGGTTCGCGAGGAAAAACCAACTATTTTTCGGTGCCAGCTGAGCACCGATTTATCACGTTCTGAACCAATTAATCCCGGTCTGAACGCGCCGGCCGGTGCGAGATTACGTTCGGGAACCGGCTCCAGCACAGAGCCTGGCCGGTGTAAAAGGGATATGAGAGATTGCACTGTACAGGTGAAAAGATGCGACGGCTGTCTCCTCGTGTACCGGAGGGGACACGTGATGCAAGGCTTCGTCCACATTGCAGCCGACCAGTGGGAGGCATGGTCTAACAACGTTCGAGACAGGGGAGGGTAGAATTGGATAATATGAAATTGGGATGGGAGAAAAATAGAAAATGGGGAGAAAAAGTAGATAAAAAAAAAAGGTAATACATTTAATTTTAAAAATAATAATAATAATTCACAATACTCAGCGTATCGCGATATATTTAGTATTGCGATACTATCATATCGTGACGAAAGTATCGCGATAGTATCGTATCGTGAGGTTTCTGGCGATTCCCACCCCTAGCAACACTCTGCCTCTGCAACATCCCCATGCAGCCTATGCAACATTGTACCCCGGATGTAGCTAGGTTCCCTAGATAGATGAAACTTCCCTTCTCAACCAACCCATTGATAACAACCCATATAATAGCCGTGTTTATGTTTGTTTTTGCTCGTGTTCTTGTATATAGTGTAATATAGTTATATTTTGTTCGTTTGTTACGTTTGTTAGTTTGTTAGTTTAAACTTTAGGTTAGTTGTAACGTTAGTTTAGCTTCGTTTTAATGTTAGATAATGTACAAAATAAACGTCTTTCCGGTGTTTTATTTTGAAACCCCCCGACCGGAAGTATTTATGATGCTTCGCTATCTGCTTGTGTAGTCCGGTTCTGTGTTTGTTGGTGTCTGTAGATTGTTGGTGAACAACTAACTTTAGGTTAGTTTTAACGTTAGCTAGCAGCAGGGATGGATGCCGTTGTGCAAATGCAGGCAGCTACAGGCACTCGAGGAAGAGCTGCTGAATTTAATCGGCAGGAGAGAGAGAGCTCGTCAAAGCTGCATATCCCTGTGGCTGTGGTGCGGTCATATAGGCACGAAAGTGCAGCTCGAACTACCTGTTGTATTAAATTAATTGATTGCTGTTTAACTTGTCCATGTCCAGTCCTTTCGATTATCCCCACCGTTCATTGTAAACAATGATGCATGTAATTATATTAACGTTACTGTGTTGTTGTAGCTATGTTAATAAATTCTGAATGGCATTAACGTTAGCTGGCTGGCTACAACGAATTCTCACAAGCTGGCATCGTAAAATATCAACACCAGCCATGGGTATACTGTTTACTAAATTGTGGAGGCTTTTAATCGTCAAGGCTTGCATTAAAGCGTTCCGTCTCCAGACGGATTTCAGTATATATATATATATATATTTTTTTTTTTTTTTTTTTTTTTTTTTTTTACTTGGAGTCTGACGGAATAGACCTATCTCAAACCCTGCCCTCTTTTCTTGATCCTCCAATCACAACAAACTTTGTTTGTCCGAGGTAAGCGAGAGTTGTGATTGGAGGATCAAGAAAAGGGGCAGGGTTTGAGATAGGTCTATTGGCTACCTGGTATAATATGATTTGTAGATGCATACAGATTGAAACGACATTTAGCCAATCAGAGCCGTCAAATATCATGAAAAGGGGCGTTTTGACCATTCTAACCAATCAAACGTGAGCTTGACGCACACACACGCTGCTCGCAGTGCCCTCCCCCTCACAGACCCGTCTCATTTGCACCGAAGATAGCAAGCGTGCAGGTCCTCTTTTAAACACCACTGCAGCATTAAACAATGGCCCAGTAAACTAGTCACTTTAGTTTACTACACAAGGCGTTGTCTAACGTTATCTAGCTGGCTAGCTGATAGCTCATAACATAATAGAAATTCGTTTTTGAAGCTGTGGCTAACGTTAGCTACCTAGCAACTGTAGCTTGCTAATACGGGCTGGCCTGGCCTGGCTGGCTAACTTTTAATTCACAATGGAGTGGAGCTATCTAACTGTACAAATCGATGTACTTGGCTGAGACTGTATTTTGTACGGTTGGCTGCCTGGCTGTTGTGGATTCGGGTAGCCAGCTAGCAGCTAACATCAACTCAATGTCGACACTATGTTGACACTCTGAGCGAGTTTGCCGACAGCAATGTAACAAACAATACGGTCCATTCGGAACCATTATCCCCAACACATAGTTCCGTGTGTGAATAATGTTGAGCCACCACAAAAAATGAATCCAAAGTTTAATATAGTAAGAATAGCACTAGGCTATATACGGTATATGTCACAAATGTAACATTACTATATTCCTGTATGTCATGTATGTCCCTATGCCATAAATGTCATGATGTCAATGTCATGTATGGCATTAATGTCTATGAATTGAAAATGGGGGACCCTGATGATGTAAACAAGACAAACGTCTTTCTCTGGTCTGCATCCCCTTAAAGGATAACTCCACTATTTTGGGAAATTAGCTTATTTAACATCTTCCCTGGAGTTAGACAAGAAGATGCATACCTTTTTTGTCTCTGTGCGTGCATTTTAGCTTTGGGAATAGATGCTCCGTTAGCATAGCTTAGCTTCATCACTGGAAGTGAGGCAGGACAGTAGCCTTACAGTGCCTTACAGTGTATTGCAAGGTCTGACATTGACCAAACTTGATATGCATGACCTTGGTGGGCTCTAGGTCAACTCCTGAAAAGGGGGTCAATGTCAGACCTTGCAATCAAAAGTTAGGGGCGCACTGAAATTATGGCAAGGGTTATTAGCCCCCTAACTTTTGATTGCAAAGTCTGACATTGACCCCCTTTTCAGGAGTTGACCTAGAGCCCACCAAGGTCATGCATATCAAGTTTGGTCAATGTCAGACCTTGCAATACACTGTAAGGCACTGTAAGGCTACTGTCCTGCCTCACTTCCAGTGATGAAGCTAAGCTATGCTAACGGAGCATCTATTCCCAAAGCTAAAATGCACGCACAGAGACAAAAAAGGTATGCA
Organism: Notolepis coatsorum; assembly: GCF_963971535.1. Lineage (NCBI taxonomy): Eukaryota > Metazoa > Chordata > Actinopteri > Aulopiformes > Paralepididae > Notolepis > Notolepis coatsorum. The sequence continues at coordinate 36,972,243 of NC_140166.1, read as the reverse complement.
TCTTCTTGTCTAACTCCAGGGAAGATGTTAAATAAGCTAATTTCCCAAAATAGTGGAGTTATCCTTTAACACTTTGAGTGCCACACCGGGTTTTCCTTTTTACCCCCTTGATGCCACGGTCCACTTCAATGTTAACGTTAATATCGCCTAATCTATGTTTTAAATCTATGTGTCTAATCTATGTGTCTAATCTGCCCGTCGCTTATCAAAGAACACTTTTCCAGTCAGTGCTGTCAAGGCAGATTGTTTTTTTATCGCTTCATTTCCGTTTCAGAGCATTTTGAAAAGCACCCGTTTTGAAATAAAAAACAGTTCATTCTAGAGTAGACCATTCTGTGATAATCGTCTTTTACTGGAATATTCCAGAACGTTGATATTCGTCGGCCTATTTATGAATCGTTTTCAAATAAACGCTAGATGATCAATATTATACGTGCACGCAAGCACATTCGCGCCGCGCACGGATAATTGCCGTGTTCATTTCCTCTCTGACTTTTCCAGTGAAACCGAAAGAGCCCATTTCACAAAACAGCCTATATCTTCATCAAAATTAGTCTGATTATCCTAACACTGATAACATAGATTCCTTACCTGACATCAGATGGTATCCAACTGGTATATTCCAATTCCTGATCACCATTAGAAAAAATCGATAAGTGTATGGATCCAACGTGATACAATACACATGATTCCACGGGGCTGAGAGGCTCCAGAATGAACTGTGGTAACCCCGGCTGGATCAGTGGACTGGAAAATGTGGAGTACCGGATTTTTTTCCCCATCCATTTTCATTGAGTCCATTCCAAAATCCCTTATGTCATCTGGGAGACGATAGGGGGCTCTTTTTTCCACATATGATCGCCGGCAGTGCTCAGGTATACTCGGGTAGGCTCACGTGATGCAATATGATTTCAGATCGCTAAATTTTTTTTTTTTTTTTAAATCCGAGAAATCTCGTGAGTGGCTTTCAACATAACTATCGGAAACCCGAGATATCTCGTGTGTGGCAGTGAAAGTAACAATTGTGTGTATTGAGCCATACTGTATTGTACCCATTCTGCAATCTGTTAAATATTGATTGATTGAACATTTTATTAACAGATTGCAGAATGGGTACAATACAGTACAGCTCAATACACACAATTGTTAAGGGGATGCAGACCAGAGAAATACTTTCGTCTTGTTTACATCAGGGTCCCCCATTTTCAATTAATCATAACATATATGACACACATGACATACAGATAGACAATACTGCTACATACTGCTACATCATCCCTGTACCGAAGAAACCCTCCCCAACATGTCCAAATGATTACAGACCGGTGGCACTCACCTCTGTGGTCATGAAATGTTTCGAGAGGCTGGTCAAGGACCACATTTGTGCCTCTCTCCCCAGTGATATGGACCCTATGCAATTTGCATACAGGACAAACAGGTCCACTGATGACGCGGTCTCCCAGGTACTGCACAGCACTCTCTCCCACCTTGACCGTCAGAAGGGGGGCTATGTGAGACTGTTGTTCATTGACTACAGCTCAGCGTTCAACACCATAGTCCCCACCAGACTGGTGGACAAGCTGATCGAGCTAGGCCTGAGCTCCGCCCTGAGCGCCTGGGTACTGGACTTTCTGAGTGAAAGACCCCAGGCGGTCAGGGTGGGGGGTCAGACCTCCAACACCATCACCCTGAGCATCGGGTCCCCCCAGGGCTGTGTTCTAAGCCCCCTGCTGTACTCACTCTACACACACGACTGTGTGGCCAAGTTCAGCTCCAACTCCATTGTGAAGTTCGCCGACGACACGGTGGTGGTGGGGCTAATCTCGGACAACGACGAGAAGGCCTACCGGGAGGAGGTTGAGGTACTGGAACGTTGGTGCCAGGACAACAGCCTGCTCCTGAACATTGGTAAAACCAAGGAGCTGATCGTGGATTATAGGAGAGGACAGCGGGAGACACACACACCACTGAGGATTAACGGGGCTACCGTGGACAGGGTGAGCAGCTTCAAGTACCTGGGGGTCCACATCTCAGAGGACCTGACATGGTCAACACACATAGGCACAGTAGTAAAGAAAGCGAAGCAGCGCCTCTACCACCTGAGACAGTTAAGGAAGTTCAGAGTATCGGGGAAGATACTCCAGTCCTTCTACTCAGGAGCTGTAGAGAGCATCTTGACCGGAAACATCACTGCCTGGTATGGGAACAGCACGGCACAGGACAAGAAGGCCCTACAGAGTGTGGTGCGCTCAGCCGAGCGTACCACGGGTATTGCGCTACCTCCCCTGCAGGCTCTATACAACAAGAGGTGCAAATCCAGAGCCTGCAGGATAATGAAAGACCCCCACCACCCCAATAACAGCCTGTTCCAGCTGCTGAGGTCAGGCAGACGCCTGCGAATTCTAGAGACTAAGACGGAGAGGCTTAGGCTAAGCTTCTTCCCCCAGGCCATCAGAGCCTTGAACAATGAACATTGAGAGACACAGAAACTGAACTATCCACACACAAGTACATACACGACACGCACGCTGAGCACGCTCACACACTAGCAGCCACTTTAACACTCATGCCGCACACACGCACACTTATGGCCAGAGGAAAGGCCACTTAAAGTAGTATAACTTCAGGAACAGTGTATTGCACTACTAAAGCTAACTAGCATGTCCTATATGCTCTGTAAATACTAATGTACAGATACCGAGATGGCACACCATGTACCTGTTTATTGCACTGGTTTATTGGATTCTATTAATATGTTGTACCACTGTATTTTATTGGATTCTATTATATGTTGTACCACTGTATTGCACATCGTCGCGGGCAAGACCAGCCGCATTTCATTGTATACCTGTATACCGTGACAATTAAAACTCTTGAATCTTGAATCTTGAATCTTGAATACATCTATACATTTATGACATACCAGATTTACAAATACAGTACTGTACATTGGAGGAGGTTGGGTAGGTGGGGTGGGGGGACTGTACATTGGAGGTGGTTGGGTGGGGGGGGGGGTAACTGTACATTGGATTATCGACGAAACCTTACTTGGTCCCAGGAAGAGGGTCTCGTGTATTAAATAAAGTTTTCATTCATTCATTCACTCTGGATCTGGTAAATCCAGTAGCAATACACACAATTGTTAAGGGGATACAGACCAGAGAAAGATGTTTGTCTTGTTTACATCATCAGGGTCCCCCATTTTCAATTCATAGTGACATTTATGACATACACAACATACATGACATCATGACATTTATGACATAGGGACATACATGACTTACAGGTATATAGTACTGTTACATTTGTCACATATACGATATGCAAATATACAGTACTGTTACCCAGAGATCCTAACAGTAAATATATACATATGATGAGGAGGAGACTGTACATTAGGAGGGGGTGGGTGGGTGGTAAAAAATATATACAAACTGTGGGGAGTAGACTGTCCATTGTTGTTGTGGCATAATTGCGAAACGTGTTTAGTCGCTTGTTTGTATGATAACAAGCCCTTTAGTTCATGGTTCAAAGTAATGGGAAAGCGGTGCTAGCTCGCCATCAATCAGAAGCTAGCCACAAGACTTGCATTCATGCTCTCCAGCACACAGCCTCCCTGCCTGGCACAACAACCACAACAGTAGGGTCTATAGTCACAGTCAGGACAGTAGGCTCTACAAGTAGGCTCCCTTAAAATGCTAACGCTATTTAAAAAAAAAAATACCGTGGAGGTTAAAATAAGAATATGATTTGGCCTGAAATTCAGTCAGGACATTTTTTTTTGCTTTAATCCCTGTCGTCAAGGTAAGAGGATTTGAAGGCGTATGCTATGGAAGTCCCCTGCGGCTCCACTTTGTTGAAATGTACATAATATCGGCTATAGGATAACCACCGCTTAATTCATGACAAACCAATTACATAATCCAACATATGTGTAAGAAACTAACATATTCCAGTTAACGGTATATTCTTTTAATGATTCGTTACGGCGAAATCAATACTTCCATTTGTATAAATTACGTTAACTCGAGGATAGTATTCCTGCCTGCGGGACCAATATTATTCTATGACAGCCCCGCCCCTATTCACTAACCAACCAATCAATGCTACGCAACATCAACGCAACGGTTGTTCAGATTAGATTTGGGTGAAAGGTACGCAACATCCTCGCAACATACTCTACAACACCCTCTGCAACATGTTGTGTTGCAGTCGCGTTGCAGTCGCGTCACGGTAGCATGTAGAGCCCTTACTGTGTTAACACTTTCAGTGCCGGCCTCCGTTTCCTATTTACCCCCTTGAATGCCGCCACCCACTTCAATGATAGAGCTCTCATATTTGCGAACGCATAAACTATATCTTAAATTATGGCTATGTGTCTAATTTGGCCGTCGCTTATCAATGACTTGTTTGCAGTCAACATTGTCGAAACGGATTGTTTTTTAATCTGTTCATTTCCGTTTTATACCATTTTGAAAAACGCTCGTTTCTTGAAACTTCCAGAAGATTTCAGAAGATTCTGTGATATACGCCCTTTACTGTAATACACAATACACGTAATTTTTTCGCCTATTTATGAATCGTTTTCAAATAAACGCTAGATTATCGATAGTATGTGTACTTATGCACGCAAAATAGATTCTCTTATTTCCTGATCGCACACACACACACACACACACATACACACATATGGCACACAATGATATATAGGTGAAAATAGCTCTGATTATCCAAATACTGGTAAAATAGATTCCTTACCTCAGATCAGATTATTCCAATTCCTGATCGCCATTCCAAATATCGATCGCGTTTATTGATCCAACGCTGGGTACTGTAAACACACATTCTCCGCTGTTCTGAGGCTCCACAAAGAGTCCGATCGGCTCGGGTTACTTGCCTGAGGAGTAAAATGTGGATTCCGGATTTTTCTTTTCTCATACATTTTCATTGAGTCCATTCCAATGCGTGCATTACCATCCAGGAGACGATAGGGGGCGGTATTTTCCCTATTCGAGTTCAGACAGATCCCCACTGGTAATTTGAGGCTAGATTGATTAAATATGAATGGAAATTGCTAATAAAAAAAATAACGATTAAAAAAACGTCATATCTCGTTCCTGGCACTCAACGGTTGGCATGAAATAACGATATATCTCGTCCGTGGCACTCAAAGTGTTAATAAAATAATAATGACAATTGAAGCTTATTTTTGGTCTTTATTTTTAGTTTTATCTTATTTTAATTTTAATTTTACGGGAAAGTGGCCAAGCCACAGTCGACATTCTACTTATGGTAGAATTTAGAGTGTTAGATCCTATGGTATACATAGGAATGTTAAGGATAATTGGATCATTCTGGGATATCCGGTGGTGCAAGGGAGGGAGTCATACGCAAAGGTTGTGTTCATGGAACACAATCCTATACGACTCGGGAGGGAAGGGTAGGGGATTTTTATTTGTATATATGTATGTTTTTAAGCTCGGCTCTCAACGGGACCTCACTAGTGGGATGTATATCTATTATTGCCTCGCACTCTAGAAGCATTACCAAAAATTACAATACAACATGTATAGATTATGGCTAGTTTGAATATAATGATATGGAACACCGGGGAAATAAATAACCAACTCAAACGCAAAAGCGTGCTCACACTGATGAAAAAAGAACATGTGGACATTGCTCTGCTAAGCGAAACGCACATTCTAGAGAAGACATAGATAAATTAGCGGACAACACATACCATAATATTAGTCACTCTTCTATTGGTACGAGAACTCGGGGTGTAGCCATAGTCGTTAAACGTAAGTTGAATATTGTACTAAAGGGAGTATGGTCTGATGTAGAAGGTCGGATAACTATAGCTAAGATTGAACATAAGAACAGGAAAATAGCGTTGGTAGCGGTATACGCCCCAAATTTGTACGAAGAAGATTTCTTCACTACACTAACCAATGCAATGTTAGACATTCCCGATTACACATTTATAATAGGTGCGGATTTTAATGCCATCTGGAACCCAAGGATGGACAAATCTTACCTCGCCTTTTCCAGCGAACAAAAGAATTCATCGAAGGCATTAAAGGATTGGTCGAAGATTACAGGTGTAGATGACTTATGGCGGTTACTTAATCCCACAACCCGTAAGTACTCTTGTCGATCTGCGAGACATAACACACTATCCAGAATAGACTATGTCTTTGCATCACAGAGACTATTTGATAATTATGAAGTGGAAATGATACCCAACGCACTATCAGATCACTGTTATTTACTCCTTAAAGGTACATTTGGTATACTATCCTCCCGAGCCCCAAGATGGCGATTTAACTCATTGCTGCTTAATAACAAGGAATTCATTACACAACTCAAAGAAGCTCTTATAGTATTCCAACGGGAGAATGCAAACTCGGTGCAAGACCCCAGAATAATATGGATGTCGGTAAAGGGAATGATCAAAGATTTCACGGATAGCTTTTCCTCCAAAATGCGCAAGAATCAATGCACAAAACTGGCTGAGCTGGAAACGCTTTACTCAACGTTATTTAATTCTCTAAAATACAACAACTCAACTCGACTAGAGAATCAAGTTAACGTACTAAAAATAGAGATCAATAACTACCATTAGAGCACAACAAGTACTTGTAACAGATCCTGTAAAAATAAACGATACATTCAAAGAATTCTACTCCGACTTATATAAATCAGAAACGACCTTTGATCAAAACAAAATGGACACATTTCTTAATCAAATTATTCTCCCTAAACTTTCAGAGGATGACGCTAAACAGTTAGAAACACCGATCACACTAGAGGAACTCAAGAAGGCCATAACCGCAATGCAAAGTGGTAAGGCTCCTGGAAGAGACGGTTTCCCATCAGAAATGTACCTTTCTTGTTGGGACATAATTGGCCCCTTATTACGATCTTATACTCAGTCAAGGAGGGGAACTTCCATAAGAATGACAATATTGCACTCATAACAGTCCTCCTTAACTCTTTCAGTGCCACTCACGAGATTTCTCGTGTTTTTTTATAGGTGGTTGCTAGCCACTCACGAGATTTCTCTGATTTTTATTTTTTTGCGATCTGAAAAATTATTGCATCACCCGAGCCTACCCGAGTATAGCCGAGGGGCGCCGACGATCACTGTGGAAAAAAGCGCCCCCTGTCGTCTCCCAGATGACATAAGTGATTTTGGAATGGACTCAATGAAAATGATTGGGGAAAAAAATCCGGTACTCCACATTTTCCAGTTCACTGATCCAGCCGGGGTTACCACAGTTCATTCTGGAGCCTCAGATCCCCGCGGATCATAGAGATCTACTGTGTCGCGTTGGATCCATACACGTATCGATTTTTTAGAATGGTGATCAGGAATTGGAATATACCAGTTGGATACCATCTGATGTCAGGTAAGGACTCTATGTTATCAGTGGTAGGATAATCGGAGTAAGTTTGATGAAGTTATAAGCTGTTTTGTGAAATGTCTTCTTTCGGTTTCACTGTAAAAGTCCGAGAGGAAATCAACGGGGCGATTATCAGTGCGCGGCCGTAATGTGCTTGCGTGCACGTATAATATTGATAGCGTTTATTTGAAAACGATTCATAAAAAGGCAGACGAATATCAACGTTGTGGAATATTCCACTAAAAGACGATTTTCATAGAATGCTCCAGAATGAGCTGTTTTTTATATCAAAACGGGGGCTTTTCTAACTGCTCTGAAATGGAAACGACGCGATAAAAAAACAATCTGTCTTCACAGCACTGACTGGAAAATAGTCTTTGATAATGCGATGGGCAGATTAGACACATAGCCATAATTTTAAACATAGATTAGGCGATATTAACGTTAACATTGGCGCCGATGGTGGCATTCAAGCGGTAAAACGGAAAACCAGGCGTGGCACTGAAAGAGTTAAAAAAGACAAAGACCCCAACGAGTGCAGTAGTTATAGACCTTTAAGCCTCCTCGGAACCGATATCAAACTGTACTCTAAGGTATTAGCCATCAGATTACAAAAGCATATGACTTCTTTAGTTCACCCGGACCAAACTGGCTTCATAGGAGGCCGCCTGATCACTGAAAACATAAGACGAATACTGCACGTACTTGATGCCGACAAGGAGGACACCATACCTAAGGCGATGCTGTCCCTGGATGCTATGAAAGCCTTTGACAGGCTGGAATGGTCGTATCTATGGGCAGTACTAGAAAGGATGGGGTTAGGAAAAGGATTCATCGATATGATTAAAGTATTATACAAAGACCCAGCGGCCATGATTACAACAGGCACAATCATCTCCAAAATCTTTCCGGTATCACGCTCTGCCAGACAGGGTTGTCCTCTTAGTCCCGGACTGTTCAATCTATCATTAGAGCCTTTAGCACAATATATAAGACAATCCCAATCCATAGAACCAATCGTAATCAAGGGCACACAACAAAAAATTTGTTTATATGCGGACAACGTAATATTGTTCATGCAAAACCCCAACACCACATTGCCTCATCTGCTCAAGTTGATTGAGGACTTTGGTGATTTATCGGGATTTAAGATAAATTGGCCGAAGTCGGCTTTCCTTCCACTTAACACCCCTGCAAAAAAAGATACAACCCTCCCAGGAGAGATACCGATGGTAAAACATTTCAGATGCTTGGGAGTGGAAATATTCCCCACCATAAGACAAACGGTGAAGCACAACTACACAAAAATCCAAAACAAAATCAAAGACGACCTTGATAGATGGGCAAAACTTAAAAACACAGTACAAGCACGGATATCAATAGTTAAGATGGATGTACTACCTAGAATCAACTTCTTCAGTTCAATGCTACCGTTACCCCCTCCAGAGGGTTACTGGAAAAGATTACACTCCTCCACATACAAATTTATTTGGAATAACAAACCACCACGTATAAAAAGATCCACCGCACAGAGAAATAAAGCAGATGGTGGCATGGCATTTCCAGATTTTTTCCTATATTTTAAGGCGTACACATTAAGTCCATTGACAACATGGTTTGACCCCCAAGCATTAGTATCCTGGAGAAAATTAGAAGAAAACATAGTAGCCCCACATAGACTGAAGGACATAGCATACACTAAACTACCAATCAAGCTCTGTGAACGAAAATTTGGCCCCATAATTACTCATGCGATCCGGATATGGCGTGAATCACAAAAAAAAAATCCTAACCCACAAAAATGGCACAATCATACTCCCTTATTCAATAACAATGCACTCTTAATTGGAAAACGATCTATAAGATTCCCTATATGGGAAGAGCAAGGCATACACTCATTAGGGGATGTTTTTAACAAACAGGGTTTTTGTAGTGATAAAGAAATACGCAAAAAAATGTATCTCACCAAGTCCACATGGCTTTTTCACAAACAGTTACAGCTATGTTTGAAGTCTCACGGTGTTCCATTAGACAGACCAATTGAACACCACAGATACCACAAATTCTTCTACGAAAGAGAGACATCGAGAGGTTTTGTTTCAGAATTTTATCATCAATTACTAACGTCCTCGTATGAAACCCTCCAACTAGACTCTGTCTGGAGGAGGGATATACAGTACCAGACCTGGAAAATTACTTTGATTGGCAAGGAGCCTGGGCAAATGTCCGACTTACATCAAGGAACCCGGATCATCAACAAATCAATCTTAACTATATTCACAGGACATACTTGACTCCTATAAGACTGTGCCGAATGGGGCTTAAACAAGACTCCAAATGCTCCCAATGTACAAATGGGGACAAAGGGACATTTATGCACATGTATTGGGACTGCTCACCAGTTAAGGCATTCTGGAAAGATGTGACCCAACAAATATCAAAACTCGTATCTTGGAATATACCTGTACACCCCTCGGTATTACTATTGAATGATGTTTTTGAGTTTGCAGTGAATCCACAGCTAAAGAGATTGGTTTTATCGGGTATCACAGTAGCTAAGAAGCTGATCGCATCACGCTGGTTTCAACCGGAAAAAATGTGCCGTAAAGTTTGGTTTCTTACATATCTCGATGTAATTTACCAAGAAATATCTACAGCAAGAATTCTGGGTCTCAATGAATCCAAAATGTCAATGTGGTTAGAAGTGGTGGAGAGAATAAAAGCTAGCTTATAATGGTAGTGTCTGGTTAGGTGCGAGGGATAGTGGAGGTACTTCTCAAGGTGGGGTCCGGGAGGGGGGGGTTCGAGCTGGAGCATATGTGTGTAGGTTTTTTAGATAACAGCTATTAGGGGTATATCTTATATAAGACAACTAACTAAAATGTGATCTCATTGGATGTGCCCTGACAATTAATGCTTGTATATCTTATCGTGTGTTGTCATGTTTGTTTATATGTTTGTTTAAAAAATAATAAAAAAATAAAATACAAAAAAAAAAGTGTTAATAACCGCTCTTGTTTGACTTCATACAGTATAAGGTCATCGGCGTAACCCTGTTGTTTCTCTTTTCTTACCGCTCCAGAACTCTGACACAATGTTGATGACCAACCCTAACGGCAAGCAAGAGGAGGGCCGAGGTCGCTGCCCCTATGACCCCTACCAACGCAACACCGCCATCACCGTGGGTAAGACCCCACTCAGACAACCACACCACAGCTAATGGAGTGGGAACATACTAGACCTGGACTGGCTGGAGATTTGGGGTTTTGCACCTTGTAGAAATACAGTTTAACACTTTGGCGACCACAGTCTTGCGCCGATTTATAGGCCAGAGGACAGAGGTTTGTTTACAAACCGATGTACTTTCTAAGAGCTATATATATAATTTATAGTATTGCTATCTGTCCATTCTCATTGTCACTTGAGTGCATAAACCGTGCCTTCATAATGGCTTAAAGAAAATAAAAATCCATCGGTTGGTTGTCATTTTATAGCGTCGTGAATATATGGTTTATCGCACTTTTCGTCTCGTCTTTTTTCTGGGGAGCTAGATAATAGGCTAAACGTTGGCGCCGTTATATCAAACGCCATTTCTGCTGTATATATACGAATGAAATAAAACAAACTGCATAGCATCCGGACTATTACAGAGCATCTATGGATGAAATGGGGGCGGCAGGGAACGCCGATTAGTATTATTGATTAGCAATACAGTGTGCGTTCAGGTAGCCAATGTCACTGATCGATCACGTTAGGTTTTAAAACAATGTCCAATCCAGCTGTAATTTGGGGGAATAGTATCCTACCGTCAGGCCATGTGATCGCCGGCAGCATTTCGTCATTAGTCATCGGAATCTGGTAGATCGATATGTCCATTGGCTAATCATAAATCCCATTATTCCAGGCTGAAATATGTGTTCGGTAACGGGATCAAAGATGGAGGGTCTTCGTTTGGAACCGAGGCTCATATGAAACGCCCACAGACAGTGAAAAGAATAATTTTTTCAATCGCCCTCAATGATACTGCAGTGGAGCGATGGTGCCCCTAAGCAGATCTGGCCGGTATTGCATGTTTCGAAAATCTAAAATGTGGGTAGGTCCTACATGTCGATCGCGGACGTTAATAGCGTTATAAATATGGAATAAAACAATAACAACTCGCCACGAGTTAACTCGTGGCTCTGGTCCTCAACGGGTGGAATCGAATCACGAGTTAACTCGTGGACGGTCCACATAGTGTTAAAGGGTTCCTATGATCTAAGTCTAGACAATCCGAAGTATCTGTGAAAACTGAATCCAATACATAGAGTGCTAAAACTCAAACGTATGATGTTATCAGGTATAAAGTCTGAGGCTTCTCCATAGACGAATTTCTTGTTTATTACATTTAGTTATTTAGTTGACTCTTTTATCCAAAGCGACTTACAAGTTCTGTACGACAAGTCAGCAGGAAGGGTACAACTCTTACAACTGAGTAACAATGTTCATCTGCTGGAACTTGGGTGCTGCAGTGTTGAGTGCATAGTACAGGGCTTGACATTAACTTTTTGAGAGAGAGAGAGAGAATCAAATCTCAGTCAGTTGCCTCAGTCTTTGTTTCTGTAGAGAAAGGGAAAATTAATTGATTTAGTGAAAAGGCTCCCAAGTGGAAATATTTCACAATCATTATGACATACAAATAAAAAAATATATATTGTTAGTGTTAATGATGTCTTGTAGATTATTATGGATATTTGCAACTCTATTCTTGTAAGGACTGATGGGGTAGTTTATGAAGTAATAAAACATGTAGTGAAAAGTACAGAAATCCAAACTGGCATTTTCGGTGGCAGCGTAGTCATACAACAGACACTGTGATGAATTGGGTTTGCGTCTTGGATGCCGTATTTGAGTGATCACAAGTGCGTCACACTAGGTCCGGAAGTCAAGACAAACACAGTTGTACGCTGGACTCCGATGCATTAATGACGTGTAAACGAACAGCCAATAAATGTGAAGTTAAATTTGAACCTCGGTTGTCAAGCCTCGTCAATATAACAGATACACCTAGCTAACAAGGGGCGGGCTGCTTTGAGCAAATCAACTGCTCAACTGTTGGCTATTACTGCTGTGTAAAGTGTTTTCACACACAGGGCTAACATTAGCTAGCAAGCAGCCCACTATCAAGCTAGAATGCTAACTAGCAGCCGACTACTGTATACAGTTCCAATAGACTAACATTACACCTCTGTGATTTTAATGTGTCCTTACCTTAGACTCAAGGGTTGTACTAGGGTTGGATGCAGTTCCCTGTTGGTCAGTCTGTCTGTTCTCCATCTTCTGCTGTGTTTAACGTTATCCTCTTCAAATACTGTAGCACAGCATGTTTGCGAGTGCTCCCTTGACTGAGAGAATGGCCAGTATCGCGGGAACTTTTATTAAACATTCTATAAAACATTCTGATATTTTCGCGGGTCTCGTGCCACTGTCAGTGTCAACTAAGCGAGCACTCAGAAGACGCTCGCTGTTTGTCCAGGACAAGTAATATTGACGTACAGAGATTGAGAATTTCTAGTGTGACACTGTGAGACAGGCACTTTCTGATCAGATGGAATACCGTTACTATTCGTTTGGGGAATATATATATATATATATATATATATATATTTTTTTTTTACTTGTCCGGTCGGACAAGTTAAATTCTATTATGCTTGTCCGACCATTTTTTTTTAACTTGTCCCTGACAATAGGACAAGCCTTAATGTCAAGCCCTGGCATTAGTAAAGACATATTAGTATAATAGGAAGAGTGCATGATAGTATAAGACATCAGATATTGATTGAAGAAGTGTGTTTTTAGTCGACTTTGAAAGATTGGTCGGGTTTCAGCTGTCCTAACTATGGTGGGAAGTTCGTTCCACCATTGTGGAGCGAGGACAGAGAATAGGTGGCTTCTCTTTGATGACCCTCGGATAGGAGTGGATCTGAGGCGGCCAGAAGATGTAGAGCTGAGGGGTCTTGAGGGTGTGTAATTAAAGACCATTGACCGGAGGTAGGCGGACGCGGGAGCCGTTTCTTCGCTGCGCGATATGCCAGGTCAAGGAGCTTGAAGCGGATTCGTGCGGCGATGGGGAGCCAGTGCAGGTCCCTAAGACGTGGGGTAACATGGGCTGACATTGGTAGGTTGGAGATCAGATGGGTGGCTGCATTCTGAATGAGTTAAAGAGTCTTGGTGGCGGTGGTCGGCAGACCAGCGAGCAGTGCATTGCGGTAGTTGAGGCGAGACATGACTGTTGATTGGACAAGGAGTTGAGTGGCTTCTTTTGTCAGGAAGGGGCGGATCCTTCTGACATTGCTCAGGAGGAATCTGTAGGTTCTGGTCATTGAGGCGATGTGAGCTGAGAAGTTCAGCCGATCGGCAAGGACTATGCCAAGGTTCTTGGTGGTCGGGGACGAGGCCACGGCTAAATTTTCCACTGTGATGGAATGGTTGGTCAGCGGGGAGGGTTTGGCCGGCAGGTGAAGCAATTCTGTTTTGCTTAGGTTCAGCTTGAGGTGGTTGGTCATCATCCAGGCGGAGATGTCGGATGACGGGGAGGAAAAGAGAGGAAGAGTTGAGTCAGAGAGAGAGGAGGTTGGAGGGGGTGGAGCAGGAGTGAGGAGGGAGAACAGTTTGCAAAGGTTCTTAGCCGAGGCCTCTTATGGTGAAAGAAAGAAGCTTTGGCAGTAGTAATGGTTTTGGAGAAAGCTAACAAGGTTGTGATAGGTGGTGATGTCACCAGTGAGGTCTGACTTTCTATACTACCTCTTGGCCGCTCTCAGGACCTGTCTTTCTTCTCTCACTGCATGCACGACAGCCATGTACTGGGTGGGGAACGGCGGGCAGGATTCTCGGCGAGGAGACAGAGCTTGTCGAAGGAGGTTGAGAGGAGGGTGGAGGTTGCCGTATCTGTGGGGAGAACAGAGAAAGTCTCACTCAAAGGTAGAGCGGACAGGATGTCGGAGGAGAGGGTGGAGGGGGATAGGGAGCGCAGGGTGCGCCTGACTTAGATGGGTTGGGTTGGGGCGGATGGTTTGGGGTTAAGCATAAGAGTTAGTCTGAAGTAGTCTGATACATGTGGAGTTACGGGGGAATATGAGATCCAAGGAGCTACCAGCTTTGTGAGTGGGAAGCATGACAGTGGGAGTCAGGTCAAAGGATTGTAGGAGAGAGACCACTGTGTCTGACTGAGACGAGTCAGGCAGGTTGAAATCGCCCATTAGGAGGAGGGGAGTGCCATCTTCTGGAAAAGAGCTTAGAAGCATGTCCAGGGGACCTGGAGGGCGATAGAGAGTAACAATGGTGAGATTGAATGGATTAGAGACGGATGCATGATATTCGAGAGTGACAGGCTAGCGCTGGAAGTGATATTGAGTTTGTAGACCATGAGGGAGAGGTCAAAAGACCAGTGCCTCCACCACGTCTGGAAGGTTGTGGTGTGTGAGAGAAGTTATAGTTTGTAGATGAGGCTGCCGGTGTTGTTGAATCATCTGGCGTTATCCATGTCTCAGTAAGCCAGAAGCTGGAGGTTTTGACTATCGTCATAGGCAGTAATGAAGTCTGCTTTCCTGACGACTGTCAACCCCCCTGACCTCTCCCTGGAGGGATGGGGGCCAGGGTGAGACCTCCGCACTGGTTTAGTTTCGGTTTGACAGGCCCAGTCCTCCGCTCCATGATCTACCCTTGGAGTGCTTGACAGCTGTGGCCGGAAAGCCGTAGGGGACCTGGAGCGGTCAGGAAAGGTAGGGGACCTGGAGACTAGCTGTTTGAAACACACAGCCCTCCCGGGCACCTCCGGCAGAGGAGAGATGGTCCAGCTCCGACCTCTACCCTTGCACCGCACGGCTTAGAAGGCTGCATCGTTAATGGTTTATTTATTTATTTAAACTTTTTAACCTTTTTTATTTTTTTGCTATGAAAGCTTTGACCCAGCTTAGAAACAGAGGCATCATTGTTTAATATGTTATTGCGCAGTCCTCTGTTCCACTGTGTGTGTGTGTGTGTGCGTGTGCGTGTGTGCATGTGTTTTCTTTGTATTTAATTTTTTTATTATTTTTTAAACAAACGCATATACAAACATGACAACACACGATAAGATATACAAGCATTAGTTGTCAGTGCACATCCAATGAAATCACATTTTAGTTAATTGTCTTATATAGGATATACCCCTAATACCTGTTATCTAAAAACCTACACACATATGCTCCAGCTCGAACCCCCCCCTCCCGGACCCCTCCTTGGATAGTACCTCCATTATCCCTCGCTCCTAACCAGACACTACCATTATAAGCTAGCTTTTATTCTCTCCACCACTTCTAACCACATTGACATTTTGGATTCATTGAGACCCAGAATTCTTGCTGTAGATATTTCTTGATAAATCACATCGAGATATGTAAGAAACCAAACTTTCCGGCACATTTTTTCCGGTTGAAAACCAGCGTGATGCGATCAGCTTTTTAGCTACTGTGATACCCGATAAAACCAATCTCTTTAGCTGTGGATTTACTGCAAACTCAAAAACATCATTCAATAGTAATACAGAGGGGTGTACAGGTATATTCCAAGATACGAGTTTTGATAATTGTTGGGTCACATCTTTCCAGAATGTCTTAACTGGTGGGCAGTCCCAATACATGTGCATAAATGTCCCTTCGTCCCCATTTGTACATTGGGAGCATTTGGAGTCTTGTTTAAGACCCATTCTGTTCAGTCTTATAGGAGTCAAGTATGTCCAGTGAATATAGTTAAGATTGATTTGTTGATGGTCCGGGTTCCTGTTCAATGTACAATTGTGTTTGTTTGTACAGTGTCTCCTCCCCCCCCCCCCTCAATGTACAGTGTTACTTGTTTATACAGTGTGCCCCCCGCCCCCCCCCCCCCCCCAACCACCTCCAATGTAAATTACCCAGTATGGTTGTCAATATCCCAATGTACCCAACCCCCCCCACCCAACCTCCTCCAATGTACAGTTTCTACGTCAAATGTATATACTCCCTTTTCTTGACTCCTTCTGTATCACAAACAGTACTGTATTTGCAAATCTGGTATGTCATAAATGTATAGATGTAGCAGTACTGACTATCTGTATGTCATGTATGTCATATATGTCTATATGAATTGAAAATGGGGGACCCTGATGGAAACAAGACAAACGTCTTTCTCAGGTCTGCATCCCCTTAACAATTGTATGTATTGAGCCGTACTGTATTGTACCCATTCTGCAATCTGTTAAATAAAGTTTTCATTCATTCATTCATTCCTTGATGTAAGTCGGACATTTGCCCAGGCTCCTTGCCAATCAAAGTCACTTTCCAGGTCTGTTATATCCCTCCTCCAGGCAGAGTCTAGTTGGAGGGTTTCATACGAGGACGTTAGTAATTGATGATAAAAATCTGAAACAAAACCTCTCGATGTCTCTCTTTCATAGAAGAATTTGTGGTATCTGTGGTGTTCAATTGGTATGTCTAATGGAACACCGTGAGACTTCAAACATAGCCGTAACTGTATGTAAAAAAGCCATGTGGACTTGGTGAGATAATTTTTTTTGCATATTTCTCGATAACTACAAAAACCCTGTTTGTGTTAAAAACATCCCCTAATGAGTGTATGCCTTGCTCTTCCCATATAGGGAATCTTATAGGTCGTTTTTCAATTAAGAGTGCCTTGTTATTGAATA
This sequence comes from Notolepis coatsorum, assembly GCF_963971535.1. Taxonomy (NCBI): domain Eukaryota; kingdom Metazoa; phylum Chordata; class Actinopteri; order Aulopiformes; family Paralepididae; genus Notolepis; species Notolepis coatsorum. The sequence goes on along the minus strand of NC_140166.1, from coordinate 36,955,137 downwards.
AGGGAGTATGATTGTGCCATTTATGTGGGTTAGGGTATTTTTTTTGTGTTTCACGCCATATCCGGATCGCATGGGTAATTATGGGGCCAAATTTCCGTTCACAGTGCTTGATTGGTAGTTTAGTGTATGCTATGTCCTTCAGTCTATGTGGGGCTACTATGTTTTCTTCTAATTTTCTCCAGGATACTAATGCTTGGGGATCAAACCATGTTGTCAATGGTCTTAATGTGTACGCCTTAAAATAGTGGAAAAAATCTGGAAATGCCATGCCACCGTCTGCTTTATTTCTCTGTGCGGTGGATCTTTTTATACGTGGTGGTTTGTTATTCCAAGTAAATTTGTATGTGGAGGAGTGTAATCTTTTCCAGTAACCCTCTGGAGGGGGTAACGGTAGCATTGAACTGAAGAAGTTGATTCTAGGTAGTACATCCATCTTAACTATTGATATCTGTGCCTGTACTGAGTTTTTAAGTTTTGCCCACCTATCAAGGTCGTCTTTGATTTTGTTTTGTATTTTTGTGTAATTGTGCTTCACCGTTTGTCTTATGGTGGGGAATATTTCCACACCCAAGCATCTAAAATGTTTTACCATAGGTATCTCTCCTGGGAGGGTTATATCTTTTTTTGCAGGGGTGTTAAGTGGAAGGAAAGCCGACTTCGGCCAATTTATCTTAAATCCCGATAAATCACCAAAGTTCTCAATCAACTTGAGCAGATGAGGCAATGTGGTGTTGGGGTTTTGCATGAATAATATTACGTCGTCCGCATATAAACTAATTTTATGTTGTGTGCCCTTGATTCCGATTGGTTCTATGGATTGGGATTGTCTTATATATTGTGCTAAAGGCTCTAATGATAGATCGAATAGTCCGGGACTAAGAGGGCAACCCTGTCTGGCTGAGCGTGATACCGGAAAGATTTTGGAGATGATTGTACCTGTTGTAATCATGGCCGATGGGTCTTTGTATAATACTTTAATCATATCAATGAATCCTTTTCCTAACCCCATCCTTTCTAATACTGCCCATAGATACGACCATTCCAGCCTGTCAAAGGCTTTCATAGCATCCAGGGACAGCATCGCCTTAGGTATGGTGTCGTCCTTGTCGGCATCTAGTACGTGCAGTATTCGTCTTATGTTATCAGTGATCAGGCGGCCTCTTATGAAGCCAGTTTGGTCCGGATGAACTAAAGACGTCATATGCTTTTGTAATCTGATGGCTAATACCTTAGAGTACAGTTTGATATCGGTTCCGAGGAGGCTTAAAGGTCTATAACTACCGCACTCGTTGGGGTCTTTGTCTTTTTTAAGGAGGACTGTTATGAGTGCAATATTGTCATTCTTATGGAAGTTCCCCTCCTTGACTGAGTATAAGATCATATTTAGTAATAAGGGTCCAATTATGTCCCAACAAGAAAGGTACATTTCTGGTGGGATACCGTCTCTTCCAGGAGCCTTACCACTTTGCATTTCGGATATGGCCTTCTTGAGTTCCTCTAGTGTGATCGGTGTTTCTAACTGTTTAGCGTCATCCTCTGAAAGTTTAGGGAGAATAATTTGATTAAGATATGTGTCCATTTTGTTTTGATCGAAGGTCGTTTCTGATTTATATAAGTCGGAGTAGAATTCTTTGAATGTATCGTTTATTTTTACAGGGTCTGTTTCAAGTACTTGTTGTGCTCTAATGGTAGTTATATCTGCAAATTTTGCATTAATTCTTAATCGCATGGCTAGGTGACTAGGTTTAGAACCTTGGGAGTACTGCTGTTGTCTTGTGCTGCGTATTTGTATTTCCGATTGTTGTCTGTATATGGCATTGATCTCTATTTTTAGTACGTTAACTTGATTTTCTAGTCGAGTTGAGTTGTTGTATTTTAAAGAATTAAATAACGTTGAGTAAAGCGTTTCCAGCTCAGCCAGTTTTGTGCATTGATTCTTGCGCATTTTGAAGCAAAAGCTATCAGTGAAATCTTTGATCATTCCCTTTACCGACATCCATATTATTCTGGGGTCTTGCACCGAGTTTGCATTCTCCCGTAGGAATACTATAAGAGCTTGTGGTGGATTTTGACGTCTCTAGGGATGCTTAAGTAAAATACAGAGACAAGAGTTTGGCCTTAAATCAGCGTGCAAACCACCAGGTTCTCCCCGGGCAGTCCAAAACAGCGTCACACCGCAAACCAGGTATTCTGAATTAAATGAAACAGGAGCAGAAATGACAGCCGGAATACTTACGTTAAATGAATACAATACAGGTTTATTGGAAAAGAAAATAATACAGTACGCCCATACGGACGGACTTTCAGTCTGTCAGAGTGGATATTCACAGGTCTGTCAGAGTGAAAGTGAAGACAAAGCAAAGTGTCATGTGTTTTAACACAGTGGGATAGAGACGCCTCTGTCTCTGATTGGGTTGGCTTTATATGGTCATTTGGGGAGTCGGATGGGATGGGCCCTTGAGGAGGTAGAGGCGCTGCGGCCTTGGACACAAGCGTTATCTGGCCTGCTCTGAATATAATGAATGGATATACTGTAGTGTTTTAACAGTTTTTGAGAGAAGGATAACATGACTTCACGATCAACCCTGTTGTGGGGCCCCAGAGGAGTAAGAATGTGAAACCACCCTTCACATCCAAACAGAAATCCTGACCTCACAAACAGAGGAGGGGGGGGAGGAGGAGGAGGAGGGGGGAAGGAGGTGGACGAGGAGGAGGAGGGAAGGAGGAGAAGGTGGAGGAGGAGGTGGGAGAGGAGGAGGGAAGGAGGAGGAGGTGGGAGATGAGGAGGGAAGGAGGAGGAGGACAAGGCGGAGGAGGAGGGAAGGAGGAGGAGGAGGGAAGGAGGAGGAGGAGGGAAGGAGGTGGACGAGGAGGAGGGAAGGAGGAGAAGGTGGAGGAGGAGGAGGCGGGAGAGGAGGAGGGAAGGAGGAGGAGGAGGAGGTGGGAGATGAGGAGGGAAGGAGGAGGAGGACAAGGCGGAGGAGGAGGGAAGGAGGAGGAGGAGGAGGAGGTGGAGGCCAGATGAAATTACACTTCACATTACCCCACTTTGTGCCATTTTTGGCACATCCTGGTAATTTCAACCATCAATATCACTAAACCACAGTCTCAAGACACCATACAGAACATCAAATCAACATTAATACATCATAATGTCATACTTGGCTAAGTAGGACGATAATTCCAAGCAGGTAATTGCAAAATGTTGCATCCTTAGGTACAATAATTTTTTTTTTTTTTTAAACATAATAAGGTAGAATAAAAAAAAAACATAATAAGTAAGTTCAGGTGCAAATTGAAAAGGGGAGGAGTCCCAGGCCGGGGACAGATTGGTCGCTGGCGCCTTATAAAGCGCTTCTCAGTGACCCGAAGCGCCGACAGCAGTTAATAGGAAACAAAGAACAAAGAAAATAAAATGGCAGTCTTAATATAAGTAGTATTTTCAAACTCTGAATATGTACCCATATCTAAATCAGAAATTTGACTTTTTAATATGCACACTGGCTTCCCTTGTTGTCGTCCTCAGTAGCAGTCAGGTGTCTTCCCACTCCTTCACACACAGAACGATATATATCTGTTGCAAGGAGGCTGGATGCCGTTGAGTACAGTAGCAGTCAGGTGTCTTCCCCACTCCTTCACACACAGAACGATATATCTGTTGCAAGGAGGCTGGATGCCGTTGAGTACAGTAGCAGTCAGGTGTCTTCCCCACTCCTTCACACACAGAACGATATATCTGTTGCAAGGAGGCTGGATGCCGTTGAGTACAGTAGCAGTCAGGTGTCTTCCCCATAGTTGAATACAGCAGCATACCAGGTGCAGGGAGTAGGGAGGTAGGATATTCGTTGTTTGTACAGGCCGGGGCCGTCGTTGGCGTGGTGGGGTAGGTCCTACTTATGCAAAAGGGCTTGTATTGCCGACTGGGGTGCGTGGTAGGGGTTCCTGTGGATCCCAGCAGCGGTGCGTTCTTATCTTCGTGGCAGGGCGGGGCTATCGCACAGGGAGCTTAGCTGGAGTTCCTGTCCCAGTTGCCCTCCCAGGGCCTCCCCTGATCCCTGGGCCCCGCTTCCGTAGCACCGGCCCTGCTGTGGTGTTGCCATATCATGCGAGATGTTGAGCAGGCGGTTCCTGTTGGACTTGGGACTGAACCTGATTAAGTTGTCGTCGTCCTCTGCGGGTTCATATGGGTATGGTGGCTGGTGTGCCGGTGGAGATGGGGCCCCTAGGTGGTGTGGTTGCCCAGGGACAGCGTGGCCCTGCAGTGGGAAGTACGGCCCTGGTGCATATTCGTTATCTTCTTTCTCCTGCGCTGAGAGAAACGCACCATCCTCCCCCTCACATTCCATAGATCTGAGTTCGACAGCATTGATTAATACTGCATCTTGGATGTCATGCGTCGCGTTAATGAGATTGCGCCGGCCAAAGGAAAAGAAATCAAACACAAAAAAAACAACAACAATTTCAAACATGGTCAGTGTGTTACATGTCTGGATATCCCTCATAGTTGTACTGGCTGGAAACAAAGGGGAAAAAAACTGTTTACAGTTAGCTGTCGCCCAAGTTGAAACATGTGGAAATAGTGACCACCAGGGGTTACAAGTTGTAACATGCAATCAAATATCAAAAGGAATGAAAGGAATGACAAATCCAACTTTAGGACACTGGTATTACAAACGCTGTGATGGCGGAAAGACAAGTGCCTCAATAAGCTGTATAAGACAGTGTCTATGGAATTTAGAACATTTGAATAGCACTTATATTCAAAAGTGCTTGGAATAGAGCCCAAAAAATAAATAAAAAAAATGCCTAACTGCTGTGCAGTGGCAGAGCAGGTATAACATTGGAAAAGCATGATAGAGATAAACACAGATAGTGACCAAAGCCTTGAACTTATCGCATTGTCACATACATAATCAATAACACAGATAGTGACCAAAGTAACCAGGGTTGACTTCTCGCAGTGTCACATACATATAGTGACCAAAGCCTAACCAGGGTTGACTTCTCGCAGTGTCACATACATATAGTGACCAAAGCCTAACCAGGGTTGACTTCTCGCATTGTCACATACATAATCGCATTGTCACATACATATAGTGACCAAAGCCTAACCAGGGTTGACTTCTCGCAGTGTCACATACATATAGTGACCAAAGCCTAACCAGGGTTGACTTCTCGCAGTGTCACATACATAATCAATAGTGACCAAAGCCTAACCAGGGTTGACTTCTCGCAGTGTCACATAACACAGATAGTGACCAAAGCCTAACCAGGTTTGACTTCTCGCATTGTCACATACATATAGTGACCAAAGCCTAACCAGGGTTGACTTCTCGCATTGTCACATACATATAGTGACCAAAGCCTAACCAGGGTTGACTTCTCGCAGTGTCACATACATATAGTGACCAAAGCCTAACCAGGGTTGACTTCTCGCAGTGTCACATACATATAGTGACCAAAGCCTAACCAGGGTTGACTTCTCGCAGTGTCACATACATATAGTGACCAAAGCCTAACCAGGGTTGACTTCTCGCAGTGTCACCTATGTAGCTTATCTTATCTTAACACAGATAGTGACCAAAGCCCATATCAAAGTTGAGCTTCTCGCAGTGTCACGTATGTAGCTTATCTTAACACAGATAGTGACCAAAGCCCACACAAAGTTGAGCTTCTCGCAGTGTCACATATGTAGCTTATCTTAACACAGATAGTGACCAAAGCCCATATCAAAGTTGAGCTTCTCGCAGTGTCACGTATGTAATCAATAACACAGATAGTGACCAAAGCCCATATCAAAGTTGAGCTTCTCGCAGTGTCACGTATGTAGCTTATCTTAACACAGATAGTGACCAAAGCCCACACAAAGTTGAGCTTCTCGCAGTGTCACGTATGTAGCTTATCTTAACACAGATAGTGACCAAAGCCCATATCAAAGTTGAGCTTCTCGCAGTGTCACGTATGTAGCTTATCTTATCTTATCTTAACACATGTAGATTACAATATTCAGACGGCCCCCCCCCACTCCTGCTTACCTAACTCGCCGCGACGCTGCATGTAATGCCCGTGGAATGCCGTCCCGACCAGCCGATGCAGACAGACAATTCCTCACTGTCCCAGACGTCGCTGTGTTGTAGAGCGATGAAGAGCCCGTCTGCACCGGCAGGATCGGTTGGCATCACCACTTCAGACACCAAGAATGTGGTGGATTTTGACGTCTCTAGGGATGCTTAAGTAAAATACAGAGACAAGAGTTTGGCCTTAAATCAGCGTGCAAACCACCAGGTTCTCCCCGGGCAGTCCAAAACAGCGTCACACCGCAAACCAGGTATTCTGAATTAAATGAAACAGGAGCAGAAATGACAGCCGGAATACTTACGTTAAATGAATACAATACAGGTTTATTGGAAAAGAAAATAATACAGTACGCCCATACGGACGGACTTTCAGTCTGTCAGAGTGGATATTCACAGGTCTGTCAGAGTGAAAGTGAAGACAAAGCAAAGTGTCATGTGTTTTAACACAGTGGGATAGAGACGCCTCTGTCTCTGATTGGGTTGGCTTTATATGGTCATTTGGGGAGTCGGATGGGATGGGCCCTTGAGGAGGTAGAGGCGCTGCGGCCTTGGACACAAGCGTTATCTGGCCTGCTCTGAATATAATGAATGGATATACTGTAGTGTTTTAACAGTTTTTGAGAGAAGGATAACATGACTTCACGATCAACCCTGTTGTGGGGCCCCAGAGGAGTAAGAATGTGAAACCACCCTTCACATCCAAACAGAAATCCTGACCTCACAAACAGAGGAGGGGGGGGAGGAGGAGGAGGAGGGGGGAAGGAGGTGGACGAGGAGGAGGAGGGAAGGAGGAGAAGGTGGAGGAGGAGGTGGGAGAGGAGGAGGGAAGGAGGAGGAGGTGGGAGATGAGGAGGGAAGGAGGAGGAGGACAAGGCGGAGGAGGAGGGAAGGAGGAGGAGGAGGGAAGGAGGAGGAGGAGGGAAGGAGGTGGACGAGGAGGAGGGAAGGAGGAGAAGGTGGAGGAGGAGGAGGCGGGAGAGGAGGAGGGAAGGAGGAGGAGGAGGAGGTGGGAGATGAGGAGGGAAGGAGGAGGAGGACAAGGCGGAGGAGGAGGGAAGGAGGAGGAGGAGGAGGAGGTGGAGGCCAGATGAAATTACACTTCACAAGCTTCTTTGAGGGGGAGCTCCAGTAGCTCACCACGTACCGCGAGTGCTATTTCAGCGCCGTGGACAACCGTCACGTCACGGATCTGGGGCTGAGCGAGTTCGAATCCTGGACTGCAGCCGTGCCTTTCCCAGAGTGTCTTCCCCCCCATCTGAACCCTTTCAGCCTGCTTCTGTCGGTCGAACTTGACCAAGTATAAATGCGATAAACGTATAAAAAGAGCCAGGGAAATGGCCAAAGTTAAAAAAAAAATAAAAAATAAATAGCTTCTTTGAGTTGTGTAATGAATTCCTTGTTATTAAGCAGCATCAAGTTAAATCGCCATCTTGGGGCTCGGGAAGATAGTATACCAAATGTTCCTTTTAGGAGTAAATAACAGTGATCTGATAGTGCGTTGGGTATCATTTCCACTTCATAATTATCAAATAGTCTCGGGGATGCAAAGACATAATCTATTCTGGATAATGTGTTATGTCTCGCAGATCGACAAGAGTACTTTCGGGTCGTGGGATTAAGTGTGAGCCATAAGTCATTTACACCTGTAATCTTCGACCAATCCTTTAATGCATTAGATGAATTCTTTTGTTCGCTGGAAAAGGCGAGGTAAGATTTGTCCATCCTTGGATTCCAAATGGCATTAAAATCCGCACCTATTATTTATAAATGAGTAATCGGGAATGTCTAACATTGCATTGGTTAGTGTAGTGAAGAAATCCTCTTCGTACAAATTTGGGGCGTATACCGCTACCAACGCTATTTTCCTGTTCTTGTGTACAATCTTAGCTATAGTTATCCGACCTTCTACATCAGACCATACTCCCTTTAATTCAATATTCAACTTACGTTTAACGACTATGGCTACACCCCGAGTTCTCGTACCAATAGAAGAGTGACTAATATTATGATATGTGTTGTCCGCTAACTTATCTATGTCTTTCTCTAGAATGTGCGTTTCGCTTAGCAGAGCAATGTCCACCTGTTCTTTTTTCATCAGTGTGAGCACGCTTTTGCGTTTGAGTTGGTTATTTATTCCCCCGGTGTTCCAAATCATTATATTCAAACTAGCCATAATCTATACATGTTGTAGTGTAGTTTTTGGTAATGCTTGGTGTGCATGTGTTTTCATGTTCAACGTTAAACTATTGTGCAACCTTAAATACATTTGTGTTTGTGCAGGAGTGTAAGTTGCAGGAAATTACAGCAAATGGCTTTCTTTATAGCAATCTTTTTTGCCTCCCCGCCCCCTAGTTAGACATCATCCTGTTTGAAAATCCTGGGGAAAGCCCTGTATATGTAAGGGATATTCAATGAGTGTATGTGCGTTAAACAATTTTAAGGCATGAAGTGGCAAGAACCATCCGATGCGCAGCAGAGCCTCCGCTAAGCGCCTTAAAAACGTTTAACGCACATCTACAAGTTGACTATACCGTGGTCTTGCCGACAATATGAAATAAAAGCAAAAAAATAAGAGCACTTGCCATTGGTGTGTTTTCCTTCCTTCCCCTCGTTAGTTTATCAAGTTGAACAAGTGTTTTCAGCTGTTGATAATGTGTAAAGCTTTGACAGCTGAGCTCTTGTTGCTATGGCTACATGTTGGGTAGTGGATGGATTTAGAATGGTGATTAAACATGAGCCGAACTACGTGTGCATTAAATGGTTTTAACGCACACCTGCCGGCCAATCGGAAAATAGTATTTACCCAGACCATGGTATAAATTGTGATAATTCCCTCATCAGTGTAATGTGCAGACAGCCTTTCCTTCATCTGGTTTCCTGTCCCATTGCCAAAGGTTAAAGGTCCTCTGCCTCATGACTCGTTTAGCAATAGAACTAATGTCACAAGTAGTGGAACTCATTACTTGTCCTCTGGGATAATAAACAAAGTAATTTGTTTCTGTCAAGACTATGCTTTATCTTTTATAATAAAACACAAGATACATGTGCCCTAATGATAAGGATAAGCGCTCATTGAAGAACCCCCCCCCAAAAGAAAGTCTAAAATGCCTATAAATACTTATTATGGAATTACACAAATGTACATGTGGCCCATAATGGCCCCTAAACAGCATTGCCGACTGCAACAGACTTTGATGTGAGCTTCTTGACAATGCTGATGCTACATACCTTGTTGTTGTTAATTAATAATAATAATGAATCAAATGTATTACTATTTATATGAAAAAATACGATTAATCTTTTTAAGTTTGAACAGTGTGTAGGTACATTCTAGGTATTACTCGGCTGTAGTCGTAGCTGTTCCAAACATTTTACACAAAGTGTATATACAGTTTCTTTACTCGGGTGCTCAGTGTGTGTTCATGTGTTTCTCCCCCTCAGATGGAGAGCTGTACACTGGGACAGTGTCGGACTACAGAGGGATCTGGCCGGTGATATCTAGACACCTGAGCAACGGCAGCCATGTAGACCTGAAGCTGGATGATACGTTGGGTTGGCTGGAGGGTGAGTTAGTTGACCTGAAGCTGGATGATACGTTGGGTTGGCTGGAGGGTGAGTTAGTTGACCTGAAGCTGGATGATACGTTGGGTTGGCTGGAGGGTGAGTTAGTTGACCTGAAGCTGGATGATACGTTGGGTTGGCTGGAGGGTGAGTTAGTTGACCTGAAGCTGGACGATACGTTGGGTTGGCTGGAGGGTGAGTTAGTTGACCTGAAGCTGGACGATACGTTGGGTTGGCTGGAGGGTGAGTTAGTTGACCTGAAGCTGGATGATACGTTGGGTTGGCTGGAGGGTGAGTTAGTTGACCTGAAGCTGGATGATACGTTGGGTTGGCTGGAGGGTGAGTTAGTTGACCTGAAGCTGGATGATACGTTGGGTTGGCTGGAGGGTGAGTTAGTTGACCTGAAGCTGGATGATATGTTGGGTTGGCTGGAGGGTGAGTTAGTTGACCTGAAGCTGGATGATACGTTGGGTTGGCTGGAGGGTGAGTTAGTTGACCTGAAGCTGGATGATACGTTGGGTTGGCTGGAGGGTGAGTTAGTTGACCTGAAGCTGGATGATACGTTGGGTTGGCTGGAGGTTTGTTCCAGAAGTCTCTTGTAATGGATAAATTAAATCATGGTTCATCATTTCCAGAGTAAAAAGAATAGGATACATTTTAGGAAAGTTTACTTTGTTACTCTGAATACATAAAGAAATATATACTAAAGTTGTGTTATGTTTTTTTAATTTACAGATGACTAGCGATATTCTAATGAATATTTTCACGATATGTACTTTTTACGGTATTTCCATCTCTAGATCCGACTTTCATCGGCTCCAGTTTCATCCCCAGTGAGGAGAAGATCTATTTCTTCTTCAGTGAGGTGGGCAGAGAGTACGACTTCATTGACAAGTTCACAGTGTCTCGCATCGCTCAGGTCTGCACGGTAAGGACCACAGGATCATGACCTTTTTAAAAGAGATCCTCTCACATATTCTGGATTATGATTAATAATGATGTAATGCATATCACATTACTGATGTGAACATGCTACTTGTTTAATTCAGATATGAGATAAATACAAATACTGTACAATATCTTAACTTGTTAATCAGTTGTCTATTACCTCCACACACTTGCACTGTTCTCTCCGTTTTTACAATCTCTGATCAACAAAGCATGTTTTCTAACTGAATCAGTCATAGGTCTTGATATCATCCCCAAATCACAATATACATTGGCTTATCATTATATAGATTCTGGTTAGGCTTTTGGTGTGCCTTAACACTTTCAGCGCCAGGGGTCGCTATGGGCGTTGGGCCATTGTGTGCCAGCGCTCTGTTCAATGGGGATAAGTTCCGGTGTTTGCAGTGCTAAACCTATATTAAATATTATAGCTATGGATCTAATAACAACGTTGATTTTCAGTGAGTTTCTTCCGGTCAACATGCAAAAAAACAGATAATTTTTTCATCCATACATTTTCGTTTTATACCGTGGTGAATATGAGTATAGTTTTAGAGTGATCCTGTGTAATCCCAGGAAACTCTGCCAAACAGCGCTTTACTGCATTTCATTATAAATCGTGCCATTTCTCGCCTGATTATTGAATCAATCTGAAATCAACGCTAGATTATCGGTATTATGTTTCATCAAGCATGCACGAAAGGGTGGGGGGGGGGGGGGCGGGTCGTTTTTCTATGCTTCGAGCACCACCAACGTCATACATTACACAGTACATTACAGACACACGCTGCGATCGCGGGGGAAAAAATATCGGATCACGCAAGAGTGATAATATATAGTCCTTACCTTGTCTATGATGTACTGCAAAAAGTATAATCCAATTATCTGATCGCCATTCCAAATACTGATCGCGATCGTGTCAACGTTATCCACCAAAACACATGAACCGGCGGTGCTCGAGTGTCCCCAATCCATGCGTTATAAACGTTACTCATGCCCGAGAAGGAAAACCTGGACCGGACTTCTTAGATCGACGTACAGCCCAAGCCAGAGGGTTTCCAATGATGTGCAATACCGGCCGCAAGGCGTTAGGTGGCGGTATCTGCCGTTCGCGATCTCAGAGCCATTCCCAATGATAACATCAGGCTGGATGGATGAATTATGAATGGATATAGCGAATAAAAGAAATAACGATTAAAACCTGACTTTTCTCGGGTTTGGCACTCAAGCGATGGCGAGTTAACCCGACTTATCTCGGGTCTGGCGTCCAATGTGTTAAGATTCTGGTTAGACCTTTGGTGTGCCTTAGGCTCAAAAAGATTTAGAACCATTGATTTAGCATACTGAACATGTTGTCACTAAATGCAACTGTGTTTCTCCATTAGAAATACACAAAGGTGGGTAACCTTACTTGTCTGGTACCCCGTTCTGAGATGTTTTATTCTTTACTTTTTCTTTTTTTTGTGCCTTTTACAATGGATTTACATTTACATTTAGTCATTTAGCTGATGCTTTTATCCAAAGCGACTTACAAGTTCTGTACGACAAGTCATCAGGAAGGGCACAACTCTATCAGCTGAGTAACAATGTTCATAAACATGTTGAGTGTTACAGTGTAGGTTAGTTTATTAGGACAAGTGCATGACAGTAAGGTTAGTTAGGGTTAGATATATATATTTTTTTTTATTTTTTTTTTTCAGATAATGGTTGAAGAAGTGCGTCTTTAGTCGACGGCGAAAGATTGGACGGGTTTCGGCTGTTCTAACTGGGGTGGGTAGTTCATTCCACCATTGTGGGGCAAGGACTGAGAATAGGCGGATTTGATCAAATACATTTTATTACATTTTAGGACAGGGGTGTCAAACTAAATTACCAAGCGGACCAAAATGAAAAATACAGATGATTTTGCGGGCGGGACACATGATAATAGCTAATAAAGGTGCATTTTCCTGAGGTCACTAGCTTAATTGGTCATTTTGTTTATCTATTCAGTTTGTGCACCAGCTCAATATGTTGTAAATGCACTTCTGTTCATTCTCTTGCCTCAATTAATACAATGAAGGCTTATTTCTACAGAGTAGGCACACACACACACACACACACACACACACACACACACACACACACACACACACACACACACACACACACACACACACACACACACACACACACACACACATACACACACATACACACAAACACACACAAGAAAACATCTCTCACCTCAGCATCTATTTCTGCCATAGCTTTCACTAATCTAAGCAAAAAACTATAATTTCCACAGATTTGATTTCATAGTAGGCATGAGGAATTGGCAATAATCCACTTGATAAAGTAAAATTGGATGCAAGCAAATAATACCACTCCTTGAGTCGTCTGAAAACGGATGACTGACAAGCTATTAAAAGTGAAAGTAAATAAAAACACAAGCCTACAACTGAAGATGAAATATTGGGTCCTCTAACAGTCCATGAAAGCAGATTGATGCATTTTATTCAATAAAAACACGATGCAGGTGCAGATTGCTCTCTGCGTTAGCTTGAAAATTCGGGACATTTGCGCGAGGTACGCTTGATTCTGTCTGGGGGCGGGATGAAAATACCAGGTGGGCCGGATTTGGCCCGTGGGCCTTGAGTTTGACACACGTGTTTTAGTATATACGTTGCCTAGCTTAGCACAAATTAATGGAAGCGGATATGAACCAGCTAACCTAGCTGTTGCCCAAAAACACCCCTCCCTGTGTTTTAAGCTACAGTAGGCTAGTGATCCGTATCCGCTTCCATTCATTCGTGCTAAGCTAGGCTAGTTTGCAGCTGGATAGCTTTCTACTGAACACACAGAGAGGAAATTGGCATCTATCTGGAGAAGATGGTAAGCGCATTTCCCATAATGTTGGCATGTTCCTTTAAGTAGTCTTTTCACATATCCCTCTGTAAAACACATATCATTGTACTAAAGCTCAGAGCCCTGGTAAAAGGTAGGTGTTCAGTACCTTGCTCAAGGGAACAATGACTGATCACAGATTCCATCATTCATGACACAGTCACCAAAGCCACTCTGGTTCTATAGTTGTAACCCTCTGTTGTCTTGTCAGAGTGATAATGGGGGCCACCCTGGTTCTGAAGTTGTAACTCTCTGTTGTCTTGTGAGAGTGATGATGGAGGCCACCCTGGTTCTGAAGTTGTAACTCTCTGTTGTCTTGTGAGAGTGATGATGGAGGCCACCCTGGTTCTGAAGTTGTAACCCTCTCTTCTCTTGTCAGAGTGATAATGGTGGCCAGCGGACCCTGCAGCGACGTTGGACCACGTTCGCCAAAGCCCAGCTGTTGTGCCAGGCTGATAATGAGTTGCCCTACAACGTCATTCAGGACATGGTCACCCTCCCGCCGCCAGAGGGCGCCCCGGCCGATCACACACTCTTCTACGGCATCTTCAGCTCGCAGTGGTCAGCAAACCCACTCTTAGTTAATTTATTGACTTTTTTTGTGGTTGAGTTGTTGTTTTTTAGTTTTTTTATCGTGATTTAGTTATTTCTTAGAGATGGATAAACACATCTCTGGCATCACAATATTCACTAATATGATTAAAGGTCAAATCTGTAAAGCATTAAAACAGCAACCTCAACAAACGGTGTCTGAGGAAGGCAAGCTTATTTCCCACAGCTGTCATCTCTTTGAACTCTGTCCCACGTTGACGTACATACCTGCACATAATCTTTTAACATATCTGTAGATACTATATCTATATCTGTACATATCCCTTACCTAATCCTACTAGTTACGCTACTGGCCAGTATGACTACTACCAAACTGTCTTCATGCCTTTATCACTGTACATATTATATTTCAACTATGTATATACATCTCATTAGTACTAATCTATATATTTTATACCCAGTTTAATCACCTGTACATTGTATATTACAATTGTACTTTACTGTTACATTTGCTCTCTGGTTGGATGACAAACTTATTTTTGTTGTACTGTACTTGTGCTGGTCAGGTACAAATTTGAATCTAATTTATTTGACTAAGGTGCTATATATGCCACTAGATGTACTAGAGCAACAGCATGTCATTTATCAATTAGGTGCATTCCAAGTGGAGAAATGGGAAGTAGAAAGGGCGTTACATGCCTGCAACATGTAAACAACAACATACATTTTGGACCCGTCATAATGTTTAAAAGAATAAATTAATTAATCAATCACTTTTGGGCGGAAGCAATACTTTTCTGCACCTTTCTAAAAGCCCTTTTTCCCTTGATGCTTCTGGGCTGGTAAAAAACGAAACAATATGTTTTGAATGTGATTCATCAATAGTGTATAAAGTATGGGCTACCCAATATTTTCAGTCATCATTTCCCATGTTTATCATTGGATTGCAGGGTAAGGTGAATTGAACATTCACTTAAATATTTCAGAAATCATTCAGCGAGAAATCTGACTTAACCGATTTGCGGCCAACCACGTATATATACACGTGATTGGGCGCCATCCTTTTTTTATCCACTTTTTCTCCTTTTTCTATTTTTCTCCCATCCCAATTCCATTGTGCCAATTCTTCCCTCCCCTGTCTTGAACGTTGCTCGCATATTCCCCCCACTGAGCGGTTGTAGGGAGGATAGAAGCCTTGCATCACGTGTACCCTCCGGTACACGAGGAGGCAGCCTGTCGCATCTTTTCACCTGCCAGCGCGGACTCTCATTGGTGAGGTGTAACGCGTGGGAGGCTCACACTACCCCCGCCATTTTCTGTCTCTGCTGTGCAGGCGTCCCCAACTGACCTGTAGGAGTCGCTGTCCACAACGTCCAGATTACCACCCATCGACTTCCACCCCCTAACTCTGCCAATTGAGTTAGTATGACGGTATATGATTAGTATATTGATCAGAGCAGTTTGTATTGAAAATTATAAACAAAAACGCTGAAACTCACGCCAGTCTCCTCGTACCGTTGGGCGATGAGAGTGGAGCAAACGGATCCCAGTTATGTGGTGGGGATCTAGGCGATCAATTTCCGGTTTGTATATTACTAATACACGCCCAAATCATGTAGATTATTGAGTTATGGCAAAGATCCATATCCACGGTGTGTGTATTGAGTCCTGCGACGATAAATGAGTGGCCGGACGGAATAGGGAGACGCACCGGGATCACAAGAGATCCACTTCCGGTTGCAACTCGCCGATCAGCCACCAGGTGGCAGTATTGAAGCGTTGCAGAGTTGTGCTGGCTCACACAGCATCCGACAAGGCTCCGTGAGTGAAATATGAATACCATGGCGAAAATATGAAATTATGATCAGAATCGGGTCGTACGCCGTTATTGGCAGAATTCGCATGAACTTGAAACCCGTTGTACGGCGTTATTGGCGGGGAAAGGGTTAAAAGGCCAACCACGTATATATATGTTGTAAACTCTGTTTTGCTTTTATTCCATTTTAATATCCTACTCAATATCACAGAGCTGTATTTTGGCTGGAAACGGCATATCGGGACTCCGAAAGTGCAGTACCGGCCAGATCCTGGTATTGGCGCTGTCTCGATAATGCAGTTTCCCCTGTTGCAGACCGGGTGTCACCTTTTTTTTGCTCCGGGTTAGCTTTTCTGTTAGCCTGAAGCGAGGGCTTCAACCGATCGCCTGGAATACTTATTGCAACGCCGAATTCAGTATGCAGTAAAGGAATATAGCATAAGCCAATGGACATATCGATCTACCAGATGGCGATCAAATAACTGGGAAATTCTTTTTGGAATCCAACCGGCCACAGGTAAGAGCGATTTGATGTCAATTTCAGTCTGATCAGGCCTTGTTCTCATGGCCATTCACCCGGTCAGCGTATGATGTTGCAATAACGATTGGTAATCAATAATCAGAAACAACCCCCCCCCCCCTTCATGCATTCATGGTGGAACATGATACCGATCATATGCATTTTGATTTTTAACTCTAGCTTGTGTAGGGCCGAAACGCCAATCGATTTAACGTTATTAGCTTAGCACCCTATAACTAGCTTTGCAGGAAATACCCCAGACCATTGCGGTATATAGTTCATATTCACGACGCTATAAAACGGGAACGTATTGATGAAAAACTTATTTCTTTATGGCATATTGAAGGGAAGGTTTATACTGTCAATTGACAATGACAATGGACACATAGCAATAATATAAAATATAGATTTAGCTCTACAAACAACCTCACGCACAGTGAAAACTTGTAATGAAAAGCTGGCCTCATAGAGTGGGATTAGATGGGCCCCAATGGCCCCGAATGTGTTAATATTTCACTTATTTTATCATTAATTTAGACTAAATCTGAATCACATTTAACAATATAAAAAATTGGTTCCATGTAAGGATCCATGTTCTGTGGGGTTTCTCTGACGTGGATATTCTGTGTCATAGGTCAGTCAACTCTGGACGGTCAGCGGTGTGCGTCTTCAGCCTGGGCGACATCAAAGCCGTGTTCTCCGGCAACTACAAGGTTCTCAACCGAGACACGTTACGGTGGAGCAGTCGAGTTCAGGAAAAGGTTGCCAATCCAGGAGAGGTAAAATGCCCCAGACTCATCATCCTGAGACCATGAGGCCATTTTCCACTCTTCAAAATGTCCTTCAGAAAACAAGAGACAAAACAGAGAGACATGTTCAAATGATTTCTCCAGACAAAACAAAGAGATGTTCAAATGATTTCTCCAGACAAAACAAAGAGATGTTCAAATGATTTCTCCAGACAAAACGGAGAGAAATGTTCAAATGATTTCTCCAGACAAAACAAAGATGTACACATGATTTCTCCAGACAAAACAAAAAGAGATGTTCAAATTATTTCTCCAGGCAAAACTAAGAGAGATGTTCAAATTATTTCTCCAGACAAAACAAAGAGAGATGTTCAAATGATTTCTCCAGACAAAACAAAGAGAGATATGTTCAAATAATTTGTCAGCCACTCCTCCTTTTGCGTGACATCCAGGCATTTTACTTAAAGTTTTGCCGGTCTTTGCCATCGAGAGGTAAGTGATGTGAAATTATACCTATTTTAGAAGTTATATATAAAATTTCACAAGTATTCATCTATATTTAGTTATCTAAAGACGATTAGATATGAACTTATGCACCAGTAAGAGGCGGGGAGTAATTAAAAATCCATATACATTTGGGTTTTGAACTGCTATTGCCTGCAGTTGGCCCATAGGTAAGTATTTTTTCCAAATCAACTTCCAAGTGCTTTTTGTAGTCCAGTAGTTAATAATAATAATAAACTTTATTTGAAGAATTGCAGCCCAAAGTGCTTCACAGCAGTGAGGTAGACACAAAATAGACATAGGCATAAAATGAGCATAACATTTTCATAATTATAGACGGGCAGAGAATTTATATAAAAATAAACATAAAACATAAAGTTTGGAAATTTGTGTTTGGTAGATTATTTCTCTGTTGTAACGATGCTTCTTGGCAATACATTTTATACTGTTTGAAAGCCTGTTTATTTACCTTTTTAAATGGTGCCCCATTTGTAAGGAACATGCATTTGTGGGATGAGCAGCACAGCTGAGTATGTGGGTTGCGCCCATGAAAAATGTGCCAAATCTTATTCAAACAGCTTATTCTGCTGTTGCTATTGACTCTTGTTTGGTGGATTGGATGATTGAAGTCTATCAGTAACAAGGAAGAAACGAGACATATTGGCAATTTTACAATTTATTAATTTAACAAACATTCAGGAGCCTCAGTAGAGTGTGGAAGAACCATACACAGCCACAAGAGCCTGGCACCTCATGCTGGACACCAGCGTGGTCACACACTGCTGTGGGATGGCATTCCACTCCTCAACCAGGATTTGTCACAACTCTCAAGTCAGCCAACGTGGTTGTGTTGGTCACCCTAGCACGAATAGCACGCCTAAGCTGATCCCACAAGTGTTGGGTTGAGGTCAGGACTGTTGGCAGGCCGTTCCATTCTCTCTACTCCCAAAGTCTGGAGGTAGTCTCTGATAAACCACGCTCTGTGGGGGCGAGCGGTGTCATCTTGGAGGATGGAGTTCGGTCCCAGACTGGAGATATGGGATTGCCACTGGTAGGGGGTAGGTGTGGAAAAGTGACCATAGCTCAGCGTAGGAAGGTCCGATCGAGGTCCATATCTGGGGAGGTGCCAGGCTGTTGATTTGGCACATTTTTCATGGGCGCAAGTTGGGCGATATGGAAAAAAATCATATCGCGAGAACGATATGATAATTTTATTTTATTTCTCGATATCGATAATTATCGAATTGTTATAAGTATAAAAAAAAAATAAAAAATTTAGTGTTACATCCCCTCACACTCCAGTTCTCAGGCTGCAGCTGGTTTAAAAGCTAAAGTAAACCGGCTTCTCTGCTGGCTGTGGCTCCAGAGGAGTTGAACAGTTCTGGCTCTGCTAGTTTATTTTCGATCTTTTGGCGCTTTTTTGGTGGACAAACCACCGCACATGTGCACTGTGACTCGTGACTGGAGTCTAGTTCTGCTAGCACACAGACGGTACAGACGGTTTCAAAATGTATTTTAAATTAGAAAGCAAACAAAATAAATGGACAAGAGAAAAAGAAATCTGAATTTGGTCAGTATTGTCATTTGGACAAGCAAAGCCATTACTTTAAGTTGCAGGCAAGAAAGACAAGTATGTCCACTGTCTCTGGTTTTAAAACTGCCCTGTTGCAGGTAAAAAAAAAAAAAAAAAAAAAAAAAAAATCGTTTTTTTTTTTTTTTTTTTTATTCGATATCGATTATTAAAATATATCGCGATATTTATCGTTATCGTTATATCGCCCAGCCATATCAGCTGTGCTGCTCATCCCACAAATGCATGTTCCTTAGAAATGGGGCACCATTTAAGGATTTCCAATGGTATAAAATGTATTGCCAACAAGAAGCATTGTTACAGCAGAGAAATAATCTACCAAACACTAATTTCTGAACTTTTTGTTCTATGTTTATATAAAAATATATTACAAAAAGAATATATATATACTTCTGACATTAAAATCTATAAGACTATAACTAAAAGCAATGCATAAAGTGCAGAAATGGAATTAATAAATATATAAAAAGACAATAAAATAAGTGCAAAAAGTGTAGACAGAATAAAAGCAGTACAATAAAATAGCTATCATTTTCATGAATTAGGATAAAATAGACCAGAGTAAAATAGTGCAATAGTGCAGTGCAATAAAAATTTTCTCATGTAGCAGCAGAGTGTATACGAAGGCTGCATCCCCGGTTTTCTTTTGGCTGTGGTTGGGAACCTTCAATAAGCCAGTAGTAGATGATCGTAATGTTCTTGGGGGCATGATGAGAATGTTTTGGTGTTGCGTAGCGTAGCATTATAAATGGGCAGGGGGCATCTGATGAGAATGTTTTGGGGTTGCGTAGCATTAAAAAAATTAAATAAAAGGCTGATGAGAATGTGTACAACAATGGAAATTAATTAAAAGTGTGAGCAAGTGGCCCAGTAGTATGTGAGATAAGCTGCAGGCAGAACCACAGACAGAATCTTGTCACCTTTTGGCGAAAATCTGTTTGTAATCCAAAATATATGATTTGTGTAGTTTTTTTTATTTGGGGGGAGGGGCATGCATTTATTTACCTTAAAAGTAGTAATTTCTTCCCCTGAAAGGTTGCTCTATTGTGCCTCAATACTGTGTCTAAAAAGGAAGAAGAGGAATTCTTCCTCAGATACTCTTTCCCTTTCAGACAACAAGAAACACATACGATGTTAGCATGGCATTTTAGTCAGCTGTGACTTTCTTCAGTTTGTCTGGTGTTCAATATTTTCAGATACAATGTAAGGGTGCTTTCACATATAGTTTTGGTGGACTCGGTGCGGTTCTGGTGGTGAAGTTGCAACATTGTTGCATTCATCATTTGGTTCGTCTGCATTCACACAGCAATTTGTCAGGCGCACCAAAACTTTCTGAACAATGTCACGCGGTCAAAAATGGCGCTCGTCTATTGGACAATAGAGAGTGGAAATGTGTGTGTGTGGCTGCGAGCCTGTGTGTGCGCGCGCGTGTCTGTGTGTCTGGACTGCGAGCCCTGTCTGACTCCAGATCAGCGGAGGCAGAGTTTTTTATTTTGACGTGGCATTGATCCATTGTTCTATTGAAGCCCATTACCACCATCCTCTCGCTAAACAACTTGTACACCGCGTTGTTTTTATGAGTGCCCACAAGTAGCTGTTTTATTTGGTCTTCTGCCCATATGTGTACAGTGTGCTTGTTTTGCAGTGAATGCCGCGTGCCACGGTAATAATAATAATAATAAGCACGTTTTTTCTTCCTTCTACCCAAGATGCACAGATAGATAGATAGATAGATAGATAGATAGATAGATAGATAGATAGATAGATAGATAGATAGATAGATAGATAGATGCAGTGTCCTTTTTTTTCAGTGAATGCCGCGCGCTGTGGTAATAATAATAATAATAAGCACTTCCTATATTTGGTCTGCGTTTGGACCGAGTTCGACGCGCATTCACACAAACCCAAAAAAGCGGACTATCGAATTCTGGTCCGATAGTCCGGACCAAACAGCTCCTGTGTGAAAGCGACCTTTAAGTCTGTGATGAATCTGCAGAAAATCATTGGCTGCCTGTGCAGTTTAGGGTAAATTTTAAGATCTTGCTTATAAATCAATGAATGGTATGGCCCCACCCTACCTCACCGAGATCCTGCACCCCATTACAGTCTCTGAGGTCTGCTGACCAGTCCCTCCTTGTTGTCCCTAAATCCAGACAAAAAAACTGGGGGGAACTGTGCATTTGCGGTTGCAGCCCCCAAACTGTGGAACGAGTTGCCCCCCCACATTAGACTGGCCTATCTTAAAACACATTTGTTCTCCCTAGCATTTAAAAAAATTTACAGTCTGCTGCCGTAATTTTGTTTGTAGTTCTGTGTACTTTGTATTGTGTTTATGTGTTTTTTACTGTGAAGCACTTTGGTCAACCATGTTGTTTTTAAACGTGCTATACAAATAAAGTTGGATTGGATCTATAAAGGAACACACCAACATTATGGGAAGAATAGATACCAATTTCCTCTCTGTGCGTTCAGTAGAAAGCTATCCAACTGCGAGCTAGCCTAGCTTAGCACAGATGAATGAAAGCGGATACAGACCACTAGCCTAGCTCAAACTCTGGGAGAGCTATTTTTGGCCAATAGCTATTGCTAGCTGGTCCGTATCCACTTCCATTAATTTGTGCTAGGCTAGCTTGCAGCCGGATAGAAGAGAAGAAATTGGCATCGATCTTCTTGTCTGACTCTGTTTTTCCATAAAGAGCACATTTTCCATAATGTTGGCGTGTTCCTTTTATCATCATATACTATCAAGGATTCTGTATAGTATGAAGACCGCTGTGGGAGCAGCAACTGCTAAATGTTGTACATATAAGAGGGAAACATAGGGCTATATCCACAAGGAATGGATTGCACGGTGCTAGTTGCACCCTTACTTACAATTCATTATGAATTGAAAATGGGGGACCCTGATGTAAACAAGACGAAATTCTTTCTCTGGTCTGCATCCCCTTAACAATTGTGTGTATTGAGCCGTACTGTATTGTACCCATTCTGCAATCTGTTAATACAATTTTCATTCAATCAATCAATCAATCTGTGCGGTGATTGATTGAATGAAAATTGTATTAACAGTGCACCGTGCAATTCATTCTTTGTGGATCTAGCCGATAGTATCAAATTATACATGTTACCAAATGTATCCATCTACTACTACTGGCATAACTGTTCTCTGTTCTTGAAAAGGCCTATATTTTATTGATACCTATATTTCATTGAATTCCACAAACGTTGCCCTTTTCGACTGTCAACTTTTCCACAGTTTGTAAATGTACTAAAATGTCAATAACATTTATTTTTTTCTTTTCCACTCAAGTGTGGCCTCCACAACGAACCAGACAACACTCTCCGCTTCGTCAAGGAGAACTTCCTGGCCGACGACAGTGTCCGTCCCCTGGGACGCAGTCTGACCCTGGTGTCTCCTGACCAGTATTATAGTCATATGGCTGTCCAGCGGGTCCAGGCAGCCAACGGCAAGGGCTACACAGTCCTCTTTCTGCTGGCAGGTAGGAGACTTGGGGAGGCGTAGGAGATGTGGGGAGGTGTAGGAGACATAGGGAGGCGGGTAGGAGATGTGAGGAGGCAGGTAGGAGACAGTGAGGCAGGTAGGAGACATAGGGAGGCAGGTAGGAGACATAAGCAAGCAGGTTGGAGACAGGGAAGCAGGTAGAAGACAGGTAGGAAGGTAGGAGACATAAGGAGGCAGGTAGGAGACATGAGGCAGGTAGGAGACATAGGGAGGCAGGTAGGAGACGTGAGGAGGTAGGTAGGAGATGTGAGGAGACAGGTAGGAGACGTGAGGAGGCAGGTAGGAGATGTGGGGAGGCAAGTAGGAGACGAGGAGACAGGTAGGAGACGTGAGGAGGCAAGTAGGAGATGTGGGGAGGCAAGTAGGAGACGAGGAGGCAGGTAGGAGACGTGAGGAGGCAGGTAGGAGACGTGAGGAGGCAGGTAGGAGACTAGGAGACAGGTAGGAGATGTCGGGAGGCAGGTAGGAGACGAGGAGACAGGTAGGATACGTGAGGAGGCAGGTAGGAGATGTGGGAGGCAAGTAGGAGACGAGGAGGCAGGTAGGAGATGTGGGAGGCAAGTAGGAGACGAGGAGGCAGGTAGGAGACGAGGAGGCAGGTAGGAGACGTGAGGAGGCAGGTAGGAGACGAGGAGGCAGGTAGGAGATTTCGGGAGGCAGGTAGGAGACGAGGAGGCAGGTAGGAGATGTGGGGAGGCAGGTAGGAGATGTGGGGAGGCAAGTAGGAGACGAGGAGGCAGGTAGGAGATGTGGGGAGGCAGGTAGGAGATGTGGGGAGGCAAGTAGGAGACGAGGAGGCAGGTAGGAGACGAGGAGGCAGGTAGGAGACGTGAGGAGGCAGGTAGGAGACGAGGAGGCAGGTAGGAGATGTGGGGAGGCAAGTAGGAGACGAGGAGGCAGGTAGGAGATGTGGGGAGGCAGGTAGGAGATGTGGGGAGGCAAGTAGGAGACGAGGAGGCAGGTAGGAGACGAGGAGGCAGGTAGGAGACATAGGGGGGCAGGTAGGAGATGTGAGGAGGCAGGTAGGAGACATAGGGAGGCAGGTAGGAGACATAGGGAGGCAGGTAGGAGACATAAGGAGGCAGGTAGGAGACATACGCAGGCAGGTAGGAGACAGGGGGAGGCAGGGAGGAGATGTGAGGAGGCAGGGAGGAGACATAGGGAGGCAGGTTGAAGACACAAGGAGGCAGGTAGGAGACATAGGGAGGCAGGTTGAAGACACAAGGAGGCAGGTAGGAGACATAGGGAGGCAGGTTGAAGACACAAGGAGGCAGGTAGGAGATGATTCTGGGGACGAGGCGGGGATTACTTGAGATGGGACATGGTACTGTGGCTTTTAGGTGGAAAGTGAAAGCTGTAATTGTTTAGTTTGAGGTAGAGTAATGTCATCAATGTCTTAGATCAGCATTTCCACCATTCTAGGTGTAATCCTAACAGAAGATATGGAACATATCAATGGTTTTTGAGAAATAGTAGCAGTCTTGAAATGTCTCCATTCTGCAATGTTTCCTATTAGTTTCATTTCAAACCTTTATTTAAACTCAAAAGGCAACTGA
Organism: Notolepis coatsorum; assembly: GCF_963971535.1. Lineage (NCBI taxonomy): Eukaryota > Metazoa > Chordata > Actinopteri > Aulopiformes > Paralepididae > Notolepis > Notolepis coatsorum. Next base: position 36,930,854 of record NC_140166.1, on the reverse strand, counting down.
GGTTTCCCTCATTTACAGTCACATCTAGTGTACATAGAGTTAAGCAAAAAAAAGGCATATAAAATCACACAGCATATACAATCATATAACAACAAGGACGTGCTGGAGTTCATTCCATGAGCTAGGGGCATCATAGCATCAGGCGCGTCTATACTTTCCACAAGCAAGTTGTCCTTCCGCGTTGCTCTGATTGGCCACTGACCGCCCCTGCCTACGCTAGTTATGAGCGTAGCGTAGAAATAATAATAATGCGAGAGCGAGCAGAGAGGGGGAGAGCGGAGAGCGAGCCTCGCACACACGCACTTTGAAATGGGTATCACAGTAGTACGCCCTACTGTAGAACATGACATATTAGCATGACATCTGATTTATTAATGCCAATACTAAAGACTCGGGACAAATGCAATTGGCACAAGTGTAAATCATGGATTAGTCACTCAGTTTTAACATCTGCCGACTTAGCTCAACTCGTTCGTCAGCTGGCTGTGGAGCCTATGGTCACAAGTTCAAATCACTCTTAGTAATATTTTTTTTTTTTTTTACGTTTAATTAATTTATCCACTCTGGTTGGATGGTGTGTATGTATTGTGCTGTATAATGACAATACATTTGAATCTAATCTTATTTTGAAATCGCTACGCTGCCTATGGACACGACAGTGGCGTGTCAGACAGCTTCGGAGGTGAGCGCATTGCACCATGGTGATCCACTCAACAGGTAGCGATTTCAAAATGAGATTCGATTCAAATGTATCGTCATTGTCAAAGTCTAGTCGATTTTGTGTTTTGAGCACAAAGTTCATCATAGATCTAACCTCTTTATTTTGCTCTCAAAGTGCACCAGATTGATGCATTTAACTTTAAAATGTACCAAAAAAATAAGTTATGCCCCCGGACCCTAAGTTAGGTTCGGAGGTTCACCCCCCATAGTCTCTGAAAATCCTGTGGGAAACACTGAGGTAGCTTACCAATAAGGGCCTTAAAAATGACCAAATACCAGTGTTAAGATAAGATAAGATATTCCTTTATTGATCCCCTTGGGGAAATGCAGGCATCATAGCAGCATGGGGAGGGGGGAAGGGAGGTACAGGTAGTAGAAGACATACAGATACAGGTCACAGAATTATAGTACAGTGGAGAAGTAAAAATAGAATAAAAAGTTAAATATAATTAACTCTGGACATGCGCATATGGGCAACAAGGTGGGAGATGAGGGTATGTATGCCCTCTCAGTTATTTGCCCTACAATAAATATAGTTGCAATATATACTCGAATCTAATATATAATCTAAAGAAAAAACGAGATGCTAAATATATAATCCAATAGTCTAAATCTAATCTAATATATAATTAAAAAAATGCTAAATATATGCTCTGATGAAGACAAGTATACAGTGAGTTGTTGCGCCTCCATCAGCGAGGGAGGACCAACCAACCTTCTCATAAAGGACACAGTGATGAGTGTCGTATCTATCATTAGTGATGAATGTGAGGGCAGAGTGATATACAGAGTCCAAGGATTTAAGGATTGAGGCCGCAGCATGCCTATAAATTACATCACCATAGTCCACGACTGATAAAAAAAAACTGCTTCGACAACGCTCTTCCCAGTTCCTACTAATCAAAAGAAAGCTGGTTCTGTTTCTGTATAGGAAGCCAATTTTCTGTCTTGGAGGCAAGACATTTCTCATCGAGCCACACACCAAGATATTTATGTTTAGTGACTCTTTCAATGCTACAGTAGAACCACTTATGGTAGATATGTGGGGGGGGGGGGGGGGGGGGGGGTAGGAGGGGTGGGTGGGGGGGACGACACTGTACAACTGTACAAGCAAAACTGTACATTGGAATATTGACAACCATACTTGGTCATTTACTGTACATTGGAGGGGGTTGGGTTAGGACATTTACAGGGGCCAGTATTGTAAACCGTGACAGTTTATAGCACCCGGTTGCTCACACCCGCTTATCGATGGCCACTCCGACAGGGAAGGGTCCAGGCCGCTGCGTGTTCAGCTCCCGTTCCCAGACCCGACCCCGTGGGGGCGGGGTTTGACAGCCACGCGCAGGCAACCAGGCACTTACACGCAGACAAAGAGCCTCAACAGATCAGCTAATCTAATCTGCTAAAACTCCATGTCTGTTATATTAGATATGACACATTTATAGGACTACATTATGAATTTCCAGTTGAGTATAGAGTGGATTCTAAAGTTCTTGAAATAAGTGACCCTGTTGTGCTTTTCAAACGTTATCTTTTCTAAGGGAAGAAACTGAGATATTTGTTCTATGAACATATTGAATGTTGGTGAAATTAAAATTTTCCATAGAAGTATACATTTCTTTGCAAAATATGTTATGTATACCAACAGTCTGCATTTATTTTGGTCTAAGTGGCAGTTTGTTATATTATTTAATAGATAGACACATGGTGATAACTCAAATTCCAGCTCCATGACAGATTTAGTAAGTAAGTGAATCTTGTTCCAGAAATGCTTCAATTTGCTACATTGCCAGAACATATGCAGAAATGTTCCTTCTTTAATTTTACATCTTGGGCAATTTGGTGAGTTTTCTTTCGAGATTTTGTGCATTTTTACAGGAGTAAGGTAGAATTTATGAATACATTTGAAATGACTTTCTTTGATCTTATTGCTTGTAAAGGGAAAGAAAGTTCGATCACAGATGTCTTGCCAATTGTTTTCTTCAAATTTCGTTGCCAGGTCCGTCTCCCAGCATCTTAATAGAGCTGGGAAGACTGTTTGGCATTCATTAGTTAGAATTTCATATTGTTCACTGATTTTACCTTTAATTGTGGATGAGGTAGTTCGTTTTTCTTCCAATTCTGTCATTTCAAAGCTTAACTTGTTTTCTTTAGTAAGTGAACTTAAAGTGCTTTGAATTTGCATATATTTTAGGAAGTCTGAGTTAGGAATGTTATATTCTTCTCTTAGCTCCTGAAATGCTTTTAATTTCCAGTTTTTGTGAAAAAGGTCTTTAAGTTGAGTTACACCCAAGTGTCTCCACTTGTTTATATCAGTTGAGTGAAAATATAAAAAATGAGAAAAAATATTTTTTTAGGTCAGGGTTTTGATGAATAGGTGAATAAACAGAGATGCATTTAGTTATGCCAAACTTTTTCGAGCAATCTTTCCATGCAGATAGGGTATTCACAACCGTGAAGTATTGCTTTATATTTTCTATTTGATCAAATTTCTTTATAAAAATAAGAGAGTTTAGAGGTAAAGGATCAACCTGTCCCGCTTCTATCTGTATCCAGTATGAGTCTGGTCCTCCCAATGACCATGATACTATAGTTCGAAGTTGGGCTGACCAGTAGTAGTGTTGGAGATTGGGAAGACCTAGACCACCCATGGACTCAGGTTTCATAAGAGTCAGTAATTTAATCCTTGGTTTTTTATTGGACCAAATACATTTTGAGATACGGTTATTCAATATGTTAAAATATGAACTTATAGATAGGTAGCACTAGGGTACAGTTTGAAAGAGAAAGTTCAATCTCGGAAGGATATTCATCCTGATGACGTTTATCCTTCCTAGAAGGGATACGGGTAGTTTGTCCCATCTACCTAGATCTGTGTTCATCTCAATTGTAAGAGGAGTGTAATTTTTTTTTCAAATAAATCATTTAATTGCGGTGTAAAGTGTACTCCCAAGTATTTGAAGCCTCCTGGTGACCATCGAAATGGGTAGGATTTCTGCATTTCTTTTGTTGGTTTCATGTGTAGGAGACATGCATTAGATTTATTAAAGTTTTAGATAGAAAGATAAAAAATATGCGTCAATTGCTCTGTAATTAAATGAGCCGTTTTAGAAAAAAGTTGTCCAAATTATCCTCACTAGTGTATAGGTCCTGGGATCTATGTATTGGAGAGTGTCTAATACTGCATTGTGTGAAAAGGGACTAAAGGATAATTGAGGGGTGTGATCCACGGAACTCACACAATCAGTGTATATCAACATTAAGATCAACAGGAAGAAGTCCGATATATTCTCTATCAAACAAGTTCCCAGCAACTGCAAAGTGTTTATTAAATGCAAGACTAATTTAGTTTGGGCTGGAAATAACACAATCGTCAACACTAATATGAGCGGGTAGTGAATTAGAGGTCTTGTTTTTCTTTAAGTTAACTGCCTTCCAAAACTGAGCCAGGTGAGGTTTGTGTAGGAACTTGTAATTAAATATACGTAGTAATCTGATTTTCACTTTCTCATAGCTGTGGTACATCTGTTCCTGAGCTGTTTAAAGTGGACAATTCATGCGAGAACCAGGGTGCTATTCTATCTTTAATTTGGATGGATGTTGCTATGCATAATATCATTCATGAGAGCTTGTTCGTTTAAACATTTAAAATTCCTTTTCATGACCGTATGTGACCTAGTTACCGATATTTCCATTTTCGTACTCACACAGTTTAAAATATATTGTCATCATACAGTACAGTACAACAAAAATAGGTTTGGCATCCAACCAGAGTGCAAGGTAACCGTAAAGTGCAATAGTAATTAATATACAATATACAAGTGATTAACACTTTGATTGCCCAAGCTTAAGTTCATGATATACCATCCCTTGCCAGCTATATTTAACATGGAGAAGTTCCCCTTCTTTGCAGGGCTATAACTTTTTAAATTCTATTGCTAGATTGCCATTATTAGGGCCCATTCAAGGTCCTATATGTATTGTTCATGGTGTAGCAACGTTAAACTTTTTCATTCACATATTCATACTAAAATATGGTCTAAAGTATAAGTATGTTTTCATCTCTTTCTGCAGCTTTCTCCAGAACGTGATTTATAGCCCCAAATGCATTATATTGATGATGAAATACAGTTTGGTAGGAATCTGTGCGAGATAAAAAATTTCAAATGGACGTACTTCTAGAATTTACTACACGTCATCTGATGTTGACCGGATGGGCGAGGGGGCGTTTATAATTCCGTTGGCAACGTTATACCATTCATCTAATGTGGGTCATATGTTCATCATAGCAGTTAGTATCGAACACGGTAATACTACACGCTAAAACTCACCCCAGTCTCCTCGGGCCGTTGGGCGATCAGCGTGGAGTAGACAGTTTTCAATTATGGGATGTTGAAATGCCGGTTCTATTTCCAGGTTGTATAATAGTATATACGTCCAAATCATGTTGTTTTTTCGAGTTATTTCCACCGATCGATGTTCACTGTGTGAAGACAGAGTCTCTCTAACATTAGCGAGTGCCCGGACCCCATATGGAGTGAGTCCTGCCGGTTCAAAGGTTGAATATCCGGTTTCGATCTGCCGATCGGCCACCAGATGGCGCTCTTGAACCGCTAGAGGGTTGAGAGGAGATCAGCACTGTATGTCAAGGCTGCGGAGGGGAAATATGATTTCGATCACAGATTTTTGAAATATTGATATCAAAGACGAGTTACGGCGTCCTAGGCAACTTGAGCATGGCTAGGAAGGACGCCTAAACACGTTTCCGGCAGTTAAAGTGTTAAATGTGATATATATATATATATATATATATATATATATATATATAACAAAGCTACTGAGTAAAATGTTAATCTGATGTACAGTATTATTATGTATTTGTATAGCACCTTTCATACAAGAATTGCAGCCCAAAATACTTCACAGCAGTAAAAATAGACATAAAATGAGCATAACATAGACAGAATAAAAGCAGTGCAGAGAATAAGAAAAAGGGTAAAAACAATGCAGGTAATAAAACAACAACAATAACATAGCTCTAACAACAGTACAATATTCACAGTGTGGATGTAATGATAATTAGCAAAGGCTGCATCCCTTATTTTTATTCTAGCTGTTGCTGGGAACCTTCAATAAACCAGTAGTAGATGATCATAATGTTCTTGAGGGCACATAGTTGACAAGATAATTGGCATGTAGCTTGGTCTTGTTCCATTAGGGCTTTGTATATAAGGAGGAGGACCTTAAAATCTAGCCAGTGCAGAGTAGCTAACACCAGGGTTTCCGTTAGAAAAAATTGTTGCCGGCCTCAGTGTCCGGTAGATTTCAATCTACCGGTCAAATGAGAGAAATTCCGGTCAGAGTTTATTGAGCTTAAAAACAATTGATAGGCAGGCTATATAAAGAATGACATCCGCAAGGCATGTAGATTTATAATATTTTAACTTAAAACTAGGCTACTTTTGCGTATACAGTCATTATATTCCAAATAAAATAAGTCCCGAGACTCCGTGCTGCTGCTGACTTTAAATCAAATAGGTGTCTGTGGGCAGTCGGCCCGACATTAATAAACAGCAGTCTGTTATAATCACATTTTTATGAGCTAACGAATTCCGTTATATTGGACATTTGTATTAATTATATCAAGCGAATAACTGAGAAATTTGGCAGAGAGAGACGGCAACATTATCGTGGGTTTGCGTGATGAATCTCCACCTCCCAACGACTTATTTGCGAGAGTATGGCGCTGCAGAGCCAGAGATGCAGCTGTTTTCAGGCCCTATCTGGGGACCGCTCAGCAGCGCCCCCCACCCAACAGCTGAATTGCCAATGGCTGAATTGGAGTACTGCACTGTGCCGGCACTGCTGGTGGGTTCTGTGGCTCTGCAGCTGCACATGCACTCACAAACCCAGCACTAAGCTCTCGCTGACAACGTCGTTGTCATTATTTTTAGACCTGCTTGGTGAAGCAACGATGAAACAAATGTAATGATTGTTTCGTTCATCGCATAGGCTATTTAATTTTAGCCTATTTTAATACAATTCAAATAATCAAATTGTGCTTAGAGGGAATTATTTTCACCGGACATTATGACCGGAGAGATTAAATATGTCGGACTTCAACAGATTTTGCCGGTCAAATAACGGTAATTACCGGCTAACGGAAACCCTGGCTAACACTGGACTGATGTGCTCTCTTCTCTTAGTTCTAATTAATAGCCTAGCTGCAGAGTTTTTAATGAGTTGGAGTCTCTGTTTTTTTTTTCGTGAGGCCAATAAAGAGTGCATTACAGTAGTCAAGTCATACTTTAGTTTAGCCATGTTTCTAAGGTGGAAGAATAATGTTTTTGTCACCTTGGTGATTTAAAGCTTAGGTCTGAGTCTATGATAACACCAAGACTAGTAACTTCAAGTTTAATCCAAGGAGTAAGTTGCCCCATATTGTTCAGCAGCATTTCTCTTTTTGTTATAGGGCCAACTAGTAGTTTTGTCCTTATTTCATTTTAAGAAGTTGTTGCTCATCCATTTGTTTATTGCTAAGAGGCGGGCAGAAATGGAGTTAATAACTGCAGCATTATTTGGTTCAGCAGAGATTTACAATTGTGTGTCATCCACATAGCTATGTGTGTCATCCATTGTGTTCTCTAATGATGTCCCCAAGTGGCAGCTTGTATAGTGAGAATAATAGTGGACCGAGGCAGCTCCCTTGTGGAACTCCAAAGTAGGTGTCATGTTTCTCAGAACATGAGCTCCAAGCCTGACGTAGTACTTTCTCCCTTTGATATTATGTTCTGAACCAGTTTAATACACAGTCAGAAAGACCAACTAACCTTTGTTTATAAACTTTTTATATGAATTCAATTAGGATATCATGGTCAATCGTGTCAAACACTGTACAGTGATACATGTATGAATATACTATGGTAGTAAGTAGGGGTGCACGATATAGATTTTGACCCTGATATCGATACCGATAACTTTCTGCTCCTCAAGGTCGATACCGATAACCGATATATATATATTTATTGTATTATAATTTAAATTTTTTTATGTATATTCCTGTAGTGTTGACCTAACCAGATTTATCATGACATGAGCGTTACTACTATGAACAAAACAAAGCCAAGAGAACAGTTTTGACTCTTCAAATAAAGTGACTATATTTATTTGTCCAAATAAATATAATTTGAGTCAATCACAAAATTTACAATCCGTCAATGTCATTAACAATGTGTTTCCCCTGAACAATGAGTGAACTAAAAACCAACAGGTATTGTGCTTTGTCAGTAGGGATGGGTACCGTTCACATTTGAACCGATACGGTACCGGTACCGGTACCTGTGAATCGATACCGGTACCCAACGGTACCTTTTTTCGGTACTTTAGTAAAAAAAAATCCAAACTTCAAATAACCACATTTTCGACAGTTTTCGGCTTGCCATTGCCCCGACTGCTTTGTTGTTGAATCAAGTCAAATCCTAAGTAAGCATATTGTGCGTGTGAAAGTTGACATGAAAAGAAAAAAGTTAAAAAAAAATAATAATAATTTGTCGGAGCTATCAATAATTTTATCGGGTTTATCAGGATGACGTCATAATTGCTGATATCGGCCCGATAATTATCGTGCATCCCTAGTAGTAAGCCATACTGGCCAGTGGTATAACTAGTAAGAGTAGGTGTGGGATATATACAGATGTAGTTATAGTATATACAGGTATGTAGACAGGAATATATGCAGATATATTCAAACTAGTGCTGTCAATCGATTAAAATATTTAATCTGATTAATCGCATGATTGTCCATAGTTAACTCACGATTAATTGCAAATTAATCGCATTTTTAAAAAAAATTATCTACCTTAAATGCATCTTTTTCAAGTTCCAAGTTTTAATACTCTTATCAACATGAGAGTCAACAAATGCTTGCTTTATGCAGCCATTTAACACAAAAGGATGACCCTCATGCATTGCAAATTTGCATCAAATTCAAAACAGAGTGATGCACAAAATAACTTAAAAGAAAATAATGATTTAAAACAATGAATAAAGTGTGCATGAAATAATAGGGGAAATAAAACGTTAGGAACTTGTTACATTCACCCACACAAGGGCTGAGTAATCACACCCCCCCCCCTCTCTCTCACACACACACTCTTCCAGCTCTCTTTCTCTCTTGCCCCTTCCTCATCTCGCTCACCCCCCCCCTCTCTCTCTCTATATCTCACACACACACACACACGCACGCACGCACGCACACACGCACACACACACTTCAGAAACAAACATTGTATCAATGAGAGCATTAATAATACACCTTAGTGAAGTCTAGTAACTTAAAAGTTAATCGTGAGTTAAAAAAAATAGTTGCGTTAATAGAATCGGGCGATACCGCGTTAATACCGCGTTAATACCGCGTTAACTTTGACAGCCTTAAATTCAAACACATTTAGGTAAATATATATATGGTATATACAGTGTTATTGTACATGGCTATCTTACATACCTCAAGCACAATGACATTTCTTAGCAATACACTGAGAATACGTAAACCTCAGTCCTTGCTAGATCAAATAGTTTTTTGTAATACTGTTCACAACCATAAAGGCTGACAATGGTGATATTATGCGAACCAAACCAATAACTAACTTCCTGAAAAGAATAGTGCTTTATAGAGCCAGTATAATTTGGAATAATTTACCTCTTGATATCCGCAATGAAAAAAACTAAATATTGTTCAAAAAGAGACTGAAGATGCACGTATTAAGTGTTTGATGACAGGTTGTTTAATTGTCTTTGTTAGTTTAGTTGGGTTGATTGGACGCTTATAGAGATGTTTGCTTTTGGTTAATGTTTAATAATAATAATAATAATTCATTACATTTATATAGCGCTTTTCTAGACACTCAAAGCGCTCCCCACAATGTAGGATAGAGATTGCCTCCTTCACTGGTAGCACCCAACCTTGGTCTACGCAGGCTCAATGGCTGCCATACACTGGCACCAGGCACGCATCATAGGATCCTAGTGTTTGTATAGGATGACAATGACTCGTTGGGTTAAACTGGATTTGTTTTTATATTTTTACTTTACATACAATAATTGTATGTTCTTGTTAATTTTACTTATTTATTTAATTTTGTTTAATATATTTTTATTTTATTTACTGTATTAATGTATTATTTGTTGTAATGTTGATTGTGTGTGGACCCCAGGAAGATTAGAAAACTGCTACGGCATAAGCTAAAGCTGGGGATCCTTTAAATAAACAAATACAGTGTTATATGGGTAGATTCTAGGTTGAGGTAGGTAGCTGTCCAATTATCTAGCAGTCACTGTCAATGTGCGTCAACTAGATCTCCCCATTGGAAGGGTACAGGCGATCAACTGTTTCAATCCAGACCAAAGGAAACAATTCAATCCAATCCAATCCAACTTTATTTATAAAGCGCTTTAACAGCCACAGGGGCACAAAGTGCTGTACAGAGGGAGCATATTAAAAACTATAAGCAGCACTAAAAATAGATTAAAAAAAATACAAGAGTACCAAAAAAGAGAAGGGAAAAAAGGTAAACATAGGCAGCAATACAAATTAAAATAGATCAGAGTACTTAAAAAATATTTAAAAGCAAAGGACACAGTAACAAAACGATACAACAATAACACAGTAAGACAATAAGATCATAAAATCAACAAGCTACATGGTGTCGATAGCCAGAGAGAAAAGGCGGGTCTTAAGGAGGCCTTTGAAACGGGGGAGTGATGAGGCCTGCCTAATCTGCAGTGGCAACTCGTTCCACATTTCCACATTCCACATTCAGACTTTGCTTTGGTGTTATTTATTTAGGATGTCATATCCAAACACTCAAGCACTCCAATATTACTAGCAAACAGCCACCGGGTGGTCAATTAGACAGCAGGTAGCTAGTCACTAGTTAGTTTACTCAGTCAGTTAACAGTTAGTTAACAGTCAGATAGTAGTAGTCAGTAGATTATTAACCTATAATGTAAATGGGAAAGAAAACAGCATTCAATTAGCCACATGTGCTATGCATATACAAATGATAATTTCGAACATAAACAGCGCATACAAGAGACAACAATGCAACATACCGTTAGCCAGTTAGATCGCCTACGGGGCTTTTCTCATTACAGGCCTATGGCTACGAGTGTCTCTTAAATAGTGCGTCACGCAGACGCTGACTCAGCCCACCTGTTCACAGTTTCCGTCACCTGGAGTCCCACAGTCTGCAGTAAACGCCCACTAGGTGGCACCAGATGATAAATAATACTTGTATAGTAAGTGCCTCTATAATAATAATAATAATAATATCTCTGTAGGAAGGGCGCTGGATAATTCTCCAGTAGCTATGATTTATGTTCGTTGTGTTTTATGTTATTGAAACATGGCTTTTGTCTTCTTGTCAGAGTCGGGCTACCTCCACAAAGCAGTGCTGCTGGAGAAGGGAGCTCACATCATCGAGGAGGTCCAGGTGTTTGAACAGACTCAGCTGGTGAAGAACCTACGGCTTTCCACATCAAAGGTACCCTAGAACCCTGTAGACATGAACAAACAGGCTACATTCTCTTCTGAGTTTGATGGTAAAACAATGATTTGCTTCACTGAGAAGATGATTTGGTTTCATAACAGACGCATGGTAGCATTCACTTCCATGGCCACTGGAAGTGGAAACTGAAACTCTTGACTGCTCAACCAGAAGTCTGCAAATCATGTTGTGATTTCTCAAAACACAACTGAGTAACATTAGCTGGTTACTGGAAATGAGAGTCGCGCTGGTGGGTGAGGTTCAGCCAAGTGGGCAGCCTATGGCCACACTCGCTATTCACTCCCCACTCCCAAAATGATAATCATTGATGATAATCATTGCCCCAAGCTGTTGCCAGGTAAAACAATTAGGCTGTTGTCGATGATATTGCATTGGGTGAGGCTCGGCCATTGCACTTTGGTTGCGCTGACCCCTGTGAATGCAGAGTGAAAGCTGTATTTGTCGCCCTCTGGTGGTAAAAAGGTGTACCATAAACTCTCCATAGAAGGACTACATCAAGGTCAATGGAGAATGCTGGAAATTAATTCCTCAAAAATACTTCCCGTTGCACAATTGCACACGCTCGTCCTTATGCCTCTGTATCGTTATGCACCAAAACACAGGCTGTCGGCCCTATAGTTTGTGAGATATTATATGGATTCACACACACCCACACACAGACGCTACCCAATCCAAAATATCCTTGGATTGGCATTTGGCACCGCTTACCGCAGACATAATCAATAAGGATCCAGGAGTCTAATCAGTCATTTGATTCAAGTCTCAATGTTATACGAAAGATGGATATGTGTCCCTGTGGGGACATTTGGATGTCATAGCAACAACAGGAGAAGGAGAGGAGGTGGTCAAACACGCTTTTCAACAGCCATGCCTGGCTGCTTGTAGACAGTTATTTTCCTGTGCCTGGCTTTGACATAAGATACAGATACAAATAATTGTCTCATATTTAAAAGGAAAATGAAGTTAAAAGTGTGAACCTCCATAGCCATGAAGTGCTTTGAGAAGCTAGTGAAGGGCTACATCTGTTCCTCCCTCCCCATCAACCTGGACCCCCTGCAATTTGCATACCGCCCTAACAGATCCACAGAGGATGCCATAGCCCATGTGCTGCACACAGCAGCATCACACCTGGACAAGAGGCAGGGGAACTATGTGAGAATGCTGTTCATTGACTACAGCTCAGCATTCAATACCATAGTCCCCTCCAAACTCATAGCCAAGCTCAGGGACCTGGGCTTGAACTATGACCTCTGCCAGTGGGTCTTGGACTTCCTGACGGGCAGACCCCAGGTGGTAAGAGCAGGCAACTGCACCTCCTCATCCATCACGCTCAACATAGGGGCCCCCCAGGGCTGTGTTCTGAGCCCCCTCCTCTACTCCCTGTACACACATGACTGCGTGGCACAGCGGAACAACAACACAATCATCAAATTTGCTGATGACACAGTAGTGGTGGGCCTGATCTCTGCCAACGATGAGAGGGCCTACCTGGAAGAGGTAGAGAATCTGTCACAGTGGTGTCAGGAGAACTGCCTCTCCCTGAACGTCAGCAAAACAAAAGAGATGATTGTGGACTTCAGGAGGTCGGGGGTCAAGGACTACAGCCCCCTCAGCATCGACGGGGCACCGGTTGAGAGAGTGAACAGTTTCAAGTACCTCGGAGCCCACATATCCGAGGACTTGACATGGACCACACACATTGACAGTGTTGTGAAGAAGGCACGACAACGCCTCTACTTCCTCAGGCGCCTAAGGAAGTTCCAAGTCAGTCAGAAGATCCTTAGGAACTTCTACTCATGTACAATAGAGAGCATCCTGACTGGCAACATCACCTCCTGGTTTGGGAATAGCACTGCACAAGACCGTAGCAGACTACAAAGAGTGACACGTTCAGCCGAACGCACAATTGGAGGGGGGCTTCCCACCCTCCAGAACATTTACAACAAGCGGTGCAGGGGGAAGGCTAAGAGAATCATCAAGGACTCCAGCCACCCGAACAACTGCCTCTTTGAACTGCTGCGGTCAGGCAAGCGATACCGGAGTCTTAAGGCGAGCACAGAAAGACTCAGAAGAAGCTTCTATCCCCAGGCCATCAGGCTGCTCAACGAACAATAAACACTATGCAACAACCATCAAATGCACACAGCACACACATCCACACACTCACTTTAAACAAACAACTCACTGCAGCACCCACTTTACACACTTTAGAACACCTAAACACACTTTACACTTTATATTTATTGGTAAAGGATTTGCACTACAACTCGTACACCTTACTGTAAATTGTACCTAAATTGTACCTCATCCCATTTCTGCTCTGCACTATATAGTATTGTATATTGGTACATTGCATAGTATATTGTATATTGTATGGTAACTCAGTTACTTCTATTCTGCATCGAACATTGTACATATGTCTATACTGAACACTGTGACCTCTATTTTTACTTCTATTTTACATGCTATACTATTTTATTTCATACTTATCTTGTCTAGCACAGTCTCTGGAGCGTAACAGTAAGAAGCATTTTGTATAAAAGTATTCTGTACTTCTGTATGACAACTATTAAAGAAACTTGAAACTTGAAATGCTATACAGCTGTAATGTTGAAAACCTGTCTCTCCGCCCCCACAGGGCATGGTATTTGTGGGCACGTCAGAGGGTGTGGTGAGGGTCCCGACGGCCAACTGTTCTTTCTACTGGAGCTGTGACCAGTGTGTTTTGGCCAGAGACCCATTCTGTGGCTGGGACCCGAACACCAAAGCCTGTGTGGTGGCCACCAGCATCCAGGCCAACGCGTGAGTTGACTCTCCTCCACACACACACACACACACACACGCACACACCATGGGGAAGTACGCTGAATGCAGAAACACTCTGACTTATTACACCCCTAATCTAAGTTAAATTGAACCTTTTATTAATCTGCATTTGACCCATCCTAAGTATTTATTAGCTGTAGGCAGCCATACAATACATATTAGGCAGCACGGTGGTGTAGTGGTTAACACTGTCGCCTCACAGCTAGAAGGTCGTGGGTTCGATTCCTGCTTGGGGACCAAGTTGCCGCATTGCCAGTTACCCAGGTGGGGTATCTCCCGGGCCTTTCTGTGTTCTCCTCGTGCTCGCAAGGGTTTCCCCTCCCGATAAGATAAACCCAATGGAAAAACATGCAGAACAGATCGCTAACGCTGTCGTGTCCCTGACGAAGACGGACAGCTTGGATTGGTCCCCGGGCGCGGCCCCACGCCTCAGCCCATGTCTGCTCCCGGCTGCCCTTGGGGACGACGACGACGACGACGACAGGATGGGTCAAAAATTGCATATGTGTGTGCCGCCCATCGCATGTGTGTGTCACTGCATCCAAGTCCAGTTTAATCTTGATCTTTAATACACACAGTGCGGCGCCCTGGGACCAACTCCAGTTGTAATGCCAGTACCTTGGTGAAAGGCAATGGGAACCTAGCATGCATGTCTTTTTATGGTGTGGGAGGAAACCACAGAGTTCCAGGAGGAAACCCACGCAAACACAGAGAGAACATGCAAACTCTCGTGATAATAAATGTCATAATGACATCACATATTCTAAGTATTTAACATTCCACTGTCAAATATGTCTGCCCAGAGAGGAGGTGAACTAAACGGTGATACTTATACTCATATTATTTTACTTTAACATATTGAATAAATAATATTACATTCATTGTTCCCCCTGTCTACTTTATAAATAAGAATAAAATATTAGTTTAAAATGGTGTGCATGTTTATTCTCTGTATAATAAGGTATGGTTTCCTTACGCATATCGAAACCTCCGAACACCTCTCACCGGGTCTTCTGAGGACCTGAACACCTCTCACCTGGTCTTCTGAAGACCTGAACACCTCTCACCTGGTCTTCTGAAGACCTGACCTGAACACCTCTCACCTGGTCTTCTGAAGACCTGAACACCTCTCACCTGGTCTTCTGAAGACCTGACCTGAACACCTCTCACCTGGTCTTCTGAGGACCTGAACACCTCTCACCTGGTCTTCTGAAGACCTGACCTGAACACCTCTCACCTGGTCTTCTGAGGACCTGAACACTTCTCACCTGGTCTTCTGAAGACCTGACCTGAACACCTCTCACCTGGTCTTCTGAGGACCTGAACACCTCTCACCTGGTCTTCTGAAGACCTGACCTGAACACCTCTCACCTGGTCTTCTGAAGACCTGAACACCTCTCACCTGGTCTTCTGAGGACCTGAACACCTCTCACCTGGTCTTCTGAGGACCTGAACACCTCTCACCTGGTCTTCTAAGGACCTGACCTGAACACCTCTCACCTGGTCTTCTGAGGACCTGAACACCTCTCACCTGGTATTTTGAGGACCTGACCTGAACACCTCTCACCTGGTCTTCTGAGGACCTGAACACCTCTCACCTGGTCTTCTGAAGACCTGACCTGAACACCTCTCACCTGGTCTTCTGAGGACCTGAACACCTCTCACCTGGTCTTCTGAAGACCTGACCTGAACACCTTTCACCTGGTCTTCTGAGGACCTGAACACCTCTCACCTGGTCTTCTGAAGACCTGACCTGAACACCTTTCACCTGGTCTTCTGAGGACCTGAACACCTCTCACCTGGTCTTCTGAAGACCTGACCTGCACACCTCTCACCTGGTCTTCTGAAGACCTGACCTGCACACCTCTCACCTAGTCTTCTGAGGACCTGACCTGCACACCTCTCACCTGGTCTTCTGAAGACCTGACCTGAACACCTCTCACCTGGTCTTCTGAAGACCTGACCTGAACACCTCTCACCTGGTCTTCTGAAGACCTGACCTGCACACCTCTCACCTAGTCTTCTGAGGACCTAAACACCTCCCACCTAGTCTTCTGAGGAACTGAACACCTCTCACCTGGTCTGCTGATGACCCTGAGGTGCAACAGACTCCCCCAACACCAGCGCATTGACTTCTACAGATGCACTATTGTATCCTGACGTTTCAAATTAATCTGCACATTTATTACAATTATTTCATTGATTTATTTAGTCCGTTTCTGGCTACAGTATGTCATAACTGCTGGAGGTGTTTGGGTTAGTATTGACACGATGTACTGTCTGCTACACAGTGTTCCTTCCTTCCCTTGGGGAAATTGAGTTGTCATAGCAGCAGGGGGAGGGGAGGTACAGACAGAAAACATAATAATAGTAATAATTAGAGAGTATAACATAATAATAGTAACAATAATATTATAGTATACATGGCAGTGTTTCCCACAGGATTTTCAGAGATTATGGGGGGTGAACCTCTGACCCTCTAGGGGGGTCCGTGGGCATGTCCCCCCGGAACAATTTTTTTGTGTAATTTTATTTAAATATTTTTATTCGTTTTTTTAGACATTACAGGAGTAGACAATACGAACGTGACATACCGGTACATACACTTATCGACAAAACAGACGAGACAAAAAAAATTTAATAAAAAAAAAACAGACCAACACCAAAAAATATGTAGAAAGAAATATATATATATAATAATAATAATAATAATAATAATAATAATAATAATAATAATAATAATAATAATAATAATAATAATAATAATAATAATAATATATATAATATATAATAATAATATATATAACATAATATATAATAATAATATATATATATTATTATATAATAATAATAATAATAATAATAATAATAATAATAATAATAATAATATATAAAAAAAAAATATGTATATGTATATATATATATATATATATATATATATGAATAAAAAAAAGATTAAAAAAAAAGTTCTCGTAAGAGTATTTCGTGTTACAGAGTCGTTCCTATACATTGTCCTTGTTTCAGGAGGTGAGAGACGTAGTCAACCGTTCCACATACGAGATAAAGGGTTGCCACACCAGATCAAATTTCCCACTTGATCCCCGTAAAGTATATTTAATCTTTTCAACTTTTAAATGGTACATTACATCGCAAATCCACCTGCCAAATGAGGGAGGATGTTCATCTTTCCAGTTCATAAGAATGAGACGTCTTGCTAGAAGGGAGGAGTAAGCGATGCAGTTCAGTTGTGCTTTTGGTAGATGTAAGTCGTCGGAAAGAACACAAAAAAAAACCAGGAAGTGACACGGTTCCAGTACCCGACCTGCCAGGTCTGAGTAGAGCTTAAATATGGACGACCAGAAGTCTGCTAGGCTAGGACATGACCAAAAAGTGATACAGACCGGCCGGGGCTTGTTTGCATCTGTTACAAGTAGGACTAACCTCAGGGAACATTTTTGACAGTTTGAGTTTGGATATATGTAACCGATGTACAATCTTAAATTGAATAAGCCTGTGTCTCGCACAGATAGATGAAGCGTGACATTTTTTTTGTATTCTTGACCACACCTCTTCTGATATGTCTATTTCAAAGTCCCTTTCCCAGTGCCCCTTTATTATTGAGAGTGACGAGTCCTCCATCTCGAATATGTTCATATAAAGCTTAGACATAGTTCCCTTGAGCTCAGGTTTTATCTCCAGGATTGAGTCCAGTGATGTATCTGGAGGCAGGGATGGAAATGTAGGGGGGAGGTACAGACATAAAACATAATAATAGTAATAATTAGAGAGTATAACATAATAATAGTAACAATAATATTATAGTATACATGGCAGTGTTTCCCACAGGATTTTCAGACTATGGGGGGTGAACCTCCGACCCTCTAGGGGGGTCCGGGGGCATGTCCCCCCGGAACTTTTTTTGTGTGTACATTTTAAAGTTAAATGCATTAATCTGGGCTAGATCTATGATGAACTTTGTGCTCAAAACACAAAGTCGACTAGACTAGTGCTTCCCAATCCTCTCCTCGAAGCACCCCAGCCGTTCAATGTATTTGTTAAATTCCACCACCAGCACACCTGATTCAACTTACTGTAACTAGCCCTTTATTAGTTGAATTAGGTGTGCTGATGGTGGAATTGAACAAATACATGGAACGGCTAGGGTGTCTCGAGGAGAGGTTTGGGAACCACTGGACTAGAGCATACATTTGAGCCATCAAAGAAATGAAGCAAAAGTGGTTACCTGTGTTGAACTGGTTTCTTTTTTAGAAAATAAAAAAATATAGTGGATTACTATTACTGCCAATACTACTGATACATCCCTATTGGCAAACTTTATATTAAAAAAAACAAAAACTAAAAATTATTATTATTATTCATTATACAACTCTGGCGGGCCGCCACAGACCACAGTCTAGGTAATTGATGGGAAACCCTGCATGGTATATATGACGGCACAATACTGAACACAGCATGTTGTTGTTTCCAGAGGCCAGGATGTGGACGGAGGTAATGTTGCAGAGGCCTGCAGCTCTTCTCCTCTGAGCCCCAGGACCAGGTTTATTCCCCAACAGCTGCCTCCAGGTGAGTAGCACTTCTCCACTGGGCCAAGCAAGTCTTTTGATGAGATCAGATTAGATTGGATTGGATTAGATTGGATTAAAATGTATTGCCATCATACAGCACAATTACAGTACAACGAAAATAAGTTTGTCATCCAACCAGAGTGCAAGGTAACTGTAAAGTGCATTAGCATTATACAATGTACACGTAATGAATTAGCATTATACAATGTACAAGTAATGAATTAGCATTATACAATGTACAAGTTATTAATTAGCATTATACAATGTACACGTAACGAATTAGCATTATACAATGTACAAGTAATGAATTAGCATTATACAATGTACAAGTTATTAATTAGCATTATACAATGTACAAGTAATGAATTAGCATTATACAATGTACAAGTAATGAATTAGCATTATACAATGTACAATTTATTAATTAGCATTATACAATGTACACGTAACGAATTAGCATTATACAATGTACAAGTAATGAATTAGCATTATACAATGTACAAGTTATTAATTAGCATTATACAATGTACAAGTAATGAATTAGCATTATACAATGTACAAGTAATGAATTGGCATTATACAATTTACAAGTTATTAATTAGCATTATACAATGTACAAGTAATGAATTGGCATTATACAATGTACAAGTTATTAATTAGCATTATACAATGTAACAAGTAATGAATTGGCATTATACAATGTACAAGTTATTAATTAGCATTATACAATGTACAAGTTATTAATTAGCATTATACAATGTAACAAGTAATGAATTGGCATTATACAATGTACAAGTTATTAATTAGCATTATACAATGTACAAGTAATGAATTGGCATTATACAATGTACAAGTTATTAATTAGCATTATACAATGTACAAGTTATTAATTAGCATTATACAATGTACATGTAATTAAATGTGTCGGCCTCTTGTCTTCCAGGTGAGTTGGTGTCCGTGTCCCTGAACGAAGTGGTGCGCCTGCAGTGTCCCGAGGCGTCGCGCCTGGCCCAGCGCCACTGGGAGCGTCCCAACAGCCGCCTGTCCCCGGACCTCTACCTGCAGCTGGAGGACGGCAGCCTGCGCTTCGTGGCCACGCCGGTCACCCTGGGCCACTACCTGTGTTTGTCCAGTGAGAACGGCTACCAGCAGACCCTCGCCATATACCAGGTGAAACAGAAGAGCATCCCTACACCCACAGCCCAGGTCACCACCCCCTCCTCCTCCACCTCCACCCGCCCTCAGACACGCCCCCTCCCCACCATGCAGGCTGAACTGCCCACCCCGTCTATGGCGGCGGCGTGGCCCAAAAGGACTGAGGTGAGGCAGAGGGAGTCGGAGCCTACGTCAGTCGCCGGGGAGACCCGGGTCACCACGAGGCCAGCGGCCAGGAACGTCACCCTGTGGGCGGACCGGACGGGCCAGGCGGAGGTGGAGCTGCGGAGCGGGGAGCACCAGTTGTTGGCGCGGGGGCCCAATTACCTGAAGGAGTTGGTGGTGGTGTCCGTGTTGCTAGCACTGTGCCTCAGTGTGCTGATCACCATGGCTATCTATGGCATCAGGAAGCGCTGCCACAGTCGGACCGCCCCACAGGCCAATGCACCGACCAGGGCCTCTGAAAGGGGGGCCCCTGGGGAGCGAGAGGCCCTCCACGGGGGGGGGCAGTCTCCTCGGGTCAAGCACAACGGCCAGGCCAACGGGGTGGTGTGCAATGGTGCGCTCAAGGGCTCCAACGGACATCTACCCAACACCCCAATCTGAATCCTGAACCGCACTCTGACACATTTTAAATCAACCACCAGTGGGTGGAACAAGGCACTCTCCCAAAAGTGTGGAATCCCCCTCTACTATGGGTGTCACTGACGCTGCACACACCTAAAGGACCAAGTCATGTCAACGAGGCCAATTACAAGGTACTCGCTTTGTGGACTCTGATGACTGATTGGCTGGAGGAAGACTTTATGCCCCCCTGTGGTATTTAATGAGAAGATGCTGGTTGCTTTTGGGATGATACTAGCCTTAGGCTGATGCACAAGGTTTTCATTGTTAATCCCATGTTTCTGTGTTTTACATGAGAGGTACGACTGACCAGACTGTGTTATCTCATGTTTCTGTGTTTTACATAAGAGGTACGACTGACCAGACTGTGTTATCTCATGTTTCTGTGTTTTACATGAGAGGTACGACTGACCAGACTGTGTTATCTCATGTTTCTGTGTTTTACATAAGAGGTACGACTGACCAGACTGTGTTATCTCATGTTTCTGTGTTTTACATGAGAGGTACGACTGACCAGACTGTGTTATCTCATGTTTCTGTGTTTTACATAAGAGGTACGACTGACCAGACTGTGTTATCTCATGTTTCTGTGTTTTACATGAGAGGTACGACTGACCAGACTGTGTTATCTCATGTTTCTGTGTTTTACATGAGAGGTATGACTGACCAGACTGTGTTATCTCATGTTTCTGTGTTTTACATGAGAGGTACGACTGACCAGACTGTGTTATCTCATGTTTCTGTGTTTTACATAAGAGGTACGACTGACCAGTAGGGGAGTAACGGTACACGTATCCGTACCGAACCGTTTCAGTACTGGACCTTCGGTTCAGTATGCGCTGTGTACAGAACGAATGCAACGGTATGTTAAAAACCACTAACGGAACGCACATGCAGAACTTTTTTTTGCGTGCAGAATTTAATTCAAAACTCCAAATTCACCCCTTCCCAAAATATGTTTGTAACACAACAGGGTCATTACTGAAAATGTTCATAATTTTCTTGTTCGTCAAATAACACACATAAACTTTCTTCCGCACGACTTTCACTCACAGCTGATCAGAGAAAAAACCGCACAACGTACTTTTGCTGAGCTCCTCTCCTGTCGAGCTGCTGCTGTGTTTAAATCCAAAATATTGATCAATCCTCTGCCATTGTTGTGTAACATGTCATCTCTTGTTGTGTAACATGTCATCTCTTCTCTAGAGTCTTCTTTCTCTGCCTCTTGTGAAGTTAAATCTACTCTGGAAGTGAAACTGAAACTGAAAGCATACACCGGTGGGGGTGGGGCCAGTAGGCAATTAATTTACTCAGTGGATGCCTGAACACAGAATGACACTGGTATCACTGACTACCGTGCCAAGCCTAGGTGGAACTAAGTATAACTTAATAAAAGATCATTAGATTTAATAATAATAATTAATTATTATAAATTAGGGGTGTAAAGGTACACGTATCCGTATCGAACCGAACCATTTCAGTGTGTACCGTACCGAACGGCTGTGTAGTGTACCACTAACAACCACCCACTAGGGGCTGTTTTTTCACAATCTAATATAATTATTATTTTTCTCTATTGTTAATTTCAATATCGAATATTCATTGACAGCCCTACAAGTACAATTAGTTACTGCACACTACATCACCCCTGAGTGGAACATGGAAAGCCAAAATGTCCCCCACTGTACCGAAAACCCGTACCGAACCTTGACTTCAAAACCGAGGTACGTACCGTACTGTGGTTTTTGTGTACCGTTACACCCCTATTATAAATATATAATAATTATTATAAATATTTTTTCCCTGTTGTACCGAACTCGTATCGAACCGTGACCCCAAAACTGTGGCTTCTGTGTACAGTTACACCCCTACTGACCAGACTGTGTTATCTCATGTTTCTGTGTTTTACATAAGAGGTATGACTGACCAGACTGTAACGCTTGAAACCACTAAAGCATTAATCACTATTGTTTAGAAATTGTTGGATCTGTTTTTTCAATATTTGTAAAGCATTAGTGTTTGATGCAAAGCATTGACTGATACGCCAAAGGTATTTTGTAAATGTGTTGTAAAATATCAGGCAGACCTTTTTTTGTAAGTAAGGCAGTCTTGATCTCATAAAAATGGGGAGGACTGTCTGTAGGTATTCAAACTCTAGCTCTTTTTCATCGTCGGTAGCGAGGGGCTTAGATTTGGAGTAAGAAGAACTGAGAGAAGCTGTGAATGGAATGCAGACTGACTGAGCTTGCTCTTTACTTCATTCACTTATTTCAGAACGAGATTTAGTTTTAAATAAGGTTGCACTTTGACGGCATTGCAGATTCTACCTAGAATTTAACGTTCTCGTGTTGAGGGAGGAGGGAGCCACGGCACATTTCTTCCAGTTATTTTGAAACTTCTTTGGTAACAAAAAGGCAGCCTTTGGTTGAGAAGAAATGGACAAATTCAGTCATCATCACATGATGTTCTCAGATCAATGAATTAACGTGATGTCAGTATCAATCAAAATTATTGTCATTATGATTTTTGCCATAATCAACCAGCCCTAGTGTAAACTGAAAGCCCTAGTGTAAGCTGAAAGCCCTGGCCTAGTGTAAACAGAAAGCCCTGGCCTAGTGTAAACTGAAAGCCCTGTCCTAGTGTAAACTGAAAGCCCTGGCCTAGTGTAAACAGAAAGCCCTAGTGTAAACTGAAAGCCCTGGCCTAGTGTAAACTGAAAGCCCTAGTGTAAACTGAAAGCCCTGGCCTAGTGTAAACTGAAAGCCCTGGCCTAGTGTAAACTGAAAGCCCTGGCCTAGTGTAAACTGAAAGCCCTGCCCTAGTGTAAACTGAAAGCCCTAGTGTACTGTAAACTGAAAGCCCTGGCCTAGTGTAAACAGAAAGCCCTGCCCTAGTGTAAACTGAAAGCCCTAGTGTAAACTGAAAGCCCTGGCCTAGTGTAAACAGAAAGCCCTGGCCTAGTGTAAACTGAAAGCCCTAGTGTAAACTGAAAGCCCTGGCCTAGTGTAAACTGAAAGCCCTGGCCTAGTGTAAACTGAAAGCCCTGGCCTAGTGTAAACTGAAAGCCCTGGCCTAGTGTAAACTGAAAGCCCTGGCCTAGTGTAAACTGAAAGCCCTAGTGTGTAAACTGAAATGCTCTCTCGTGTCACTTCTGTTTTACTTTGTCCATAAAGTGCTCTAGTGATAAAAGGTACTGACTTCATACACACACGTTAGCATCATAAGTAACATATTGTATGTAGGCTACGGATAGTTTACGAATCACTTGCATATATAATACAAAATGTTGTTTGATTAGACATGTTCTCACATTACTTGTGTTTTGCTGTATGTAGCAATGTTTTTCTAATGTTTATTGCGATTACACAATGATAAATGATCTAGTGTCTTAATATTATTCTATAGTGTTACTGATTTAATTTAATACAGGAGCCAAGGAAGTAAATGTTTTAGAATCTATATGAAGGATGGCGTTGCGTACAAAGGAAATGTCTCCAATAACTATTGGCTTCTCTCCTCAGTAGACATTCCTCCTAATCTCTGGCATAGTAGGTGGTAATTTTGATAGTAGATGCCGATGGTACTGTTGATAGTAGTTCGCACTGTTGATAGTAGGTGGTACTGTTGATGGTAGTTCGCACTGTTGATAGTAGGTGGTACTGTTGATGGTAGGTACGATTGATATTAGGTGGTACTGTTGATGGTAGGTGGTACTGTTGATGGTAGATACTATTGATGGTAGGTGGTACTGTTGATGGTAGGTGGTACTGTTGATGGTAGGTACTGTTGATGGTAGGTACTAGGGATGTCCCGATCCGATCACGTGTTTAATTTTTTTTTTTGGATCGGACTGGGAAAGATCGGTATCGGTAGACTAGATACTCAAAATCACATGATCGGGATCGGATCGGGAGCAAAAAAAATGTGATCGGGACATCCCTAGTAGGTACTGTTGATGGTAGGTGGTACTGTTGATGGTAGGTGGTACTGTTGATGGTAGGTACTGTTGATGGTAGGTGGTACTGTTGATGGTAGGTGGTACTGTTGATGGTAGATACCGTTGATAGTAGGTGGTACTGTTGATACTTGGTACTGTTGATGGTAGGTGGTACTGTTGATGGTAGGTGGTACTGTTGATGGTAGGTGGTACTGTTGATGGTAGGTGGTACTGTTGATAGTAGGTGGTACTGTTGATATTAGGCACTGTTGATAGTAGGTGGTACTGTTGTTAAAACAGCATGTTATTAATCTGCATCCTCCTGTTTAACCACTTCATTGTTCAGCATCATTACAACTAGAGGTGCACCCATACCATTGTTTGCTGATGAAGTATGAGTACTTTATTTTTAGCACTTGCCAGTACTGAGTAGGCTACCAAAATGAGTGCTATGGAATTGACAGATTTTAATAATTTCATTATCATCAATTACCATTATGCTAGTACTCTGCATCTGTGACCTTATTGGATACAGAGTACTGAGGGTAATAGCTGTATGTGCTCGGTAATAATATTGGTGCAGCTCTAGTTACAATAAGCTCATCACACAAGGTTACTATTTATTTTGTTGATTCGTTTTTTATTGTTTTTCAATGCGCTGCCAATGACTTGACTGCTTGCGTTTTCCTCTTCTTGTGAATATTCTTGGTGAACTCTGACAATGCTACAAGTGTCTTAATACACTGTAAGGGCTTCTCTTTTACTGAACAGGGCTGGGTGTCTCTTCTCTTCTATTGAACAGGCCTGGGGCTTCTCTTTTACTGAACTGGGCTTGTCTTTTACTGAACAGGGATGGGCTTGTCTTACTGAACAAAACAACAGATGACTGGTTTTACATACTGTTTTATTTTGAACTCAATTTCAATGATTTAACTGGACAGAAATCCCACAATCTGAAAAACCTGTGAAATCTGTGATCTTGCCAAAACTGCATTTCTTTAAAGGATGTGGTGGTGTCAAATTAAAGATGACTGTCAAAACATATACCACTGATTATGGCTATAATTATGTCTCTGACTAGGGGCTGATTATGGCTATAGATCTCTGACTAGGGGTTTGGTTATGGCTATAGGTATCTGACTAGGGGGTGATTATGACTATATTTCTGACTAGGGGTGACTATGGCTATAGATCTCTGACTAGGGTAGGGGGTGATTATGACTATATTTCTGACTAGGGGTGACTATGGCTATAGATCTCTGACTAGGGGTGATTATGGCTATAGGTATCTGACATGGGGCTGGTTATGGCTATATGTATCTGACTAGGTGGTGATTATGACTATTTCTGACTAGGGGGTGATTATGGCTATATGTATCTGACATGGGGCTGATTATGGCTATATATCTCTGGAAAGGGGGGCTGCTTTATGATATATTAGATATGATTTGTCTTCTTTATGTGAGATTTCCAACCACTTTTTCTTTTTGTAAAGTTTCAATGTCTTTATTTTTATACAATCCTATTGTACAGGTTGAAATGTTGCTAATAAATTATTAAAATTGTGCAAGTACTCTGTGGTAGCATCTGTTAAATACCACCTGTTTTATGTTATTCCTGTGCCCCAGGACAGTTCAATCAGTATGTTCTTCCTGTGCCCCAGGACAGTTCAGTGAACTTCAGTCAGTATGTTCTCCCTGTGCCCCAGGACAATTCAGTCAGTATGTTATTCCTGTGCCCCAGGACAGTTCAGTCAGTATGTTCTTCCTGTGCCCCAGGACAGTTCAGTCAGTATGTTCTTCCTGTGCCCCAGGACAGTTCAGTCAGTATGTTCTTCCTGTGCCCCAGGACAGTTCAGTCAGTATGTTATTCCTGTGCCCCAGGACAGTTCAGTCAGTATGTTATTCCTGTGCCCCAGGACAATTCAGTCAGTATGTTATTCCTGTGCCCCAGGACAGTTCAGTCAGTATGATCTTCCTGTGCCCCAGGACAGTTCAGTCAGTATGATCTTTTTGTGCTCCAGGACAGTTCAGTATGTTCTTCCTGTGCTCCAGGACAGTTCAGTATGTTCTTCATGTGCTCCAGGACCTCTCTCCTGGGGTACTGGACACACATAGATGAAACTGATATCAACCTCTTGTCTGATTCTGGGGAAGATGGCAAATATGTGTATTTCCCAAAATGTTGTATAGGAATGAGTATTCCTTTGTAGTGTCACTCCTTCTCTGTTAACCTTGAGCTTGGAGTGTTCAGATACAGTACAATGAAAATCTTGTCAATCGTGTTGCATTTTCTTACAGAAGGTATGTTGATGTGACATTACCTAAATGTTAAAGCTGTTGATGACTAAAGCCCTTTGATGTCTATCCCCCTGGATCAATCAATAGAATAAAACCATTTCAAATATCCAATCTGTTTCCTCTGAAATATTACATAATACACATGGGTTACTCTAATTGGCCCATCAGTCACAAATGGCTGCTCTGATTGGCACATAAGTCGCATCTAGCTGAGTGAGAGGACTCATGAGGAGCATATCT
Organism: Notolepis coatsorum; assembly: GCF_963971535.1. Classification (NCBI taxonomy): domain Eukaryota; kingdom Metazoa; phylum Chordata; class Actinopteri; order Aulopiformes; family Paralepididae; genus Notolepis; species Notolepis coatsorum. The sequence goes on along the minus strand of NC_140166.1, from coordinate 36,903,898 downwards.
ATAGTGTCTAGTGAACAGAAGGCCACGCCCCCTCAGAGTCAAGCATATAATGTATAGTGATAGGCTATAGTGTATATAGCATGACTAGCATAACTACAGACTACATAGTGTTGTTGGCTATTTCATATGTATTTGCCAATTGTATAGCATTAGGAAAGCTACTCTTTAAAGGTGCACTTCACCAAAAAACAATGCTGATTTATTTTGCACATAATCTCGCACGCATCCAAAAACAGATTTGCACACATTCATTTAGTTTGACAGTTGAATGAATGAAAACGTTTATTTAAAATGGACACCACAGCTACATTGGACCAGTCACAGTGGACAGACAAGATGTGTTGTTTTGCGTGTTTATAGCACAAGTGCTAGTTTTCAACACTAGTCCATTGAGGCTTTTCTAAATGATAGAATAAAATTAACAGTGTTTTTTTTTTTATCCACTTTTTCTCCCATTTTTCTATATTTTCTCCCATCCCAATTTCGTATCATCCAATTCAACCCTCCCCTGTCACGAACGCTGTTTCTTGCCTCCCACAAGCCGGCTGCAATGTGGACTAAGTCATACATAGCACAAGTCCCCTCCGGTACTTGAGGTAACAGCAGTCGCATCTTTTCACCTGCGCAGCTCGATCTCTCAGTGTCGAGGAGTAACGCGTGGGAGGCTCACGCTGCCCCCGACACTTCCTGATTCTACTGCGCAGGCGCACCAACCGACTTGTAGGAGTCGCTTGTTCACAACGCCCGATCCCCACCCTTCAGTTTCCCTCCCCGTAATACGGCCAATGTGTATTACTGCGGACGACCAGCTAAACTGAAAACAATGTGGAGAGCTGGATTCGAACACGCGAATCCTAGCGTCTCCACACTGGTGGCGAGTGCCTTGCCCACTACACCACCTAGCCGCCCGTATAAAATTAACAGTGTTAAAGTTATGTGATGTATACGATTGCATGTAACTGTCTAACTGTTTCCACAAGAGGGCGCTATAGGCGGAGCTATTGACACTGGCGCCAGGTAAGAGGGTATTTAAGGGAATGTTCCCTCCCTCTCTGTCTCTTCCCATCTACCTCTCACAGAGAGAAGGTATCATGTACTAATGCACAATGTGATAATAAACCACGCCGATTAAAGGCTGAAGTGAGAAGACCTTGTCGTCATGACCAAGTTATTGTCGCCCCATAAGTGACTGTCAACAAACAGTATAATACAGAATTTAAATCACAAATCAGAACAAATAGTTACCAGAGCAAGAGTCCATGATCAAAATAACAAAACCAGTCCGCGTCTACATAATGTGAGCACTGCTGCTTTGATTTCAGCAATACTTTGAGTCCTCTGTTGAAGACGTTGGCATTGGACCAGTTATTGAGAGTAAATTAGTTTGAATATGACCATCAGTGATTTCATTGGGGACAATCCTGTAAATTACAGCTCCATGAAATTATGTAGATGAAACAATAGCAATACACTCGGGTCTATTATTGATACTCTCATTGATACTATGTTTGTTTCTGAGTGTGAGAGAGAGAGGTGAGCGAGATGAGGAAGGGGCAAGAGAGAAAGAGAGCTGGGAGAGTGTGTGTGAGAGAGAGAGGGGCGGGGGGTGTGAGTCCTTTATTCATTGTTTTAAATTATTATTTTCTTTTAAGTTATTTTGTGCATCACTCTGTTTTGAATTTGATGCAAATTTGCAATGCATGAGGGTCATCCTTTTGTGTTAAATGGCTGCATAAAGCAAGCATTTGTTGACTCGCATGTTGATAAGAGTATTAAAACTTGAAAAATATCCGTTTACGGTAGATTTACTACAGATACAAAATATAACTATGGACAATCATGCGATTAATTAGATTACATATTTTAATCGATTGACAGCCTTAACACAATGACAGGTGAGACATATGTATACTCTATTGATAATAATAACAGAATGACAGGTGAGACATATGTATACTCTATTGATAATAACACAATGACAGGTGAGACATGTATACTCTATTGATAATAACAATGACAGGTGAGACATGTATACTCTATTGATAATAATAACAGAATGACAGGTGAGACATGTATACTCTATTGATAATAACAATGACAGGTGAGACATGTATACTCTATTGATAATAACAATGACAGGTGAGACATGTATACTCTATTGATAATAACAATGACAGGTGAGATATATGTATACTCTATTGATAATAATAACAGAATGACAGGTGAGACGTGTATACTCTATTGATAATAATAACAGAATGACAGGTGAGACATATGTATACTCTATTGTATAATAACACAATGACAGGTGAGACATGTATACTCTATTGATAATAACAATGACAGGTGAGACATGTATACTCTATTGATAATAACAATGACAGGTGAGACATATGTATACTCTATTGATAATAACACAATGACAGGTGAGAAATTTGTATACTCTATTGATAATAATACAACAATGACCGGTGAGAAATATGTATACTCTATTGATGATAATAACACAATGTAAGTATGTAATAGCCCCCCCCCCCCCCCCCCCTGGTATCATATACAGATTTTATCCTAAGTCAACCCAAATGTAAATAGCTAGCTAAGTCTACTCTCCATTTACAATGTACAATACTCCATACTGAGTCTTAGTCTACTCCAGGGGTGGCCAACCCGTGGCTCGCGAGCCGCATGTGGCTCTTTGCCCGTCAATATGTGGCTCTTCCATTCTTCCATTTTTTTTTATGTCACTCATTCCATAAGGACGTAGAATAAACATTTACAGATTTTTTTTAAATGGCCCATTTGCATTTTCTTGGTATCTGAATCTATAGGGACATCTATGGATCTCAGGGAATGTATTCCCAGTGTCAGAAATATTGTGTCTGTTACTAGGCTTGAGTAAATTGTAATGAACCAAAGGAGAATATCAATTATATTTACTGTGAATAACACCATGCTAACACCATGCAAAAATTTACCAGATCTGAAAAATCTAAGCAAATGAATAAAGGGAAGATGATTAAACAGAAGGTTTTGTAGATACAGTACTGAATTCTGCCATCTTTTTTCTAATGTAAATTTCTTCACCATTTTTCATCATATTGCAACACAGTTTTTTGCTAGACATTCACAGAAAGGTAGATAAACTAACTGCATTCTGATTTATGGCAATAACGTTCAGGTTTGTGGGAGGTAATCCCAAAAAATAAGAGAAATAAAAAAGTCAATCCAGAAGACAGATGATTGACAGGGGCTGGCGTGAGCTGGGTAGGGTCGTTTTTCGAAATTTGAAAGCCCTGAGTCTCTTCCTTCAAAAGACTACACTCACTTTTGGCTGTGCCACTTCCTCCTGTCAATATGCGCCGGTTTACGACTCAATGCCCTGAGATTTCTATAATCTTATATTTCACTAATAACATCATTGGTAAACAAACGTAATGCTGAAAATATACACTTTTACTGTATATCTCTGGCTTAAGAGGTTAACCATGTGAGGCCCAAATTAAAAAGACATTAGCAACTTCAGAGGGTGGGACATATAAACACATTTACTATCCAATAGCATTGTGAGGCTGAACAACAGGACCAATTGACTATACATGTGCTTAACATTTTTTAAATAAACATTTACAGACCTTTTTTTTTTTTTAAATGGCAAAAAATGATTTTGTAATTTTGCAACCGTGGCTCTCACAGGGTACTTTTAACCCTGTGAGGCCCAAATAAAAAAGACATTAGCAACTTCAGAGGCCAGAGGGTGAGACCTATAAACACAGGAAGGGTGCCGTGACTGAAAAAAAGGTTGAGAAACGCTGGTATATGGTGTGGCTCTTTGTGGTACCACAGTAATTTTTGTGGCCACCCCTACTCCCTGGCTTAGCGTAGCCTAGCTTAGCTGCAGTTAGGCTATCTTGGCACAGCGGCATGGATGTCTGCGGCGAGTCGAAAGGGGGGAGAGAGAAAGGAGAGGAAGAAGGAACGTGCGGGTAGTCAGGTGACATGGACGAGGACATTGAGAGCCATGATGAGGCAAGAGTGTTCCACGGAGGCTTCGGGGGGTTCCGTTTCCCGCCGGTCGGGGGTCAAGGGTGACCGCACTGACCGGGATGTAGCCATGGCACATGGCAGGCTTGACAGCGGGGACGCCGGAGGACCCGGGGAGCCACTGCGGGGGTTGGCCGATGACATTGGGGGCCTGGCCCGGCGGGACATGTGTACAGCGGGACATGTGACATGTGTGTTGTGTACAGAGCCATGGTCGAATGGAACTCTCTGCCATGTTATTACGTTACCATTGACTATTCTAAGGTGCTCGTTGTCTTGTCAATGAAACATAATATGAAACGGTAGCCAAAGTAACAAAAAGAGGTTTAATTATATTTACCATTTGGTGAAGGTGAAGGAATAACATAAAAAGTGTAACAAACAAAGGACAGGACTGCGCAGACAGGATCAGCCTCACACATAGAGAAGAACAGAGCACACAGTGCCGTCAGGGAGAAATGCGAGGCCCAGTGCAAGATTTAAACGCGAGCCCCCCCCCCCCCCTAAAGGTTTAAAAAAAAATTACTAATAATATTTTTTTATTATTAATTAATTAAAAATAAAATAAATTGTGCATACAGTCAACATATTCTTAAATAATAGCACTGCCCGAGGCTGGGCATACAGTCAACGTATTCTTAAATAATAGCGCTGCCCGAGGCTGGGCATATGATACAGTCAACGTATTCTTAAATAATAGCGCTGCCCGAGGCTTAGTGGCAATGCACCTGTACAGTCGTACACCTGGCAGTAACAGGGAAAATGCATAAAACACGAGAGAGCGAGAGAGAGAGCAAGAGAGAGAGCAAGAGAGAGAGAGAGATCCACGGCGGGAACAGAATAGATTGCATTAAAAACTCACCCTAACGCAGAATCAGGTCCAAGAGGAAGGAGACGACCGTGGAGATGACAAAGTTCACCAGTCCCATGATATTGTCCCCCCCGTTGGGATGAACTTGGGAGTCTGTTCCTAGTTTATCTGCCACACGTTAGCACTCGATAACGCAGCTAGCGCTAGCTAGCTAGCTAGGTTAGCTAACGCTAGTTAGCTGTCCCTGTCTTTAGTTTTTTTGTATCCACTTTTTCTCCAATTTTCTTTATTTTCTCCCATCCCAATTTCGTATCATCCAATTCAACCCTCCCCTGTCACGAACGCTGTTTCATGCCTCCCACAAGCTGGCTGCAATGTGGACTAAGTCATACATAGCACAAGTCCCCTCCGGTACTTGAGGTAACAGCAGTCGCATCTTTTCACCTGTACAGCGGGATCTCTCAGTGGCGAGGAGTAACGCGTGGGAGGCTCACGCTGCCCCCGACACTTCCTGATTCTACTGCGCAGGCGCACCAACCGACCTGTAGGAGTCGCTGTCCACAACGCCCGATCCCCACCCATCAGTTTCCCACCCCCTAATACGGCCAATGTGTATTAGTATGAACGACCAGCTAAACTGAAAGCAATGTGGAGCGCTGGGCTCGAACAGGCGAGCCCAGCGTCTCTGCATTCGTGGCGAGCGCCTTGCCCACTACGCCACGTAGCCGCCCTAGCTGTCCCTGCCTTTAGTTAAGCTACTAGCCGACATGGCTAGCCCGACTGAACCACACGTTAGCACTCGATAACGTAGCTAAAGCTAACTAGCTAGCTAGGTTAGCTAACGCTAGTTAGCTGTCCCTGCCTTTAGCTAAGCTACTAGCCGACATGGCTAGCCTGACTGAACGTTCTAACACGCAACAACTTTCATCTTCAGTCCATCTGCCGAACGTCCTCTTCGTCTTGGCATAACCTAATCACTATACTTGGTATTGATAAGCTTACGGCACGCAGCGTTATTTCTTCTGCTCCGATGCTGCACATTTGGTTTTCAAAAGTAGGATGCTCTTGGCCAAGACATCCACTCGCTCCCGTGGATAGCGCCGAATAGACTCCTCCCCTCGTGGATAATACCGGTCTTCTTCACATCTCTCTACCGACTACCAGACCGACGCCAACCAGCTCCCCCTAGTGTTAGTCCTCCCACGATGCTTTGCACAAAAGTAAACAGGTCATTGAATGAAACCAATAGTATATCTGCAGAGCCCGGAACACTATTCTACAAACGTGTCTAATGTCAAATATATAAGCATGTAAGCAAAACTAGATTTTAGGTCTGTGATGGAAAGTGATTGTTAACATTCTATTTATTTGTATTAAAAAAAAATAATAATAATAATCTCTCGCGAGGCCCTGTGCAACCGCACTGCTCGCACACCCCTAGCGGCGGCCCTGCATGCACAAGGGGATGACGAGACAAGAAACACCTGGGCTGATTACAAATGGTTACACCTGGGAGGGAAACGACAAAAGAACTACAAGACCAGGACAGGGGACTAAAATCAGACATTACACATCACACTGGGGAACACCTGATCAGGGTACAAACACACCCACATGTAACACATGTGCAGAGCCATGAGTAAATGGAACTCTCTGCTGTGTACTGTGTGGGTTTGGGTACTGTGTGGGTTTGGGTTGAGTACTGGTTTAGCGGGTATTGGGGTGGGGCTAGAAGTTAGCGTGGCGTCGTACCCGCAGCGTCGCATAGCTAGCTGTAGGCATAGCATCGTATGGGGTGGAGCTAGCAGCTAGCTACCGGCAGCGTCTTTGTGTGGGAATGGTGCCTCTGTCGGTCTGGGAACAGGAGAGCGGAGCAACCTGGAACCAAACGAGTCTTGGTGGTTGTCGTCTCTTGGGGCCTGACAGAGAGCGGAGGAGCCGGTAACCAACAGAGCTCGTACCCGGTAGCTAGGTGTAGCTACCAGCAGCGTCGCATAGCTAGCTGTTGGCGTAGCATCGCGTTGGATACCGTGTAGTTGGGGGGGGGGGGGTATTTTTGTTGACGTGGGTAATTTTGTTTCGTCCCTCGGGGCGAGCTGTCACTCTGCACTACCAACCTGGGGCTGGCAGGCGACGCTGTTGGTCGCGAGGGCCCGGGGTTGGTAGAGGGGAGGGGGCAGGGGCTGACCTGGGAAAGTTATAAGAGGGTGTGACACCTAGGGTGCAGCCTCTTGAGGCATGAGAAGTTATAGCGATGAGTCAATTGTACCGAAGCCATATCTGAGATGCTTGCAATAAAGACCTAAAGTGAGCAATAACAACTGCCTAAAGAGTCGTCAATAATGAACAACAACAACCAGGGTTCGTTACAATATTTTTCCCACTGTGCCTAGGGTGAGGCCAAAAATGTCCCTTCTATTCTATTCTAGGAGAATGTAGAACAAGCCACTGTCTTATTCTGTTTACAGTTTTATAATTCATGTTATATAGTAACTTTATTGAATATGAACATTGGAAAAAAGTTGTTTGAACAAGTCTAATGTGTGACGGACTGACGGCCCACCCACTCAGCCTGCTGAACTTCCTGTTTAGTTCCTGTTGTTCTCAGGAGAGCTGATGGGCCCTGTACTTACTTCACTGTATATTTACGGTTACCGTTGGTAGTGTGATAGTAAAGGGTTAACCTTCTGTAGTGTGGCAGTGAAAGGGATAACCCGCTGTTGTGGCAGTGAAAGGGTTAACCTTCTGTGTATTGTCGCAGTGAACGGGTTAATCGTTTGGTAGTGCGGCAGTGAAAGAAGCAAAACAAATACCACAAACAGCCACAAATTCACAGCACAAAATCCTTACCCGGGTTGGAAAGAATGCCAGGATGAGAAATGTACTACTGGTTACTAAAAAGAGTACACAAAGTGTTAAACTTATAAAAAGACAAGTTACAAACAAAACATGAGCAAACACTGAACAGACAATAGACGTGCTGCCATCTTGGATTATCAAGGATTATGCCATGATCTTGTTACCCTGCGTTTTACTAATCCTTGTTCTCTGATGTCCAGGACGTCACCCCTCCAGACTACACCTCGACTACACCTTATGTGAGAATGCTGTTCATTGACTACAGCTCAGCATTCAATACCATAGTCCAATATGACTTGACATGAACCACACACATAGACAGTGTAGTGAAGAAGGCACGGCAGGTGCCTAAGGAAGTTCAAAGTGAGTCAGAAGATCCTTAAGAACTTCTACTCATACTGAGTCATACACAATAGAGAACATCCTGACTGGTAACATCACCTCCTGGTTTTGGAATAGCACCGCACACGACCACAGCAGACTACAGAGAGTGGCCCGCGGCCCGTTCACGTGAATACTTTCGGCAACCACCAGCAATCAATTAATTTAATATAACAGTCCGGTTCTGTGTTTGTTTGTGTCTGTAGATTGTTGGTGAACAACTAACTTTAGGTTAGTTTAACGCATCCGTGTCCAGTCCTTTAGATTAGCCCCACCGTTCATTGTAAACAATGATGCATGTAGGTACTGTGTGTTGTTGTAGCCACCGGGTAAATTGCGATTTTTTATTGGTTTGTCATGACAAACCAATTACATAATCCAACATATGTGTAAAGGCACAACATATTCCAGTTAACGGTATATTTTTTTAATGATTCGTTACGGCGTAATCAATACTTCCATTTGTAGAAATTGCGTTAAGCGGGAGCTTAGTATTCCTGCCTCTGAGGAGCTTGTCGCGGCTCATGCGCGCGCTCGGCCAATCAGAGCAACGCGGAAGGGCATGTTGGTTGCCGAAAGTATTCACGCAGCCCGTTCAGCCGAACGCACAATTGGAGGTGGGCTTCCCACTATCCAGGACATTTACACCAAGCGTTGCAGGGCCAAGGCTAAGGCCCTGTCCACACGAACGCGGGGTTGTGAGGATTGGCCCATTCCCGCCACACGCTTCAAGGTACTGTGAGGAGGATTGGCTCATTGCCACCACACGCTTCTAGGTCAAGTACCAATTGCCGTCACGCACCTGTCGTTTGTTTGTAATCAGCGCTCCAGAGTCCTTCATATACTCGGGTCTTTCTGTCAATCGTTGTCGGGTCGTTTTGGATTACCACTGCTACTGCCTGTTCCCCCCGTTGTTGTGCCTCGTCTGTTTTTTCTTCAGGACGTCTATGGAAGTCGCCGCTGTATCTCTATCATCCGTTGGAGCTGTGCCTCGTTGCCCGCTTTGCGCATTTGCGCTTTGGTGAGTTTTTGGAACGAACCTTTTGGATTCTCTGTTTTCTGTGTGTTTGGATAACACTGAAGATTTGCCGTTTTTGTTTTGTACTGGACTCAGCTAAACTTGTGTGTTGGTAACACTAAAGATTAAGTCACGTGGGATTGTACTGGGCTCAGCTAAACTTGTGTGTTGGTAACACTGAAGATTAAGTCACGTGTGATTATACTGGACTCAGCTAAGGAGGACTGGACTGCCTCTGTATTCCGTTGGCTTGTTTATTGACCACTCTCTCTCTCTCTCCGTTCCTCCCCGAGTTGGATCCTGAAGTAGCTGCAGAGCCGCAGAGGCAGTGGCGCTACGCCGCTTCACCATCTCAATACCGGGACGATCTGCAGAGCCGCAGACAACTCTGCCAAGAACATTCTCCCCTTTGTTGTTCTTATTGTTATTTCGCTCATTCCTGTTTCAGAAATAAATACGCCCTAGTCTTTGGCTAACTCTGAACTACCTGTCTGTGCCGTGCTGTTGGGGTCGGTTTCAAACCATAACAGGGGTGTTATATAACCTAGCCTCAATGTGCGTGGTTGCACTGTTCGTCCACACGCAACCGGGTTTTTGAAAACCGGAGTCCAGGGTGGAGTTTTGGGCGCATCCCGGTTGCATTGGTTGCCTGTGGACATAGTAACCGAGGTTATTTCCAGTGTTTACAGCAGAGCTGTCCCAAGTAGCTGCAGCTACCAACTAAGCTCATGTGTTGTCAAGTTATTGTTATAAGGAACCCAGTCCAAACTACAACAGTCTGCATTCCCTTAACACTTTGAGTGCCAGCGACGAGATATGTCGTTAGTTCATGCCGACCGTTGATTGCCAGCCGACGAGAGATCTCGTTTTTATCGTTATTTTTTTTTATTATCGATTTGAATTCATATTTCATCAATCTAGTCTCACGTTAGTGCTGCAAACTCTCTCTGAGCTCCATTGGGAAAATACCGCCCCCTATCGTCTCTCCCTGTTGTACTGCACCCCATTGGATTAGACTGAATGAAACACATGGGGGGGGGGGAATCCAGCTTCCTCATTTTACTTCTCGGGCAAGCCACCCGAGGGGATCCAAGTCATTTCCGAGCCCCAAAACAGCGTGGAATACATATTTCCAGTATCCAGCATTGGATCAATAAACGCGATCGATATTTGGAATGGCGATCAGGAATTGGAATAATCTTTTTGGAGAACATCTGATCTGAGGTAAGGAATCTATTTTACCAGTATTGGGATAATCAGAGCTGTTTTCACAGAGATATCAGCGTGTGCCATATGTGTGTGTGTGTGTGTGCTGATCAGGAAATAAGAGATTTGATTTTGCAGCCCGCTTATATAGCGTGCATAAGTACACATATACTATCGATAATCTAGCGTTGATTTGAAAACGATTCATAAATAGGCCGAAAAATGACAACGTTTTTTGTGTATTCCAGAATATTCCAGTAAAGGGCGTTTATCACAGAATCTTTATATTTTCCTGAAACTTTCAAAAAACTAGAGTTTTTCAAAATGGTATAAAACGGAAATGAACCGATTAAAAAACAATCCGTTTCGACAATGTTGACTGCAAACAAGTCATTGATAAGCGACGGCCATAGCCATAATTATTTAAGACATAGTTTATGCGTTCACAAATATGAGAGAGGGGGGCTGGAGACGGGCACAGGGACCCGGTGAGGGGGGCTGGAGACGGGGACAGGGGCCCGGTGAGGGGGGCTGGAGACAGGGACAGAGGCCCGGAGAGGGGGGCTGGAGACAGGGACAGGAGCCCAACGGCGGAGGCCGGGCACTGGGACAGGGGCCCGGTGAGGAGGCCCGGAACAAAGGGGCGAAGGCAACAACTCCAGAGCAGGACCCCGGACGGGGACCACTGCAGGTGGAGATCTTGGGACCGGGCGCGGGACCCCGGATGGGGGCCCCTCCGCGTGAATATTAAAGGCAACCAACTTGTGTTCAGCTTTTCTCTGATTGGCCACGACCCCACGCCGCTAGCCCGCCCCCTTTTGCCGCGAGCACGGCAGGAACCTTCAAGTTCCCTGGTGCAAAATAAATCTGGTAGTTGGTTTATGACGTTAATTAATAATAAACACTGTTAGGACTCTTAATAATAAACACTGTTAGGACTATCTGACTCTTAATAATAAACACTGTTAAGACTATCTGACTCTTACTAATAAACACTGTTAGGACTATAAACACTGTTAGGACTATCTGACTCTTAATAATAAACACTGTTAGGACTATCTCGATTCACGCGTCACTACTGTAACTAGAAACTCTGGGTGTCACTGTACATCAGTGTGGAGGCTGACGCCTGACTGATTAACTGATAACTCATAACTGATAACGTTATATGTTATTTCGCGTTTTTAACGTCATAAACCAACTACCAGATTCACTCGTCACTGTACATCAGTGGAGGCTGCTGAAGCGCCAGCGGGGTGATGCGGTGGTTTGTCCCCGGCTTCCGTGCGTCGCCGCCGGCTTGACTCGGTCCAGCTCCAGCAGCAGCGGCCGTGCTCCGTTGTAGAAGCCCTTTCAATGACAGAGCTCTCATATTTTGCGAATGCATAAACTATATCTTAAATTATGGCTATGTGTCTAATATGGCTGTCGCTTATCAATGACTTCGCGACAGCCATATTAGACACATAGCCATAATTTAAGATATAGTTTATGCATTCGCAAATATGAGAGCTCTGTCATTGAAGTGGGTGGTGGCAGCGTAACAGTGTTCACCCTGATGTAAAGTAGCGATTTTTATTGTTTTGTCATGACAAACCAATTACATAATCCCAACATATGTGTAAAGAAACAACATATTCCAGTTAACGGTATATTTTTTTAATGATTCATTACGGTATAAATTAGGTTAACTGGAGCTGCGTATTGCTGGCTCTCATATTTGCGAATACAACAGCGTTCACCCTGATGTAAACAATTCTACAACGGAAGACGGCCGCTGCTGCGGGCGGCGCAACTCTCTGCCGCGCGGCAGCGCGGTCACGTGGCCGTGTGGCCAATCAGAGAAACGCTGAACGAAAGGCTGAACACAAGTTGGTTGCCTTTAATATTCACGCGGCCCCTCCTGGCATAGACCTCGGCGCAGACCTCGGTGTTGACCACGGTGTCGACCATGGCGTAGACCTTGGTGCAGACCACGGCGTAGACCACGGCGCAGGGCTGGACCAGACGACTCTCCAGGTGCAGATTGACCTCGGTGCAGACCTCGGCGTTGACCACGGCGTCGACCACGGCGTAGACCACGGTGCAGGGCTGGACCAGACGACTCTCCAGGTGCAGATCGACCTCGGTGCAGACCTCGGCGTTGACCGCGGCGTCGACCACGGCGTAGACCACGGCGCAGGGCTGGACCAGACGACTCTCCAGGTGCAGATCGACCTCGGTGCAGACCTCGGCGTTGACCACGGTGTCGACCACGGCGTAGACCACGGCGCAGGACTGGACCAGACGACTCTCCAGGTGCAGATCGACCTCGGTGCAGACCATGGCGTAGACCACAGCGTAGACCACGGCGTGGACCACGGCGCAGGGCTGGACCAGACGAGGAGCCGAGTCCAGACGAGGAGCCGGGACCAGACGACGAGCCGGAACCAGGAGACTCCCCGGGGACAGGAGCAGGAGCACGACCCGGACTAGACGTCAGGGTCTCCCCGGGAGCCGGAGGAACAGGGGCAGCTAGAGCTGCTCTAGCAGGGGCTAAACTGGCAGTAGAGACTGGGTTAGCTACCTGGGTAATGCTAGCAGCAGGGGCTCTAGCGGATGAGACTGTGGGGTTAGCCGACGGGGCGGCTCCAGGGAAACTGACCTTGCTAGCTGAAGAGGCAGTCCTAGCAGCGGGGAGACTGACCTTGCTAGCTGCAGGGGCAGTCCTAGCAGTGGGGAGACTAACCTTGCTAGCTGAAGAGGCAGTCCTAGCAGCGGGGAGACTGACCTTGCTAGCTGAAGGGGCAGTCCTAGCAGTGGGGAGACTGACCTTGCTAGCTGCAGGGGCAGTCCTAGCAGTGGGGAGACTAACCTTGCTAGCTGAAGGGGCAGTCTTAGCAGTGGGGAAACTGACCTTGCTAGCTGAAGGGGCAGTCCTAGCAGTGGGGAAACTGACCTTGCTAGCTGAAGAGGCAGTCCTAGCAGCGGGGAGACTGACCTTGCTAGCTGAAGGGGCAGTCCTAGCAGTGGGGAAACTGACCTTGCTAGCTGAAGGGGCAGTCCTAGCAGTGGGGAAACTGACCTTGCTAGCTGAAGGGGCAGTCCTAGCAGTGGGAGATATGCTGGTGGTAGAGGCTACATAGGCAATCTGGAGTAAGCTAGCAGGCGCTAAGCTAAGGGCAGGAGCAGTACTAGCTGCAGAGAGTCTGCTAGCAGTGGGGGATGTGCTAGCTGTAGAAGAGGGTATACTAGCAGGAAAAGCTAAGGCGCCAGCTACAGAGGCTACATAGGTGATCTGGAGTAAGCTAGCAGGGGCTAAGCTAGGTGCAGATGCCTTGCTAACTGCTAAGGGCCTGACAGGGTTAGCAGCTTGGCAGTCGGCTGGGGAGTTGGGATCCTGGAAGAGCACCCTAAACATGTTCCCGGCCGGTAACCGGAGTTCGCATGCTCTTCCAGGACTCCACTTCATCATGAAGATCACCAGGCGATAAGTGTTCCTTCGCTCCTCCCGACTGCAGGCCGGAGAATAATTACCCAAGAACCCTTGTAGAAGGGAATGTGCCTCGGTGGGACTGGGGCTACGTTAGCTATAGGGCCTGTGCACGCGAGGGCAGCTAGGTAGGTAGCTACTGCAGAGGCTGCTCTATCACCAAATGTTCTGCCAGTTGCAGAAGCCTCGCTAACAGTAGCAGGAGGGAGTAAGCTAGTGGTAGAGAACAAGCCTACCCTGAGCCTCCTAACAGAATAAAACCTTGACTTAGCTGTGGGGGCAGAGGTTCTGCTAGCTGTGCAAGCTACAGGAGCTAGGCTAACCACAGGGGCCTTGCCGGCCGACGAGGCGGTCCCAGCATCGGAGGCTTTGTTAGCTATGGGGCCCGTGTTTGTTGAGAGAGCTAAGGGGGTAGTTGCCAAAGCTACATTGGCTACAGGGGCTAAGCTAACCACAGGGGCCTTGCCGGCCGACGGGGCGGTCCCAGCATCAGAGGCTTTGTTAGCTATAAGACCTGAGCTGGCTGTCTGGGCGGTGAGGGCTGCGGGGCCTATGCTAGTAGGACTAGCTGAGGTGCTAACTGCTACAGGGGCAGTACTAGCTACTGGGCTAGTGCCAGCTGCCGGGGCAGTGAGGGCCGTGGGGCCTATGCTAGTAGGACTAGTTGAGGTGCTAACCACCGGTGGTCTGGCAGGTGAGGCTAAGCTAGCCTTTCTAGCACTACCAGCTCTCCGAGACCTACGTGCAGCGCGAGCTACGCTAACAGCACTAGCTGTGGAAGCTAGGCTAACGGCTGTGCTAACGGCTGGGCTAACAGCCTGGGCAGTGAAGGCCGCGGGACCAACGCTAACTGCTGCGGTGGCAGTAGAGGCCTTACTTGTGGAGGAGGGAGTGCTGGTAGCCGTGGCTTCGCTGGGAGCAGGGGACCAGAGCGCCAGAATAATCAGTCCCAGCTGCCGGTCGTATTCCGCGAGCAGCGGGGCCTGCTCTGCGCCGCACGTTGCGCCTGCACAGGAGAGCAGAGCGTGTAGCTGCATCCTCTCAAACGAGGATGAAGAGCAGACATCTCCCTCGAACAAACGCTCCATGGTGAGCAATACGTGGCTCGCTTGGTCTCTCCCGTTGTCCACTGAATCCTGGTCTGGTTGCGTCATACTGAGGTAATTTGGAGTTTAGGAGAGGTGAGGATTCAATCGCAGGACAGTGTGTGTAGGGTAAGAGAGACGAGGCAACGAGTCGACGTTCCAATAATAAGCTTTTACTGAGCAAGACACGAGGATACAAGTCACGGGGGGGAAATAACAAAGCACGGAAAGGTGCTGGTTACTGGAGAGCACGGAAGGGTACTCCGGAGAACGGTAAATAGCAAACACGTAAACAGGGATCTCAAACAATGACGCAACAGGGGCGGGGAGAATATATACTAAACAGTGATTGCTAAACAGGAACAGCTGGGGAACAGAGGATAAGAATACAAGGGAGACAAGACACTGAACTAACAGGCAGGGGGAAGACTAGGACTAGACAAGAACATGATGTAACATAACAACACAGGGAAGACCAGGACCAGACAGGAACATGAATATGAATACACACAGGGAACAAGAACATAGGCAGCCAGGTCTTGAGCCAGGTAGGGATTAAACATTGTGACAGAATGAACACGGGGAAGACTAGAACTAGACAGGAACATGAATATGAATACACACAGGGAACAAGAACATAGGCAGCCAGGTCTTGAGCCAGGTAGGGATTAAACATTGTGACAGAATGAACACGGGGAAGACTAGAACTAGACAGGAACATGAATATGAATACACACAGGGAACAAGAACATAGGCAGCCAGGTCTTGAGCCAGGTAGGGATTAAACATTGTGACAGAATGAACACGGGGAAGACTAGAACTAGACAGGAACATGAATATGAATACACACAGGGAACAAGAACATACAGTAGGCAGCCAGGTCTTGAGCCAGGTAGGGATTAACATTGTGACAGAATGAGAATATATGAGAACAACAACAGATTTGACAATATATGTACGTAAAGGTCCATATGAAGGGCGGCAAGGGCGGCGGCCCGTAGCACCGCGAACAGACCGCCCGGGGGCGCCAGAGGACTGTCCAGAAAGTTCAGATCATGACACAGTGAATGTATCCTTTTTTGTTTATTGCACTTTTATTGCACTTTGTTTCTTGCTGCAAATAAATGCTATGTTGCTAATGGTTCACACCAGGTAATTTAAAGATGGCGGGTTTCTGTTTTGAGCAGCACGTGTAGTGACGTGTTCAACCCTTCTGATTGGTTGAAAATGGCCTTCATGTTTGAACTACATCGCCACCTATTGCTTTGGCATTGTACTACATGTATATTACATCACTCGGTGTGAGTTTAAACCAGTTGTGTGTACAGAGGTTTATTTTTTAGAAGATCTCGGTGTCAAAAATACCCGTGATCGTGTGGACTGGGCCTAAGAGAATAGTGGTTGAACTAAAAATTCAAAGAAACAGACTAAGAAATGACGTAAACACCATGATCAGAACCGCAAAAAGAAATTTCATCAACGACAAAACTGAGGAAAACAAAAACAAACCCCGCGAACTTTGGAAATTACTCAATAATCAACTAGGCTGTAGTAAAAAACTTAAAACCAGATTCTCAAACATAAACATAAAGACGGACAACACGCTCATCACAGACAAGCTGGATGTAGCCAATTACTTAAACATCTTCTTCACAAACATAGCCACAACACTGGTAAACAAACTACCCTCCCACTCAGGGCATTATGGGGTAGAACACATAGTAGCATACTACAAAAACCTAGGGGTCCACAAAGACGACTTCAAACTTGAAATGGTAACAACCGATGAGGTACTCAAAAAATTTAGCGCCCTCCAACCTAACAAGGCCACTGGCCATGACAACATCCCCTCCAAATTCCTCAGAGACGCAGCAGCCGCCATCACCCCAGTCATCACACACATAATAAACCTCTCTATAAAACAGGGGCACGTCCCCAAGGACTTCAAAATTGCGAGAGTGACCCCTCTGCACAAAAAGGGCAGCAAATTAGACCCAGGCAACTACCGCCCTGTTTCTATTCTTACCTCCATCTCGAAAGTCATGGAGAAAATAGTCTACGAACAGGTCGAAAAGTACCTGGCGGAAAAAAATCTAATCTACGAATTCCAATCTGGCTTCGGAACGTCCCACTCCACTGACACATGCCTCCTATATTTGAATGACCACATCAAACAAGAGGTGGACGCGGGCAAATACTGCGGCATGGTCATGCTGGACCTACAAAAGGCGGGGGGATAAAATCAAATAAATAAAAATAAAACACAAAGGAACATTATTAAAAAGGCAGGACATACATACAGAGCAACAACTGAACTGAACAACAACTGGCGGACAACAGAACAATAGTGGCAGCATGGTGTTAGCACATGGAGAAACATCTACATGAGTGCTCTAGGGAGTTTGTTAAAGTTTCCTTAAACAATCGAATTGAAATAAACGTTTCCATATTTAAGGTTTTTTGTAGTGTGTTCCAGCTATCAGCTGCTGCGTACTGAAAGGAGGAACGGCCTTGTGAGGAGTTGGCATGGGGGGCGTTTACCAGGATATGTGTGGCTGACCGGGTGTGGTAATTTGGGAGTGGACGAGGGTGGACTAGGCGAGTAAGGTAAGGGGGATTACGGCCTAGAAGTGTTTTATAGACAAAGGCCAGCCAGTGGATGTTGCGTCTAATCTCCAGGGAGGGCCAGTTTACTAGGGAGTATAGCTCGCAGTGGTGGGTCCTGTAGGGGGCATTGGTAGCGAAGCGAATGGCGGAGTGATATAGGATATCTAAGCGCTCTAGATCACCTTTACGGGCCAAGCGGTAGATTACATCGCTAAAATCAAATAGCGGCAGGACAGTCATCTGGACCAGGGTGAGTTTAGCAGATCTAGTGAAGGAGGAACGGTTCCTATACAGAAAGCTAAGCCTTGCTTTGACTTTGGCCTGCAGTTTAGTTAGGTGTTCAGAGAAGGAGAGTTTGGTGTCGATCCACACTCCCAGGTATTTATAAGAGGTGACCAGTTCAAGCTTTTTGCCATCGGCGGCTACAATGGTGCCAGTCTGGGAGGTACCCTTGTGGCCGAACCACATAACTTTGGTCTTGCTGGTGTTTAGGACCAGGCAAAGGGCGGAGAAACCAGCTTGGATTTTTAGAAAGCTCTCCTGGAGAGTTTTCAGGACAGCATCCGGGGAGGGACCAGAGGTGTACAGGACTGTGTCATCAGCATAGAGGTGAATTAGGGAGTTTCCAGCGAACTGGCCTATGTTGTTTATATAGATGGAGAAGAGGATTGGAGCTAGTAAGGAGCCTTGGGGGACCCCCTTAGAGATGGATAGGGACTGGGTTAATAGGTTGTCGGTTTTTATTGACTGAGTGTGATCAGAGAGGTAGTTCTCGAACCATGCTACACTGTGATTAGTGACACCAATGTCTTTCAGCCGCTCCAAAAGCTGTTCATGATCCACAGTGTCAAAGGCCTTGGCCAGATCTATAAAGGCAGCAGCACAGTAGAGTTTGGAGTCAAGGGCATTGAGGACATCATTGAAGACTTTCATTGTAGCAGTCTCACATCCATGCCCTGAGCGGAAGCCAGATTGGTTTTCCGAAAGTATGTTGTAGGTTTCTAGAAAGCTTGTGAGTTGTTTGCAAACTAGTCTCTCTAGCACTTTTGCTATACAGGGTAAAATTGAAATTGGGCGGTAGCAGTTGGGGTCGGTATTGTTTCCTCCTTTGAACAGGGGCCGTACCAAGGCTGCTTTCCAAGCAGAGGGCAGTTCTGCTGTATGCAGGGATAGGTTACATAGATGGGAAATAGGTTCAGCAATGATGGGGGCTGCAGTTCTGTAGAAAAAGGGGTCTAACCCGTCAATGCCAGGAGGTTTCTAGGGGTCGAGTTTGCTGAGTACTTCTAAAACATAAGATAGGGTCCTATAATCAAATGTGAAATCCTGCTTATTTGTCTGAAAACTCAAATGTAATTTCCCTGTTTTCGCCATGGGCGGCGCCATTTTAGATGGTGATGTCACGGTGTTGGTTTGGTCTGGCTCCTGGTTTACACTGCTGGTTAGCTGCCTAGTAAACATGGAGTGTCTTGAAGGTCAGTCAGTAAATGCAACGTTGCCTACCAAACAACGGGACCGCATGGTTCTTTTTGTATTGCTCCCGGCTGTTCAAACTAATTTTACCGCGTGAAAGAGAGAGGAAAGTTGGTTAATTTCCACAAACTACCAGTGAAAAAAACAGTGTTGTTGGCACGTTGGCTGGCTGCACTCAAGCGGCGCGATCAGCCTGTTGGACAGGGAATGAAGATCTGCAACGAACACTTCATTGCCTCGGATTATGTTGTTGATGGTGGGAGGTTTGTCCAGAAGACCACTAATCAGCTGAAGCCCGATGCGGTTCCCTCGGTCTTCGACAGACAGACCGGCCCAGGCAGTTCAACCAGCGTCGCGGAGCATTTAGCGTGCTGGCTACCTAGCTACGGTTCAACCAGCATCGCGGAGCATTTAGCATACTGGCTACCTAGCTACGGCAACCAGCGTCGCGGAGCATTTAGCATACTGGCTACCTAGCTACGGTTCAACCAGCATCGCAGAGCATTTAGCATACTGGCTACCTAGCCGGGATTCAAAGCCAACTAGCTGGCTAACCCAGCTCGCTAAATGCTGCATGTAGCTAGTTAGCTGAACCGTAGCTAGGTAGCCAGCTCGCTAAATGCTGCATTAGGCTAGTTAGCTGAACCGTAGCTAGGTAGCCAGTATGCTAAATGCTCCGCGACGCTGGTTGAACCGTAGCTAGGTAGCCAGTATGCTAAATGCTCCGCGACGCTGGTTGAACCGTAGCTAGGTAGCCAGTATGCTAAATGCTCCGCGACGCTGGTTGAACCGTAGCTAGGTAGCCAGTATGCTAAATGCTCCGCTACGCTGGTTGAACCGTAGCTAGGTAGCCAGTATGCTAAATGCTCCGCGACGATGGTTAAACCATAGCTAGGTAGCCAGTATGCTAAATGCTCCGCGATGCTGGTTGAACCGTAGCTAGGTAGCCAGTATGCTAAATGCTCCGCGATGCTGGTTGAACCGTAGCTAGGTAGCCAGCACGCTAAATGCTCCGCGACGCTGGTTGAATTGCCTGGGCCGGTCTGTCTGTCGAAGACCGAGGGAACCGCATCGGGCTTCAGCTGATTAGTGGTCTTCTGGACAAACCTCCCACCATCAACAACATAATCCGAGGCAATTGTAGCAACCTGAAGATATGCCTATTATTCAGATGTGCTGACTTGCCTTTTATCTCCCCTTTGTGCACCAAGACATTCTAATTAGTTTCCACTGATATTCTCACGAACAATGACGCGAGCTCCTCCTCCTTCTATC
Source organism: Notolepis coatsorum (assembly GCF_963971535.1). Classification (NCBI taxonomy): domain Eukaryota; kingdom Metazoa; phylum Chordata; class Actinopteri; order Aulopiformes; family Paralepididae; genus Notolepis; species Notolepis coatsorum. Next base: position 36,883,670 of record NC_140166.1, on the reverse strand, counting down.
GCTGGAATATGGATTATGAACAGGGTTACTGGACCATACTCTATCAGTCTTTTCCCTGTGTGACTAGTTGGCGGTACCAGCAGGGGGCGGTGGCAGGCAGAGAGTGTCGGAGAGAGATGGAAGGAAATATATGGAGGCGGAAGAGGGAAGGCGAGCCTCTTCTGCTTGGGATGTTGCTGTGAACGGTCGCAGCTGCAACGGGAGGTGCTTTGGAATAGCCCCGTTAAAGAACCCCCAGAGAGCCCCGCCGGAGCGAGCGACGGGTTATCCTATAACAGTAAACGTAGAAGCGTGTTGCATGTTTCCCTACTGAATACCCTAGCGATACAACGAGTTATCCTAGAAGGAATGCGGTATCGCCCTGAGGGGTTTAAGTTAAAGTTATTCCCTCTAGTGAGGTGCCCTGCCAGCGTGGCGTGAAGAGGACCGGTGTTTTAGAGGCACCCTGCGCTATCATATATCCCGGCTAGCAGGAGGGCTGTTTGGGGACCCAGAGTGTAGCTGCAGTGTTAGTGAGGGCGAGTTTAGATACGCGCGTGGACCCAGCACCAGCTGCCTACAACCAGTCTGCTCCGGCCGGCTACAACCAGATCTGCACCAGGCTGCCTTCAGCACACGGGAGTTCGTCCCGACCAACAGAGGTCGCCATCACCCAGCACACGCTCTCAGGCCAGCACTGCCTCTCTGCTCCAGCTCCGCCTGCTAGCACCCTCGCCGAGAGCGTTCGACGCCATCTTGCCACCCGGACAGTGGTGGTGCGGGGGGCCGCCATTTTGGGTTGAGTACAATTGAGCATCAATGCTCCGGATCTATTACACAGTACACAGTGTGGTGCAGCCTGCGGGCGGGCTAACGTTGCTAACCACAGTTCTAGGGGTACCCCATTAACAATACATGCCGGCATTAATATAGGACTTGTGTTTGGTATTTGTGGGCCCACCTTTTGATTTCTTTTCATTTTCTTTGAGTGTGATAACGTGTTTGTTCTTTAATAATATTTTCCCATTTAATTAACCCTTTCCCTGTGGGGAGGTTACAGACCTGGCGCATCATAAGCAAAGCCTTAGGGAGGTCTTATGCTTGCCATATAATTAAAGCCTGAGGTATTATACCGGGTACTGACCCAGACGTGGGTGAGGAGTCCAGCACATTGACGTATATTAGTCTTGGTACTAACCCAGAGGTGGGTGTATAATATACGTGTCCGTAAGATATTGAGTTACAAACAGAGCCATGGTAAGATCTCATTCTAGACGACCATTCTTCTTAAATCCTTGTAACAGTACCAAATAACATAAAGGCTTAAATGGGGTTCTGTGTGCATGTCCATTCCTGTGCCTAGTGTTAACTCTTTTGGTGTGGGTAACATATATACTATTAACCCCTTCCTATTCAACCTTCCCTTTCCTACTGTAAGGTTTCTAGTGTCAACGAGGGAGGGTACTGCTTGCGGGGGGAACCAAGTTATTTATTTACAATTCAGTCACTAGGTGTGGGAGGGTTAGAGGAGTAATTGGGGAAAGTGAGAGCATGTTGTTTCAAGTTTCAAGTTTCTTTAATAGTTGTCATACAGAAGTACAGAATACTTTCATACAAAATGCTTCTTACTGTTACGCTCCAGAGACTGTGCTAGACAAGATAGTATCAAATAACATAGTATAGCATGTAATTTAGAAGAAGAAAATGAGGTCACAGTGTTCGGTATAGACATATGTACAATGTTCTGAGTTACCATATAATATACAATACTATGCAGTGTACTAATGTACAGTACTATATAGTGCAAAGCAGAAATGGGATGAGGTACAATTTAGGTACAATTTACAGTAAGGTGTACGAGTTGTAGTGCAATCCTTCATCAATAAATATAAAGTGTGGGGAGTGGGTGCTACAGTGTGTTTGTTTAAAGTGGGTGTGTGCTATAAAGTGTGTGGAGTGGGTGCTACAGTGTGTTTGTTTAAAGTGAGTGTGTGCGTGTGGATGTGTGTGCTATGTGCGTTTGGTGGTTGTTGTTGTGTAGTGTTCATTGTTCGTTTAGCAGCCTGATGGCCTGGGGATAGAAGCTTCTTCTGAGTCTTTCTGTGCTCGCCTTGAGACTCCGGTATCGCTTGCCTGACCGCAGCAGTTCAAAGAGGCAGTTGTTCGGGTGACTGGAGTCTTTAATGATTCTCTTAGCCTTGCCCTTGCAACGATTGTTGTAAATGTTCTGGAGGGTGGGGAGCCCCCCTCCAATTGTGCGTTCGGCTGAACGTGTCACTCTTTGTAGTCTGCTTCGGTCTTGTGCAGTGCTATTCCCAAACCAGGAGGTGATGTTGCCAGTCAAGATGCTCTCTATTGTACGTGTTGGGGAGTACTGCTGACCGCCCTGGAAGGGAGAGGAAGAGCAGAGTACCGGACCAGGTTTGTAAATCCCGGGCCCCATCCACTCCCACTGCCAGCCTCCAGTTGACGCTCCAGACCCAAAGACGGAGGTGCAGCTAGCCAGAGATCTACTGTGTCTCGCTACCCAGTGACTGTGCACACCCGTTCCCACGAAGCAGGGATAATCCACCCTGCTACACAATGAAGTGTTCGCTGCAGATCTTCATTCCCTGTCCAACAGGCTGATCGCGCCGCTTGGGTGCAGCCAGCCAACGTGCCAACAACACTGTTTTTTTCACTGGTAGTTTGTGGAAATGAACCAACTTTCCTCTCTCTTTCACACAGTAAAATTTGTTTGAACAGCCAGGAGCAATACAAAAAGAACCACTGCGGTCCCGTTGTTTGGTAGGCAACGTTGCATTTACTGACTGACCTTCAAGACACTCCATGTTTACTAGGCAGCTACTGTAACCAGCAGTGTAAACCAGGAGCCAGACCAAACCAACACCGTGACGTCAGCAACAAAATGGCGGTGCACATGTTCATAAATGGACATAACAAATAGTTTTTTCTTAGAAACGCCTTATTTTTATAATGTGATTTTTTTCTGTGGTTTATCTAAATACTAATTTGATGCTATGACTATGTTTATATCGCTATGCTTCATCTCCCCTTTAAGGCTCTCTTCACTTCTCACAAGCTTCTCCGTCTCTGTGTGTGTGCGTGTGCGTGCTGGGCGAGTGTGTGTCTGAGGGAGAGACGATAGAGAAGCGGTAAAGCACGTCATTCTATCTCATTTGATCCCGAAATGCTTTATCCGAGGGCAAGAAGGGTTGAAACGCCAGCTATAGCAAACCAACTAGGTGCATATGCCACCTGCTGTATTGGAGTGTTGCTCTCCTCAATTGTGCTTGGGAACGAAACGAGATTGTAGTGTGAAAGCAGGCCAGAGGGGGGAGTGGGAGGGGGGGCTATCGCTCTCGAGGACGGAGCGGAACAACCGTTCCTAATGAGAAAACGCCCTAAAAAGGAGGTTCTATCCTGAGGCCATCAGGATGCCAATGACTAGTATGTAACATCAACCCATCCACCTACAAGGTACCCATGTACATGTCAATCTACAAGGTACCCATGTACACAACCCCCTCCAATGTACAGTAAAAATTACCAAGTATGGTCTTGTCAATATTCCAATGTACAGTTTTGCTTGTACAGTTGTACAGTGTCCCCCCCCCACCCCTCCTACCCAACCCCCCCCCCCCCCCCCCCCCCACTCCTACCCAACCCCCCCCCCCCCACCCACCCAACCACCTCCAATGTATAGTACCCCCATCCCCCCCCCCCCCACCTACCCAACCTCCAATGTACAGTTTCTACGTCAAATGTATATACTTTTTTCTGGACTCTTTTCGTATCACAAACAGTACTGTATTTGCAAATCTGGTATGTCATAAATGTATACATGTAGCAGTACTGTCTATCTGTATGTCATATATGTCATATATGTTACGATGAATTGAAAATGGGGGACCCTGATGTAAACAAGACGAAAGTCTTTCTCTGGTCTGCATCCCCTTAACAATTGTATGTATTGAGCTGTACTGTACTGTACCCATTCTGCAATCTGTTAATAAAGTTTTCAATCAATCAATCAATCAATCAGTCATTGCACACACATCCACATGCACACACTCACTTTAAACACTACCGCTTGGAGCTGCTCCATTGAATGGGCTGCATTTATATAGAGCTTTTATCCTCCCATTTTACCCATTCACACACCGACGGCGGAGGCAACCATGCAAAATGCCAACCTGCTCATTGGGAGCAAAAAGTCTTGCTCAAGGACACGCTGCCCGAGAGGAGCGGCCAGCGGGAATCGGACCGGGAATCTCTGGATTACCAGACGACTGCTCTAACTCCCGAGCCACTGTCGCCCCTAAAAATATGGCACTGTGGATTCTTAAAATGAATTTGTCCTAATTAGCATAATGAGTATTATATTATAGAGCCCACAATGAGTTATAGAGTTCACAATGACAAACTATATTCAAATTCATATATCACTATATTCAACATCTAAATGGGTTCAGTCATTGTTACATTTATATCCTTCCATTTAATTTTCAATGGAGTTGTAAATTGGCAGATGGTGACAAACTTGTCTTTCCTGTTTGGGACTACTGGAGACAATAAGATACACAGGAGATTCTCACTACAGAAATACAAACCAGTGTTTCCAGGAGAACCTTATATTTCTGTATATATATTGGACAATTCAAAGACTCAATGAAAATAGACGTCCTTTATTGTAAATAAGACTATTGTTTTGGTCAAAATTAACAAATAATATCATACTGCACAAAAATAAAGAATCTCACATTGACAATATTATAATATATTACACATCCAAATGGCATTGGATAAATTGACACATTGTAATTAAAATGAATTAGTCTGTATCTGGTGCGAGTTAGTCTGGGAACCACATCTTCAGGTAACAGTGCACTCAGAATCAGAATGATTTAGGTTCAATATTAACATGTAAAAATGCAAAGTGAGAGAGGGTTACCCTTAGACAGGAGGATGACTTGCAGGGGGCAGTCCAGTGGATTAGGCTGAGGAGTCTAGTCTGGTAGTCAGACTCTTATCAACAAGCAGCACAGAGGAGGCATTTCAATTTCATGACATTTGCAAACCCAAGGGATTTTCTTAGTCCAATTGTGATGAGATGTGCAGCGTGTAAACACGCCTTGTGAGTTTGGCAAGGGGTTTAGACCTCCTCCTTACAGCCCTATTTACACTCACTCCAATTTACATACAATTCTTAAAAAGATTGTGTCCTTAACCCCCACACAAGCACCACCAGATGGTTTGGTCCTATGGTTGTGAGTGGGGTTGGGGTTGTTGCTGCTGGGGTGTTATGGGGCAGATAGGGGAATGTTGGTGTGTTCTGAGTACGGAGGAGGAAGGTCCTCTGGCTTCAACCCCACCTGGAACACACAAGCAAGGATAAAGACACACACACACACACACACACGCACACACGCACACAGAAAGAGAGAGTGTTAGGGAGCTCCCGTAGCTCACCGCATATCTCGGCGCTATTTCTGCGTCGGGGAAAACCGTGCTCGTCACGGATCTGGGGGACACGAGTTCTATTCCCGGACCCGCCGTCATTTCTCAGAATGTCTTCCCCTGCTCTACATCCCATTTCAACCTGTTTCTGTCGGTCATGCTTGACCAGAAAAGCGATAAACACTAAAAAATAAAGTTTTAGAAAGAGAGAGTGTTATATAATGGAAAACACAAGCAATAGTAGAAGTTTCCCTAACACTGCATTTATCCTGCATTACTAATTCCTCTTGGGGGTGGAACAATTGTGTAACAGTAACAGAAGGCATTTAAAAAGTATGACTACAACAGTTACATCTATATTATACACACATGGCATGGGTGGCAGGATGGTCTCAGGGGAACTCTACAAAACTCTAAAAAGGTGTTTACCTTTAACCCAAATAGACATAATTTTTTTTTTGTGATCATAGATTCTTGAAGATACACTATGGCAATTTTTTTTAATTTGCGGCTTGGCCAAGAAGTGCGGGATCATCAACATCTGGGGACACTACTTTGAAATGGTGGAGGAGGAGGATTCTGCGGCTATGAAAATAATTCCTATTGGCAATGGGCAGGATGGAACCGGAACAAAATACAAAATATCAATATACCGTGACTGTGAGCTAGCTACCTCTACCTAACCAAGGGTTGCTGGTTTGATCCCTCTTTTCTTTTTTGCTTTATTGTGGATAGGACAGTCAGAGAGAGAAATCGGATGAAGAGATGGGGGAGGACATGCAACACATGTCCTGGTCATCCCTCTTACCAACAATGGTCAATATTGACAAAAGCAGAGAATACCTCCATGAATATGTGTATAGAGAGAAGAGGACAGAAGAGGACAGAAGATTACTTTATTGCCAATGGACATTGCAATTCGTCGTTGTTCACATATCCCTTCTAGATACACATATCCCTACACACATGAGCCTGCCCCTGGAGCAATTTAGGGGTTCAGTGCCTTGCTCTTAGGCAGAGATGGTAGGCGCCATACAGTAGATATAATACCAGCTATCAGTCACCAGCTCACAGCTGGAATACACCATCCTGTCGTGGGAACGAACCAGCAACCTTTTCGCCTCTTTACCTCTAGGCCATCCTGAATAAAATAACCAAAATGGAGCTACATTGAGTGTGCTGTATTTCCTAAATACTGTGATACAACAAAACAGGCATTTGCTTAAAATATGTCATTGCAGCTGTTGCCTTGTATTCACCTCATTATAAGATGGTGGGGCTGCAGAGTAATGTGCAGGGTATTGTGGTGGCCTGTGGAATTCGTCGCTGTAGGAAGGTAGTCGGTGGTGGTCTTCGCTCCGTGGATGTGACATGTTGCCGGCCAGTGGGATGAAATAAATGGAAGGCGGAGCCTCACTGCGTCTCCACTCCTCCCTCTCCATCTGGTCCTGTCTGAAGCGGTGGCCGACCTTACATAAGGCAGTACAGCACATGATGCTGAAACCAAACCCCAGTATAACCAAGAAGATCCTGGAGACCAAGAGAGAGGGTAGTGAGGGACGGAGATAAAAGGCAAATGGCTGCATTTATATATCTCTTTTATCCAATGCGCTTTACAATTTGTTCCTCACATTTTACCCATTCACTCACACATTCACACACCGACGGCGGAGGCAACCATGCAAGGTGCCAACCTGCTCATCGGGAGCAATCAGGGGTTAAGTGTCTTGCTCAAGGACACTTCAACCCGCTGCCTGGGAGGAGTGGGAATCGAACCGGGGACCTCCGAATTACCAGATGACTGCCCTACCTTCCGAGCCACTGTCGCCCCCCAGGAGAGAGGGATGGCAGACAAGAAAGGTGAGAGAGAAAGAGTTGGAGGAGAGAGGGGGCGGGGGTGAGAGATGAGGGAGGTTGAGAAAGAGGGAGAGATTAGATATGCAAAATGTTACACCTATCTTTGAATCAATTAATCTATGAAGGACTGAGTAAAATGGAGAGGGGGAGCCTTGGAGAGACGGAGAGAGATGGAGAGGGAGAGGGAGAGCTTTGGAGAGACGGAGAGAGACAGAGATGGAGAGGGAGAGCTTTGGAGAGACAGAGAGACACAGAGATGGAGAGGGAGAGCCTTGGAGAGAGATGGAGAGGGAGAGCCTTGGAGAGACGGAGAGAGACAGAGATGGAGAGGGAGAGCTTTGGAGAGACACAGAGATGGAGAGGGAGAGCTTTGGAGAGACGGAGAGACACAGAGATGGAGAGGGAGAGCCTTGGAGAGATGGAGAGAGACAGAGATGGAGAGGGAGAGCCTTGGAGAGATGGAGAGAGACAGAGATGGAGAGGGAGAGCCTTGGAGTGATGGAGAGAGACAGAGATGGAGAGGGAGAGCTTTGGAGAGACGGAGAGAGACAGAGATGGAGAGGGAGAGCCTTGGAGAGAGATGGAGAGGGAGAGCCTTGGAGAGATGGAGAGAGACAGAGATGGAGAGGGAGAGCCTTGGAGAGATGGAGAGAGACAGAGATGGAGAGGGAGAGCCTTGGAGAGACGGAGAGAGATGGAGAGGGAGAGCCTTGGAGAGATGGAGAGAGACAGAGATGGAGAGGGAGAGCCTTGGAGAGATGGAGAGAGACAGAGATGGAGAGGGAGAGACGGAGAGAGACAGAGATGGAGAGGGAGAGCCTTGGAGAGAGATGGAGAGGGAGAGCCTTGGAGAGACAGAGAGAGACAGAGATGGAGAGGGAGAGCCTTGGAGAGATGGAGAGAGACAGAGATGGAGAGGGAGAGCCTTGGAGAGATGGAGAGAGACAGAGATGGAGAGGGAGAGACGGAGAGAGACAGAGATGGAGAGGGAGAGCCTTGGAGAGACGGAGAGAGACAGAGTGATGTGATGTAACGAGACACCTTACTCTACAGCGGGGATCTCGCCAAGAGACATCCTCAGACCTCAGTCGATTGGTCTTTAGTGGATCACAGTAGAATCGCAGTGGATCACAGTAGAATCACAATAACAACCCTGTGCAGAACTTCAGGACAGACCTACAAAAGGAATAACTCTCTAGTTACACTTTTACTTTCATATATATATTGCAGTTTCTTCATGTTTCATCATAATTCATTTAAAATTCAGTGTGTTCAGAGAATATGATGTGTACTGTCAGTGTCTATTAGGCCGGGGGGAATACTTTATGTCATAGCATGCCAACGCTACAATGCTACAATAAAGTTTTGGTTGCCCACAAATACAGACTCGGCACTCTGATCTGGGACTCAACTTGGACTCAGAAATTGTTTGGTGTAAATACTGTGCTGACATAGGCCTAACAATGTGCTATAGACCTTTTCCAACAGGACAACATAAACATTCTAAATGGGCCTGTTGCACTGTTTGCTAATACCATAGCTTACATAGCTTACATAGCTTCCCCTAGTAACATCATTCTTTTGAAAAGGTCTATAGGCACCTGTATCCACCCCTTTTCTAGAACTATTGTAAAAAGTGCTGAAATATGTAGCAATGACCACTATAACATTGCTATGATAATGTATCAAAGACTCCAGCCACCCAAACAACTGCCTCTTTGAACTGCTGCGGTCAGGCAAGCACTACCGGAGTCTCATGGCAAGCACAGAGAGACTCAGAAGGAGCTTCTATCCCCAGGCCATCAGGATGCTCAATGAACAATGATTGCTCAATGAACAAGGCTTGAACAATGAACAATCGTAACAACCATGAAATGCACTCACAGCACACACATCCACACGCACACTTTAAACTTTAAACAAACAACTCACTGCTGCACCCACTTTACCCACTTTAGAACACCTAAACACACTTTATATTTATTGGCAAATAATTTGCACTACAACCCATACCTCATTACATCTTACTGTAAATTGTACCTAAATTGTACCTCATCCCATTTCTGCATTGTACTATATAGTATATAGTATATTGTATTGTAACTCAGTTACTTTCTACTCTGCATTGTACATTGTATATATTATGTATATATTGAACACTTTTTGTCTACGTGCTTGACTTCTCTTTTATACTTACTACTATACTTTTATACTTATCTATTTTTATCTAGCACAATCTCTGGAGCAAAACAGAAAGAAGCATTTTATATAAAAGTATTCTGTACTTCTGTATGACAACTAATAAAGAAACTTGAAACTTGAACTTGTATTTAACCCTTTAACTACCACACTGAAGGTTAACCTTTCACTACCACACTACAGTGGTAGTGAAATGGTTAACATTATGTAGTGTGGTTGTGAAAGGGTTAATCATTTGTCGTGTGGCAGTGAAAGGGTTAACCTTCTGTATTGTTGCAGTGAAAGGGTTAACCCTGGTAGTGTAGTAGTGAAATGGTTAACGTTCTAAAGATCAGCTGGCATTGAATGACTAGCAAAATGCACAAAAAACGGAAAGGGATGGAGATAACGAAGGGTTGAGGGTTTCTCTCGTGGTGGTTGTGAGATTTCCTGTGGCAGCTCTTCACACAACAAGACTTCTAAACTATCTTTTAACCCCAAAGTCAACACACACATATCGTTCCAACTCCACGGGAGGCAGGTGATAATCAATGCACTGGAGTTGAAGGTGGTTTTGTTGGTCCTGAAACAGTTCATAAATCTGATGAGAGACAAGCTTGGTCTAGTCAGGACAGACAGACTGACATTGGCAGCCTACATAAACATGAGTGCACTCCCCCCCCCCCATCTCCACCAGGCAGCAGTGGAGCTTTGGCTTTGGGCGTCCCTCTGCGCAGTCTCAGGGGCGTGATTTTTTTCCGTAGCCTCTGTGAGCGAAGACGCTCTTTGATTGCAGCGAAGAAGAAAAAGACGCTCTCCGATTGGCTGACCCTAACTGTAACTGAGGGGTACAATTCCCTGACTGTATTATATAAGTATGGTATCATTAAACCACTACTGTCTTATGTACATTACTACTGGCCATACAGTACACAGGTATATCATCACCAAGCCTCTTCAACTCATTCAAAATGCAGCGGCCCGCCTGATCTCAAACCTACCGAAGTCGGCCCATGTCACCCCACTTCTTAGGGACCTGCACTGGCTCCCCATTGCTGCACGTATCCGCTTCAAGGCCCTCGACCTAGCATACCGTGCGGCAAAGGGAACCGCTCCCGCCTACCTCCGGTCAATGGTCTCTAACTACACACCCTCAAGACCCCTACGCTCTGCATCTTCTGGCCGCCTCAGATCTACTCCTATCCAAGCTCCCGGAGGGTCATCAAAGAGAAGCCGCCTATTCTCAGTCCTTGCCCCACAATGGTGGAATGAACTACCCATCCCAGTTAGGACAGCCGAATCCCGTCCAATCTTTCGCCGTCGACTAAAGACTCACTTCTTCAACCATTATCTGAAATGATATATAAAAAAAAAAAAAAAAAAAAAAAAAAAATCTAACCCCGACTAACCTTAATGTCATGCACTTGTCCTAATAAACTAACCTACACTGTAACACACAACACTTTGATGAACATTGTTACTCAGCTGATAGAGTTATACCCTTCTTGCTGTCTTGTCGCACAGAACTTGTAAGTCGCTTTGGATAAAAGCGTCAGCTAAATGACTAAATGTAAATGTAAATGTAAATATCAGATGAACACTTCCCACAATGACACGGTTCCACACAAAACTGAGTTATAATAATATTTATTAGCAGCAATGATAGTATATAACAATACTTTACGTAGGGTCGCGCTTATAAGGCGAAATAATGTGCGTGAGTAAATCAATAACGTAAGTCCATTATCATATTACGCAGGAGATAATGAATACCACCTGTATCAATAGGAATTATATCTATGGTACACTAGTAGGGCAGCGGGAGATACTAAGGGGGTTCCCACCGGTTGTAAGCCAGCAGGGGGAGGAAATGTTCGAATGCAAAGTCTGGATCACCGGGGAATCAATAAACTCCAGCTACGGGAGACGGTACATTACTCCCTTGATCGGCAGACGAAAGCAGCAGCTGTAATCCAAGTATGCGTGCAGCATAGGTGAAAGCCGGCCAGCCTCTCCCAGAGACGGGCTCGAGTGATGTTCCTCACGGGTAAATCCCACACAGTAGTGGGTGTAGACGATTCTCCTCCGCTCCAACAGCCACAGGACCAAAGCAATATAATAATAATCCAGCCGGAAAAGGGCTCTGCATTCACCGGTGTAGATTCTCCGGTGCGCGGTACTTCACATTAACTAGGTCGAACTTGACGTTATTCCACTAAGCTCTGACACTTTTACTGTCCTATTCGCACGCGGTTATAAGTGCTCTATTTAGATGCACGGTTGCTCACTTCACTTGGTCGTTGACTCGTGATGAAGGCTTTAACGTTTGAGGGTAACACGTTTTTAGGTTAACTCGTTTCGGGTAACTAACTGCTGTATCCACCTGCAACGTATTTATACGTACGGTGAATAATCTTGTACCAGCCTTATTCCTGTCTCGTATTCTTGCGAAGAACCGGGCATGTCCAGGCAAGCCTTGGCGGTGACTTTGAACTAGACCTTGGGGGTATGGCAGTGGCGCCTAGTGGATCGCTATCCAATAGGAGAACGAAATATTATGGTCTGTACTAGGTAAAAGGGATATTCCGTGTATATGTACAAAGAATACACAAGGGATATCAGACGATATACAAATATTATGCAATATATATCAAGTAGTAAATATATATATTCGGTTTAATCTGATCCTTCGTAACACTAACCCTAACTCTAAGCATAACCATGTCGAAAGAGGGCCTAAGCATAACCACTTCGAAAGAATGCCTAAGCATAACCACTTCGAAAGAATGCCTAAGCATAACCACTTCGAAAGAGGGCCTAAGCATAACCACTTCGAAAGAATGCCTATGCATAACCACTTCGAAAGAATGCCTATAAGCATAACCACTTCGAAAGAATGCCTAAGCATAACCACTTCGAAAGAATGCCTAAGCATAACCACTTCGAAGCAGAGAATATATGTACAAGGCGGAAGAGACCTTTCGGAGCTAAACCAGTCAGAGAGGGTCTTTTCTTCTTCGCTGTACGCGGCCTAGCCAATCAGAGAGCGTCTTCGGAAACAGAGGCTACGGAAAGAAATCACGCGTCTCAGGGCTCTCCAAATCCCAGGAGTGGACAATGTGGGAAAGGACCTAAATTTGGAACAGGTTCCGGGAAGCTGTGGTGGACCTGTTTGCGAACAGCGAGTTCACACAATGCTCCCTTTCATCCAGTCAGAAGGACAACCCCCCTCTCGGTGTGGACTGTGGATGCCTTCTCCATGTTACAGGTGGTGGGCCTGCCCTCGTCAGTGATAGGTGCATGATTGAAAAATCATTCAGTGTGTGTGCAATTTTTATTTTTTTTTGATCTTTTTCCCCCTCCATTTTCCTCCGATTTTCTCCCATCCCAATGTTAGTCGTTATGCCAATTCCCAATTCCCAATCCCCTTCCTGGTCGCTGCGCACTTACCCCCCACAGTCGGTCTGGGAGAGTGGAGGCTATCACGTGCTTCCTCCGACACACGTCTAGCCAATCAACCGCTTCTTTTCACCTGGCAGCGCGGACTCTCACTGAGAGCGTGTAACGTGTGGAAGGATCACACTACCGCCCTTAGATCCTATCCGCGCTTAGCAGGCGCCCCGACCGAACTGTAGGAGTCGCTGTTTACAACGACCCGGACCCACCCCGCCAGCTTCTCCCACCCTCTAATACTGCCAATTGTATTAGTGTGAACGGCCAGCCAAGCTGGTGACCCCGGAGCTGTGAGCTGGATTCGAGCGTCTCCGGGGTTGGTGACGAACGCAATCTCCGCTACGCCACCTGACCGCCCAGTGTGTGTGCAATTATAATAACTAGGGTTATGAAATAACCACCATTTTCTTTGCTAAGAGTAGTGGTAGGAACTCATGAGGAAGCATACTAGGACCGCTACTGTTCCTAATTTATGCAAATGACATGTCGTCAGCTTGTGACTGCAACTTGTTCCTGTTTGCGGACGACTCAGCCCTGCTGGTCTCTGACAAGAACAAGTTACAGGTTGAAAAAACCCTCAGCTCTGAACTAGGCAAAATCTGCATCATCAAGGACTCCAGCCACCCGAACAACTGCCTCTTTGAACTGCTGCGGTCAGGCAAGCGATACCGGAGTCTTAAGGCGAGCACAGAAAGACTCAGAAGAAGCTTCTATCCCCAGGCCATCAGGCTGCTAAACGAACAATAAACACTATGCAACAACCATCAAATGCACACAGCACACACACCCACACGCACACACTCACTTAAACAAACAACACACTGCAGCACCCACTCTCCACACTTTAGATCACACAAACACACTTTATATTTATTGATAAAGGATTTGCACTACAACTCGTACACCTACTGTAAATTGTACCTAAATTGCACCTCATCCCATTTCTGCCTTGCACTATATAGTATTGTATATTAGTACACTGCATAGTATTGTATATTATATGGTAACTCAGTTACGTCTATTCTGCATCGAACATTGTACATATGTCTATACTGAACACTGTGACCTCATTTTTTTACTTCTAATTTACATGCTATACTATGTTATTTTATTTCATACTTATCTTGTCTTGCACAGTCTCTGGAGCGTAACAGTAAGAAGCATTTTGTATAAAAGTATTCTGTACTTCTGTATGACAACTATTAAAGAAACTTGAACTTGAAACATATGGCTCGCCGATAACAAACTATCATTACACATGGGCAAAACAGAGTCCATTCTCTTCGGTTCAAATAACAAACTCAGCAAGACCGACGGCTTCTCAGTTACAGTGGGTGACAATATTGTCACAAGGAAAGATGAAATTACTTACCTGGGTTCCATCCTAGAGGCTAATCTTCCCTGTGACAAAATGGCATCCAATGTAATAAAAAAAGTCAACCAACGAACTCGATTCTTGTACCGGATCTCCTCTCTGGTAAACAAGAATACCCTGAAGACTCTGGCAGGAGCACTCATTCAAGGGTACTACGACTATGCTTGCACCTCATGGTACCAAAGCACCTCAAAGGCACTAAAAACTAAATTACAAACATCTCAAAACAAACTGGTCAGACTACTGCTTGACCTGACTCCTAGAACCCACCTCACCCCTGCCCACTTTGACTACCTACTATAGGATGGCTTAGAGTAGACGACAGAGTACAGCAACTTGCAATGGGCCTGGTCTACAAGATACACTACACGACCAAGGTACCCATGTACATGTCAAAATACTTCCCAAAGGTCAGTGAATACCACGATCACAACACCAGAGGGAGCTCCACAAATCATGTTAAACCCAGATTCGGCTCAAACAAGGGACTAAACACGTTTTGCAATTATGCCACATCAATGTGGAATGCCCTACCCAAAGCTGTAAAGGAATGTGAATCACTACCCACTTTCAAAAAACACTCTCAAAGAACACCTATGGGAGACTGCAATTCGAAACTGGCCCCTGCAAATGTCCTAACCCAACCCCCTCCAATGTACAGTAAATGACCAAGTATGGCTTTGTCAATATTCCAATGTATAGTGTACAGTGTCCCCCACCCACCCCCTACCCAACCCACCCACCCAACCACCTCCAATGTACAGCCCCCCCCCCCCCACCCACCCACCCACCCACCCAACCCCAGTGACCCCACCTACCCAACCTCCTCCAATGTACAGTTTCTACGTCAAATGTATATACTCTCTTTTCTGGACTCTTTTTGTATCACAAACAGTACTGTATTTGCAAATCTGGTATGTCATAAATGTATAGATGTAGCAGTACTGTCTATCTGTATGTCGTGTGTGTCATATATGTTATGATGAATTGAAAATGGGGGACCCTGATGTAAACTAGACGAAA
This sequence comes from Notolepis coatsorum, assembly GCF_963971535.1. NCBI lineage: Eukaryota > Metazoa > Chordata > Actinopteri > Aulopiformes > Paralepididae > Notolepis > Notolepis coatsorum. The sequence goes on along the minus strand of NC_140166.1, from coordinate 36,868,345 downwards.
GTCTTTCTCTGGTCTGCATCCCCTTAACAATTGTATGTATTGAGCTGTACTGTACTGTACCCATTCTGCAATCTGTTAATAACTAACATAAAGACTGATTCATTCCGAGATCTTGTTTTCTTTAGTTATTTTTTTCTTGTTCTTATTGACTCTCAAAATGTTAAGATTTTGGTTGACGTACATGTCACAGGTTGATAGGGGATCATCCCTATGTTCCCCGGGTCCTATGTTCCCCGGGTTCTATGTTAATAATGTTAATTATTAATGTCCGCCTTGTTTCGAACGGTTAAGCTTAGGCCCTCTTTCGAACTGGTTAAGGTTAGAGTTTGGAATCAGGGCTGGTGGTCTAAAATGTTCAATCAATCAATCAAAGCGGGGAACATAGAACCCGGGGAACATAGGACCCGGGGAACATAGACATGCTCCCGTTGATAGGACGCTGCTCCCCATATCAGACATATTTTTATCACCTGCTATTGAAACATGTGCATGGAATTACCTGTGGGAATATGAACTGTGGATTACTTGTGGATCTATGAACAATGAACTGGCAGATTATGTATGGACACTGGACAGTGTTTTACTAAAGAAGACATATGGATTAATCCCCTGTATTTCACCCCACAGCTGTAGCCCAGAATGTTTAATTGGCTATGTGATTGGTTGCAGCTGTGGGTGGTTAATCTCATCAGGGGAGGACCTGGGTATTGGCAGAGGAACAGTCCCCAGGCCCCTACCTTAAGACTGTTCTTTCTTAACTCATTCTGTGCCAACCACGTAATATTACGTGTTTGCTCGCCAACCGTTGAGCGCCAAACACGTAATATTACGTTTTTTCGATTTTAATATCCTATACACGCTCACGGACCTCGGTGTTATCATTGGAACTCATTCTGAGACCCCGAGAGTGCAATGCCGGCCGAATCCTGCTAGGTGGCAGTATTGCCTACCCTTTGAAACCTTAATGTGAAACCTTTCACACTGTGTGTTACATTTTATATGGTCCGGGCCGAGAATTTGGACCCAGGCAAGTGAAACGCTTCATCCGAGCACCTTGGAACGTGTCCAGCACACTTGATGGATATTTTGTGCCATTTCATGTCAGGGACCCGATGGACATCAATACTGGAAATCACGGAAATCAGACAATTGGAATATTCATTTTGGAATAACTCCTAGCAAAGGTAAGGACTATAATCCTACTTTGATCCAACAATGATTTCACATCGATCGCAACAATCAACGTATTTAGTATTCAAAACGTATGCCGTTGCTGACGATCAGAGCATCACAAAACGACCCCCCCCCCCCCTTTGATGCCTTCATGATGAAACATAATACCTATTGTTATGTACTAGAGGCCTGGTCACTCCTGTGTCACCAGGGCAGGCAGGTGAGGGCTGCCAATTAGCCAATTAGTGCTGATTGGTTACCTGCTGGGGAGCTTCAAAGGCAGACCCAGAAACACACATGCACGGTCTGTGCCTAGTGAAAGAGCTGTCAGGTTCTTACAGTCCTTGTCCGTTGGGTTACCAGTACATTAGCTTATAGTTATATTAGTAGTTCCTTGGTTTAGTAGCATTTTTGAGTTAGAGCACAGGGTTTTGGTGTTGATTACACATAGGTTGCGTACCCATGAGCCAGGGTCGTAACAATTGGGGGCTCGTCCGGGATCTTTTACCCCTAGCACTTTGTTTGGTGATTTTTTTTTGTGTTGCACGGGGTGTCATCATATTATGGTTTGGGTGGTGTTCGTTACACATGGTGTAACGTGGGGGCTGAGCCATTTTCATCAAACAGGTGAGTATGCCGTATTTGTTTGTAATTTGATGTGACTACTTATGCTGTTAAAATATATAGTTTAGTAGGCACCACATGTAGATAGGGATATTATTTTCTGGTTGTTGGTTAGCGTCCGGTGCACCGCGTACTCCTGGGGCGGTCAATGAAATGATTGTATATGATCTTTGACTGGTAGCAGGTGTGGTTGAAGAAAGTTAGGTCTACAGGGCATTAGTTTAAGGGTAGGTAGGTTAGGGCGGCCAGGAAACACAGGTAGTGTGGTAGGGCTTGATTTAGTGTTTCTTAGGGTAGACATGTGGTAGGCCGGGGTTTTCTGCAGTTTAGACGTAGAAGCATATGTGGTCACATCAGGTTAGAAGGCGCACCTGTTTGGAATATTTTGTTGGATTTATTTTGTTTGTTTAAGTGTTTGGTGAGCATACCTGGTAGCACCTAACACCCTGCGTGTATGACACGTCTATTTAGGGTGGGTGTTTTTTTATTTTTATTTTTTTGTTTGTTTGTGCAACCTGGAAAGGTGCGCTCCGTAGAGCTCACATTTCCACCGCATCCCTTTATGGTTGTTATTATTGGCATTAGCATTCTTCATGGTTCTTCAGTGGTTCTTCGTGGTTCTTCAGTGGATCTTTAGTGGTTTTTCAGTGGTTCTTTGGTGGTTCTTCGTGGTTTGTTAGTGGTTCTTAGTGACTGTAGGGTAAAGTGAGTAGCTTGTGGTGACTGGTACAGTAACGATGGCTACCATTAAGGATTTTGTTGAGAACCCCTCTGACGAGATGTTGGGAAGGTTTTCCAAAGAGCAGCTTCTGAAGCTTGCTGTGCACTACAATGTGGAGCTTACTGCCAGTGAGAAGCGGTTAAAAACGACTGCCTTGGGGACTTTGAGGGCTATACTCATTGAGGAGCAGGTGATTGTGGCAACGGTGGATGAGCTTCTTTTGTCTGAGGTGTCTCCACAACTCTCTGGCGTGGCGGAAGGTGTTGCCATCGATTGGGGGCCTAGGGAGTTGGCATTTAGGGAAAAGCAGCTACAACAAGAGCGTGAGTTTAAGGAAAAACAGCTACAACAAGAGGAGAGGAGAGATGAGAGAGAGCGGGAGCTTAAGGAAAAACAGCTACAACAAGAGGAGAGGTGAGAGGAGAGAGAGCACGATCGTGCAATGAAGGAGCTTGCATTTAAGCATGCTGCCTTGCAGGCGGGTTCTCTGCATCCAGAGTCACGTTCCGGGTTTGATGTAGGCAGGAATATTAGGATGGTGCCACCATTCTTTGAGAAAGACGTGGAAAGATATTTTCCCCTTTTTGAACGGGTGGCAACCACATTGAAGTGGCCTGATACCGCCTGGACACTGCTGCTGCAATGTGTTTTGGTTGGTAGGGCACAAGAAGCCTACACTGCTCTGTCCCTTGAACAAAGCGCTGATTATGAGCTGGTTAAAGCTTCCATATTGAGGGCTTATGAGTTGGTCCCCGAGGCCTATCGTCAGCGTTTTAGAGGTTATCGTAGGCAGGAGGGGCAGTCTTATGTTGAATTTGGAAAAGAGAAGGAGAACCTGTTTGACCGGTGGTGCACCTCGCAAAAAGCAGAGTCAAGGGAGCAGCTCAGACAGTTGGTTCTCCTAGAGGAATTTAAGAGGTGTGTTCCTGATAACGTTTCCACACATCTAAATGAGCATAAGGTATCGAAGATAGCCGACGCTGCTGTCTTGGCTGATGAGTTTGTGTTAACACACAAATCTGTCTTTGTAGAGGAGGGCCGTGTGGAGTCCAGGGGTAGTAGGCGTCCTTCTCAGGGGAGCCGGTTCCCGGCACCCGTGTCTGCTGGTCGGTTTACTTCGACTCCTAGGCAAGGTGGCTCTGCTAGTGCATTCCCAGAGGGGGTTATCTGTTTTTACTGTAAGGAGCCTGGTCATATCGTTGCTGGATGCCCTGTGCTTAAGCAGAAAAATGTAAAAACGGTGGCTCTGGTAGAAATCATAGACAGGACACCTATGCCGACATTAGAGGGTGGGGTGCGAAGTATCAAAGGTGCAGACAGGGAGCTAGAGGGCTCCTCAACATTTAGGATGGATGGATTTGTTTCACTGGTTGGTGAATTAGGATCAAGGCAGGCTATTACAATATGGAGAGATACAGGAGCTTTCCAGTCTCTCATTCTGGATGGGATTTTGCCATTTTCGGAAGATTCTTCATTGCATTCCGGTGCCATTGTTCAGGGCTTTGGAGGAGGCTTTGTGAATACTCCTTTGCATGAGGTCTCGCTAAACTCTCCCTTAGTATCAGGCAATGTTGTCGTAGGAGTGTGTTCTCACATTCCCATAAAGGGGGTGTCCTTCATTCTAGGGAACGATTTGGCCGGTGGCAAAGTGCTGGCTACTCCAGTTGTAATTCCCGTCCCTGTAGTTTCTGAGGTTCCTGATGAGCTTGCACAGAAGCATCCAGGAGTGTTTCCTGTGTGTGCGGTAACACGCGCAATGTCAAAGGTCAAATGTGACACCCATGAGGTTGTTAACTTAGATGGTGATATGACACTTAGTGACACGTTCTTTGTTGAGTTGAAAAGTGGCCCTGATGAGGGGTTTGGTAAGGTGATTCCGTCTCATGAGCAGTTGGTACTAGAGCAAAACAAGGATGTCTCCTTGTCGTCCCTCTTTGAAGAGGCGGTTTTAGAGGATGAAATGGTAGATACGTCTCAAGGATACTTTGTTAGCAATGACGTGCTCATGAGAAAGTGGACACCACCTAACCTGTCCAGTCTGGATGACTGGGGCAGTGTGTTTCAGATTGTTGTTCCAGCCGTGTATCGTCCTGATATACTGCATATAGCACATGATCATGATCTTGCTGGTCACATGGGGGTCAGGAAGACTTATGACCGTGTGCTGAGACATTTTTGTTGGCCTGGTTTGAAGTCAGATGTGGCACAATATTGTCACTCGTGCCATGTGTGTCAGGTGGTTGGTAAACCAAACCAGAAGATCCCTCAGGCTCCTCTGCAGCCTATCCCTGCCGTTGGGGAACCTTTTGAGCGGATCCTCATTGACTGTGTTGGTCCCCTCCCTCGAACTAAGACAGGGAACCAGTACCTTTTGACTATTATGTGTGCAGCGACCCGTTTTCCTGAAGCCATTCCTTTACGCAAGATCACAGCCCCAGCTATATCCAAAGCTCTGGTTAGGTTTTTTTCGACTTTTGGTTTACCAAAGGTCATTCAATCAGATCAAGGGTCTAACTTCATGTCCCGTCTCTTTGCTCAGGTCCTCCAGCAGTTGTCTATCCAAGTTCAAGTTCAAGTTCAAGTTCTTTAATAGTTGTCATACAGAAGTACAGAATACTTTCATACAAAATGCTTCTTACTGTTACGCTCCAGAGACTGTGCTAGACAAGATAGTATCAAATAACATAATATAGCATGTAATTTAGAAGAAGAAAAATGAGGTCACAGTGTTCGGTATAGACATATGTACAATGTTCTGAGTTACCATATAATATACAATACTATGCAGTGTACTAATGTACAGTACTATCTAGTGCAAAGCAGAAATGGGATGAGGTACAATTTTAGGTACAATTTACAGTAAGGTGTACGAGTTGTAGTGCAATCCTTCATCAATAAATATAAAGTGTGGGGAGTGGGTGCTACAGTGTGTTTGTTTAAAGTGGGTGTGTGCTATAAAGTGTGTGGAGTGGGTGCTACAGTGTGTTTGTTTAAAGTGAGTGTGTGCGTGTGGATGTGTGTGCTATGTGCGTTTGGTGGTTGTTGTTGTGTAGTGTTCATTCATTGTTCGTTTAGCAGCCTGATGGCCTGGGGATAGAAGCTTCTTCTGAGTCTTTCTGTGCTCGCCTTGAGACTCCGGTATCGCTTGCCTGACCGCAGCAGTTCAAAGAGGCAGTTGTTCGGGTGACTGGAGTCTTTAATGATTCTCTTAGCCTTGCCCGTGCAACGCTTGTTGTAAATGTTCTGGAGGGTGGGGAGCCCCCCTTCAATTGTGCGTTCGGCTGAACGTGTCACTCTTTGTAGTCTGCTTCGGTCTTGTGCAGTGCTATTCCCAAACCAGGAGGTGATGTTGCCGGTCAAGATGCTCTCTATTGTACATGAGTAGAAGTTCTTAAGGATCTTCTGACTGACTTGGAACTTCCTTAGGCGCCTGAGGAAGTAGAGGCGTTGTCGTGCCTTCTTCACAACACTGTCAATGTGTGTGGTCCATGTCAAGTCCTCGGATATGTAGGCTCCGAGGTACTTAAAGCTGTTGACTCTCTCAACCGGTGCCCCGTCGATGCTGAGGGGGCTGTAGTCCTTGACCCCCGACCTCCTGAAGTCCACAATCATCTCCTTTGTTTTGCTGACGTTCAGGGAGAGGCTGTTTTCCTGGCACCATCCCGCCAGGACCTTGACCTCTTCCAGGTAGGCCCTCTCGTCGTTGGCAGAGATCAGGCCCACCACCACTGTGTCGTCAGCAAATTTGATGATTGTATTGCTACTCCGCTGAGCCACACAGTCGTGTGTGTACAGGGAGTAGAGGAGGGGACTCAGAACACAGCCCTGGGGGGCCCCTATGTTGAGGGTGATGGATGAGGAGGTGCAGTTGCCTGCTCTCACCACCTGGGGTCTGCCAGTCAGGAAGTCCAAGACCCACTGGCAGAGGTCATAGCCCAAGCCCAGGTCCCTGAGCTTGGCTATGAGTATGGAGGGGACTATGGTATTGAATGCCGAGCTGTAAATAATAATAATAATTCATTTAATTTATATAGCGCTTCTCAATAACCCGAAGTCGCTGACAGTAGTCGGGAGCAGGGGTACAAACAAAGAGGCGAAAGCAAATAAACAAAACAAAACAACAAAGAAACAAAAACAAAGGAACATGAGACCATGGGGGGAACGGGGGAGACAGCCTGATGGCAAAAAAAAAAAAAGAAAAAAAGACTAGAGACATATCGATCAGGTTGGAGGGGAGGGGGGGGTTTAGGGGTGGGGGGGGTTGAAGGCAAGGGAGAACAGGTGGGTTTTGAGGCGAGCTTTGAAGGTGGAGAGTGTAGGGGAGTCTCTGATGGACTGGGGGAGGGAGTTCCAGAGTCGGGGTGCAGTGCGAGAGAAGGCCCGATCTCCGAAGTTTTTGAGCTTGGATGTCGGGACAGTGAGGGAGGCAGTGGAGGAGGACCGGAGGGAACGGGTTGGGCGGTAGGGGAGAAGGAGATCAGTCAGGTAGGGGGGGGCCAGGCTGTGGAGGGCTTTGAAGGTGAGGAGTAGTGTTTTAAAGTTAATGCGGTGTTTGATGGGGAGCCAGTGGAGGGAGTGGAGGACAGGAGTGATGTGTTCGCGGGACCGGGTGTTAGTGAGGAGGCGGGCGGCTGAATTTTGGACCATTTGCAGTTTATGGAGGGAGCGGGAGGTGATACCAGTGAGGAGGGAGTTGCAGTAGTCCAGGCGGGAGGAGATGAAGGCGTGAATGAGGGATTCAGCAGCGGGGGGGGAGAGGCAGTGACGGATTTTTGCGATGTTGCGGAGGTGAAAGTAGGATGTTTTGACGATGGAGCGGACGTGGGGGTCAAATGAGAGGGTGGGGTCAAGGAGGACACCAAGGTTGCGGACTAGGGGGGAGGGGGTGATGGTGGAGTCGTTGATGGTGAGTGTGATGGGTCCGGATCTGGTGAGGGTGATTTTGGTGCCAATGATGAGGAGTTCAGTCTTGTCACTGTTGAGTTTGAGGAAATTGTGGGTCATCCAAGTTTGGAGTTCGGTGATGCATGATTCAATGTGACTGAGGGGTGGGCTGTGGGGGGATTGTGTACTGATGTATATTTGGGTGTCGTCAGCGTAACAGTGGAAGTTGAGGTGGTATTTGCGGATGATGTGACCAAGGGGGAGAATGTAGCAGATGAAGAGCAGGGGGCCAAGGACTGAGCCTTGGGGGACCCCCTGTGTGACTGGGGAGGGGGGGGAGGTGTGGCCGGAGAGGGAGATGAATTGGTGTCTGTCAGTGAGGTAGGAGGAGAACCAGTCAAGTGCTGTGCCCTCAACACCCAGTTGGTGCAGCCTTTGGAGGAGGATGGAGTGACACACTGTGTCAAAGGCTGCACTGAGATCGAGTAGGATCAGGATGTTGAGGGCACCGGAGTCAGCGGAGATGAGGAGGTCGTTGATGACCTTTACCAGTGCAGTTTCGGTGCTGTGAGCGGGACGGAAGCCAGACTGAAGGGGTTCATATAGGGTGTTGGACTGGAGATGGGAGTGGAGTTGGGAGGCAGCAATACGTTCCAGTGTTTTTGAGAAAAAAGGAAGATTGGATATGGGGCGGTAGTTGGAGAGGGTGGATGGGTCGAGAGTGGGTTTTTTGAGGACAGGGGTGACAGCGGCGAGTTTGTAGGGGGAGGGGACGTGGCCTAGGGATAGTGACTGGTTGAAAAGGGCGGTGAGGTGGGGGATGAGAGCAGGGAGGCAGGCTTTGGTGAGAGTAGTGGGTAGGGGGTCAAGGGAGCAGGTAGTGGTCTTGGAGGTAGTCATGAAGGTAGTCGATGAATAGCATTCTCACATAGTTCCCCTGCCTCTTGTCCAGGTGTGATGCTGCTGTGTGCAGCACATGGGCTATGGCGTCCTCCGTGGACCTGTTGGGGCGGTATGCAAATTGCAGGGGGTCCATGTTGATGGGGAGGGAGGAGCAGATGTAGCCCTTTACTAGCTTCTCAAAGCACTTCATGGCTATGGAGGTGAGAGCTACAGGGCGGTAGTCGTTGAGGCAAGCAGGCTTGGATTTTTTGGGTACAGGGATAATAGTGGACTTCTTCAGGCAGGTGGGGATGACAGCCTGTTCTAAGGACAGGTTAAATATGTCAGTGAATACTGGGGCCAGTTGGTCGGCACAGACTTTTAGGACGCGGCCGGGGATGCCGTCCGGACCTGCTGCCTTCCTGATATTCACTTTTTTAAAGGTCCGCCTCACCTCATGCTCTGTTACCCTGAACACTGCGCCTCCATCAGCAGCCGACCCCCCCCCCCCCATTGCCGTGGCTTGTGAGCTGGTGTTGTTATTACCAGCATCAAACCTCGCATAGAAGGTATTGAGGTCATTTGCTAAGGAGATGTCACTGTTCAGTTTGAGGGAGGCGCCTTTGTAGTCTGTCATCGTTTTGAGCCCCTGCCACATAGCTCTAGAGTCAGCTTGTTCAAACTGGAGTTCAATTTTATCCCTGTAGCGCCGTTTGGCCTCTGACACTGTCCTCCTTACGTTGTATCGCGCCACCTTGTGGTCATTCATGTTGCCTGCCACTAGGCCGTCGTTGTATGCTTTGGTGCGCTCTCTCAGAGCTTCACGGACGGATTTGTCTACCCAGGGTTTTTGATTTGGATAAACTCTCATTGTGGTAGTGGGGATTGTTTCTTCCACCCTAGTACAAACATAGTCCAGCACTGTCTCCGTGTAGACATTAATGTTATCTGTGTCGCGGGTTAGGGTTTGCCCTTCCTCTGCCTAACATCCAGAGTCCCAGGGGGCGCTGGAGAGATTTCACCAGACTATCAAAACAATGCTGCGGGCATATTGTACGGAGTTCGACAAAGACTGGGATGATGGAATTCCTTTGCTTCTGTTTGCTGCTAGGGAGGTAACCCAGGAGTCTCTTGGATTCAGCCCGGCTGAGCTGGTGTTCGGCCACACAGTGAGGGGTCCTTTGAAACTGCTGAAGGAAAAGTGGTTGGCTGACCAGACTCCTTCCTCTACTAATTTGTTGGACTATGTGTGTGACTTCAGGCTTAAGCTTAGTAGAGCATGTGAACTAGCGAAAGAGAACCTAAAGGTAGCCCAAGGAAAAATGAAGGTGTGGTATGATAGGCGGGCCCGACATAGGGTGTTCTCACCGGGAGACAAGGTGTTGGTTCTCTCGCCTATTCTTGGGTCTGCATTACAGGCTAAATACAGTGGGCCATACTCCATTGAGCGCAAAGTTGGTGAGGTCGACTACTTGATTAAAACTCCCGACCGCAGGCGCAAGAGTAGATTATGTCACGTCAATATGTTGAAGGCGTACAATGATAGGGCTCAGATTGACCAGTCAGGGGTCAAGCCTGTGGCTGTTCTAACAGTTTCTGCATCTCCTATTGTAGCCGACTGTTCTGTGTCGAAGGAGATTTCTCAGGGCCGGTTGCCAAACACCCAGATACTAGGTGACTTGGACTCACACCTGTCGTACTTACCACTTCCTGAGCGTACGGATGTGGTGCGCCTACTTAGACAGCATACACGTTTGTTTTCTGATGTCCCTAGTCGTACTAATGTACTCGAGCATGACATTGATGTTGGTAGTGCAGGGCCAATTAAGCAACATGCCTATAGGGTGAATCCGGAAAAACGAAGGATCTTGAGTAAGGAAGTAGACTATATGGTGAGACATGGCATTGCGGAGCCCAGTTCTAGTGCGTGGAGCTCCCCCTGCCTGCTTGTTGATAAGCCAGACTGCACTCATCGGTTCTGTACTGATTTCCGTAAAGTTAATGCAGTAACCAAGCCGGACTCGTACCCTCTGCCTCGGATGGACGACTGTATCGATCGGGTGGGTTCAGCAGCCTTTGTAAGTAAATTGGATTTGCTAAAGGGATACTGGCAGGTTCCGCTTACTCCGCGAGCACGTGAGATATCCGCTTTTGTCACACCAGAGAGTTTCTGCCAGTATACAGTGATGGCCTTTGGCATGCGAAATGCCCCAGCGACGTTTCAGCGGCTAGTGAACAAGGTCCTGGGCGGGGTAGCGTTCTGTGAGGCATATCTGGATGACCTGGTTATCCACAGTTCCTCTTGGTCACAACATGTGGAGCATCTGGCCGAAGTGTTCAAGCGGTTGGGTGATGCTAACTTGACAGTTAACCTTGCGAAATGTGAATTTGGACAGGCCACGGTTACCTACCTGGGTAAGGTGGTTGGACGTGGGCATGTGTGCCCCATTACAGCTAAGGTGGAGGCTATAGTGGGCTTCCCTGCTCCCATCACCAGGCGGGAGTTAAAGCGCTTCCTAGGTATGGCAGGGTACTATAGGAGTTTCTGTAGGAACTTTGCTTCTGTTGTTGCCCCTTTGACCAATCTGCTCAGTCCTAAGGTACCTTTCGTGTGGACTGAGACTTGTCAACAGTCTTTTGAGAGCATCAAGGGTATTCTGATTAGCGCTCCCGTTCTGTCAGCTCCCGATTTTCAACTGCCATTCAAGTTGGCAGTGGATGCTAGTGACCTCGGTACTGGAGCCGTCCTCCTGCAAGAGGATGCATTAGAGGTGGAGCACCCAGTGTGCTACTTTTCTAAAAAGTTTGACAGGCATCAACTGCACTACTCTACTATAGAGAAGGAGGCGCTCGCTTTGGTTCTTGCCTTGAACCATTTTGATGTTTACGTGGGATCCTCCAGTTTACCCCTTGTTGTGTATACAGACCATAACCCTTTGGTTTTTCTTCGCAGCATGGTGAATTCGAATCATCGTTTGATGCGATGGAGTTTGTTCCTCCAGGCGTATAACTTGGATATTCGCCACATTCGTGGGAGGGACAACGTGCTAGCAGACGCCCTCTCACGATCGTAGTACCGGTGTTTGTGGTACCCGTTGTCGCTGTTGTGGTAGAGGCCCTGACAACTAAGGGGTCACAGTTGTTTTTGTTTTGTTTATGGGTTGTTGTGTAGTGGTTGCCTCTTGGGCAACCAGTTTGGTGGGGGAGGTGTTATGTACTAGAGGCCTGGTCACTCCTGTGTCACCAGGGCAGGCAGGTGAGGGCTGCCAATTAGCCAATTAGTGCTGATTGGTTACCTGCTGGGGAGCTTCAAAGGCAGACCCAGAAACACACATGCACGGTCTGTGCCTAGTGAAAGAGCTGTCAGGTTCTTACAGTCCTTGTCCGTTGGGTTACCAGTACATTAGCTTATAGTTATATTAGTAGTTCCTTGGTTTAGTAGCATTTTTGAGTTAGAGCACAGGGTTTTGGTGTTGAGCAGACTGTTGACCACATCCTGACCATCTGCCCCCTATACAAACCACCCTCGGAAGCCAGCCTCTTTGATGTGGGACCAGAGTTAAGGGCATGGCTACAAGATACGGAGTTGGACCTCTGACGTTACACGAAAGAAGAAGTAACACCTATTATATACCTTTGATTTGGAAATAATATCGTGTCCAGGCGAGCAATGGGAACGACTTTCGCAAAATGCACATATCGCTCCATAACTCAGCTTCCAGGAATTAGCCGGGATCACTCTGAAACTATACAATATACAATAGCACGGGATAACACGCAAACGTATACATGAAAAAATACTATTTTTTACATGTTGGATGAGAGATAGTGACTGTCAAATGAGCCATATTGTCTCCATAGCTATAATTTGGAATATAGATATAGCTCTGCAAACATTGTGACACAGTGAAAATGCCTATCTTTTAGCATGGCCCATTGACTACAGGGATGAGGATAATAGCTGGTGCTGAATGAGTTAATAGGTCGGATCCTTCATCTTCTACCTCTCAACACCCCTCCCTCCAAACCATCTACACTACTGAGATCAACAGGCTCCTCTACAATCACCTTCGCCCGCTTAAAGTGCTACTCTCTGTCTCTGCATACATACAGTGTGGTTGGATATTAAACTGTGAACAACACACCACTGATTGGGTTTCCCTTTAGTAAAGTGGATTAACCCTGTGGGACTGACCTGGGCCCTCATTCATCAACGTGGACGTAGAATATGTTCTATTTCCACACGTAAGCACGGAATGTAGAACTAGTGTACGCACAGGGAAGTCGGGATTCATCACACGGTGCGTACGCAGGCTCTACGCTCCTCCGTAGAACTTTGTTCTACCGTCAATGCTCGTGCATGATTATCCATATATGGTCATGAAAGTGAGGAAACACCCCCCATGGGATGTGAAATAATGGACTGACCCGAGCGGTACTCTGAGAAACTCCACGGAGAATTCACTGCTGTCGAACCAAGAAGACACTATCGCGTATTATGGGATAAATAAAAGGCGGATTTGTAAACGGTGATGTCAGATATCAACGGCTCCCTAAGACCATTGCTGCAATTCTGCCTGGACAGCTCAAAATACTAATAAAGACCGTTCGTTGACCACTGTTTGGCGTTGGTTGTGTGTCATTATAACCGTGCTGTAATATGAATGCCTTTATTAGTTGTGTTCGATTGGCTATATGATTTTTAGAGGCATCTATTTTGTTGTCGGCTAATAAAGACCGCGCTGGAATATGACTGCCTTTTCCCGTGTTGTTTGATTAATACCCAGGGATTAAAGTTCTCCTCAATTTGATTCCAAATCGCGATGGATCTCCCATCAATTTTCTACCTGCTGCATATGATTTCTAGAGGCATACTACAATCCATTTTGATGTCAGTATTGGGTAGCCTACATAAACAATAATACGAGAGCTATACAAGAACAATGAATCTTACTGCCATGTATGATGTAGCAGATACGCCATGTGTAGCCTGCCTATATGTGATCAATACAAACATGAACTTGAATTCCATCATGTCTGTGTGCGGGTCACTGCGGGAACTCACAAGGCTGTTGTCACAATGTAAATAAGAACGTGCACTGAAAAGTTACAGTATGTAGTTGGTTGATCATTTGTATGACAGTCAGTAAACCCTTGCAAAAAGTATCCGTTTTATTTAATGAATTGAAAACATTCAGCATCGCCTTCCTCCCGGCATCCAGCAATAACATGTATCAGGCAAATGCGCATCGCAACATTGACTGAGTGGAATCCCTTTCTATTCACATAACTGCATTTGTGATGGAGCTTTGACAGCTACAGTAACAGTCTATTGGTCGATCCATCTCCAATATCACGATGGACCGTGCCGCGGTGGCAAAGACCCGAGGGTGGAGAGGATCTTGAATGAATTCCATCATCATATATATATGTTGTGTGTCTGTCCACTATGTTTGTTACTTTGTTATTCCCCCCCCCTATCTATGTAAAGCGACCTTGGGTCTCTTGAAAGGCGCTATATAAAATGAAGCTATTATTATTATTGTTATTATTATTATTATCATCACATCTGTGCGGGAGCTCACAAATAGACTGTTAGTCTCAGTGAAGTTTCAACGGAGGTCATCTATTCTAACCAACAAATTGAAGTAGAAAGCATTTCGTGACCAATCTTATTTGGAATCATGACACACAAAATAATTTGCTTTTTATTTGAAACAATATCTAATCGCGTTTGGAGGTTGGTGTTTTGCGTCTGCCCCCCCGTGCCAAACAAGCAGGCCAACCTCTTGTTCGCGTGTGAGCCCGTTATAATTACACTACTGTCGCTATTTTACAATGAACTATAATGAATTACGGGTCATACAGAAGTTGAACACTAATGCACGGAAGCTTATTTCCGCCTTGAAACTAATGCAGGACTGAGGAGTGCTTATGCGTAGTAACGATATTCTACCACTGGGCGCGAGGTACGCCTGGTCTGACCTGTGCGTAGATGTAAGCACGGAGTCAAGTTCAAATCGAAATTGATGAATCCCACTCTTTGCTTAGAAATGATCGTACGCACAGGGTAAGCACAGATCTGTGCGTAGAACACGTTGATGAATGAGGGCCCAGATGTTTCCAGAACCATAGGAGGGACCTTCTTTTTGATGGAGTCTATTTTTGCTGCACACGTGTTGTTTTTGTCTTTGTGCCCTGTGTGTATTATCTGGGTCAACTGTGGCAGTGTTGGTTGGTATATTACACTACCAGGGCGCGTGTATCACTTCCGCAACGGATTTAGTCGGATTTCGGTTTCCGGGTTCGCCTGATTGGCCGCGACGGCCACGTGACACGCTGTGGCACGCCCCCGCGGCAGCGGCAGCGTTGCCGCTGCGCCCTGCTGTGGCGACGCTCAAATGTTAAATGATAAATGATTAAATGATACACACTGAAATCTACGCTCTCTCATCCTGCTTTCCACAACGCGACAATATTATTAAACAGCAGCTCTGTCATTGAAGTGGGAAAAGTGAGCATTAAACAGCAGCTCTGTCATTGAAGTGGGAAAAGTGAGCATTAAACAGCAGCTCTGTCATTGAAGTGGGAAAAGTGATTAAACAGCATCACGTCTGCACTCAGAAGATGGCGCGACAATATTGCTCTGGCGTTGAAGTGGGAAAGCGGCAGTGAAGTCCGCGTCGCGCGCGCGTCAACACACAGGCAGCGGCAGAGGCAGAGAGGCGTGTATAGCGGCGTGGGTCACGTGGCCGTCGCGGCCAATCAGGCCAACCCGGAAACCGAAATCCGACTAAATCCGTTGCGGAAGTGATACACGCTACCAGGGCAGCAACAGTAGCTACTTCATCCCCCCCTTTTCCCTCTGCCATTAGACTGCCTCCAGATACATGTGGAGTCGCCAGCCGCTTCTTTTCACCTGACAGCGAGGAGTTTCACTGGGGGAACGTAACGCGTGCAGAGATTCACGCTATTTCCCCCAAATCCCCTCCCTGCTGAAAACTCACATTTAGTGGTAATGAAATAGAGTAACATAGGTCTGAACTTGAGTTGTAGAAAAACTTGTTACTCAAGTTTTTCTGTAGTAGTTAGTAGTCCAGAAGTAGTATTGCCCCAGAAATTCGTATGGCTTAGAAAACTCCTGGGATCCATAGCCTGAAGTCGTATGTAGTACATGTCCAAATTTCATAAAGATCCATTCAGAAATCAGTGATTAGGAGTGATTTTGGTAAACTGTGTACAAAAGAAAAGCTCTCATAGACTTCAATTAATTCAGCGTTTTTTCTCTTACTGTATTCGCTCGTAACTTTTCACCTAGATCCCTGATTCCTACATCCCCAGGTGGGGTATCATTGGAAAGCCACACTCATTGGCTACAACCCTGTCCAATCATTTTCGAGATCGCCAAATGATTGCCGGTGGGCAAATCGTCCTCAAGAGGGCCCACATGTGGGCCCTTGCAAGGTAAGAGGTTCATAGGTAAGGTAGTAGTAGTCCTAGTTCCCAGTGTGTGTTCTCCTGTACCCCGCTGTCTGCTTGGTCCCACGGTGGTCCGTGACTGTAGCAGCACTACCCTGTCCCCTGTTTCCCATCAACCACTAAGCAGAGTCTTACTTATTGCATGCCATTGGCATTGTGTAAACACAGTTTGAGTACATGTCACCCACTAGAATAGTACAGTATGTAAATTCTATTGTATGAGTAGTGTGGCTCACAAATCGAGCGTGAAACACAAGTATAACTGTAAACGTACGTAGTTATATTATTGTGTACGTTTTGTCATTTTGGCGCTGAGTACCGCAGACGAAGAACCATGAATCTGTTTGACGTTTTCAGGGGAAAATGTTTTCTAACTTGGTAAGTATAAGAGTATTGTGTTCATTCATAGTTAAAGATGAAAAGGTTGAGTACTTTCTAGTGATATATCACATTCACATTCCAAGTGATTGATTTTGGCTTTGGCTGGACTCTTCCCTTCCTTTCTCCATTCACATTAATAATTTTCAGTCTAAAGTGAAAGCCAGACTGGCATTTCTCTTCCGTAACAAAGCTTCCTTCACACGCTCCGCAAAACTCACCCTTGTAAAGATGACTGTCCTGCCCATCCTGGACTATGGTGATGTCATCTATAAAATGGCTTCACAGACGGCTCTACACAAACTGGACACTCTTCACCATTCTGCCATCCGCTTTACCACCAATGCAGAATGCACCCTATTACACATCACTGTGACCTTTAAACTGGTTGACTGGCCCTCCCTCCACACCCGCCGTCTCCAACATTGGTTCCACTCCATTTACAAGACAATCCTGGGCAAGACCCCACCTTATCTTTCCTCCCTGCTCCACCTTTCTCATAGCACTTACGGCACAAGATCAAGCGAGCTCATCAAACTAAACATCCCAAGTTCCTGCACCTTCGGCCGAAACTCCTTTCACTTTGCAGCAGCTTATGACTGGAACGCTTTTCAAGACACCCTTAAACTTACAGCTCTTACTTCACTGACTGCCTTCAAGAATAAACTTAACACTCTTAGTAGATCCCTCCTGCTCTTGCTAATACCCTCTCACACACAACATACAAGCACTCATTCATCTTCATACTCGCACCTAGACACAAGCATCTGTTTGCACATACTTTCACCCCCCCTACCTACTCCTCCCCTGTTTATTTGTTTTGTACATTACTTCATCGTACGTCAGTCTGCTAGACACCTAGATATACCTGCAAACACATGCGTCAAGTGGGTTACACTGTCTGATGAAATCAAACATAACAAATTCCATACCTTCAATAATTATTGTCTTGAATAACAATTGTATGTGATTTGATCTGCTTTCTCTCTCCCTCTCTATTTCTCTCTATTTCTATAGTGGCCAGCTTCAATTATTAACAGCATGGGTTTATAAGGTAAAAATTACCTTCTGTGTCAGTGGCCCTACAACGTACAGTACACCACATTATATGATTCTCATATAAAACACACCACATGAAAACAAGACCTTGAACAAAATCCAAAGAGAGCCCAGATCATTTTGACGAGTACCATGGCATTAGACCACCAACCGAGATCTGGTTGATCCTCTTGTGAAAAAGAGTACTAGTATGTTTTAACAAGCCTTGGGCTCATGGTTAGACTGGTTAGGTTCCCAAACTAGTTTAAATAACTGTGACTCATAGAAAGGTACAATTATATTTTGACAAAATAGTAGACAGTTGGTCTACCATTATTGCGTTGTATTCATAAAATCACACTCGGTTGACTGACATGACAAGAAAGACAGAGGACTCTTACTGTACCTTCAAACAGCTCTCCTGGGGTGAATCTGGGTCTGGAGGGGAAAATCAGCAAAGACCAGAGTACAGTTTCATTTGTTATTGCACTTAAGTGAGTGCAAGTGAAGGTGTGTGTGTGTGTGTGTGTGTGTGTGTGTGTGTGTGTGTGTGTGTGTGTGTGTGTGTGTGTGTGTGTGTGTGTGTGTGTGTGTGTGTGTGTGTGTGTGTGTGTGTGTGTGTGTGTGTGTGTGTGTGTGTGTGTGTGTGTGTGTGTTTGTGTGTGTGTCCGTGTCCTCACAGATTACTGCTTAGGTCAAGGGTTGGGGAATGTTTATGATGTCCTGACAAGTATAGTAATACAGCCATGTGTGTGTGTGTGTGGGGGCTAAAGGTCCTTCTGAAGTCTTTATGACAGCATTGGTTGATTTAAAGAAACAAGCAGCTCACCAGCGGTATCATTTCAGACAGAGGTTAGCTTACTGTAGTTTACTAAATAAGGGGTCTATTGTAATCCAAAGTATATTTAAAGTAAATAGCATGCAATCCTGCTTTCACTGGTAGGCTACTCAATGTATTTCTGCATTACCTATAGTATACACACAGCATGGCCCAGACTGTCAATTTAGAGATATTATGAATAAATTATGAATTATGAATTAGCCTGGGGGACCTTCAAAATGTTGCAAACCACATCAAAACTTAGATATTACGAACAAAATGTAGTACGGTCTTGCTCCACTGATAATACATTAATATTAGGGATGTCCGGCGCTCCAGTAGCACACCATGTACCGCGCTGCGTCGCGGATCGGCTGACCCGAGTTCGATTCCCGGACCCACCGTCATTTGCCAAATGTCTTCCCCTGCTCTCTCTCCCGTTTCACCCTCACTGTATCTGTCGGTCATGTTTGACCAGGAAAAAGCGATAAACGCTAAAAAAATTAAGTAAAAAAAAAAAAAAAATATTAGGGATGTCCGATATTATCGGCCTACCGATATTATCGGCCGATATTGGCATAAAAATGTCATATCGGAAAATATCGGTATCGGTAAAAAAGATTATAATAATAATGTTTTTAATTTTTTTTACATTTATTTAACTTTTATTTACCCAGGCAAGCAAGTAAGAACAAATTATTATTTTATTTATTGTCAAAGTATGCATAATGTTGTGTTAATTACATGACAAGAGATATGTAATGTTAATTACCTGAAATGATTACGTTTTTTGGGGGGGGGGGGGAACCCTGCATATATCGGTATCGGTTGATATCGGTATATCGGAAATTAAGAGTTGGACAATATCGGTATATCGGTATCGGTAAAAAAGCCAATATTGAGCATCCCTTGATCCAATTGTACTTGTATAATACTTAATGAAAAATAAAACATTTGAATGAATAAAACATCCATAGAGGAAGGATACAAGTCTATGCTCCAATGCCATTGTGGTTATAATCAGGAAGTTTGTACAGCAGGAAATCCAATTTGAGAATAGTTTTGAGCAGTACTGTACAATACAGATTCTCCATCTTAAATGTAAACTTAAACCATCTGTTCTGAAGGGCCAGATTAACATTGAGAATCTACGTTTTATTGTTTTATATAACTTGTATATTATTTATATATATAAGCTATATCCCTTTAAGCCTCCGTTTGAATCATAGCATTATTCGCTTTCCTCATTGGATAATGCCCTTGATGTTGGCGGCGCCAAGAACCGCGCCCCTGAGACAGGTTCAAAGGCGAGTCTGGACAAGTTGGGACATGCCTGGTGCCAGCGCATTGATTCCAGACAAGAGCTGCGGCTGGGCACTAGAAAGCCCTCTAAGTATATATATCGTGGAAGGCGCGAACAGTAGCAGTTCGTGTGTGAAGTAAGAAGTTCGTCCGGAGTAATGCAACAGCAGTAGCTGCACCTAGCGTATAGCAGAGTCAAGTTCGACCTAACTTAATGTGAAGTAAAGAGTCGTCATTTAGTGTGAATCGTATTACAGCAGTTCGTTCGGTGTGCAGCATTAACAAGCAGTTTGTTCGTTTAGTAACTAGCGTGAACCTTAGCAAGTGTGTGTGGACTTAAAGTAATTAGTGCCAGCACACGAGGAGGGCCTAGTAGCAGAACTATTGGACATGTGCGCATTGGAACCTACCGCGGCGATATTGTAGAACCATTATTGGTTGGATTATAGTGATTGTGGAAACGTAGTACCGTGGAGAAGAGCATCGTTAATACCCACTGTCGTTTGGATTTAACTACCTTGAAGATCTTACCTCGGGCTAGCTTCGAGGACGAAGCTGGCTGGCTATCATCATTGCTATCGGGCATTGGATTACAGCTATTACCTTGCTACTGAGCACTTGGATTATAAAGACCGGATCCGTATGAGAACCCCTTTTCTTCAAGTGAACAGCCTGAGTATCCGTACATTCTTCGTTCCTCTGGAGCTTACAACTCTGGGAGGATATCACCTGTCTCCAGCGGTACCCTCGTTTGCCCCCCTATATTGCCATCCCACGCCAGGCGGCGTTTGGTCTAGTATACCTAGCCTAGGAATTATTCATTCCCACTGACTTTGCTACTCGCTGACTTTCTAATATAATTCGCCATAAAAGAGCGACCAAGTCATTCCCATTTGTATATTTGCTGCATAATAATAAATACTGTAAATGATATCTCCTTGTCACCGTGCCGTCTATTCTGAGTGTCTGCCATAATTAACTGTACTGTCTGGCAAGTAATAATAATAATAATATGTAGTAGTGGTTTAATCTATCACAATCTTTAATACAGTCAGGGTTTTGTAACCCCTCAGTTACAATTGGTCCTTCGAGCCGGAGGGTATCAGTAATCTTAATCATATTAATACTAATATGGCCAGCGGCGGACACTCTCCAAACGGCTCTCCCAAACTAGCGCGCCCTAGGCGCCAACGTCAGCCCCCTCCACAATTGGAGGACTACGCTTTCGTTTTACCTCCTAGCTTATCTAAAAAGATGTTAAGCACGGATAAAACTAATAGTTTAAGCATGCCCAATCCTATCGACTTGTCGGCCCCACTAGTAGAGACCCCAGCGGGTTCAAACGAAACTGACTTAGCTCACGGGGGGGGACAAGCGGGACATGACGTGACTATGCCCAAAGACCACAGCGCCACCGAGATGGACCTCGGAGCGCCAGAGGATAAAGACAGCGCCACCGAGATGGACCTCGGAGCGCAAGAGGATAAAGAGCGCGCACCCGAGATAGACCCCGGCGCGCACCAAAGAGAAGAGTACCGCGCCTCAGAGATGGACCTCGGAGCGCGGGAGAAGATAAGAAGCAGCGCCCTCGAGATGGACCTCGGAGCGCGTAAAGAGAACAGGTCAACGCCAAGTCCTGTCAACTCCAGATCACCCTCATCAGCGTCATCCCCAAGCGAGGCCAACCAGAGACTAGCGCAAGCCCTGATCGCCACACTGACAGCTTCAACCGAAAGAGACCGTCTCCAAGCGCAACAACAGAGTGAGCGCGAACATTCTGCAGTGGAAAGAGAACGTCTCCAAGCGCAACAACAGAGCGAGCGAGAACACATCAGACTGGAAGAGAGGCGGCTCCAGGTTGAAGAAAACATCGAGCGAGACCGCGCCAATGCGCAACGCGATGCACAGCGCGACGCCGCCAATGCGCAACGCGATGCACAGCGCGACGCCGCCAATGCACAGCGCGAGGCGGAAAGAGACCGTCTGCAGGCGCAGATGATGGAGCAAGTGCTCCAGAGGGCGACCCCCCACTCCTCCACCCGGAGCTCCCGGAGATCATCACTACACGGGTCGAGGGCACCTTCCCCTCCCCAACCAATCTATATGGGACCCAGCCAACGGGAAGATCCCGCCTACGTCGCAGAGAAACTAACTAAGAGACTTCAAGGCCTAGCGGAGGACGAGGGAGGACATCAAGCCCACCAGCACGAACCTATTTCGGACCAGGAGGCACAGTACAGCCCCGACCTCAGCCCAGAGCCGCTGCGTTATGAACCCCCGACCCAACCCAGGGGTGAGTTTAATCAACAGTCAGCACCGAGGAGCAGTACCTGGGGGCCCGGCCTCTGGTTCCCACCCAGCACTAACCCACGACCCCACGTACGGGGAGACTCGCCAAGGAGGCCTCTCCCCCTACGCGCATCGGTGTCACAGCCATCCATGGCCTCTTACATTGGGACACCCACATTCCCAGACTTTACGCGTGAGGACAGAGCACAGTATACTGAACTACGCATGTGTTTAGAGACTATTATGTCCGAAGTACAGGACGAGTCCTACAAATATGCCATCCTCCTCAAGCACCTTAAAGTGCCCAGAGCGCACAACATAGCGCTGGCATATTCTAACTCAAGAACACCCTACTCTGATGCCCTGGTGGCCCTCGACGCGCGTTATGGACGTACATGGGACTATGTAATTCAAGAAATACGGGAGATCGAACGCCTCCCCCCAGCTAAAGACAATAGAGCCCTAGATGACCTATCTATAAAAGTACAATCCCTGGTAGGGATGCTCGGGTCACAGAAGGAGAAGGGGAGATATGAACTATACGCCAACTCCAACGTGGAGCGGATACTGGAGAAGCTCCCCCCAGCCCGTCAAGAGAGTTTTCGGCGGCAGAGAGACCACCGTGACCGCCACGGCCCAGAACAATCCCTTCTAGACCTTGCTGACTTCCTAGCCAGGGAGGTCAGCAGTCTACGAATAGACACATTCGCGTGGGGTGGCTCTAACCCTAAAGATGGATCGAGAAGGTTCAACGACAACCGCCGGTCCGTGACCGTGATGCACCAGGCCGAGTCAGTGCCGCGGCACAAGAGCCATAACCCCCCCCCTGCGAAGGGAAAATGGAAGATCGCCTGCCAGTATTGTGACCACGAACACTGGCTATCTCAATGCGACACCTTTAAGAAGTTGACCGCTGAAGAAGTGAGTCAGTGGATCAAAGCGAACCGCCGCTGCTTCCGCTGCGCGCGCAGCCACATGGC
The DNA here is from genome assembly GCF_963971535.1 of Notolepis coatsorum. Classification (NCBI taxonomy): domain Eukaryota; kingdom Metazoa; phylum Chordata; class Actinopteri; order Aulopiformes; family Paralepididae; genus Notolepis; species Notolepis coatsorum. The sequence goes on along the minus strand of NC_140166.1, from coordinate 36,845,775 downwards.
AGCTGAGTGCCGCCTGAAGAAAAGATGCAGCAAGTGTGACGGCGCCCACCTGGAGGTCCTACACGAGAGCAACAAGCGGAGACCCGTACCACAAAGCAGCTCGAGAGCAGACGTCCTATACATAGACCCTGCGAAGAGCGGGAGCTCCCGAGTGCTCCTTAAGGTGGTCCGAGTGCTCCTGAGCTACGAGGACAAGGTCCTGGACACTTACGCCGTCCTCGACGACGGGTCAGAAAAGACTCTCCTCCTCGCTTCCGCCGCAGCCCAGTTGGGCCTGCGGGGTACCGAGGAAACAATGACAATCCGTACTATTCAGCGAGACTTAAAAACAATAAAGGGTGAAAACGTCTCATTCACAATAGCAGCGGTCGAGCAGCCCGAGAAGCGGTACAGCATCACCAAGGCATTTACAAGCCACGACATAGGTCTGTCACGCTATGACTACCCCATCCCACAGCTGATGGAGAAGTACGCGCACCTACGCCGACTGCCTATTCCGCTCATCGACGGCGCCACACCGACCCTGCTCATAGGCTCCGACCACGCAGACCTCATCGTCCCAACGGACGCGGTCCACATCGGACCCAGAGGCTGCCCAGCCGCGGTCAAGACCCGCCTGGGCTGGACGCTCCAAGGCCCTCTCTCCGGGCCTTCCAACCGACCAACGTCCACACGCTGCCTCTACACGAAGGTGAGCGACCAAGACACTACCCTCTTGCAGCACGTCGAGAGACTATGGACATTAGACTCGCTGCCATTCAAGAACGAACGTAAACTAGTTTGCTCCAAGGAAGACAAGTACGCCATAGCTCTCCTCGAGCAGAAGACCAAGACGGTCGAGGGCGACGGAGTGATGAGATACGCGACTCCACTCTTGAGGCGGGAGGGGATGCCCACCCTGCACGCATCAAAAGAAGTGACACAACGCTATCTACAGAACACCGAGCGGCGTCTCGCTAAAGACCCCCCTCAAGCAACGATATACCGCGCCGAGATCGACAAGCTGATCACGGCTGGACATATAAAGAAAATCGACGACCACGAGGCAGACCAGACGACTGAATCCTGGTACGTGCCCCATCACAAGGTCCACCACAACGGCAAGAACCGCATTGTATTTAACTGCAGTTATCAGATCGGACTACAGAACCTGAATAACTTGCTCCTGCCCGGCCCGACACTCGGCCCCTCCCTCCTCGGCGCACTACTACGTTTCCGCCAGGACAAAGTAGCCATCAGCGGCGACATCAAAGGAATGTTCCTACAAGTGCGACTGATGGAGGAAGACAAGCCCCTGCTGCGGTTCCTGTGGAGAGAGAGGATCGACGATGAACAACCCTCAATCTATCAATGGGAGGTCCTCCCATTCGGCACCACATGCAGCCCATGCTGCGCCACGTTCGCGCTACAGAAGCACGTGGCCGAAGACCCTGGAGCCGACGAGGAGGTCAGACACAGCGTGGAAAGGAGTTTCTATGTGGACAACTGCCTACAGAGCGTATCTACGCCAGAAGTAGCTGAGAGCATCTTGCTGAAGCTACGAGCCTCCCTGGTCAAAGGCGGATTCGACCTTAGGCAATGGGCCAGCAGTGACCCTCACGTACTCCGCAGCCTCCCCCCAGAGACAAAGGCAGCAAGCAGCGAGACCTGGATGGCGACCACCCCAGGTGAAGCACAGGAAATGACATTGGGCCTCGTCTGGAGTTTCAAAACAGACTCGCTCCATTACAAGCACACACCCCTGACCAAGGAGCAGGGAAGGTCGACCCCTCTACCGACCACTCGACGGAGTGTATACAGAACACTCGCAAGCCAATACGACCCGCTGGGGTGTATCCTACCTTACACCACTCGGGCGAAGATGCTGGTGCGAGAACTGTGGGACAAGGAGCAGGGCTGGGACGACCCCATACCCGAGCACCTGGCTTCCACCTGGAGAGAATGGGAGGGAGAACTCGACTCACTCCAAGATGTGAACATTCGACGGAGCTACTTCCCCCCCACAGTGCGGCTGGAGACGTGTCAGATAGACCTGCACGTCTTCAGTGACGCCTCCGAAGTGGCTTACGGATCGGTGGCTTACCTGAGAGCCCGAGAAGAGGGAGAAGTACATATAGCCTTCGTCCTGGCCCGTTCGAGGATAGCTCCCCGCAAGCAGCAGTCGATCCCGCGTCTAGAGCTCTGCGCAGCTCTGGTAGGCGCGCAACTCGCCACGCTGATACAAAGTGAACTCACCATAACGGTGCGAAAGACAATCCTGTGGTCAGACTCTATGACTGTGCTCACTTGGATCCAGTCCGACTCTTGTCGATACAAAGTTTTCGTCGGAGTCCGAGTCACCGAGATCCAAGACTTGGTAGGATCAGCATGTTGGAGATACGTTGACACCAAGCAGAACCCAGCGGATGTCATCACACGGGGGATGTCCTTAGACGACCTCACACGTCTTAACCCTTACAGTGACGGTCCTGAGTTCCTCCAGCTCCCGGAGGAGAAGTGGCCTACCCCCACACCACGGGAGGCGAGTCAAGAGGAGGCAGAGATCAAGAAGTCTATGTTCTGCGGGCTGACGCACGCCCCGGCTCCAACGGACCCGAACCTAGGCGACTGCTTAACTCTTGAGAGTGCTCAGAAAAGGACATTCTTGTGGCACCACCCTGAGGTTCCCTCCACCACAGACCTTGACGCATCGAACTACAAAGAAGCCGAACTTCTTCTGCTAAGGAGAGCCCAAAGAGACTCATTCCCAGAAGAACTAGACTGCCTGAAAGCCAGTCCCCTCAGACAGCCGACTTCTCACCTTGGCCCCAGAGCTCGACGCCCAGCACCTCATCAGGGTGGGTGGTCGATTGAGACGGGCCCCGGACGTGACTGACGATGCTAAGCATCCTATCGTCCTCAACAGCCGACACAAGATAACCGAGCTGATCATCCAGAAGTACGACGAGGTGGTGCACCACGCGGGGGCAGAGAGAGTCTTCGCTGAGATCCGACGACGCTTCTGGATACTCCAAGGGAGAGAAGCAGTACGTCGCTTCCAACGGACTTGCCTAACCTGTCGCAAGTGGAGAGCACAGCCTAGTATCCCGATGATGGCCGACCTGCCTCCCTGCCGCCTCCGACTCGGCGAGAGGGCCTTCCACTCCACGGGCGTGGACTGCTCTTCGGCCCATTCAACGTCAAGAAAGGAAGAGGGACAGAGAAGAGGTGGGGCATTGTGTACAAGTGTATGACCACCCGAGCTGTTCATATAGAAATCCTCCAGACCATGAGTACGGACTCATTCCTCATGTCCTTCCGGAGATTCCAAGCCCGGAGAGGAACCCCATCTGTGTTGTTGTCCGACCAAGGGACAAACTTCAGAGGAGGAGACAGAGAACTGAGAGAGAGCTTCCTGGCTATGGGTGAAGAACTTAAGACCCGCCTCGCTCCCGCTCAGATCACATTCCAGTTCAACCCCCCGAGCGCCCCTCATTTCGGGGGAACCTGGGAAAGAGAAGTCCGTTCTATAAAGACTGCTATGTACACCGTACTTGGGGCCCAGACCGTGGTTGAGGAAGTCCTGATGACAGTCCTCACGGAGATCGAGGGCGTCTTGAACTCTAAGCCCCTCGGTTACGTCTCAAGTGATGTAGCAGATGTCGACCCAGTCACCCCAAACTATCTCTTGATGGGGCGGCTGGACCCTGCCCTTCCACAGGCGGTGTACAGACAAGATGAGATGAACGGCCGGAGAATGTGGAGGCACAGCCAAGTATTGGCCGACCAGTTTTGGACCCGCTTCCTCCTCCATTATCTACCATCCCTCCAAGCCCGTCAGAAGTGGGTAAAGGACAGGGACAACCTGAAGGTGGACACAGTCGTCATGATAATAGACCAGTCACTACCCCGAGCTACGTGGCCGGCCGGCCGCGTGAGCAGAGTGATTACTGGTGCCGATGGGAAGGTCAGAGCGGCAGAAGTCATAATCCAAGGGCGGACTTACACCCGACCTGTGGCGAAGTTGATAGAGTTGCCGGAGATCCCTGACTCCCCTGACGACGACCATGACCCACTGACTTTGTAGATTGCCCTACTCCTCACAACAAGTATGGAGAAGTTGACTGGACCCTAATATTAATCTGTGCTCCCTTTACTAATTAGGTGCGGACTAATTAGGAGGCGGCTGTTCTGAAGGGCCAGATTAACATTGAGAATCTACGTTTTATTGTTTTATATAACTTGTATATTATTTATATATATAAGCTATATCCCTTTAAGCCTCCGTTTGAATCATAGCATTATTCGCTTTCCTCATTGGATAATGCCCTTGACGTTGGCGGCGCCAAGAACCGCGCCCCTGAGACAGGTTCAAAGGCGAGTCTGGACAAGTTGGGACATGCATGGTGCCAGCGCATTGATTCCAGACAAGAGCTGCGGCTGGGCACTAGAAAGCCCTCTAAGTATATATATCGTGGAAGGCGCGAACAGTAGCAGTTCGGAGTTCGGCGTTCGTGTGTGAAGTAAGAAGTTCGTCCGGAGTAATGCAACAGCAGTAGCTGCACCTAGCGTATAGCAGAGTCAAGTTCGACCTAACTTAATGTGAAGTAAAGAGTCGTCATTTAGTGTGAATCGTATTACAGCAGTTCGTTCGGTGTGCAGCATTAACAAGCAGTTCGTTCGTTTAGTAACTAGTGTGAACCTTAGCAAGTGTGTGTGGACTTAAAGTAATTAGTGCCAGCACACGAGGAGGGCCTAGTAGCAGAACTATTGGACATGTGCGCATTGGAACCTACCGCGGCGATATTGTAGAACCATTATTGGTTGGATTATAGTGATTGTGGAAACGTAGTACCGTGGAGAAGAGCATCGTTAATACCCACTGTCGTTTGGATTTAACTACCTTGAAGATCTTACCTCGGGCTAGCTTCGAGGACGAAGCTGGCTGGCTATCATCATTGCTATCGGGCATTGGATTACAGCTATTACCTTGCTACTGAGCACTTGGATTATAAAGACCGGATCCGTATGAGAACCCCTTTTCTTCAAGTGAACAGCCTGAGTATCCGTACATTCTTCGTTCCTCTGGAGCTTACAACTCTGGGAGGATATCACCTGTCTCCAGCGGTACCCTCGTTTGCCCCCCTATATTGCCATCCCACGCCAGGCGGCGTTTGGTCTAGTATACCTAGCCTAGGAATTATTCATTCCCACTGACTTTGCTACTCGCTGACTTTCTAATATCATTCGCCATAAAAGAGCGACCAAGTCATTCCCATTTGTATATTTGCTGCATAATAATAAATACTGTAAATGATATCTCCTTGTCACCGTGCCATCTATTCTGAGTGTCTGCCATAATTAACTGTACTGTCTGGCAAGTAATAATAATAATAATAATATGTAGTAGTGGTTTAATCTATCACAATCTTTAATACAGTCAGGGTTTTGTAACCCCTCTGTTGTGAAGGGCCAGATTAAAGCTGAGAATCTACGTTTATTGTTTTATATACCTTGTATATTATTTATATATATAAGCTATATCCCTTTAAGCCTGCGTTTGAATCCTAGTAATATTCACTTTCCTCATTGGATAATGCCCTTGACGTTCTCGGCGCCAGGCAACGCGCCCCTGAAGTCAGGTTCAAAGGCGAGTCTGGGCATGTTGGAACATGCCTGGTGCCGGCGCATTGATTCGAGACGAGAGCTGAGGCTTGGCACTAGAAAGCCACTTAAGTATATATATCGTGGAAGGCGCAGCAGCAGTAGTGTGATTCTAATGTAGTGTGAAGCAGTTCGTCTAAACAGAGTGTTGTGAACCTAACGTACGAAGTGAATAGTAAAAGTGTCAGAGTTAATGCAGTAACGTCAAGTTCGACTTAGCTTAATGTGAAGTAAAGAGTCGTCATTTAGAGTGAATCGTGTTACAGCAGTTTGTTCGGTATGTAGCATTACCCAGCAGTTCGTTCGTTTAGTAACTAGTGAAACCTTAGCAGGTGTGCGTGGACTTAGTAATAGTGCCAGTACACGAGGAGGGCCTAGTCGTGGAACTACTGGACATGTGCATATTGGAACCTACGGCGGCGATTGCAGAACCAGTATTGGTTGGATTATAGTGATTGTGGAACGTACTACCGTGGAGAAGAGCCTCGTTAATACCCACTGTCGTTTGGATTTAACCACCTTGAAGATCTTACCTCGGGCTAGCTTCGAGGACCGAAGCTAGCTGGCTATCGTCATTGCTATCGAGCAATTGGATTACAGCTATTGCTTTGTTGCTGAGCATTTGGATTACAAGGACTGGATTCCGTACGAGAACCCCCTTTTCTTCAAGTGAACAGACTGAGTATCCGAACATTCTTCTTTCCTCCAGAGCTTACATCTCTGGGAGGATACCCCCTGTCTCCAGCGGTACCATCGTTTGCCCCTATAGTGCCATCCTACGCCAGGCGGCGTTTAGTCTAGTATCCCAGTTTAGGAATTATTCATTCCAACTGACTTTGCTACTGACTGACTTTATTCATATTCTTCACCATACAAGCGCGACCTTAATTCCCATTCTGTACAAATACTGCATAATAATAAATACTATAAATGATATTTCTTTGTCACCGTGCCGTATTATTCTGAGTGTCTGCCATATTATAACTGTACTTTCTGGCAAGTAATAATAATGATAATTAGCAGTGGTTTAATCTATCACAATCTTTAATACAGTCAGGGTTTTGTAACCCCTCAGTTACACCCTCAGTTACACCATCCAATTAAAGTTTTTGAGTTCCAGTATTTATATGTTGTACAGCCCTGGCCTATACCTATTTTTATTTTATAATTATATGATATTCTATTGTGCTTCTATGTTAATTTAGTTTATATTCGATTTTATTCCACCTTTTTATGTTTATTCTACCATAAGGTGGGTGGTTAGCAGGTGGGTAGCATCAACGCTTTGGGGCTGATGCTCCGCTTCTTTGACTGCAGGCATGATCATTTGAGGTGAAGGTCCTGTTGACAGAATTGGCTATGGGGCGACAATAATATACTCATGAGACATGGTTTCTACCTTGAGCCCTTAATCGGCGTGGTTTATTATTTACATTGGTTCATAGTACAGCGGCACATGAGGTCTCCTCTCCGTGAGAGGTAGATGAGGAAGAGATAGAGGGGGAGGAGACATCTCCTTAAATACCCTCCACCTGGCGGTAGCATTAGCGGCTCCGCCTATAGCGCCCTCTAGTGGAAACAGTTATGTACAGTCAGTGGAAACAGTTGTGTACAGTTAGACAGTTACTTGCAATCCTACATATAACCTCTAACTTTAACACTCCCACTTAGGGTTCAAGTCGGGGTCGCGACCCAAAGGTGGGCCGCGAGCAGCCACGGGAGGGCCGCGAGATGATTTCAAAAATGTTTTTTTTTTTTTTTAGGTCACTGAACTTAGAAGCAGGCCAGGACAGTGTTTCTAGTTGTATTCTAAAATTTTATTCTATTGTATTCTAAAATGTGACTATATGGTTTTATATTAACTTAATAAATAAACAAAAACGAAAAATCTACTTATTTCAACGAACATTTCAAACTAAATAACAGATTATGCACATAAAACGTTGAAAACAACCGAAACAACAATAGTATTTTAATGAGGCTATTATTATTATCATTATTATTTTGCAACAAGTTAGCCCTCGGTCGCCTGGCAAAAAATAAAAAATAAAAAGCCTGACGATGTGCATTGGGCCGCGGCTCTCTGACGCCTTATTTTCTGGGTCCCGGCCAGGGGCGTCCATTTGGTATGGCAAGGTATGGCACTCGCCATACCTTGGCAAATAAAAATGTAAAAAAAAAAATAAATAAATAAAAAAAAAAAAAAATATCTTTTTTTTTTACAATTTTTTATGTTGATTTAGAATTCGAATGTCAACATTATGAACGAAGCTTCGAACTATTCGGTACAGCCCTAGCATGTTTTGATATTGTCAATTATCTCACTTTTACTATGTGACTTTTACTGTGACTAACTGAAATATGCCCAAAAAAAAAGGAAAATGGACATAGGGACGTTTTTTTATCAAAGGGCAGCAGAGACAAGTGATACAGGGACACAGGTAAGGTCTGGCTTAGTGATTATAATAGTTCAGTTCAGAATTCAGTAACCCATACTTTTTGTGAATGTGTTTTTGATACTACATTCTGTTGAACACACACCTCAAAACCGTACCTAAGGAAAATTGGCTCAATTGCAATCAATCAATCAATAAATCAAATGTATTTGTATAGCATGTTTAAACATGACGCTTGTCAACCAAAGTGCTTCACATAGCTAAGCTAAGTACAAAGGAAAGTATAAAATAAACAGAAAAATTTAATAAAATCAACGGAGTGAAAGGACGCCACTGGTCTTTTCAATTTCAGTTTGGAAGCAGGCTTCGTCATAGCGTCTGATACCATGTCGTCTGTTGGACAATAAATCAGTGTCATTCTTTCTTCTCTGATGACAGATCTGATGAAATGATATTTTATATCGACATGTTTACATCTCTGTCGGCACTGCACACAGGGTTTCTAGCAATCGCAATGGTTCCCTGGTTGTCCTTGTAAACAACAGTCTTCTTATATACATAGGTATCCATTCCTTCGAGCAGTTGTTCTAGATAAATACATTCCTGTATTGTCATAGCTAGAGCCATGTATTTGGCTTCACAAGTTGATAGTGCCACTGTGGGCTGCTTCTTTGTTTTCCATGAAACCAGTGAGCTGTTTGTGTTCAAACTCACACAATATCCTGTGGTACTTCTTCTATCTGTGGTGTCAGCTGCCCAGTCTGCATCACTGTAGGCTTTAAGCCCTAAGCCCTCGCTGCTCTTTCTGAAACACAGCTGTTTATCTGCTGTACCTTTGAGATAACGAAAAACATGTTTTACCGTAATCCAGTGCTCCTCTGTGGGATCAGCAAAATGCTGTGACAATTTACTCACTACAAAACATAGGTCAGGGCGAGTACATGTTGTCAAATAAATGAGGCTACCCGATGATCAAATCATCCACCCAAATGATGATTATCACTTTTCCTGACTCTTTTGACTCCCTTGAGTAAACACAGGGGTCTACTGGGTTCTGTAGGAAGTGATCTTCAATGAGACATGTGTGAAGCATCTCGTTCCAATTTCGCCCAGACTGTTTCAGGCCGTAAATGGATTTTTCTAGCTTGCACACTAGCTTCTCTCCTTTCTTTTCGTACACTTCAGGTTGTTCCATATATATCTCCCTATCTATGGGTGCGTGCAGATAGGCTGTCTTCACATCCATCTGATGTAGAATCCAATTGTCCTCAGCTGCTTTCTGCATCACTACCCTTACACTGGTCAGATTGGCTGTGGGGGAGAATGTTTCACCGTAGTCTATCCCCTCCCTCTGACTGTAACCTTTAGCTACAAATCTCACTTTGTACTTGTCGTGGCCTTCAATACCCTTTCTCCCGCCTCCGCGGCGGCTGGGTGGATATCCTCTGAGGCCTAGAAATTTCATAACTTGGCTTTGAACTTTCCCAGCGTCAGGTCCGCCGAACCGTGTGTTACCAGGAGCGTGAACGGCTTGTACAGCTCCGGTAGTCCCCTCATCACCATCGCCATCATTAGCCCATCGCTTGGTGCTTCTCCTGCACTCTTCAATGCCGTAATGATCTGCTCAGCTCTGATAACGTATTCGGTCACAGTCTCGGTGTGCCCCTTCTTCAGTGCTGTTAGTGCTATGTAGAGGGCCACAACTCGGGGTCTTCCTTGCCCGATATAATGCTCTCTCAACACTCCCAGGCTTTCTCTGCCTTTGTCTTTAGTGTCGCGGAATATAAACCCCAAGCTTGTGTCGTCGAGCAGTGGTGCTAACTCACAGTATGCATCTGCATTATGCTTGTTGTCCAGGGCTTGTGCTTCCGCCGTCAGGTCTCCCGTGGGGGCCGAAGATCGTCGTCTTCAGTCCCACACCATGCATGCAGCATAACATGCGCTCTTCCCAGAGCTCATAGTCCTCTGCCTTTCCATTGAATGAGGGCCATTTGCTCCTTCCTTTTGTCGCCACGAGTTTGAAGACAGGGTTCTCCCCCTCGCCTCCGTTGGGCTCAGGAGGCTCCGTCTCCCCCGGTGCCTGGGCTCTGCGCGCTGCTCTCCGGGCGGGTCCGCTTGCCCGCCAGCAGCAGCGCGTCGGTGGGGTCCGTGCCCCGCTTCCTCTTGGCGCGCAGGATTTGCTGATTTAATAATGTACACAAACATCAAACACAATCAAATAGAAAAACACACACACACACAGACACATACACACACACACACACGGGATCATCCCTATGTTCCCCGGGTCCTATGTTCCCCGGGTCCTATGTTCCCCGATTGATTGATTAATTGATTGAAAATTGTATTAATTTTTATTATTTTATTCATTATTAATGTCTGCCTTGTTTCGAACTGGTTAAGCTTAGGCCCTCTTTCGAAGTTGGTTAAGGTTAGAGTTTGGAGTACAGCAACTTGCAATGGGCCTGGTCTACAAGATACACTACACGACCAAGGTACCCATGTACATGTCAAAATACTTCCCAAAGGTCAGTGAATACCACGATCACAACACCAGAGGGAGCTCCACAAATCATGTTAAACCCAGATTCGGCTCAAACAAGGGACTAAACACGTTTAGCAATTATGCCACATCAATGTGGAACGCTCTACCCAAAGCTGTAAAGGAATGTGAATCACTACCCACTTTCAAAACCACTCTCAAGGGACACCTACGGGAGACTGCAATTCAAAACTGGCCCCTGTAAATGTCCTAACCCAACCCCCTCCAATGTACAGTCATTTACCTAGTATGGTTTTGTCAATATTCCAATGTACAATTTTGCTTGTCTGTACAGTGTCCCCCCCCCCCCCCCCCCCAATGTACAGTTTTTCTTGTTTATACAGTGTCCCCCCCCCCCCCCCCCCCCAACCACCTCCAATGTAAATGACCCAGTATGGTTGTCAATATCCCAATGTACCCAACCCCCCCCACACAACCCCACCCAACCTCCTCCAATGTACAGTTTCTACGTCAAATGTATATACTCCCTTTTTTTTACTCTTTTTGTATCACAAACAGTACTGTATTTGCAAATCTGGTATGTCATAAATGTATAGATGTAGCAGTACTGTCTATCTGTATGTCATGTATGTCATATATGTCCTGATGAATTGAAAATGGGGGACCCTGATGTAAACAAGACGAAAGTCTTTCTCTGGTCTGCATCCCCTTAACAATTGTGTGTATTGAGCTGTACTGTATTGTACCCATTCTGCAATCTGTTAATAAAGTTTTCAATCAATCAATCAATCAATGGTTAAGGTTAGGGTTAGCCAATCAGAGAGCGTCTTCGCACACATAGGCTACGGGGAAAAAAATCACGCGGTTGGACCGAATGCTTTTTTTGCCTCTGTGAAGAATGAATGAATGAAAACTTTATTTAAAAGATTGCAAAATGGGTACAATACAGTACGGCTCAATACACACAATTGTTAAGGGGCTGCAGACCAGAGAAAGACGTTTATCTTGTTTACATCAGGGTCCCCCATTTTCAATTCATAGTGACACAACATACATGACATCATGACATTTATGGCATAGGGACATACATGACATACAGGTATATAGTACTGTTACATTTGTGACATATATGATATGCAAATATACAGTACTGTTACCCATAGATCCTGACAGAGAGTATATACATATGATGGGGAGGAGACTGTACATTAGGAGGGGGTGGGTGGGTGGGAGAGAAATATACATACGGTGGGGAGAGAATATATACATACGGTGGGGAGGAGACTGTATATTAGGAGGGGGTGGGTGGGTGGGTGGGAGAGAAATATACATACAGTGGGGAGAGAATATATACATACGGTGGGGAGGAGACTGTCTATTAGGAGGGGGTGGGGGGGGGTTTGGACATTTTTATGGTGGCCAGTTTCTAATTGCAGCCTCCCGTAGGTGCTCTTTTAGAGCGGTTTTGAATGTGGGTAGGGATTCACATTCCTTTACAGCTTTGGATAGGGCGTTCCACATTGATGTGGCATAATTGCTAAACGTGTTTAGTCCCTTGTTTGAGCCGAATCTGGGTTTAACATGATTTGTTGAGCTTCCTCTGGTGTTGTGGTCGTGGTATTCACTGACCTTTGGGAAGTATTTTGACATGTACATGGGTACCTTAGTCGTATAGTGTATCTTGTAGACCAGTGAGCGAAGACGCTCTTTGATTGCAGCGAAGAAGAAAAAGACGCTCTCCGATTGGCTAACCCTAACTCTAAGCATAACCACTTCCAAAGAGGGCCTAAGCATAACCACTTCGAAAGAATGCCTAAGCATAACCACTTCGAAGCAGAGAATATATGTACAAGGCGGAAGAAACCCTTCGGAGCTAAACCAGTCAGAGAGGGTCTTTTCTTCTTCGCTGTACGTGGCCTAGCCAATCAGAGAGCGTCTTCGCAAACAGAGGCTACGGGAAAAAATCACGCGGTTGGAACCATAGATATATAAAGACTAGATGGCTCAAGGCGGAGTCTCCCGTGTAGTTCACTGGTGGCCATCTTGCTACGGTGCTACTGCTTTAAGGTGAGTGATCTGCACAAACAAAAATACTCTAGTCTTAACTCACTGAAATCTTGACAGATTTACAAACAGTTTTGTTTATTACAAACGTTATTAACGTGGCTTGGAATAATTGTTATTAAAAAAAAATTATTTTCATATGAAAGTCTATTATAAGTATGCAGTATGATAACTACATCTCTGATGTTTTTACAAACCAAAGAAGAAGAAGTGGAAAGAGTGATGGAGATCAGTTACCTCATTACAGAATAAATCACAGCCTCTAGGTGGCTGGTATACACATGAGTTCAAGTTCAAGTTCAAGTAGTACATTTCCCTATACACACAGAAGATCTGGCTCATGGAACTATGCATACTCTATATACAGTACATCTCTATAACATCACTCTATACATCTATATGACATCGCTATACATTTCTATGACATCACTATATACATCTCTATGACATCACTTTATACATCTCTATGACATCACTCTATACATCTCTGACATCACTCTCTACATATCTGACATCACTATACATATCTATGACATCACTCTATACATCTCTATGACATCACTCTATACATCTCTGACATTACTCTATACATCTCTATGACACCACTCTATACATCTCTATGACATCATTATATACCTCCATGACATCGCTCTATACATCTATATGGGGGTTTATTCACTACATTCTTGAAGAGTTTGATTTGCAGATAAATAAATAATAATGATTAGAAAATAACATGCTACACATTAACCTTACTCATTGACCGCCACGCTGTTTTCCCATCTCTACTCAATGGAGCCAGCGTTATTGACCATTTTCACGATGTTTGCGGACCCATCATGTGTTCTGTATTATAGCTATGGAGACAATAGTATGGCTCATTTGACAGGCATTGTTTATAGTCCAACACTGACAAACTAGTTAATTTCTACATATTACAGTTTGTGCGCTATTCCATGCTAAACATTGCCCCTTTCCAAAATAATCCAGTATTTCTTTCTAGATCGCGAGATATGATGTGTTATGCATATGCCCAAATCGTTCGGGTTGCTTGCCTGAAACTTCAAATATTTCCAAATCAAAGGTATATACCATATATATGTTTCTTCACAAAAGCATCAAGGAGGGGAGGGGGGTCATTTTAACTCGAAGCTGCGATCGTTACCAAAAGCATGTTTTAGGTTTGGTAAAACACGACACTGTGATCGATACAAAAGCATGTTTTAGGTTCGGTCAAATATACCTAAAATAGACCTTACCTTAGTCAGAAGGTACTCCAAAATGAATAATCCCAGTCGTCCCATTGCGATCGCAATTACTTGTGTATATTGGGCATGGCTATCATACGGGAAACAATAGGTTTGAGGCGATCAAATCTCCGACCGATTTCTATTTCCTGATTCCCTCTGAGGGGGAAGAGTTCCTGCAGCAAAGAAAAAAACAGAGAGAGAAATACCCAGAGACCATACCCAGTTCAAAAGGTAGGCGATACTGCCACCTGGCGGGATTCGATCGTCATTACAATTTTAACATAGGCCAGGGAGACACAGGGAGGTCCGCAAGAGTGTTTAGAATGGGGATCAAAGGAAAAAGATCAAAGGATCAAAACTCAGGTATGGTGCTCAACGGTTGGCGACGAAACCCGAGAAAAGTCGGGTTTGGCGGCCAATGAGTTAAGCACGATCGGCCGGTACCGGGCAGAGATTTATTTCACGTCACAAATAGATAATGCAGTGGACTAGTACTGATAATGGAGTGGATACGGACCAGATAGCCTAGCTGTTGGCCAAAAACACCTCTCCCAGAGTTTTCTTTTTAAAGATTTATTTTTAGCATTTTTCTGGTCAGACATGACCGACAGAGAGCAGAGGAGAGGAAGGAGGGGAGGAGATATGGAAGGAGGACATGCGGCAAATGTACGTCCGGGCTCGGGAGACGAACCCGGGTCGACCGTGTAGGTCTGCAGCGCATAACGTGGTGCGCCCCTCGGGTTTCCCTCTCCCAGAGTTTTAAGTTAGGCTAGCTGACTGGAAAATACGGTAAGCGCATGTGTTGAGATCAGAGACTCTGTATAGGATTGTTAGTAACTGTCTAAAGGCGCTCCCATAGTCCAGCAGACTGTACACAGAGCAGACTCCGCGGAGGTCCGTGCGGACTCTTGAGCTTTGATCTCAGCGGACAGCAGACCCACAGGTGGGAAGCTCCTATTTTCTGACGCGTGGACATCCGCGCCGCTGACTTGGTGTCACACAAAATGCTGCTCTGCGTTTTGGTTGACATCGAACTGCATTTAATGTGACGCCGATCTGCATTTTACTCTGAACACTCGCTCTGTGCCAAGAGAGATGTTTGAATGGCTTTTCTAAATGAAGTGTGTAAAATTGCCAGTTTTATTTCGAAATATTGGAAACAGAGATAACATAGAATGTTATCTCCGTTTCCAATATTTTGAAATAAAACTGGTGCTTTTATTTCATGCAATGGTGTCTTTTCAGCACCACGCGCTGTCCACCTCAAGCCTATACGGTACATTGCATCTCGCTGCCTATATACCTGTTATTCAAGTGCGTAAAACTGCCCGTTTTATTATCGAAATATTGGAAACGGAGATAACATACTCTTTATTTTGACATCGGATGACGACGACATGACAGAAGTTGAACAGCGTGGGGACAATTGTGTAAACTGCCGCGTGACATGTAGGAAATTGGTCCGCGGAGGTCCGCTCGACTATGAAGGCTCAAAGAGTCCGCGCGGACCTCCGCGGGGTCTGCTCTGTGTACAGTCTGCTGGACTATGGGAGCGCCTTAACTGTACATATGACTGTTTACACTAGTAACTGTTTACCTGCGTAGACAATTGTCTCCACCAGTGATTGCCTAGTTGCATATATATCTGTCCCCACTGGAGGGCGCTCTAGGCGGAGCCACCCAGGTATTCTACCTTAGGGCAAATATAAAAGGAAAGGTGCCCACCCCTTTCGTTCTCTCCCCCAATGTCTCTCAGAGAGAGAAGAGTTGTACTACTACTGCTGCTGACATGTGAATAAAAGAAGCCACGCCAGTTCAGGCACAAGATAGAAACCATGCCTCTTGACCACATTATTGTCGCCCTAAACTGAGTTCTGTTAACAGGTTATGGGCCCAGATAACGCCGGGGGGCGAAATAGTGGAGGTAATGTAGCAAGCTTAGCTGAAGTTATAGGCTAGGATAGCGCCGGGAGCACCGCGTGGCTAGTCGCTAGGCCGACCAGAGTAAAGCTAAGCATACCATTAACGAAGAGGATGGAAAACAAGAGAAGAGATAAGTGGCCGACATTCAATGGAAAAGCAGAGAACTACAAACTCTGGGGAAGAGCGCATGCTGTGCTGCATGCATAGGGCGGGGCCGAAGGAGACAATCCAGGGGGCCCCCACCGGAGAACTGACAGCGGAAGAGCAAGCCCTGGACGACCAGCGGAATGCTAACGCGTACTGTGAGTTAGCGCCGATGCTTGACGACACCAGCCTGGGGCTGATATTCCGCGACACTAAAGACAGAGGCAGAGAAAGCCTGGCGGTACTGAGAGAGCATTTCATCGGGCGAGGAAGACCCAGAGTCGTGGCCCTCTACACAGCACTAACGGGCCTGAGGAAGGGGATCACCGAAACTGTGACCGAATACGTCAACAGAGCGGAGCAAATCACGACGCCATTGAGGAGTGCCGAAGAAGCACAGAGCGATGGGCTAATGATGCCGATGATAATGAGAGGACTACCGGAGCTGTACAAACCGTTCACACTCCTGATAACACACGGTTCAACGGACATTACGCTGGGACAGTTCAAGGCTAAGTTAAGGAACTTCGAGGCCTCAGAAGACACCCACCCAGCCGCCGCGGAGGAAGGGGAGAGGGTGCTAAAGGCTCGAGAGACGCCAAGAGAGAGAACCAGGACCACGACGGACCTGGCGTGTTGGCGATGCGGAGATAAAGGCCATCGGAGAAGCGAATGCACAAAGGCTGTCTGGTGTAGCTTCTGCAAATCCACGGGGCACACAGACAGAGCGTGCATGAAGAAACACAACCAGAGCGCGCTATACGCGCATGGACAAGATGGCGGCTACAGACGAGACGACGGCCATGAACGAGACAGAGGCCACGGACAAAATGGCGACTACAGGCGAGACGAAAGCCACGGACAAAATGGCGACTACAGGCGAGACGAAAGCCACGGACGGAATGGCGACTACGGACAAGATAACGGCTGTGGACAGGATGACGACAGCGGACACGACGGCGGCGACTATCGACGTGAGATGAATCGAGATGACGCCCGGAGAATCGATGGCGGCGACGATCGACGTGAGGCGAGTCGAGACGACGCCCGGAGGATAACGGGACAAGAAGACTGCGCTTTTGGAGCGTGGACGGCGGGCATTGCCGGACCGGCCCAGATGCAGCGGGCCCAGAGAAGGAGACTGATCATGGACACGGGCACGTCGTCCCATGTCATCAACGACAGGAGTCGGTTGAAGAACTTTGACGACACTTTCCACTCGGAGAGGCACTGCATGGAGCTGGCAGACGGTAGACGCATCTACGGATTGGCACAAGAGAGGGGAGAAGCACAGGTATGCCTCACGGACAGCAGGGGGCGCTGGCGTACGGTGACACTAAAGAACGCTCTATATGTACCATCGTTCCCACAAGGACTATTCTCTGTAATACCTGCTACTGCAATTGGCGCCAAGGTATTCTTCGATAAAGGTAAAAATGTCCTTGTAGAACCTGATGGTACCCGGTATTGCAGAACGGGGAAGTTTACCCAACCGAGATACAGAAATCCCACAGACAGAGTAGGGGTACCACTTGCACTAGTTGACATGGACCTAGTCGGCCAAGTAAGAAACGAGTCAATAGGAGGTTTTGGATATGTACAGTCTTTTACAGACGTGTGTACAGGGGCAGTGTTTGTTTACTTTATCAAAGGAAAGAGTGACACACTCCAGGCCACGGAAAAATTCCTGGCAGACGTAGCTCCTTATGGTACAGTAAGATGTTTGAGGTCCGACCACGAAACCGAGTTCACAAACAGAGAGTTCCAATCACTGTTGGGAAGGTATAAGATAAGACACGAGATGTCACGTCCATATCCCACGCACCAGAGCGGGGTGGCAGAGAGGGAATGGCACACCCTTTTCGAAATGGCTAGGTGTAAGCTAGCAGATAGTAACTTACCAAAGAGCCTGTGGCATTATGCGGTGCAAGAAGCCGCTTATACCAGAAACAGGTGCTTTAATAAGCACTCGGGCACCACTCCGTATACAGCGCTGACAGGAAAGAAGTGTAATCTAGCCAGAATGCACCGATTTGGATCAGTGTGTTATGTGTACCTGAAGGACAGGGGAAAACCCAAGTCCAAGGATGTAAAAGGATTTTTCGTAGGACATGACAGAGGAAGTCCTGCTCTCCTAGTTTATCATCCCGGTAAAGGGATAGTGCAGAAACACATGCTAGTCAAGTTTGTCACGAAGACAACCTGTGAGAGCGAGACACAGACAGAGGAGCCAGAGCTGGACTCCAGAGCAAGGTGTGTAGGAATAGAAACACACCACCCCAGTGTACTTAGTACAGTTGTGCAGACAGACAGCCAGCAACCCCCAGAGGGCGATGACGAGGAGCACCCGAGGGTGACGTCAAGTGCCTCAAGCAGTGGGAGGTATCCCCCAAGGGAACACAGACCCCCAGAACGTCTGACAGGCTATGCCAGGGAAGGGAGTGACGAGGAGGACAATACACAATACACCTATCCCCGTTGAGCACTACTACAGGGTAGTCAGTGGGGTAAACCCGACCTTTAAAGAGGCCACAATGTCCCCCGAAGAGGGCATGCATACAGTGGGAGGGAAATGGATGTACTCAACCAAGTTACTAGAGGGCAGGCAGTCAGTGGGAGGGAGATGGGGGTATTCAATCCAGGAAGGTATTGAAGACCACGGTAAATACAAAGTATGGTTCATAGAAAATTGATTGAATGCTGAAGAATTGAGCCATATGTTTGGTCCCATGTTTAAGTACAGAGGTGGATGAGTTACCAGGTTTAAAATGCTGAAATGGATCATATGTTTAATCCCATGTTTAAGTACAAAGGTGGGTGGTTTACAATGTTAAAATACAGAAGTGGAGGATTTGATCATCGCTCCAGACCACAAAAGAAAGACCTAGGCAGGTTAAACCATTTTATAGGTATGGACTTCGAACAGTCTGCCAACTGTGTAAAAATATCCCACAAGAGATATGTGGGGAAAGGTCCTGAGATGTTTTTGACTAAAGGAAGAAATGTATAGATAAACTGTGGGTAGCTTCATTCAGTTGGACAACATGTACTCGCCCTGACCTATGTTCGGTAGTGAGTAAGAGTGTCGGAGTATGTTTATTGACCCCACAGAGAATAATTAAACTACGTCAAAAATATGTTTTTCGTTATCCCAGAGGTGCTGCAGACGGACAGCGGTGTTTCAGAAAAGACGACAAAGGTTTAAGGGCTTAGGGCCTACAGGGATACTATCAGCCTGTGAAGCTGAGTATATATCTCTAGCTATGACAATGAAAAATGTGTTTATCTAGAGCAACTGCTCGAAGTGATGAAGATAAGGTTATGAATGCATTGTTCAAGATGCAGCAGGTAATTGAAATATATCCTCTAGTCTATACCAAATATGGTGTTTTTGAAGAATGGGCGTTCTGTCTAAACCGTTTAAAATGATGAACATTGTGTATATATGGAGACTGTTGTTTATAAGGACAACCAGGGGACCATTGTGATTACTAGGAACTTAACACTTTGATTGCCTAAGGCTAAATTCATGATATACCATAGGTTGCCAGCTCTATTTGTCTATGGAGAAATTCCCCTTCTTTGCAGGGCTATAACTTTTTTAATTCTATAGCTAAATTGCCATTATTAGGGCCCATTCAATGTCCTATATGTATTGTTCAGGGTGTATGAACGTTAAACTTTTTCATTCACATATTCATACTAAAATATAATCTATTCTAAAGTATAAGTATGTTTTCATCTCTTTCTGCAGCTTTCTCCAGAACGTGATTTATAGCCCCAAATGCATTATATTGATGATCAAATACAGTTTGATAGCAATCGGCGCTATCAAACTGGACGGACTTCTGGAAGTTACTACACGTCATCTGATGTTGACCGGATGGGCGAGGGGGTGCTTATAATTCCGTGGGCAGCGTTATACCATTAATCTAATGTGGGTCAAATGTTCATCAGATCAGTTAATATAGAAGACATTGAAAAATAACGCTGAATCTTACCGTATCTTCCTCGCGCCGTTGGGCGATGAGCGTGGAGTATACATTTTCCTATTATGGGATGTTGGAATACCCGGTCCATTTCCAGGTTGTATAATGGTATATACGTCCAAATCATGTTGTTTATCGAGTTATTGGCAACGGATCGCTATGTATTGTGACGAGCTAGAGTGCCGGGACCTTTACCGAGTGCCCGGAAGTAATATGGGAGAACAGCACATCGTCCAAGTAACTTCCTGTTAGGCGATTGCGCCGATCAGCCACCAGATGGCGCTCTTGAACCGCTAGAGGGTTCAGTGGGGCTTTTTGGTGGGTCTCAGGCCAGCGGATGGGAAATATGAATCCGATCACAGATTTTTGAAATATTGATATCAAAGACGAGCTACGGCGTCTTCGGCAACTTGAGCCTAGCGGGGAAGGACGCCTAAACACGTCTTCCGGCAGTTAAAGTGTTAAGATGTCAATAAAACATGTCATTATAAATAATATCATCTCATCAGGTATGCCATCAGATAAGAAAGAATGACACCGGTTTACTGTCCAACGGACAACAGAGTAATAGATACTATGAGGGAGCCTGTTTTCAAATTAAAACTGACGTGATTTGTAAAAGTCATGTTTAATGTGAAGGTATTGAATGTCATACCCTATGGATGCTTTTGAGTTTATATATATTATTTCCTTTGTTAAAATGTTTTTCCAAGAAGTCAGCCAGTATGCTAAAAAGTGGGAGTGTTGAGATCAGAGACTCTGTATAGGATTGTTAGTAACTGTCTAACTGTACATATGACTGTTTACACTAGTAACTGTTTACCTGCGTAGACAATTGTCTCCACCAGTGATTGCCTAGTTGCATATATATCTGTCCCCACTGGAGGAGTATTCTACCTTAGGGCAACTATAAAAGGAGAGGTGCCCACCCCTTTCGTTCTCTCCCCCAATGTCTCTCAGAGAGAGAAGAGTTGTACTACTACTGCTGCTGACATGTGAATAAAAGAACCCACGCCAGTTCAGGCACAAGATAGAAACCATGCCTCTTTACCACATTATTGTCGCCCTAAACTGAGTTCTGTTAACAGCATGTTGCCATGTTCCTTTAAGTTTGACCAAAAATCATGTTATTGGTGAAGTGTCCCTTTAACTGAGAGGTAGCGAAGTTACCAATGTGCTTTGACTTTAAGGAGCCTATTTGGTGACGCTGCTCATCTCTGGCTCCCAGGACCTCCAATTCAGAGCTTGTCTTTTGGTGCATTGTGCAGCAGAGCACCGTCTTTATTTAACGGTACAACGCTGTAAGCCTATATCTCATTACTAGTACTAGCTCGATTAACTGCGTTTCTTTCTTTTTGTATTGTTTTGACGAAGATAATTCATTTTAAGTCAATTGTTTTTTGTTTTTAAACGTGCCTTCAGTGCCACTGCCTACTGTACATGCGATTGATTGAATAATATAAACACTATGCGGTTCTAGGTTTACCTGTCGGCCAGACTATACTGTCTGTCGGTGCTGCCATCTCAACTACTGCACTGCTCAGCAAGTCTAAAAAGAAAAAAAAAAGCCTGAGTCACGTCTCTCGATCCTCAGAGCCGCAGCAGCAGCAGCACACACGCACACGCACACGCATTCCGTTGCAGAGCATCGTCCCATCTGCAGTGAAACACGTCCCGTCCGCCTCCCGGTCCTGCAAAGCAGCACAGCCACACACCCACACTGAACCCCCGGTTGGATAGCGTAACATTTAGGGTTCACCGTTAAAACAGCTCGAGAGAAAAAACAACAACGGGGAAAGATTCGCTTGTCCTGATCCAATAATAGGTAAGATAACACTTTGTCTCCAACCGCATGAGAGGTGAGACTCACACTCCCGTTATCGGTTATGTCCTTGACTCATAGTCATGTGTCACTGCGGAACTTAAAACAAATGTGCTTCATGCTATTAAGATCGTGGAATGAAACTGTCCAGTTGATATTTAATGCACAGACAAATTATTGACGGGCAACACCAATCATGGAGCGACAGAACTCCTCGTCTGCATAGAAGTTAATGTGATGCGCATACAGGACCTGGAGGGTAGCCAAAGACACTGCGGACCATGCCTTTATGTCATGGAGTGGAATATCGAAATCTGCCATTTTACCTCAAACTGATTGATATGGTTAAAAAAAAACAATAATCATGGATCAGGACTCATTCCCACAATCCCACTTGATGTGTAATTTTCACAGCAACAAACACAATGTTGGACAGGTTCAGTTTATTATTATAATTGTTTTTAAACGCATTATCTGGAATTATGTTGACGACTAGTACTGAACCCAGGCCCTATTTAAACATTTTCTGGCATGATGTACTGAACCCATGCAGGCCCTATATAAACATTGTCTGGCATGATGTACTGAACCCAGGCCCTATTTAAACATAGTGCATGATGTTGACCAGTATTGATCCCAGATTCCCAGGCCCTATTTAAACATAGTCTGGCATGATGTTGACCAGTATTGATCCCAGATTCCCAGGCCCTATTTAAACATTGTCTGGCATGATGTTGACTAGTACTGATCCCAAGCTCTATTTAAACATTGTGATGTTGACTAGTGAACCCAGGCTCTATTTAAACATTGTGATGTTGACTATATAGTCCATAATTTCACTGATCTATTTAGTATTGAGAAACTTAGCACTGCATCTTCTCTCCACGCTCCAATACAATTCAAGTGTTTTAGCCTTCAAATACATACCATTATACATGTCCTTTTCCAAAACAGGAAGGTCACAGTATAATCACATGTGTCTCCGTATGTTCTACTGATGAATTGGTTGCACTCGTATCAAAAGTTATACTGAGTTTCATAGGATGGTTAAGCATGTAACAGGGCAATTTAGACCATAAGTCATTATAATATATTGTGGTTTTTGAAGGCTAAAACACCTGCCCAATTGTATTGGATACTGGTGAGAGGATGCAGCACAGGGATAAGTTTGACACCCCATCCTGTGTCAGTCTAGCTAAACCTCCAGGAGAAGCAGGATGGGTATTGAGAGCCAGGATCCTCTGCCCCCCGTGGGGACCCTCTCCCTGGGCCAGGTGGAATCCTATCAGAAGATGGAACCCAAAACCCTCGGGGTAAGCATCATAACACTGCTGTCTCGTGAAGACCTCTTGTGTCCAAAAGCATCAACTTTTCTGAACCATATTCTAGGGATGGGTGTGGTTATTAAAATATTACACTATTTGAAAATGACATGTATTTAAAGGAAAACTCCAACATTTTGGGAAATTAGCTTATTTGCCATCTACCCTGGAGTTAAAGGCCAACCTTCACGTTGTATTTTTGTTCAATAAACAATGTGGACTAGGCCAATGGTGACTTTCATGAAGAAGGGGAAAAAAGTATTGAAATTGACCCAGTTTTAGCGTTTTTATCAAACATTTTGTCTGCCCAACACAATCACCACGCACGTGGATATTTTAATCAATGGTTCATAACGTGCGTGTGTAATCGAAATGATCTCGTCACAACAGGTGCAGGGCACCAGGGGGCTCACCAGGGGGCGCTGAGAGTCACACACAGCTAGTGGCAGGTACTGCAGGCAGAGAGCCTTGCTACCATAGATATATGCTTGCTACTACTAGCCGAATGAAAATGTATCTGTTTCACCTAACACTATTGCTCCGTGATTATAGCCATCCATCTCTAAAGCTAACCACTATTTGTAAAAGCCACAACCACGTTACCATATTTGTAATAGTGTAAATCATTGTGTCGTTGTACATATTGTGTTTATAACGTTAGTAGCTAACATAGCTTAGCTTGGTAGCTATTGTGCTAACAACATATCCCGACATCCGGCTCGCTGGCCGGCATGAACGGCCGACCCAAAATGGTTCTCTCCTCTCTGTACACCCCCGTCCCCACGGGTACCCTGCCGGGGGGCCCATGGACGCGACAACGACGGCAGCCGTAGGGTGCTCGAGCCCGTAAAGGCTAGTGGTACACGATAGCTATGAGCTAACTAACGCTACAGGCTCAAACACCCTACGGCCGCCGCTGTTGTCGCGTCCACAAGCTCCTCCGCAGGACACCCGCGAGGACGGGGGCACACAAAGAGGAGAGAACCACCCGCAGGGACGGCGGAGCTATAGGCTAACGTCAGTGTAGTGGTCCCGACTGTAGCAGGGACGGCGGAGCTATAGGCTAACTGTGATGCACCGAGTGGGCCACCATTGATCTACATGCCCCGATCTCAAATGGTTCACGACAGTAGACATAATGCTAACGTTAGCCAGCGCCATATATCGAGTAGTACTATGACCCGGACGGGCATAAGGCATACGTTTCCTGAAGTGACGTCACGGCCGTGCTAGCGTCTGATAAGCTTTTAGATTCGGCTCATTAATATGCACCTGTAGTGACGTCGGCGTTTGATAAGCTTTTTTGATTCGCGCGTGCATGTTATTCGTGCATGGACCTTTTTAACTCTTTCGGAGTGGCATTTCCGGTGTCAAATGGAAAAAAATAAATAATGAAATTATATACCAATGATGTAAACTACCCATAATTGATCAGTAGGGTTTAACCTGGATGTTGGGCTTTAAACAAGAAGATGCATACCTTTTTCTTCTCTGTGCATGCAGTAGGAGTAGGAAGACGTTGGGAACTAGGCTAATGGAGGAACATACTTCCAGTGACTGACGCTAAGCTAGGCTAATGGTGCGCGTCTTCCTACTCCTACTGCATGCACAGAGAAGAAAAAGGTATGCATCTTAACACTCCAACATTTTGGGAACCCTAGAGTTAGACAAGAAGATGCATACCTTTTTCTTCTCTGTGCATGCAGTAGGAGTAGGAAGACGTTGGGAACTAGGCTAATGGAGGAACCTACTTCCAGTGACTGACGCTAAGCTAGGCTAACGGTGCGCGTCTTCCTACTCCTACTGCATGCACAGAGAAGAAAAAAGGTATGCATCTTCTTGTCTAACTCCAGGGTAGATGGCAAATAAGCTAATTTCCCAAAATTTTGGAGTTTTCCTTTAACTATAGTTGATGGTTTTGTTTAAGTGTCAACACTCATTCAGCCTACTGAGTTGAGGAAAATATTCAATAAATTGAACAAATTGGATTTGATTTACTTGTTTACTTGACTAATGAATGGAAAACAATCGGCATTATCATTATCTGTTTAGTGAATGCGTGATTCACAGAAGCTCTTCAGGTTTCATTATGAGAATCACAGAAGCTCTTCAGGCTATATTATGAGAATCACAGAAGACCTTCAATTTTCATTATGAGAATCACAGAAGCTCTTCAGGTTTAATTATGAGAATCACAGAAAACCTTCGGGTTTCATTATGAGAATCACAGAAGTCCATCAGGTTTCATTATGAGAATCACAAAAGTCTTTCAGGTTTCATTATGAGAATCACAGAAGTCTTTCAAGTTACATTATGAGTGAGAATCACAGAAGACCTTCAGACTACATTATGAATGCTCTGCATATTTTCTTTGCATAGTTTGGTTAACCAATTAACCACATTTATTTTAAAGAATATGTGCTTTGAAATGGCTATCCCTACTGTATTTCTACACCCCAGTATTTCTTTAATGTGATGTCATGGTTGGGTTGACGTGGGATGTAGAATTCTAGTCATTGTACTGGCTATTAAAGGGGCACTTCACCGAAAAACAATGCTGATGATTTATTTTGCACATAATCTCACACACATCCAAAAACTCTAAACAGTTTTGCATATGTTCATTTAGCTTGACAGTTAGTTATTGATAGTAAATTAGTCTCAATATGACCACCAGTGATGTAATTTGAGTTTTTTTGTTTTTTGGTGAAGTGCCCCTTTAACACTATCAGTGCCGGCCGTGTTTTCCTTTTTACCCCCTTGAATGCCATCATCCACTTCAATGTTAGTGTTAAAAACGCATAATCTATGTTTTAAATTATGGCTATGTGTCTAATCTGCCCGTCGCTTATCAATGACTTGTTTGCAGTCAACATTGTCGAAACGGAGTGTTTTTTAATCGGTTCATATCCTTTTTATAGCATTTCGAAAAGCTATCAAACAAGGGACTAAACACGTTTCGCAATTATGCCACATCAATGTGGAACGCCCTACCCAAAGCTGTAAAGGAATGTGAATCCCTACCCACATTCAAAACCGCTCTTAAAGAGCACCTACGGGAGGCTGCAATTCGAAACTGGCCACCGTAAATGCCCAAAACCCCCACCACCTCCTAAGAGACAGTCTCCTCCCCACCGCATGTATATATTCCCTCCCCGCCGTATGTATATTTCTCTCCCACCCACCCACCCCCTCCTAATGTACAGTCCCCTCCCCATCATATGTATATACTCTGTCAGGATCTAGGGGTTACAGTACTGTATATTTGAATACCGTTTATGTCACAAATGTATCAGTACTAAATACCTATATGTCCCTATGCCATAAATGTCATGTATGCTGTGTATGTCATAAACGTCTATATGAATTGAAAATGGGGGACCCTGATGGAAACAAGACGAAAGTCTTTCTCTGGTCTGCATCCCCTTAACTCTTTCAGTGCCACTCACGAGATTTCTCGGGTTTTTTTATAGGCGGTTGCGTGCCACTCACGAGATTTCTCTGATTTTTTTTTATTTTTTTTTTGCGATCTGAAAAATTATTGCATCACCCGAGCCTACCCGAGTATAGCCGAGGGGCGCCGGCGATCACTGTGGAAAAAAGCGCCCCCTGTCGTCTCCCAGATGACATAAGTGATTTTGGAATGGACTCAATGAAAATGAATGGGGAAAAAAATCCGGTACTCCACATTTTCCAGTTCACTGATCCAGCCGGGGTTACCAGAGTTCATTCTGGAGCCTCAGAGCCCCGCGGATCATGGAGTTCTACTGTATCGCGTTGGATCCATACACGTATCGATTTTTTCGAATGGTGATCAGGAATTGGAATATACCAGTTGGATACCATCTGATGTCAGGTAAGGACTCTATGTTATCAGTGGTAGGATAATCAGAGTAAGTTTGATGAAGTTATAAACTGTTTTGTGAAATGTCTTCTTTCGGTTTCACTGTAAAAAGGCCGACGAATATCAACGTTGTGGAATATTCCACTAAAAGACGATTTTCATAGAATGCTCCAGAATGAGCTGTTTTTTATATCAAAACGGGGGCTTTTCTAACTGCTCTGAAACGGCAACGATGCGATAAAAAAACAATCTGCCTTCACAGCACTGACTGGAAAATAGTCTTTGATAATGCGATGGGCAGATTAGACACATAGCCATAATTTAAAACATAGATTAGGCGATATTAACGTTAACATTGGCGCCGATGGTGGCATTCAAGCGGTAAAACGGAAAACCAGGCGTGGCGCTGAAAGTGTTAACAATTGTATGTATTGAGCTGTACTGTACTGTATGTCGTGCCTTTATTTTTCAATGTTCACTATTCGGACAACAGCCGCACACTTCCAAAGTGATTATACATCTAAAATCGCTTACCTGCTCAAGGGTCCTGCGTTAGAATGGGCGACAGGCAGCTCTCCACTTCAGTCAGTCCTTTATCCATTTTGTCCAGTCTTCTGCCTTGAAGGTGAATTTCTCTGGCGGGGGGAACTTGAAACTGACTCATACTTTCGCTTTCACGCCGTTAGCGCTAGCTACCCTGCTGTCTCTAAACTCAAACTAGTACTAACGTTACTGTAGCAGCCTACTCTAAAGTCTATACCAACGGATTTCCAGTTCCGCGTTGACGCTTCCAGGCCGTGTCTATTCGAATCCCAACCGGTTCATGTGTCGGCTACACGCTGTTAATAACACTGCATTATCGAGACAGCGCCCCTATGACGATCTGGCAATGAAGTAGGGTAAATCTGCAGTGCCGCTTCGCTCTTTGACATTGAGTAGCCTCGGTTACAATGGAATAAATGCCAAAACAACCTTGCAGTTGCAGTTACACTCCCATCCAGCAGGGGGTGCTGCAGCCCCTGCCGCACCCCCCCTTCCAGCGTCCCTGTAAGACGATCAGAATGTAATTTAGCTCATTTGTCAGGGTTATGACTAGGGTCGCAAAGCGTCGGATCCGTCAACATCTCCAGTTTCAGGTGATGCCTCTACCTTCACTCTAGTTTTAGAACTGAGCCTGAAACACCCAGTTCAGACACTTTTGTAGGCTTAACCCTTTCACTACCACACTACAGAAAGTTAACCCTTTCACTACCACACTACAGAAGGTTAACCGTGTGGCAGTGAAATGGTTAACCCTTTGTCGTGTGGCAGTGAAAGGGTTAACCTTATGTAGTGTGGTAGTGAAAGGGTTAACCCTTTGGTAGTGTGGTAGTGAAAAGGTTAACCCTTTGTTCAATCAATCAATCAATCAATCAATGGTAGTGTGGTAGTGAAAGGGTTAAATACTGGGGCAGAATCACCCCCCTTTCCCAGGAAGCTAGCAAGGAGTGGCTGGTATCTATAGATTCCTCAGTATCCCTAGTTTCAGATGATATCTGTATATTGAATATTCATTAAGAATACTGTTTTGTTGTTAAACTGTTTTGTTTTTGATTTCCCATAAATTTTGTTAAGCAGCCTGGCCTGGCAGCTGGCACCCCCTAGTGCAGTGCTTCTCAAACTTTTTCTGTCAGGCCCCCTTTTGGCGGACCAAAATATTTTGGGCCCCCCCCCCCCCCCCCCCCCCTTGCCCCAACAAAATAGTCATGAAATGGGCCATGTTTAAATTTATTGAAATAACACCAATATCGTGACCTTTCAAATTGGCCCTATATTTTGTTTTCAGAGCTGTCATGGATGAAAAGCCAGCTTCACACAGATATGTGGTGCTGAATGGTATCAACACCTTAACTGCTGCATCATGAGATACTTGGTGGGCCATGAGATGAGATACTTGGTACTCAGCACCACACTCTGAAACTAGCTCTCTAGGTGGTATCAGATGAGATTTCAAAGAGTTCTTCCAAGAGTTTGGATGGAGATGTGTCAGGTAGGGCTGGGCGATATGACGATATTATATAAATATCGGGTACAGTTCATTAACGATACACTTTTTCAACGTATCGTGGATATCGTGATGTTTTGCCCAAGAGGATTGTGTCGCGTCAATCTGTCCACACGTTACTCGTTCATATCTCAGCCCGTGCTGAGATATGCCCATTCCGCGGTCTGTTAATAAAGTTTTCAATCAGACAGATGTATGGAAAGGCTTTTATTATAACATTCGTTGTAGTAAAATCATTATGCCTCATTTAGTCATCCTGTTGAGCACTGGTCTCCTACTCGACGGCCGCGGGGAGCTAACGTTAGTAGCTTTGTTGACGTTGTTCAGCCACAGGACATTCAGGAAGTAAAAAACTAGGAGCTTGCCGATTGGTGCTAAGAACAGCAGGGCGGGTGCAAGCGCTGTGACGTAATTGGCAGACTCGACTGTCAATCAAAATTATATGTTTCCGTCAGAATGAATGAGTGAAGACTTTGTTAAAGGGTTGCAGAATGGGTACAATACAGTACAGGAGGATGAAGACCAGAAAAAGACTTTCGACTTTTTTACATAAGGGTCCTCCATTTTCAATTCATCAAAACATTTAGAGACATACATATATACAGTAGTTTCATTAAATGCTATTGATTGATTGATTGATTGATTGATTTAAAACTTTATTAACATATTGCAGAATGGGTACAGTACAGCTCAATACATACAATTGTTAAGGGGATGCAGACCAGAGAAAGACTTTAGTCTTGTTTACATCAGGGTCCCCCATTTTCAATTCATCATATTTCATATCTAAATCATATAATATCTCATTGCTAAATATATGCAATATATAATCTAATAATCTAAATCTAATATATAATATAAAAATGCTAAATGCATGGGTATTTTATTTTGTCTTTAATGTTAGCTTGCAAAATCAAATACTGTCTTGGTAAGCCTCATAATGAATTGTTTGGGGTAAAAAAGAAAAACATCGTGATGTGTATCGTGTATCGCCGAAAGGTCAGAAAATATCGTGATATCATATTTAGGCCATATCGCCCAGCCCTAGTGTCAGGAAGCTTTGTCTCAATGTTGTCTGTAAAGTTTTTTTTTTATCCAGAGTAACTTGGTGATTCTTTTCTGTGTTTTATTAAATAATGATTTTCAGATTTTGAGAAATGGTATTTTCATGGAGAACAGTGCAGCTGTAACAGATAGCACTTTAGTGATAATTTTCTGTAAAAAAAAAAAAAAAAAAAAATTAATAAATCTCACTTTGAGAAACACTGCCCTAGTGGATGGTGGCCTATGTGACATGGCCTAAGCCCAGGGACCGCCCTGAGTACAGGGAGTTTCTCAAGGTAGCTTGGTTTATGCGGTTCCACTTATTCAATTGGTCTGAAATTTAATGGGAGCCGAGTTGAGCAACATTTTATTTACACTTTAAGATTTACATTTTGAAATTTGAGGAAACATTTAAAAAACGTCACGAGAATTACAAGAATTACCGAATCCAAAAACCAGTTTAGAGCAAAGCTGAGAGGACAACGTTACCAAACCAAAATAGTCAAAACAGCAGACATTGATTGATTGATTGATTGATTGAAAACTTTATTAAGAGATTGCAGAATGGGTACAGTACAGTACAGCTCAATACACACAATTGTTAAGGGGATGCAGACCAGAGAAAGACTTTCATCTTGTTTACATCAAGTCAAGTCAAGTCAGTTTTATTTGTATAGCACATTTCCAGGCAGCGGCAGCTGACACCAAAGTGCTTCACAAGCAGGTTGATAAAAACAAATTAGTGTGAGGCAAGGTATAAGATTAAAAGAAAGAAATAAAAAAACATAGCAAAGCAATGAAAGCAACAAAACAAACAATATGGTGCAAGATATAAGATTAAAAACATAATAAAGCAATGAAAGTAATAAAAACTGGTAGGACACAGTAAAACAAAGAGGATAGGTAGGACATCAGGATCCCCCATTTTCAATTCATCATAACATATATGACATACATGACATACAGACAGTACTGCTACATCTATACATTTATGACATACCAGATTTGCAAATACAGTACTGTTTATGATACAAAAAGAGTCTAAAAAAGAGAGTATATACATTTGACGTAGAAACTGTACATTGGAGGAGGTTGGGTAGGTTGGGTGGGGGGGGGGGGCTGTACATTGGAGGTGGTTGGGTGGGGGGGGGGTTGGGTAGGCGGGGGGGGGGGGGGAACTGTACAA
Source organism: Notolepis coatsorum (assembly GCF_963971535.1). Lineage (NCBI taxonomy): Eukaryota > Metazoa > Chordata > Actinopteri > Aulopiformes > Paralepididae > Notolepis > Notolepis coatsorum. Next base: position 36,814,601 of record NC_140166.1, on the reverse strand, counting down.
CTGTACAAGCAAAACTGTACATTGGAATATCGACGAAACCATACTTGGTTCCAAGAGGAGGGTCTTGTGTATTCTTGGGTTAGGTCATTTACTGTACATTGGAGGGGGTTGGGTTAGGACATTTACAGGGGCCAGTTTCGAATTGCAGTCTCCCGTAGGTGTTCTTTGAGAGTGGTTTTGAAAGTGGGTAGTGATTCACATTCCTTTACAGCTTTGGGTAGGGCGTTCCACATTGATGTGGCATAATTGCGAAACGTGTTTAGTCCCTTGTTTGAGCCGAATCTGGGTTTAACATGATTTGTGGAGCTCCCTCTGGTGTTGTGGTCGTGGTATTCACTGACCTTTGGGAAGTATTTTGACATGTACATGGGTATCTTAGTCGTGTAGTGTATCTTGTATGTAGACCAGGCCCATTGCAAGTTGCTGTACTCTGTCTTCTACTCTAAGCCATCCTAGGTAGTCAAAGTGGGCAGGGGTGAGGTGGGTTCTAGGAGTAAGGTCAAGTTGTAGTCTGACCAGTTTGTTTTGTGATGTTTGTCAAACAATCAATCAATCAATCACATTTATTTATATAGCACGTTTAAACATGACGCTTGTCAACCAAAGTGCTTCACATAGCTAAGCTAAGAACAAAGAAAAGTATAAAATAAACAGGAAAAAAAACAATCAACGGATAGACAAAGGAAAAACAGAACAACACGTCAACAAGTAAGGCAAGAGTCAAAGTGAGTCAGGGAAGGCCAGGTGATATAGGTGGGTTTTGAGTTTTGATTTAAAAGATTCGATGGAGGGGGCAGATTTAATGGACATGGGGATGCTGTTCCAGAGGTCAGGGGCTGCGACCGCAAAAGCACGTCCCCCCCTAGACTTGAAGTTAGACCTACGGGTGGTTAGGAGACTCTTATCAGCCGATCTGAGGGCCCTTGTTTTTGAGTTTTGGACATAAACGTTTGCAAACTAGCAAATAAGATGAAGGATACCAGCATCAAGAGTAGTTGTGTGGGTAAACAGGCTAAAACGAAAGTTTATTTCATAACCTAGTTATATGAATACTGGCTGAGCGTCTCACTCTGCCAATGAGATATCCTCTTATCTCCTTGCACATATTGTGCACACGAAACAAACAAATGCACCCACTTGCACTTGACCAAGCCACTCCCATGCGTCTCCCTATATGACGCCGGAAATGGTCACGCTCCACCTTCCTCAGAACGATTTCCATAAGCGGAAAAACCATCCAAGGGACCTCAGGGCGCTAAGAGCGAGACGCTCAGCCAGTATTCATATAACTAGGTTATGAAATAACCTTTCGTTATATAGCATACTTGGCTATCGCGTCTCGCTCTGCCAATGAGATATGGGGCAGAGCGGACGCGTGGCCCGACAAGTGTACCCCCTGAGGGCCCGTAAGCCCCAGCCAGGGAGGAGGGGAGTCCCGTCCACCCGCCCGTCCTAACGAAGGGGGGGAGGCAGTCAACTCCACCAAAGTGCGCCCCTGAACGCACAGCACAGGCGGGACCACGTGCGACACAGCACTCCGTGGTCCACACCCACACACCCCTGCTAGCCCACCAAATGGCGGGACGCAGGAGAGGTCCCAGACCTCAGAACCGCCTGGGAGACAGAACCCCCATTCATGTCCACAAGGTAAAACTTAACAAAAGGACCCGGGGAGGACCAGGAGGCCGCAGCACAGATGTCCTCCACCGAGGCCCCCCCTAACAGGGCAGCAGCCCGGGGGGGGGACCTGTCCAGCCAACGTGTAGCAAAGGGCAACGCCCTCGCACAACCAATGTGACAGGTGCTGCTTGGACAGCGCCTCACCCGCGCGAGGGCCACCGTAACAAACAAACAGTTGATCGGAAGCCCTGAGATCCCGAGTCCGACTGAGGTAAACCCCCAGTGCACGGACAGGACACGACAGGTGAAGGCTCGCCTCCAACTCACTAGTGTGAGGAGGCGGACGAACGCCTGAACCACAATATCCCTGGAGCGAAAAGAGCTCCGGATATTCTTTGGCACGAAGACTGGATTAGGCCTCAGAGTCACACCGCTATCGGCCGAATAGACAGGCACTCAGGCCGCACCAAGAGAGCACACAGCTCACCCACGCGCCAGCGTTTCCGTTAGCCGGTAATTACCGGTATTTGACCGGCAAAATCTGTTGAAGTCCGACATATTTAATCTCTCCGGTCTTAATGTCCGGTGAAAATAATTCCCTGAGTCTAAGCACAATTTGATTATTTGAATTGTATTAAAATAGGCTAAAATTAAATAGCCTATGCGATGAACGAAACAATCATTACATTTGTTTCATCGTTGCTTCTAATAATGACAACGACGTTGTCAGCGAGAGCTTAGTGCTGGGTGTGCAAACTTTTGTGAAGCTGCAGAGCCGGAGCAGCAGCAGCACAATGCAGTACTCCAGCAGTACTCCAATTCAGCCATTTTCAATTCAATGTTGGGTGGGGGGCGCTGCTGTGCGGTCCCCAGAAAAGAGCCAATAACAGCTGAATCTGCTGCTCTGCATCGACATACTCTCGCAAATAAGTCATTGGGAGGTGGAGAGAGAGAGAGTCGTCACGCAAACCCACGATAATGTTGCCGTCTCTCTCTGCCAAATTTCTCAGTTCTTCGCTTGATATAATTAATACAAATGTCCAATATAACGGAATTCGTTAGCTCATAAAAATGTGATTATAACAGACTGTTGTTTATTAATGTCGGGCGACTGCCCACAGACACCTATTTGATTTAAAGTCGGCAGCAGCACAAGTCTCTGGACTTATTTTATTTGGAATATAATGACTTTATACGCAAAAGTAGCCTAGTTTTAAGTAAAAATATTATAAATCTACATGCCTTGATGATGTCATTCTTTTGTTTTGTTGTCATTCTTTTGCCTATCAATTGTTTTTAAGCTCAATAAACTCTGACCGGAATTTCTCTCATTTGACACACTGAGGCCGGCAACAATTTTTTCTAACGGAAACCCTGCCACGCGCTTAGCGGAGGTGATGGCCAAAAGGAACGCTGTCTTAAAAGACAGCCGATCCAATGGCGCCTGCTCAAGAGGCTCAAACAGGGCCTCCGACAACCGGCCCAGGACCAGTTGGAGGTCCCACTCGGAGACAGAGAACGTTCCACAGGCTTGAGACGGCGAGCGCCAAGCAGGAAACGTCTCACGAGAGGGTGGCTGAACAATGTTCTGCCCCCACATTCGACCATACGCCACTTCCCAGCGTAAGCCGCGGTAGTGGACGGAGCATGCGTGTTCCGGATGGCGTCAACCACAGAAGAGTCAAGACGCATCCCCACCAGATTCACACTTTCAGCAGCCAAGCCTAGAGGCTGCCCCAGAACAGGAGGCAGAACAGAGTTCCGCGAGCCTGAGAGAGGGCCAGCGGTGACCACGGAACAGGCCACGGCGGGGCCACCAAGAGCTGAATCAGGACCGGGAACCACACAGCTGAGCCCCGGCCCGGTGTGACCAGGATCAAGTCCTGCGCTCCCGACGTACCCGCCCCAACAGCTGAGCTATCAGGTGTATGGGGGGGAATGCGTACAGAATCCCGGGCGGCCACGGAATCGGTCCCAGACCTGTCCGACTATGTCGTAGTCCCCACTCGTCAGGGTGAGGACCGCCCCGCGACATCACATCTGCACCCACATTCTCCCTGCCGGGGATGTGGAGAGCCCTCAGGCTGCGCAGATGGAGAAACGCCCATAGCCAGCGCACTCCTCCCTGTCTGTCAATATACGATGCTGACGTTGTGAATGAATGAATGAAATGAATGAATGAATGAAAAACTTTATTTAACAGATTGCAGAATGGGTACAATACAGTACGGCTCAATACATACAATTGTTAAGGGGATGCAGACCAGAGAAAGACTTTTGTCTTGTTTACATCAGGGTCCCCCATTTTCAATTCATAGTGACATTTATGACATACACAACATACATCGTGTTGTCCGTCCTGATCAAAACATGCTTGCCCACCACAAGGTGGACGAGCCGTTTGAGGACCAGAAGGACTGCCTCCAATTCCAACACATTGAATGTAGCGCAGACTGGGCAGCATGGTCTTGCCAGCTGCCCCCTACTGCGTTGGCCCGACACGTCCCCCCCCATCCCGTGAGGGAGGCGTCGGTGAAGACCGTGACGTGTGACAGCCTGCTGCCCACGGGGACCCCGCTGGTGAGGGCCCCAGGCCCTCCCCAGAGGACGAGGTCCCCCAGTACTGACATGGGAACCTTCAGCCGCTTCCACTCGTCTCTCACCGGGTCCATTTCCATACTGGAAAAAACCACCTCTGTATCCTCCTCATGAAGAGGAGGCCAAGAGGGACCACAGAGTGAGCAGATGCCATCATACCGAGCAGGCGCATCATGGCCAGCGCCGTAACCGTCCTAGGACGGAACCTCCCGAGCGCGCCGAGAACATTCACTCGCCGCCGCTCTGAGAGGGATGCCCATATAGACCTTGAGCTTAGAAACAAGCCCAAGTACTCCACCCGTTGACTGGGAAGAGGAGTACTCTACTTCCAGTCTACAGCAAAACCCAGGCTGTTGAGGAATTCCACCACCTGCCTGGTATGAGACCTGGCGATCTCCCCTGACCGGCCGAGGACCAGAACGTCGTCCAGGGTAGAATTCGTATCCCCCGACGACGCAGAGGCCCCAGCGTGGTCTCCACGCACTTGGTGAAGATAGTAGCCGAACGGCAGCCTCTGGTACTCGTACGCTAAAGCCCTGCAAAGGAAGCGTAGGTATGTCCTAGGATGGAAGATCGGGATGCGAATACGCATCCTACAGATCTATGGAGGTGAACCAGTCCCCCACCTGACAGCGCCTAACAGGTGGGTGACGGTCAACATTCTGAACCTTCCATCGGACAGGTCCAGTAAGGGTCTGACACCCCCCCCCCCCCCCCCCCCCGATTTCTCGGGCACCAGATAATATCGGGAGGAAACGCCGCTCACCGCGTCCTCTCATGGGACCACGACGACGGCCTGCTTCGCCGCCAGAGAACAAATCTCCTTGGCCAGGCTGTCACTGCCGCAAACTCTGATAATAGTCTGTACCAAACCCAAAAACGGAGGGCGGGGGTGTGTAAACTGTAACACAAGCGCCACCCTCAGCGTTCTCTCCATCCACACCGACATATGGCTACCACTGCAGCCATACGTGGTAAAATTCCAAAGCGCCCCCGCCGCCAACTGCCGCTGGTCCGCTAGGAATCGTAGACAGGTGGCCCGGTCCCTCCCGCTGTGCGTTGTCAACCCTGGTCTTGCCAACCGCGCGAGCAGGGTGTCTCGTGGAGCCAGGATATCGCACCCTGACTCTACCAACGAGGCAATCGCACCCAAGGGGGGACCCCGACAGAAAGGGCCGGTCTGATACGGGGAGAGCGGCCATCACACTTGGTGACATAAGCTCCCCCACTGAGCATCTTCCCGGCATGGGCTGCTGAGGATAGCCTGCTCTGCAGCTGGACATGCAAGGCGTGTGGTCCCCACACTGCCCGATAGGGTGGGTTCCTACTAGGGATGGGCGATATGACGATATTATATAAATATCGGGTACAGTTCATTAACGATAGTTAATTGGGCACTTGTGACAGTTTTTCTGCTTAAATACCAGCTTTTTCTCTGTTGGATTCATTCTGAGGACAACAGCAGAGAGGGTAGGATCTTTTAACTGAATAATACTGTGTACATCATTTTGAAGTGTGTGACTAAATTGTGTTGTGGAAATTGTTTGTAATTAGTTTCACCCAGCTGACAGAAACTGGAGGTGTGGCCTTTGTGCATGTAGTTAAGTGGGCACTTGTGACAGTTTTTCTGCTTAAATACCAGCTTTTTCTCGGTTGGATTCATTCTGAGGACAACAGCAGAGAGGGTAGGATCTTTTAACTGAATAATACTGTGTACATCATTTTGAAGTGTGTGACTAAATTGTGTTGTGGAAATTGTTTGTAATTAGTTTCACCCAGCTGACAGAAACTGGAGGTGTGGCCTTTTGCTGCAGGTGTCACTCATCAGTAATTAGTGATAGTGATTTAAAGACTTGCTGGCTTAGCGTCAGCGAAGCGTCGAGAAACGAAGAGGGACAAAGAGGAGGAGTTTTCCTGGAGTTCTCCGAAGAGGGATCCACCGATCCACCCAGTGCTAAGTACACCATAATCCCATATTTCCCTCCCACTCTGCTATTTCCCTACTATCTCGCTTCCTCCCTACCCCCTTCAACCTCCTCCTACCACTCTTGACGCCACAATGTGCCTCATACCTATATCCACAATCTGCTCCTCAAGAACAGAATCAACCCATCCACGCCAGTTTGCTAGCAACCCGGCTAATCTCTCCTACCCTCCTACAGCCACTAATACACCTGTCACAGTACAGGGAGGCTTATGGAATTGTCAATCAGCAGTCAAGAAAGCTGACTTCATTACTGCCTACGCCCATAGTCTAAATCTGCAGCTCCTGGCTCTAACTGAGACCTGGATAACCCCCAATAACTCGTCAACACCTGCAGCATTATCTACAAACTATAACTTCACTCACACACCTCGACCCTCCAGACGGGGTGGAGGCACTGGCCTCATGACATCTCCTTCATGGGCTACAAACCTAACGCAACTCCCAGAACTGTCACTCTCCTCCCTCGAATATCATGCAGTATCTGTCTCTAATCCTTTCAATCTCACCATTGTTACACTCTATCGCCCTCCAGGTCCCCTCGATCACTTCACAGATGAGCTGGACATGCTTCTAAGCTCCTTACCAGAAGATGGTACCCCGCTCCTTCTATTGGGCGACTTCAACCTGCCTGACTCATCTCAGTCGGTCCCAGTGGTCTCCCTCCTACAACAATTTGACCTGACTCCCACTGCCATGCCTCCCACCCACAAAGCAGGCAACTCCTTGGATCTCATATTTTCCCGTAACTCCAGCATCATTAACACCACGGTAACTCCCCTACATGTATCTGACCATTCCTTCATATCCTTCTCACTAACTCTCATGCTTAACCGAAAAGTCTTCACCCCAACTCAAACCGTCTCACTCAGACGCAACCTGCCCTCCCTATCCCCCTCCACCCTCTCCTCTGACATAATATCCGCTCTACCTTTGAGTGACACCTTCTCTGCTCTCCCCACAGAGATGGCAACCTCCACCCTCCTCTCAGCCCTTGCAACCTCCTTCAACAAGCTCTGTCCCCTCGTTGAGAAACCTGCCCGCCGTTCCCCACCCAGTCCATGGCTGACGGATGCAGTGAGAGAACAAAGACAGGTCCTGAGAGCGGCTGAGAGGAAGTATAGAAAGTCACGCCTCACTGCTGACATCGACACATATCACAACCTCTTGTTAACATTCTCCAAAACCATTACTAATGCCAAAGCTTCTTTCTTTCACCATAGGATCGAGGCCTCTGCCAAGAATCTTCGCAAACTGCATGCTACCATGTCCTCCCTCCTCACTCCCCCCCCACCTCCTCCTCCCTCATCTTTTTCTGCCGAAGACTTTGCGATCTTCTTTGAGGAAAAAGTGGAGAACATCCGCAGCTCCTTCTCCCAACCCCCACCCATTCCAAACGCTGAATCGAGAACCTCATCCTTCACTCTGTCATCTTTCTCTCCCATTACAGAAGCCGAGACCCTGACACTGGTAACGTCGAACCGTCCGACTACATGCCAGCTGGACCAGCTACCCTCCCCACTCCTCCAGACCATAGCACCGGACATCCTCCCATTCCTAACTGCAACCATCAACTCCTCACTCAACTCGGGGGTGGTCCCCACCTCCCTAAAACAAGCCAGAGTCACGCCCCTCATAAAAAAACCAACCCTGAACCCCACCGTCATAGCCAACTATCGCCCTGTCTCTCTTCTCTCCTTCCTTTCTAAAACACTTGAACGTGCTGTATCCAACCAACTTACTGCTTATCTCTTACAGAATGACCTCCTAGACCCCAATCAGTCTGGCTTCCGGACTGGCCACTCCACAGAAACGGCGCTCATTGCGGTCACAGAGGCACTTCACTTAGCAAAAGCGAAAGGCCTCTCCTCTGTCCTGATTCTCCTAGATCTATCTGCAGCCTTCGACACAGTCAACCATCAGATCCTCCTCGCGGCCCTCGCAGGAATGGGAGTGGCTGGATCTGCGCTGACATGGCTGACATCATACCTCAATGACCGCTCCTACCAAGTGTCATGGAGAGGGACTCTGTCGGCCACCCGCCCCCTCCGGACGGGTGTCCCCCAGGGCTCGGTCCTAGGACCCCTTCTCTTCTCCCTCTACACTAAATCACTGGGTAACATTATCACGTCTCATGGCTTCTCATATCATTGTTATGCCGATGATACTCAACTCTTCCTCTCCTTCCCTCCCTCAGATATCCACGTCTCTGAGCGGATCTCGGCCTGTCTGTCCGACATCTCCGCCTGGATGACGACCAACCACCTCAAACTGAACCTAAGCAAAACAGAATTGCTCCACCTGCCGGCCAAATCCTCCCCCCTGACCGACCTCTCCATCACAGTCGAGAATGCAGCTGTGACCGCGTCGCCGACCGCCAAGAACCTTGGTGTTGTCCTCGACGACCAGTTGAACTTCTCTGCTCACATCGCAGCGACAACCAGAACCTGCAGATTCCTCCTGAGCAACGTCAGAAGGATACGCCCCTTCCTGACAAAAGAAGCCACCCAACTCCTCGTCCAATCAACAGTCATCTCCCGCCTCGACTACTGCAACGCACTGCTAGCTGGCCTCCCGGCCACTGCCACCAAGCCTCTTCAACTCATTCAAAATGCAGCGGCCCGCCTGATCTCAAACCTACCGAAGTCCGCCCATGTCACCCCACTTCTTAGGGACCTGCACTGGCTCCCCATTGCTGCACGTATCCGCTTCAAGGCCCTCGACCTAGCATACCATGCGGCAAAGGGAACCGCTCCCGCCTACCTCCGGTCAATGGTCTCTAACTACACACCCTCAAGACCCCTACGCTCTGCATCTTCTGGCCGCCTCAGATCTACTCCTATCCAAGCTCCCGGAGGGTCATCAAAGAGATGCCGCCTATTCTCAGTCCTTGCCCCACAATGGTGGAATGAACTACCCATCCCAGTTAGGACAGCCGAATCCCGTCCAATCTTTCGCCGTCGACTAAAGACTCACTTCTTCAACCATTATCTGAAATGATAAAAAAAAAAAAAAAAAAAAAAAAATCTAACCCCGACTAACCTTAATGTCATGCACTTGTCCTAATAAACTAACCTACACTGTAACACGCAACACTTTGATGAACATTGTTACTCAGCTGATAGAGTTATACCCTTCTTGCTGTCTTGTCGCACAGAACTTGTAAGTCGCTTTGGATAAAAGCGTCAGCTAAATGACTAAATGTAAATGTAAATGATACACTTTTTTAACGTATCGTGGATATCGTGATGTTTTGCCCAAGAGGATTGTGTCGCGTCAATCTGGTCCACACGTTCAAACTTTTGAACAACGCCGCCCCCACACACACACTACTGCATCAAAGTTACTACTTATTATTAACAAAGGCATTCGTTTTGTGGCATTAACGTTATATAGTTACACGTTCAATAACATCAGCGTATTTACCCGAACATAGCAGGACGACATAGATAGCAAGCATTACTCGTTCATATCTCAGCCCGTGCTGAGTTGTGCGTGCCCATTCTGCGGTCTGTTAATAAAGTTTTCAATCAGACAGATGTATGGAAAGGCTTTTATTATAACATTCGTTGCAGTAAAATCATTATGCCTTGTTTAGTCATGCTGCGGTGCGCTGGTAATCTGACTCGTCGGCCGCGGGGAGCTACCGTTGTTGTTGAGCTCTCGTCAAAATCAATGGAGGACTTTCAGGAAAGTAAAAAACGAATAGCGCTTGCCGATTGGTGCTAAGAACAGAGGGCGGGTGCAAGCGGTGTGACGTAATTGGCAGACTCGACTGTCAATCAAAATTATTCTGTTGCCGGCTGAATGATTGAATGAATGAAAACTTTATTAACAGATTGCAGAATGGGTACAATACAGTACAGCTCAATACAACAACAGTGGACTGGAGGATGAAGACCAGAAAAAGAGGGTCCTCCATTTTCAATTCATCAAAACATTTAGAGACATACAAATATACAGTAGTTTCATAAAAATGCTAAAATGCTATTGATTGATTGATTGATTGATTGATTTAAAACTTTATTAACATATTGCAGAATGGGTACAGTACAGCTCAATACATACAATTGTTAAGGGGATGCAGACCAGAGAAAGACTTTCGTCTTGTTTACATCAGGGTCCCCCATTTTCAATTCATCATATTTCATATCTAAATCATATAATATATATTTTTTTTTTACATTTCTATAACCTTTATTTACCCAGGCAAGCAAGTAAGAACAAATTCAGATTTTATTTATTGTCAAAAGTATGCATAATGTTGTGTTAATTCCACAAGAGATATGTAATGTTAATTACCTGAAATTATTAAATTTTTTGGGGGGGGAAACCCTGCATATATCGGTATCGGTTGATATCGGTATCGGAAATTAAGAGTTGGACAATATCGGTATATCGGTATCGGTAAAAAAGACAATATTGAGCATCCCTAATATAAAAATGCTAAATGCATGGGTATTTTATTTTGTCTTTAATGTTAGCTTGCAAACTCAAATACTGTCTTGGTAAGCCTCATAATGAATTGTTTGGGGAAAAACATTGTGATGTGTATCGTGTATCGCCGAAAGGTCAGAAAATATCGTGATATCATATTTAGGCCATATCGCCCAGCCCTAGTTCCTACACACCGTAGCCCTGTAGTGATATTACTACCACCCAAACCACGCATGCCTGACTGACCACCGACGGTCTTCCGGTCGGGGGAGACACTAACGTGATACCCGGCCTGGCGAGGGCGGGGCTGGGGGAACTTTTTTTAGGGTGTGCTCATCTAATGTAGCCGATCCCCCGGGGGCCTCGCCGCAGCCGCTGGCGAGGCCGTGCTCTCACCTCTGGCTGCACGGTGTGGGGCAGCGTGGAGCCCAGGTAAAATACCGCCCGCACCTCCGTGGACAGACCAAGGTCCACCCGCGGAGGGGGGAGCCCTGAGGAGGAGACCCCTCAAGGGGAGATTGCTCCAACCAAAAATGCCTGTGAACAACCGTTGTCAGCATCCTAGCCCTCCCTGCGGTTATAGCTTGCGGCTAGGTCAAAAGCTGAATAACCTCAAAACCTTGCGCAATGTTTTGACGACCATTTTCAATTTATAGATTCACAAAAAGCACACCTGCCCTGAGCCTCAGCCCATCCACCCATGTAAATGGTAAACAAGCCCCTGTTAAACCCCCAACATTAGACATCGATTGACCATCAGCATGAATGATTAAGAGGAGGGAAGACAGTAAAGACAGCCCTCGTCGGGGAACAAGGGGAACGGCGCCCCAACATTGTAGCATTATCATTAGCTGCGCGCTAGGATACTCAGAAAACATCCAAAAGAGAGTCATGTTTTCCCAAATATCCTGCCCCCCGCGCCAATACATCACTCGGTCGTCTCACGAGACAACTAGCAGTATTACCCATGCTAGTATCAATGCCTGATAGCGCAGGTCCTACCTGTGCACGACTTAGCTCGACTGCTAACCGTTGCGCGACATCCCTCAGTCCGCTGTCATGAGATGAGGAAACCCAGGACAGGCCCGTTGCGCTGTTAGGATGTGCCGAGAAGGTTCCGGGGGCTGGTGAACTTCTGGCGAATACCCAACATTGTGTCATTTCTCCCTGCGTTTCATAACAACTAGTTCACGGAGTGCACTGCTACTTCCGTGTTGGAAACGAAATGAGGAAGGTGGAGCGTGACCATTTCTGGCGTCATATAGGGAGACGCATGGGAGTGGCTTGGTCAAGTGCAAGTGGGTGCATTTGTTTGTTTCGTGTGCACAATATGTGCAAGGAGATAAGAGGTTATCTCATTGGCAGAGCGAGACGCGATAGCCAAGTATGCTACAGTATATAACTCATATTAACTCATTTCTCCTCCCAGGCGATCCAGATAATCATCGCTGCTCTGATCCTCTGCCTGAGCGCCTCAGTGCTGCAGATCCATGAGATCCACTTCATTGGAGACGTGGCGCTCTTCATGGTCGTCGTCATAGAGGTTCGTTCAGAGCCGTTCAGTTGGACAGCTTCTAGTATTGTGTGTTCTGACATAATGGTTTCCATACATTTGTATGGAGTGTGTTTTGACTGGTTTGCGTTCCAACCCACCAGGTGGCGCTGTCTGGCTCTGTGCTGGTCCACAGTGGGAGGAAACCTTCTCTGTTTTGGGTGAGACTGTCACACATCACTCACAATTTACAACAAGGACATTGAATCATTGTGTTGTGTTAATTACAGCTCAATGAAATTAGAAGGTAGCAGTCCCTATAAGATTTACCGTATTCAAGCCAATCAGCAATACCAACTGAGTCACGTGACTGAGTTACCTCGGACCTGCATGGGCTGCTGCGCCAAAAGAAGTACAGCGGGGCTCTATGGAGAAACCATGGCACTCCCCTGACTAAAAGTTGTTTCAAACGAAAACAGCTGGATGTAATTTAGTGAGTCTTTCACCTTTTACATATCTAGCTTTGGCATGGATTGATTGTTCAGATCGCTAGCATGGTTAACAAATGCAAATATATTGTAGTCTGCCCCGTTGTTCTGACCAGGATTACATTCCTTTCTGCCCCGGTGATGCGTGCGCACACTGAGTTCGACGTATACGGCGAACAGGTCTATTGAACGAAGAGGGAGGCGGGTCTTACAGTGTGTGTCTCTCCTTCTCCTCTGCAGGTGAAGTGTGTGCTGGCGGGTCTCACAGTGTGTGTCTCTCCTCCTCCTCTGCAGTTGAAGTGTGTGCTGGCGGGTCTCACAGTGTGTGTCTCTCCTTCTCCTCTGCAGGTGAAGTGCGTTCTGGTGCTGCACCTGATCAGCGCCGCCTTTGCCACCGCCGCCCTGGGCCTCATGTCCAAACACCTGCCTTACCGCCAGGACTCCTACCACTGTGAACACTGCCGCAGATTGGAGTACCACGCTGTGGTAACCACTACAGGAACACACAGGGAGGGAAGAGGGGCATGATGGGATTATGAGTTCAAGTTTGATGTAACATAATAGTTGAAGTTGGAGCAGTAGCTATCGTGAGGGTCTTTTTTGTAAGGAGTCTTTTGAAGACCTTGTTAGTTCATCCTAATCAATATGTGGTGCATCACTATGAATGTGGAAATCCAGCTGTATAGATCTGTGAGATTGATCATGGATGTTAAAGGTGCATTTAGTACAATTTGTGATGTTTTGGAAAGAGGACCGTGGCCTACAGGGGTCTTACTGACCTTGTCAACGCAACCATTGCATTACATGATTATTCCACCTGTTCAACATACCAAACCATCAGAAATCCTACTAATATTAAATTAATTCATGACCATAATAATGGGAACTAAGGTTTTAATTACATTCATATTTGATTATTTCTGACCCAATCAGTCCCGTTACATTTGTGTAATATACCTATCACACCTTTTAAGGATTTGATCCATTATCCAAATTAATCAGATCAAATTGTGAGATGTTATGATGGTTGCTCATAGGAAAGAGAAAATATATTTTTGAAGTTTAGGTAAAATAATGACAAAAAACTAAAAGATGACAGACGAGTCTCTGAACGACGACATTGTTTTTTAAAGATTTATTTTTTGGCGTTTTATCGCTTTATTTCTACTGGGCAGTCCAGTAGGGAGAGACAGAGGAGGAATGGGAGACAGAGTGGGGGGAAGACATTCGGCAAATAACGACGGGTTCGGGAGTCGAACCCGGGTCGGCCGTGTCACGGCTGAGCGCGCTATGTGGTTCGCCACTGGGGCGCCCTAACGACAACATTGTTAACTCAAACCTTGAGGAAAACATATGGCAGGAGGAGCCTAACATCAGCTGGATTCCAATGCAAATGTGATTATTATGGTTTAGCCAACGCTGTGATCTGAATAATATACAGTGAAGAATATAGTCACTCTCAAGTCCATTCAAACCTACTGTGTTGGGGCGTCTGGGTAGTGTAGAGGTCTAAGCACTCGCCTACCACCACAAAGACCCAGGTTCAATTTCCCGATGTCAGCGATACCTCCGGCTTGGTCAGTCGTCTCTACGAACACAATTGGCAGGGGGTACGAGTCCTGGTCGTTGCAATAGCAACTCCTACTGATCCGTCAGGAAACCTGTTCAACAGGGAGGGGATCTGGAGGAGATAGCGTGAACCTCCGCATTCGTTACACTCTCCCAGTGAAGCTCCTAGCTGTCAGGTTAAAAGAAGTGGCTGTCGACTCTATGTTTATCAGAGGAGACATGTGGTAGTTTACACCCTCCCCAGACCGACAGAGGAGGCATCTGGTAGTCTACACCCTCCCCAGACCGACAGAGGAGGCATGTGGTAGTTTACACCCTCCCCAGACCGACAGAGGAGATTTGTGGTTGTCTACACTCTCCCCAGACCAACAGAGGAGGCATGTGGTAGTTTACACCCTCCCCAGACCGACAGAGGTGGCATGTGGTAGTGTAAACCCTCCCCAGACTGACAGAGGAGGCATGTGGTAGTTTACACCCTCCCCAGTAGGAGGGAATTGGACTTAATTAGGAATGAATGGGAGAAAAGAGAATGCAAACCTTACTGTGATCAATGATATAGAATTTATATAAGAGCATAAAGTGTATCATTCTGATGCTCCCCAGAATGATGTTTTGGTTTTAAATACATTTGATTGGTAAAACTACTACTACTACTAATAATAATAATAATAATAATAATAATAATAATAATAATAATAATAATAATAATAATCATAATAATAACAATACTAATAAGTAATAATAATAAAAGATTAGATGATGACATTTTAAATCTCATCAGTGCATACAACCTTCAAGGTTTAACACCCAAATTAAGAACATGTTATTTCCATGGCCTGGTAAAGTTCAATCAATATTAGTGAACGTGAGCTAATCTCTCTCAAAGCCAGACATCAGCGGTGTTCTCCTTTAAAGTCTTGATGAGAAAAACAAGTATCTTATCGCATCTACACACTCGCCGGTGCACAAATGAAACAATGTTTTGCAGGTTAGCAGCACTCTGGGGAATTTAATCTGCCAATTTTCTCAGAGACAGTATTCTTGTATTCTTTGCAGACTACAGCAGGAGAAACGATTTGAATCAAATTAGAGCACTTGGTGAATGTCATGTGACAGAAGGTGAAATGTTAAAGGGATAGTTAGGATTTTTTTTTTTTTTTTTTTTTACATTTACATTTACATTACAGCTAATGTTTATGCATCGATTATACTGCTGGCACGTATTTCATACCATTAAAAAAATAAAATAAACTATCCCTTTAATACATTGCACTTATATCATACCACACCACAGTACTGGCCCACCACAGCAGATGGGTTTTGATGGTTCCCCCATTTTCAACATAGCTCCCATACTATTTTACATCATGTACTTTAATTGCAGATTATACTTAATGGAACAACATAAGAAAAACAGGAAAAGATTAAACACATGTTGGAAGAAAATGTCTTCCCACCAATACTTATGAATACTTTATACTTTATGAATTCATATAGACAGACAGTCAGGCAGAAAGAACAGACACACAGACAGAAAGTGTGAGGTTTTGCCCGCTGCTCACCAACTTTCTCTGTCTTCTTTAAGCCTACTGTTAGGAATTCCCTACTCACTCTCTCTAGCCCCCACCCTCTCGTTCTTTACTCTCAGTGGCCACACCTGTTCGATTATCAATTACCTCTCGCACCTGTGGTGGCAGGCTAATTAGTTCCCCTGTGGGCTTTAAATACCAGGGCGCTTCCCCTCGTTTCGGCTTGGGGTCGTGTTGTATACTTGCCGAGTCATATTCTCTAAACATCTAGACTCTTTCGGGAGATCCTCTGTCTGCCTATGCTGTTCCATTCTCCGGCGTCGAGATGTTTGCTCCAGCCTTCGCCAGCTGTCGCCGTTGCCTGTGGGGGAGACTGGTCTGCGCTCCCTGTACTTCCATGGGAGGCACCCCAGCGTTCCACTGCAGACCCCCGCGCAGCTGTTCGTCCTGACGCATCTCCTAGACCTTCGAGCTTGGCACGCTCTCCCGACCAGCGCGCAGACGCGCATCTCCTAGACCTTCGAGCTTGGCACGCTCTCCCGACCAGCGCGCAGACGCGCATCTCCTAGACCTTCGGGCTTGGCACGCTCTCCAGTCACCAGCGCGCAACGCGCATCTGCAAGGGCTTGGCACGCTCTCCAGTCACCAGCGCGCAACGCGCATCTTCAAGGGCTTGGCACGCTCTCCAGTCTCCAGCGCGCAACGCGCATCTTCCAAGGATCCTCGTGCTTGGCACGCTCTCCAGTCACCAGCGCGCAACGCGCATCTTCAAGGGCTTGGCACGCTCTCCAGTCTCCAGCGCGCAACGCGCATCTTCCAAGGATCCTCGTGCTTGGCACACTCCTCCTCGCAGACGCACCCCGAGGCGTCTCTCGGTTCCGACGTGCACACCAAGGTGTGGCGCGCCACTCTGTTCCTCGGCTCCGACAGCGGCTACCCGGTGGACGACACCCTCGCCACCGCCGCTGTTCCAGCACCCTGTTCCTCGGCTCCGACAGCGGCTACCCGGTGGACGACACCCTCGCCACCGCCGCTGTTCCAGCACCCTGTTCCTCGGCTCCGACAGCGGCTACCCGGTGGACGACACCCTCGCCACCGCCGCTGTTCCAGCACCCTGTTCCTCGGCTCCGACAGCGGCTACCCGGTGGACGACACCCTCGCCACCGCCGCTGTTCCAGCACCCTGTTCCTCGGCTCCGACAGCGGCTACCCGGTGGACGACACCCTCGCCACCGCCGCTGTTCCAGCACTCTGTTCCTCGGCTCCGACAGCGGCTACCCGGTTGACGACACCCTCGCCACCGCCGCTGTTCCAGCACTCTGTTCCTCGGCTCGGACAGCCAGCTACCCGGTGGCGACACCCTCGCCGCCGCTGCTGTTCCTGCACCATTACGCATACGCCTGGGTGAGTTTGATTGTGATGTCACTCACCCAGCGTAATGCCTCTTGCCCCCGTCCCGCTGCGTTTTCTGTACCATTACGCATACGCCTGGGTGAGTTTGATTGTGATGTCACTCACCCAGCGTAATGCCTCTTGCCCCCGTCCCGCTGCTGTTCCTGCACCATTACGCATACGCCTGGGTGAGTTTTGATTGTGATGTCACTCACCCAGCGTAATGCCTCTTGCCCCCGTCCTGCTGCTGTTCCTGCACCATTACGCATACGCCTGGGTGAGTTTTGATTGTGATGTCACTCACCCAGCGTAATGCCTCTTGCCCTCGTCCCGCTGCTGTCCCTGTACCATTACGCATACGCCTGGGTGAGTTTTGATTGTGATGTCACTCACCCAGCGTAATGCCTCTTGCCCCCGTCCTGCTGCTGTTCCTGCACCATTACGCATACGCCTGGGTGAGTTTTGATTGTGATGTCACTCACCCAGCGTAATGCCTCTTGCCCCCGTCCCGCTGCGTTCCTGTACCATTCCGCATACGCTTGGGTGAGTTTTGATTGTGATGTCACTCACCCAGCGTAATGCCTCCTTTTTTGTTCTCACTTAGTTAGTAGTTTGGACATTTCATCTCCCACTCTGTTTTTGTTCTCACTTAGATAGTATTTTTGGACATTACATCTCCCCCTGTGTGTTTGTCACACGAAGATATTATTACTTTGTTACTTTGTTTATTTGGACTGTTCTGCATCTGCTCTGTTTGTTCCCTTTTGAATATTAACCCTCTCCTCTGTTCTGCAGAGCGGCCCAGATGTTTTCCCACCAGTCCCCAGTTCCTCCCTGTCCCCAGCCCGCCTCCGCGGGCCTCAGTCCCCTCTGTCCCTAGTTCTCCCCTTTCTAGTTCCACCTAGTTCCTGGTCCCAAGTTCTCCCCTTCTAGTTCCACCTAGTTCCTTGTCCCTAGTTCTCCTAGTCCCCAGTTCTCCTGTTCCCTAGCTCTCCTTGTCCCGACATCTCCTAGTCTCTAGTTCCTCTGTTCCTTTAACCTTCCCCTAGCGTTCCTTTAATGTTTCCCCTAGCGTTCATTAACCTTCCCTTAGTGTTCCCTTTTCCTGCCCGCCTCTTAAAGGCACTTTACCTTCCCCTCTTGTGTTATTCCAGTGTTTTGTGTTTTCTCCCTTAAAGGGACAGTGCCCTTTTTCCCTGTTCTCAATAAATATCTGTTTCTTGGCAAACCATCATACCTGTCTTGTGTTGTGCGATTGGGGTCGGTTACAAACCATAACAGAAAGAAGAGACACACAGACCAACAGATAGACAGACAGAAAGAATGAACAGAAACAGAGACAGACCGATAGACAGAAAGAACAGACTCACAGACAGACAGAAAGAACAGACTCACAGACAGACAGAAAGAATCGACACAGAGACAGACAGAAAGAACAGACTCACAGACAGACAGAAAGAATCGACACAGAGACAGATAGATAGACAGACACAAATAATCGACATATAGACATATGTATATAATTCAATATGTAATGCTTCATTGCTCATTAGTCATTAATTATTAATAGCTATTATATTATATTATCTATTCTATCTATCTATCTATCTATCTATCTATCTATCTATCTATCTATCTATCTATCTATCTATCTATCTATCTATCTATCTATCTATCTATCTATCTATATCATCAAGATATCTGGTCTAGGAAGATAGTTGTTCATGTTCATAAATATTGACTGGACTACACCATAGGAACATACTTGAATAGGAATAACAGGAATATCATACTTGAATTCTAAAATGGAGTGGCATTCCCCTCTAGAACTATTTGCTTTAAAAGCAACCAAGCCCTAAAAATGATTTTCAAAGAATAACATAACGAAGGCATGTATCATTGATGAGACATAAATAAAGAGAAGGTAAAGAGATAAATTAAAGATAAAAAATTAAACTGGACTTTGAAGAAGTCTTTATTCATTGAACACATTGACAATGTCGACATGCAGTGACACACACACATGTGATGGGCGGCACACACAGGAACACACACATGCAATTTTTGGGTCGACGATGAATTCTCTGTGCTCGACCCATCCCGTCGTCCTTCCCCCCAAGGGGGAATCCAAGTGCTCCTGTCCGTCTTCGTCAGTGACGCGACAGCGTTAGCGATCTGTTCTGCATGTTTTTCCATCATTGGCTTTATATTCTGGAGGGGAAACCTTTGCGAGCACAGGGAGAACATGCAAACTCCACACAGAAAGGCCCGGGAGATACCCCACCTGGGTACCTGGCAACGCGGCGACCTGGTCCCCAAGTGGGAATCGAACCCTTCTAGCTGTGAAGCAACAGTGTTAACCACTACACCACGTGCCGCCTTAAAGTGGTTCCTCTCATAGCAGCAGATCTTTGACCACAGACTTAGTGACATGGTCTATAATATCAGTTATGAATGAGGGGTACCATCAAAATCACCCACCTGCTTTATATGGAACTACATGCAAAGGGGGCACAGTTAATTTTTTTAATGTTTTATTCAAAATTCCTTACATTTTTCTATTCAATTCAATCAAATGAATGCGCTTTCCACTTTAATGAATCAAAACAATGAATAATGTTGCATTACAGTCTATGTGTCTAAGTAAAAAAAAAAAAGATTCAGTTTCTCTCTTGTCTTTGCTGTTCAATGCAGCAACATTGTTTCAGGAAATGCACTGGGCTGATCGAGCAAAAGTGTAAAGTAAGTAATTGAGCGCTGTCTCACTAACCCTGAGTTCCCTTAAAGGTGCAATAGATAACATTCAGCCACTAGATGTTGCACTAGAGTTATTGTACACTGTACCATCAAATTAAGTTCAGATCAAACTGTCATGTTGTCAGAAACAATATTTTAGGTTCAACTTTAGGTTGAAAAAGAGAAAGTTGGTGAGCAAGCAAGCAGCCATTTTCTTTTTGAAAACGGGAGCAGAGAAACAGGGGCCAATCAACTAGCAGCACGTTTATCCAATCGTGATCAATTCACGAATCAATCATTCCTTGGGGGGGAAAGCAATACTTTTATTCCGCACCTTTCTAAAATCTCTGTCGATATATACATTTTTTAAATGATTCGTCTACGTACAAATGTTATCTATAGCACCTTTAAAAATGGCTAGGAGTGTCCTGGTGGTTCACCAAGGCACCATGTAGTTGTAATATCTTGGGTTAAAATCCAGCCTGAGACTTTTGTTGCATGCCATTCTACTACTATGCTGTCTAATGAAAAAGCAGAACTGTAAGGTAATAAATAAATGCCTAAATAATTCAAGTGCTATCATGGACTCTGATCTGTAATGACGTCAAACAGCGACCTCTAGGCAAAAGAGCCCCGCTTGGCATTGCAGTTTGTGTACATTTGTTTGTTTTGGTTTGATTGGTGTGCGTTAGAGTTGAGTGGGGATAAGGGGGAGGGGTTGCTAGTGTTGGCAAAATTCACTGTATGATAAGTTACTAAATTCCACCCCACACATTGGACCAAAACTAAAAATGTAAACAAAGTGCAATCTCAAGCAGGGATGTTTTGCCTAGAGGTCGCAATTTGACGACATTACAGATTCTATCTTTAACCTTATTGAGGATTCAGCATCTTAATCTTTAGTAATTGTGACTTGAGCTTTACTTATGAAGTAAGTTGATTTTATTTTGCTGTACTTCAATGAACTCATTCACAGCTATTTTGTTAACGTGTTTTGCCTTTCATTCAATCTGTTGTTTGTATCATAGAAGGCATGACATCCTCACACAGCAGGCTAGGTGAAGAAGTCCCTCCTTCCTGTCACTCATGTTGTCTCCATCTGTGCGGTTTGGTTCCTGCTTGTAGCTCCTGATTGACGGCATTCTGGGAACCCTGGTGATCTTCCTGGTGTTGGAGCTGTTCATCTGTATCACCGCCATGCTGTTTGGTCTCAGCGTTCTCTCTGCTGGAGGAACCCAGGTGAGCAGTCACAGTCACACTGCTCACCTGTTCTGTTCTGTTCTGTACGGTTCTATGCTGTTCTTTGCGGTTCTATGCTGTTCTGTTCTGTGTGGTTCTATGCTGTTCTATGCTCTTCTGTTCTGTGCGGTTCTATGGAGTACATAAACAAAATGACAGGGAAATACCATAAGCAGAATAACAACAATTTAGAAGTAAAGATAGACAATGTCCTGGTGAAGGATCCCTGCACTCTTGCTAGTAACCTAAGTATGTTCTTTCTAGACTCTGTTAATGAAATCACACAGCTGTTTATACCCTCCAAGTTTGTACCATGCCCTGTCCAAAATGACCTCCCCATCTTTAATTTGGAGGAAATCACTGAAACCGAGGTGGCAAATACTATTATATCACTGAAAGCATCCAAGACCAAGGATGCCAATGGGCTTGATACAAACTTTCTAAAAACAAATGCTGACTCCCTGGTGACACCTATTACACACCTGGTTAATTTGTCCATTAGACAATGTACTGTCCCATCTCAGTGGAAGGTTGCAGTAATAACACCAATCTTCAAATCTGGCGCCAAAACGGACATATCAAATTATAGACCCATAAGCATCTTACCAATGATCTCAAAAGTGGCTGAAAAGTGGATTGTTAAGTCCATTATTTTTTTGGATCCACTTTTTCTCCTTGTTTTCTATTTTTCTCCCATCCCAATTTCGTGTATCCAATTCTCTCCTCCCCTGTCTTGAACGTTGCTCGACTATGGTCCCCCACTGGTCGGTTGTAGAGAGGATAGAAGCCTTGCATCACGTGTGAGGAGGCAGCCTGTCACATCTTTTCGCCTGCCAGCGCGGACTCTCATTGGCGAGGTGTAACGCATGGGAGGCTCACACTACCCTCGCCACTTCCTGTCTCTGCTGTGCAGGCGTCTCCCAACCGACATGTAGGGTTTGCTGTCCACAATGTCCAATCCCCACCCATCGACTTCCACCCATCGACTTCCACCCGCTGACTCTGCCAAATGAGCCAGTACGACGGCCGGCCCAAGCCGAAGGCAATGCTGAGACTGGGATTCGATACCGAAGTCTCTTGCATTGGTGACAAGCGCAATCTCCGCTATGCCACCCAGCCACCTTTGTTAAGTCCATTATTAAACATAGACAAAGGTCACACCCCACTACATCCTATGCAGTTTGGGTTCCGGGCCTTCCACTCCACTGAGTCGGCAAACTGCCTTTTCACTGAAAGGGTGAAGTGTGCTTTGGACAAAGCCCCCTGCGCAATGGCAGTGTTTCTGGACTTCAAAAAAGCCTTTGACTCCGTCAGTCACCAGGTCCTCCTAGCCAAATTATCACATTTCAACTTTTCCCCAGAGGCTATCCAGTGGTTTAGCTCATATTTATCCAACAGGGAAGAGTGTGTAATCGTTAACGGTATCAAGTCTCCTTGCCACACTTGCTTGGTTGGTGTCCCCCAGGGATCAATACTAGAACCAATTCTGTTCTCACTTTTTATAAATTATCTACCTGATGTGTGTAACAATGTACATGTCCAGATGTATGGAGATGATGCTGTTATATTTACCCATGGCAAAAGCTATGCAGAGGTATCAACGGTCTTAACCTCTGTCTTGACCAGTGTTCAGGACTGGCTCATAGACTCATGTCTGCTCCTGAATGCAAAAAAGACAGTCTGCATGGCTTTTTCAAAAAAATCTGTTGTATTAGAGTCCTCAAATGTGTTTCTGGGCGGGGAGGAACTTGAACTTGTGTCAGAGTTCAAGTACCTCTGGGTCATGCTAGACTCAACCTTAACCTTCAAAAAACATGTGAAGAAAGTTACAAACACAATCAAATTCAACCTTCAAAACTTCAAACATATTAGACCCTTCCTGACAGTCAGTGCTGCTAGATCCTATCTTCACTGTATGATTCTATCACACATTGAGTACTGCTTCACAAACTGGTCTTGCACAGGTGTGACGATCCTCAAACCCATAAAACAGCTATACAAGAGTGCACTTAAAGTATTCGATAAGAAACCTCACTCATATCACCACTGTCACATTCTTCAGAGGTAATATTTTTTTAGTTTTGCCAATTTAAACATTGTTATTTACAAGACCCTACATGGTCTGTGCCCGCCCCCTCTGAGGGAATTCATAGAAAGGAAGCCCGATAGAGGAATCAGCACTAGAGCAACCACTAGAGGGGATTGCGAAGTGCCCGGCCGGCAAACCGCCTTTGCTAAAAACACCCTCTCAGTCCAGGGCTGTTTAATCTGGAATGATCTACCACTGACCATACGAGATTGTACATCATTTCCATCTTTTAAATTCAATCTAAAAAAAATTGTTACTCAACAACCAAACCTGTGACCATGTATAGTCAAATAATATTGTAGTGCACCCTTTATACCTTGTATTTTTTTCTGTATGTATGTTTTTATGCCTTGTCTCATAGCATGTTATGCTTCACTGCCTGCATTTTTTTATGCTTTGTGTGGGGACTGCGGATGAAAATTAGCATCCTTGCTAAATCCGGTGTATTTACACTGCATTTATTTGTAGTGTCCAGTAATATGCTCTGTCCCGTCTAAATAAACAAATAAATAAATAAAATGCTGGTTCTGTTCTATGCTGTTCTGTTCTGTGCGGTTCCATGCTGTTCTGTTCTGTGCGGTTCTATGCTGTTCCGTGGCTCAGTTCTTTGAATACCATGTGTAATATCATCATATCTTTATTCCTATAAATGGAGAGCTGCTTCAATGGATTTGTTTGTAAGATTATAATTGTATAGAGCTATTGCTGCTAAGCTAACTATCTACACAACTTGCGTTAGCTACCTCTCTCGAGACAGTGAAGTGCTTTTTCACTTTTTGCATTAGAAAGCCTTGTAATGTTAGAGGTTGCCTGTGTCCTATCTCTTCTCTGTCTCTAATATAATGTCATCTTCTAGGCTCCTAGCCACGGACCTGCTTATCCTCAGACCCGGCCCCCAGCAGCCCCAGCAGTACAGGTGGTGCAGACTGCGGTGGCGGTACCGGCCCCTTCCGGATCCCAGGTGACAGATACACTACACGACCAAGGTACCCATGTACATGTCAAAATACTTCCCAAAGGTCAGTGAATACCACGATCACAACACCAGAGGGAGCTCCACAAATCATGTTAAACCCAGATTCGGCTCAAACAAGGGACTAAACACGTTTCGCAATTATGCCACATCAATGTGGAACGCCCTACCCACAGCCGTAAAGGAATGTGAATCACTACCCACTTTCAAAACCACTCTCAAGGAACACCTACGGGAGACTGCAATTCGAAACTGGCCCCTGTAAATGTCCTAACACAACCCCCTCCAATGTACAGTAAATTACCAAGTATGGTTTTGTCAATATTCCAATGTACAGTTTTGCTTGTTTGTACAGTGTTCCCCCCCCCAACCCCCTCCAATGTACAGTAAATTACCTAGTATGGTTGTTAATATTCCAATGTACAGTTTTGCTTGTACAGTTGTACAGTGTTTCCCCCCCCAACCCCCCCCCCCCCACCCAACCCCACCCAACCTCCTCCAATGTACAGTTTTTACATCAAATGTATATACTCCCTTTTCTGAACTCTTTTTGTATCACAAACAGTACTGTATTTGCAAATCTGGTATGTCATAAATGTATAGATGTAGCAGTACTACTGTCTATCTGTATGTCATGTATGTCATATATGTCCTGATGAATTGAAAATGGGGGACCCTGATGTAAACAAGACGAAAGTCTTTCTCTGGTCTGCATCCCCTTAACAATTGTGTGTATTGAGCTGTACTGTATTGTACCCATTCTGCAATCTGTTAATAAAGTTTTCAATCAATCAATCAATCAATCAATCAGGTACCTGGATATAACCTTAATGGCCTGTAGGGGGAGCCACAACATTTCATGATTACCAGTGGTATAGATAGACGGGCTGTTTTTAGAACTAGAAAAGGAGAGTTTGCGTCTTTGAAATAGTGGTGGGATTGTGGGAAAATGGAGATTTGGCAGCTTTGTCAACAGTACGCTCTCAATGTCTCTTGTGATATCATATCACCAATTCGATGAGAGATCTGGAGATTAAAATAGTGAAGCTACAGGCTTCTGCAGAGTCCACAGGAAATCAAGGTTGTAATGAACACCTCAAATAAAATAAAATAAAAGCCATACTTGCAGACTTGTTACTAATACATTGGGCACTAGAACACAGGGGGTGCTGGTCCGGTTGCATTTTCCGAGTGTTCCTCCGATGGATTCACCATCAAAATACTTTTTTAGTCTGGAGAAGAAAAATGGAGCAGATCAGGTTTATTCATGCTCTGCGTTCAGCTACAGGACAGTTACTGACTGAAGCCAGGGATATCCGGCAGAGCACTGTTGATTTTTATGCTCACCTGTTTAAACATGAGTATAAAGAGGATGAAGAAGCCTTTGAACTTGGGTGGGCTGCTTGAGTGGGCTGCCCACTATATCCAAATGCTTAATCGAGAACCTCATCCTTTACTCTGTCATCTTTCTCTCTCATTACAGACACAGAGGCCTTGACACTGGTAACGTCGAACCGTCCCACTACATGCCAGCTGGACCCGATACCCTCCCCACTCCTCCAGACCATAGCACCAGACATCCTCCCATTCCTAACGGCAACCATCAATTCCTCCCTCAACTCGGGGGTGGTTCCCACCACCAGAGTCACACCGCTCATAAAAAAAAAAAACATGGGGGGGCAGGTGGCGCACGGAGATTACGTTCGTCACCAACACCGGGAGACACTGGATTCGCCTGTTCGAATCCAGCTCCCGGCGTTGCTATCAGCTTGGCTGGCCTCTCACACTGATACAATTGGCTGTATCAAAGGGTGGGAAAGCTGAAGGGTGGGTCCTGGGCGTTGTGGACAGCGACCCCTACAGTTCGGTCGGGGCGCCTACTCAGCAAGGGTTGGAACTAAGGAGAGATAGTGTGGCCTCCCACACGCTACACTCTCCCCGGTGAGAACCTGCGCGGCCAGGTTGGCCTGCCGGCAGGCTGCACATGCGTCGGAGGAAAGCATGTGACAGTCTCCGGTATCCCGGACCAACAGTAGGGGAAAGTACGCAACAACCAGGAAGGGTGGGATGGGAGAAAAATCGGGAAAAAGAGGGGAAGAAAGATAATAATAAAAAAAAAACATGAACCCCACCGTCATAGACCGTCTCTCTTCTCTCTTTTTATTCTAAATCACTTGAACTTGCTGTATCCAACCAACTTACTGATTATCTCTTACAGAATGACCTCCTAGACCCTAATCAGTCAGACTTCAGGACTGGTCACTCCACAGAGACGGCCCTCATAGCAGTCACAGAGGCTCTTCACGCAAAAGAGAAGGGCCTCTCCTCTGTCCTGATTCTCCTGGTCCTGTCGGCAGCCTTCGACACAGTCAACCATCAGATCCTCCTTGCATCCCTCGCAGGAATGGGAGTGGCTGGCTCTGCGCTGGAATGGCTTTCCTTGACGACCGCTCCTACCAAGTAGCCTATCATGGAGAGGGACCCTGACGGGCCCCCGCCCCCTTCGGATGGGTGTCCCCCAGAGCTCGGTCCTTGGACCCCTCCTCTTCTCCCTCTACACCAAATCTCTGGGTAACACTATCACATCTCATGCCTTCTCGAATCATTGCTATGCTGATGATACTCAACTCTTCCTTTCCTTTCCTCCCTCAAATATCCATATCTCTGAGCGAATCTCTGCCTGTCTGTCTGTCTGACATCTCTGCCTGGATGACGACCAACCACCTCAAACTGAACCTAAGCAAAACATAATTGCTTCAGGCTGCCGCCCAAATCCTCCCTGCTAACCAACCTTTCCATCACAGTGGAAAATGTAGCCGTGTCCTCGTCCCCGACCACCACAAACCTTGGTGTAGTCCTTGGCGACCGGCTGAACTTCTCCACTCACATTACCGCAACGACCAGAACCTGCTGATTCCTCCTGAGCAACGTCAGAAGGATCCGCTCCTTCCTGACAAAAGAAGCCACTCGACTCCTTGTCCAATCAACAATCATGTCTCACCTCGACTACTCCAATGCACTACCGACCACCACCACCAAGCCTCTTCAACTCATTCAGAATGCAGCCGCGCATCTGATCTCCAACCTACCAAAGTCAGCCCATGTTCTTAGGGACCTGCACTGGCTCCCCATCGCCGCACGAATCTGCTTCAAGGTCCGAAACCCCGTCATTTCACTTCCGCGATTTGTGGGAGATACTGCCAGGCACGGTCACATATAGACTTGGTTAAACACAGGTTTATTATCACGTGAGACACAAGGTGAGTGGGGAGGGGTGAATGAATGAATGAATGAAAACTTTATTTAACAGATTGCAGAATGGGTAAAATACAGTACGGGTACAATGGGTACAATACAGTACACACAATTGTTAAGGGGATGCAGACCAGAGAAAGACGTTTGTCTGGGTGGTATCAGTTGAGACGAAAGGTGAATGGGACTGACAGAACCCATGTTGGTTTGTTTATATGTTGCAACTGCTGATCTGTATAATGTTGAATGGGAAAAATATGTCTAAATATTGTGTCAAAGCTTTGAATAACCTCCAATTGAGTGGGAGAACAGACACTGTGTGGAGATAGAGACTGAAAGATAACTGTATGCCAGTGTGGAGAGTTTTGTATAAGCCTAAATAAGAGGACAGGTGACCTTCAGTGGAGAATTTTGAAGGGGGCAGTAGTGGTTGATAGTTTTGTTGCTAAACTAAATCCCACTGTATCAATTAGTTTTCCTTTTTGTCAGGAACCAGACCTTTCTTTTCACTGTTTCTTAGAATGTAAAATACTTGAAGGTCTGTTTGAAACCTTGAATAATGTGTTTTGAACTCTGGTGAGAGTTGGAGTGAAACGGTTTTTGTATTTGGTGTTGGTTACAAAAAAAGAAAATATAATGAAGTGGCAAACATTGAATTTTGTTTTGGGTCAGGCCAAAATGGCCATTTATAAGAGCAGGTAAATCAGAGTAGAAATGGCTCAGGTGTTTGAGGCATTGAGCCAGGGTCAGAGTGGATTTTAGATTTGATTCACTCATGAATAATATTGATGCATTTTTGTTTCGATTGACCTTCAAGGAAGTTGTAAATTGTGGAGGGGCAGCTGTAT
Organism: Notolepis coatsorum; assembly: GCF_963971535.1. NCBI lineage: Eukaryota > Metazoa > Chordata > Actinopteri > Aulopiformes > Paralepididae > Notolepis > Notolepis coatsorum. Next base: position 36,786,356 of record NC_140166.1, on the reverse strand, counting down.
TTTAGCACTGCTTTTATGTGAGATCTCTCATTTTACACTTGTTTTTGAGTATGCTGAAAACACATGTATGATGTGAGATATAATGTGTATTTATTTAATTGTATTGACACACTTTGTAGTGATATTATGTCAGCTTTTCTAAAAATAAAATCCTTCTTTCTGTCATTTCCTTCTTTCTGTCTTTATCTCCTTCTTTCTATCTTCCTCTCCTTTCTTCTTCTCCTTCTTTCTGTCTTTCTCTCATTCTTTCTCCTTTCTTTCTCCTTCTTTCTGTCCCTCTTCTTTTTTCTCTCCTTTCTTTCTTCATCGCCTTCTTTCTCTCCTTCCTCTACATCTTTCTGTCGTTCTCTCCTTTAATTTTTCCTTCTTTCGCTCCTTCCTCCTTCTTTCTCTCTTTCTTTCCTTCTTTCTCTCCTTCTGTCTTTCCTTCCCTCCTTCTTTCTCTCCTTCTTTCTGTTTTTCTTCTTCTTTGTCTCTCCTTCTTTCTCATTTCATTCTCTCCTTTTTCTGTCTTTCTTTCTCTCCTTTCTGTCTTTCTCTCCTTCTTTCTGTCGGTCTCTCCTTTATCTCTTTCTGTCTGTCTCCTTTCTGTCTGTCTCTCCTTTCTGTTTTTCTCCTTCTTTCTCTCATTTTGCCTTTCTTTCTTCTTTCTTTCTTTCTTTCTTTCTTTCTTTCTTTCTTTCTTTCTTTCTTTCTTTCTTTCTTTCTTTCTCGTTCTTCCTCTCATTCTTTCTTTCTCTCTTTCTTTCCTTTTCTTTCTTTCTTTCTTTCTTTCTTTCTTTCTTTCTTTCTTTCTTTCTTTCTTTCTTTCTTTCTTTCTTTCTTTCTTTCTTTCGGCCTCTCCCCGCCCTCTTTTCCGTGCCTTTCTCCTCTGCCAGCAGGTGGCGGTGGTGGTGACTGAGCCGGAGTCAGAGCAGGTGGAGGAGATCCAGACCCCTCCCACTGAACCACAGGTGGAGCCAATCGAAATTGAGATTGTTGCTGCCGGGCCTTGAACTGAGCCCGCCCCCTTGACTCCCTCGGTGCACAGCGCATGTTGTTTTGGTGGGTAGTGTATGCAGATAGCTTCTATACTTTAAGCAAGTGGCTTGTCCTTCCGCGTTCCCGTTTTGCGCTCTGATTGGCCACGCACGTTTCTGGTCATGTGACATGTGCGCCAACGTGGGACGGCAAGTTTTTGGACGGTTAAGCTTAGGCGCTCTTTCGAAGTTGGTTACAAACAACCTGTTGTACAAGCTCCAGTCTGGATTTAGAACATCATATTCCACAGACACATGTTTATTATATCTGACAGACCAAATTAGAACAGAGGTGGACAAAGGTCAATTCTGTGGGATGGTTTTAATAGACTTACAAAAAGCCTTCGACACTGTTAACCACGACATACTTTTATATAAACTGAAGGCTATGGGTTTTAACAGTATATCCTTAAGGTGGATGGAGTCTTATCTGAGAGGCAGGAAACAAGTAGTGGAAATTAATGGGACCATATCCTCCTCACTCCAACAGACGTGCGGGGTGCCGCAAGGAAGTATTTTAGGACCACTTTTATTTCTTTTATATGTCAATGACATGAAAACGGCATGTGATTGTAAACTGTTTTTATTTGCGGACGATGCTGCACTCATGCTCTCCCATCAGGACAAAAGAGAAGTAGAGAGGTCACTCAGTCTAGAGCTTGTCAAGATCAGTCATTGGCTGGTCGAAAACAGGTTATCCCTACACCTGGGTAAAACCGAAGCTATCCTTTTTGGCTCGGCCATACGACTTAAGAGGTCTCCTGGGTTCAAGGTAGTGGTAGGAGATATCGAGGTAACAGCAAAGGAGGAAGTCACATACTTAGGATGTATTTTGGACAACACCTTATCAGGGGTGAGCATGGCACAAAAGGTGGTCACAAAGATCAATCAGAGAATAAAATTTCTCGGTAGAGTGTCCACCTATATTAACAGGTCAGCAATGGAAGTCCTGGCAGGGGCACTGATCCAATGTCATTATGACTATGCATGCTCCTCCTGGTACACTGGCATCACAGTAGCACTGAAAGGTAGGCTACAGACAGCTCAGAACAAATGAGTTAGAATGATTTTAAAACTCCATCCCAGGACTCACCTTACACAGACACATTTTAACAGCCTCAAATGGCTCAGGGTTGAGGAGAGGGTCTCTCAAATAAAACTCAACATAACACATAGGATACTCGGGAATACTGTCCCTCAGTACCTCAGTGGATATTTTAACATGGTAAGGGATGTACACGGACACGCCACCAGGGGGAGCCCTACAGACATCGTCCCAGTGAGATGCAATAGGAAAATAGGCCAAAACGCATTCCTATATTCAGCAGCAGTACAATGGAATAGCCTACCAATGGAGTTGAAGACCATAAGCCCCTTCTCCACTTTTAAATTAGCTATACAGAGGTGGATCATAAGTAGCAGGAGCTGGGAGTAGTGAACAAAGGGTTTTTAATATGTGTTGTTCCTTTTTTATTCTTTTATTGTCTATAAAATGGAATATTATTGTATGTATTTTTTTGTTTTTATACCACACATCCTGACATACAGACACTACAAACACCCACGTCCACACACCAGTACATAAATCCACTGACACCAATGATGAAGGACCACAATGGAAACAAGCCTATGGCTTTATTGTGTTTTATGAAATCCTATTGGTAAATGGAGAAAATGTATACCTGTTTCATATTGTGATCAAATGTATATGTGTGATTTTTCCATTCTAAACCAATAAACTATTCAATCAATCAATCAATAAGGTTAGAGTTTGTCTTAGAGCATGGCGATAGAACGCCTGCCCTGATTCCAAACTCTAACCTTAACCAACTGCGAAAGAGTCGCCTAAGCTTAACCAGTGATAAACTAGGCGTTAGGTAGTTTGCAGGCTGTTAGACCCGGAAATAGGCGCAGAACTTGCCGTCCCACGATTGGCGCACATGTCACATGACCAGAAACGTGCGTGGCCAATCAGAGCGCAAAACGGGAACGCGGAAGGACAAGCCACTTGCTTAAAGTATAGACGCATCCAGATCCCCTCACTTCAGAAGGACCCTGTCACTCACACAACCTGCAGAACCCTAAACCTTTCAGCTCAAATGCTGTTAACCCACACGACAAAGGGTTAACACTTTATCGTGTGGCAGTGAAAGGGTTAACCTTCTGTATTGTCGCAGTGAAAGGGTTAACCCTTTGGTAGTGTGGTAGCGAAAGGGTTACTAAACCTGTTCCTTACTTGTTCCTTACTTTCTAACTCCAACCTTAACTCTACTGATCAAACAGCCAAATTCCTGCCTAGTGATGGGATTGAGATTATGGCTGCTTCCGAATTCTCCGTGCTACATACTACTAGATTATATGCAATTTTCAGTATATGGTCTGTTGGTATGTAAATACTGTATATGTATAAAGAGATTTGTATAAATACTAAAAGCAACAACATTTGAAGTATGGAGTGGATTGTGGAAATGTCTTGCAGCAGGTCATTTCCTGTGTTATTTCCAGTTCCAGGTCAGCAGGAATTTCCAAACAAATGTAAAAAACAACATACTGGCATCACTTGTATGTTTTCTTTGGCAAAACTGACAATATATCCTCCTGATTGCATAACTAGCACGTAGAAACAGCTTTGACTCAACTGTATTCTTCTTCTGGTGTTATGAACGGCCATTTCAACCTGGGTGAGCAGAGCAGGTCCTCCAAGTATGTTGTATGTAGGATGTTGTATGTCGTATGCCCCACATGCACTCCACATACTGAACAGTAAGCTCCAACAGTATGTAGTAATGATGTACATACTTTATATACAGGTATGTAGTACATAAAAGGAGTTCGAAAATAGCCACTACCTTTTTGATGAGGGGGGGTGTTGAGATTGGGGTGAAGGGTGGGGGTGTAGAGGTGATATGAGATAATATATAATATATATAATACCAGAACCACTACAGAAAACTATAACACCTGATGGAGGGTGTTTCAACGTGATGTTTTTGTTTGATCTTTACTTCTATTATACTGTATTTTGCTACTTTTGGTCTGCACAGGTGTTTTTTGTGATTTAAAAAAAAGAAACAATACAATTCTCATTGTTCCACCGCACTATATCAACATGAAGCGTATATTACAAACATAGATGTACAGTTAAGGATTATGGAAATATAGAGTTGTAAAGATGAATCTTCACATGTACTAATGTTAGCTGGTTATATGATAGATTGGTATAATAACAGCTACAGGCTGCTTGCTGAGATATCTGCCCTCTACTGACTGTAGACGTTATTTATTTTAAGTTAACAGATCATGCCAAAGGTGAACTGTCAAACCCACTTGTGTATCGTATTCAGTTACGGTAGGAAAATACTAGCTGTTAGCTGAAAAATATGATACCACACTGTCAAGTAGCTCAAAATAAAGGTGCTATGTGTACAATGTAATAATGTAATAAATGTAAAGAAACCATGTAGCCTACACTCAACCACATACAAATAGAAAATGGCTGGTACCAACGGAATCCTCAAGGTGTAGCTGTAAAATGTTGCCTGCTTTGAGCTCTGAATCCATATCCAACTAGCAAGACTCCACCCCCCCCCCCCCCCCCCCCACACACGAAAATAGAGGTATCATTGGACACCTTGAGGTACCAGTCACTACTATTTTTTCCATCTTATTCTACATTATTTGTATGTGGCTGTGTATACATAGTCCTCATTCCAAATTATTGAATATTACACATATCACCTTTAAAATGGCTGTTGTGATGTCATCATTAGAATATTCTGAACATTATATAATCCGAACATTGATTGTCTCAACAATTATCCAGCTGCTGAAATGATAACAAGTCATACCTCTTGTAAATAAAACATAAATAAAATCAATGTTTTCATTTGAAGGGAGTTCTGAACCTAACAGTTCTGGTGTTGAATATTATATGAACAAGAAGGAGATACATTTAGCACATTGCTGTAGTCTAGTAAGCATGCAGGATGTAGGATTGTAAGCATTGAAAGACCTTTACAATGTTATCATGAAGTCAAATTAATTAATAAATGAGCTCCTCATTGACCCTGTTATCATAGAGCACTGCTCTGACAGCCTTTTCAACATGTGTCCAGGTCACAAACTGAAGGATTAGAGGCTAGTTTCATGATGATAACTCCACAGTTACTCACAGTAATGTTTGCATGGTTATTCCCAAAGACAATACTGAGAAATCCTTACACAAGCAGGTGGTGATTTCCTGTAAAGTTACATCCTGCACGTTTTAAAGGTAGAATAATATGTAATGCTGTCAAACAGCAACTCCTAGGTAAAAGAGCCCCGCTTGGCATTGCACTTTGTTTACATGTTTTTGTTTTGGTCTGATGGTCGGTCTATGTGAGTTGAGTGGGGATTAGGGAGGGGTTGCTACTGCTGGCCACACCTAAGGCTCTGACAAGAGAGGTCTGGAGAAATTCACAGTATAATAAATTACTAAACTCCCAACTCAAACATCAGACCAACACAAAAAAAATGTTAATTTAAACTATATAAATAAAGTGCAATACCAAACTGGGCTTATTTTGCCTAAAGGTCGCCATTTAACGGCATTAAAGATTCAACCTTTAATGTTGAATCCTGTAATCCTTTTTTAGAAATATATAGAAGTCATGCAGATTAACACACACATGCGAGATGGGCGACCCACAGGAACACACACATGCACTGATTCGCTGATGAAATGTCTCTGCACTTTTCCCATCCCGTCGTCCCCCCCCCCCAAGGGCAGCCGGGAGCAGACATGGGCTGCGGCGTGGGTCGTGCCCGGGGACCCATCGAAGTGCTCCTGTTACACTGCTTTGGTACCTTTGAGCCATTTTCTATCACTATAATAGACCGCCCCGGGACCTCAGATGAAAGGCTTCAGCTTCCGAATGTATAAAATTACTGAAGACAACTGAAATCTACTTTGTGTGCACTGTGGAGTAAATTTCAGTGAGTCTCTGTCAGCTTGTACAGAAAGGAGCTTGACCCCATTGACTTTGCATTGGTTTGTGGCTAATTATCCAGAGCTAGTATGAGGAACAGCATGGATTGTGCTGAGAAAGGATTCTACTGATCAACAAGATCATTGGTAAGCAGGGGTGTAAAAAGTACCCAGAAGTAAAAGTCAGAGTATCTGGCTAAAAACACACTTGAGTAAAAGTCAAAACGTTTCTACTTTTAAATGTACTTATACTAAAAATGAAAAGTACAAACTTTTTTTCTGACTGTCTATTCTTCTGATAGCAGGTGTTTATTCAAAGATCCCCGCTTTCTAGTCTTGCACAAGGACCAATCAGCATGGGTATGGGCATTGGGCGGGTTAATTTTCCATGGATGGGGATTTGATTGGCTGTTTTTAAATAAAGCGCGGCCACAGGATTAATAACGTTAACATTAGTTCAGCCAGAGAAACAAATATACTAATTAAAATAATTGGACCAGGGCGGCTAGGTGGCGCAGTGGGCAAGGCGCTCGCCACCAACGCAGGAGATGCTGGGTTCGAGCCCCGCTTGGCGTTGCTACCAGCTTGGCTGGTCGTTCATACTAATACAATTGGCAGTATTAGGGGGTGGGAAGCTGTTGGGTGGGGATCGGATGTTGTGGACAGCGACTCCTACAGGTCGGTTGGTGCGCCTGCGCAGTAGAATCAGGAAGCGACGGGGGCGGCGTGTCCCTCCCACGCAGACCCTCGCCGCTGAGAGATCGCGCTGTGCAGGTGAAAAGATGCGACGGCTGCCTCCTCGTGTACCGGAGGGGACACGTGATGCAAGGCTTCGTCCACATTGCAGCCGGCTTGTGGGAGGCATGGTCTAGCAACGTTCGAGACAGGGGAGGGTAGAATTGGACAATACGAAATTGGGGAAGGGAGAAAAATAGAAAATGGGGAGAAAAAGTAGATCAAATAAATAAATTTAATTGGACCTGCGAGATTTGTACTTTGTATGTCTGCATTTAAAATGTAAGGAGTAAAAAGTATGTTTTTTTTCTCTGAAATGTAATTGAGTAAAAGTACAAGTATACAAACCTAATAATACTCGAGTAAAGTACAAATCCCCAAAACAGTACTTTAGTATTGTAACGAAGTACAACTTACCCTGTTGGTAAGTATTAAATAAGGAGGAAATTTGCCATTAGTGGAGTATGTTAATGTTAATCTGAAAATAATCCACAAACATGATAATAATATAATCAGAAAGAAATCCACAGACAATAGTATAATCTGAGGATAATCCACAGACATTATAATATAATCTGAGGATAATCCACAGACATAATAATATGAAGATAAAACCATGACACGTTTTCTACTTACTACTCAGATATTTTGAGTAACCATGTGATTATTTCTGGAAAGAGACATTGCTGTTGAGATTTTCAAATGTATTTTTAGGTGATTTGAGCAACAAACCGATTGCCATTCTGCTCTACAGCAGATATCTCCAAAACTAAGAGAATCACACTGAAACTATCTGGATAGATAGATAGCAATCCAGGTAAGAGAGAACATTTCGTTTTTTGTGTGCAAGTGAATTGGCCATTTGTATGAACATTTATGAGTTATCAGAAAAGTAAACACACTATCTTAAGGTGTAGGAAACTGTATTATTGCTGTGTTTGTTTCCATGGACACAGTGAATAAACAAGGTTGCACAGATGTTGTGTTTTTATCTGTTTTAATATGCATAATATAAATAATTGTATTTAACTAAGAGAAGTGATATGCATTGTATTTTATTTATCTATAAGGCTCTGCTTATGAAACGTCCATATTATTGTCATGGTCCCAGCCGGGGACCCTTCCTGAACAATGTGAACAGTGGTTTTCTGCCGCCCTCTGGTGGCCAAACGCAGCAACTCCAGATACTGAACCTTCTCAGGCATTTAGGCCTAGGTTTGCTGGATACTATTAATGCTATGTTTAATGTTCTGCCTCTGTTCATGTTGCGTTTCCCCGGTCTAGCTTGTGTTTAAAAGGTTATCTCTTTACATATGTTTCCATTAAGGGTTTTCTCTTTACATATGTTTCTGTTAAGGGTTAACCTCATTGCATAGGTTTCCATTAAGGGTTATCTCTTTACATGTGTTTCTGTTAAGGGTTAACCTCATTGCATATGTTTCCATTAGGGGTTTATCTCTTTGCATATGTTTCCATTAAGGGTTACCTCTTTACATATGTTTCCAGTGGGGTTATTTCTTTACATATGTTTCCATTAAGGGTTGTCTCTTTACATATGTTTCCAGTAAGATACTCCCTTTACACATGCTTTTATTTATAGTGAGATTTCTTTTTACTATTACTTTGTGTTCACCAGTCTTGGTCATGCCTGGTCTTAAACCAGCTAGCGCTCATTAGTAATCACGGGCAGTATTTATTCCTGCCCGTTTCTCACTTCCTTGTTGCGCCATTGCCATTGTTTTCTTTTCCACCCTTGTGTTCGGTCACGTACTCTGTTCACCTTTATATTTCCCAGTGAGTCCGTTCCTTCCACAATTTTACAGCACTGCTGAGTTTTGGTTTTCCGGGTTTTGCAGTTTGCTTTTGTTTGTACATTGTTGCTTGCTACTGCTTAGTAAAAGCCTGTTCGTTTTCATTCCGTCGTCTCTGCCTCTACTCTCTCTGATCGTGTTCAGCATTTGGGGTCTCCTCACCTACCCTCACACCGAACCCTTACAGAGACATGAAGAGAGTCAGAACGAGCGATGCGCTGCTCGCTATGGGGAGGTTCTTCAAGGGGGATTTTCTCTCCTCGTCCTCGGAGGAGAGGTGGACTATGTATACGCTGCTCACCTCTGTCGGTGAGTGCAGCGCTGAGCAGGCGTTTCAGCTGGAGGCGCACAGCCGTGTGATCCGATGGCTGATTCTGGCGCTCTTGTCCCTTGCCCCTGGTGAAGCTCCGGTTACCAGCACGCCTTCCTCCGCTAGTAAGGCCTCTACTGCCACCGCAGCAGCCGCTAGCCTAGCTTCCGTAGCTAGTGCAGCTAGCTCCCTCTCTGCTAATACAGCCCAGGTTGTTAGCACAGCCGCTAGCCTAGCTTCCGTAGCTAGTACAGCTAGCCCCCTCTCTGCTAATACAGCTCAGGCTGTTAGCACAGCCGCTAGCCTAGCTTCCGTAGCTAGTACAGCTAGCCCCCTCACTGTTATTACAGCCCAGGCTGTTAGCACAGCCGCTAGCCTAGCTTCCGTAGCTAGTACAGCTAGCCCCCTCTCTGCTAATACAGCCCAGACTGTTAGCACAGCCGCTAGCCTAGCTTCCGTAGCTAGTACAGCTAGCCCCCTCACTTCTAACACAGCCCAGGCTACTAGCACAGCCGCTAGCCTAGCTTCCGTAGCTAGTGCAGCTAGCTCCCTCTCTGCTAACACAGCCCAGGCTACTAGCACAGCCGCTAGCCTAGCTACCGTAGCTAGCGCAGCTAGCAGAACCTCTGCCCCCACAGCTAAGTCAATGGTTTCTTCTGTTAGGAGACTCACTGTGGGCTCGGTCTTTATCATTAGCTTAGCTCCTTCTGCTACAGCTAGCAAGTCTAGAGAGGCTAGCAAAGCCCCTGCAGCTAACCAGGCTTTCACAGCTAGTCCAGCCCTGTCTGCTAGTTTAGCCCCTGCAGCTAGCCAGGCTTTCACAGCTAGTCCAGCAAACCTAAGAAGACTAGCATGGTCCTTCCTGCTAGTGTAGCATCTGCAGCTAGCACCTTAGCTCTTCCTGCTAACGTAGCACCTACAGCTAGCACCTCAGCTCTCCCTGCTAGCACAGGTCCTGTAGCCCCTGTAGCCAATATAGCTTTGTCAGCTACTTCCTTAGCGTCCTCTGCTAGGACAGCCACTGCTAGTCCTACAGGCCCTACAGCTAAACCTATGGTTTCCTCTGTTAGGAAACTCAGTGTGGTTCCGGCCTTTAGTACTGGCTTAGCTCCCCCTGCTATTGCTAGCAAGTCTAGAAAGGCTAGTAAAGCCCTTACAGCTAGCAAGGCTTCTTCAGCTAACCCAGCCTCTACTGCCAGCCTAGCCCCTGTTAGTTTAGCCCCAGATGCTATGCCCGGTCCGGCCTCCACGCCCGGTGCGGCTCCCACGCCTGACCCAGCCGCTACGCCCGGTCCGGCTTCCACGCCCGGTCCGACTCCCACGCCTGACCCAGCCGCTATGCCCGGTCCGGCTTCTACGCCCAGCCCGGCCTCCTTGACTGGTCCCGGCTCCTCGACTGGCCCCGGCTCCTCGACTGGTCCCGGCTCCTCGTCTGGTCCCGGCTCCTCGTCTGGTCCCAGCTCCTCGACTGGTTCCGGCTCCTCATCTGGTCCCGGCTCCTCGTCTGGTCCCGGCTCCTCGTCTGGTCCCGGCTCCTCATCTGGTCCCGGCTCCTCGTCTGGTCCCGGCTCCTCATCTGGTCCCGGCTCTTCGTCTGGTCCAGCCCTACGCCGTGGTTGTCGCCGTGGTCTTCGCCGTGGTCTTCGCCGTGGTCTTCGCCATGGTCTACATCCGCAGGGACCCCCGTCTGGGGTTCTGCACCCGGTCCTGAGGTCTGCACCTGGAGTGGTCCCCGTCCGGGGTCCTGCTCCGGGGTTGTCGTCTTCACACCTCCGCTCCGGCCCTTCTGGTCCGGCCCCGAGTCCTGCGCCTGGAGGATCCCTCATCCGGGGTCCTGCTCCGGGTCTGTCACCCACGCCCCTTTACTCCAGGCCTTCCGACCGGCCCCCCGTCCCCGTGTCCAGCCTCCCTCGCCGGTCCTCCGTCCCCATGTCCAGTCCCCCTCACCGGGCCTCTGTCCACGCTTTCGGCCCCCGTCGTCGGGCCTTTGTCCCCGTCTCCGGCCGCCCTGGCCCTGTGCCCCGTCCACCCTTCCCCGGGCTCCCCTCTGGTCCGGTTCCTCGGTTCCCCTGCTGCTGTGCCCCTCCTGGGTTCTTTTTGCGGCCCCCCGGCCCCGGTTCTCCGGGTCCTCGCCCCAGTTTTTTCCGGGGTCTCGGCCCCCCGCCTCGCCCGTTCCCGGACGGTCTTACCGGTCGTCTGGAAGCCGACCCTTTGGGGCGGGGTACTGTCATGGTCCCAGCCGGGGACCCTTCCTGAACAATATGAACAGTGGTTTTCTGCCGCCCTCTGGTGGCCAAACTCCAGATACTGAACCTTCTCAGGCATTTAGGCCTAGGTTTGCTGGATACTATTAGTGCTATGTTTAATGTTCTGCCTCTGTTCATGTTGTGTTTCCCCGGTCTAGCTTGTGTTTAAAAGGTTATCTCTTTACATATGTTTCCATTAAGGGTTTTCTCTTTACATATGTTTCTGTTAAGGGTTAACCTCATTGCATAGGTTTCCATCAAGGGTTATCTCTTTACATGTGTTTCTGTTAAGGGTTAACCTCATTGCATATGTTTCCATTAGGGGTTTATCTCTTTGCATATGTTTCCATTGAGGGTTACCTCTTTACATATGTTTCCAGTAGGGTTATTTCTTTACATATGTTTCCATTAAGGGTTGTCTCTTTACATATGTTTCCAGTAAAATAATCCCTTTACACATGCTTTTATTTATAGTGTGAGATTTCTTTTTACTATTACTTTGTGTTCACCAGTCTTGGTCATGCCTGGTCTTAAACCAGCTGGCGCTCATTAGTAATCACGGGCAGTATTTATTCCTGCCCGTTTCTCACTTCCTTGTCGCGCCATTGCCATTGTTTTCTTTTCCACCCTTGTGTTCGGTCACATACTCTGTTCACCTTTATATTTCCCAGTGAGTCCGTTCCTTCCACAATTTTCCAGCACTGCTGAGTTTTGGTTTTCCGGGTTTTGCAGTTTGCTTTTGTTTGTACATTGTTGCTTGCTACTGCTTAGTAAAAGCCAACTAGGTATTGGAAGCCGCTGCGACGCACGTCCAGCAGCTGCCGGACGATGTAGGCCGGGTGGTCGTCGATGACCAGCGGAGGGGGAGGCTCCGGAGCTGGGGGAGACAGGGGACTGGAGACCACTGGCTTCAGCTGGGAAACATGAAATGAGGAGTGAATGCGCATGTTGGAGGGAAGCTGGAGTCTGACGACTGAGGGGTTAATGACGGATAGAATTTTATAGGGACCAACAAAACGGGGGGTGAGTTTACGGGGAAACTGACTTGAGTGGCAGGTCCCGGGATGAGAGCCAAACCATCTGACCTGGTTGATAGTCGGGGTCCGGTGGCGGTCGGCGAAGACTTGAGTGGCAGGTCCCGGGATGAGAGCCAAACCATCTGACCTGGTTGATAGTCGGGGTCCGGTGGCGGTCGGTGAAGCGGCGGTTTTGGTCAGCGGAGCGGAGCAGCGGGGGCCTGGTGTCCTCCCATACTCTTCTGCAGCGGTGAAGGTGCTCCTGCACCGAGGGAACAGAGATCTCCTCCTGTGCAGGGAACAGTGGGGGTTGGTAGCCCAGAGATGATTCGAAGGGGGACTGACCTGTGGCCACGGAGGACAAGGAGTTGTGGGCGTACTCGATCCATGGCAGGAAAGCGTTCCAGCCGGAGGGGTCTCGGGTCGTCACGCAGCGGAGGGCGGACCCCAGGTCCTGGTTGGCCCGCTCCGACTGGCCATTGGTCTGTGGGTGGTATCCGGAGGAGAGGCTGACCGTGGCCCCCAGGGCCCGGCAGAAGGCCTTCCAGACTTGGGAGATGAATTGGGGGCGCCTGTCGGAGACGATGTCCACTGGGATCCCGTGGAGGCGGAAGACATGGAGCACCATCAGGTCCGTGGTCTCTGAAGCAGAGGGAAGTTTGGGGAGAGCAACAAAGTGCACAGCCTTCGAAAATCTGTCAACAATGGTGAGAATGACAGTGTTACCGTGTGAGGGGGGCAGGCCGGTGACGAAGTCCAGGGCGACGTGTGACCAGGGCCGGCCAGGAACAGGCAGCGGACGGAGGAGCCCGGCAGGTGGTCGGTGGGAAGCCTTCCCACAAGCACAGACGGTGCAGGCAAGGACGAAGGCGCGGGTGTCTTCCCTCATGGAGACCCACCAGAAGTGCCGCTTTAGCAGGGACAGGGTACGGCAGGGCTATTCAACTGGCGGCCTGCGGGCTGATTCTGACCGGCCCGCCAAAGATTACATGATAATAATTTTTTTTTTTATATTATTATTATTTTTTTTTTTTACTTTTTTCTTTTCATGTCAACGTTAACACGCACAATTGAGCCAAAAGTCACTCAATTAATGACAGATTTCATTGATAAATTGAGGGAAAACTTTGCAAGTCGATTTGATGAATTTGACATGTCCAGAGAATTGATGCATTTTGTGAGCAACCCATTTGCCAATGTAGCTGCTATTTCCATAAAAGGACAAGAGTTCCTTGCATCACTTCACATTGATGAAGGTCTCCTGCAACTTGAAATAATTGACATGCAAGCATCATCTGCTCTGAAGCAGGCACTTGAGAATGAATCCACCACAACATTTTGGATAAAGTGTATTCATGTCAAGACATTCCCCAAAATAAAAACGCTGGCAATATCTGTGCTAACAATGTTTGGCTCAACATACACCTGTGAATCCAGTTTCTCTCACATGAATGCCATTAAAACAAGCAACCGTGCCTCCTTGACAAATGAGCATTTGCATCACTGTTTGCGGGTAGCCCTCACTTCCTATGAACCCTCTTTCTCTGCCATTGCCCAGTCAAAGAAGTGCAATCTCTCTCATTAGATGTGTGTATGTAGGCTAGGCCTGTCTGCCCCCCACCCCCCTGATGTTTGAGAGTTAAGAGTGGACAATAAGTGCTGATAAGATGCTGTGATTTGCTGTTGTTGCACAGACATGAAGCACTTTTTCATAAGCTCAGCTGCACTATAAATGTGTTTTTTTGTTCAAGTGTTGATGTTAGAATGTTCAGATGCACATCATGCACTTGTTTGTTTTTTATTTTATTTTTATATTGAAATGTTGAAGAGGAGATGTTGCAGTTGTTGCACAGTCATAAATGAAGCACTTTTTGCAGGAGATGTTGCAGATGTGGCACATAAATAAAGCACTTTTTTTGAAAAGTATACTACTTTTGCAATGTAGTTAAATAAAAGTTGTGAAAATGTGGTTGCGTGTTGTGTCAAGTGTACATATATTCATAGTACGGGGAGGCGCCGTGGCAGTCCGGCCCCTGGCCCCTTGGGTTTCTGACAATGTGGCCCCCTGAACAATTTAGTTGAATAGCCCTGGGGTACGGGGTACCGATCCCTGGATGACAGGCGAACCGGGAGGCGTGGATCCACTGAGAGAGGACAAGGTCGGGGACAAAAAGCTGGTTAGGTGGGCCGTTACCTGGATCAGGCTGGATGCGCTGAGCCTCCCGGACGATGGACTGGATCTCCCAGGTGGCGGAGGCCACCAAGCAATAGGAGTAGAGGATGGTGTCGGGGTGTGAGGAACCCCCTTTGGGGACAAACTGCCGGGAGAGAACGTCATTGACAAGGGCCTGGAAGACAGCAGGGGCGTTGGTCAGCCCAAAGGGCATTACCTTGTACTCGAAGTGACCGAGCGGGGCCTTAAAGGCTGTCTTCCATTCGTCCCCCTCACGGACACGGACGAGGTGATAGGCGTTCCTGAGGTCCAGCTTCGTGAAAATGGTGGCACCTTGCAGGGGCTCCAAAGCAGAGTTAATTAATGGCAGGGGGTACTTGTTCTTGACCGTGATGTTGTTGAGACCCCGGTAGTCAATACAGGGGCGAAGGGAGCCATCTTTTTTGGAAACGAAAAAGAAACCCGCGCCGACAGGAGAGGAGGAGGGGGTAATAATGCCTGAGGCCAGTGACTCATGGACGTATTTCTCCATAGACTGCCTCTCCGGGCGTGAGAGATTGAACAGACGACTAGCGGGGAGCGGGGCCCCCGGGAGCAGGTCAATAGCACAGTCGTACAGGCGATGTGGTGGCAAGGAGAGAGCATACTGTTAAAAGCATAAAAACAGCCTCTAAATCATGATAAATTGGAAGAATAGCATAAAGGTCAATGGGTTCGTTGGGAACGCGAGAACCAGCAGCCTCCAGTGGCGGCCGAGCTGACTGTAGACAAGAGGCGTGGCAGTGAGCGCACCAGCTCGTGACCAAGCCTGTTGGCCAGTTTATCACGGGGTTGTGCAGCTTTAACCAAGGCATGCCGAGAACTATGGGATTATGGGGGGAATTAGTGACGTGGAAGCGGATAACCTCGCTATGATTCCCTGAGAGCAGGAGGCGGAGGGGTCTAGTGTGACGAGTTATTCGCGAGAGAAGCCTCCCTTTTAGGCCGTGAGCATTGCGAGGAATAGGCAAAATGTCAGTAGCAATACGGAAGTGAGACACTACCCCAGCGTCGATGAGATTTTCGTCTGCGCCTGAATCGACCAGCGCGGACAGTGGGAGCGATTGGCCGTTGTAACACAGTGTGGCACTGAATTGCATGTTTGGACCCGAGCTGGGAGCATAATTTTGGCTTGAGCATGCCCCCAGCATTACTGTCGAGCTGGAACGTTTGGGCGAATCGGACATGCAGTGAGGGAGTGGCCAAGTTGACCGCGATACAGGCATGCCCCGTCTGGAATCTGTGATGGCGTTTGCTGGGATAGAGGTGAGAGCAGTCGAGCTCCATTGGTTCAGAGAGGCTGTGCTAGGCGCGGACGGCGCGCCCGGAGGGGGGAGAGCAAGGCGAGCTGGACAATGGAGGACGAGCACAGCTAGTTTTTTCACGGCGGCGTTTGCGAAGGCGTGTGTCCAGTTCTCTGGCTAAATTAATTAGCTCGTCCAGGGAAGACGGCTTCTCCTTAGACGCCAATTCATCCTTTAGGACGTCGCTGAGGCTTTGGCGAAAAGCCCCTCGTAACGGCGTGTCATTCCACTCAGAACCTGCTGCTAGAATACGGAATTCAATTGCATATTCGCTCACGCTGCGATTACCTTGGCGGATTGTGAACAAGCCGGCAGTACTATCCGAGCCCCCAGGAGGATGGTCGAAGACTCTGCGCATGTCGTCGATATATGCAGAGTATTAATCGCAGAGGGGGGACCGACTGAAGTGGAGGGCGCTTGCCCATTGTAGCGCGGGACCTGTGAGCAGACCCGACAGGTAAGAGACTCTAGATTTATCACTTTGGAGGTTTGTGGCTGTTGCCCGACTACTAATGAACATTGGAAAATAAAGGCATGACACTTAGAGACGTCTCCGTCATAACGTTCTGGTGCGGGGACATGGGGCTCCCTGTGCGGGGATACAACAGGTGGGGCGTCTAGCTGGGCAGTGACGTATGCATCAAAACGCTCACATTGTCTGTCTCGCTCCGCGGAGCTGATCGAGAGAGCGCCGAGTTGGGCAATGGTTTCGTCCAGTAAGTGTTGGTTTACCAGAACGGCGTGTCCATTGAGGACGGTCTGGATGTTCCCCCATTCTCCGGTCTCCTGTGGTGCTGGAATCGACATCGTGGTCGGAGTGTTCTGTTAGGATAGGAGTTTGGCGGAGCCCAATTGCAGAACACAGGAGGAGAGAGAATGGAGCGGTTTAGGTGGGTTTTAATTGTGATTCCCCAAGCAGACAGTTCACAGACAGGAATGTGCGACAGACAGGTACAAGAATGTTCTTGGAATGAGGAATGGTGCGTTCCATGTGCCGCACGGGGCGTCCATGTGAGCGGAGTACCGGGGCGGTGGTCCTGGGACACAGAGAACAGGATTAGCGACAAGGCAATTCAACAAGGTTTTGAGTAGCAAGGCTAGAGCTAGTCGTCGTACCTAGAAAGTAAGGTTAACACTCCGACGAGGGTAGAACAGGATCCGTGGCCTGAAGTACCATCTCGCTGATGAGGGGATTCCTCTCAGCCGTGTCAATTAGTGTGCTGGCAGCGTGGGAACCGGGGGATTGGACGCTGCCCATATAAGGGTGTGAGAGGACGAGGGGTGAGGAAGGCTTCCGCCGTGATGGTGATGGTGAGGAAGGAGGAGGGGTGAGGAAGGCTCTCGCCGTGATTACAACAGTTTGATTTAATCTATGCTGCTGTATGGTAATCTATGACTGATGAACGGTACTTGTTTGTCCAATGTGTTTTGTCTATTGTACACAGGTCTCTCTTGAAAAATATATCTATATAATATAAATATATCTATATCTGTCTAAATAAAGGACAGATGTAAAAAAAAATCTAATAATAATAATTATGGGGTCAAGCTCCATTCTGTACAAGCTGACTGAAGACAAATGAAATATTGTGTGATTGTGCTGAGAAAGGACTCTACTGATCCTGCAACAGCATTGGTTAGTAACACTATCCCTTTAAGCATTTGCAAATAATTCATGCAAGAGGTCATTCTCTCTTCCCAAAAGTACATAGTCAAACTAGTTTTAGTGCAGGTAGTTGTGGCTACTTTCCTAAAGCAAAAATATACCAATACCAGGATTTGGAAGGCTAATCGTTAAGCTCTGGAAAAACATATTAATCACTTAGCAATTAGTTATCGCATCAAATAAAAAGCAACATATCAGAAAACACTGGTGCCAGTAAGCTTCAAATGGATATTTAATGCAAGACTCCTCTCAGTGCACAAAAGTGGTAGATAGGATTTACTAACTTGAAACACCGGAGTGACTTGTTATTTTATCACAGGCTCTTGAGTTTGTTTGTCTCTTATCGTTGATATCACACACTTCTGTTGGAGGTTGTGACGTACAGAGTGGTACCAAGTGGATTTATTCATGAAATGCACTCAACCTCTTAGTCCGTCACTTGATTAGAAAAGAATGTGCTGTGCACCAACAAAGAAATTAGCCTTTTATAAATAAGAACAAAGTGTGCTTTAAGAACAGGGCCAGGACCAAACTACAGTATCAGTTAAATAAGATCAGGGCCCTGTTTCTTGTACCTGGATAACTGAGTTAGCCGGATAACTTTAACTGGATAACTGAGTTAGCCGGACTTTCGGGTTCCATGTACGTGGATTTTCCAAATCACCATGACAACATATCCAAAAGTTTGAGCCTGGTCGAAAGCAGAGTTCAAGTTCAACTTAGCCTGAACCATCGCCACGCCCCCGCAAAGAAGTGACGGCCCGTTTCCTGAAACTATTCCCACAGTCTACGATCTGCATTATACCATTCTGAATTACGTTCTTGTGCTCCATTCTTCCAGAGGGGGCTTTTGAAATGTAAAATAGACCCAAAATGCTGATACTAAATTCACTTTGTCCTAAATAATGCACGTTATATATACCGTGGCGACGGTGGCGCTCGCTCGTGCGATGTACACATTATGTGGTTATTTTAATTGTAACTGGGATTAAGATGTCTGATGAGATGCGCTGTTTGACGGATTTGAGAAATTGAATGAGCCGTTGACGTCACATTAATGAATGAGGATAAAGAGATAAACTTCATTCATAACAAAGGATATTCTAAACACGGGTCTCTCGTTCATTAATGTATAAACAATGAATTTATCCCATCTGGCACAGTGGCTCAGCGGTAGTGCTCAAGCCTGCCAACCCAGGGCCAGCCGTGTATAGGTGTAACAGACTGACAGCCAATGAAATGGGGTGCATTTGTCACGCTGTCCAAGGAGCTGAACTGCTCTCGTGCAGCCGTGTTCGAATCCCGGTCGGGGCAAAAGCCTGTCATACATTATCAAAGATAAACAGCTATGTTGAATCAATAAACATGAATATCACTAAATAAACATGAATATTGCACAGATTTAGATTATAATAGTAAAGCTATTATAATAGTTCAATGGTTGTGATGGCAAAGTTCGTGTCAGGTTCCTTACTGTATATTTGCATATCATATGTCACAAATGTAACAGTACTATATACCTGTATGTCATGTATGTCCTTGTCATAAATGTCATGTATGTCATAAATGTCACTATGAATTGAAAATGGGGGACCCTGATGTAAACAAGACAAATGTCTTTCTCTGCTCTGCATCCCCTTAAACATTTTGTGTATTGAGCCGTACTGTATTGTACCCATTCTGCAATCTGTTAAATAAAGTTTTCATTCATTAATTCTGTCCCCGTCTCTCCTTGTTGCACATATTTAGATTATCATTAGATTGTAGCGGCAGAGGTTTTTGTCAACTTAAATCATGTTTCTTAATTTATGCACAGGAGGACTGTGTGTGGATGACCACAGGCCTGTGGTCCCCAACACCTCTGGGGTCAAACACCATCTCCTCAGTCTTCTTAACATTTAAAACCAGACAGTTATTGTCGCACCAGTTTACAAACCACTGGATTTCCAAATAATAGTCAGCTAGGTCACTGTCATTCTTAATTAGAGCTAAAATGGCAGCGTCATCAGGAAATGTTCATATCATATCTGGTGAATTACCTAGCTCATGGAAGTCGGCCATGGTTCTCCCCTTGTTAAAGGGCGGAGACCCCTCTGACCTAAATAATTATCGCCCTATTTCCAGATTGTCTGTAATGGCCAAAGTCTTTGAATCGCTTGTAAACAAACTGAAAGAGTTTCTAGCTGACCATAATATTCTTAACAAGTCTCAGTCAGGCTTCAGATCCATAGTACTTCAGCGACTATGCTAGTCTCAAATGACATAATTGAAGCACTAGACAAGAAAAAACACTGTACAGCATTGTTTGTTGATCTGTCTAAAGCGTTTGACTCTGTGGATCACGCATTACTGCAGAGGCTTGGCTGCATATAGGTCTTGGTAAAACGGCTTTGAGCTGGTTTAAAAACTATCTATCTGAAAGAACTGTGTCTCAGTAATAATAATAATAATAACTTTATTTGTATAGCACCTTTCATACAGGGGATTGCAGTTCAAAGTGCTTTACATCAGTAAGAAATAAAACATAAAATCAGTGTAAAACAAGCAGCAAGAGCAAAGCATAAAGTGGGATAAAATAATGCAGATATATTAATCAATTCATATCAGAACCTCACGTTCCAATATGCTTCTGTAATCTGTTACAAAACATGATAAGGTTATAGTATGCACCCAGCAGATAGTGGGGCGTAAAGATAAAAGTAGAAATAAGTCAAATGAGCAGACATATAAAATCACAGTTTTTCACATTAGGATCTAACATCCTTTAGGGCCACCTTGTTTATGGTTTGATTCAGTTTTAGTAGAATGTAAAATACATGAATGATGAAATGAGCACATAAAGTGCAGACATACTATAAAATCCTCTGATATATAAAATAAAGGAGAATAAAGACATCCCTCCAGGCCTCCAACTCCCTCTGAAAAAACTCTGTCTCAACAAAGTCCTGGAATGGCATCCTGGGATTGGTGAGTCCTTCTGCTGCATAGGTCTGGAAGACCTTAGTGGAGCAGTAGAAGTACAGTATCTCACCGCTCCAGTCTGATAAAAAAAAAAGTGGATTTAACAGATTGCAGAATGGGTACAATACAGTACGGCTCAATACACACAATTGTTAAGGGGATGCAGAGCAGAGAAAGACGTTTGTCTTGTTTACATCAGGGTCCCCTATTTTCAATTCATAGTGACATTTATGACACACACAACATACATGACATCATGACATTTATGACATAGGGACATACATGACATACAGGTATATAGTACTGTTACATTTGTGACATATACGATATGCAAATATACAGTACTGTTACCCATAGATCCTAACTATTATAATAGTTCAATGGTTGTGATGGCAAAGTTTGCGTCAGGTTCCTTACTGTATATTTGCATATCGTATGTCACGTAACAGTACTATTGTTTCTGGCTTAAAGGCCAACCTTCATGTTGTATTTTTGTTCAATAAACAATGTGGACTAAACCTTCAACAATACACAGAAGGTTAACCCTTTCACTGCCACACGACAGCCGGTTAACCCTGTAAACCTTCTAGTCCCAAAACATTCTGTGACTAATTCAGTGCAGATTGTAATGTATTGTCATCATGCAGCACAAGTACAGTACAACTAAAAGAGGTTTGGCATCCAACCAGAGTGACTATGTAGCAGTAACGTGAAATAGTAATATACACTGTACAGGTGGTTAAACTGGGTATAACATATATAAATTAGTACTATGAGTACTACATGTATGTACAGAGTTGTAGTATTAATATGTACAGTGATACAGGTATAAAGACACTATGGTATAAGTCATACTGGCCAGCAGTGTAACTAGTAGGAGTAGGTAAGAGATATGTACAGATTTAGATATAGTATTAATTAGTGATGCACCGATGTGAAAATTGTGGCCGATACCGATAACCGATATTAATATTGCTGTTCTGGCCGATACCGATATTTACCGATGTCGATATCTCTGTATAGAAAACACTTTTTTATGATAATCAAATAAAGAGCTATTTTCCAAAACGCATACTTTTTTTACTTTTGTAACTTATTTTCAGAAATGACTGATATTTTGAAACTATTTAAGGCCAAAACATGTAAAAAAAAAAAAAAAAAAAAATATAATTTTTTTTTTTTTTTTTTTTTTTTTTAATATCGGCCCTATCTTGATATCGGTCCGATACCGATGTGTAAAAAAAACGGCCATATCGGCCGATATTATATCGGCGGCCGATATATCGTGCATCACTAGTATTAATATGTACAGTGATACAGGTATAAAGACACTATGGTAGTAAGTCATACTGGCCAGCAGTGTAACTAGTAAGAGTAGGTAAGAGATATGTACAGATATATATATAATTATATACCAATGATGTAAACTACCCATAATTGATCAGTAGGGTTTAACCTGGAGGTTGGGCTTTAAACAACTAGCCCAGGGACTACAACTGAAAACTAGCAACCCTGCTAATGTTGGCATATTTACAGTTTTTAATTTGTATTCATTTATAAATGTATAACTGTTGATTGATATGCACTGTCCCTGATCAAATAAACGGAGTAAAAAATAAAAGCATAGCAGATAGATAGAGATAGATAGATCAGAAACAAAACACGACTCAGTCAGCTTCACAGAGTACATCCAACTGTAAGGTAAACAAACGTATTGTTGAAAATATACAATATGACTGCTGTTGTGACAGTGTTTAGGAATCGGATCTTATTTAGTAGTTTAAACTCACCTTCAAACTTTAACAGGTTGAATAAAAAACGCTACTTTCTCCAGCTCTGCCAAACGGATCTCTTCTTCTTCTCCTAAATGTGGATACAGCGGCGCAGCAGCCATCCACAAACTCGCAACAGCGCCACTAATGGCCAAAATAATACATGGTTTTGTAAACAGGGAGTGGATGGTCGTTAAGGGAACGGATCGATGTTAAGAGCGAGTGAATGGACGTTAAGGCCAACTACTCCAGGGTGCCGCGCACCCAGCGA
Source organism: Notolepis coatsorum (assembly GCF_963971535.1). Taxonomy (NCBI): domain Eukaryota; kingdom Metazoa; phylum Chordata; class Actinopteri; order Aulopiformes; family Paralepididae; genus Notolepis; species Notolepis coatsorum. The sequence goes on along the minus strand of NC_140166.1, from coordinate 36,764,067 downwards.
CCGGGGTTCAAAACCCGGTCTTTCCAATATGATTTTTTTGAATATAATATTAATGATTATACGCCAAAGTAGCCTGGTTTTAAGTTAAAATATTATAAATCTACATGCGTTGAGGATGTCATTCTTTATATAGCTCTCAACGTGCACCAAATTGAATTATTCCTATATTGCAAAAAGAAGGAGACGACTAGGGTCTTGAACCCCGGTCGTCTGTGTGAAAGTCAAAAGAACAACCCGTTAGACCACATTGGAGATAAGTTAAAGATTGACTATACATCAATCAATGGGTAAGAGAGCCGTATCGTAATTCTGTATAACAGTTAACTAATTATTTTCGCTAGCAAGATCTCATTTGATTATTCAATCCAGCAGGCAAGTTTAAAGAAATATAATCTGATTGATTGAGGTAATGAGGGACTTAAAATTAGCCTATAGATAACGCATTTAACTTGTCGGCGAGGCGATTGAGCCGTACTGCAATATGTTAATAAAGTTTTAAATCAATTAATCAATCAATGCCGCTAGAGAATCAGGATTTCTGCGATCGACACCTGCTGTCTTCTCAGCTGAGGCGGGCGCGCGCACTGATCCTGAGAATCAAGTCTGGCTTGAGTTAACGAGACTGAATCCACCTTCTTGGAACAGGAAAATCCCGGCTTCAAACATCGGGTTAACTGAAGCTGGATAATGACATCTTGATCGACTTAGTTGAACCACGTACAAGAAACAGGGCCCAGGACCAAACTGTCAGTTAAAGAAGGCCATCCCACTTTTTCATATAAAACAAAGTGGTGAGTGAGAAATGTAGCTCCAGTGATAAAAAGCAGTGCGCTATGATAGATTCAAGTGTTTATTTATCACATACAGTACATACCAGGGAATACAGTGACCTGTCGCCTGATTGATTGATTGATTGATTGATTGATTGATTGATTGATTGAAAACTTTATTAACAGATTGCAGAATGGGTACAATACAGTACAGCTCAATACCAGGGGTGCAGTGCTGGGCAAACGCGGTCAAACGGCGTTTGGCCTTCGTCACTGAGGCCGGAGTGCGCGCATCCTATTATTATGCAAAGTCTAGGTGATAAAATGACTCGTCGCGCCACTTATCACCTAGACTTTGCATAATAATAGGATACCGACAACCAAATACAAGCCCTGTAGGTGTGGTGGGGGGTTGCTTGATCTCCCGACTTCACTGGAAGGATGAGACAAGGTGTATCATCTGTTTTGTGCGCAACAGAGGGAACATGTATGTGCGTGCACGCGTGCGTGGGAGCGCGCGTGCGCGGGTGTTTGGCCTTCGCCCATATTACGACTGCACCCCTGCTCAATACACACAATGTTAAGGGGATGCAGACCAGAGAAAGACTTTCGTCTTGTTTACATCAGGGTCCCCCATTTTCTTTTTTTGTATTTTATTATTTTTTAAACAAACATATAAACAAACATGACAACACACGATAAGATATACAAGCATTAATTAACTCTTTCAGTGCCACTCACGAGATTTCTCTGGTTTTTTTATAGGTGGTTGCGTGCCACTCACGAGATTTCTCGGAATTATTATTATTATTATTTTTTGCGATCTGAAAAATTATTGCATCACCCGAGCCTACCCGAGTATAGCCGAGCTGCGCCGGTGATCACTGTGGAAAAAAGCGCCCCCTGTCGTCTCCCAGATGACATAAGTGATTTTGGAATGGACTCAATGAAAATGAATGGGGGAAAAAATCCGGTACTCCACATTTTCCAGTTCACTGATCCAGCCGGGGTTACCACAGTTCATTCTGGAGCCTCAGATCCCCGCGGATCATGGAGATCTACAGTGTCGCGTTGGATCCATACACGTATCGATTTTTTCGAATGGTGATCAGGAATTGGAATATACCAGTTGGATACCATCTGATGTCAGGTAAGGACTCTATGTTATCAGTGGTAGGATAATCGGAGTAAGTTTGATGAAGTTATAAGCTGTTTTGTTTCTTTCGGTTTCACTGTAAAAGTCTGTGAGGAAATCAACGGAGCGATTATCAGTGCGCGGCCGTAATGTGCGTGCGTGCACGTATAATATTGATCATCTAGCGTTTATTTGAAAACGATTCATAAAAAGGCCGACGAATATCAACGTTGTGGAATATTCCACTAAAAGACGATTTTCATAGAATGCTCCAGAATGAGCTGTTTTTTATATCAAAACGGGGGCTTTTCTAACTGCTCTGAAACGGAAACGATGCAATAAAAAAACAATCTGCCTTCACAGCACTGACTGGAAAATAGTCTTTGATAATGCGATGGGCAGATTAGACACATAGCCATAATTTAAAACATAGATTAGGCGATATTAACGTTAACATTGGCGCCGATGGTGGCATTCAAGCGGTAAAACGGAAAACCAGGCGTGGCACTGAAAGAGTTAACAGTGCATATCCAATGAAATCACCATTTAGTTAAATGTCTTATACAGGATATACCCCTAATACCTGTTATCTAGTACCCTACACACATATGCTTTAGCTCGTACCCCCCCCCTCCCGGACCCCCCATTGGATAATCCATCCATTATAACTTGTTCCTACCAGACACTACCTTTATATGCTAGCTTTTATTCTCTCCACCACTTCTAACCACATTGTCATTTTGGATTCATTGAGACCCAAAATTCTTGCTGTAGATATTTCTTGATAAATCACATCGAGATTCGAGATATGTAAGAATCCAGACCTTCCGGCACATTTTTTCCGGTTGAAACCATTGTGATGCTATCAGCTTTTTAGCCACTGTGATACCAGATAAAACCAATCTCTTTAGCTGTGGGTGTACTGCACACTCAAAGACATAATTCAGCAGTAATACAGAGGGGTGTACAGGTATATTCAGAGTTAAGAGATTTGATAATTGTTGGGTCACTTCTTTCCAGAATATCTTATCTGGTGGGCAGTCCCAGTACATGTGCATAAATGTCCCCTCGTCCCCATTTGTACATAAGGAGAAGGTCCCCCATTTTCAATTCATCATAACATATATGACATACACAACATACAGATAGACAGTACTGCTACATCTATAAATTTATGACATACCAGATTTACAAATACAGTACTGTTTGTGATACAAAAAGAGTCTAAAAAAGAGAGTATATACATTTGACGAAACTGTACATTGGAGGAGGTTGGGTAGGAGGGGTGGGGGGGGTTGGGTAGGTGCGGCGGGGTGGGGGTGGGGAACTGTACATTGGAGGTGGTTGGGGTGGGGGGGGGTAGGCGGCGTGGGGGAAACTGTACAACTGTACAAGCAAAACTGTACATTGGAATATCGACGAAACCATACTTGGTTCCAAGAAGAGAGTCTCGTGTATTATTGGGTTAGGACATAAATCAAATCAAATTTATTTGTAAGGCCCGACAACACACGTTAATGTCCCCATGGGACGGACACGTCTTCTTTAAACAAGTCAAGAAGAAACATAACAATAAGTCAAGAACAAAACAAGAACACCATAAGGTCCAACAAATTTAAAATAAATGCAAAATAAATGAATGAATGCAAACCAGTGGAGGCTGCTGACCAAACTTTTAGGTGAAGCACTAATTATTATATTATATTATATATTAAATTATATTTTTTAAACATCCCCAACTCTGCAACACCCCCAGGTGTCAGGCTCCTCATTTGCTTCCATTCATTTTGGGGACCATGTTTAAATATCATACTTCTGAAGTATAAACAAACTATACTGCTGTGACGATTTCAATAAAACAGTCAATGGTATGCAAAACTGTACATTGGAACCTTCCTCTGCACGAGGCCACAGATGGGTTTTATGTAACACAAGGACAATGAATGAATGAATGAATGAATGAATGAATGAATGAATGAATGAATGAATGAATGAATGAATGAATGAATGAATGAATGAAAACTTTATTTAACAGATTGCAGAATGGGTACAATACAGTACGGCTCAATACACACAATTGTTAAGGGGATGCAGACCAGAGAAAGACTTTCGTCTTGTTTACATCAGGGTCCCCCATTTTCAATTCATCATAACATGACATACAGATAGACAGTACTGCTACATCCAGACATTTATGACATACCAGATCTACAAATATACATTACTGTTTAAGAGTACAACGCCTGTCATATAGACCTATAGCGTTGGAAACTCTGATTAAGGAGAGGAGAGGAGAGAGGAGGAGTGTTACAGTAACGTTACACAAACTGACATTCTAAAGCCAAGACACTTACCCATAAAGACGGTATCTCGATCAATCTCATCTTTCGTTGAATAGTGCAGCTTCTCCATGTGACGAGTCCGACTCAAGCCGCGTGCATTAATCCCATGGAAAATGTAAACAATAGCCATGTGCATCGCGAGCCAGCTTGTTGCATCAAATTGATGTTTGGCTTTTGTCTCCCGAGTTAAGTTAGAACTACACTACTGTTACGGACACGTATTGTTCTCTAAACAATTCGGCTGGCTAACATTAGCTCACGTTAGCGTCCAGGCTAAGCAAGCTTTTGTTTTACAAACACATAGGCGCCTACGTAACGGAGCAGGCGATGCACGTGCTCCAGGACTATTGAACTTGGGGGAGCAAGCTTGTCTCTTTGCTCCCTCACTTTTTGATCATATGATATAAATATCCCCCCCAATATATAAATCTTATCTAACCATAACTACGTAATTTCAATCAAATTAATAATACGCAATGACACTTAATAGCAAGTTTTTAAGTTTCCAAAGATTGCGACACCCCCCTGCCCGATATGGTTTGATCCAGTCCCGCAGACAGAGTGGAGCCCCGCCGGCTCACACTCCAGTCTGCACAGCGCGCCGCTGCCTGCAACAGTGCAGCCTCCACTCCAGGTGTAACAGGAAGCTGGTACACAGGCAGGCAGCGTGATTCGTGAACACTAGTTTAGGCACAACGCACAAGTTACAACAACAGCAGGATTTTCCACTAAGTAAGTTCAGTTGTTCAAACAAACTATTATGTTAGACATGTCTTTACTGTCGAGTGGTAGAACATCTACCACGCAATACAATAAAAGTGTTTCACGGTCCGAAATGCCATCTGGTCATACCGTAAGTCCGTAACTAATAAATAATAATAATATAACGTTGGCGTTAGCCGCTAGCTAACGTTGTCATATTATCTAGAATAATAATAATCTCTGTTCTCCTCCATCTCTGTTCTCTGTTCAGTGTGTGAATTATGTTAATCCCACAATTACTCAACTGCACTCAATATTTAAATACCAATGCTAGTCTAAATAAATGTAGACAGACAATGTACGCATTAAAAATATAATAATAATAATAATAATAATAATAATAATAATAATAATAATAATAATAATAATAATAATAATAATAATAATAATAATAATAATAATAATAATAATAATAATAATAATAATAATAATAATAATAATAATAATAATAATAATAATGCAATAAAAGTCTGAAAATGAAGGGATTATGTCCATGAGTGTCAGTTTTAGAAATTAAGGCCTGCCTCTTATATAACAAGTCTCTCTAATAAAGGCCTGGTGCTCTTTGCAGCTGAGGTAAATAGAAGACCTATATTTGAGGATTTACGGTAAATCAAGATTTTCAATTATCTTAAGGTACAATATCTGAAATGAAAATGTGTGTGTGTGTGTGTGTGTGTGTGTGTGTGTGTCCAGCCAACCAGGTAACATGGCAGAAAAAAGAAAGAATACAGACATCGGAGCATTTTTCAGTACACCAAAACGCAAAGTAAGAACCCTAGTAGCCTAATAGCTCAAAGACTTAAAGGGCGGGCTCCACAAATAATGGATTGCACGGTGTTAATTGCACCCTTACTTACAATTCATTATGAATTGTAAATGGGGGACCCTGATGTAAACAAAACAAAAGTCTTTCTCTGGTCTGCACCCCCTTAACAATTGTGTGTATTGAGCCGTACTATATTGTACCCATTCTGCAATATGTTAATAACATTTTTAATCAATCAATAACAGATTGCAGAATGGGTACAGTACAGTACAGCTCAATACACACAATTGTTAAGGGGATGCAGACCAGAGAAAGACTTTCGTCTTGTTTACATCAGGGTTCCCCATTTTCAATTCATAATGAATTGTAAGTAAGGGTGCAATAGAAATGTTTCATAATGATGTTCAGTGTATTCATAAGTGTATTGCTCTCCTTAATGTAGAATGATATGGTGACTGTGCAGACTCAGGGAGGAGGCAGAGAAGGAGAGAAAGAGACCCAAGAGTTACAGGTAATGGAAATATCAGACAGCTTAAAGTGTAGGATAACATAACAAATTAAGACACAAAATAGGCTATATTTACAGCAGACCCTGTTATTGTTCCTTGTTGGTATTTTTTCTCTCTTTCTTATTAAAAACTTGGCCTATTTGAAAGGAGATTGATTTAATAAAAATAAAAGAGCGAAAAATCAATATACAGTATATATACAGTATATATATATATATATATATATATTAATATATTATTATTATTATTATTATTATAGTAATTGGCTATCATACTGCAATATAAACTGAGTTTTATAGTGAAAAGAGCAGCTTTATTGGTCAAGATTGAAGGCTCTATATTGCAGGAAATTGCATGTACAGGTTCATTAAATGAAAAAAATATCTGCCGTGGAGGGGGTCGTGCAGGACCCCCTCCAAACCACCCCTTGCCTGTCAAAAAAAAATATATATAATAATAAAAAAATATATATATATATTATGCACCCCCACTTTCAACTCTAACTAGGCGGCCATGAACACTACAACTTACTTTTTTCTGATCCAGATGCATAAGTCTACTTCTTCATGTTGCTCAGTTGCTGGTTTATACTTCGGTTATAATGTTGGCGCAAAGTTTAATTTAGCCTACTGAGTTGTTACAGCTGTACAGCTTACAAAACTACTATCTTGCTCTTTCAATGCTGCCTTGCGCACAGTCAAAACAGTCCAGCTGCAGTTCCGTAGGTTAGGTTTAGCTGGGGCCAATCTCAAGTTTCTTTATTAGTTGTCATACAGAAGTACAGAATACTTTTATACAAAATGCTTCTTTCTGTTACATTTTGTATAAAAGTATTCTGTACTTCTGTATGACAACTAATAAAGAAACTTGAGAAACTTGAGATTTGAGATTCAATGGCAAGAGTTTAAATGCACAGACCGTGCTTAGATGACGTTAATAGCCTATTTTGATTGGCTATTATTCAGGGATGCTCGATATTGGCTTTTTTACCGATACCGATATTCCGATATTGTCCAACTCTTAATTTCGATACCGATACCGATACCGATATCAACCGATACCGATATATGCAGGGTTTCCCCCCAAAAAAACTGAATAATTTCAGGTAACTAATAATTTCACTGGATGCACTCAAAAGGCTTTCTAAATGTAAGCATTATCTGTGCAAAATATGATAATTAAAAAAGTAAAAATTAACATTACATATCTCTTGTTGTTGAATTAAACCAACATGCATACTTTTGACAATAAATAAAATAAGAATTGGTTCTTACTTGCTTGCCTGGGTAAATAAAGGTTAAATAAATGTAAAAAAAAAAAAAAAAAAAAAAAAAAATGTTATTGTTTTTTTTTTTTTTTTTTACCGATATCGATATTTTCCGATATCACATTTTACTGCCGATATCGGCCGATAATATCGGTCGGCCGATAATATCGGACATCCCTACTATTATTTATTATTTATTTAATCCTGGGTCAACCTGTGCAGCCATCTGCACGAATATTTACTGCAGTCATTACTGCAGTGCAGGCCTGCTCAGAGCTGGCAATTTTGGCAATTTTTGAAAAAAATTAAATGCACTGGCATTTCTTTTTACAGAGGAAAACATTTCTAATAAAAAATAATAATAATAATAATTTAAAAAATATATATATATATATGTAAATTAATAATAATTATGAATTATGAGTGAATTTGTGTTTCACATGTTGTCATAGAGAAACCTCCACTGATGCAAACACTCCCAGACATACCCCACGCGAAGGTAAGGAAAAACTCACTAAAACCTAGCAATAGGAAAAAATGCACCACAGGCAGTGTGGAGGAGAGAAACCTTAGAAGGGCCATTCAAGGGGGGATCTTGTTAACAGAACACGCTTTGGGGCAACAATAATGTGGTCAAGAGGCATGGATTCTCTATTGTGCCCGAACTGGCTTGACTTCTTTATTCACATATAAGCAGTAGATGTACAGAGCTCTGCTCTCGTTGAGAGCCGTTGGAGAAGAAGGAAAATGGGTGGGGACAATCTCTTATATAGTTACCTCTATGGTAGAATACTCAGGTAGCTACGCCTAGAGCGCCCTCCAGTGGAGACAGATATATATGCATAACTGACTACATCTGGTGAAGACAATGATACACACAGGCATGGCCGTAGCCAGCTATGAGGTCACCGAGGTCCGGACCTCGGTAACTATTTGTAACTATTTTAAAAAAAAATTATATAATTTTTTATTTTTTATTTTTTTTGTCAACGACCGGCCCACTACTAGGCTGAGACATCGGCCCATTGGTACTGACTGACACTGGGCTGGCCCAATCACATCTCTTACTAAGCACCCCCCCGCCAGTCGTGCAGGTATATGACTGAGAGGGGGGCTGGTACATGACTGAGATGGGGCTGGTACATGACTGAGAGGGGGCTGTGGTACATGACTGAGAGGGGGCTGGTACATGACTGAGAGGGGCTGGTACATGACTGAGAGGGGGCTGTGGTACATGACTGAGAGGGGGCTGTGGTATATGACTGAGAGGGGGCTGTGGTACATGACTGAGAGGGGGCTGGCTGGTACATGACTGAGAGGGGGCTGGTACATGACTGAGAGAGGGCTGGTACATGACTGAGAGGGGGGCTGGTACATGACTGAGATGGGGCTGGTACATGACTGAGAGGGGGCTGTGGTACATGACTGAGAGGGGGCTGGTACATGACTGAGAGGGGCTGGTACATGACTGAGAGGGGGCTGTGGTACATGACTGAGAGGGGGCTGTGGTATATGACTGAGAGGGGGCTGTGGTACATGACTGAGAGGGGGCTGGCTGGTACATGACTGAGAGGGGGCTGGTACATGACTGAGAGAGGGCTGGTACATGACTGAGAGGGGGCTGGTATACATGACTGAGAGGGGGGCTGGTATACATGACTGAGAGGGGGCTGTGGTACATGACTGAGATGGGGCTATGGTACATGACTGAGATGGGGCTGTGGTACATGACTGAGAGGAGGCTGGTACATGACTGAGAGGGGGCTGGTACATGACTGAGAGGGGGCTGGTACATGACTCAGATGGGGCTGTGGTACATGACTGAGAGGGGGCTGGTAGATGACAGAGGGGGCTGGTATACACGACTGAGAGAGGGCTGGTACATGACTGAGAGGGGCTGGCTGGTACATGACTGAGAGGGGCTGGTACATGACTGAGAGGGGGCTGGTACCATGTATTGTGCATCATTGTAGGTCAAACCATTAAAAAGTTAATTTCCACGGCAGCCATTTTGGATTTTGGTCACTCACAAATTTCCCCCGCCTTTTTAAAAAATCCATTGAGAAACGAAGTGCCACAGATGACCCAACTACTAGGTCCATCTCGTATCATCATAATATTATTTTTTAAATCATTAGGATAAGGGTTCCCTTGATAAAGATGCATGAAAAGGTAGTAGCTCAACTGCAAAAACTGCTTTTTTATTTGATTAGATTTATTTGGAAATTAAAAACACATCATAAAAACAAATGATCTTGACCAATTTGTATTCCTGAGGATATCACCTAAAAGCATTCATTAACAAGCATTAACACTTATTTCCAAGGTGGTCCTCGATGGAAGACATAAAAACACAGCACATTATAGCCTACTCAACTGCAAATTTTTCCTCAACTGCAAAAATGTATGCCTACTTATGTATTAGCCTACAGGGAAAAACACATTCACAACAGGCAGCAAAGTTTGTTTTCAGCCAAGTATGGTAATAAGGTAACTATTAGGATATATATGGTATGGATTACTTACTCTTAATAACTTATTACTATCTGTGGTAGCTCTAGTCTCCACCTACACAAATTGTTTTTGTGCTGTCCATTGATCATGCACCTTCACGTGGTAGGCACATAGGTCAAACTCCCCAAACAAACACACCATTGATTTAATTGCCATATAAGATGAATATAAAACAAGAAGGTGATCTATTAACTGTGTAAACCTTATGCAATATTCATCATTGATATTTGAATACTTGAAATCTGTATGAACTGAGTAGTTAGTATCAAATGAAATAAGATGGAACTGCTCCATGCATTCATTGAATAAACAACTATTTTCTCATTACCAGTATGGTATTGTTTAAATTGTACAGCTTTTTGCACATCTTTGTCAGGGGATTCCAACAATTCTGGACCTGAATGTACCAGTTAATTGTAATCATCTCTCTCCTTATGTCTAGTCAAGCCAGGTTGTGGAGGAGAGAGACAGGGATGAACAGGCTATAGACTACGTTGCCCATCCTGAGCCTGCTATGATGCAGGTGTTTTTACATCACCACCCAAAACAAGATTCAGCCAAGAGCGAGTGAGTACACTGGTCCACTTGTCCATGGCACTTACTACCCAGCTTTGTAATGGGTTGGGGGGGGGGAATAGTACAGTAGGTACGCATATTTAAGGGGACCGTAAGGATGGTGTACTGGTGGGTGGTGTCCGACCGATTATAGTGGGCCGGTCTGGGCCAAAAAAATAAATGGACCTCCCTAATTTCTAAACCCTGGCTACGGCCCTGCACACAGGTAGCCTGTTACAGGTGTAAACAATCATATACACAGTTAGACAGTCACTAACATCTCCACACAGAGTCCCTTAATTCAACAGATCTCCCTTCTTAGATGTCGGTGATAGTAGTGTTGCAGACGGACAGTTGGTAAGCATGCACTCATGTGTGTAGTGAAACACAGATGAGTGCATGCAATAGCAACTGAACATTTTGAAAAATGTAAGATAGAGCTGATAGCGATAGCAACTGAACATTTTGAAAGATTAAAGATAGAGCTGATAGCGGATCTATTTGAGGCACAGGGGCGGCGCAAAGAGGGTCACGTCCTCCCCGTCTTAATCACGGGACGTTCAACACTCCGTTCATCGCTCCGAGACAGCCGGAGACAGGGAGATAGGGGGCGGCGCAGAGAGGGTCGCAACCTCCCCGTCATCATCGCGGGACGTCCAGCACTCCGGTCATCACTACGAGACAGCCGGAGACAGGAGGGCACACAGAGAGGGTTGCATCCTCCCGGTCTTCATCACGGGACATCCGACACTCCGGTCATCACTCCGGGACAGCAACTCACAGGGAGACAGGGAGACGGGACAGGCGTTAGACAGCTCGCGTGATTGTAATGGGCGGACATAGCAATAGATACAAGTGGTAAGCATATATGTGAATAGAATAGATATATGAAGTAAGCATATTATGTGAATAGAATAGAAGTACTTAAGGAACGTATCTGTTCCCCCGACATTGAACTATTGGCACTGAGTCTGCGGCCATACTATTTACCGCGAGAAATAACACACGTCCTGGCTCTCACTGTTTACATCCCACCCAGCGCGGCGGCGGCGCAGGCGAGTGACGTCATACACTCCACCGTCGCGGCGCTTCAGACAAAACACCTGGATGCATTTATTTTTATCAATGGGGACTTCAACCATGTCAGACTGAACAAGACCCTGACAAACTTCACCCAGTATGTCACCTGCAAAACCAGGGGAGACAAAACTCTGGACCTCCTGTATGCTAACGTGAAGGAGGCTTTCAGTGCGACTTCCCTGCCCCCCCTCGGCCAGTCAGACCACAACCTTGTGAGGCTTGTATCCACATACACACCTCTCATTAAGAGACAGCCTCCGACCACCATGTCTGTCCCACAGTGGTCTGACGACGTCGAGGAGGAGCTACAGGAGTGTTTCAGGTCTACAGACTGGGATATGTTTGAGAGGGCTTACGGTGATGACATTGATGGACTATCCCACTGCATCACAGACTACATCAGGTTCTGTGAGGAGAGCATCGTACCCACAAAGAGGGTACGCTGCTTCTCAAACAATAAACCCTGGATTAGCAAGGACATTAAACACCTGCTAAACAGGAAAAAGAGGGCCTTCATGGCAGGGGACACTGAGCAGGCCAGGGCTGTCCAAAGGGAGCTCAAAAAAGAGCTAAGGGCAGCCAAGGTCAGCTACAAGGACAGGCTGGAGGGCAGACTACAGGCCAACAACACCAGGGAGGTGTGGGCGGGGGTCAGGAAGATCACTGGTTTCAAACAGCAGGGCACAGCTGTGGAGGGCCCTCCAGAGCGTGCAAACGAGTTCAACTCGTTTTTCAACCGCTTTGACCAGAGTGGCCTCCCCACACCCCTCCCCCCACCCATCGACACCAGCACCAGATCACACCTACAAAGCAGCCCCCCCACCCCCCACCCCCCCACACCCATCAGCAACGGCACCCCACCCCCAACACCAGCAGACTGCCCACCACCCCCAACCCTGACGATCACAACCAGTCAGGTCAGTAGGCAGCTCTCCAAAATTAATGTAAACAAGGCCAGAGGACCGGACAACACCAATCCCAGGGTGCTCAAGGTATGTGCAGAGCAGCTGGCAGCACCGCTCCAGCATCTTTTCAACCTCTCCCTGAGGCTGGAGAGGGTGCCCCAGCTCTGGAAGACCTCCTGCATTGTCCCGGTGCCCAAGAAGGGACGTCCCAGCACCCCCAACGACTACAGGCCAGTCGCTCTGACGTCACACGTCATGAAGACGTTTGAGAGACTGGTCCTGCAACACCTCAAGCCCCTGGTGCGTGACTCCCTCGACCCCCTGCAGTTTGCATACCAGGCAAACATCGGGGTGGAGGATGCCATCATCTACATGCTCCACAGAGCATACACGCACCTGGAGAAGCCGCGCAGCTCAGTGAGGATCATGTTCTTTGATTTCTCCAGCGCCTTCAACACCATCCAGCCGTCACTGCTAGCGGAGAAGCTCTCTGCGATGCAGCTGGAGCACGGCTTGGTGGCCTGGATCAAGGACTACCTCACTGAGAGGCCACAGTACGTCAGACTAAAGGACAGTCAGTCTGACGTACTGGTGAGCAACACCGGCGCCCCCCAGGGAACTGTGCTGTCACCCTTCCTCTTCACCCTCTACACACCCTCTAGACTTCTGCCGCAACTCCAGCGGGTGCCACCTGCAGAAGTTCTCAGACGACTCCTCCATCGTAAGCTACATCACCGACGATGATGAGGAGGAGTACAGAGCCCTGGTGGAGAGCTTCGTGGGGTGGAGCGACAGCAACCACCTCCAACTCAACACCAGTAAGACCAAGGAGCTGGTGGTGGACTTCCGGAGGGGCAAGAAGAGGCCCCCCCCGATTCCCATCTCCATCCGAGGGGTGGATGTGGAGATGGTGGACTCATACAAGTTCCTTGGGGTACACCTGAACAATAAACTGGACTGGTCGGACAACACAGAGGCCCTCTACAGGAAGGGACAGAGCAGGCTGTTCTTCCTGAGGAGACTCAGGTCCTTCAATGTGTGCAACAAACTGCTGCAGTCTTTTTACCAGTCTGTTGTGGCCAGCATCCTCTTCTATGCTGTGGCATGCTGGGGAGGCTACATCAACTCAAGGGACACCAACAAGCTCAACAAGCTGGTGAGGAAGGCTAGCTCCGTGGTGGGAGTCGAGCTACCTAGACTTGAGGTGATGGTAGAGAGGGGGATGATAAGGAAGCTGGATGCCATCATGGAGAACCCCTACCACCCCCTCTACGACGAGCTAGTCAAGATGAGAAGCTCGTTCAGCCACAGACTCATCCCCCCCCGACACTCAACTAACCGCCTCGGACAGTCCTTCATACCAGCGGCCATCAGGCTCCACAACAGTGGGCAGCGACTAGCAGCCTCCAGGCCCCACAACAGGGGGCAGCGACAGCGACTGCTACCAGACATTGACCTGGGACTTATAGGAACCCAAGGGGGACAAAGTAGACTACCCTGGTACTTTGATTAATGTATACTCAGTAGATAGTAAATTATAACACTACCTCTTGCATACTGCACCTCATGTGACACTGTGAATAATGTGAATATTCCTCAGCTAGTCAGATAGTAAATTATATTGACCATATTGATCAAATTGTTTACACTGCCTGTGTTGTCTTTTACTACCTGTATACTGTGTTGTTTTACTACCTGTACCCCTCCCCCCCTCCCCCCCATGCTGCTATGATGCCTGAATTTCCCCAAGGGGATCAATAAAGGAATATCTTATCTTATCTTATCTTATCTTATCAATGAAACCACGTTGACAGACCACAAACCATGTTGACAGACCACGGACAGAAGACGGTAAGAAGCTGATCCATGGCCTCGGTGGTGCACGTAGAGCAGTCACTGCAATCTTGGCCAAGACCCAGAGACATCCACCACCTTGGTCAGCACTACGAGACAAGCACTCAGAGAGATTGGGGGGGCGGGGGGGGTTGGGACAGGGGTTAGAGAGTTCCCATGTTTGTAGTGGGCGGAGATGGAGCAACAGATACATGCAGTGAGCACATGCACACATGGCGACAGCAGAACCACAGTATACAAGAAAATTGTGAAATAGAGCAATAGATAGAACCACTGCAAGCGCATGGACACAGGGTGAGATACAAGACAACAGCCCAGGGCCGCACGCCCCGTGGGGGCAGGAGGAGCCACTCAGAAGGTTCAGCACTGCAGGCCAGACAGACATTTACTGTACATTGGAGGGGGTTGGGTTAGGACATTTACAGGGGCCAGTTTCGAATTGCAGTCTCCCGTAGGTGCTCTTTGAGAGTGGTTTTGAAAGTGGGTAGTGATTCACATTCCTTTACAGCTTTGGGTAGGGCGTTCCACATTGATGTGGCATAATTGCGAAACGTGTTTAGTCCCTTGTTTGAGCCAAATCTGGGTGTAACATGATTTGTGGAGCTCCCTCTGGTGTTGTGGTTGTGGTATTCACTGACCTTTGGGAAGTATTTTGACATGTACATGGGTACCTTAGTCGTGTAGTGTATCTTGTAGACCAGGCCCATTGCAAGTTGCTGTACTCTGTCGTCTACTCTAAGCCATCCTAGGTAGTCAAAGTGAGCAGGGGTGAGGTGGGTTCTAGGAGTAAGGTCAAGTAGTAGTCTGACCAGTTTGTTTTGTGATGTTTATCTTGTTTTTAGCGCCTTTGAGGTGCTTTGGTACCATGAGGTGCAAGCATAGTCATAGTACTCTTGAATGAGTGCTCCTGCCAGAGTCTTCAGGCTATTCTTGTTTACCAGAGAGGAGATCCAGTACAAGAAGCTAGTTCGTTGGTTGACTTTTTTGATTACATTGGATGCCATTTTGTCACAGGAAAGATTTGCCTCTAGGATGGAACCTAGGTATGTAATTTCATCTTTCCTTGTGACAATATTGTCACCCACTGTAACTGAGAAGCCGTCGGTCTTGCTGAGTTTGTTATTTGATCCGAAGAGAATGGACTCTGTTTTACCCAGGTGTAATGATAGTTTCTTATCAGCGAGCCAGGTGCAGATTCTGCCGAGTTCTGAGCTGAAGGTTTTTTCAACCTGTAACTTGTTCTTGTCAGAGACCAACAGGGCTGAGTCGTCCGCGAACAAGAACGAGTTGCAGTCACAAGCTGACGACATGTCATTTGCATAAATTAGGAACAGTAGCGGCCCTAGTATGCTTCCTTGTGGAACACCACAGCTCACTGTGAGGGGGGGGGGGGGGGATAGGGTACCGTTTACCTCCACCATCTGTT
The DNA here is from genome assembly GCF_963971535.1 of Notolepis coatsorum. Lineage (NCBI taxonomy): Eukaryota > Metazoa > Chordata > Actinopteri > Aulopiformes > Paralepididae > Notolepis > Notolepis coatsorum. Next base: position 36,748,179 of record NC_140166.1, on the reverse strand, counting down.
CTCTCCCCTCAAGGTAGGATTGCATCCAGCTCACTGATAGACCAATTGCTTTTAGCTTGTCAATCAGAATGGAGTGATTGACAGTGTCAAAGGCCTTTTGTAGGTCCAGCATGACCATGCCGCAGTATTTGCCCGCGTCCACCTCTTGTCTGATGTGGTCGTTCAAATAGAGAAGGCATGTGTCAGTGGAGTGGGATGTTCTGAAGCCAGATTGGAATTCGTAGATTAGATTTTCGGTACTTTTCGACCTGTTCGTAGACTATTTTTTCCATGACTTTCGAGATGGAGGTAAGAATAGAAACAGGGCGGTAGTTGCCTGGGTCTAATTTGCTGCCCTTTTTGTGCAGGGGGGTCACTCTTGCAATTTTGAAGTCCTTGGGGACGTGTCCCTGTTTTATGGAGGTTTATTATGTGTGTGATGACTGGGGTGATGGCGGCTGCTGAGTCTCTGAGGAATTTGGAGGGGATGTTGTCATGGCCAGTGGCCTTGTTAGGTTGGAGGGCACTCCGTTTTTTGAGTACCTCATCTGTTGTTACCATTTCCAGTTTGAAGTTGTCTTTGCGGACCCCTAGGTTTTTGTAGTAGGCTAGGATGTGTTCTACCCCAAAATAGTTTATTAACCAGTGTTGTGGCTATGTTTGTAAAGAATATGTTTAGGTATTTGGCCACATCTAGTTTGTCTGTGATGAGAGTGTTTTCTGTCTTCTGTGTTTGTAAATCTGGTTTTTAGTTTTTTGCTGCAGCCTAGTTGGTTGTTGAGTCTGTTTCTTTGAATTTTTTGTTCAACCACGTGGGCTTGGAGTTCACTGTTTGAGCTTTTGGTAAGCTTTGTCTGACTTTTATGAAGTTCAGAGCATTTTTTGTCTCTGGTTTTCATAGCGGTCAGTATTTCAGTGTGCATCCATGGCTCAGCGCGATTTTTAACCCTGGTGGTTCTTAGGGGTGCCATGTTGTTAAAAGTATTGTTGTGAATTTGGTTTTGAATCCAAGCCATGTTTCTTCAACCTGTGTACCACTGAGCTCATCTGATCAGTCCATGCTCTCCAGTTCTTGGTTAAAGGCCACTCTAGAGTAGGTTTTGAGGTCCCTAGATGTGACTGTTTTGTGACAGCCGGCCTTTTGTTTTAGCTTTTTGCAGGTACAGACAATCATATAATGATCACTTAACCCGCATGCTATCACCCCTTTGTTGGAGATCATGGACTTGTCAGAGGTCAGAATGAGGTCAATGGTGGTTTGTGTTGAATCACATACCCTTGTGGGTTGGGTGATTAGCTGGCTGAAACCGTGCAGATCACAAAACCTACTGAAGGCCTTGAAGACGGGTGCTGCTTTACGTAGCATATCCGTGTTCCAGTCCGCCTCACAGCAAGAAGGTCCTGGGTTCGATTCCTGCTCAGGGACCAGGTTGCCGGGTTGCCAGGTACCCAGGTGGGGTATCTCCCTCCCGGGCCTTTGTGTGTGGAGTTTGCATGTTCTCCCCGTGCAAGGGTTTCCCCTCCAGAAAAAGAGATAAACCCAATGGAAAAACAGAACAGAACAGATCGCTAACGCTGTCACGTCCCTGACAAAGACAGACAGGAGCACTTGGATTGGTCCCCGGAACACGACCCACACCGCAGCCCTTATCTGCTCCCGGCTGCCCTTGCAGGGAAGGACGACGGGATGGGTCAAGTGCAGAGAGACATTTCATCAGTGACCCAATGCATGTGTGTGTGTTTCTGTGTGCCGCCTATCTCGCATGTGTGTTTATCTGCATGACAAATAAAGACTTCTTCTTCTTCTTCTTCTTCTTCTTCTTCTTCTTCTTCTTCTTCTTCTTCTTCTTCTTCATCTTCTTCTTCTTCTTCTTCTTCTTCTTCTTCTTCTTCTTCTTCTTCTTCTTCTAGAAGTATTCCTTACACAAGACCTTGTAGGCCGTAAGGTGAAGGCTGTATCGTTTCATCCCGTTCCCACCTCCCCGGACTACACAATTTTCCTTGAAAGCTCGGCGTTGCTAATAAACATTTTAAATATTTTTTATAAACTGGTCAACACTGCATTATTTCCGGCGTTGGGTGCATGATGCGCATGCGCTGTGATCACAGGGCAGGCGCACCAGGCAGACAAATACGGAAATAAAGCCGTTTTGAGCAGTGTTGACCAGTTTATAAAAAATATTTAAAATGTTTATTAGCAACGCCGAGCTTTCAAACCATCACGTATTTTTGTCCGAAACCCTTGTGCAACTGTGAGTATACCTCAGAAATGTCTCTGTGATACTTGTATAACGAATGGTTCGGGCAGAACCAGTCCTTCATGGTCAACATAGGTTGGTTTGCAATGGGCTAGGAAGCAGGGGCGTCCATACCTTGGCAAATAAAAATGTATTTTTTTTTTTAAATAAATAAAAACATTTTTTTTTCTTTTTTTTTTTACAATTTTTTATGTTGATTATGTTCACCCCCCCCCCCCCACACCCACCTCCTCGCCATACCTTGCCGTTCAGTGTAAGGACGCCACTGCTAGGAAGTGACTGTGGATTCACACGGTGCATCACAGTCACGAAAGGGGCTAAGCGTGGTGGTGGCACCATGTCATGAACCTTTTCTTTCTGCTTATCAACTCAAACATCAGGAAATTATCTCCTTGCTCAGTCCATGTGGTGAAATCAACATGATCTGCAAGGAAACTGTGGTAAATTCCCACAGACTTTCTACAATAATTTGAGGTTATTGTAGTACAACACAATGAGATTGATTATCTGGAAGGAGGAGGAAGGATTCACACTGATAGAATTGTTGGTCTCCTCATCTGACTTAGCAGATGAGGAATAAAACGTGTACGCCAGACAAACCAGTACTGTAGTTCAACTCAGCTGATTTATTTGAACCAGGGCCAAGAGTGAATAAAAGGTTGCCTTTCACATACAAGAGATTATCAGAAAACATTAACAGGGCTGTCTGTTTGTACAGAAATATCACAATCAGGTTTGCATCTCCAACCTCAATAATGTACATAAAACAGTCGGTAACATAATCTGAACATACATTGACCATGCTGCACACATTTATACATGAGTAAATCTGGTTTCAGATATTAAGGATTTACACTAAACTTTAAACAACAAATGGTGTTTTCCCATGATTTACTCACATAAAATGCATCAGTCAGTCTCTCTGGTGGTGGAAGGAGCGGTGGAGCACGCAGATCTGGGTGGGATCTGGGCTCCAGAATTACACTTTGTGGGCCCTTATATCCTATCATGTCTAGCCAATATTAGCACATGGTTGATCCAATCCAGCGTCTTCTTCTGGGGGTTGGGTCTTGTCCCACGGGTGGGGGCTGGTGTGATGTCATCTTCCCTCAGTGATAAGAAGGGGGGTCTTTCTGCCCCCCCCCCCCCCCCCTTTGGTGTGGCCACTTGAGTACAGAGGCCTGTTTCAATAAACCTTTAGATAACTTCGCTTGTGACTTAGTGTCCATGACTAATCATCTCTTCAACAAGTCTAAACTGGTCTGCCCTGTGGTCAGCCCATCTGTCTTTGATCAGCATTTACATACAGTCAGTTCGAAAAGGTGTAGTGGGGGTTGCGAATGGCTCTCTGTTGTTTATTTGCTGCAGCTGTCTCCACTGACAGTCGAGACTCTTTTAGCCACTGAGTCTCTCTCTGCTATTGAAAGATATATCTGGCTTTTGATGTGGTCCTCTAATTTATTCACACATATTAATTATGAAATTCAACGTCAATTCTACCACATTCCCCGTTTTGATGATTCTTATCGTCACATATGATATATTGACTTGATTTTTTATACATACTAACCATACATGATAAAATTCATTTTTTCCCAAAATTAAAATTCATTTTTTCAAAATTTCTCCATTTTTTCTTTTTCCATTTTTCTTTGGCAATTAGCTTTCTTGTTCCTCAAGGCTCATAACCAGAGGCCTACTTTTGAAACAACAACTTTTGAGCTTGTTGAACACAATAAAACAATTTAATCTAATCATTATACCCTTCAAATAAAACACAATTTTTTAAAATTACAGTATCCGTTTACATGATCTGGGGAGACAAGATCCATTAGTATCACAATTTTCCATTTTACATTCATTCTCTGATTCTGCTAATTTTTTCTTTAAGATAGTACAATCATGTCTGCATAATCAATTAATTGCTTCCCACCTATCCTCCCCCCTTTTATGACACATAACGGTCATAAACTTGTCACTTCTTGTTTCCACAGCTCAGTTTTGGCAGAGAAAAGCAGAATTTCAACGAAAATTTTCTTTCATTCACCATGTCGGCCATAACCTACACCTAATATACAACCTATGTGTATGTGTCTAGTTTAGTACTCTTGCGTTGTGTCATAATCTATATCAGTTGTTACCGTTCAGTCACCTCCCGTCCAACATACCAATCAATCACACAGAGGCCCTTGTTCAACGCTTTGGTTGCACAGTCTCTGACCGTTTTCGCCCCCCCCCCCCTCCACCCCATGTCGGCCAGCCTCAGCTGAAGCCAATGTTTGTAGGCCTGTGACCTCGTTATATCCTGTCCCATGACTGTATCTCCATGGATCTACAGACGAACGACTCTGTCAGTCTGGAGGTTTGTCTCAAACCCCCGGCCTTTGTATCCGGGGCTATATTGAAGGAGGGGCAGCGTCACAAGCGACCTCTCTTCATAATCCAACAATCTCCCACAGGAACTGACTGAACGGGTTCACACCATCGTGTCATAATCTAATGAAATGTATTCATGTCTCTCCCAGCGTTGCTCTGCCTTTCCCCTCCCTTTTCTGAGCTGTTGAAGACACAAGCACAGAGCAAATCATTTTACACAATATGTCAACATACTCAATAAGGGAAGCCATTAATTCCATATGCAAATCGTGGTGGCACTACTTAACTTGTCATCGATCGGATCCAATGCATCTCTTCTTTCAACCGTCCTCTCACCAGATCATAACAGAGAATTTAAGAAACAAAAGGCAAATAATCAAAAAAACATTCCAACAGATGTGAAAGCAAATCAATGAAATCAACCAGCTCCAACCGCAGCCCACCTTAATGGTTTATTTAGAAAGAAAAGAAAAGAAATCAAAACTCTACACCTAAACCCTTCATACCTAAAACAGTAAATCAATGAAATAAAATAAAACCCAGGTTTTCCAAAACCACCCATTCAACATCTCATCACCCAACCGTACCATTCACACCTGTCAGTGACTTTGACACCTCTTAAGCCAGCACATCCACCCTCCACAGGCCCCATTCACACCCAATCAGGCCACACAACCATAGATCAAAAATAGAATAGAAATCCAAATTCAATACCCTCATCCAATTGATTACATCCACCCAGACATATCATACTTAAACACATTTTGATATTTTTAAGACTAGTTTCACCTTAAGTGAAAGCTAAGTTGTGTGTGTGTATGCATGTGTGATCAAATTGTGTGAATGTGTCTGCGTGTGTCTGTGTGTGTGTGTGTGTGTGTGTGTGTGTCTGTGTGTGTGTGTCCGTGTGTGTGTGTCTGTGTGTGTGTGTCCGTGTGTGAATGGGTAATCAAGGCCTCCTGGCCCCCATCCCCCGCTCAATCATTCACTGAAATCAAAAGGACATCTCAATCTCACACATACATACAAAAATTAAATTTAAATAAAAGTAGTATCTGTACCAAAATAAAACTTAACACTTTGAATATGACCTACTCAAACGCTCTCATCCAATCTCTCCTAGTCACATTCATTCGATCCTGAACATCTAGAGTTAGAAAAGAAATAAAAGCAAAAACCAATCAAACATCACAATTCAACATCATCCACGCTTCATTCATATTATAAACATATACTTCCTTTCATACACTCATTAATCAACCAACAGACAGACAAACAATGTTAGTTCCCCTGCGCTCATCTCTTCTACTCTCTCATCAGGCTACACTCATCCCTGGCTAATACAATTCACACTTAATTTCTACCCTCCTACCTACTGCCAGAGAGAGTCTAGGAACTCTCCCTCAACGACAGAACCTCAAAGCATTCCTAGTACCTTGAGAGTCTACCGCTATTCTCCCTAACCAAAAAGCTAGCCCTCCAAAAGTCATAATCCCATTGAACGACTACCTCCCTGATCGTCTCACTCACTCACCCACCTGTGTTCTGTATTAGCACGCTTCCTGTCTCAACATTTCCCCCGTCATAAAAATAACTGCCAACTGTTCTCTCACTCTACAACTGTCTCCTGCATCTTCACCTCTGACCCTCTCCTGTTGCATCTAATCTCACGCCATCCTGTCATAAAAAGAACAGCCATCGTAAGCAGCTGTATACACGACCCCCCTGGGCCGTTTACTGCTTAGTAAAGATAGCCTGAGTCACTCCTGTGAGTTTCCGTGACCTCCCTGTAACTCAACAGAAGGATTAATCATTTCATACACAAATCATCTATCAAACATTTATAATAACTGCTAAAACACAATCCTACATCATAGCAGCTTCTAAACAACCCCCTGTCACTAAATTATCCCACTGTGACCCAAGGATTTGCAAATGGCATTTAAAGACATAACATTCTAACAGTATTTCAACATAGCAATGAAACTCATTAAGGATTAATAAAAACAATCGTTTCGATCACTGTAAACACAACCATATCAAAATTTGTCATTGCAGCAAGCCTCCATCAATAACTTATCCTACAAGTCGGAGGCTTGTGTCAACATTTTAACAGTGTATTAAAGATTTAACAATCTAAAACAAGCATCAGCAAATTATCCTGCTTCTCAACTGGGCTTGTATCAAATTCTACTATAAAACATTTAGCAAATAATATAAACATTATCCTGTTTAAATCAACAGTGTCATTAAAGCTATAACAAGTACCAACATCTGACATTTCAACATCAATGCATTCTATACAAGCATCTTAATTCAAGCTACATAAAACAAAACATCATTATTCCAAGCTTACCATTGTACATGTTACACAAATTTAAAAAACTGGAAATACCCCATCAACTCTAATTATTATACATGTAAGCATGTTTCATTTCAACATAACATTATAGTGGTTAGTCCTAAATGTGCACCAAGCCTCAATTGTTGTAAACATGTTTAGGAATGTTCCTATATTCAAACGTGACTATTTTTAATCAATCAACTACTCCTCCCCCCTTGGATAAAAATATTCCTGTGTCAAACGTGCGTATGTAAACCAACCACTAACAATGATACATTTCTTAGCCCGTGCACTTGTATCAAATCGCCAATGTACTAATAAAACTGCTTTCTCACACAGACAACAAGGCCCCACCAACAAATTATAATCTCCCATAAATCTGAGACCTGTGTCCACATAACAACAGTGTACTAAAGATTCACCTCATACAAACATCTTAAAATAATCAAATCACATTTGTACATCCTAAAAAAGCACATTATTTATCAGTCAAGTTCCCACCATGCTAAGTCTCATAACTGTAAACAGGATATTCTGGGAACGCCTACCACTGTATACAGGTGACATGTGACTATAATGTAGACGCTTTAATCAAAATATGACGCAAGCGATATGCCTTGGATAAGACTCCCCCTGTGTAACATATTTATTGCCCATTTATTACAAGTACAATGTGTGTCTGGTATATGAATCCCAGTGTAAGTTAAGGGCATGTATTTTAAATCATCCCACCACATGCTACACCTATATAATTTGTAGTAATACCACCAAAACCCACTCCCAGAACATTGTTTACAACCCACAGAATGCACAATGCACAATACACAAACACAACCATTTTACATAATGCAGAATATTCCCTTACCCGTTATTCCTGGCCCCTGAGCGAATTACGAATTACGAATGCATTGATCCAATCCACGTTGTACCGCGCATGCGCAGTGGCAACCGAAGCGGCCGTTATAACGTTGCTTACGACAACCAAAATCTGCCACGACATTCATAACATGCCCCGATATTCATAATCTGCCACGACATTCATCACGTTCCCTACCCCTTCCCCAACATCATTCTCAAAACTCGAAACGTAACATCTGCCGCCCGCAAACGCCACAAAACAACGGCATGCAAGCTAACTAGCTTAGCCAGCTCTAATGCGACGTTCAAGGCCCTCACGGGAGCCGTGCCTTTCAAGATCCGTTCATCCACGCAATTCGCTCAGTACCAACCAAAGCATAAACAACTCACACAAGCTTAAAATAGCCAACCACTCTAACAGAAAATAATTTTCAAAACATTCCCACCAACCAGCGCCGCACATATAGTTCACACGAATCCTTTCTCCTACCTACTCCGCCTCACTCCATAGCACCGCGAACGTTACATACTCTCCACAACACTATGACGTCAACAAGCAGCTTCTCCCTAATATCAAACACTATCGCTACCGCATCAATAATAACCCCCAAAACGGCAACAATCTCTCCAGTCCACGTCTAGATTCGCCTCTCACCTGCAATCGCCGCCACAGCGTTCAAACAATTCTCCCATAACGCCATCGTAACGTCCCCAGTATCACCGCGGACTCTTCCACAGAGCTAAGCCAGCTAGCCCCAACCACCAGCAGGACTCGCCTCCAACATATGTCCGTTGGTCATCAAAATATCATAACACAACAACAATAAGCTCCTACGTTTCGCCAATCATTCATATAATACAGTTATACTGCAATTAAGCGAGCCACGACGAGCTATTGTCTCAGTCATATTTTAAGTGCCAATCTACAGATTTAATCCATATACATCACACATGTTCAACATAACCATAAGTCCTTCCACTCATACACAAACATCATACACCACCAAATGTTTAATTAACACGCCCGGTGTGCACAAAGTTAAACTAGACCTTTTGTGCTTAAGCCCTACCCTTAGGACATACCACGCACGCTGTGCTTAAATTCTGCTACAGAACATACTACGCACGCTGTTTAACCTGGTTTAACTTTGAGCACGAATCCAGACACGCTTCTTACACCCTAACTGACTTGAATGCTCTGAATCGGCAACAGGCGCTCCGTTTTCCGTGCTTAAGCTCTACCATTAGAACGTACAACGCACGCCGTGCTCAGGCTCTGCTACAGAACGTACAACGCACGCTGTTCATAGAGCCGCCCTCCCCAGCCAGAACACTCAATTCAATATTCTTTTACATCATGCTCACAAGAGGTTTAATTCTCAGCAACCCCCCCGTGGTCCGAATAGGCCGAGACCGGCCTCCTGTGTCTGAATAAACATACAAACCTAAAAAGCCCACGTTTGCATGTTTACTGCACAACAAGCGCAATCGTCATCCCCTCGGACATTCTAACCTAACTCACCGCTCCCCCATCCCCGCATGCCGAAGCCATATTCACCGTGGGTCCCAACAGTGGCGTACACAACCAACCTTCATCCTGTCCCCCTCTCTCCACCACCCAGACAACAAGCCCATCGTTAATCACTTCAAACGCAGCAACACCCCAGCTCTTTGCCCTGTGTCCCCAACACACAGCAAGGTCCAGATATGATACATATGACAAGACCCTACCGCACCTTTTCAGGGGGAGACACAAAGGATGGGAAGAACGGCACCATTTCTGTGGTAAATTCCCACAGACTTTCTACAATAATTTGAGGTTATTGTAGTACAACACAATGAGATTGACTATCTGGAAGGAGGAGGAAAGATTCATACTTGATAGAATTGTTGGTCTCCTCATCTGACTTAGCAGATGAGGAATAAAACGTGTACGCCAGACAAACCAGAACTGTCGTTCAACTCAGCTGATTTATTTGAACCAGGGCCAAGAGTGAATAAAAGGTTGCCTTTTACATACAAAAGATTATCAGAGAACATTAACAGAGCTGTCTGTTGTACAGAAATATCACAATCAGGTTTGCATCTCCAACCTCAATAATGTACATAAAACAGTCGGTAACATAATCTGAACATACATTGACCATGCTGCACACATTTATACATGAGTAAATCTGGTTTCAGATATTAAGGATTTACACTAAACTTTAAACAACAAATGGTGTTTTCCCATGATTTACTCACATAAAATGCATCAGTCAGTCTCTCTGGTGGTGGAAGGAGCGGTGGAGCACGCAGATCTGGGTGGGATCTGGGCTCCAGAATTACACTTTGTGGGCCCTTATATCCTATCATGTCTAGCCAATATTAGCACATGGTTGATCCAATCCAGCGTCTTCTTCTGGGGGTTGGGTCTTGTCCCACGGGTGGGGGCTGGTGTGATGTCATCTTCCCTCAGTGATAAGAAGGGGGGTCTTTCTGGCCCCCCCCCCCCTTTGGTGTGGCCACTTGAGTACAGAGGCCTGTTTCAATAAACCTTTAGATAACTTCGCTTGTGACTTAGTGTCCATGACTAATCATCTCTTCAACAAGTCTAAACTGGTCTGCCCTGTGGTCAGCCCATCTGTCTTTGATCAGCATTTACATACAGTCAGTTCGAAAAGGTGTAGTGGGGGTTGCGAATGGCTCTCTGTTGTTTATTTGCTGCAGCTGTCTCCACTGACAGTCGAGACTCTTTTAGCCACTGAGTCTCTCTCTGCTATTGAAAGATATATCTGGCTTTTGATGTGGTCCTCTAATTTATTCACACATATTAATTATGAAATTCAACGTCAATTCTACCACAAAACTTCACTCATCTGACGAGGCCTGGACTTCGTGTAGGCGACCTGGATGCGTCTATACTTTCTACAACGGAGCTCGCTTTCCTGGTTCCTCCGATTGGCCACGACGCCCACGTGACCTCCGCTAGCACGCCCCCTTCCTGCCGCGCGCCGCGCTGCGCTCGCCAAGCTCCTGCCGCGCCCGCCGCGCTCCCAGCTTCCTCAATGAAATGGAAATCGCTACTTTACATCAGGGTGAACGCTGGCTGTTGGTAACACCACCCACTTCAATGACAGGCTCTCATATTTGCGAATGCATAAACTATTAAAAAAAATATACCGTTAACTGGAATATGTTGTTTCTTTACACTTATGTTGGATTATGTAATTGGTTTGTCATGACATAAAATCGCTACTTCACATCAGGCTGAACGCTGTTATGCTGCCACCACCCACTTCAATGACAGAGCTCGGCGCATTACATCAGGCTGAACACCCCCCCCCCCACCTACCCAACCTCCTCCAATGTACAGTTTGTACTTTTTTTCTGGACTCTTTTCGTATCACAAACAGTACTGTATTTGCAAATCTGGTATGTCATAAATGTATAGATGTAGCAGGAGTACTGTCTATCTGTATGTCAAGTATGTCATATATGTTACGATGAATTGAAAATGGGGGACCCTGATGTAAACAAGACGAAAGTCTTTCTCTGGTCTGCATCCCCTTAACAATTGTATGTATTGAGCTGTACTGTACTGTACCCATTCTGCAATCTGTTAATAAAGTTTTCAATCAATCAATGCTGCCACCACCCACTTCAATGACAGAGCTCGGCGCATTACATCAGGCTGAACGCTGTTATGCTGCCACCACCCACTTCAATGACAGAGCTCGGCGCGGCAGGAGCTTGGCGCTTGAGGAAGCTGGCGAGCGCGGCGCGCGGCAGGAAGGGACCGTGCTAGCGGAGGTCACGTGGGCGTCGTGGCCAATCGGAGGAACCCGGAAACCGAGCTCCGTTGTAGAAAGTATAGACGCGACCTGGATCAAACCGCACATGTTTACTCTGTCTATTCTATTTTTATTATTTGTATTACTGAATGAAACTGTAAACAGAGAGGCCTATTGGGATGCTAGATCCTATGTGAAACATTGTGATTTACCTTACCTTGCTACCTCTCTATCTTTTTTATGCTAGCTTATGCCTGTATGTTTTACTGTTGTGAAGCACTTTGAACTGCAACTTCTGTATGAAAAGTGCTATACAAATAAAGTTATTATTATTATTATTATTATTATTATTATTATTATTATTATTATTATTATTATTATTATTATTATTATTATTATTATTATTATTATTATTATTAACAAAAGGCCATGAAAGGACATTCCACAGTGTGTTGTAGGTTGTATTGCTCCTTCACCTTTGACCTATTCATATCTTTATTATGCTGTGTCCCTGGGTTATGCTGCTTTCACCACCAATCTGAGCAGGTAGAGAGATGGTACAGTAGGCTTGTTTTTTTTTTAAGATTTCATGGTTTTCCAAAAGCTGGTTGCATCTCCATGGGAGCTTGCAAGAGAGGACAAGTAATGATCAGATTTAGCTTTTCTGATCATTAAAGATTAAACTGGACTTTGAACTCTTTATTCATTGCACACATTGACAATGTCGTCATGCAGTGCCAGTGACACACACATGCAATTTTTTCTTTTTTGGTTGCCGATGAAATGTCCCTCTCTGCGCTTGACCCATCCCGTCGTCCTTCCCCCCAAGGGCAGCCAGGAGCAGACATGGGCTGCAGCATGGGGCCGAGCCCGGGGACAAATCCAAGTGCTCCTGTCCATCTTCGTCAGGAACGCGACAGCGTTAGCGATCTGTTCTGCATACTAATGCAACTATTCTGCAGTTCCCTGTCAGATCATCAGTACGTGTGTCTTTGGACCAAGCTTTATCTCTAGACCCTCTGAATACTCTGTTGGAACCATTTTTCATTCCAAAATTCTTAGCATGTTTCTCAGCTAAACAATTAAAAACATGAGAAAACTGATCAAAAACGACTATAGGTCAGAATAAGGATTTGTGCAGATTTTCTCTTAAGCCAGGAAAATAAAAAAAGAATGTTCTACAAAATGTTTAGTTTCCTGATAACACCCACTTTGTATTTATGGCTTCTGGCAAATGTGCAATTGGGCAGTGATCACTAATATCTTGTGTGAAAACTCCACTCCATGTGTATTTGAGTATAGACACTCTACTACTATGTAACAGTACTGTATATCTGTATGTTGTGTATGTCATAAATGTCATGATGAATTGAAAATGGGGGACCCTGATGTAAACAAGACGAAAGTATTTCTCTGGTCTGCATCCCCTTAACAATTGTGTGCACTGTGCATTGAGCCGTACTGTATTGTACCCATTCTGCAATCTGTTAATAAAGTTTTCAATCAATTCAATCAAACTACTACAGTGCCCACCATCACTGCAAAACTGTTCAAGGGGGCGCTAAATGTTGCAGGCTGTATTTATTTATCTAGGATGTGTTTGTGTGTTTACCACCTCAATTCAATTATGTCATCGCATCGCATTTTCCTCCCTTTGATAATTCACAACTGAAAACAGAATAATTTTTCGTCTTGACACTATTCAATTCCTCTTTTAATAATAAAAATAATATATATGCCTAAAAATGTAACAGAAATATAAGCGAAGAAAATACAGTCAACAAATAAGGATTTACTTCCATTTATTATACAGAACATTTCAAAGGGTATTTATTTACAGCCAAACTACAGCAACTACTGTGTGTAGACTAAACACCTACTGCTGACCTTAACATAATGTCAGAAAATCTACTTGGCTGTTTCTTTTCTACTTGGCATTTCAACCCTTCAAAAGCATCCCAACTGAAAGTTTAGTGTATTTGTCCAGATTCAAACAGCAGTACCGCTGTGACATTGGAAAAAAGTGTTTTAATGTATCTATATACCTGTATGAACTCTATACTGCATACTATATATCAGCTATTGTATTACAGACAATCAAACAACAATTTAATAATAAATAACATAGTATTCCATTCATTAGAAGATAATAGAGGCTTCCTGGCTGCTGATTGAAGCTCAGTCTTGTCAGCTTCTGCCTGAAAAGACCAAAAAAACATTTATTTAATGTGTTGATGATGTTTAAACTAATAATAATATAAGATGATGTCTTGTTTCTAAATAGAAACAGGCATGAATGCAATAGAAAACAGCATTCCGTCTTCACCATAAATCCCTCTGCAAACACCCATTCTCAGCTTGGTGGCAAACATGGTCTTTTGTAACACACTCTTCTAACAGCATATTAATAATAAAATGGACTAATAAAATGCCAAATTGCTTCAGAGAAGGATCTCAAAGTTGTGGAGTATTTACATAATCAATATACAACTAAGTAATCCACTGAATAGTGATACTGGTATAATGGCCAAATAGTTCCTGTTTGCTTTGGGCTTCCAAGCCTTTCAGTTAATTACATAGCTGTGTTCTATACTACTTAGTGCAGTGTGTTTAACGTTTCCTCTGTGATGTTGACTTGCTTCCAAGTCCTTTTGATATACAGTTTATTCTCTTAGGTTCATTGCTGCTTTTATTTATAACAAGAGAATGACATGAAAAGGGTCTCCAACTCAGGTCAGACATTATTAATTATCAATGTGTTTTTTGTTTTCTTTTTTTGTCTGACCCGCAGGGCCGGCCTGCAATAGCAAATGTCCCTTACTGACTGACTGACTGACTGACTGCTGAAACATTAGGCATGAGTGCCGTTCCCTGCTGAGCTGCTGTAGCACCAGACCACAAACTAGTACAGAAAACAGCATATTCTATAACAGTGGACCACATGAACTAAATGACAACTTTGATTGAGGCAAAATAAAGCGAGATGCATATTACATTCACCTATCGCAGACGTATAGTGCATTTCTGACATTTGCTAACGCTACACTCACTCTGCATCATCTGAGATTTGGAGTAACTTACTATCAGTTGCTTTGATTTCTTTCGCACATTTGTCAACTTGTGTGTTTGATGCTAATTGCAGTCTTATTTCTAGCATGTGATAGTGCTCCTGCTCTTCTAAATAGAAGTCCCCAACACATTCTGTTTTCTATTCCAAGCCACCCCCCCCCCCCCCCCCCCCCTGCAAGCATGTAGCCAAATGAAAAAGCTGTTTCACTAACACAAGCTGCCCAGCAGTCAGCTCGTTGCATTGGGGTCATCCCTATGTTCCCCGGGTCCTATGTTCCCTGGGTTCTATGTTCCCCGCTTAAAGGGTCCTATGTTCCCCACTCCCGAAATAAAGGTTCTATGGTCCCCGGTCCCGCCCGCTCCCGAACAAAAAAAGGGTCCTATGTTCCCTGCTGAAATAAAGGCCCTATGTTCCCCGGTCCAGACCGCAGCTCCAAAAAAAGGGTCCTATGTTCCCCGCTGAAATAAAGGCTCGCCAAATGTCCGTCAGTCACTCAAGTATTTTAAAGTGATGCACTCTGGTGTTGTGGATAGTTGAGGATATATGCGAGTTACGTGAATACGTGAATATAGCTTGCCCGGGGACACAAACCTTCAATACGCATTACATTACATTTACATTTACATTTAGTCATTTAGCTGACGCTTTTATCCAAAGCGACTTACAAGTCATCAGGAAGGGTACAACTCTATCAGCTGAGTAACAATGTTCATCAAAGTGTTGCGTGTTACAGTGTAGGTTAGTTTATTAGGACAAGTGCATGACATGGCATGAGTTAGTTAGGGTTAGATTTTTTTTTTTTATTTCAGATAATGGTTGAAGAAGTGCGTCTTTAGTCGACGGCCAAAGATTGGACGGGTTTCGGCTGTCCTAACTGGGGTGGGTAGTTCATTCCACCATTGTGGGGCAAGGACTGAGAATAGGCGACTTCTTTGATGACCCTCCCGGAGCTTGGATAGGAGTAGGTCTGAGGCGGCCAGAAGATGCAGAGCGTAGGGGTCTTGAGGGTGTGTAGTTAGAGACCTTCTGACGTTGCTCAGGAGGAATCTGCAGGTTCTGGTTGTCGCTGCGATGTGAGCAGAGAAGTTCAACTGGTCGTCAAGGACAACACCAAGGTTCTTGGCGGTCGGGGACGCGGTCATAGCTGCATTCTCGACTGTGATGGAAAGGTCGGTCAGGGGGGAGGATTTGGCCGGCAGATGGAGCAATTCTGTTTTGCTTAGGTTCAGTTTGAGGTGGTTGGTCATCATCCAGGCGGGGATGTCAGACAGACAGGCCGAGATCCGCTCAGAGACGTGGATATCTGAAACAATGATACGAGAAGCCATGAGACGTGATAATGTTACCCAGTGATTTAGTGTAGAGGGAGAAGAGAAGGGGTCCTAGGACAGCTCCATCTGTCCTGATTCTCCTAGATCTATCTGCAGCCTTCGACACAGTCAACCATCAGATCCTCCTCGCGGCCCTCGCAGGAATGGGAGTGGCTGGATCTGCGCTGACATGGCTGACATCATACCTCAATGACCGCTCCTACCAAGTGTCATGGAGAGGGACCCTGTCGGCCACCTGCCCCCTACGGATGGGTGTCCCCCAGGGCTCGGTCCTAGGACCCCTTCTCTTCTCCCTCTACACCAAATATCCTGCCCCTCGCACCAATACACGACTCGGCTGTCTCACGGGACAACAAGCAGTATCACAAATGCTAGCATTAATGCCTGGCAGCGCAGGCCCTACCTGTGCGCGACCTAGCCCGACAGCTAGCCGCCGCGCGACGTCCCTCGATCCGCTGTCACGAGACGAGGAAACCCCAGGACAGGCCCGATGTGCTGTTAGGATGTGCCGAGAAGATTCCAGGGGCTGGTGAATCTCCGGCGAAAACCCAACATTGTGTAATTTCTCTCTGCATTTCATAACAACTAGTTCATGGAGTGCACTGCAGCGTCCATGTTGGAAACAAAAAAAGAGGAAGGTAGAGTGTGACCATGTCCGGCGTCTTATAGGAGGACGCTGGGGCGTGGCCTGGTCACGTGCAAGGGTGCAAATTGTTTGTTCATGAGCATAGTAGGTGCTAGGAGATAAGAGTTATCTCATAATGGCAAGAGCGAGACGCGATGACAGTATGATAATATAACTCGTAGTGACGTACCCACGACACACACCTCCATAACATCAATCCCCGCGACGCCCGGGCCAACACGGAATTTTCCCCCCGAAAAAGCACAAAGTCCTTCAGGGCACCAGAACAACAGATCTGCGCCCCGGCGGACAACGGGTTAACTGACCTGGTCCGGCACGACCAGAACCAGTCCCGTGTCCTAGTCACGCCGCCATCCCCAGTCCTAAGAGTGGGGTAGGTACGCGTGTCGATCTAAAACATCACAGAGGGCGCCACCAAGACGGTCAGAACATGAACGCACCGTGCCCGGTGGCCCACCCCATGGGCGTGAGACCCCTCCGCCAATGTTTCGACCTACTCCCTCATCTCCCCCCAGAGATGAGCGAGAGTTCGTCGAGACTAACCTAGTACACTGGCGCTCAGAAGAGATAAAATCTCCATCCCAGTCGCTCTACAAAGAACGCCGTTTTTATAATGAGCAACCAAGGCATGCCAGTCCATGCGTGGTTCCACACTGAAAACACCCAGGGCCAGCGCCATGTACACGTCCAGACCCCAAACACATCAATGGTAATTCTAACAAGAAACCAGATAACGTTCCCTCCACGCCGCCTGGGACGAGTGGCAGGAAGCTGGCCAAAAGACACAGATATGGGTCCCATATGACGCGTCTGATGGATAAAAGCGTCAGCTAAATGACTAAATGTAAATGTAAATGTAAATGATGGGAAAAACCCTGTCAATACTGCTCTGTATAAAAGAGAGGAGACAGGGAACCCCCAGAGAGACCTCCCACGTGAGTAATAATTGAAAAGATATATGTAAACATTGAGCCACGTGACCAAAAGCTCAACACATATGCAATAGAGAGCAGAGCAGAAAACAACAGTTTCCAACGCACCGCATAACTCAATCTTGACAATGACAGCGGTCCACAACATGGAGCCTGAAAAAAACTCACGGAAGTCTCACGACCAATAGAAACGCGCCCAGTGACGTATTCTATGGCCGGGTAAATTCCGTGACCCACCTGCCCAAATATGGCGTGGGACCAGGGAACTCCCTTCCCCACCCTCTCCCCACCCTGTGACGCGCTGACCCGACAGCGTGACAGGAAGACCGAAGAACAGTAAAAAGGGGGGAGGGGTTTATCAGTTCACCCCCTTATGACCCCATACCCCGGATACGATGAAAACAAACAAGCAGCGCATGATACCAGTTATCTAGCATGCTACATGAAAAAGCGTATATCCTCTAGGATAAGCTCAACCATTGCACGCCAGCCACAGACGATAAACTCGTTTGTGAAAAAGAAATGTTTTATACAAGGCTTTAGGCTCATGTGCGAACACGTCACCCGTGTTTTCATACTTCACCAAGTAAAGAGAAAACAACAGACGTTTATGAGAGGGTCAAAGACCTCGGTACAAGCTACATATGTGATTACTTCTGCAGGTTAACACTCTAACCTGGTTGTGGACTCTATGCCATATGTTTCCCAAACGTAACAGAATACACACAACCCCCTCAGATAAAAAAGGTAAAGTTCACTCTTACTACTGCAAGAAGAACACCGTCTTCTTCATGATGAGGGAAGACAAGTCTTTCGACCGAGTGCTAGCCACAGGCCTTGCTAAGCACACATGTATCGCGACCAGAACACAATTTTCAAAAAAACTGTCCTACTCCCTAAGCAAACACACAACCCCACAGCTATGTGAGGGTTATACATCGTATCCCCAATATATAGTGAATAAACACACATTTTATAACAAAAACCAGTCCCTCACCAGGAGGGACTTTTTTATTTAATAACAAAATCATATGTTGGGGGGGGAGGGGACAGGGGTAAACAGGGGAGTCACTAGCGGCGCCTGCCACGTGCAGAGCGCTGTTTGCCCCCACGGGGAGCCGGCCCGGAGGAACGGTTCTGGGGAGCCTGGTCACGACGATCCCTACCATTACCGCCGGGTGTGGAGCGGCTGGCTGCAGCGGACGAGGCACTCCCTCCACTCCTGGCCTTCTTCGCCAAAGGTCCAGCAGTGGCGGCGGTGGTGGCGGAGGCAGCGGTCGCGGTCCTCTGCCGGCGTTGCTTCTTCCGGACATCACCGGTGGCATCAGGTCGGGGGAAATGGGGTTGGAGCACGGAGCGCTACTCCTCATTTCTCCCTGCAGGCAGCCGTCATCTGTTGCATGGCCGACCCGAATAGCCCAGCATCGGAGAGGGGGGCCGTGAGCAGCAGAATCCTCCTCTGTTCCGGCACCCGCGCCTGCTCCAGCCAAAGGTGGTGCTGGGAGAGAGTGACCAGGGCGCGCTCCTTCCCGGCGGCTATCGCCTGCAGCTGGGTTAGGTGCAGGATGGCTCCAGCCGCCTGGGCGTGAAGGTATCGTTGATGGTCATCCAATACCGACCCGCCCGCCATCAGCGCCATCAGCGCAGCGACATGTAGCGCGCTAGCTGCGCGATGTTGGCGGTCGCAGCTAGGCTCTGAGTCGCGGCGATTTACACCTGGTCACTCCAATTAGCCAACTGCCTAGCCGATTTCCCTTGGGGAACCGGCTTTCTCAACGGCTCCCACATCATTTCGGGACAAAGTATGGATGCCATCAGGCTATCAAGCCGAGGCACCCCGTCCTTTAGCCCCTGGACCGAACCCACCACCCGCGTGACTGGCACGTAGGCGGGGGTAAGGCCAACAATGTGGGAGATTACCTGTCCCTGTGTCACATAGGCCTCCATTGCTGGGAAGAATGGGCAGACAACACCCGTCTCTCTCACAGGACGACGTTGCCAGAGATGACCTATCATGTCATCAGGAACAGGGGCTGGCAGTGGCTGCGGCAACGCCACGCCAGGCCGCCATGAGCTCAGAGAACAAGGCAAGCAACTCCCCTTGCGTACCTCCCTCCACGTCACTCTCGTCCCTCACGTACGGGAGGCTGCCACGGGCGCCACCATCCGACGCGGCAGATAGCTGGGCATCTTGTCTCGGGTCGGAGGTTCTAACCCAACCCTGGAGTACAAGGGACCCCAAGGAGACGCAACACTCCCTGCCACTCCCCGAGGGGGAGAGTGATACGTCTCTACTGGGGCTTCGAACAAGAGAGCTCTCGCCCCCTCCATGTAATCCTCAGTCTCCATCGGAAATGGAGACGAGGCAAGAGAACTCTCGTCCGGCTCCAGCACAACATCAAAGCCAGGCCATTCGCCCCTACTGCTCGCCGCCTTACGACGAGAGCGAGCTGAGGCGAAGAGTCTGCATCGCAAATCCCCTGCCACCAGAGGAGCTGTCGGCCTATCGGCCGACTGTCCACTGGCGGGGGAACCAGGTCCGGAACCAGGCCATCTCACGGGAGATGGAGGCTCAACGGCCCCTGGGCGAGGCAAACTCACCACCGGGCGCCGCCCAGACGTATCTGGTTGCCACGACCGCGGAGCCAGAGATGCCCCACGACGCACGGAGGACGCGGCGATGGTGAAGCGCTGGTGAAGGGTGACGTTGCGAGCGACCAAACCCTCCGAAGGTGCAAACATTATTATTATTTTTTTTATCCACTTTTTCTCCCATTTTCTATATTTTTCTCCCATCCCAATTTCGTATCATCCAATTCAACCCTCCCCTGTCACGGACGCTGTTTCTTGCCTCCCACAAGCCGGCTGCAATGTGGACTAAGTCATACATAGCACAAGTCCCCTCCGGTACTTGAGGTAACAGCAGTCGCATATTTTCACCTGCGCAGCTCGATCTCTCAGTGGTGAGGAGTAACGTGTGGGAGGCTCACGCTGCCCCCGACACTTCCTGATTCTACTGCGCAGGCGCACCAACCGACCTGTAGGAGTCGCTGTCCACAACGCCCGATCCCCACCCATCAGTTTCCCACCCCCTAATACGGCCAATGTGTATTAGTACAGACGACCAGCTAAACTGAAAGCAAATGTGGAGCACTGGGCTCGAACTGACGAGCCCAGCGTCTCCAGCATTTCGTGGCGAGCGCCTTGCCCACTACGCCACGTAGCCGCCGGTGCAAACATTATTTCTTAGCTTTTCTCGTAAAATTGCGAGAGAGAGAAAAATAAGATACAATGTCCACGTAGCTCCTTTCCAACAACTATTTCGGCACTAAACTCAAAGTGGTGTATACAGTCACTTCTACGGTGGTGAAAATAGGGAAGGAGCTGTTAGTATGGCCACGACCCCGCTTATGTAGAGGAGCGGATGTGGGTGTGGCCACGCGGATGGGTGTGTACATGTGGAGAAAATTATTCAGTATTAGATTGATAAAGGGATGTGGTTCCACTAGAGTGCAGAGCGTAAGCTATACGATAATATAACAGATATACATCTCTGTTACACGCAAGCAGTGTCTGATGGCCGAATCTGTCAGACGGCACTGGAGTAGATATACAGTACTGTTACATCCAGAACACACACACACACACACACACACACATACACAATTACACATGGTGCACCATCTATCTACACCCTCACACAACTCTGTCGCTTTTTCGGGAGTAGCAGGGAACATAGGACCTTTTTTTAGTCACAACGTGTACGTTTGAGAACACTACCGTAATGACAGAGAAATGAAGCAAGCTGACATAGTCGGCCCTCACACAACTCGTCGCTTTTTCGGGAGCGGGTAGCGGGAGTGGGGAATATAGAACCCGGGGAACATAGGACCCTTTTTATCACAAGCGGCGAACATAGAACCCGGGGAACATAGGACCTGGGGAACATAGACATGCTCCCGTTGCATTAGCCCTGGCTGGGGCCTGGCCAGATGACAGCCAGCTAGCTTGTTGCATTAGCCCTGGCTGGGGCCTGGCCAGAGTGACAGCCAGCTAGCTCGTTGCATTAGCCCTGGCTGGGGCCTGGCCAGAGTGACAGCCAGCTAGCTCGTTGCATTAGCCCTGGCTGGGGCCTGGCCAGAGTGACAGCCAGCTAGCTCGTTGCATTAGCCCTGGTTGGGGCCTGGCCAGAGTGACAGCCAGCTAGCTCGTTGCATTAGCCCTGGCTGGGGCCTGGCCAGAGTGACAGCCAGCTAGCTTGTTGCATTAGCCCTCGCTGGGGTCAGAGAGCACTCCGGAGACCAAGACAAGGTGACTGCCTTCCAGGAAACACCGGTGCCTCACATCCCGACCCACCACAATAATGCCGTTTTCAAATTGTTCCTAAATAAAGAAATATCACATAAAAGCTCAATAATAAAGACAATAATGTCAGATTGCACTAGAATATACCAGCATCCTCTCTTGTTTGGGTTAACTATGTTAGTTGACAAACCAGTGGTTCTCAGTTTCAGACATGCTGCTGCTAGTAAGAAAACACTGCTCTCAGTAGCATGACATCCCTCCCCTCTCACGCTCTGTCTGGTTTGAGAAGACACACGAACAGCCTTGGGCTAAAAGGTTATGATTGACTGTTGCAAAATGTAATTATGGCTGCTGAAGAAAATACCAGATCCACATTATAGTACTAAGAAAGGTAAATCTACTTCCATCAGAGTAGAAAATGCAATGAGATTAAATGATTGTATTGAATCTCTAAGTTACTAAGTACCTGATACCATGTCCAGCCTCCTTGATGCCACGTCCCGCATCCTTGACCCCTAGCTCAGGGGTTAAATGCATAACAACCAGAGTTGTTCTTCCTGGACCAGCCACCCTGTTAAGAGGAACACCGGCAAGTATTATCATTACTTACAAGAGACACTGTCTTCCCTACAGTGGTAAGTAATAGTTCAGATTTTTGGAACCCTAGCCCTATTTCTTACTTATCAATGATGATGTTGATTGGTAGAGTCGTTTCTCAGCTCAATTAGCTAGCTAATCATACTAGCTCCAGAGAATTAGCCACAATCCAATGTGAAATCAATGGGTTCGAGCTCCTGTCTATACAAGCTGACTGAAGCTCACTGAAATCTACTCTGTGTGCACGAAGAAGTATATTTCAGTGAACATCAGTCAGCTTGTAAGGACAGGAGCTCGACCCCATTGACTTTGCATTGGTTTGTGGCTAATTATCCGGAGCTAGTGTGAGAGGTATGAGGAACAGCATGGATTGTGTAAAATGAAAAATTAAATAAAAAAAAATAACAGGGCTAGGGTTAGAAAAAACAGAACTGTCCCTTTAATGTACATCCAAAATTATGTGACGCATATAGGGTTTATGCTGCTTCATGCCCATTTCCTTTAGAAATGGAAATAGAAGGTTCTAGAAGTGTGAGGATTCGCCTGTTCCCTGGGCCTTTTTTCCCTGTCTCCTCACCCCACCAGCCCCCACCCTTGTGAGAACTTTTCCCTGCCTCCTACTCTTCACCTGCCCCCACCCTTGTGAGAACTTTTCCCTGCCTTCTACTCTCCTTCACCAGCCCCCACCCTTGCGATGATTTACTCTCCTCTACTCTTCACCAGCCCCCACCCTTGGACGTTCTTGTTCAATTACCTTCACGCAGCTGTCATAGTTTGTGATTAGCGCCCCTGAGGGCTTTATATACCTGGACCTCCCTTCCAGTCCATGTCGGGTCGTTCTGTATCTGTATCTGTGTTCACTCTGTGTTCATGGAGTTCTGTACGTTACCATCCTGTACGTTACCATCACCTGCCGCGTCTCTGGCGTGAGACGACGTGCCAGCCATCACCACCTGTCGCCGTTTGCCTGGAGTGGGACACCGTCTTCGCTCTCTAATTCTCTACGGGAGGTTTTCCAGTGTTCCCACTCCAGACGTCAAGGCGGCTCGCCATCGCTCCCGATTCCACGGGAGGAAGGCGTCTCTTCGTGATCCTCGTTCCTGGGGTGAGGCTCGTCGTCGCTCCCTAGTATTCCACGGGAGGATGGCGTGTGCTCATCCCGTTCCCCTCGGACCCCGACTCGTCATCGCTCCCTATTTCCACGGGAGGATGGCGTGTTCTCGCCCCGGTCCCCTGGGACCCCCTGTGTTCTGCGCTGCCCGTCTGCAGCAACTGAGGAGGAGGAGGAGGATCTCCGTGCCCGGCCCCGCTGTCGGGCCCCTGTCTCCGTGCCCGGCCCCCGCTGTCGGGCCCCTGTCCCCGTGCCAGGCCCCCGCTGTCGGGCCCCTGTCCCCGTGCCAGGCCCCCGCTGTCGGGCCCCTGTTCCCGTGCCAGGCCTCCGCCGTCGGGCCCCTGTCCCTATGCCAGGCCTCCGCCGTCGGGCCCCTGTCCCCGTGCCAGGCCCCCGCCGTCGGGCCCCTGTCCCCGTGCCAGGCCTCCGCCGTCGGAACCCTGTCCTCATCCCTGTAAGCAGCTCTGGCCCTCGCCCTGTCCAAGGCCTTAACCCTGTTCTCTGTCCCTGTCTCCAGCCCGCCTCTCCGGGCCTCTGTCCCTGTCCCCCTCTCCAGTGCCCCTGGTCCTGGCCCTGACACTTAGCCCTGGCCCTTAGCCCTGGCCCTTAGCCTTAGTCCCTTAGCCTGTTCGCCTCTTAAAGGCACAGTGCCGCCTTTTCCATAATTCCTTGACTCTAGTGTTTTTGTGTTCTCCCTTAAAGGGACTGTGCCGCTTTTTGTTCAATAATAAATATTTGCCCTGTTTTGGCTTACTCTCATACCTGTCTTGTGTTGTGCGATTGGGGTCGGTTACAAACCATAACAGTACGACCCGACCAGTCGACGACCCCAGCCAGCACAGACAGTGTATGTGAGTTAGCCCCTGTTAGTTCCCTCTAGTTCCCTCTAACCCACTCTAGCTCCCTCTAGTTCCCTCTAGCTCCCTCTAGTTCCCCTGTTAGTTCCCCTGTTAGTTCCCATGTTAGTTCCCCTGTTAGTTCCCCTGTTGACTCCCCTGTTAGCTCCCCTGTTAGCCTCGTTAGCTCCCCTGTTGGCTACCCTGTTCCCCACAGCTGGGACTGTCCTTCCAGCTAGCTTGTTCTCCTTTGCTAGTCCAGCCCTGTCTGCTAGCCTAGCTCCGGCAGCTAGCGCAGCCTCTATGCTAATGTAGCAGTACAGCTAGCATAGGCCCTGTAGCTAGCAATGCTCTGGCAGCTACCCAGTCCCTCTGCTAGCCCCACTTTAGGTGTAGCTTCCCCTGCTAGCATGGCCCAGTTTTTTTTTGTTTGTTGCCTTGTCTTGTCCCCTGCCCCGCTGTCTGATTCTGTTAGTGTTCTGACCGTCGTGTTAGTGTTCTGCCCCGTCATGTTAGTGTTCTGACCGTCATGTTAGTGTTCTGCCCCGTCATGGTAGTTTTTCGGTCGCCCGGTGGCTCCCGTGGAGGGGGAGGTACTGTGAGGATTCGCCTGTTCCCTGGACCTTTTTTCCCTGTCTCCTCACCCCACCAGCCCCCACCCTTGTGAGAACTTTTCCCTGCCTCCTACTCTTCACCTGCCCCCACCCTTGTGAGAACTTTTCCCTGCCTTCTACTCTCCTTCACCAGCCCCCACCCTTGCGATGATTTACTCTCCTCTACTCTTCACCAGCCCCCACCCTTGGACTTTCTTGTTCAATTACCTTCACGCAGCTGTCATAGTTTGTGATTAGCGCCCCTGAGGGCTTTATATACCTGGACCTCCCTTCCAGTCCTTGTCGGATCGTTCTGTATCTGTATCTGTGTTCACTCTGTGTTCATGGAGTTCTGTACATTACCATCCTGTACGTTACCATCACCTGCCGCGTCTCCGGCGTGAGACGACGTGCCAGCCATCACCACCTGTCGCCGTTTGCCTGGAGTGGGACACCGTCTTCGCTCTCTAATTCTCTACGGGAGGTTTTCCAGTGTTCCCACTCCAGACGTCAAGG
Organism: Notolepis coatsorum; assembly: GCF_963971535.1. Classification (NCBI taxonomy): domain Eukaryota; kingdom Metazoa; phylum Chordata; class Actinopteri; order Aulopiformes; family Paralepididae; genus Notolepis; species Notolepis coatsorum. The sequence goes on along the minus strand of NC_140166.1, from coordinate 36,722,654 downwards.
CGGCTCGCCATCGCTCCCGATTCCACGGGAGGAAGGCGTCTCTTCGTGATCCTCGTTCCTGGGGTGAGGCTCGTCGTCGCTCCCTAGTATTCCACGGGAGGATGGCGTGTGCTCATCCCGTTCCCCTCGGACCCCAACTCGTCATCGCTCCCTATTTCCACGGGAGGATGGCGTGTTCTCGCCCCGGTCCCCTGGGACCCCCTGTGTTCTGCGCTGCCCGTCTGCAGCATCTGAGGAGGAGGAGGAGGATCTCCGTGCCCGGCCCCGCTGTCGGGCCCCTGTCTCCGTGCCCGGCCCCCGCTGTCGGGCCCCTGTCCCCGTGCCAGGCCCCCGCTGTCGGGCCCCTGTCCCCGTGCCAGGCCCCCGCTGTCGGGCCCCTGTTCCCGTGCCAGGCCTCCGCCGTCGGGCCCCTGTCCCCGTGCCAGGCCTCCGCCGTCGGGCCCCTGTCCCCGTGCCAGGCCTCCGCCGTCGGAACCCTGTCCTCATCCCTGTAAGCAGCTCTGGCCCTCGCCCTGTCCAAGGCCTTAACCCTGTTCTCTGTCCCTGTCTCCAGCCCGCCTCTCCGGGCCTCTGTCCCTGTCCCCCTCTCCAGTGCCCCTGGTCCTGGCCCTGACACTTAGCCCTGGCCCTTAGCCCTGGCCCTTAGCCTTAGTCCCTTAGCCTGTTCGCCTCTTAAAGGCACAGTGCCGCCTTTTCCATAATTCCTTGACTCTAGTGTTTTTGTGTTCTCCCTTAAAGGGACTGTGCCGCTTTTTGTTCAATAATAAATATTTGCCCTGTTTTGGCTTACTCTCATACCTGTCTTGTGTTGTGCGATTGGGGTCGGTTACAAACCATAACAAGAAGGTTTTAATATAATATTTAATATTTAAATTGAGCAGAACAACACCACAGTTCCCTGGATGTGGCACTATCTCAAAACATTTGGTGACTCAAACAACACTATACTGTACATATTAACATTATTATTTGCCACAAAGGTTATTGGTGCTACATTGACTGACTACAAACGTATTGTAGTTCAGTGGTCTCTCTCTCTCTATCTCTATCTACCTTTTTGATTTATTTTATATTTTACTACCGTTTTTACTATATTTCACTGGCAACATTGTAATGAATGCACAATAAAGCATTATTGAAAAGAGTTTTCTCAACTATTCTTGTTTATATAAAACATATATACAGTTATTTTGACATGTTATTACATTATCTGGTCAAATTGTTACATTATACATCCAAAAGGTTTTACTCACTGGATAATGTAACAACCACTGGATACATTATCCAGCAAGTTATTACCTTATCCGGTTTTATACAATTTTAAAGTCCTTCTAAAGGAAAAAGTTATTACATTTTGAAAAGTTATTATATTTCCCTGTGTTATAAGGCGGTCGGGTGGCGTAGCGGAGATTGCGCTTGTCACCAATGCAAGAGGCTGCGGTCTCGACTCCCGGAGTCAGCATTGCCCTGCGGCTTGGGCCGGTCGTCATAGTAACTCGTTTGGCTGAGTTAGGGGGAGGGAAGTCGTGGGTGGTAATCTGGCGTTGTGGACAGCGAGGCCTACAGGTCAGGTCTGGGCGCGTGTATCCTTTCGGCAACTTGCTTTTCCTTCCGCGTTGCTCTGATTGGCCAGCGATCTACGCTAGTTTCGCCCCTACGCCGGTATGAGCGTGCGCATGCGCATGAGCCGCGATAATGCCCATAATAATAATGATGCGAGAGCCCTCGCACACATGCAGGTTTTGCCGGTAGATAATAATAATAATAATGCGAGAGCCCTTGCACACACGCAGTGTAAATTATGCATTCGTCACTAATTTTTAACATCGATGCACTTAGCTCAACTCGTTCGTCAGCTCGCTGTGGAGCCTATGGTTACAAGTTCAATTTTTTTTTTTACGTTTAATTAATTTATCATCTCTCTATATTAACGTAACTAGCTATTCATATCAATCGAAATAACGTTCATCTCTCTATATTAAGGTAACTAGCTATTCATATCAATTGAAATAACGTATTGTATTGTTTTCATCTCTCTATATTAACGTGATTCCATCAACACATAGGTTATGCTCTTGCGCGTGACGCGACTTTGGGCTTCATTATTCAGCCACAGTGTTGATGGAATCACGTTAATATAGAGAGATGAAAACAATACAATACGTTATTTCAATTGATATGAATAGCTAGTTACGTTAATATAGAGAGATGAACGTTATTTCGATTGATATGAATAGCTAGTTACGTTAATATAGAGAGATGATAAATTAATTAAACGTTAAAAAAAATAACTAAGAGTGATTTGAACTTGTAACCATAGGCTCCACAGTGAGCTGACAAACGAGTTGAGCTAAGTGCATCAATGTTAAAACTGAGTGACGAATGCATAACTTACACTTGTGCCAATTGCGTGCGTTTGTCTAAGTATTATTATTCTAAGTATTATTATTATTATCTACCGGCGTGGGGGCAAAACCTGCATTATTATTATTATTATTAAAACCTGCGTGTGTGAGCGTGTGGGCGTGTGGGGGCAAAAACTAAATGTGCATGCGCGCGCTACCGGCGTAGGGGCGAAACTAGCGTAGATCGCTGGCCAATCAGAGCAACGCGGTGTTATTTCTAAACCTAGACGCATTTCTGGCAGACGCTCTCTGATTGGCACTGACTGACGCTCTCTGATTGGCCACTGACGCGTTTGCCTAATCGTGTGACGAGTTGTGTCTTTGCCCATTTCCACGTCAAATAGCCTGCAAACTACCTGGCGTTCTATCGCTATGCTCTAAGACAAACTCTAACCTTAACCAACTTCGAAAGAGTGCCTAAGCTTAACCGTCGAAAGAACTTGCCATCACGCTCTAAGACAAACTTTAACCTTAACCAACTTCGAAAGAGTGCCAAGCTTAACCAGTGTAGAAACAGGGGAATTGGCATAACGACTAAATCGGGTTGGGGAGAAAAAATTGAAAAATCAGGCGGAGAAAAAGAGGATTAAAAAATCCCTGTGTTATTACATTTCCCGGTGATATTACATTTCCCGGTGTTACAAGCCCTAATCAGTGTAGGCCAGGGTACCGCCCACCTAGGCCACCAGCAAGCAGTCCTGCCACCATCCACATTGTGTTTTTATCACTTGTGATTACATTTTCCAAATAAAGATGTTCCTCTGGTACACCTTCATCTGTTGTCCTGCTGTGTTTCTGTGTTGTGAATCTAAGAACCAAGTCCAGGGCCCTGTTTCATGTACGTGGTTCAACTAAGTCGATCAAGATGTCCATTATCCAGCTTCAGTTAACCCGATGTTCGAAGCCGGGATTTTCCTGTTTCACAAAGGTGGATTCAGTCTCGTTAACTCAAGCCAGACTTGCGAGTCAGGCTAAATGCGCGCAGCCGTTTTAGGTGAAAAGCCAGCACGTATCGATGGCAGAGACCCTGATTCTCAACGGCATTGATTGATTAATTGATTTAAGACTTTATTGACAGATTGCAATACGGCTCAATCGCCTCGCAGACAAGTTAAATGCGTTATCTATAGGCTAATTCTAAGTCCCTCATTACCTCAATCAATCAGATTATATTTCTTTAAACTTGCCTGCTGGATTGAATAATCAAATGAGATCTTGCTAGCGAAAATGATTAGTTAACTGTTATACAGAATTACGATACGGCCCTCTTGCCCATTGATTGATGTATAGTCAATCTTTAACTTATCTCCAATGTGGTCTAACGGGTTGTTCTTTTGACTTTCACACGGACGACCGGGGTTCAAGACCCTAGTCGTCTCCTTTTTTTTGCAATATAGGAATAATTCAATTTGGTGCACGTTGAGAGCTATATAAAGAATGACATCCTCAATGCATGTAGATTTATAATATTTTAACTTAAAACCAGGCTACTTTGGCGTATAATCATTAATATTATATTCAAAAAAATCATATTGGAAACACCGGGATTTGAACCCGGGTCGCAAGGTTGGCAGGCTTGAGCACTACCACTGGGCCACTGTGCCAGATGGGATAAATTCATTGTTTATACATTAATGAACGAGAGACCCGTGTTTAGAATATTCCTTATTTTGAATGAAGTTTTATTTCTTTATCCTCATTCATTCATGTGACGTCAACGGCTCATTCAATTTCTCAAATCCGTCAAACAGCGCATCTCATCAGACATCTTAATCCCAGTTACAATTAAAATAACCACATTTTTGTGTACATCGCACGAGCGAGCGCCACCGTCGCCACGGTATATATAACGTGCATTATTTAGGACAAAGTGAATTTAATATCAGCATTTTGGGTCTATTTTACATTTCAAAAGCCCCCTCTGGAAGAATGGAGCACAAAAACGTAATTCAGAATGGTATAATGCAGATCGTAGACTGTGGGAATAGTTTCAGGAAACGAGCTGTCACTTCTTTGCGGGGGCGTGGCTCTGCGTGATCGGGCTAACTTGAACTTGAACTCTGCTTTCGAGCAGGCTCAAACTTTTGGATCTGTTGGCATGGTGATCTGGAAAATCCACGTACATGAAACCGGAAAGTCCGGCTAACCCAGTTATCCAGCTAAAGTTATCCGGCTAACTCAGTTATCCAGGTACATGGAACGGGGCCCAGGTCGATGTCCTCGTCCTGTGACATTATGTCAGGAGTATTATGGTAAAGTGTTGACTTCATCACAGTCCTGACCTGATTCGTGGGAGCTTTCATATTAAAAGGGGAACCCCACTCTGGGTCTCTCTCTTGTATTTGTAGAGAGGTTTTATTACAGAGCAATGTGCTCACAGCCAGCTCTGTACATAAAGAGCCAAACTCATGCTCTAGCTTCCGCTGTACTACGCCAGTCAACGGTTGTCACTCCTAGCAAACACAAAGAGGGGAGGGTTTTTACCACTGGCTACTCCATAGGGAGGTGTAGTCTGACGTCACTTTAGTTTCCCGCGCGGTCCACCCGTATAGATATTTATGATTGGGGAAATGTATTATCGGCTATTGTAATAATTCTGCTTCATGAACATTGGCAAGCTTTCCATTTTTGCACAAAATGAGTTCCCGTCTATCACTAACATTATTGTAAGGATTTTTGGTTGAAATAAAATTATACGTAATTATTTTACGATTAATTACGAATTGTTTCATGTTGAGCATAGATTGTGGATGAATACATACAGAAAGGTACACCATGCCAATGTTCATGCTTTATTTGTTTTAAACGAGACGATTTAGAAATGTGTCTATTGGAAATACATTGCAATTTCAAGCGAGGTGGACCGGCCGGAAACAACAACGACGTAACCACTACACCTCCCTATTACCTGGCAAGGGAGAGTGGGAAGCTGATCTAGACTTCTAGAGATGACTGAGGTATAAGGAAATTCATATTACTTGCCCATTGCAGCTATGCGTCATTATGAAGTTTAGCTCTAGCAAATTAGCAGCTTCCACAGCCAATGTTTCTGGGCAGAGATCACTTTGGCCACATAGAATTAAAGAATTCATCAGTTATGCCTCACACTACATTTGTTTAATGTTGCTTTGTGGTGGAATTCCCTTTAACTTTGCCATATACACAAATAGGAAAACCATGTACTACTTACTGGTGTGGGTGGTGGGGCTGGGCTCTGGGGACAGTATTCTGGCAGAGATGATTGGGGGAGTTGTTTCTTTTCAGGGTAAAATAGATCATCTGAGGCCTCCATGTAGTCCACTTCTGTCTTACAACACCAGTGAAACACCTGAGACAAGAGGTTATTAGGAGAGAAGACAACATGCCAAAGGGACATGCCAACATTATGAGAAATGTGCTTACCCTCTTCTCCAGAGTCAGACAAGAAGATAGATAAAAATGTCCTCTCTGTGCGTTCAGTAGAATGAATGGAAGTGGATACCGACCACTAGCCTAGCCATGTGTGCCAATCGACATACAACTGTATAACCAAATACCGGACAGTATCTGTTGATATGAATGGTTTCATCTTCATGGTGATGAGTGTTCCTGAGTGTGGTTAGGAAGTGAGATGCAGAGGATGTAGAAGAATGAAAGTTGAAGTATAGTTCTGTTTCATTAGGGGCTCTGCTTGGCATCACTACTGCACTCCCTCGCGTACGCGCACGCGCACTGAATAAATTCCACAAATGTACCTTTAATACCAGTATTAGTCTGACCACACCCCTCATCAGCTTACCTTCATAAGCAGGTGTGTGGTCACCTGCTCTCCTCCTTCTCGCTTTCACCACAAGGAAGTGCCTCGGTAGTACCCCACTTGACGTGTTGTTAGTTGACGTGGAGAAAAATTTGTTTACAAGGAAGGAGATACGTTGACATCATATCTTTATTTTCTCTCTCACTATTTTCGAGAAAATACGGCGATATTGTCTTCGTACTGGAGTGTCTGGAAGATGTTGATCATTCTAAAAATCCTCCACCGGTTTTCGTATTGGGAGCACGCCGCTGCATGCTTCTCAACTGCAGTTCCTTGCTGTGTTTGTTGGGGTGAAACCTGTCAGGCCACAGCTGAACTGTCGGACATGCCGCTGTTGTGAGAAGCGGTGCGTTCCAGGTTGGGTGAGTAGTGTTTTTGCTGGCAGGCTCCACTTGTCTGTTAGTGCTATGGGGGCTACTTGACAATGTTTATGGAAACCGGCCCCAGGCTAGGGTCCTTTGTTCAGCCACCTAGGCGACAGAAGGCCTTGGTCTGAAGACCATTATAGTTTTAACTAGTGGGCCGCGACCATTAACACTGGTGATCCCTGTGTGTTTTGGACGAGTGGATTCTCTCTGTCACCGTGTTAAGGCCCCATCTTTCATATCCAAATGAGAGTATTCCTTCACGAGGGGATATGTGCATCGATGTGCGATAGCGGCAGATCCATGTTCAAAGTCAGCTACACAGGCCAGTTGGTATTGTGCTGATTCCGTCGGGTGTTGGTAAAATCACCGTTGTGAAGCGGTGTTGACATCTTGTTTTCTCTTTTCTCTTAAAAAATGAGGAGAGGTTCAGAACGGCGGCCTGTCTGGGTGAGTGTTATGTCATTGTTTACAGGTTCAGTTGATAGCTGCTTAGCTTACGGTTAGCCAGTCAGCTGTTAACTGCTGCGTTAGCCTGCTGGGATCGCTGCATGGCCTGCTCAGGTTGGGCCTACTGTTAGCCAGTCAGCTGTTAGCTGCGGTGCTAGCATGTCGTGATCGCTAGGTAACGTTAGCTTGCTGCTATAGGCCATGGCCTGGCGCGGGGTAGCTTAGCTTCTCGCGCGCCGCCGTGAGCTCGCTTCTGATCGCGTGCGTCGTTAGCTCGGCGTCTCGCGAGCAGAAGCAGTAGCACCCGAACGGTTGGAGCGGCCGTTAGCTTGATGCTATTCTGTTGAACGTGCTTTGATTTTAACATGTTTTACACTCTTGACTACGACGTCATCCTTGACAGGGGATGTTTCGTCGACCCTGCCCTGAGCCAGGACGGCAAGGTTGCATCAACAAAGGACTGTAGTGCGGGTTGGAGCGGCGACGCTGCCCAGTTCGAACAACACAGGAGCGGCTGTGTTCCTACGGTGTCTGTGACTGCACTTCGCTGATCTACGTTCCGGGTAGGAACAGGTTTGACCAGACCTTATAACACGTTTTCTGGTTTTACTTTTCTAAATGTATTGTGAATAACGATGTTTTTCCCAAAACGTGTGTTGCTGCAATGCATTTGGGATACGGCGCGGGTTATGTGTGAGCTGTTTTTGTCACTGGCAGTTAGCTTCTCCGTGCAAATCGGGATGTAATGATCTGGTTGTTGTGTGAGAAACATCATGGTGTTTATATGTACCGTGTACTCACAACTAAGGTAACTAACCTATGAAGCTATGCTTGGTGACAAGTGAGTAAAAGAATGTTCTTTTCTCAGCCTGTGATGACAATGAACAGTGTGTTCACATATTAACAGGTTTTCCTGTTTTAACTGGCCGTATTGAGGGTAAAATAAGAGGATTGTGTTTCCCCCCGGTTCCCTGGGGACTTTTTCATCCTCCTATCAGACATGTTTGTGCACTATTTGTGTCTTTTGTGTGGTAGGGATGCGATGTAACTCGCTAAATCTGCTGGAGAAACTTTATTTTCCTAAAAGAAAAAATGGTTTGGTCGCTGTCGTGTGTGCTTAGCAAGGCCTGTGGCCGATACTAATCGAGAATGATGTATTCTCTCATTGTGAAAAACGGCGTTCCTCTGTTGAGTGTTTTTGCCATTTTTTGTAGGTGATGATGGGTTGTGTGTGTCATGTGACCTACAACTGGGTTGGACTGGCCACAGAAGCACATGTGTATGTTGGACCGGGGCTCTTAGAGCCCTCTCTTTTCTGTGTTTTTCCTTAGTAAAAATCAGATAGCAGGTTAGCTCATGCGCTGTGTGGAGCTGTCAAACGCTTCATAGAGCTGACTATGACTGTGTCGTATTCTCTTTTTGTCATTACATCGTATCATGGGTGTGGGGTCGTAAAGGGGTGAACTGGTAACCTTTCCTCTCCCCCTTGTTTCTGTCGGTCAGGGGTACACCCCCTGTCCTTCAAGGTTCCCGTCACGTGGCGGTTCGGCACGTTACGGGGGGGGGGGGAGGGAGTTTCCTGGTCCCACGGCCTGGTATATTGGGCGTGTGCACCGCAGGAATTCCCCCGCCATAGAGTACGTCACCGTGCGCGTCTCTGTTGGTAGGACTTCCGTGTGCTGTTCAGGTCCATGTGATGGATCTGTTTCAGGGGGGTGGTCAGGGCTCCTCCTCACCAAGCGCCTATTCGGGCCTTCTGTGAGTTCGGACTCCTTCTTCCATGTGAGGGAGCCTCCATCTGAGTACAGAGCCTTCCTCCTCAGATTGTCAAAGTGAGTGGACCCTCTAGAAGGGTCCTATTCTATTGTATATGTATTCGATTCAATTCGATTATTGAGTGTGTATGGGTTCAGTGCCTCTTCCCCGGAGAGCCCTAAAACCGATTTTTTACATGGCTCAAGGTGCAATATATTCTTTTCAATCTGTACAGCTCGCGTGGGAAGTCTCTCTGGGGATCCCCGTCTCCTTCCTATGGGAGGGTGGTGGGATGTAAAAATGTGAACAATTTTTACCCCTGGCTGTGTAGACTGGGATACATACTGTTGATGCTTCCTTCTTTTCTATTCAAAAAGTTTTGGAGTTAGGGAGTGTCACACCCCTCTTGTCGTTCCCCTGGGCGCCTTGGGGATTCAATGACAGGTCTAAATAGCCTGTTCATTGATGGGGGTGTGCGAGCTAGCACGTATAGTGCTAGCTCGCTGTAAACAGGCGACTGACTGGCACGCCTTGGTTGCTTGTGGTTGAAACGGCGTTTTTATAAAGCAACTGAGATGGGGGTTTTTCCTCTTCCGACGACCAAATCCCACGACCTGGGTTGGTTTTTCGACGGATTCTCGTTCATGTCTGGGGGATGATGACGGAATGGATCTGAACATATGTAGAGGGGTCTCACGCCCTTGGGGTGGGCCACCAGGCGCGGTTCGGCCGAACGTCTGGGTGGCGCCTTCTTTTTCATGTTAAGATCGACACGCATATCTGCCCTTTCTCCTGGAGTTGGCATGTCGGCGTGGTTAGGGCACGGGACTGGTTCTGGTCACGCTGGACCGGATCAGTTGAACCCGTTGTCCGCCGGGGATGCAGATCTGCTGTTCTGGTACCCTGAGGGACTTGGGCTTTTTTCAGGGGGAAAAATGCCAGGTCGGTCCGGGTGTCACAGGGTTAAGCGCTATGGAGACCCTGGTTGGGTACGTTTTTACTCAGCACTGTCGTAATGGCTTACGGCCATGCCAACCTGTACACGCTCGATCTCGTCGGATCTCGGCCGCTACACAGGTTGGTCCTGGTTAGTACTTGGTTGGGAGACCGCCTGGGAATACCAAGTACGGTGTGCTTAGGGGCTGGTTCTCCATTATTTTTCGCTCCTCTCTCACGCATGGCGAAGAGGGGCCTGTTGGGGGTGGTCTTTGACCTCCTCTGGTGACCCTGTGCTTCCCGTATCGCCAGGCCCGGTCCGAGGTAATGTTCGTCGACCCGTAGGCCTGGGTTAACCCTTTTTTGGAAACTGAGACACTTGTACTGCGGTATAGCCGGTGTATACCCGCAGGTGTGTTTTGGAGTTTTTTCTTGAGGGGTTATAGGAACAACCACCGCTTTGGGTAACACCAAGGTGGTTGATTCCCTGGTGTGTTGGAGCAGTGTCAACTCCCGGGTTACCCGGTTGAGGGTGCCCCTGCACGTTCATGACGTCTGCCAATCGTGTCAGCCTTCTCTGCCTCAACCCCTCTGGGTGGGGGTTTTTAAATGGAGGCTTGGTCATGCAATGACGCCAGCATGCGCCCCTTCCGCCGGGGCAGCTGTGTTCAGCTGTCCCCTCTGGCGCCTGTCTCGTCCGCAGTCTCCAGGCTAGGGTTAACAGCCTGTTGCCTGGTTTTTCCCCGGTGCGCTGCCTGCTTCCGTTGGTTAACCTTTTTTGTGTGCTTACGGCCATGCTGACTGCCTGTTCTGCAGGGTCAGTGTGCCAGGCGGTGTACTATTGGGGGGACAGGGCCCGCTCGGCTTACGGCCGTACCGACCTGAACACGCCCGATCTCGTCCGATCTCGGAAGCTAAGCAGGTTCTGGCCTGGTTAGTACTTGGTTGGGATACCGCCTGGGAATACCAGGTGCAGTAACTGAGGGGCCTTTGTCCGAATACGCTGGCGATGTGGGGGGCGGGGCACTACGTGCCCACCTGGTGGGGTCTTGATGCTGGCATCATGGACTTCTCCGGGCCCCCATTCCAGGGAGTCCAGTCCTTTTGGTGGGTCTGGGTCTTCCTTCGCGTTCCGCTGCTACGGCCTTGCCACGGGGTTGGGTTTGCCCTTGACCCCGTGATTCTGGGGGCAGTAACGAGGTTGTTCCTCCGTTCGTTCCCGGGTGGCATGCGGGTTGTGCGTGTGTGTAGTCGTGGGGTCAAGCCACGGTCTGCTCACCCTGTGCGTTGAGTTGCTTGAGTGCCTCTTCGCACGGTCGGGTCCGTCGCCTTCCCGTGAAGCCCCTAATAGGGGGGATACCCTCCATTAGGGGGGGTCGGGGGGGCTCGGCCCTCCCTGTTCTGATGGTTTTGGGGGGCTGTCAGCGGGGTGTATTTGTCAGCCAGCGGCTCCGCTTGGCCTCCCCTTGTGCAGTAGTGATGTCAAGCAGAGCCCCTAATGAAACAGAACGTTAGGTTATGACTATAACCAAGTTCTGTCAATTAGGGGTGACGCTTGGCATCAGACGGCCGCTGCAGCCTTTGACCTCACCTTGTGGTGAAAGCTTGGGAAGGAGGAGAGCAGGTGACCACACACCTGCTTATGAAGGTAAGCTGATGAGGGGTGTGGTCAGACTAATACTGGTATTAAAGGTACATTTGTGGAATTTATTCAGTGCGCGTGCGCGTACGCGAGGGAGTGCAGTAGTGATGCCAAGCGTCACCCCTAATTGACAGAACTTGGTTATAGTCATAACCTAACGTTAGCGAGCCACTCAGATGACTCACCATCATGATGAAGATGATTATGAGCAGCAGCAAGATGGCAGCAGCTAAGACTAGAAGAGCAATGCCCCATCCAGGTACCCAGTCACTGCCACCACCTCGGTTTGTAGTACTACTTATAAGCTCTGGGGTGGTGGTGGTGGTGGTAGAGGCTGTGGTGGCCGTTGTAGGGTTTGGAGTTGTTGTGGTGGTGGTCATTGTATGGTTTGGAGTTGTTGTGGTGGTAATCGTTGTAGGGTTTGGAGTTGTTGTGGTGGTAGTCGTTGTAGGGTTTGGAGTTGTTGTGGTGGTAGTCGTTGTAGGGTTTGGAGTTGTTGTGGTGGTAGTCGTTGTAGGGTTTGGAGTTGTTGTGGTGGTAGTCGTTGTAGGGTTTGGAGTTGTTGTGGTGGTGGTTGTAGGCTCTGGGGTCATGGTTGTAGTTGTGGTCACAGTGGTCGTGGGGGTTATAGTTCTAACAGGGCTGCGTGTAGGCATTCTTGCTCGTATTTCCTCTGAATCTAACAAAACAAAACAGTAAAACGACAGTAATAACAGCAAGTACAAGGATGTATATATAAACATGGAGAAATGTTGAAGACTATATGTGTGTAAGAGTCACATCTTACGTTTTATATAAGTCAAGTTGAGCTTGAGGTTCTGGGGTTGGTGTTTCTCGACACTCATCACCAGAATGGAGTGGACGATCACGTGGTTGATGAAGTCTGTGTAGAAGATGATGCTGGCGTTTGCTATCACTGATCCATGGCTGTGAATGATAAGACCAGGGGTGTAAAAAATACCCAGAAATTATACTTAAGTGAAAGTATGGGTACTGTCTCAAAATCGTACTCAAGTAAATTACAGAGTATCTGGCTAAAGACCCACTTGAGTAAATGTCAAAAGGTTTCTATTTTTAAAAGTTGTGAGTACTAAAAAGTTAAAGTAAAACTTTATTCTGGGGCAATGAAATGTTCCGTTTTGTCCTCTTCATCACTCGTAATCATTTGTGGCCATCTTCTATAGCTTGTCACTCGGACTGTCTTCTGATAGCAGGTGTTTAATCAACGATCCCCGCTTTCTAGTCTTGCACAAGGACCAATCAGCATGGGTATGGGCAGGGCAGGTTCATTTTCCATTGATGGGGATTTGATTGGCTGTTTTTAAATAAAGTGCGGCAGCAGGATTAATAACGTTAACGTTAGTTCGGTCAGAGAAACAAATATACTAATTTAAATGGTTGGACCTGCGAGATTTATACTTTGTACTTTGTAGGTCTGCATTTTAAATGTAAGGAGTAAAAAGAATGGTTATACTTGTAAAAGTACAAGTATACAAACCTAATAATACTCGAGTAAAGTACAAATCCCCCAAAACAGTACTTAAGTATTGTAACGAAGTACAATTACTCAAGTACTTTACACATAGCTTAGCACAATACACCTAGCTTAGCACAATGAATGGAAGCGGACAATGTTGGTTAGCCTAGGCATCGTCCAACTAACACCTCTCCCGAAGGCTTGCATTCATTGTGCTAAGCTAGGCTAACGTGCAGCCATAGCTTTCTACTGAATGCACAGAGAGGAAACTGGTATCTATCTTCTTGTCTCTCTCTGGAGAAGAAGATAAACAAATTTCCCAAAATGTTGGCATGTTCCTTTAAATTGAAAAAAGTACTAAAATACCTGAACGTCATTTCTGCAACACCACCATAGAAGGAATCTGTTGGACATTCAAAAAGGCCACCAGTGCAGTTGTAGACATTGTTAAGCTGCAAAACCCAAGGAACAGTTATACACGTTTAACTGAAACATGAAACTCAAATTCATGTGTCATTCTGGCACACTGACAACCTGTACTATATTTTATACAACAACACTCCTTTTGGCACATGGGGTTCAAGTCATTCTTATTAAAAGACCGTACCAGTCTGTTTGTCATGTGGAGTCCAAGTCATTCGAATTTGACTAAAGAAATCAAGGCACCCTTTTTTTCATAAACCTTTTATTAATTGTATTCATATGTATTCAATTGTATTCATATATATATATATATATATATATATATATATATATATATATATATATATATATATATATATATATATATATATATCATATATCATATATCATATATCATATATATATATATATATATATCACATGAACCCATAAAAGTAACTACATCTGACTAAGATGCCATGCTAACATCTGGGGTAAATATTATATTATTATATTAAGTATATGAATGCCTTGGAAACCCACAAGTCAAAATACTGGTATGGTCCTTTGAAATTGTCACATACTGTATGGTTCTTGGTTGGAATTATTCATCTGTAGACTAGGATTATTAATATACATTATCACTAAAACACAAGCACTTAATTTTTACCAAGCCTTTGACTTCCTTATACATCATCTGATAGTCGCTGGATCTTGGATTCAGGAGAGAATGGTTGAAGACTCTGTTGGTGATCTGCAGAGCCACATAGTAAGCCTTCCCAGGCGGGGACGCTCCAGAGAAGTCTGAGGGGGGAGAGCGAGGAGCTGGGAGTGCGCCGGCAGAAAGGACACCTGTACAGAGTGGAGGAGCACCACCAGACATCAAGTTGTGAGAGTGAAAAGCAACCACCAAGACGAGACGGGATCTCTCCTCACAGACTGATGCTGTGATTTGATTTACCGTTTATGTATATGTATATGCGTGCATGCGTGCGTGTGTGTGTGTGTGTCGTAGTGGGTGTGTGGGTGCGGGTATAGGCTATGGTATGTGTATATATGTCTGTGTGTGTGTGTATGTGCGTTGTGTGTGTGTTGTAGTGGGTGTGTGGGTGCGGTATGGTATGTGTATATGTGTCTGTGTCTATGTGTGTTGTGTGTGTGTTGTAGTGTGTGTGTGGGTACGGTATGGTATTGGTATGTATATGTGCATGTGGTATTTATTTAAATATTTCCTTGAATCTGTGGAACAAGAAAAATAATAATAATCTAAGAAACTAGTCCAAATCTAAATGTAGTTATTTATTTTCTTCCCTAGTATTGAACCAGCTGTTTCTGGTGGGTGTAGCAACACACCACATTTAAAGTTAATTATTGCCTTCCCTGCCTTCCGAAAATAAAAAAAAATAAAATAAAAACGTTACAAACTGGGCAGTAAGCAATGTTCTTGGCTCCAAAAAGCATATAATTAATTTAAGCTAATTGATTGTTTGTGTCATCACAAAAGGAAATAATTCTGAACAGCATGTTTAGGCTTGTTAATCTGAAGACTTAACCCTTTCAGACTGACAAATCCATACAAAGACTATAGGCAAAACCCATTTTTCAGAATATATCACCAAGAAAATGCATAAAAGTGTCACAAAACTCTTGTGAACAGGACAACTGTGACTGAATGATCTAAATGTTCATATTTATTTACTAATATTAATATTAATCCATCTTTGGGTTATGAGTATATCCTAGGGATAATTGAGATTGAATAGTCTGAGTACAAACCACAATTTCATAAAACCTGTTATTCTTTCCACCCTCCTTAATATCTTATAATACTTTAATATACACTTGAGGTCATTTCTTACCTGATATAGCAGCAAAGGTCATTAAGTAGAACTTGGTTCTCCGCTCACATCTCAGTGGTTGCACCATCTTGATTGAAGCCAGTGAGATCAGACGTGGCCGAATACCATTCCCTTTGTATTGAATTCGCAGCACTTTGGTTATTGTTTGTCAGGTGTTACAGACTCATGGTTGAGTTAGGAAAGTATGTAGTGTAGTTTGCCATCTGCAGGGTTTTTATTTACATGGGCAGGGATCACAGGCCGACTCTGAATTCAATCACACCTCTTTTTCTGTTTACCTCTGATTCACACATTATAAAAGGTCCAGGGCCGTCACCGGACTTTAATGTGCAATAAACATGTTTTGAATCTTGCCTATTCAAATAATTAAGATTCTGAGTGTATAGACGCTTGGGACAATATGCCTCATGCCTAATGATAAATATATAATATATAATAATATATAATATATCATATATAAAATCAAAACAATCATGCTCACTAACGTTGGTTCTCTGGATGGTAAAATGGATTATATCAGACTTTTGAGAGCTTTCCAATGCATCGCGAGGGACTGCTGTGTCTCTGTGTTCACAGAGTCATGTCTAAACACTTGTAAAACTTGTAAGTCGCTTTGGATAAAAGCGTCAGCTAAATGACTAAATGTAAATGTAAATGTAAACAAAAAGGTCACGGACACCGTGGTTCAGTTGGATTGGCTAACACTCCTAAGCTCCGGGGAGGCGGCCTGGCGGTTACATAAACAAATGATGGTGTCAGGATCAGGGCCGTAGCCAGGGTTTAGAAATTAGGGAGGTCCATTTATTTTTTTGGCCCAGACCGGCTCACTATAATCGGTCGGACACCACCCACCAGTACACCATCCTTGTGGTCCCCTTAAATATGCGTACCTACTGTACTATTCCCCCAACCCACTACAAAGCTGGGTAGTAAGTGCCATGGACAAGTGGACCAGTGTACTCCCTCGCTCTTGGCTGAATCTTGTTTTGGGTGGTGATGTAAAAACACCTGCATCATAGCAGGCTCAGGGTGGGCAAAATAGTCTATAGCCTGTTCATCCCTGTCTCTCTCCTCCACAACCTGGCTTGACTAGACAGAGAGAGATGATTACAATTAACTGGTACATTCAGGTCCAGAATTGTTGGAATTCCTTGACAAAGATGTGCAAAAAGCTGTACAATTTAAACAATACTATACTGGTAATGAGCAAATAGTTGTTTATTCGATGAATGCATGAGCTGTTCCATTGTATTTCATTTGATACTAACTACTCAGTTCATACAGATTTCAAGTATTCAAATATCAATGATGAATATTGCATAAGGTTTACACAGTTAATAGATCACCTTCTTGTTTTATATTCATGTTCAGAGAGGAGTAATAGTTAGATCTTTGTATGTGATTTATATGGCAATTAAATCAATGGTGTGTTTGTTTGGGGAGTTTGACCTACAGTTAATGTGCCTACCACGTGAAGGTGCATGATCAATGGACAGCACAAAAACAATTTGTGTAGGTGGAGACTAGAGCTACCACAGATAGTAATAAGTTATTAAGAGTAAGTAATCCATACCATATATATCCTTTTTTTTTTTTATCCACTTTTTCTCCCATTTTTCTATATTTTCTCCCATCCCAATTTCGTATCATCCAATTCAACCCTCCCCTGTCACGAACGCTGTTTCTTGCCTCCCACAAGCCGGCTGCAATGTGGACTAAGTCATACATAGCACAAGTCCCCTCCGGTACTTGAGGTAACAGCAGTCGCATCTTTTCACCTGCGCAGCTCGATCTCTCAGTGTCGAGGAGTAACGCGTGGGAGGCTCACGCTGCCCCCGACACTTCCTGATTCTACTGCGCAGGCGCACCAACCGACTTGTAGGAGTCGCTTGTTCACAACGTTCGATCCCCACCCTTCAGTTTTCCCTCCCCGTAATACGGCCAATGTGTATTACTGCGGACGACCAGCTAAACTGAAAACAATGTGGAGAGCTGGATTCGAACACGCGAATCCTAGCGTCTCCACACTGGTGGCGAGTGCCTTGCCCACTACACCACCTAGCCGCCCACCCATACCATATATATCCTAATAGTTACCTTATTACCATACTTGGCTGAAAATAAACTTTGCTGCCTGTTGTGAATGTGTTTTTCCCTGTAGGCTAATACATAAGTAGGCATACATTTTTGCAGTTGAGGAAAAATTAGCAGTTGAGTAGGTTATACAGTATGTGCTGTGTTTTTATGTCTTCCATTGAGGACCACCTTGGAAATAAGTGTTTTAATGAATGCTTTTAGGTGATATCCTCAGGAATACAAATTGGTCAAGATAATTTGTTTTTATGATGTGTTTTTAATTTCCAAATGAATCTAATCAAATAAAAAAAGCAGTTTTTGCAGTTGAGCTACAGGTGTTGTATATTATACAGCCTTTTCATGCATCTTTATCAAGGGAACCCTTATCCTAATGATTTAAAAAATAATATTATGAAGATACGATATGGACCTAGTAGTTGGGTCATCTGTGGCACTTCGTTTCTCAATGGATTTGTCATCTAGGAGAGTTGATCAACTAATTTAGCCGGGGTGTATTTTTTTAAAAGGCGGGAGAAATTTGTGAGAGACCAAAATCCAAAATGGCTGCCGTGGAAATTAACTTTTTAATGGTTTGACCTACAATGATGCACAATACATGGTACCAGCCCCCTCTCAGTCATGTACCAGCCCCCTCTCAGTCATGTACCAGCCAGCCCCCTCTCAGTCATATACCAGCCCCCTCTCAGTCATGTATACCAGCCCCCTCTCAGTCATCTACCAGCCCCCTCTCAGTCATGTACCACAGCCCCCTCTCAGTCATGTACCACAGCCCCATCTGAGTCATGTACCAGCCCCCTCTCAGTGATGTACCAGCCCCCTCTCAGTCATGTATACCAGCCCCCTCTCAGTCATCTACCAGCCCCCTCTCAGTCATGTACCACAGCCCCCTCTCAGTCATGTACCACAGCCCCATCTGAGTCATGTACCAGCCCCCTATCAGTCATGTACCAGCCCCCTCTCAGTCATGTACCAGCCTCCTCTCAGTCATGTATACCAGCCCCCTCTCAGTCCTGTATACCAGCCCCCTCTCAGTCATGTACCAGCCCCCTCTCAGTCATGTACCACAGCCCCCTCTCAGTCATGTACCACAGCCCCATCTCAGTCATGTACCACAGCCCCATCTCAGTCATGTACCAGCCCCCCTCTCAGTCATGTATACCAGCCCCCCTCTCAGTCATGTACCAGCCCTCTCTCATTCATGTACCAGCCCCCTCTCAGTCATATACCAGCCAGCCCCCTCTCAGTCATGTACCAGCCCCCTCTCAGTCATGTACCAGCCTCCTCTCAGTCCTGTAATACCAGCCCTCTCTCAGTCATGTACTAGCTCCCTCTCAGTCATATACCACAGCCCCCTCTCAGTCATGTACCACAGCCCCCTCTCAGTCATGTACCACAGCCCCCTCTCAGTCATGTACCACAGCCCCCTCTGTCATGTAGCCTGCACGACTGGCGGGGGGGTGCTTAGTAAGAGATGTGATTGGGCCAGCCCAGTGTCAGTCAGTACCAATGGGCCGCTGTCCCAGCCTAGTAGTGGGCCGGTCGTTGACCAAACTTAAAAAAATATATATATATATTATTATTATAATTTTTTTTAGTTACAAATAGTTACCGAGGTCCGGACCTCGGTGACCTCATAGCTGGCTACGGCCATGGTCAGGATGAAGAGGTGGTTTATATTTTCTGTTCACCACATGTAGAGTTCAACAGGTGAATTTGGCAACAAGGGGAAACAACACACTAGACCTGGCTCACACAAACGTCAAGAACTGCTGCAAAGCAGCCCCCCTCCCCCACACTGGCAACTCTGACCACCTAACTGTCATGCTAATGTTCCTTTGATGCAGTCAGGGCGTAAAGCTGCATTCTCCCAATATGCTCCCTTTTTATGGAATATGCTGCAAGTAAAACTTTGTCTAGGGGCACTTCCTACTGTAAATGCTTTTAAAGGTATGCTACGATTAGCCCTTCATGAAACATGTAACTGTTTTACCTGATGCTATTGTTGATGTGATTATGCTCCTTGCCACTGCACAAATTACCTTCTGTATTTATATTTGAATTGTATGTTTTTTGTTTAATGCCCTGTTTTATGTTGAAACTTGTTGTGTGCCGTGTTGGTCAGGACTCCCTGGAAGAAGAGATATTGTATCTCAATGGGACATTCCTGGATAAATAAATAAATAAATAAATAAATAAATAAATAAATAAATAAATAAATAAATAAATAAATAAATAAATAAATAAATAAATAAATAAATAAATAAATAAATAAATAAATAAATAAATAAATAAATAAATAAATAAATAAATAAATAAATAAATAAATAAATAAATAAATAAATAAATAAATAAATAAATAAATAAATAAATAAATAAATAAATAAATAAATAAATAAATAAATAAATAAATAAATAAAATAAATAAAATAAATAAAATAAATAAAATAAATAAATAAATAAATAAAATAAATAAAATAAATAAATAAATAAATAAATAAATAAATAAATACACACCTGCTAGGGTGAAACATGAGAAACCAGTGGTCAGGGAAGTCAGAATGAATTAAACAACATGACGCAGGAGTAATGATATAGATATTTAAATGATTAATTAAACTACATGATGCAGGAGTAAAGGGGAGAATGCTTAAAGAGAGAACAAGTCTTGCTTACTCTGATATAGTGAACATCGAAAACGGTACTCTTCATTGTTATTAGTCCAGTTTCATTCAATATTATGATCAATGATATCTTTCAAAATGTAGGGCAAGGTTTTCATTTGTCCCTTTTGGCAGATGATGGTGCCCTCTGGAGGAGAGGAAGAAATATTGAGTTCTTATTTAAGAAAATTCAGAAAGGGTTAAATCAAGTTCAAGAGTGGACAAATAAGTAGGAAGAGAGTTGTCGAAGCAGTTTTCTTATCAATCCGGCTGGACTATGGTAATTTATAGGCATGCTGCGGCCTCAACCCATAAATCATTGGACTCTGTATATCACTCTTCCCTCAGATTCATCACTAATGATAGATACTCATCACTGTGTCCTTTATGAGAAGGTTGGTTGGTCCTCGCTGATGGAGAAGCGCAACAAACACTGGTATTTGTTCATTTTTGAGGCCCTTATTGGTAAGATACCTCCTCATACTACATCATTATTGGAATGGAAATTTTTAACCTATGGAACGGGTAAATCTGCATTTTGTTATGATGCCCCTGGCTCATGGGATGAACTCCAACGGTCCTTAAAGCTTGAGATTCTCCCCTCTGTTGCAGAGTTTAAAACCTTGATCTCCAACCTTTGTCAATCAAGTTGTACATGTTTTAATTAATTGTTATCCTTACTTGTCTTATTGTTATAATTCTATATGCTGTGTGATTTTATATGCCTTTTTTTCTGCTTAATTCTGTATTTACACTCAACGTGACTATAAATGAGGGAAACCTCAGTTGCCCTTCCTATAGCAGAGTCCTGCTATAGAGCTGTATGGGGCTCTGCTGGAGAAAGTCAACACGTTTAAATTCCTAGGAGTTTGGTTACCTGGAAAATCCATATTGAAAAAGTGGTTAGTAAATGCGTGTTAAATGTTCTCAGGAGTCTGTCTGGTTGTGATTGGGGAGCAGAGAGGAGTCTAGCTGGGTGTGATTGGGGAGCAGAGAGGAGTCTGGTTGTGATTGGGGATCAGAGAGGAGTCTGGTTGTGATTGAGGAGCAGAGAGGAGTCTGGTTGTGATTGAGGAGCAGAGAGGAGTCTGGGTGTGATTGGGGAGCAGAGAGGAGTCTGGGTGTGATTGGGGAGCAGAGAGGAGTCTGGTTGTGATTGGGGAGCAGAGAGGAGTCTGGCTGGGTGTGATTGGGGAGCAGAGAGGAGTCTGGTTGTGATTGGGGAGCAGAGAGGAGTCTGGGTGTGATTAGGGATCAGAGAGGAGTCTGGTTGTGATTGGGGAGCAGAGAGGAGTCTGGTTGTGATTGGGGATCAGAGAGGAGTCTGGTTGTGATTGAGGAGCAGAGAGGAGTCTGGTTGTGATTGAGGAGCAGAGAGGAGTCTGGTTGTGATTGAGGAGCAGAGAGGAGTCTGGGTGTGATTGAGGAGCAGAGAGGAGTCTGGGTGTGATTGGGGAGCAGAGAGGAGTCTGGGTGTGATTGGGGAGCAGAGAGGAGTCTGGTTGTGATTGGGGAGCAGAGAGGAGTCTGGGTGTGATTGAGGATCAGAGAGGAGTCTGGTTGCATGTGATTGAGGAGCAGAGAGGAGTCTGGTTGTGATTAGGGAGCATAGAGGAGTCTGGGTGTGATTAGGGAGCAGAGAGGAGTCTGGCTGGGTGTGATTGGGGAGCAGAGAGGAGTCTGGGTGTGATTGAGGAGCAGAGAGGAGTCTGGTTGTGATTGAGGAGCAGAGAGGAGTCTGGGTGTGATTAGGGAGCAGAGAGGAGTCTGGGTGTGATTAGGGAGCAGAGAGGAGTCTGGCTGGGTGTGATTGGGGAGCAGAGAGGAGTCTGGGTGTGATTGGGGAGCAGAGAGGAGTCTGGCTGGGTGTGATTGGGGAGCAGAGAGGAGTCTGGTTGTGATTGGGGAGCAGAGAGGAGTCTGGGTGTGATTAGGGATCAGAGAGGAGTCTGGTTGTGATTGGGGAGCAGAGAGGAGTCTGGTTGTGATTGGGGATCAGAGAGGAGTCTGGTTGTGATTGAGGAGCAGAGAGGAGTCTGGTTGTGATTGAGGAGCAGAGAGGAGTCTGGTTGTGATTGAGGAGCAGAGAGGAGTCTGGGTGTGATTGGGGAGCAGAGAGGAGTCTGGGTGTGATTGGGGAGCAGAGAGGAGTCTGGTTGTGATTGGGGAGCAGAGAGGAGTCTGGGTGTGATTGAGGAGCAGAGAGGAGTCTGGGTGTGATTGAGGAGCAGAGAGGAGTCTGTTGCATGTGATTGAGGAGCAGAGAGGAGTCTGGGTGTGATTGGGGAGCAGAGAGGAGTCTGGGTGTGATTGGGGAGCAGAGAGGAGTCTGGTTGTGATTGGGGAGCAGAGAGGAGTCTGGGTGTGATTGAGGATCAGAGAGGAGTCTGGTTGTGATTGAGGAGCAGAGAGGAGTCTGGGTGTGATTGAGGAGCAGAGAGGAGTCTGGGTGTGATTGGGGAGCAGAGAGGAGTCTGGGTGTGATTGGGGAGCAGAGAGGAGTCTGGTTGTGATTGGGGAGCAGAGAGGAGTCTGGGTGTGATTGAGGATCAGAGAGGAGTCTGGTTGCATGTGATTGAGGAGCAGAGAGGAGTCTGGTTGTGATTAGGGAGCATAGAGGAGTCTGGGTGTGATTAGGGAGCAGAGAGGAGTCTGGCTGGGTGTGATTGGGGAGCAGAGAGGAGTCTGGGTGTGATTGAGGAGCAGAGAGGAGTCTGGTTGTGATTGAGGAGCAGAGAGGAGTCTGGGTGTGATTAGGGAGCAGAGAGGAGTCTGGGTGTGATTAGGGAGCAGAGAGGAGTCTGGCTGGGTGTGATTGGGGAGCAGAGAGGAGTCTGGGTGTGATTGGGGAGCAGAGAGGAGTCTGGCTGGGTGTGATTGGGGAGCAGAGAGGAGTCTGGTTGTGATTGGGGAGCAGAGAGGAGTCTGGGTGTGATTAGGGATCAGAGAGGAGTCTGGTTGTGATTGGGGAGCAGAGAGGAGTCTGGTTGTGATTGGGGATCAGAGAGGAGTCTGGTTGTGATTGAGGAGCAGAGAGGAGTCTGGTTGTGATTGAGGAGCAGAGAGGAGTCTGGTTGTGATTGAGGAGCAGAGAGCAGTCTGGGTGTGATTGGGGAGCAGAGAGGAGTCTGGGTGTGATTGGGGAGCAGAGAGGAGTCTGGTTGTGATTGGGGAGCAGAGAGGAGTCTGGGTGTGATTGAGGAGCAGAGAGGAGTCTGGGTGTGATTGAGGAGCAGAGAGGAGTCTGGTTGCATGTGATTGAGGAGCAGAGAGGAGTCTGGGTGTGATTGGGGAGCAGAGAGGAGTCTGGGTGTGATTGGGGAGCAGAGAGGAGTCTGGTTGTGATTGGGGAGCAGAGAGGAGTCTGGGTGTGATTGAGGATCAGAGAGGAGTCTGGTTGCATGTGATTGAGGAGCAGAGAGGAGTCTGGTTGTGATTAGGGAGCATAGAGGAGTCTGGGTGTGATTAGGGAGCAGAGAGGAGTCTGGCTGGGTGTGATTGGGGAGCAGAGAGGAGTCTGGGTGTGATTGAGGAGCAGAGAGGAGTCTGGTTGTGATTGAGGAGCAGAGAGGAGTCTGGGTGTGATTAGGGAGCAGAGAGGAGTCTGGGTGTGATTAGGGAGCAGAGAGGAGTCTGGCTGGGTGTGATTGGGGAGCAGAGAGGAGTCTGGGTGTGATTAGGGAGCAGAGAGGAGTCTGGTTGTGATTGAGGAGCAGAGAGGAGTCTGGGTGTGATTAGGGAGCAGAGAGGAGTCTGGCTGCCTGAATGCCTTCTACAACAGAACTGTGTTTCCGCGTCTCTGATTAGCCAGGTCATTTCTGGTCATGTGACATGTACGCACAATCGTGGGACCGCAAGTTTCTACACTGGTTAGGCTTAGGCGCTCGTTCGAAGTTGGTTAAGGTTAGAGTTTGTCTTAGAGCATGGCGATAGAACGCATGCCCTGATTCCGACGGTTAAGCTTAGGCACTCTTTCGAAGTTGGTTAAGGTTAGAGTTTGTCTTAGAGCATGGCGATAGAAAGCCAGGTAGTTTGCAGGCTGTTAGACCCGGAAATAGGCGCAGAACTTGCTGTCCCACGATTGGCACACATGTCACATGACCTGGCCAATCAGAGCTTAAAACTCGAACGCGGAAACGCAGTTCCATCGTCGAAGGCATACACGCAGTCTGGCTGGGTGTGATTGGGGAGCAGAGAGGAGTCTGGGTGTGATTGGGGAGCAGAGAGGAGTCTGGGTGTGATTGGGGAGCAGAGAGGAGTCTGGGTGTGATTGGGGATCAGAGAGGAGTCTGGTTGTGATTGGGGAGCAGAGAGGAGTCTGGCTGGTTGTGATTGGGGAGCAGAGAGGAGTCTGGCTGGGTGTGATTGGGGATCAGAGAGGAGTCTGGTTGTGATTGGGGAGCAGAGAGGAGTCTGGTTGTGATTGAGGAGCAGGAGTCTGGTTGTGATTAGGGAGCAGAGATGAGTCTGGGTGTGATTAGGGAGCAGAGAGGAGTCTGGCTGGGTGTGATTGGGGAGCAGAGAGGAGTCTGATTGTGATTGGGGATCAGAGAGGAGTCTGGGTGTGATTGGGGAGCAGAGAGGAGTCTGGGTGTGATTGGGGAGCAGAGAGGAGTCTGGGTGTGATTGGGGAGCAGAGAGGAGTCTGGGTGTGATTGGGGAGCAGAGAGGAGCCTGGGTGTGATTGGGGAGCAGAGAGGAGTCTGGGTGTGATTGGGGAGCAGAGAGACAGACGATGCTCATTATGTATCAAGCAACAATTAGATCAGTGTTTATGGTTCCGATTATGGTTTTATTTTTGGATCTGCTGCAGAGCCTGATTTAGAGAATGTGCTGTGGCCGCTTTGAGAACAACACCTATCCCTGCTTTACTGGTGGAAACGGGAGAGTCTCCTCTGAGGTTAAGACGTAGAATGTTAGGGTTACATTGTTGAATTAAGCTAAATGGATGCAACCTGAGTCTCTCAGCCAAGTCTCTCAAAGAAAATTGGGAGTTTACTGAAGGATAAAAAGGGAATGGTCTGTTATGCGTCTGGTAAGTGCCGACTGGATGATTAGCAGGAAGTGATTGATGCATGTTGCTTTCTCCCTGAGCCCAACATTGACAGATTGCAGCGGGAAGGTGTCAGCAGGTCAGATCTTGAAGTTGAGGATCATATAACAGACATGGTATGTATACAGACGTTTACTGATAGGTCAAAGGATCCAAAAAGTGGAACAGCAGGGTGTAGAGTATGATGTCATCATGTCATAGAATATGTGGTAGTCCTCAAATTCAGCAAGGTTTAAGATGATCAAATGTCAGTCTTTGCCACTGAATTATTGGCAATGATATGGGCCTTGTTGTGGGTCCCAGAGTATTTAGGAGTTGATGGAAATTAAATTGTTGACAAAATCACTAAAGAAAGACTCTCTTCAAAAATAGTATAAATCAGGGGCGGGGCTTCAGGGGGGCTGTAGGGGCGGGGCTCCCCGGGCCCGGGACATTCGGGACCCAATGGGGGCCCGTCGCAGAGGCAGCAGGCTCGTGCCACTGACGTTCGTGGCCATATTAGGTATAAAGCATTGTAGCCTATAATATGAGTTGTGCTGCTATTTTCACACTCACACTCACATTTAACATTAAAACATGACAAATTGCAAGTGAATCCCTTCCCTGAACGTCAGCAAAACAAATGAGATGATTGTGGACTTTAGGAGGTCGGGGGTCAGGGACTACAGCCCCCTCAGCATCGACGGGGCACCGGTTGAGAGAGTGAACAGTTTTAAGTACCTCGGAGTCCACATATCCGAGAACTTGACATGGACCACACACATTGACAGTGTTGTGAAGAAGGCACGACAACGCCTCTACTTCCTCAGGCGCCTAAGGAAGTTCCAAGTCAGTCAGAAGATCCTTAAGAACTTCTACTCATGTACAATAGAGAGCATCCTGACTGGCAATATCACCTCCTGGTTTGGGAATAGCACCGCACAAGACCGTAGCAGACTACAGAGAGTGGCCCGTTTAGCCGAACGCACAATTGGAGGGGGGCTTCCCACTCTCCAGAACATTTACAACAGGCGGTGCATGGGTAAGGCTAAGAGAATTATCAAAGACTCCAGCCACCCAAACAACTGCCTCTTTGAACTGCTGCGGTCAGGCAAGCGATACCGGAGTCTCATGGCAAGCACAGAAAGACTCAGAAGAAGCTTCGATCCCCAGGCCATCAGGATGCTCAACAAACAATAACACTATGTAACAACCATCAAATGCACTCACAGCACACACATCCACACGCACACACACTCACTTTAAACAAACAACTCACTGCAGCACCCACTTTACACACTTTAGAACACCTAAACACACTTTATATTTATTGGTAAAGAATTTGCACTACAACCCATACCTCATTATTTACACCTTACTGTAAATTGTACCTAAATTGTACCTCATCCCATTTCTGCTTTGCACTATATAGTATATTGTATATTAGTATATTGTATAGTATATTGTATGGTAACTCAGTTACTTCTACTCTGCATTGAACATTGTACACATACTGAACACTTGTGCCTACGTACGTGACTTCTATTTTATACTTGCTATACTTATTTTATTTTATTTTATACTTATCTATTTTTGTCTAGCACAGTCTGGAGCATAACAGAAAGAAGCATTTTGTATAAAAGTATTCTGTACTTCTGTATGACAACTAATAAAGAAACTTGAAACTTGAAACTCTATTGTCTCCAAATGTATTTTGGGTAAATCGTCATCAACAGCCGTCCATCAACATCATACGTAAATGAACGTCATCATCAATCACTTGTCAACAGAGCACTGCCTAAGCATAAGTGGGAGCAGTTATAAACACAAAGGTGGAGCGACAAAACACAAAGAAAAAGATAAAAAGGAGCAAGGAAAAGCCAAATTGCCCAAGCTAGATGCATATACATAGCGGTCTAGATGCATATATAATCCTCCCCCTCCGGGAGATGAGCCTGACATTGTTGCCAGCCCGGCCAGCCGCGTTTCATCCCCAACACCCAGCCCACCAACGTTAGTGGGGGTGAGCCAGATTTACAGGTAGGCTACAATTATGGAAACACACTGTCAGCAAGAAAATGTGAGTTTGTGGTAAATGTTATTTCCTTCCGTGTCTCTCGGCTGTAGAGAGCAGAAATATCACATTAAAACGCTTATGTCCCACTCGCTGGTCATCTCGCCATGATGCTGCGTTAAGGCACAGATATTGGAGACATGATAAAAGCCCTCATCAAAATATCTAAATTACCAGTGACAAAAAGGATGAGCGTAATGAAGCAAGTGCAGTCAAGAATGCCATAAGCAAATTTCCCTTTCTATTTTTGGTCAACATGCAGATCAAGATTTTGGAAAGCATAAATGCTGCTTCACAGTTACTGCAAGCAAAAGGCGCGTCAGTCTTAGTCTAAAATGTGTCATTTTATTAGGCTATGTTGTTCTTGTGGTTTGTTAGACTTTATGTCATGTTATATCATTATCTGATATATATTTAGTTTCTATACCCTTTGTAGAAACGAAATCTTAAATATTACACCATTTCTTTTGTTTCTTTTCTTTCAATTTAATTCTTTTTTTTAAATCTTACTGACTGAGGTCAAAAAACGGTTTGTTCCTGCAGAGACAAAAGATCCACACACCTGAGTCATAGGGGCGGAGTCTGACATTAATATTACCCTTCTGCAAGTAAACATTATTATTCTAAGAAATTGTATTATTATAAATTTGAGAATTAACCTCCATGCAACGGAACATAATTATAATCGTCGCGCCAGCCGTCGTAACAGACGAAAGCCACAGCACTTTGCGAGCGTCTAGCTCTAGCGGCTCAGGGCTGCATTTTTCACCGAACATATAAATTACAGAATTAAAGCTATATTTATTGTCGTTCAAATGCCACCTCAATCGACTTTACGCACAATCGTCAGATTACCACCCTGGACTCCCGATATAATGTCAAGCTTTATTGGGTTTAAAGGGCCCGGTCATGTGGCCGCGCCCCCCCCGGCCCGGGTCTGATATGTTCCGCTACTGGTATAAATGTCAAAATGTTACTGCGTATGACCATGGAGGAGCTTGAAAAGGACTGGCAGGAGGAATGGAAGAATGAAAAGAGGAATAGAACAGAAGAATGAAAATTAATCTTAATTTTGTCGGGGCAAGAACCATCAAGAATTTGAAAGAAAAGACAAAGAACAATTTAATATTTTCCTCATAATACTGGCCTGTAATCCTGGGACTACACACTGAACGGACTTTTCTATTGAACGGTGGAGGGCAGTAACTGACGGAAACTATTTGAAAAAGGAGAAGAAGCTGAAATGGGGGGGGGGGCCGTAAACTGTTCTCAAGTGTCGTAATTGGTCATATAAATAATTTCCCGGTCCCGTGTAGAGTCTCTCTCTTCCATGTCTTCCTGCTCGGCGGTAGTGTGTACCCTGTCGGCTGTCGCGGAGATAATGTGAGTACAGTTTGAAGAAAAATTTTCATCGTTACTTACGAATACGGATTAAATGTAGTTAAATAAGCTGCAAGAGTTTACTTTATTTCATGGAGTTCTGTTGTTTCCTTGTCATTTGAGACCCTGTAGAGAAGCAGCGGTGCCACGTTGTTTTACTGTTAGCCAATAATGCTAAAGCCACGCCTGGCTACCAGATAAATGACAAACCTGTATGTAACTTAACGTTACAGCGACACTAGCAAATTAGCCATGGAGTACAACTGAGAATAACTTGACCTAACTAGCACTTAAGGAAAATGCCACCTATAACAATCGGTTCGTTAATGTTGAACACTCCAACATTACATGAGCTTACTGTCTCCATTGTCAGACGAGACCAATTTACTTAAAGCTTAGCACAAATTAATGGAAGCGGATACGGACCAGCTAGCCTAGCTGTTGGCCGAAATCACCCCTCGCGGAGTTTTAAGTTGGGCTTGTGGTCCCTATCCGCTTCCATTAATGTGTGCTTTGCTAGGCTAGCTCATTTAACCAACAGGGGGGCCCTGTGAGTAGCAGCACAGTGCTGCGTTTCTCTAATAAAGCAAAAGTCATATCAAGGCCTTCACTAGTCAACATAATGCCAGATGTTTAAACACGTTCTTTACTTGAGATTCGGGCTGTTTTGTCTATAGATCTTATTGTGCAACCATTATTAACCCCTGGTGGCTGTGCATAGAAGTAATGTGTTCATGTAATTTTAATAACTAGTAGTGATGCAAATGAAATGTCTCATTGAATGCCAAATTCAACTAATAATTGGAATGGCCTTTTCAATGGGTAAATTCCAAGTGGAATGGCTATAATACTATCGGGTTTTGCTTTCATCTCTGCACAGTCCATTGCAGAACGGTGACAATGAGGCCTGATACATTTACATGCACCTTATCATGAACACAGGCCATGTCAGATTGTAAAATTGAAGAGAATAAAACATAATTTATTGTTTCAGGACTTTAGCCACAGCAGATCATTAGATTCATGCTCTGCATATTTGATTTGACAGGTTTTTACACCAGATGGACTTCTTGATGCAACCAAGTATTTTGGGGCCAAGTCTGGTGTGGGAGGACAGAGACCAACATGCAAACTACACGTAAAGATCCCTGGGGTTGGAACCAGGATCTTATCACTGAGGCAAGTAACCACTGTGCCTCTGTTTTTATTTAAGGACATGGTGCAGTTATGTAGTGGCAAGTAGACTATAACCTTATGTAGCAAAAATTTATGTTAAGGTAAATATTTGTGTTTGAGCACCATGATTGTATACTAACTTTATAATAATTAAAAAAAAATTGCCCTGGGTGGTTCTGAAGCTGAGTTCTGAGCATCTATCTAGCCTCATTAGTGATGATTGTGGAGGCACAGCACCAGCTTGTGGCCTTGACTCAGTGGGCCACAGTGTGTGCAGTGCATAGAGCAATCCCTTCCCTTGCAACCCACTGCTGTGTACACGTCATAGTAGTGCTACTTATGAGACTGGACAATCGTTTAATATGTTTTGTTTGTATGCTTTCAAAATTCCAAAAACTTAAATTAATTCTATGGTTCTTCTTCAGATGGGGAACTGGATGCAAGTTTACAGAGCAGAGACATGAGGCCTAGCAGGTAAATTGGACCATTAAATATGAACGGATTTTTTTATGTTATGATGATTGGCAAAATATGTTCAACTGCTCTGAAACTATGAATGAAAGTTGCCTGTCTGAACAATGCAATGTGGGCTGGCTTGCATAGTGTGACCGTACCCTCAAGATGGTAATTACAACGTCTTCTGACCTGTTTCTCCAGGTGTGCGCTCTGACTTTGCCGCCGAGGTGTGATGGAGGCTCTCGTAAATGCGTGATTATCTTTGCTTAAGCAAGAGTGAGGTTGGTCAAGATTTATTAATTTGAGATTGATTGCATAATCTAGAAAGCGCCCATAGTCTACTACTGGTTGTAGGGGTGGGAAAAGACATTTCACCAGCTATTTGGCCTATTGCACCCAATTACGGGGGAAATGGGGTGATGTAGTAGAGGGATTGAATAATCCACCATATGGCCATGCGTAGTATGAGTCTCCTAAAGTGGATGTGTTTTTGCCAGGAGCGAAGGAGTCGACTAGTTTGACGAGTAAGCCTTTTATTAAATTAAGCTGCCGTTTCATTTGGGAATTCTATTACTATTATGATTTATGTATCCCCAGCCCTAAATGCAACTACGCAAAAAAGGAGCAGTCTTTTCCTAGGAATTACTGACCCGCCATTTGAGGCCTATCCCGACTGGCCTTTGACCGTAGGGCCGCGTCGTTGGAAATGCCTCAAAGAAGGAAACTGCGGTTCGCTTTACCCTCATTGTTACTACAATTAGCCTTGTGGGATATAACTGCAGGACAAATGCTGACCAGTGAACTCATGCATTTTGTTCTCTTGAAACCAGTGGTTAATGGATGTTTGGTTTTAGGTGCTGTAGATGACTAAAAGATGGCGCTGAAGATCACTTGCAGCATCTTGGTGAGTAATGGCCTGTGTTCATTATTTCTGTTTTGGCGAAGACTTAGAGGACCAGTGTTTAGGATTACCCCTTCACACACTCCTTCCGAGCGTGTAGGAGAACTGGCTGTTATAAACTCCTGTCCAGGGCCAGTGTTTGGTTAGTCCATGCTGGGCTACTGCCGAAACCTGGCTCCATGGACCCACTATGTAGATTTAAAAGCGCTCCTAAAGTAATTTAATTCTTTTTCTGTTGATTATACACCAATGAAAACACTTGTTAATATTTCAATAGATTCCCTAAATCTTGCACACTGGTCCTTTAAACACTAATTGACTGAACATTTGGACTAGTGTGGTGTGTCTTTCCCTGTTTTGACACGATCTACCATAGTGCTAAAAGGTAGAATCTGTAATGCTGTCAAAAGGTGACCTCTAGGGGGCATTACATAGTGAACTGAGTCGCGAAGCGGTCGCCCCGGGTTCGATTCCCCGACCCGGTGGTCATATGCCACATGTCTTCTCCAGTTTAACCCTAATCTCCTGTTGGTCCTGCATGGCCAAAAGGTCCTGTGTTGACCAAAAAAGCTGCAAATGCTATAAATAAAATGTAAGAGAAACTGACTTGGGTAAAAGCCCTGTTTGGTATTTCACTAACATTTGTTTGATGTGGGTAAGAGCTGTGTGGGCATAAGGCAGGGGTTACTACTGCTGACCACACCTCTGGCTCTGCCAAGAGGGGTCTGAGAATTTTAAAGTAGTTACTAAACACCAACCCACACGTCAGACCTAAGTGTAAACGAATTGCAATACTAAGTGGGGCTCTTTTGCCTAGAGGTCATTGACAACGTTACTGATTCTAACTTAAATGTTGCAGGTGAAGCTAGCTAACAACACAAAGATTATAAAGAAAGTGACTGGAAAATGTGCTGCATTGCAGATTGGGCTGGACTAGGGGCCAAATGGACCCTAATGCAGTGGAGCCATATTAAACACTTTCTCCCAGTTGGTGTCTTGTTTTTGTAAATGGAATAAAGCACTCAGTATCTGCTGCCAGCTGTTGTTCCAGCTGGTTAGTTCAAAAGTCAGTGCTAGAAAAGGTCGACATTTTGACATCGTTGGTCTCCATAACAATGCTGTGTCTGGAGTCCTGGTATATCCGTCGAAACAAACTTGATAATGTTTAGCCGAAAGGGTCACGTCGCCAAACGTTATTTTGCACATAATCTCACATGACATTGAGTCCTTGCATTTATTTACAGCTCCATGAAATTGTGCAATACCATGTCTTATATGGACTGCTGGCTGCTTCCATATAATTTAATGTGGCTGTAATTTACTCAAAACAAGGATTCACTGTTGGCCATATTCAAACTCATTTACGAACTGTCGAACTAAATTAACTTTAGTTTAGATGTGAGATTAAGTGTGAAATAAAAGTGTAACTAAAATTCTCTTGAATGCTATAACATTTTGGTTTGTCACCAGGCTTGTGTTACAGAAGATGTCTAGGAGAAGAATCCCAGGACTGGATGTGAGTACTCTTTAGTGACTCAAAACATAAAGCACTGAATGGTATCTGCAGCCAGCCGTCCACCGGGCTGGTCTGTTCATAAGTCAGTGCCAGAAAAACTCAGCATCTTGACATCGTTGGAGTCCTGATTGCTTGTATCTGGACCCTTGGTATTTCTGCTGAAACAAATGCTTGCTTTCTTGCTGGAAGCCATAGTGTAACTGAGGGGTACAATTCCCTGACTGTATTGATAAGTATGGTATTATTAAACCACTACCGCTTGTACTTTAACTTCTGGCCATCCAGTACATGATATAGATATGATGAACACTTTCCCACCTGATGAAACGAAGTCCACACAAATGTATAAATCGAATTTTATATAGCAAAGGGTATATACAACGTTCACTTAATGACATTTATGATTTGAAATGCACTTGTAAGGCAAATGAGTATTCATAGGTAAATCAACATTGAATGTCCAATCTCTGGTTACGCAGGGAGCAAGTATACAACCTGGTTCTTTAGGGAACTATAGCAATGGTACTTAAATGATTATAGCTGGATACACTAAAGGGGGGGTCCCGCTGGTTGTAAGTCAGTAGGGGGGGGGGGGGGGGGGGGGTTAGGAGAGCCACTGGCGGTATCCCATCTGGCCGATTTCTTGGGAGAATTCAGAGTGCTGAACACGGTGCCCACAGAACCTCGGTCCGCAGATGAATACAGCTGGGCCCTCTGGTGGACGGTAGCTGCCGGTCCACAACGAAGAGACGTGAGGCGACCTCACTCGGGGTAGAGCGCCGTCTCACCTGGACTCCTCTCGGGGGGGGGGGGGGGGGGTAGTTCCAACACTCAGCAGTGTTGGCCGTTATCCATGGCATAATCAAAGCACCCAAAGCACGTAGATGATCCAAGCCGTGGAAGGCTCGCCGTCGTCCGTGTAAAGTAATCCAATGTACAGGTCCACTCGTCCTGGCCCGGAGCTCCTCGGATGCAAGCACCACACGTGGTCTGCCCAGCCTGGTTAAGACTCCAGATAACGTCAGGAACGATGGGGGTACTGCTCACTTTATAGCTCTAACCGAACGATGCACCATACATAATAGACTATTATTAACTTAATAGAAATACGTCCCACTCGACGGTATAGTGCCAAACTATGACAATTCAACTATTAATCCACACGATGTCTCAATGCCTATTCTGAGGCCAAGTAGGCCTTACTGCACCACACGTGCGTCGTGGGTGAGGCTTCGCGTCTGTTACTAGGTTGGAGGGTAAAGGACTAATGGACTAAAAGAAAGTTCTACTTTACTTGCGCCATATATATATGCGCTGTGAACAAATAGTACCATTCGTATTTCGCCAGACGTATTCCTACGCGGAACCGGGCTTGTAACGACATGTTCGTCGGCACGATTGAACTTGAACCAAGGGGCTTGGCTGCTGGCGCCAGGTTCTCGTCCAATGGTAGAATGAAACTATTATGGGCTGTTAGTAGACTAAAGGGATATTCAGTGTATATTGTACAAGGAATATACAGGGGATATCAAACGATATACAAATACTATTAAATATATATCCATAAATAAATATATATATTCGGTTTAATCTGATCCTTCACAACACAGTATGTTTAGGAAAGACTTGTGCAGTGATTTTAAAGAACTTTTGTTTTCTCCTTCAGAAGCCTGTACTGAGCTGTGAATCCAGGACCATCTCCAGAGCTTCTGCTGACTGAAATGTAAATGGATTTCCACTTGATGGAGTTGTTCAATGTCACTGTCTTGGTCATATACCAAGGCGTTTGGGAGACTCTGTTCCCAAGTTTCTGTGGAATTGACCATACAATAAAACTTGGTCATATACCAAGGCTTTTGGGAGACTCTGTTCCCAAGTTGCTGTGGAATTGACCATACAATAAAACTCAGCCCAGCAGACTCGCCAGCTAGTTTGCTGGGGTAGTCTTGTCGGTTATACTCGCCATTGCGATCTAATCTGGATGTTTTCGCTGTAGGTGTTAATTGTTAAACTGGGGTCTTAGGCCATGTCTCCACGTATATGGATCTTTTGCCAAACGCACATTTTATTCCACGATTGGGCCTCTCATCCACACGTAAAGGGTGTTTTCAGAGATATACACGGAGATTTTCTTAAACTCATTTTAAAGTGAAGATTTTCCAAAATATCCGTTCAGTGGATCCGTGCAGCCACTGTAAACGCATAGTCTAGATAAACGATGACGCCACAGCTCACTACGCATGCTCAGACAGACTGTTGTTCCATCCATGGCAATACAATAGGCGCCCGTAGCCTTGAAGCGCACAGAGGCAATAAGATGGACAGCGCCTGGTGCTGAAATGACAGACAGAAATAGCATGTAGTTTCTTCCCCCTCGAATGTATATATTTTCTCTTATTGATCTCTGCCTATTAAGCAGTACTGTATATTTGTATATCATTCATTAATGTCTAGATGTAACAGCTACTGTATACTCCAGTGCCGACAGATTCGGCCATCAGATGCTGCTTGCGTGTAATAGGGATGTATCTGTTATTTAGTTATACTGGACATTTTCGTTTACATAAGTAGATTTTTCGTTTCTGTTTATTTATTAAGTTAATATAAAGTTTTTGAGGTTGTTAAACACACGCTTTTGATTTATTTAAGTGGCGAGTGGCGTTTTTTTCGTCCGCTTATTTCTCGAGAGATATCATACAATGTCATGTTGAGATCACAATATCGCGATTCCGAAACAAAATAAGGCAAGGCATTATCACAAACTGTAGCAAAGATATTTAATGTTTTGCTAAACATGTCTAGTTTTGCGCCCTGCTTCAGTTAAAAGCCAAATTGCATTCTAATTTCAGTTAATAGACTTGCGACAGAAGAGGTCTGCACCTGATGCGCTCTGATGTTGCGGATAGTTGAGGATGTTGGCATCACGCGTGAGTGGTCCCAGAATGACCTAATAATAACTTAACATTATTAGTTGAATAGTTACTGTACAGGAATCATTTGAATATGTGAGTTACGTGAATATAGCTTGCCCGTGGACACAGACATTCATACGCATTAACAGCTCGACATATTTTGTCGATGTTCTCCTGTGTCTTGGTCGTCTTGTACTGTAGAGTTACACTCAGCAGAAACTCCACCTCGTCATCTGTCCATAGAAAGGAATCATGTTTTGCCATAACTTCTTTTTTTTGAGGTTTTTCTGTCACTACAGGATTTCAATTTGTAGTTGCCGGCGCCAATGAAAATCAGCTCACTACGCATGCTCAGACTGTGGTGGGCCGTAATAATATCTTGCCCGTCGGATTGTTTGGCGAATATTACTTTACTATTTCTCTAATATATATCAGACCGACTATGTCCTAACAGAAACTACCACCACCTAAAACATCCTTATTACACCTTGTTTTATCCATATAGGCAGTAGCGCTCTGAAGTAATAATAACTTCGGTGGACAGCGCCTGCGTGCTGAAATGTCATTCAAACTCTCCTTATACTTATATATGCGACGACGGCACGTGAACAGTACAATGCAATTAATGAATGTCTTGTTGTAATTAGTATATATATAGTTTGTGATAAGGACTCGCCATATTTAGTTTCAGAATCCGTTGAATACATTGTCATTGTATCTCTCCGTCGCCCAGTGCACAGAAGTAAAGCATTAAATCGTGACATATCTAGATTGGTTGTTTACTCTGGACTGCATCTAATCCACCGCTATATCTATCTATTTATTATCTACTGTATGTATGTCAATATAGCCAATGGAAATGCTAGGAATGGTGAAGTGGGCTGGGTGGACAATTCCTATCATTTCTCTGTCGTCCTGACCGCTCGTACCACCATGGTATTTGGGGTATCGCTTATCGCCACCTGCTGGCCCCCATGCTTGTTGGAGCAATTCATATGCATTTGTGTCTGGATGGAGTTTTTATTTTAAACGGAGCCTGAGAATATCCGTTTGGCAAAAGATCTATATACGTGAGGACATGGCCTTAGTTTCCTGCTGCAAGACGTGGCCAGTCTTTCAGATTTGTGTAAATTGTCACTCACCCATTAACAACATTGACCTTTATCTGAATGCAAACTATGAACACATTTAAATGCAAAGATGGATCATTCATTGTCCTTATAAGAGATTTGATAATACCGGGTATGAATGTGGTAACTGCCTCAGTAGATTCAAGAGGTTTAATCGTCACATACATACATACATGCACACAAGATGTATAGTGACATGAAGGTGGCCATGCCCGCCTTTGTGCAAAAAATACAATATAATAAAATAAGACTGGTAAAAAAGTACTAAGATACAATGCTAAGCTTATGAATTGAAAGGTAATTGGTCCTATGTACGCTACTAATAGAAGAAAAAATTACTTTAAATTTATTGTTTTTCTAATGTCTCCATACAGCGGGCAAGTTGGCGGAGTAATACAGAGCAGCCAGTACAAGGGGTGAAGGATGATCCAGGCCTTAACGTAATGGATGGATTACATGGGCAGTTGATGAGTTCCCAAATCCTTCATGCATTTTATGATGTACTCTCCTTTATAGTGTAAATGTAATTTCCATTACTGTTAAGAACAATAAATCTGATTGGTTGTTTACAAGCTGCTGCATTTATTAGCTTAATCTTGGTTGTGTAAATCTAATTTCCATTACTGTTAAGAACAATAAATCTGATTGGTTGTTTACAAGCTGTGCTGCATTTATTAGCTTAATCTTGGTTAAACCTGAAGAATTCTCCATTTTGCAACTTTGGTCTTGGATCAGTAGTCCTTTTTCTTGCCACAATCCATGCTGTTCCTCATACCCAGTCAAAATGTCAGTTGTCTCCCAGGTAGGAAGAGTTCACATTGTCTGAATTCTTGCATGTATGAAGCACATTATCAGTGCCTCATACATTTCACTGTACATGTACTTGTACTTGGCATACACTGTGCATGACTAATAAAACAACATGAACCTTATCTATTTCAATATTGTAAATATAATCTCCCTTTGATCCCATCTCTTCCAGGATGACTGATAAAATACAGGGCATTGACTATTCACATGATTGCCATGTTGCTCATGTCATGCTCCCAACATGGGAACAGGGTAGAAAGGGACCCAAGCGTGACATGAGGGCAAAAGGGCCACTGAATATGCTTTTGGATACATTTATTTGAAAATCTGTAGAAGTTGCTAGTAATCCTACATATAAAGCACACATCATTCTTCAATATGGTTGGACAACACTAACCTCAATTTGTGGTTTGCAATGAGGTTTGAAGCTGGCTCTACTACAACATGGGGGGGGGGGGGGCATCTGTTTCTGTTGATGGCTGCTGTATCGTTCGAGTGTCTTATCACAAACTAGAATTTCTTTTGGTTTCTGGATTCAGTATTTTATTTATACTTAATTTGACCTAGTCAATTGAGGGTGACCCTCATTTTAAATTGGGGTACATGATGGCAT
Source organism: Notolepis coatsorum (assembly GCF_963971535.1). Classification (NCBI taxonomy): domain Eukaryota; kingdom Metazoa; phylum Chordata; class Actinopteri; order Aulopiformes; family Paralepididae; genus Notolepis; species Notolepis coatsorum. The sequence continues at coordinate 36,684,810 of NC_140166.1, read as the reverse complement.
AAATGATGAAACATTAAATTAAACGTGCAATGAACATAAGTATAGTAGCATATAAGACTAACGGTAAGTAAAGGAAAGCAATTGCAAGTTTATATACACGCACATATCACAATAAAATGTACTGCAAGGCTCTCGGAGCTCACACTAGCAGAACAGGGCTGAATGGCCACTGTGAATATGGTAAATGAGGCCTCCCTGAATGGTTTGAATATGAAAAAGATGTGAATGGTCTTTGCAGTCACCAGATCTCAACCCAGCTGAACATCTATGGGAGATTTTGAACCAACGTGTTAGACAGTGCTCTCCACCACCATAGTCAATACTAGGACCGCTACTCTTCCTAATTTATGCAAATGACATGTCGTCAGCCTGTGACTGCAACTTGTTCCTGTTTGCGGACGACTCAGCCCTGCTGGTCTCTGACAAGAACAAATTGCAGGTTGAAAAAACCCTCAGCACGGAACTAGGCAAAATCTGCATATGGCTCGCTGATAACAAACTATCATTACACATGGGCAAAACAGAGTCCATTCTCTTCGGTTCAAATAACAAACTCAGCAAGACCGACGGCTTCTCAGTTACAGTGGGTGACAATATTGTCACAAGGAAAGACGAAATTACCTACCTGGGTTCCATCCTAGAGGCAAATCTTTCCTGTGACAAAATGGCATCCAATGTAATAAAAAAAGTCAACCAACGAACTAGATTCTTGTACCGGATCTCCTTTCTGGTAAACAAGAATACCCTGAGGACTCTGGCAGGAGCACTCATTCAAGGGTACTATGACTATGCGTGCACCTCATGGTACCAAAGCACCTCAAAGGCGCTTAAAACAAAATTACAAACATCACAAAACAAACTGGTCAGACTACTACTTGACCTGAACCCCAGAACCCACTTTGCCAACCTAGGATGGCTTAGAGTAGACGACAGAGTACAGCAACTTGCAATGGGCCTGGTCTACAAGATACACTATACGACCGGGGTGCCCATGTACATGTCAAAATACTTCCCAAAGGTCAGTGAATACCACAACCACTACACCAGAGGAAGCTCAACAAATCATGTTAAACCCAGATTCGGCTCAAACAAGGGACTAAACACGTTTCGCAATTATGCCACAACAATGTGGAACGCCCTACCCAAAGCTGTAAAGGAATGTGAATCCCTGCCCACATTCAAAACCGCCCTTAAAGAGCACCTACGGGAGGCTGCAATTCGAAACTGGCCACCGTAAATGCCCAAAACCCCCACCACCTCCTAATAGACAGTCTCCTCCCCACCGCATGTATATATTCACTCCCCGCCGTATGTATATTCCCCTCCCACCCACCCACCCCCTCCTAATGTACAGTCCCCTCCCCATCATATGTACATACTCTGTCAGGATCTAGGGGTAACAGTACTGTATATTTGAATACCGCCTATGTCACAAATGTATCAGTACTAAATACCTATATGTCCCTATGCCATAAATGTCATGTATGTTATGTATGTCATAAATGTCTATATGAATTGAAAATGGGGGACCCTGATGGAAACAAGACAAACGTCTTTCTCAGGTCTGCATCCCCTTAACAATTGTATGTATTGAGCCGTACTGTATTGTACCCATTCTGCAATCTGTTAAATAAAGTTTTCATTCATTCATTCATTCATTCATTCATTCAAATGAGGGAATATCTTCCAGAGACTAGTAGAATCTAGAGTTGTCCATCCCCTGCCAAACTTCATGGAACAAACATGCTGCCTATTTTGCTATTCCAGACTAGTTTCAGGGTAGTCTCTCTTAGCCACACCCCTCCCCACAATACAGGGTCATATTTATAGATATCTGGAGATTTGCACAAGAAGTTATTTTTTTCTGATTGGGATAGCAAGCACTTTTTCTGAACTGCTCAGTCTGGCTGCTTCATGAGGCCTTGTTTTTATGTTTATTTAGGATCCCCATTAGCTTTTGCACTGGGCAAAAGCTATTCTTCCTGGGGTCCGGCACGCACAAATGTACAACTACATTCAATACATTACATTACATCAATACATACATTACATCAACATCAATACATTACATCATCAGTCACATCATCAATTACAGTACATCACTATCAACATCAGTTAGATTAGAATGATATTGTACAAGATATCCACCAGCAAAAAGTATTCAATTAAAATAACTAAAATCAAACAAATAGTGCTTCCTGAGCAGCACTCACCGCCATCAACTTAAACACAACCAACAGTCAACTGGTTTTCACCTCTTTGCCATAATGGCTCAGTGCATGCTCATCAGCAGATGGCACTTTAACTTCCTCTTAAAGGTAGCCTTGGATTCTATTTCAGCTAAGTAGCTTGGCAATGAGTTCCATTCCATGATAGCTCTGTAAGTCACAGAAGATTTTAGTAGATTTGTTCTCGGTTTAGGTGCCATTAGATGGCCTGACGTAGCTTGTCTAGTCATATGGTCATGTTCTTCTCTTATGTAAACTATATGATCATAAAAATACTGTGGTTTTTTGACAACTTGAACATTTCTGAGAAAAGTAATGAGACGGGATTGCAGACGTTTCTCAACCGTAAGCCATGATAATTGTCTGTGCATAACTCCAATGTTAGTGCGCTTTGAACAGTGGAGAGCTAGCCTTGCAGCCTTATTTTGAGCTATTTGTAGTTTCTGTATATGTGTTCTATTTCATTCTGGCCTTCGCTCAGCATCAGTCTGCACACAACTCACTCCAGTGACGTGCACTGAATAAAAACTTCACAATGTACCTTTACATACCAACATCCGTCTGACCACACCCCCATCCGCTACCTACATAAGCAGGGGTGGGGCCACACACTCATCTCCTTCTCAAATTTCATCCACAAGATAGTGCCTGTTATATACCCCACTTGACGTGGAGAAAATATTTAGTCTGAGGAAAGGAAAACAGAAGAACAAGGAGATACGTTGACATTATATCTTTATTTTCTCTCTCACTATTTTCGAGAAAGTACGGCGATATTGTCTTCGTCACTGGAGTGTCTGGAAGATGATGATCATTCTGACCTCCACCGGCTTTTTCGTATTAGGGGCTCGTGCCGCTGATATACTCCCCGACTGCAGTCCTCCTTGCTGCGGCTGGATGGGTATTGGCCCTCCGGTCATACAGCTGGACTGTGGGAAGCACCGGCTGTTGTGAGAAATCGGTTGCTTCCGGGTGGGGTGAGTACTGTTTTGCTTGCGAGCACTGGTTGTCTGTTTATGCTATGGGGGTTAGCTGACAATTTTACGAACGCCGACCCCGGACTGGGGTCCTCTGCTCGGCTTCTTAAGCGGCGGACGGAGGATCTTGGTCTGACGCCCATGATGGTCAACCTAGTGGGCCGCGACCGAGACCTGGTTAAAACCCGGGATTCTCTGGACGAGCGGATGCTTCTCTGTCCCGTGCAGGCCCCATCTTTCACATAAATGTGGAAGTACACCCTAACGAGGAAATGTGGGCATAGGATCTTCATTATCGGGAGTTCCATGCTCAAGTCGGCTGCAGCCCGGATGGGAATTTGTGCCGGCTCCGCTGTATGTCTGGTAAATCACAGTTGAAAACTGTGTTTGACATTTCTTTTTCTCTTCCCTCTTAGGATGGGGAGGGACTTGGACAGCGGCCTGTCTAAAGTGTGGCTTGTTATGTCGTTGTGTACAGTTCAGGTGATAGCTGCTTAGCTGGCGTGCTAGTTTGTGGCCTACTGTTGTTAGCCAGTCAGCTGTTAGCTGCAGCGCTAGCTCGTTGTGTTCACTAGGCTAGTAAACGTTAGCTTGTTGCTATCAGTCGGATGGCTGTTAGCTTAATGCTACACTATTGAAACGTTACTGTGACTATAACATGCCTTAAACACTCTGACTACGACGTCATCTTTGACAGAGGATGTTAGTCGACCCTACACCCGGGTGCCAGTGCCAGCGAGGACTTCGTCAACATGGAGAACGGCGGCTGGGTGGCGTAGCGGACATACCCTCGTCACCAACGCAGGAGATGCTGGGTTCAACTCGGTGTCCCGTTAACCAGTGTTGCTGTTCTCTCGGCCTGCGCTCAGGGTGAAGGTAGGAGTCCTGACCGGACTTTAAACACTTCTTCTTTTCTTCCTTTCTAAATGTTTTGTAATAACGATGTTTCCAAAACATGTGTTGCTGCAATACATTGAGGATACGACGTGTGTTTTGTGTGAATTGTCTTGTCACTGCTATAGCTTTTCTCTCTGTAGTAAATCGGCGTTGTTTTTTACGTGTGTAAAAATGAGCTGGTTTGGTTGTGATGAGAACATGTGTGTTCATGTAACGTTGTACCGTGGGTGAACTCACAACTAAGAGGGTTAATTAAACCTGTAAAGCTATGCTTAGTGACATGTGATTGAGGAATGAATCTTTTTTCTCAGCCTGTGATGACAATGAACAGCATGTTCACACATTAACAGAGGTGCCTGTTCGCCTTGGTCGTATCAAGGGTAAGATAGGAGGGGTGACCCCCCGGTTTCCCTGGGGCTTCTCAGACATGTTGGTTACAATATATTGTGTCACTGTGTTTGTGGGGATACGATGTAACCCTCAGCTTAAGTTGCTGGGGTTGTGCTTTCCGCTTGAGAAACAATTTTTTCCTAAAGAAAAGGTTGTTTGGTCACTTATCATGTGTGCTTAGCAAGGTCTGTGGCCATTACATAATCGAGGACTTCTGTCTTCTCTCGTTATGAAAAACGGCGTTCCTCTGTAGTAAGAGTGTACTTTTGCCATTTTTTGTTGTGATGAAGGGTTGTGTGTGTCGTTGTGATCTACAACTGGGTTAGGTTTGGCCCACAGAAGCACATGTGTAAGTCTGGACCGGGGCTCTTAAAGGGGCCCTCTCTGTTCTGTGTTTTTTCCTTAGTAAAACTCAGGTAGCAGGTTAGCACATGAGCTATGTGAGGCTGTTAGATGCTTCATGTAGCATGCTATGACTGTGTCATGCTCTACTTGTCATTACATCGTATCATGGGTGAGGGGTCGTAAAGGGGTGAACTGGTAATCCTTTCCTCCCCTTTTCTGATTGGTCAGGGGTTAAAACCCCCTGTCCTTCAAGGTTCCTGTCACGTTGCTGTTCGGCACGTTACAGGGTAAGGGGGGGGGGGGGGGGAGTTTCCTGGTCCCACGCCCTGAAAGATTGGGCGTGTGCACCGCGGAAATTCCCCCGCCATAGGGTATGTCACTGAGCGCGTCTCTATTGGTAAGACTTCCGTGGGTTGTTCAGGTCCATGTTATGGATCTGTTTCAGGGAGTTGTCAGAGCTCCTCCTCACGAAGCTCCTCCTCAGGGAGAAGTGCCTTCTGTGAGTTCGGACTCTCCTTCCCAGTGGCGTGAATATTTTAGGCAACCAACTTGCGTCTAGCCACGCCCCCGCAGCGACGCGGCAGTTGCAGAGCGGAGCGGTAGAGCGGAGCTCTGCCACGGCAGCATTATGCAGCCGTAATTCCCCCTCTTTTAACATCGACGACTAGCTCAACTGGTTCGCCGCCTTGCTGTGGATCCTGCGGTGCGTTGGTGACAAGTTTGATTCCCTTCAATTTCTCTCTCTCTTTTTTTTTTTTTTTTTTAACGTGCATTCTTTCGCCGTTAAGTTTAGGCATTGTTTCGGAGTTGGTTAAGGTTAGGGTTAAGGTTAGGCATTGTTTCGGAGTTGGTTAAGGTTAGAAGGGTTAAGTTTAGGCGCTGTTTCGGAGTTGGTTAAGGTTAGAGTTTGTCGCAGAGAATGGCAATAGAATGCAGCCTATTTCCGCACTGCAGCTCTCTCGCTCTGCCGCGGTCACATGGGCGTAGTGGCCAATCAGAGAAACGCTGAACACAAGTTGGTTGCCTAAAATATTCACGCTTCCCAGTGAGGGAGCCTCCTCAGAGTTCAGAGCCTCCTCCTCAGATTGTCAAGGTGAGTAGAACTTCAAAAAAAAAAGGAGTTCTGCTCTATTGTGTGTGTATTCGATTCAATTCGATTATTGAGTGTGTATTGGTTCAGTGCCTCCTCCTCGGAGAGCCCTAACCCAAGTGTTACATAGCTCAATGTTGCAATATTTCTTTTCAATCTATACAGCTCGCTTGGGAAGTCTCTCTGGGGATTCCCGTCTCCTCCCTGTGGCGAGGGTGGCGGGATGTAAAAATGTAAAAAAAAATTACCCTCCTATTGTTTGTATGCTCTGTTAATCATTTTAGCCCATCCATTAGGGATGGGCCATATGTGTTTTATGTGTAACCCGTCTGTGCAAGACGTTAGGGTTATCTTGTTTTATGTACTTCACCCCCTCCCCCCTCCGTTCACCCCCCCCTTATTCCAGCCATTTAGAGACCTGCCCACATTAGCCTCAATAGAAGCGTCAAAAAAAATATTGCATTACCAACAACCATACAACAACATGTATAGATTATGGCTAGTTTGAACATAATGATATGGAACACTGGTGGAATAAATAAACAACACAAACGAAAAAGCGTGCTCACACTGATGAAAAAAGAACAGGTGGACATAGCTCTGCTAAGCGAAACGCACATTTTAGAGAAAGACATAGATATGTTAGCGGACAACACATATCATAACATCAGTCACTCTTCCTTTGGAACGAGAACTCGGGGAGTAGCCATAGTCGTTAGACGGAAGTTGAATATTGAATTGAAGGGAGTATGGTCTGATGCAGATGGTCGGATAACTATAGCTAAGATTTTACATAAGAACAGAAAAATAGCGTTGGTAGCGGTATACGCCCCAAATTTATACGAAGTTAGTTTCTTCACTACACTTACCAGAGCAATGTTAGACCTTCCCGAATACTCATTTATAATCGGTGCGGATTTTAATGCCATTTGGAACCCAAGGATGGACAAATCAAACCCCTCCTTTTCCAATGAACAAAAAAATGCATCTAATGCATTAAAGGATTGGTCGAAGATTACAGGTGTAAATGACTTATGGCGTTCACTCAACCCCATGACCCGGAAGTACTCTTGTCGATCTGCGAGACATAATACATTATCCAGAATAGATTACGTTTTCACAACCCCGAGACTATTTGATAACTACGATGTGGAAATGATACCCAATGCATTGTCTGATCACTGTTATTTACTCCTAAAAGGAACATTTGGTATACTATCATCCCGAGCCCCAAGATGGCGATTTAACACGATGCTGCTTAATAACAAGGAATTCATTACACAAATCAAAGAAGCTCTTACGGTATTCCTACGGATAAATGTGAATTCGGTGCAGGACCCCAGAATATTATGGATGTCGACAAAGGGAATGATCAAGGATTTCACTGATAGCTTTTCCTCCCAAATACGCAAGAATCGATGCTCAAAACTGGCTGAACTGGAAACACTTTACTCAACGTTATTTAATTCTTTGCAATACAACAACTCGGTTCAACTGGAAAATCAAGTCAATATACTAAAAAAAGAGATTAACGCCATATACAGACAACAATCTGAATTGCAAATACGTAGCACAAGACAACAGCAGTACTCCCAAGGTTCCAAACCAAGTCACCTATTAGCTATGCGACTAAGAGTCAACGCAAAATTTGCAGATATAACTACCATTAGAGCACAACAAGGACTTGTTACAGAACCCAAAGAAATAAACACGACATTCAAAGAATTCTACTCCAACTTATACAAATCAGAAACGACCTTCGTTCAAAACAAGATGGACACATATCTTAATCAAATTAACCTCCCTAAACTTTCAGAGGATGACGCTAAACAGTTAGAAACACCGATCACACTAGATGAACTTAGGGAGGCCATATCTGAAATGCAAAGTGGAAGGGCCCCTGGAAGAGACGGTATCCCACCAGAAATGTACCTCTCTTGTTGGGACATAATTGGACCCTTATTACTAAATATGATTTTATACTCAGTCAAGGAGGGGAACTTCCATAAGAATGACAATATTGCACTCATAACAGTCCTCCTCAAAAAAGACAAAGACCCCACCGAGTGCGGTAGTTACAGACCTTTAAGCCTCCTCGGAACCGATATCAAACTGTACTCTAAGGTATTAGCCATCAGACTACAAAAGCATATGACGTCTTTAATTCATCCGGACCAAACAGGCTTCATAAGAGGCCGCCTGATCACTGATAACATAAGACGATTACTACACGTACTAGATGCTAACAAGGAAGACAACACACCTAAGGCGATGCTGTCCCTGGATGCAATGAAAGCTTTTGACAGGTTGGAATGGTCGTATCTATGGGCAGTGTTAGAAAGGATGGGGTTAGGAAAAGGATTCATTGATATGATTAAAGTATTATACAAAGACCCATCGGCCATGATTACAACAGGTACAATCACCTCCGAAATCTTTCCAGTATCACGGTCTTCCAGACAGGGTTGCCCCCTTAGTCCCGGACTATTCGATCTATCATTAGAGCCTTTAGCACAATATATAAGACAATCCCAATCCATAGAACCAATCATAATCAAGGGCACACAACACAAAATTCGTTTATATGCGGACGACGTAATACTGTTCATGCAAAACCCCAACACCGCATTGCCTCATCTTCTCAAGTTGATTGAGGACTTTGGAGATTTATCGGGATTTAGGATAAATTGGCCGAAGTCGGCCTTCCTCCCACTTAACGCCCCTGCAAAAAGAAATATAACCCTCCCAGAAGAGATACCGATGGTAAAACACTTTAGATGTTTGGGAGTTGAAATATTCCCTACCATAAGCCAAACGGTGAAGCACAATTACATAAAAATCCAAAACAAAATCAAATACGACCTTGTCAGGTGGTCAAAACTTAAAAACTCAGTACAAGCACGGATATCAATAATTAAGATGGACGTCCTACCTAGAATCAACTTCTTCAGCTCAATGCTACCGTTACCCCCTCCAAAGGGTTACTGGAAAGAATTACACTCCTCTACATACAAATTTATTTGGAATAACAAACCACCACGTATAAAAAGATCCACCGCACAGAGAAACAAAGCAGACGGTGGTATGGCATTTCCAGATTTCCACCACTATTTTAAGGCATACACTTTAAGACCACTGACAACATGGTTTGATCCCCAAGCATCAGTATCCTGGAGAAATTTAGAAGAAAATATAGTAGCTCCACATAGGCTGAAGGACATAGTGTACACCAAATTATCAATTAAGCAATGCGAACGGAAATTTGGCCCCATAATCACTCATGCAATCCGGATATGGCGTGAAACACAAAAAAAAGACTCTATCCCACATAAATGGCATAATCATACTCCCTTATTCAATAACAATGCACTCTTGATTGGAAAACAACCTATAAGATTCCCTAGATGGGAAAAGCAAGGCATACACACATTAGGAGACGTTTTCAACAAACAGGGTTTTTGTAGTTTTGATGAGATATGCAAAAAATGTAATCTCACCAAGTCCTCATATTATTTTTACGCACAGTTATTGGCATGTTTGAAGGCTCACAGTGTTCCATTAAGGATACCAATTGTACACCACAGATACCACAAATTCTTCTATGAAAGAGAGACATCGAGAGGTTTTGTTTCAGATTTTTATCATCAATTACTAACGGCCTCGTATGAAACCCTACATCTAGACTCAGTCTGGAGGAGGGATATACCAGACCTGGAGATAGACTTTGACTGGCAAGAAGCCTGGGCAAATGTACGCCTGGCATCAAGGAACCCGGACCATCAACAAATCAATCTTAACTATATTCACAGGACATACTTAACTCCTATAAGACTGAACAAAATGGGTCTTAAACAAGACTCCAAATGCTCCTTATGTACAAATGGGGACGAAGGGACATTTATGCACATGTACTGGGACTGCCCACCAGTTAAGATATTTTGGAAAGAAGTGACCCAGCAATTGTCAAATCTCTTAACTCTGGATATACCTGTACACCCCTCTGTATTACTGCTGAATGATGTCTTTGAGCATGCAGTACCTCCACAGCTAAAGAGATTGGTTTTATCCGGTATCACAGTGGCTAAAAAGCTGATAGCATCACGATGGTTTCAACCGGAAAAAATGTGCCGTAAGGTCTGGATTCTTACATATCTCAATGTGATTTATCAAGAAATATCAACAGCTAGAATTTTGGGTCTCAATGAATCCAAAATGGCAATGTGGTTAGAAGTGGTGGAGAGAATAAAAGCCAGCATATAATGGTAGTGTCTGGTTAGGAACAAATTATAATGGTTGGATTATCCAATGGGGGGTCCGGGAGAGGGGGGTACGAGCTGGAGCATATGTGTATTTGTATATCCTATTGTGTGTTGTCATGTTTGTTTATGTGTTTGTTTAAAAAATAATAAAAAAATAAAATACAAAAAAAAAAAAAATGTACCCTCAGCTGCGTCCGTGGGATTCATGTCAGTCTGTGTTTCTTTCTTTTTTAAATAAAAAGAGGAGAGAACATGAAGCACGACGGCTCCTTGTCGTTCTCCCAGGCGACTTTGAGGAACAATGTCTGGTGTCTTGCTAGACTATCCATTGATGTGTTTGGGTCTCGACGCGTACATAGTGCTGGCTCGGGGTGTTTCTGATAAGAATCACGCAGGGGGCTAGTACGCCTTGGTTGCTCGTTATTAAAACAGTGTTTTTATAGATAGATAGATAGATAGATAGATAGATAGATAGATAGATAGATAGATAGATAGATAGATAGATAGATAGATAGATAGATAGATAGATAGATAGATAGATAGATAGATAGATAGATAGATAGATAGATAGATACTTTATTAATCCCCTTGGGGAAATTCAGGGTATCTCGCAGCTCACATAGTATACAGACATTGACCGTTCCCATACAGTTATTGCACGTTATGTCTGCATCATGAATTAAAAATAAGTACATGATAAAATTCAATTAAATCATACCCATCAATATTAAATATGAGCGTGATTAGATAAAAGCAGGTGTATAAAAAACAGGTGTAAAAACAGGTGTAAAAACAGGTGTGTGTGGGTCAGAGGTCAGGTCCCCCGCACTATAATACGCTGTTGTACAGTCTGATGGCTGTGGGGACAAAGGACCTCCTGTGCCGCTCAGTCCGTGAGTGCAGGGAGATGAGCCGTCCGCTGCGACTGCTGCTCTGCCCCACCAGGGTGTGGTGGAGAGGGTGGTTGGTATTGCCCATGATGGCCAGCAGCTTGCTCTGAGTGCGGCTCTCCACCACGGTCCCCAGTGGGTCCAGTCTCCTCCCTACCACTGAGCCAGCCTTCTTGACCAGCTTATCCAGCCGTCTGGTATCCCTGGCCGTGGTATTACCACCCCAACAGACAGCGGCGTAGAGGAGCACTGTAACTGAGGGGTACAATTCCCTGACTGTATTAATCAAGTATTGGTATCATTAAACCACTACCGTGTATGTACATTACTGGCCAATACCGTACACAGGTATATGATGAGAACTTCTCCACAATAACACGGTTTCCACACAAATACTCGTTTAGAATATTTATTACATCAAAAGGGTACAGAATATACTTTATATTGAATGCGCTTATAAGGCAAAGAATGTGCGTAGGCAAATCAATAATGAATGTTAGGAATTATCTATGGTACTCAAGGGGGATACTGGAGATACTGAAAGGGGGGTACTACCGGTTGTAAGCCAGCAGGGGGAGGCAATGCTCTATACAAAGTCAATGAGTCCACGGAGGCGATATCACCCCTGTGTCAGCGGGGAAAGCAGCAGCTGTAATCCTAGGGTGCGCGCCGCACAAGTGAAGCCGTGGAGTCTCTGCTCCGACAGAGACGGGCTCGAGTGATGTCCTCACGGGAATGTGTAGATCCCACAGCAGTGGGTGTAGACGGTTCTATGCTCCAGCAGCCACAGTCAAAGCAATGAAGAATAATCCTGCCGGAAAATGGCTCTGCAATCACCGGTGTAGGTATCCTCCGTGGTGCGCGGTGGTCCACGGTTGAACTTGACGTTACTATCCTATTAGCACGCGGCAATAAGTGCTCTATGTAGACGCACAATTACTCACTTCACGTGGTCTTTGACTCGTAATGAAGGCTTACTCGTAGATAACGAACGATACGTTTAACAAACGTAGTAGGATAAACACGACTCTATTTGGGGCAATACGAGCCCTACTCTGCCCACGTTGCGTAGTGGGTGAGACGTCACTTGGATAACTGGAACTGAACGAGACTGAACGGGACAAGGGACTAAGAGGAATTCTACATTTCTTGCGCCCTATTTATATGTACGGTGGACAAATAGTGCCGCTCTGCTTTCGGTAGCCGTATTTCTGCGCGGAGCCGGGGCTAGTAACGACATGTTCGTCGGCACCATTGAACTTGACTCAAGGGGGCCTGTCTGCTGGCGCCAGGTTCTTGTCCAATGAGAGAATGAACTATTATGGGCTGTAGTAGAATAAAGGGATATTCAGTGTATATGTACAAGGAATATACAAGGGATATCAAACGATATACAGATATTATGCAATATATATCAATCAATAAATACATATATTCGGTTTAATCTGACCCTTTGTAACAGCCGCCCCCTAATTAGTCCCACCTAATTAGCTAAGCAGAGACAGATTAACCGCACTGTCCACTACTCAATGTCCGTTGTGAGGGTAGGCAGTTCACAAAGTCAGGGGTCATGGTCGTCATTAAGCGAGTCGGGGAGCCTTGGCGACTCTATCAGCCTCGCCACGGGTCGGTTGTAGGTCCGCCCTTGGCCGAGCACTTCTGCCACTCTGACCTTTCCGTCGGCACCAGTGGTCACTTTGCTTACGCGGCCGGCCGGCCACGCAGCTCGGGGTAGTGACTGGTCTATGGTCATGACGACTGGACGGGATGAAGGGGGGCTTAGGAGGGAGCGGGCCTGAGACTGCTTTGATCTGTGCTTGGCTGTGCTTTCTCCTCCTCCGTCTGTTTCTCTTGTTCGCTCTGTACCCCATCTGAGGAGGGGCCGGTCCCGGCCGCCCCGTCAAGGAGTCGCTTGGGGTGCTGGGTTCGAGGTCAGCTACGTCTGGAGCGCAGCTGAGGGGGGTGGAGTTCCGAACTCCCTCTGGTGCCCACGGTTCTCTCACGGGCCTCTCGCTTAATGTCAATAGCCTCTGCTGTACGGGGGAGAGGCCGGTGTCGCTCGCCTCTGTGTGTAGGCAGCGTGTAGACGTGGGTTGACTGTCAAGTCCGTAGAGGGGGCCCTGGAGCGTCCATCCCAGTCGGGTCTGAACCGCGACTGGGCATCCTTTGGGTCCGACGTGGGCCGCCTCAATTGGGAGAATGAGGTCCGCGTGGTCGGAGCCGATGAGCAGGGTCGGTGTGGCGCCGTCGATAAGCGGTATAGGTAGTTGACGTAGGTGCACATACTTAGCCATCAGCTGTGGGATGGGGTAGGTGTACTGAGACAGGCCTATGTCGTGGCTGGTGAAGACGTTGCTTATACTATACTGCTTCTCGGGCTGGTCCACCGCTGCTATCTCGAAGGAGACCTTTTCACCCTTTATGGTCTTCTGGTCCCTTCTGATGGTGCGTATGGTCATTGTATCTTTGACACCCCGCAGGCCCAACTGGGCTGCTGCGGAAGCGAGGAGGAGAGTCTTTTCAGACCCATCGTCCAGGACGGCGTAAGTGTCCAGGACCTTGTCCTCGTAGCTCAGGAGCACCCTGACCACTTTGAGGAGCACACGGGGGGTCCCGCTATGCTGGTCAATGTGGAGCACTCCTGTTGGTTGGTTGTCTTGGACCTTCTGGTGGGCTCCGCACCGTGCTGCGCGGTAAGCGGCGCCCGCCTGGGCCGCCCCTGCGTGGTAAGCGGCGCCCGCCTGGGCCGCCTCACGCCACTGGTTAACTTGGACGGGGTTCAGTGTCTTATATTCGGCGCACTGTGCCAGCCAGTGTCCGCCGTCGCAGTAGGTACAGTAGGGAGCGGTCTGGTGGCTCTTCGGTACTGGTGCCACCGCCTCGGCATGGTACATTACCGCGACGGGCCCACTCTGTTGTCCTGGCTGACGCCTGTTGATGTCATGCAGGACCTCCAGGTGGGTGCCACCGCACCTGCTGCACTTCTTTTTCAAGCGGCACTCAGCTGCTAGGTGGCTGCGCGCGCAGCGGAAGCAGCGGCGGTGGTCCTTGGTCCACTGACTCACCTCATCCGTGGTCAGCTTCTTGAAATCTTCGCACTGATACAGCCGATGTTCTCCCTCACAGTACTGGCACTCAATCTTCCACTGGTCCTCTTTCGTCGAGGGGGTGTTGTGGTTCTTGTGTGGTACTGATTCGGCTTGGTGCATAACGGTCACCAACCGGCGGTTATCCGTTTGTCCCCGAGGTCCGAGTCTTGGGCTTGGTCCACTCCATACGAACGTGTCGAGTCGTAGGCTACTGACCTCCCTGGCGAGGAAATCAGATAGGTCTAGGAGGGATGCCTCTGGACCGTTGGGGTCGCGGTAGTCTCTCTGCCGCCTGAAGCGCTCTTGTCGGGCGGGAGGGAGCTTCTCTAATATCCTCTCTACGTTAGAGTTAGCGTACAGTTCGTAGATACCCTTTTCCTTTTGGGACCCCAGCATCCCTACCAGGGACTGTACCTTGATAGACAGGTCATCTAGCGCTCTGTTGTCTCTGGCTGGGGGGAGACGGTCAATGTCTCTTATCTCCTGTATCACATAGTCCCATACGCGTCCATAACGTTGGTCTAGTGCTGCTAGAGCCGCTGTGTATGGGGTAGTAGAGTTGGCATAGGCCAGCGCTATATTGTGCGCTCGGGGCACCTTGAGGTGCTTCAATAGGGTAGCATACTTGTGGCGTTCATCAGCTACATCAACCATCATTGTCTCTAAGCACATCCGTAGCTCCGTGTACTGTGCTCGGTTCTCATGGGTGAAGTCTGGAAACGTCGGTGCGCCAAGGTACGATGTCATGGATGACTGGCACATCGGTGAGCGTTGGGGAAGAGGCCTCCTAGGCGAGTCTCCCCGTGCGTGTCGTCTTGGGCTGGTACTTGGTGGGTACCGAAGGTCGGGTACCCAGGTGCTGTCCCTCGGGGCTGGCGGTGCGTCAAACTCACCCGTGAGTTGAGTCGGGGGTTTGTAGCGCAGGGCCTCGGGGCTGACTTCTGGGCTGTACTGGACCTCCTGGTCCAGAGTACGTTGCTGCTGGTCGGGGCTGTACTGGGCCTCCTGGGCCAGAGTACGTTGCTGCTGGTCGGCTTGACATTCCTCCTCTTCCTCCTCCTCTTCCTCTGCTAGGACCTGGAGTCTTCTGTTCAGTCTCTCGGCGTGGTCCGATTCTTCCCGGTTGCTGGGTCTCGTATGGACCGGCCGGGAAGGGGGTTCGGAGACGTGGACAGGATCCTCCTGTTGGCGGAGTCCCGGGTCGCTTCGTCGGGTAGGGGAATGTGTCCTAGACCCATGTCTTGACGATCTCTGAGAGCTCCGTGCGGAGTGAGGGGGTGTCGCCATGGCAACCAGTTTGTCCATCAGCTCCGCCTGCAGCCGGTCGCGCTCTGCCTCGCGCTGGGCATGGGCTGCGTCGCGCGCTGCTTCGCGCTGGGCATTGGCGGCGTCGCGCTGCGCATTGGCGCTGGCCTGGGCGGCGTCGCGCTGTGCGTTGGCGGCGTCGCGCTGGGCATTGGCGCTGGCATGGGCGGCGTGGAGCTGTGCATTTGCGACGTCGCGCTGTGCATTGGCGGCGGCGTGCTGTGCATCGGCGCGGCTTCTCTCAATGTTCTCTTCTGTCTGGAGGCGTCTGGTCTCCAGTCTTATGCGGTCGTCTTCACTCCTTTGTTGCGCCTGGAAGCGCTCTCGCTCGCCTGCAAACTGTTCGCGCTCGCGCGTCTGTTGCGCTTGAAGTCGATCGCGTTCGGTGGAGGCTGCCAGGGTGGCGATGAGTGCTTGCGCCAGCATCTTGTCCGCCGCGCTGGGGGAAGACGCCGTTCGGGGCGATCGGCTCCCGGCAGTACTTGTTGGAGATCCGTTCTCCTGTTGCGTACCGAGGAGATCCATCTCCTGGGTGCGCGTCTCTTCTTGTGGTGGGTCGGGTTCCATCCCGGGAGGGCTTTCTTTATCCTGGAGCGCTCCGGGGACTACCTCGTCGGCGTTGTCTGGGGATAAAGTCGTGTCAGTTCCCTCCTGGTCCCCACCGTGAGTTTGGTCAGTTACATTAGAACCCACTAGGGCCTCTGTGGTCGGGGTATCCTGGTTGGTAGGGTCGGACATAATTTTACTATCCGCTTTAGTTATTTTATCCGTATTTAAGTTCCCTTTAAAGCTAGGTATTGGACTGACAGCGTATGCCTCTAGATAGGGAGGTGGCTGCCGTCTGCGCTGCGGGCGATCTAGCTTAGGAGAACCGTTTGTGGAGTGTTCGTCATCGGCCATGTCAATATTAATATTATATTAATATTACGCTAATTATTATCCGGGGCTCGAAGGACCAATTGTAACTGAGGGGTACAATTCCCTGACTGTATTAATCAAGTATTGGTATCATTAAACCACTACCGTGTATGTACATTACTGGCCAATACCGTACACAGGTATATGATGAGAACTTCTCCACAATAACACGATTTCCACACAAATACTCGTTTAGAATATTTATTACATCAAAAGGGTACAGAATATACTTTATATTGAATGCGCTTATAAGGCAAAGAATGTGCGTAGGCAAATCAATAATGAATGTTAGGAATTATCTATGGTACTCAAGGGGGATACTGGAGATACTGAAAGGGGGGTACTACCGGTTGTAAGCCAGCAGGGGGAGGCAATGCTCTATACAAAGTCAATGAGTCCACGGAGGCGATATCACCCCTGTGTCAGCGGGGAAAGCAGCAGCTGTAATCCTAGGGTGCGCGCCGCACAAGTGAAGCCGTGGAGTCTCTGCTCCGACAGAGACGGGCTCGAGTGATGTCCTCACGGGAATGTGTAGATCCCACAGCAGTGGGTGTAGATGGTTCTATGCTCCAGCAGCCACAGTCAAAGCAATGAAGAATAATCCTGCCGGAAAATGGCTCTGCAATCACCGGTGTAGGTATCCTCTGTGGTGCGCGGTGGTCCACGGTTGAACTTGACGTTACTATCCTATTAGCACGCGGCAATAAGTGCTCTATGTAGACGCACAATTACTCACTTCACGTGGTCTTTGACTCGTAATGAAGGCTTACTCGTAGATAACGAACGATACGTTTAACAAACGTAGTAGGATAAACACGACTCTATTTGGGGCAATACGAGCCCTACTCTGCCCACGTTGCGTAGTGGGTGAGACGTCACTTGGATAACTGGAACTGAACGAGACTGAACGGGACAAGGGACTAAGAGGAATTCTACATTTCTTGCGCCCTATTTATATGTACGGTGGACAAATAGTGCCGCTCTGCTTTCGGTAGCCGTATTCCTGCGCGGAGCCGGGGCTAGTAACGACATGTTCGTCGGCACCATTGAACTTGACTCAAGGGGGCCTGTCTGCTGGCGCCAGGTTCTTGTCCAATGAGAGAATGAACTATTATGGGCTGTAGTAGAATAAAGGGATATTCAGTGTATATGTACAAGGAATATACAAGGGATATCAAACGATATACAGATATTATGCAATATATATCAATCAATAAATACATATATTCGGTTTAATCTGACCCTTTGTAACAAGCACACTTGACACCACTGCCTGATAAAACATAAACAACATTTCCCCACACACATTAAAAGACCTGAGCCTCCTAAGGAAGAACAGCCTGCTCTGTCCTTTCTTGTAAAGTGCTTCCGCGTTAGCAGCCCAGGCCAGCTTATCGTCCAGGTGCACGCCTAAATATTTGTATGTCTGCACCGTCGCAATGTTGTTTCCTCGTATGCTGACTGGTTGCAGAGGTGGTTTCGACCTGCGGAAATCCAGTACCATCTCCTTGGTCTTTTTTGCGTTCAGGAGAAGGCCGTTCCGTTCGCTCCAGTCGCTGAAGGCTCCCACCTGGTCCCTGTACTCTCCCTCCTGTCCCTTCCTCACACACGCCACAATCGCTGTGTCGTCAGAGTATTTTTGGACGTGGCAAGACTCAGAGTTGTAGTTGAAGTCTGCCGTGTAGAGGGTGAACAGGAACGGAGCGAGAACAGTCCCCTGTGGAGCCCCAGTGCTCCACAGGGGCTCCACAGGGGACTGTTCTCGCTCCGGGCAACTGGGATGGAGTTTTGTCTCTTCCGAGTGCCAGTTTACTAGGTTGTCTCGATGAATTCTCGTTCATATCTGGGGGGTGTTAACGGAATAGATCAGAACATAGGTAGAGGGGTCTCACGCCCTTGGGGTGGGCCACTGAGCGCGGTACAAATGGGACCGTCTGGGTGGCGCCCTCTTTTCATGTTTTAGATCGACACGCATACCTACCCCCTCTCCTGGAGTGGGCATGTTGGCGTGGTTAGGGCACAGGACTGGTTCTGGTCGCGCTGGTCCAGGTCAGTTAACCGGTTGTCCGCCAGGGATGCAGATCTGCTGTTCTGGTACCCTGAGGGACTTGTGCTTTTTTCGGGGGGGAAAATGCCAGGTCGGCCCGGGTGTCACAGGGTTAGGCGTTATGGAGACCCTTTGTTGGGTGCACGTTGTACCTGGCACTATCATAAGGGGCTGGTTCTCCTTTCTTTCGCTCCTCTCTCACGCATGGCGAAGAGGGGGCTGTTGGGGTGGTCTTCTGGACCTCCTCTGGTAACCCTGTGTGCTTCCCGAGCCGCCGGGCCCGGTCCGAAGTAATGTTTAGTTGAAACTGTAGGCCTGGGATAACCCTTTTTGGAAACTGTAACACTTTTACTGCGGTATAGTTGGTGTATACCCGCAGGTGTGTTTTGGAGTTTTTCTTGGGGGGTTATAGGAACAACCACCGTCTGTGGTACCAAGAGGGTGGTTGATTCCCTGGTGTGTTGGAGCAGCGTCAACTCCCGGGTTACCCGGTTGAGTGTGCCCCTGCACGTTCATGACGTCTGCCAATCGTGTCAGCCTTCTCTGCCTCGACCCCTCTGGGTGGTTTTTTTTTGATGGAGGCTTTGTCATGGTGCGCAACAATGCCAGCATACGCCCCTTCCGCCGGGGTGCTGTTTTCAGTTGACCTCTTTGGCGCCTGTCTCGTCCGCAGTGCTCCAGGCTCGGGTCTACAGCCTGCTGCCTGGTTTTCCCCGGTGCGCTGCCTGCTTCCGTTGGTTAACCTTTTGAGTGCTTTACGGCCATGCTGACTGCCTGTGTTGCAGGGTCAGTGTGCCAGGCGGCGTACTAATGGGGGGAAAGGGCCCGCTCTCGGAGGGGCCCTGTCCGAATACGCTGGCGATGTGGGGGGCGGTGTCACTAAGTGTGGGTCTGGGTCTTCCTTCGCGCTCTGCTGCTACGGCCTTGCCACGGGGTTGAGTTTGCTCTTGACCCCGTGATTTTGGGGGCAGTAACGAGGGTTGTTCCTTCCGTTCGTTCCCTGGTGGCATGCGGGTTGTGCGTGTGCGTAGTCGTGGGGTCAAGCCACGGTCTGCTCACCCTGTGCGTTGAGTTGCTTGAGTTCCTCTTCGCACGGTCGGATCCGTCTCCCTCCCGTCCTCCAATAGGGAGGGTATCCCTCCATTAGGGAGGGTCGGGGGGCTCGGTCCTCCCCGGTCTGATGGTTGTGGGGGGCCTCAGCGGGGTACATTTGTCGAGCTTCTGGCTTCCGCTCAGCTCCTCTTGTGCAGACTGACGCTGAGCGGAGGCCAGAATGAAATAGAACGTAAGGTTATGTATATAACCAAGTTCTATGAATTCTGGTGACGCTCAGTGTCAGGACGCCACTGCAGCCCTTTGATCTTTCCTTGTGGTGACATTTTTGGGAAGGAGATGAGTGTGTGGCCCCACCCCTGCTTATGTAGGTAGCGGAAGTCGCTTTGGATAAAAGCGTCAGCTAAATGACTAAATGTAAATGTATGTAAATGGATGGGGGTGTGGTCAGACAGATGTTGGTATGTAAAGGTACATTGTGAAGTTTTTATTCAGTGCACGTCACTGGAGTGAGTTGTGTGCAGACTGACGCTGAGCGTCACCAGAATTCATAGAACTTGGTTATATACATAACCTTACGTTTTTGCTGCTGATGACCATATGACGGGACAGTACTCAAGATGTGACAAAACCAGAGCCTGGATGACTTCTTTCAAAGTGGTTGGTGTTAAATACTTTGTGCATTTTCTTGTCACAGCTATGCTCCTTCCTATTTTTGTTATTATACTGTCAATTTGCTTTGTCCACTTTAAACCTGAATCAAGAACCATGCCAAGCAACTTAGCCTCTTTTACCTGTTCCGTTTTTGCAATGTTGAGTACCAGTTTGTTATTGTTGACCCAGTCTGTTATGGCTTTAAGCTCTATTCCAAGTATATTGTTTAACTCACTACATGTTGATGCTGTACTGTACATTGTCGAATCGTCAGCATACATGATTACACTAGATTTATTTAATACATAAGGGAGGTCGTTTGTGAATATTGAGTATAGCAAAGGCCCAAGCGAACTTCCCTGTGGGACCCCACACTGCAACACCTTACTTTCAGAAAAGCTCCCATTGAAAAATACTTTCTGGCTTCTCCTAGTCAGGTAGGTCTCCATCCAACACATAGCAACAGAGCCAAAGCCATAGCATTTGAGTTTGTTCAGCAGCAGACTATGATCGATCACATCGAAAGCTGCGCTAAAGTCTAACATCACAGCTCCAACAAGCCTCCTATCATCCATGCTCTTAAACCATTCGTCGTTCATTTGGGCAAGTGCTGTGCTTGTAGAGTGACCATCTCTATATGCATGTTGGTAGTTCATTATCAGACTATTACTTGAAAAGTAGTTTTGAATTTGGGTGTATAAAATGTTTTCTATTATTTTACTTAAAGGATAACTCCACTTTTTTTTTAAATTAGCTTATTTAACATCTTCCCTGGAGTTAGACAAGAAGATGCATACCTTTTTTGTCTCTGTGCGTGCATTTTAGCTTTGGGAATAGACGCTCCGTTAGCATAGCTTAGCTTCATCACTGGAAGTGGGGGAGGACAGTAGCCTTACAGTGCCTTACAGTGTATTGCAAGGTCTGACATTGACCAAACTTGATATGCATGACCTTGGTGGGCTCTAGGTCAACTCCTGAAAAGGGGGTCAATGTCAGACTTTGCAATCAAAAGTTAGGGGGCTAATAACCCTTGCCATAATTTCAGTGCGCCCCTAACTTTTGATTGCAAGGTCTGACATTGACCCCCTTTTCAGGAGTTGACATAGAGCCCACCAAGGTCATGCATATCAAGTTTGGTCAATGTCAGACCTTGCAATACACTGTAAGGCACTGTAAGGCTACTGTCCTCCCCCACTTCCAGTGATGAAGCTAAGCTATGCTAACGGAGCGTCTATTCCCAAAGCTAAAATGCACGCACAGAGACAAAAAAGGTATGCATCTTCTTGTCTAACTCCAGGGAAGATGTTAAATAAGCTAATTTAAAAAAAAAGTGGAGTTATCCTTTAACACTGGGAGGAGACTTATGGGTCGACTATTGGAACCAGCAAAGGTTTTTCTTTTGTCCTTAGGTAATGCGATAACCTTGGCTTCCTTCCAGATCTCAGGGCACACACCTTGCTCTAGACATTTATTGAAGATGTGACTTAATGGCTTAGATATGTATTTGGCAGTCATTTTGAGCAGTTTACCATCCAAGTTGTCAATACCAGGAGATTTATCATCAGACAGGTGTAAAAGCATATTTTCAACATTTTCCTCTGTAACATGGTGGAACTCAAACATGCACTGCCTCTCCTTCAAGTCAAGTCAAGTCAAGTCAAGAGTTTTAATTGTCACGGCATACAGGTATACAATGAAATGCGGGTGGTCTTGCCCGCAACGATGTGCAATACAGTGGTACAACATATAATAGAATCAAAAAAATGAAAAAACAACATTGTGCAGTAAACAGGTAACAGGTAACATGGAGTGACATCTCGGTATCTGTACATAGTTATTTACAGAGCATATGGGACATGCTAGTTAGCTTTGGTAGTGCAATACACTGTTCCTGTTATTCTAATTTAAAGTGTCCTTTCCTTTGGCCATAAGTGTGCGTGTGTGCGACATGAGTGTGTGCCCGCTCATGTTAAAGTGTTAAGTGGCTGCTCGTGTGTGAGCGTGCACAGCGTGCATGTCGTGTGTGTGTTCATGTGTGCTTGTGTGTGGATAGTTCAATGTTCTGAGCACTCAATGTTCATTGTTCATGGCTCTGATGGCCTGGGGGAAGAAGCTGAGCCTAAGCCGCTCTGTCCTAGTAGCTGGGGTTCGCAGGCGTCTGCCTGACCTCAGCAGCTGAAACAGGCTGTTATTGGGGTGGTGAGGGTCTTTCATTATCCTGCAGGCTCTGGATTTGCACCTCTTGTTGTATAGAACCTGCAGGGGGGGTAGTGCAATACCCGTGGTACGCTCGGCTGAGCACACCACTCTCTGTAGGGCCTTCTTGTCCTGTGCCGTGCTGTTTCCATACCAGGCAGTGATGTTTCCGGTCAGGATGCTCTCTACAGCTCCTGAGTAGAAGGACTGGAGTATCTTCCCCGATACTCTGAACTTCCTTAACTGTCTCAGGTGGTAGAGGCGCTGTTTCGCCTTCTTTACTACTGTGTCTATGTGTGTTGACCATGTCAGGTCCTCTGAAATGTGGACCCCCAGGTACTTAAAGCTGCTCACCCTGTCCACGGTAGCCCCGTTAATCATCAGTGGTGTGTGCGTCTCCTGCTGTCCTCTCCTATAATCCACGATCAGCTCCTTGGTTTTACCAATGTTCAGGAGCAGGCTGTTGTCCTGGCACCAGCGTTCCAGTACCTCAACCTCCTCCCGGTAGGCCTTCTCGTCGTTGTCCGAGATCAGCCCCACCACCACCGTGTCGTCTGCGAACTTCACTATGGAGTTGGAGCTGAACTTGGCCACACAATCGTGTGTGTAGAGTGAGTACAGCAGGGGGCTCAGAACACAGCCCTGGGGGGACCCGATGCTCAGGGTGATGGTGTTGGAGGTCTGACCCCCCACCCTGACCGCCTGGGGTCTTTCGCTCAGAAAGTCCAGTACCCAGGCGCTCAGGGCGGAGCTCAGACCTAGCTCGATCAGCTTGTCCACCAGTCTGGTGGGGACTATGGTGTTGAACGCTGAGCTGTAGTCAATGAACAACAGTCTCACATAGCCCCCCTTCTGACGGTCAAGGTGCGAGAGGGTGCTGTGCAGTACCTGGGAGACTGCGTCGTCGGTGGACCTGTTTGTCCTGTATGCAAATTGCATAGGGTCCATATCACTGGGGAGGGAGGCACAAATGTGGTCCTTGACCAGCCTCTCGAAACATTTCATGACCACAGAGGTGAGTGCCACCGGTCTGTAGTCATTTGGACATGTTGGGGAGGGTTTCTTCGGTACAGGGATGATGGTAGACATCTTGAAGCAGGCAGGGACCACTGACTCCGCCAGGGATTGATTAAATATGGCGGTGAACACTGGGGCCAGCTGGTTGGCACAGGACTTGAGTATGCGTCCTGTTATGCCATCTGGGCCAGCAGCCTTCCTGGTGTTCACCTGCATAAATGCTCTTCTCACACTGTGTTCCGACAACGAGAGAGCATCCCCGCCCCCCCGCGGTTGCCCCCCCCCCCTCCACAACAGCCGGCGCGCCAGTGACGTCACTAGCCGGAGAGCCAGCAGCGCCACTGTCTACACCAAACCGAGCGTAGAAGATGTTGAGCTTGTCCGCGAGGGAGGCGTCGTCGCTCCCCATTGAGGGGGCGCTGACTTTATAGTCAGTTATTGTCTTCAGTCCCTGCCATAATCCTCTTGTGTCGTTTTGTGCCATTTGTGTCTCCAGTTTGTCAGCATATGTCCTCTTAGCAAGTTTAACCGCCTTGCGTAGAGTATAGACTGAAGCCTTATACTCCTCCATGTTTCCTGACTCTCTACCCAGGTTGTAGGCGGTGGTACGAGAGTTCAGAGCTGCTCTAATAGTGCTATCCACCCACGGTTTCTGGTTTGGGAAAATCCGCACAGTTTTTCTTTATCTTTAACACTTTGAGCGCCACGCCTGGTTTTCCGCTTTACCGCTTGAATGCCACCATCGGCGCCAATGTTAACGTTAATATCGCCTAATCTATGTTTTAAATTATGGCTATGTGTCTAATCTGCCCATCGCATTATCAAATACTATTTTCCAGTCAGTGCTGTGAAGGCAGATTGTTTTTTTATCGCGTCGTTTCCATTTCAGAGCAGTTAGAAAAGCCCCCGTTTTGATATAAAAAACAGCTCATTCTGGAGCATTCTATGAAAATCGTCTTTTAGTGGAATATTCCACAACGTTGATATTCGTCTGCCTTTTTATGAATCGTTTTCAAATAAACGCTAGATGATCAATATTATACGTGCACGCAAGCACATTACGGCCGCGCACTGATAATCGCTCCGTTGATTTCCTCACGGAGTTTTACAGTGAAACCGAAAGAAGACATTTCACAAAACAGCTTATAACTTCATCAAACTTACTCTGATTATCCTACCACTGATAACATAGAGTCCTTACCTGACATCAGATGGTATCCAACTGGTATATTCCAATTCCTGATCACCATTCGAAAAGATCGATACGTGTATGGATCCAACGCGATACAGTAGAACTCCATGATCCGCGGGGCTCTGAGGCTCCAGAATGAACTCTGGTAACCCCGGCTGGATCAGTGAACTGGAAAATGTGGAGTACCGGATTTTTTCCCCCATTCATTTTCATTGAGTCCATTCCAAAATCACTTATGTCATCTGGGAGACGACAGGGGGCGCTTTTTTCCACAGTGATCGCCGGCGCCCCTCGGCTATACTCAGGTAGGCTCGGGTGATGCAATAATTTTTCAGATCGCAAAAAAAGAAAAAAAAAATCAGAGAAATCTCGTGAGTGGCTAGCAACCACCTATAAAAAAACCAGAGAAATCTCGTGAGTGGCACTCAAAGTGTTAATGATGTTATGTGACACTGTGTCATCGACTGCACCCATGGCGTTCCTCAGCTTGTCTACTTTATTTGTAAAGTAATCATTAAAATGATTTGCAATATCTGCTGGCTTGGTAATGAATTTACCCTCTGTTTCTATAAAGGAAGGATGCATGTTTGAGTTCCCCCCCATTATGTTATTTAACGTTCTCCATAATTTTTTCCCATCATTTTTAGATTCACTGATTTTCTGCATGTAGTATTCCTTCTTTCTACATTTATTCAATTTGGTTACCGCGTTTCTTAGTTTACAGTAATGTTGTTTGTCACATGGATTGCCTGTTCTATTTGCGTTTTTTTTTTGCATCATCTCGTTGGACCATCAGACTTCTCATCTCATTATTCAACCACGGTGCACAATTTGTCCGTGCCGACCATTTTCTCATTGGAGCATGCTGATCGGCTATCCCCATGAAATACTTCATAGATTCTCCCAGTGCTTTTTCTGGGTTTTCTTCATGGCAAACATCAAACCATTGCGTATTCTTTACCTCCTCCACAAATTGTGCTGGATTAAACCCCTTATAAGACCTTCTATCATTTATCTTGGAGCCAGCTTTAGGTATTTTAGTCTTCTGTACAATGGCAACTAGGTTATGATCACTAAAACCAACTGTAAGTGATAACACTTTAGTGCAGAGCTCTGGCCTGTTAGTATATATATGATCAATGCAGGTTGTTGTAATGGCCCCATGTTTATTTGTGACCATTCTAGTTGGTGATGTCATTACCTGAGTCATATTACACATTTTGGCAGCTAATGCAATCTTGTTCCACATGGGGCATTTCTCATTGAAGGCATTGATATTCAGGTCTCCCATGAAATATATTTCACTATTACAATCAGCTGTGTTGTCTAACATTTCACATATACCATGTAGATAATTTGAATTGGCACTATAACAGCATCCAATTAATATGGGTTTTAAATTTGGCAATTGTATTTGTAACCATAAGGCTTCCTTTTCATTTTTCATTAAGTCGTATCGTACTTTAGCTGGAATATGATTCTGTACATAAATCAGAACTCCGCCACCATTCTTATCTCTATCCTTTCTGAACAGATTGTAACCATGCATTGCAACCTCTAAATCACCAAAAGATGAGTCCAGGGCCCTCATTCATCAACGTGTCTTACGCACAGATTTGTGCTTACCCTGTGCGTACGATCATTTCTAAGCAAAGAGTGGGATTCATCAATTTCAACCTGAACTTGACTTTGTGCTTATGTCTACGCACAGCTCTGAGCACACTTAGCTGACGCCCAGTGGTAGAATATATTATTACAACAAGGAAATGAGCTTCTGTGCATTAGTTTCCACACTGGCGGAGCGCAGTCAGTCAGTAGCCTACACCCCGTATATTCCGATAACGCTATATAAACCATGCTGCATTCATTCTGAGAGAAAGATCTATTATTCCAAATGCTATTTATAGGGTTTTGACCATAATTACACTACTGTTGCTATTTTACAATGAACTATAATGAATTACGGTTCATACAGAACTTCTGTATGAACCGTAATTCATTATTGTTCATTGTAAATGGATTTACATAATTGTCACGACAACAGCAGGTAATAAAATGCATTAACAACACCCTACTGTACCTCTGCGCTGGCTTGCACATTGTAATGTAGTTAATCAATAAATCATGTAACCTACTGTACCTGTGCTTTACTGTACCTCTGCTTTGGCCTACAGCACAGCAGTTATATATCGTATAGCATCGCGTCCCGCTCTGAGCCTTACGAGATACTCATATCTCCTGTGATACCTAATGTATCTCCCACGAACAAAAACACATGCACCCCACCTGTATGGGGCCCCGCCCCTTATGGTGGCCACCGCCCATATAACCATGACCCTGGTCATGAAACACCCTTCCTCTATTTTCGTCCCAGCGTGTTGGATGCGTGCACCATACGAGCTAGCGGAATGAAAAGATTAAGGAAGGTTAATAGTGTTGGAAGCTTACCGGAGGTTGCTGGCCCCTGGCATCTTCGACGCATGTTTTCGGCGACACGACGGGCCTGTGATGTTCCTCGTTTGATGACTGCACATCGAGGTTCAGCTGTACAAGGCTGGCTGTCGGGTCAGCTTGTACTCAGGTAGGCCCTGTGTCTTCAGGCATGGGTATTAGTGTTAGTAATGCTGGTTTGTGTTGTTAACACAACCTTGTTGTGTGTTGGCGCCAGGGGCAAGATGGTTTGGTGAACGTTCTCTGCAGGGAACGGTTTCCAAGCTGTCTTGGGCGTGCTGCTAAAACATCTAAAGCTATGCTAACATGCTATCGCTACTGCCGCATGCTATCACTACTGCTAATTGCTATGCTGTTTTAATGTCTCCGCCGTGAGATGTTGTCACTCTCCCGCCTCTTGCCCGGTTCATCAATGAAGGTCAGTCGGTAGCTGTTGTGGGGTTTTGAGTTCTATTTACCTTTTTCGGGTAAATGGGTTGACAACGGGGTAGGTCGTGGCTAGGTTCTAGCCAGGTATTACCTTGTGTTCCGGCGGGGTTTGTTGAACGGTGTTCCCATCTGGGTTGGCGTCGGGTAGTGGGGCTATGGGTCCAGCCGACATGGTAAACATGTTGCGTGTCTGTGCACAGGCAATTGTTGTCTTGGGTTCCACATTGCCTGGCGTTAGGCTGCAGTAGTATAAGGGCAGGGCCGCTTGGGAGAAATGTGAGGCCCTGTGCGTTTTTAGACGCGAGGCCCCCCATCTCCTGGGGCGGCCCTGTGTAGGGGGCTATTGTTTCATTTTGTCACTCTGCTATGAGAGGGTCTGTCTTGCTACAGCTTTCTCTCCTCTCAAACCATTCATACTGACGGTCAATCGGTATACTGGGGGAGTAGTGCGGGGGGGGGGCTTTGTTTACCTTTTTTGGTAAATGGGCTAAACTAGGGCTGGTGTTCTGTTGTGAATATTTTGAATGAAGACGGGTCTGGTCCGTCTCCCCTTAAACTTTGTGTGTATGGGTTTGCTCATTCTACAGTTTTTGTGGTTTAGCTCTTTTATTCATTTAACCTTTTCATGGTCCACACCACAGTGGAGGGTGCTGTTTGCAATCACCACTGGTGCTCCATGTTAACGTCAGTCCTTTGTTTTTGATATATTGAAACAATGCCCCGCCCGGCCGACACCATGGGTCGGCCTGGCGAGTGGCTGGTGGGCTGTTAAGGCTTGTACCGCCACGGTATGGAATTGGCAACGATTAGAACTGTGTTCGAATTGGTGTTTTTTCTATTACAGAAATGGTGTCTGGTGGAGGGGCCTTGAGGGCCGGCCGACGTCGACACATCGCGCACGGTGTTGGTAAACCACTCCGTCGAGGATGTTGACGTTATTAGCTTTGACCCAGCCGCAAGCTATAACCGCTCAGGGTTCCCCTCTCCGCAGGGGATTTTGGTCTTCTGCTGGAGCGCGGGCGGTATTGTCCTAGGCCCTACACCGCCTCACACCGCGCAGCCAGAAGAAGAGAGAGCACGGCCTCGTCAGCGGCGATGACGGGGCCCTCGACAGGCGGCCATGTTTCCCCCGCCAGTGGTGCCCTGGTTGGAGAATCGACAGGGTATCGCGAGGCCGACAGTCTTGGCGGCCGAGGGATCGGCCATTTTGGGTGATTTCGGTGTTGGTAAACCACTCCGTCGTCATTTTGCCGCGAGCAGCCCGCTCCCCGTTCAATCCTCTCTCTGGTATCCCCAGAAGCGGGGCTCTGAGCGTTCTCCTTTGGCTGCGGGCCGCGAACCTTCATTGAAGCGTATGCGGCCCCATTCTTCGCTTCTCATGGAGACAGGGGCTGACACCCAGTTGATGGCTGAGCCTGGGTCTGTCCGTGAGAATGTTGTGCTGTCAAGCGGCTCCCACACCTTGAACTGTGTTGGTTGAGCCTGGTGTTACGTCTGTCAACTTAAGTGTTGTCAGCAGGGGGGCTCGAAACCTTTTGAGGCACACAGTGCGGGCTTCCCCGGCCTCGCTTTCGCCAGGCCAGGTATCATGTTGGTGCTCCCACTCCTGGAATATTGGCAGGTGGTCGCAGCTCACATGGTTTGGGGTGGTAGTGATATCACTGCAGGGCTACGGTGTGTAGGAACCCATGGGGTCCTTACACCTTGCGTGTCCGGCTGCAGAACAACTCCTTCAGCATGTTCTGGAGGGGTGTTCAGTGGGGGGGCTTTTTTGATCGGAAGCCCCCCGTATCAGACAGGCCCTTTTCTGTCGGGGTTCCCCCTTGGGTGCGATTGCCTCGTGGGTGGTGTCAGGGTCAGGTGTTCCGACACGGAACGCGCTCCTCGCACGATTCCAGGGTTGTCTTTGCACAGCGGGGGGGACCGGGCCAACTATCTACAGTTCCTGGCGGACCTGCGCCACGTGACGGCGGGTGCGTTGGGAGTGTCGTCACATATGACTACGGCAGTACCATATGTCGAGGTAGATGGAGAGAATGGTGAGGCGGGGACTTGTGTTTACACAACCCCACCCGTTTTCAGGTTTGGTACAGACCCTGTTGTCGGGGTCTCCAGCAGGGACAGCTCTGGTCGACGAGATCCAATCTCTGTGGACGAAGCAAGCCATCGTCGTGGCGTTCTCCTCCCGGTGTTCTCTGCCCGAGAAGTCGGGAGGGAGGGGTGTAAGACCCAGGCTGGACCTGTCCCATGGGAAGGTTCAGCATTTTTTGGATCGTCTCCTACCTGTTGAACACTGTCAGGTGGGGGTCTGGTTCTCCTCCATAGACCTGTAGGATGCGTATGCGCGTCCCCAATCTTCCATCCTAGGGCTTACCTACGCTTCCTTTGCAGGGTTAGCGTATGAGTACCAGAGGCTGCCGTTCGGTTTTCTCTGGCTCCCCGCATCTTCACCAAGTGCGTGGAGGCCGCACTGGGGCCTCTGCGTCATCCGGGGTTACGGAGTGTTCTGCCCTGATGACGTTCTGGTCCTTCGCGGTCAAGGTGGATCGTCAGGTCTCGTACCAGGCAGGTCTCTACCAGCCTGGGGTTGCTGTAGACTGGATGTAGAGTATTCCTCTTCCCAGTCAACGGTTGGAGGGCTATGGGCATCCATCTCGGAGCGTGTTGTCAACACGCTCGGGAGGTTCCGTCCTAGGACGGTTACGGCGCTGTCTCACGTCGCGTTTTCACCGACGCCTCCCTCGCTGGTGATGCGTCGGGCCAACGCAGTAGGGGGCAGCTGGCAAACCATGCTGCCCGGTCTGCGCTACGTTCAATGTGTTGGTGTTGAAAGCGGTCCTTCTGGTCCACAAATGGTGTTGATCAGGACGGACGATACGACGTCAGTGTCGTGTATCGACAGACAGGGAGGAGTACGCTCCCCCTGTCTGCACCAGGCGGCGGGCGGCTGGCTATGGGCGTCCTCCATCTGCGCGGCCTAAGGGCTCCCCACATCCCCGGCAGGGAGAATGTGGGTGCAGGTGTACTGTCGCGGGGCGGCCCTCATCCTGACGGGTGTGGATTGCGTCTGGACATGGCCAGGCAGGTCTGGGACCGATGCCGTGCCGCCAGGGATTCTTCCCCATACATCTGTTAGGTCAGTTGTTGGGACGGGTACGTTGAGGGGCGCAGGTTCTTGATCCTGATGGTGTTACCATCTGGAATGCGCATGCTCCCTCCACTGTCGCGCTTACGCGGGCAGATGACGTATGTTCCAAGTGTGGTGTAAGGCGGGGGGCCAGGACTCAGGCTCCTGCCCCCTGGTTGCTGTCCTTGGTTACCTCCAGTCTCTCCTTGATAGACTGTCGGCTTCGACGGTGAGGGTATATGCAGCAGCTATATCCTCCTATCATGAGGGGTTTGAGGGGATGTCTTGTTCAGCCACCCTCTTGTGAAGCGTTTCCTGCTTGGCACTCGACGCGTTAAGCCGGTGCAACGCTCCTTGGCTCCGACTTGGGATCTTCAATTGGTCCTCGGTCGGTTGTCCTTGGCCCCGTTTGAGCCGCTCGAGCGGGCGCCGTTGGGACAGCTGTCCTTCAGGACCGCGTTCCTTCTGGCTGTCACTTCCGCTAAACGCGTAGGTGAGCTCTGTGCTCTCTCGGTACATCCAGAGTGCCTGTCTTTTCGGACCGATTGCGGTGTCACTCTGCGACCTAATCCTGCTTTCGTGCCGGAGAATATCCGGAGTTCCTTCCGCTCCCGGGATATTGTGGTTCAGGCGTTTCGTCCTCCTCCTCACACTGATGAGTTAGATGCGGGCCTTCACCTGTCATGTCCAGTCCGTGCTTGGGGATTTACCTCAGCCGTACTCAGGATTTCAGGGTTACCGACCAGCTTTTTGTCTGTTACGGTGGGGCTCGTGCTGGTAAGGCACTGTCGGAGCAGCGCCTGTCCCATTGGTTGTGCGAGGGTGTTACCCTCTGCTACACGCTGGCTGGGCAGGATCCCCCTGGGGGCATCAGGGCGCACTCCACTCGTGGGGTGGCTGCCTCTGCCGCTCTCCTGGGTGGGGCCTCGGTGGAGGCCATCTGTGCTGCAGCTTCATGGTCCTCCCCGGGCTCCTTTGTAAGGTTTTTCCTCATGGACATGACCGGGGGTTCTGTCTCCCAGGCGGTTCTGGGGTCTGTGGCCTTTCCTGCTTCCCGTCCTTTGGTCGGGTAGCAGGAGTGTATGGGTATGGGCCGCAGTGTGTTGAGTCACACGTGGTTCCGCCTGTACGGTGTGTTCAAGGGGTTCTGGCTCCCTCTTGTTCGCATTCAGGTGGAGTTGACTGCGCCCCCCCCTTCGTTAGGAAGGATGGGGTGACAGGGCTCCCCGCACCCCTTGATGTGGGCTTACGGGTCCTCAGGGGGTACATCTGTCGGGTCTCGCGCCCGCTCTTCCCCATTATCTCGTAAGGCTCAGAGCGGGACGCGATGCTATACGATATATAACGATAGGTTATGTAGATAACCTAGTTATATTAGTATAGGCTAAGCGTCCCGCTCTGCGCGCCCTGAGTTCCCTCTTGAAGGATCTTTTCCTGGGACGGGTTTTGGCGAGGAAGGGTGTTTCATGACCAGGGTCATGGTTATATGGGCGGTGGCCACCATAAGGGGCGGGGCCCCATACAGGTGGGGTGCATGTGTTTTTGTTCGTGGGAGATACATTAGGTATCACAGGAGATATGAGTATCTCGTAAGGCTCAGAGCGGGACGCTTAGCCTATACTAATATAACTAGGTTATCTACATAACCTATCGTTAATGTAGTTAATCAGTCAGCAGCCTCCACTGATGTACAGTGATTCAAACCCCCTCAATGTGCAGTTTCTGACAGCTGTGCTGTGTTGTCACGCGAAATAACGTTATGAGTGAATCTGGTAGTTGTTTTGATAAATATGTTGTTTTGATAAATGCGTATTCTGCGTATTCGAACATAACATTACATTTCCGCGAGCAGCCTATTTCCACGAGCAGCCTCGCTTGGCGTTTGAGTGCCGTCAAAACGAAAATGCGCATGCGCGCGTTGCCGGCGTAGGGGGAAAACGAGCCGTAGCGTCACGTGGGGTCAGTTGGCCAATCAGAGAAACGTGGAAGCACAAGTGCGTTGCCTTAAGTGTTCACGCCTCCGGGAGTCGGGGTGATAATCTGGCGCGCCATGTAAAAAGTCGCACGCCTGACATATCGGCATGTAACTCGAGAGCCGAGGCACGGATTTTGGCGATTCAGATGGCATTCGAACGGCAACAAATAACGCTTTAATTCGGTAATTTATATGTTCGGCGAAAAATGCAGTCCCGAGCCTTCAGATGCTCGCAAAGGGCCGTGAAACTGAAACTGAAACTGAAAAACAATGAAACCCCGGACATTTCCATGAATTTATAACCCCCCCCCCGGACGCCCCGGACAGGGCGTGAAAAGAGGACATGTCCGGGCAAAAGAGGACGTTTGGTCACCCTATCGTTATGAGAGGGAGAGGGGAGTCTTGTGGGGTCGGGTGGCCTATTGCTTAATAACAGCGGAGCAGTGCTGCCGTTGCTTCCGCGTTTTCCCTGATTGGCTGCGACACGCCCCGCGGCAGGCGCGGCAACCGCAGAGCGGAGCGGAGCTCTGCCGCGGAGCGGAGCTCTGCCGCGGAGCGGAGCGGCAGAGCTTGCGGAATTATGTAACCGCCCTAATCCGCCATGATTTTCATTCGGCGCTCAGCTCACCTGGTGTAACCAGGTCAATTGGACATTGTTTATTATTATTGGGGTTTGAAATGTCACCAAATCCTGTTTATAAATGTCTCCAAGGGTTACTATTGTTTATTATTTTATTAAGGATTGAGATGTTATTAAATCCTGTTTACAAATGTTTAATGTTTACAATTGTTTATTATTTCTTTATACCAAAGGCACTTTTATTTGAATGTAACTTGGGAAGTTCACGTTCGAGAGTGTAGCACTTCCGGGTCAGATATTCGCGCGTGTCAGGCGCAACCTTCCGGTTTGAGTTCAGTTTACGACACGAACTCAACGTGGAGGTACGTGTATCACTGTGGCGCGCCGCACTATTGTGTTTCATACTGTTGTATATATTTTGTATAAGAATTGAATGTCGATAATAATTACTTGCTAGTTGTGACGAACGGTGTGGTTATGGTATGCACAGTTGAAGGTCTTGGCAATGTAGTTAACTAGTGTTCTCTGTCTACAGACGTATTGAGAGCACACATGTGTTGACGCTGCTTCCTTTTTGTGTATTCTATTCGCCATTCGTTTTACACAGGTATGTGCCTTGATATGTTTATTGTGCCTTAAATATGTGTTTATTGTGCAATATATTGTTTATGGAAAAGTTTACGACACGAACTCAACGTGGAGACGTATTGAGAGCACACATGTGTTGACGCTGCTTCCTTTTTGTGTATTCTATTCGCCATTCGTTTTACACAGGTGGCCTCCATTGAAGACCATCAAATAAATGATTGAACAGTGTCCATGTGTGCCGACTCATCCCTAAGCCTCTCACACAAAGAACACAACGCAGGAGCCACGTGTGTTAGGCAGGCCTACACACAGAGAACATCCGTTACAGTGGTGCCGTGACCCGGATAAAGAACCTTCGCCAGGATTGTTCGCCAGGGAAGCTGCAGTTCCAAAGTCAACCTGCCCTCATCATTGGTGAGACGCTGCCCTCTAGTGGCGGGTGATAAACTCTTCACACAGGTGTCCTCACAGTCAACACAGCCCTCATCATTGGTGAGACGCTGCCATCTAGGGGCCGGTGGAAAGAACTTCACCCTACGTGGCTTCAATACAGTGAAGGTATGTCACAGCCACAGGCCACTGTTTTGTAAATTGTGAATAAAGACAATTAAAGAGGACAATGAACTTGTGAAGAAGAAAAAAAGACAAGAAGATGAGGATGCCAGTGAATGTGTAAAAGACATTTAGGTATTCATTTAATTGGTTAATCTCTTATGTAATTTCATTCCTATTAATTTTTTTATTTTATTTTTATTTTTTTTCTACTACAGTAATTAGAAGCTGAACAGGTTATTTAATTTTTTTTTCTGTTAAGCCAAAGCACCTAAGGGTGAAAGTAGGACAATGGCAGAAGGTGGGAATACAGATGTGGTAGTAGAGATGGACTTGGATGGGGGGGGGGAATTTTACAACCGGCTCTCAGAGACGGAAGCAACAGGACCAGATCCAGTAACATTTGAAACTCCACAGCTTACCTCCACGAGGTACGTGAATCGTGCCAGGCCAAGTCTACCACCAGTTGATTGTGTGGACCGTGCCGGGCCAAGTCAATCACCAGTTAGTGAGCGACTAGCAGGTGAACAGCCAGAGTTAAGTGCGCTCATCACACAGCTGGCAGAAAAGATTGGCGAGTCCATCACAGCTAAGCTGCAGTTTAGCAGGAGCACAGACACCATTAGGTCTATTGAGCGCCCCTCAGAGGTGACAGTGCCACACCGAATAGTCGTGCACTCAGACGCCAGAGAGCCCCCTATATTCAGGGGTGATAATTCAGACAAATTCACTGTTTATGAGTGGGAGAATTTGGTTACCTCATACATGAGGAAACGAGCCACTCCAGTTGGTGAGCAATCACAGGAGATTCTATCTAAGCTCATGGGTAAAGCAGGGGATGTGGTAGGGATAAAGTTGCGTAATAACAAGTCTATTGACCACACAAGGAACCCTCACATGATTTTTGACATACTAAAACAACATTTTAGTGAACTCTCATACTCGAGCATGCCCCTGGCGGACTTTTATAGTACACTACCAAAGCCTGGTGAAGATGCTATGGAGTTTTGGATCAGGTTAAATAGGACAGTAGAAGTAGCTGATGAGTGTTTGAGGAGGCAAGGCCGTAGTATCGAGGACCCGAGTCACGAGGTCAGCATGATGTTTATCAAACACTGCCCTGATCAGTCATTGGCTAATGTTTTTAAATTCAAGTCTGCTGGGCAATGGTCTGCTTGCGAGATCCAGGAGAGACTCGATGAGCACATGCAGGACAGGAAGTCTCGAACTGCTGCAGGTGGACAGTTTGAATTAGGTACGGTAGAGCGCAGGGTTCGTTCCCAGTGTCATGTGCCTATAGTCAGTGACGCACCAGTATTGAGTGCAACAGCCTCGGTGTTTCCGGCACCGTCCCCAGCACCCACAGATGGTTCCGGAGGTGGCCATGACTACATGAGGAGTCTAGTGGGTTTGTTAGACCGCCTAGTTACAGTGCAGACTCAGGTGCCAGCCAGCGCCACAGCTCGGGTGCCTGACACACAGCGCCGGTTGTGCAGAGTTTGTAACTCTCCTGACCATTCCACTCTTTCCCACTGCAGAGGGGAGAACAGGTGTCTAGCATGTTTGTCTCCTGGTCATTGGAAGAGGGATTGTCCTCAGCAGCACAACCAGCGGCAGACTCCGCCCGGTGACAGCACTGGTGGTCAGTCTCGTCCTTTAAACGACTAAACTCACACCTAGAGAGGGGTGGTGTGGGTGGTATGGATGAATCCCTCACTGATGTCTCTGATCTTGCTCACTTGTATGAAGACAAGTGTGCCAAAGCACCTAAGGGTTCTCGTACGATCATTCAAGCAACTCAAAAGATTCAAGCTTTCAGTGACCTGTTTTATGCTTCAGTCCTTGTCAACCAGAGTGTTCAGCTTAGAGGCATGTTGGATACTGGCTCTATGTCGTGCAGTATCAGTGAATATGCAGTGGAGAAGCTCCGCTCTGGGGGTGTTTTACCTGGGAAGCAGCAGCCTGAAGAAAATATTGTTTTGATTGGCTGTGGTGGTCTGGAGACGAGGCCTGATGGGTTTTATGATTTAGGCATGCAGCTTTATGGGGTCTCCTTTACTGTACCCACGTTGGTCGTGCCCGGTCAACATGATGACCTGATAGTTGGCACGAATGTCCTTAAACATGTTACCCACGTCCTGAAGGGTGGTAGTGAGTACTGGGATCTCGCATCGAGACCAGAGCCTCAGTCAAGTCCGGAAGTGGAGCAGTTTCTGTCCATGTTTACTAATGTGGAGCGCTGGAGGGGCGGTACGGTTCCCGAGAAAATTGGTACTGTGAAGCTCACCCAGGCCGTGACGCTCCTACCGAGACACGAGCACTTAGTCTGGGGCAGACTCCCCGCTAAGGTGCCTATGTCACCTGGGAGCACTGTAATCGTGGAGCCAACAGACTCCAAGGCTATGCCATGAGGCGTTCTTGTGGGTCGGCTCGTTACACCACTCTGGGGAGATAGGTGGGTGCCCATGACTGTTGTCAATCCGTCTGACAAACCTATCACACTGAAAAGGAATTGCAAGTTGGCTGATGTTTCAGTGTGTTTGGCGATTGAGGACTTAGATGCTTTTCAGGGACTGCAGGCAGTTTCGGAAAGGCGAGAGCCTGACGCCCCTGGTTGTGCCGGTCCTTCGGTCCCGCCGGCTAGGAGTTTGTCAGAGCTCGGGCTCGGTGACATTGACATCAGTTCTTGCCAGGTCAGTGGAGCCTGCAGGTCTCAGCTTGAGCAGTTGATAATTGAATATAGCGACATCTTTTCCAAGGACTCGTTAGACTGTGGTGAGGTCAAGGGATACACTCATCGCATCCGTCTTGTGGATGAGCGCCCCTTTCGATTGCCCTACAGGAGGGTCCCCCCGGCTCACTATCAGAAGCTGAGACAGGTTCTCACTGATATGGAGGAAAAGGGGATTATCAGGAAGTCCTCGAGTGAGTACGCTTCACCTCTTGTAATGGTCTGGAAAAAGGACGGGGGGGTTCGGATCTGCACTGATTTCAGATGGCTGAATGCGCGCACCTTGAAGGACGCTCACCCCCTGCCACACCAGTCTGATTGTCTTGCCGCGCTTGGGGGCAATTGCCTCTTTAGTACGATGGATCTCACCTCTGGCTTCTTTAACATCCCAATGCATGAGGATGACAAGAAGTACACGGCTTTCACAACCCCCCTCGGGTTGCATGAGTACAATCGCATGCCACAGGGTCTATGTAATAGCCCTGCAGCCTTTATGAGAATGATGACTGGAATCTTTGGGGACATGAACTTCACAAAACTGTTGTGTTACCTTGATGATCTCCTGGTCTTCGCGCCGTCAGAAGATGAGGCCCTGTCTAGGCTCCATACCGTGTTTCAGAGGTTGAGGGAGAACAACTTGAAACTGGCTCCCAAGAAGTGTCACCTTCTGCAGCAGGAGGTTAGGTTCTTGGGCCATGTGGTCGGTGGTGGGGGCGTGTCTGTTGATCCCTCCAAGGTGGAGGTTATCTCCAACATGACAGTACAAGATCTCATGGAAGTTGATGGGTGCACACCCTCTGTCCGTAGGATCAGGTCGTTTCTTGGGATGGTATTCTATTACCAGCATTTCCTCCCAAACTGCTCTGCTGTTGCGAAGCCATTGTTCGCCCTTACGGCTGGACAGAAGAGGAAGGGGAGGTCCCCTAAGGACAAGAAACCACCTGGCAGCTTTCGTAGGCTCACCCCTGCCGACTGGACATCGGTTTGTGGGGAAGCTTTCGACAGGCTGAAATCAATGCTACTGGAGTGTGTCGTGCTCGCCCACCCAGATTTTGAGGAGCCTTTTGTCCTCTCAGTTGATGCGTCGTTGGACGGACTTGGCGCTGTGCTGTCGCAGGTACCTCGAGGTGAGTCTAAGGCCAGGCCTGTCGCTTTTGCAAGCAAGACCCTCAGTGCTTCACAGCGTAAGTATCCAGCGTATAGACTGGAGTTCATGGCCTTGAAATGGAGCATATGCGAGAAATTCAGCCATTGGCTGAAGGGTCAGAGATTCACAGTTTGGACGGACAATAACCCGTTGACTTATCTGCTTACGAAGCCAAAGCTCGACGCATGTGAGATTCGCTGGGTGTCTAAACTTGCGGCTTTTGACTTTGACCTCAGACACCTGCCAGGGAAGAAGAATGTGGTGGCGGACGCTTTGAGTCGTGACCCGTTCGCTAAGCATGTTAGTCAGAGGTTATTGAGGGAGCCGTACCCGGCTCTTGTGCAGGAAGCGGGGGCAGTTGAGGGGGACTCTGTGCAAGATGTTTTTAGGTACAGTTGTCTGTCCCAGACGGTGAGTAGCTCACTACTCGGGATGGATTGTGGGACAGAGGAGATCAGAGCCCTCTGTCAGTCTAAATGTGATTGGATTGGTGCTGCTGAGTCCAGAGCGCTGGGTTTGGTTCAGAACATCCAACATCTGTCTGAGGGTCAAGATGTTTTACCGATGTTTTCAGTTGAGGAGCTCCGGTTGAGTCAGGAACGGGACACATGCATCTCTAGGGTGCTACCCTTTGTCGCTGTTCGAAAGCGACCATCTAGACGGGAGAGGCACGGCGCTGACCAGAGGGTTCTCAGACTGTTGAAACAGTGGGACAAGCTGGAGGTCCGTGATGGTGTCCTGTACCGTGTGACGAGGGACCAAGTGTCCAAGCAGAGGAGAACTCAGTACGTGTTGCCGCTGAGTCTGAAGGACAAGGCATTGTCTGGCATCCATGATCTGGCGGGTCATCAGGGCCAGGATCGCACTCTTTCTCTTGCCAGGCAACGTTTTTATTGGCCAGATATGGAGAGGGATGTCAGAGCATATGTCAAGTGTTGTCAAAGATGTGTGTATGGGAAGTCCCCGGAGCCTGCTGCTCGTGCGCCCCTTGAAAGTATCAAGAGCTCCGCGCCGATGCAGTTAGTATGTATGGATTTCTGGTCCGCTGAGGACAGCAATCAGCGGTCAGTGGACGTGTTGGTGGTGACTGACCATTTCACCAAGTTGGCGCACGCGTTCCCATGCGCTAATCAGACGGCGAAACAAGTTGCCAGAAAGCTCTGGGACAACGTGTTTTGTGTGTACGGGTTCCCTGAAAGAATACACTCAGATCAAGGTGCCAATTTTGAGAGCAAATTGATTGCTGAGCTCCTCAGGTTGGCGGGAGTGGCCAAATCCCACACAACGGCCTATCACCCCATGGGTAACGGTGGGACAGAACGCTTTAACCGCACTCTGGGGAACATGCTCCGCTCTCTCCCACTTCGGAAGAAGCAACAGTGGCCGCAGCAGGTCCAGACACTCACGTTTGCGTACAATGCCACTGTTCATGAGACTACGGGTTACGCGCCTTTCTTTTTGATGTTTGGCCGCGTCCCTAGACTACCAGTGGATGTCATGTTCAGGCAGGTCCTGAATGACCCTGGAGTTGTAGATTACGATTCCTATGCTGGCTCCCTGCTTTCGTGTCTGAAGAGTGCCATGGAGATCGCTCAGAAGCACTCCACTGTTGAGCAACAGCACCAAACCCGACAGTACAACAAGCGTGTCAAGGGTACACACCTGTCTGTGGGGGATCGGGTTCTGGTAGCAAATCAGGGAGAGCGGGGAAAACGGAAGTTGGCCGACAAATGGGAGGATGGAGTGTATACAGTTGTTGGTGTCAATCCCAGTATCCATGTCTATAGGATTCAGGATGTAGGGGGGCGCACAAGGGTAGTGCACAGGAACCGTTTGCTGGAGGTCAACTTCTTGCCATTTCCTGAGCTGGAGCAGGGGGAGGACGCCAGTGAGATTGGTCAGGCGTTTGATGACGGAGAGTCCGATGAGGGGGACTGTGATAGTAGTGACGGTATGGATCCTGTATCTGGAGTTTGGTCTGAGGGCGGTGTTGCACATGACCTGACCGACTCTGTGGAGGTAGAGGGGCCTGTGGTCTCGTCACTTACAGACTATTTTGATTCTGTGTTGGCTGTGACAGATGGGATAGATCAGGTTAGCCCAGTGGCCAGTCCTGCAGGGGCCATTGCTCAATGTACACCTGACACACAGGCACAGCACATAGATGCTTCTCACTCACCTGACATAGTTGTCATAGCTCACACCGATTCAGAGGCAGAGGTTTCTCACTCACCTGACATAGTTGTCATAGCTCACACCGATTCAGAGGCAGATGCTTCTCACTCACCTGACATAGTTGTCACAGCGCACACTGATTCAGGTGCAGGGGTTTCGCACTCACCTGACATGGGTGTTGCGGTTCCCACTGATTTACACCCTCACGTAGGGAATGATGGTCGGGTTAGGACACGTACAGGGAGAGTAGTGAGATCAGTGAACAGGTTGATAGAATCTATGGTTCAGATGCCATTTCTGAGAGGGGTGACTGGTTGAGTTGAGGTGGAGGTTAGGGTTCACCAAAGCCAGTTTTTTTTTTTCTTTTGTATTGCTGGGTTGAGTAGGTGTCTATCAGACAGCTTTGAGGGCCATGAGTTGTGTGGCGTATCAGGCGTCATATTGATCTAGGGGAATTTTGAGATCTGATCAATTTTTTTATTCTCTGAACCTCTTTTGGGGGTGACTTTTGAGTCGAATGGGGGACTAGGTCCTTTTTATCTGGTGCCAGGTCTAGGTTAGTGGTAGACTACCTATATTTTTTTTCTCTTTGTACGTCCCCCTTGCTCTGCTGACACAGGATGTTGGTGAAATTTCAGGAGGGGTGAATGTAACCAGGTCAATTGGACATTGTTTATTATTATTGGGGTTTGAAATGTCACCAAATCCTGTTTATAAATGTCTCCAAGGGTTACTATTGTTTATTATTTTATTAAGGATTGAGATGTTATTAAATCCTGTTTACAAATGTTTAATGTTTACAATTGTTTATTATTTCTTTATACCAAAGGCACTTTTATTTGAATGTAACTTGGGAAGTTCACGTTCGAGAGTGTAGCACTTCCGGGTCAGATATTCGCGCGTGTCAGGCGCAACCTTCCGGTTTGAGTTCAGTTTACGACACAAACTCAACGTGGAGGTACGTGTATCACTGTGGCGCGCCGCACTATTGTGTTTCATACTGTTGTATATATTTTGTATAAGAATTGAATGTCGATAATAATTACTTGCTAGTTGTGACGAACGGTGTGGTTATATGGTATGCACAGTTGAAGGTCTTGGCAATGTAGTTAACTAGTGTTCTCTGTCCACAGACGTATTGAGAGCACACATGTGTTGACGCTGCTTCCTTTTTGTGTATTCTATTCGCCATTCGTTTTACACAGGTATGTGCCTTGATATGTTTATTGTGCCTTAAATATGTGTTTATTGTGCAATATATTGTTTATGGAAAAGTTTACGACACGAACTCAACGTGGAGACGTATTGAGAGCACACATGTGTTGACGCTGCTTCCTTTTTGTGTATTCTATTCGCCATTCGTTTTACACAGGTGGCCTCCATTGAAGACCATCAAATAAATGATTGAACAGTGTCCATGTGTGCCGACTCATCCCTAAGCCTCTCACACAAAGAACACAACGCAGGAGCCACGTGTGTTAGGCAGGCCTACACACAGAGAACATCCGTTACACTGGCAAAGCAGCGGTCCTGCGCTCCTGCGGTCCGTTGTTGACGAGTTCGAATCCCATGAAAAATTTTTTTTTAACGTGATTTTTTTTTTAACGTGTATTCTTTCGCCGGTTAAGGTTAGGCATGGTTAAGGTTAAGGTTAAGGTTAGGCATTGTTTCGGAGTTGGTTATGGTTAGAACGGTTAAGTTTAGGCGCTGTTAAGGAGCTGGTTAAGGTTAGAGTTTGTCTTAGAGAATGGCAATATTCTTTCTATGGTTAAGGTTAGGCATGGTTAAGGTTAAGGTTAAGGTTAGGCATTGTTTCGGAGTTGGTTAAGGTTAGAACGGTTAAGTTTAGGCGCTGTTAAGGAGCTGGTTAAGGTTAGAGTTTGTCTTAGAGACAGCCTATTTCCGCACTGCCGCTCTCCCGCGTTGCCGCGGTCACATGGTCAAATTGTCACATTCTTGCACTGCTCCGCTGTTAAAAAGCAACACGCGGTCGGGTGAGGGAGAGGGGGGGGGTGCAGATTTTACGTTGGGCAGATTGTTGAGGGATATTGTGGGCAGTAAAGCGGTGCAGGATTTGGTTTTGGGGTTTGTGTTTTCAATTGGTTTGGGGGGTAGGATTTGAATTTTATTTAATTTCTTTTGTTTGTGTTTAGGTTTTAGTTTTAATTTTATTAGGTTTGTATAGGGTGGTGATGTTAGGGTTGGGTATTTGGTTTTGTTTGTGCTGGGTTTATTGTTTTTTTCTTTATTGTTTTCTTTTCTTTACCAGGTTATTTTCTTTACCGGGGGACCCTGATGTAAACAAGACAAACGTCTTTCTCTGGTCTGCATCCCCTTAAGAATTGTGTGTATTGAGCCGTACTGTATTGTATCCATTTTGCAATCTGTTAAATAAAGTTTTCATTCATTCATTCATTCATCATTCATGCTTTATCTGCTCCAGTTGCTGGGTTGTACAGTAGGTGGCGGTATGCGCCTTTCTGTGGTTGCGACCCGCCATTAACACCATAGAAGAAGAAAAATACGAAGAAGACGAAGAAGAAGAAGTGTGTAGAGTGAGTCTCTCTCTTCAAGGTCTTCCTGCTCGGCGGTGGTGTGTCACCTGTCGCGGAGATAACGTGAGTACAGTTTGAAGAAAAATGTTCATCGTTACTTACGAATACGGATTAAATGTAGTTACATAAACTGCAAGAGTTTACTTTATTTCATGGAGTTCTGTTGTTTCCTTGTCATTTGAGACCCTGTAGAGAAGCAGCGGTGCCACGTTGTTTTACTGTTGGCTAATAATGCTAAAGCCACGCCTGGCTACCAGATAAATGACAAACCTGTATGTAACGTTACAGCGACACTAGCAAATTAGCCATGGAGTACAACTGAGAATAACTTGACCTAACTAGCACGTAAGGAAAATGCCACCCATAACATATCAGTTCGTTAATGTTGAACACGCCAACATTAAATGAACTTACTGTCTCCAGAGTCGGACGAGACCAATTTACTTAAGCTTAGCACAAATTAATGGAAGCGGATACGGACCAGCTA
Source organism: Notolepis coatsorum (assembly GCF_963971535.1). NCBI lineage: Eukaryota > Metazoa > Chordata > Actinopteri > Aulopiformes > Paralepididae > Notolepis > Notolepis coatsorum. Next base: position 36,641,466 of record NC_140166.1, on the reverse strand, counting down.
GCCTAGCTGTTGGCCGAAATCACCCCTCGCGAAGTTTTAAGTTGGGCTTGCAGAACGATGACAATGAGGCCTGATACATTTACATGCACCTTATCATGAACACAGGCCATGTCAGATTGTAAAATTGAAGAGAATAAAACATAATTTATTGTTTCAGGACTTTAGCCACAGCAGATCATTAGATTCATGCTCTGCATATTTGATTTGACAGGTTTTTATATCAGATGGAATTCTTGATGCAACCAAGTATTTTGGGGCCAAGTCTGGTGTGGGAGGACAGAGACCAACATGCAAACTATACGTAAAGATCCCTGGGGTTGGAACCAGGATCTTATCACTGAGGCAAGTAACCACTGTGCCTCTGTTTTTATTTAAGGACATGGTGCAGTTATGTAGTGGCAAGTAGACTATTATAACCTTATGTAGCACTAGCAAATGTATGTTAAGGTAAATATTTGTATTTGAGCACCATGATTGTATACAAACTTTATAATAATTAAAAATAAATTGCCCTGGGTGGTTCTGAAGCTGAGTTCTGAGCATCTATCTAGCCTCATTAGTGATGATTGTGGAGGCACAGCACCAGCTTGTGGCCTTGACTCAGTGGGCCACAGTGTGTGCAGTGCATAGAGCAATCCCTTCCCTTGCAACCCACTGCTGTGTACACGTCATAGTAGTGCTACTTATGAGACTGGACAATCGTTTAATATGTTTTGTTGGCTGTATGATTTCAAAATCCCCAAAACTTAAATTAATTCTATGGTTCTTCTTCAGATGGGGAACTGGATGCAAGTTTACAGAGCAGAGACATGAGGCCTAGCAGGTAAATTGGACCATGAAATATGAACGGATTCTTTTTTTATGTTATGATGATTGGCAAAATATGTTCAACTGCTCTGAAACTATGAATGAAAGTTGCCTGTCTGAACAATGCAATGTGGGTTAGGGTTAGGGTGACCGTACCCTCAAGATGGTAATTACAACGTCTTCTGACCTGTTTCTCCAGGTGTGCACTCTGACTTTGCCTCCGAGGCGTGATGGAGGCTCTCGTAAAGGCGTGATTATCTTTGCTTAAGCAAGAGTGAGGTTGGTCAAGATTTATTAATTTGCGATTGATTGCATAATCTAGAAAGCGCCCATAGTCTACTACTGGTTGTAGGGGTGGGAAAAGACATTTCACCAGCTATTTGGCCTATTGCACCCAATTACGGGGGAAATGGGGTGATGTAGTAGAGGGATTGAATAATCCTCCATATGACCATGAGTCTCCTAAAGTGGATGTGTTTTTGCCAGGAGCGAAGGAGTCGACTAGTTTGACGAGTAAGCCTTTTATTAAATTAAGCTGCAGTTTCATTTGGGAATTCTATTACTATTATGATTTATTATGTATCCCCAGCCCTAAATGCAACTACGCAAAAAAGGAGCACAGTCTTTTCCTAGGAATTACTGACCCGCCATTTGAGGCCTATCCCGACTGGCCTTTGACCGTAAGGCTGCGTCGTTGGAAATGCCTCAAAGAAGGAAACTGCGGTTCGCTTTACCCTCATTGTTACTACAATTAGCCTTGTGGGATATAACTGCAGGACAAACGCTGACCAGTGAACTCATGCATTTTGTTCTCTTGAAACCAGTGGTTAATGGATGTTTGGTTTTAGGTGCTGTAGATGACTAAAAGATGGCGCTGAAGATCACTTGCAGCATCTTGGTGAGTAATGGCCTGTGTTCATTATTTCTGTTTTGGCAAGAACACTTAGAGGACCAGTGTTTAGGATTACCCCTTCACCCTCCCCTTCCGAGCGTGTAGGAGAACTGGCTGTGATAAACGCCTGTCCAGGGCCAGTGTTTGGTTAGTCCATGCTGGGCTACTGCCGAAACATGGCTCCATGGACCCACTATGTAGATTTAAAAGCGCTCCTAAAGTAATTTAATGCTTTTTCTGTTGATTATACACCAATGAAAACACTTGTTAATATTTCACTAGATTCCCTCAATCTTGCACACTGGTCCTTTAAACACTAATTGACTGAACATTTGGACTAGGGTGGTGCGTCTTTCCCTGTGTTTTGACACGATCTACCCTAGTGCTAAAAGGTAGAATCTGTAATGCTGTCAAACGGTGACCTCTAGGGGGCATTACATAGCAAACTGAGTCGTGAAGCGGTCTCCCCGGATTCGATTCCCCGACCCGGTGGCCATATGCCACATGTCTTCTCCAGTTTAACCCTAATCTCCTCTGTTGGTCCTGCGTGGCCAAAAGGTCCTGTGTTGACCAAAAAAGCTGAAAATGCTATAAATAAAATTTAAAAAAAGAGAAACTGACCTAGGTAAAAGCCCTGTTTGGTATTTCACTAACATTTTTTGTTTGATGTGGGTAAGCTGTGTGGGCATAAGGCAGGGGTTACTATTGCTGACCACACCTCTGGCTCTGCCAAGAGGGGTCTGAGAATTTTAAAGTAGTTACTAAACACCAACCCACACCACATGTCAGACCTAAGTGTAAACGAATTGCAATACTAAGTGGGGCTCTTTTGCCTAGAGGTCATTGACAACGTTACTGATTCTAACTTAAATGTTGCAGGTGAAGCTAGCTAACAACACAAAGATTATAAAGAAAGTGAACTGGAAAATGTGCTGCATTGCAGATTGGGCTGGACTAGGGGCCAAATGGACCCTAATGCAGTGGAGCCATATTAAACACGTTCTCCCAGTTGGTGTCTTGTTTTTGTAAATGGAATAAAGCACTCAGTATCTGCTGCCAGCTGTTGTTCCAGCTGGTTAGTTCAAAAGTCAGTGCTAGAAAAGGTCGACATTTTGACATCGTTGGTCTCCATGACAATGCTGTGTCTGGAGTCCTGGTATATCCGTCGAAACAAACTTGACAATGTTTAGCCCAAAGGGTCACGTCGCCAAATGTTATTTTGCACATAATCTCACATCAGGACATTGAGTCCTTGCATTTATTTACAGCTCCATGAAATTATGCAATACCATGTCTTATATGGACTGCTGGCTGCTTCCATATAATTTAATGTGGCTGTAATTTACTCAAAACAAGGATTCACTGTTGGCCATATTCAAACTCATTTACGAACTGTCGAACTAAATTAACTTTAGTTTAGATGTGAGATTAAGTGTGAAAATAAAAGTGTAACTAAAATTCTCTTGAATGCTATAACATTTTGGTTTGTCACCAGGCTTGGGTTACAGAAGATGTCTAGGAGAAGAATCCCAGGACTGGATGTGAGTACTCTTTAGTGACTCAAAACGTAAAGCACTGCATGGTATCTGCAGCCAGCCGTCCACCGGTCTGTTCATAAGTCAGTGCCAGAAAAACTCAGCATCTTGACATCGTTGGAGTCCTGATTGCTTGTATCTGGACCCTTGGTATTTCTACTGAGACAAATGTTTGCTTTCTTGCTGGAAGCCGTAGTATGTTTAGGAAAGACTTGTGCAGTGATTTTAAAGAACTTTTGTTTTCTCCTTCAGAAGCCTGTACTGAGCCAATCCAGGACCATCTCCAGAGCTTCTGCTGACTGAAATGTAAATGGATTTCCACTTGATGGAGTTGTTCAATGTCACTGTCTTGGTCATATACCAAGGCGTTTGGGAGACTCTTCCCAAGTTTCTGTGGAATTGACCATACAATAAAACTTGGTCATATACCAAGGCTTTTGGGAGACTCTGTTCCCAAGTTGCTGTGGAATTGACCATACAATAAAACTCAGCCCAGCAGACTCGCCAGCTAGTTTGCTGGGGTAGTCTTGTCGGTTATACTCGCCATTGCGATCTAATCTGGATGTTTTCTCTAGGTTTTAATTGTTAAACTGGGGTCTTCGTTTCCTGCTGCAAGACGTGGCCAGTCTTTCAGATTTGTGTAAATTGTCACTCACCCATTAACAACATTGACCTTTATCTGAATGCAGACTATGAACACATTTAAATGCAAAGATGGATCATTCATTGTCTTTATAAGAGATTTGATAATACCGGGTATGAATGTGGTATCTGCCTCAGTAGATTCAAGAGGTTTAATCGTCGCATACATACATGCACACAAGATGTATAGTGACATGAAGGTGGCCATGCCCGCCTTTGTGCAAAAAATACAATATAATAAAATAGACTGGTAAAGTACTAAGATACAATGCTAAGCTTATGAATTGAAAGGTAATTGGTCCTATGTACACTACTAATAGAAAAAAGTTATACTAAACTATCCTAGCTATACAGAACAGTCATGTTTTTTCCCTAAGTGACTTTCTTTTGTGTTTAAAGTGACCTGGTGTGTGGAGGGATCAGTGTTCTGATGGCCTGGGGCCAAGCTGAGTCTGAGTCTCTGTTCTTGCATGCATATGTAGGTGCTTGCCGCCTATTGTTGGGGTGGTGAGAGTCCTTCATTATTCCGCACGCTCTGTATTTGCACCTCTTATTGTATAAATCCTGCAGGGGAGGTAGTACACTCCCGAGCGCACAACTGTAGAGCCTTCCCGTCCTCGGCGGTGCAGTTTACAAACCAGACTGATATTCCCAGTCAGGAGTAGACAGACAGTAGTTTGTCAGTCACCTGTATGTGGGGGTGATTTCACCAGGCACTAACATTGCTAACATTATATTTAGGAACTCTTACTAATTTAAAATGTTTTACTTTAAATGTATTGTTTTTCTATGTCTCCATACAGCGGGCAAGTTGGTGGAGTAATACAGAGCAGCCAGTACAAGGGGTGAAGGATGACCAGTCATCCAGGCCTTAACCTAATGGATGGATTACATGGGCAGTTGACGAGTTCCCAAATCCTTCATGCATTTCATGATGTACTCCTCCCCTTTATAGTGTGTACATGCAATTTCCATTACTGTTAAGAACAATAAATCTGATTGGTTGTTTACAAGCTGTGCTGCATTTATTAGCTTAATCTTGGTGTGTAAAACCTGAAGAATTCTCCATTTTGCAACTTTGGTCTTGATCAGTAGCCCTTTCTTGGCACAATCCATGCTGCTCCTCATACTGAGTTGAAATTTCAGTTGTCTGCCAGGTAGGGAAGATTTCACATTGTCTGAATTCTTACCTGTATGAAGCACATTATCAGTACCTCATACATTTCACTGTACATGTACTTTATACATGACTAATAAAACAACATGCAATCTGGTTTTCAACCTTATCTATTTCAATATTGTAAATATCTCCCTTTGATCCCATCTCTTCCAGGATGACTGATAAATACAGGGCATTGACAGGGTTCCCACGGTACCTGGAAAACATGGAATTTATTTTTTTATTTTCCAGTATGGAAAAGTCATGGAAACTGAGCAAAAGTGAACACTTACATGGAAATTGAAACGGTTGTCCTGGAAAATGTTATTGGATGATGTGTCGAATGAAACTATGATGATATGATCTTCTGGCCGCCTCAGATCTACTCCTATCCAAGCTCCCGGAGGGTCATCAAAGAGAAGCCGCCTATTCTCAGTCCTTGCCCCACAATGGTGGAATGAACTACCCATCCCAGTTAGGACAGCCGAATCCCGTCCAATCTTTCGCCGTCGACTAAAGACTCACTTCTTCAACCATTATCTGAAATGATATTAAAAAAAAAAAAATCTAACCCCGACTAACCTTACTGTCATGCACTTGTCCTAATAAACTAACCTACACTGTAACACGCAACACTTTGATGAACATTGTTACTCGGCTGATAGAGTTATACCCTTCTTGCTGTCTTGTCCCACAGAACTTGTAAGTCGCTTTGGATAAAAGCGTCAGCTAAATGACTAAATGTAAATGTAAACTATTGAGCACATAATTAAGATGAGTTCATAAAAACCCTTTACATGTGAACAGCTTTTAGAGCATGCTCTTGGAATCATATCTGGTATATTGGATGTTGGAATTGATGCAGGCAACCTGGTGATATGGACTTTAAAAGTATAGTTTCGGATTGGTGGACTTCCGGAATAATAACAGAACCGTTACTCGCGATCTCAATAGAACGGTCAAATACATGCATTTCCCAGCCAACACGGGAGCCTTGACATCTACAGTGAAACTTCTTATGCAAGTACCTGTGTTTTAACTGGTAAACGTGGGTGTATCAACGTTAGTTAGTAAGCAGTGCAATCTTGCTAGCTAGCAGCTTACACTAGAATGGTTGAGGTAATTTTTACCTGAATGAATGAAAACTTTATTTAACAGATTGCAGAATGGGTACAATACAGTACGGCTCAATACATACAATTGTTAAGGGGATGCAGACCTGAGAAAGACGTTTGTCTTGTTTCCATCAGGGTCCCCCATTTTCAATTCATATAGACATTTATGACATACATAACATACATGACATTTATGGCATAGGGACATATAGGTATTTAGTACTGATACATTTGTGACATAGGCGGTATTCAAATATACAGTACTGTTACCCCTAGATCCTGACAGAGTATATACATATGATGGGGAGGGGACTGTACATTAGGAGGGGGTGGGAGGGGAATATACATACGGCGGGGAGGGAATATATACATGCGGTGGGGAGGAGACTGTCTATTAGGAGGTGGTGGGGGTTTTGGGCATTTACGGTGGCCAGTTTCGAATTGCAGCCTCCCGTAGGTGCTCTTTAAGGGCGGTTTTGAATGTGGGCAGGGATTCACATTCCTTTACAGCTTTGGGTAGGGCGTTCCACATTGTTGTGGCATAATTGCGAAACGTGTTTAGTCCCTTGTTTGAGCCGAATCTGGGTTTAACATGATTTGTTGAGCTTCCTCTGGTGTAGTGGTTGTGGTATTCACTGACCTTTGGGAAGTATTTTGACATGTACATGGGCACCCCGGTCGTATAGTGTATCTTGTAGACCAGGCCCATTGCAAGTTGCTGTACTCTGTCGTCTACTCTAAGCCATCCTAGGTTGGCAAAGTGGGCAGGGGTGAGGTGGGTTCTGGGGTTCAGGTCAAGTAGTAGTCTGACCAGTTTGTTTTGTGATGTTTGTAATTTTGTTTTAAGCGCCTTTGAGGTGCTTTGGTACCATGAGGTGCACGCATAGTCATAGTACCCTTGAATGAGTGCTCCTGCCAGAGTCCTCAGGGTATTCTTGTTTACCAGAGAGGAGATCCGGTACAAGAATCTAGTTCGTTGGTTGACTTTTTTTATTACATTGGATGCCATTTTGTCACAGGAAAGATTTGCCTCTAGGATGGAACCCAGGTAGGTAATTTCGTCTTTCCTTGTGACAATATTGTCACCCACTGTAACTGAGAAGCCGTCGGTCTTGCTGAGTTTGTTATTTGAACCGAAGAGAATGGACTCTGTCTCTGTTTTGCCCATGTGTAATGATAGTTTGTTATCAGCGAGCCATATGCAGATTTTGCCTAGTTCCGTGCTGAGGGTTTTTTCAACCTGCAATTTGTTCTTGTCAGAGACCAGCAGGGCTGAGTCGTCCGCAAACAGGAACAAGTTGCAGTCACAGGCTGACGACATGTCATTTGCATAAATTAGGAAGAGTAGCGGTCCTAGTATGCTTCCTTGTGGAACACCACAGCTCACTGTGAGGGGGGGGGATAGAGTACCGTTTACCTCTACCATCTGTTCTCTCCCCTCCAGGTAGGATTGCATCCAGCTCACTGATAGGCTATCAAAACCAATTGCTTTTAGCTTGTCCATTAGAATGGAGTGATTGACAGTGTCGAAGGCCTTTTGTAGGTCCAGCATGACCATGCCGCAGTATTTGCCAGCGTCCACCTCTTGTTTGATGTGGTCGTTCAAATAGAGGAGGCATGTGTCAGTGGAGTGGGACGTTCTGAAGCCAGATTGGAATTCGTAGATTAGGTTTTTTTCCGCCAGGTACTTTTCGACCTGTTCGTAGACTATTTTCTCCATGACTTTCGAGATGGAGGTAAGAATAGAAACAGGGCGGTAGTTGCCTGGGTCTAATTTGCTGCCCTTTTTGTGTAGAGGGGTCACTCTCGCAATTTTGAAGTCCTTGGGGACGTGCCCCTGTTTTATAGAGAGGTTTATTATGTGTGTGATGACTGGGGTGATGGCGGCTGCTGCGTCTCTGAGGAATTTGGAGGGGATGTTGTCATGGCCAGTGGCCTTGTTAGGTTGGAGGGCGCTCAATTTTTTGAGTACCTCATCGGTTGTTACCATTTCAAGTTTGAAGTCGTCTTTGTGGACCCCTAGGTTTTTGTAGTATGCTACTATGTGTTCTACCCCATAATGCCCTGAGTGGGAGGGTAGTTTGTTTACCAGTGTTGTGGCTATGTTTGTGAAGAAGATGTTTAAGTAATTGGCTACATCCAGCTTGTCTGTGATGAGCGTGTTGTCCGTCTTTATGTTTATGTTTGAGAATCTGGTTTTAAGTTTTTTACTGCAGCCTAGTTGATTATTGAGTAATTTCCAAAGTTCGCAGGGTTTGTTTTTGTTTTCCTCAGTTTTGTCGTTGATGAAATTTCTTTTTGCGGTTCTGATCATGGTGTTTACGTCATTTCTTAGTCTGTTTCTTTGGATTTTTAGTTCAACCACGTGGGCTTGGAGTTCACTGTTTGAGCTTTTGGAAAGCTTTGTCTGACTTTTATGAAGTTCAGAGCATTTTTTGTCTCTGGTTTTCATAGCGGCCAGTATTTCAGTGTGCATCCATGCCTCAGCGCGATTTTTAACCCTGGTGGTTCTTATCGGTGCCATGTTGTTGAGTATTGCTGTGAATTTGGTTTTGAATCCAAGCCATGTTTCTTCAACCTGTGTACCACTGAGCTCATCTGACCAGTCCAAGCTCCCCAGTTCTAGGTTAAAGGCCTCTCTAGAGTAAGTTTTGAGGTCTCTAGATGTGACTGTTTTGTGACAGCCGGCCTTCTGTTTTAGCTTTTTGCGGGTACAGAAAATCATATAATGATCACTTAACCCGCATGCTATCACCCCTTTACTGGAGATCATGGACTTGTCAGAGGTCAAAATGAGGTCAATGGTGGTTTGTGTCGAATCGCATACCCTTGTGGGTTGTGTGATTAGCTGGCTGAAACCGTGCAGGTCAGAAAATCTACTGAAGGCCTTGAAGACGGGTGCTGATTTACGCAGCATATCCGTGTTCCAGTCCCCAATAAGAATTTTTTCTACCCCCTCCACCCCAGCTAAACACCCATCAAGTGTGTCATAAAACCCACTCTGTTCTGGTGGTCTATAGATTGTGCCTACTAGTACCGGTTTCGCCCTGTCTAATAAGATTTCAATCCAAACAGTTTCAATTTCATCATGGTTAAGGTCAGTACGGTTGATGTATTTGGTATCCTTGTGTATATACACACAGACGCCACCTCCATACTGGTTCCTATCCCTCCTGACTATTGAGTAGTTTTCAATTTCAATCTCTGGATCCTGTACAGATGAGTCTAAAAATACTAAAATACTAGAACTATGTTTGATCCCCATATGTACTATTTCACTCATTGACTTCCTAAAACCGTGTTATTCACCACATTTAGGGGAGTTTGTTTTGAATTTGGATTCATTAATGATGGTTAGCAAACATGCAGTACAATCTTGCTAGCCAACATTCAGCTTGCTAACTAACTAGCTAGTGTTGGCTAGCTTGCATTGATAGCTAACTACCAATACATTTTCACATTAGGCTGTGACATTACTTCTATACTAGTTGACATGACCAGTCTAGTTTTGTTCTACTTTTAACTATTTTGTGATTTTTCATTTTTTTTTTTTTTTTTTTTCGTTAAATGATACTAATAATAGAGGGCGGCTACGTGGCGTAGTGGGCAAGGCGCTCGCCACGAATGACGGAGACGCTGGGCTTGCCTGTTTGAGCCCAGCGCTCCACATTGCTTTCAGTTTAGCTGGTCGTTCATACTAATACACATTGGCCGTATTAGGGGGTGGGAAACTGATGGGTGGGGATCGGGCGTTGTGGACAGCAACTCCTACAGGTCAGTTGGTGCGCCTGCGCAGTCGAATCAGGAAGTGTCGGGGGCAGCGTGAGCCTCCCACGCGTTACTCCTCGCCACTGAGAGATCGAGCTGCGCAGGTGAAAAGATGCGACTGCTGTTACCTCAAGTACCGGAGGGGACTTGTGCTATGTATGACTTAGTCCACATTGCAGCCGGCTTGTGGGAGGCAAGAAACAGCGTTCGTGACAGGGGAGGGTTGAATTGGATGATATGAAATTGGGATGGGAGAAAAATACAGAAATGGGAGAAAAAGTGGATACAAAAAAATGATACTAATAATAGGAACATTTGGCGTGAGGCATTTTTGAAAAATCATTGATCATGACCATTCAGATCTTCAGACTGTAGAGAGGAGGAAGAGGAGTGGAGAGGGGGAGGAGCCAGGAAGGCACAATGAAAGGGAGGAGGAAGAGAAGAGGGGCGAAGATGAAAGAGGAGGATAAGAGAGTAGAGGATGACGGAGAAGAGTGGAGAGGAGTTAAGAAGAGTAGGAAGAGAAGACAGGATGAGGAGAGGAGTGGAAGAGAGAACATATATCAATCCCAGTGCTCGTGTCTCAAAGTTCCAGTTCAATAAATTGTTCATCTACAGCAGGGGTCCCCAAACTTTTTCCTGTGAGGGCCACATAACTTTTCCCTTCTCTGGTGGGGGCCGGGGTCAGTTTGTAACAGAAAAAGTGTGACGATCGCAGGGGTGCCTGTAAACATTTATTGTTTTCCAGAAAGCCACACATAACCAAATATTAATAACCCTTTCCGGGATCTTCACAGGAAAAAAAAGAGTCAGGAAATAAATAATAACACTATTAATGAAATAAATAACACTATTTATGAAATAAATATACAGTACCTACAGACCACCTAGCTCTAGCTCTGTACTATTTAAAAGCACAGTGCAGGACACACTCAGAGGTTATCGCACCTCAGAGATGGCAGTGGACATGTATGACAGGACAAAGGCCATATGTAATGGCCTTGGGATTGAGGAACATACTACCAGCCAAAGGAGGAAGCAGAAAAGGATGGACGAGTATGTAGTTGAGTCATCTTGTGGCACAAGCTCAGACCTCAGCTCAGGAGATCAGCTGAGACAGAGACTGTTCTATCCAGTCCTCGACAGAATGCTGCAAGAGCTTGAGAGCAGGTTCTCATGAGTTGGAGAACAACTTATGAGAGGCATACAGGCATACATGTTATCCAGCCTCAGACCAGTTTCTCTCAGTGGAATTGCTGCAACCCCTCGCCACACATTACAATATCCATGACTACTGCCAGAGGAGATCACAGTTGCAAAGTGTTTCCTGGCCAGGACAGGCAGAGATGCAGTCCCTACTATCCAAAGTGTCTTTCCCTCCTGGATGATAATAATAATGCATTTTATTTATAAGGCGCTTTTCAGGACACTAAAAAAAAAGTCCACAAATCTGTGAATGAAAAATGTATAGGATCAAATGAAAACTACTACTTACTAAAAATGGATGTTTAAAAGTACTAAAAACAAAACAAAAAATCAAACACTAACAAACATTCAGCACCTACAATGGGGATGCTGCCATCTTAAACAAAAAAAAATCTTTATTTTTATAAAAAAAAAAATTAAAGCTCCGGGGCTCTAGGGGGCCGGGCCAAATGTGGAGGCGGGCCGGATCAGGCCCACGGGCCGTAGTTTGGGGACCACTGATCTACAGCTTGTTGCATTATTTCATGCATTGATATTATCAATAAGACATAATCTCTAAGCATTTACAATGTAGTCTTGACTGGCACATCTTTTAAATCAAGTAAGTAGTCAGGTGTCCTAGGGGGTTGTGTGTGTGAGGGGAGGGGGGCGCGGATGGGGGCGGAAAGCTTCAGGGGCCTATAGATCATCACTTAATATGGTACCTGGAAAATCAGGAGGTAGCATGGAAAATGTTTTCAAGGCAAGCGTGGGAACCCTGATTGATTATTCACATGATTGCCATGTTGCTCATGTCATGCTTCCAAGATGGGAACAGGGTAGAAAGGGACCCAAGCGTGACATGAGGGCAAAAGGGCCACTGAATATGCTTTTGGATAAATTTATTTGAAAATCTGTAGAAGTTGCTAGTAATCCTACATATAAAGCACACATTATCATTCTTCAATATGGTTGGAGAACACTAACCTCAATTTGTGGTTTACAATGAGGTTTGAAGCTGGCTCTACTACAACATTGGGGGGAAAAGGCATCTGTTTCTGTTGACTGCTGCTGTATCGTTTGAGTATCTTATCACAAACTAGAATTTTTTTTGGTCGTTTCTGGATTCAGTATTTTATTTATACTTAATTTGACCTAGTCAATTTAGGGCGACCCTCATTTTAAATTGGGGTACATGTTGGCATAAATGACAACATTAACTTAAAGGTGCAATGAACATCAGTATAGTAGCAAATAAGACAATGGGACTAAGTAAAGGAAAGCAATTGCAAGTTTATATACACGCACATATCACAATAAAATGTACTCTATTGCTGTTTTTCAACCAGCACGTACACAAGGCTCTCGGAGCTCACACTAGCAGAACAGAGCTGAATGGCCACTGTGAATATGGTAAATGAGGCCTCCCTGAATGGTTTGAATATAAAAAATGTGAATGATCTTTGCAGTCACCAGATCTCAACCCAGCTGATCATCTATGGGAGATTTTGAACCAACGTGTTAGACAGTGCTCTCCACCACCATAATCAAAATGTCAAATGAGGGAATATCTTCCAGAGACTAGTAGAATCTAGAGTTGTCCATCCCCTGCCAAATTCTTCATGGAACAAACATGCTGCCTATTTTGCTATTCCAGACTAGTTTCAGGGTAGTCTCTTAGCCACACCCCTCCCCACAATACAGGGTCATATTTATAGATATCTGGAGATTTGCACAAGAGGTTATTTTTCTCTGATTGGGATAGCAAGCACTTTTTCTGAAAACGGCTCAGAAAACCCCACTTGTCTATGTACACATGCAGGCCAGACATCTTATGAATTGTCCTCGTTTTCTAGGTTCTGGCTGCTTCATGAGGCCTTGATTATCCTAGAGGTCACAATAGGTCATTTTATACACTGAGGTCAAGTGTCACCACATTGAAATTGCTACTATGGTGACTAGTGTGAAATATTCGATCACGTCGGGTCAAGAAATTGTGGAATATTCCGTCACGTTGGGTCAAGAAATTGTGGAATATTCACGTCGGGTCATCACCCAAATTGACTCGTATATCTGATATTCAATATCCAAATTGTCATGGTTATCAATAATATCCAATAATGAAAGGTAGAACATCTTTCAACGGTGTGGGCCAGATTGAGGTTGGGGCACTCGGGGCTCAATTCCTCTTTATTTAGGGAGGCATGAGGCCGGGGGGTTGTCCTTTTTGTGGGGAACTGGACACAGTTGAACATGTGCTGCTACATTGTGCTCGGTATGAGAGGGAGAGGGTGCAGATTTTACGTTGGGCAGATTGTTGAGGGAAAGGGAGGGCAGTAAAGGGGTGCAGGATTTGGTTTTGGGGTTTGTGTTTTCAATTGGTTTGGGGGGTAGGATTTGAATTTTATTTAATTTCTTTTGTTTGTGTTTAGGTTTTAGTTTACATTTTATTAGGTTTGTATAGGGTGGTGATGTTAGGGTTGGGTATTTGGTTTTGTTTGTGCTGGGTTTATTGTTTTTTTCTTTATTGTTTTCTTTTCTTTACCAGGTTATTTTCTTTACCGGGGGACCCTGATGTAAACAAGACAAACGTCTTTCTCTGGTCTGCATCCCCATAACAATTGTGTGTATTGAGCCGTACTGTATTGTACCAATTCTGCAATCTGTTAAATAAAGTTTTCATTCATTCATCATTCATGCTTTATCTGCTCCAGTTGCTGGGTTGTACAGTAGGTGGCGGTATGCGCCTTTCTGTGGTTGCGACCCGCCATTAACACCATAGAAGAAGAAAAAGACGAAGAAGAAGAAGAAGAAGAAGAAGTGTAGAGTCTCTCTTCCATGTCTTCATGCTCGGCGGTAGTGTGTGTCCCCTGTCGCGGAGATAATGTGAGTACAGTTTGAAGAAAAATTTTCATCGTTACTTACGAATACGGATTAAATGTAGTTAAATAAGCTGCAAGAGTTTACTTTATTTCATGGAGTTCTGTTTCCTTGTCATTTGAGACCCTGTAGAGAAGCAGCGGTGCCACGTTGTTTTACTGTTAGCTAATAATGCTAAAGCCACGCCTGGCTACCAGATAAATGACAAACCTGTAATGTAACGTTACAGCGACACTAGCAAATTAGCCATGGAGTACGACTGAGAATAACTTGACCTAACTAGCACTTAAGGAAAATGCCACCTATAACATAATCAGTTCGTTAATGTTGAACACGCCAACATTAAATGAGCGTACTGTCTCCAGAGTCAGACCAATTTACTTAAGCTTAGCACAAATTAATGGAAGCGGATACGGACCAGCTAGCCTAGCTGTTGGCCGAAATCACCCCTCGCGGAGGTTTAAGTTGGGCTTGTGGTCCCTATCCGCTTCCATTAATGTGTGCTTTGCTAGGCTAGCTCATTGAACGAACAGGGGGGCCCTGTGAGTAGGAGCACAGTGCTGCGTTTCTCTAATAAAGCAACCGAAGTCATATCAAGGCCTTCACTAGTCAACATAATGCCAGATGTTTAAATACGGTCTGGGTAAAAAAGGGTGAACACGTTCTTTACTTGAGATTCGGGCTGTTTTGTCTATAGATCTTATTGTGCAACCATTATTAACCCCTGGTGGCTGTGCATAGAAGTAATGTGTTCATGTAATTTTAATAACTTTAGTAATTATGCAAATATCTCATTGAATGCCAAATTCAACTAATAATTGGAATGGCCTTTTCAATGGGTAAATTCCAAGTGGAATGGCTATAATACTATCGGGTTTTGCTTTCATCTCTGCACAGTCCATTGCAGAACGGTGACAATGAGGCCTGATACATTTACATGCACCTTATCATGAACACAGGCCATGTCAGATTGTAAAATTGAAGAGAATGAAACATAATTTATTGTTTCAGGACTTTAGCCACAGCAGATCATTAGATTCATGCTCTGCATATTTGATTTGACAGGTTTTTACACCAGATGGACTTCTTGATGCAACCCAGTATTTTGGGGCCAAGTCTGGTGTGGGAGGACAGAGACCAACATGCAAACTATACGTAAAGATCCCTGGGGTTGGAACCAGGATCTTATCACTGAGGCAAGTAACCACTGTGCCTCTGTTTTTATTTAAGGACATGGTGCAGTTATGTAGTGTCAAGTAGACTATTATAACCTTATGTAGCAAAAATGTATGTTAAGGGAAATATTTGTATTTGAGCACCATGATTGTATACAAACTTATAAAAAAAACGTGTTGCCCCGGGTGGTTCTGAAGCTTGAATTCTGCGCATCTTCTAGCCTCATTAGTGATTATTGTGGAGGCACAGCACCAGCTTGTGGCCTTGACTCAGTGGGCCACAGTGTGTGCAGTGCATAGAGCAATCCCTTCCCTTGCAACCCACTGCTGTGTACACGTCATAGTAGTGCTACTTATGAGACTGGACAATCGCTTAATATGTTTGCTCGATGTATGATTTCAAAATCCCAAATCAACTTAAATTAATTCTATGGTTCTTCTTCAGATGGGGAACTGGATGCAAGTTTACAGAGCAGAGACGTGAGGCCTAGCAGGTAAATTGGACCATGAAATATGAACAGATTTTTTTTAATGTTATGATGATTGGCAAAATATGTTCAACTGCTCTGAAACTGTGAATGAAAGTTGCCTGTCTGAACAATGCAATGTGGGCAGGCTTGCATAGTGTGACCGTACCCTCAAGATGGAAATTACAACGTCTTCTGACCTGTTTCTCCAGGTGTGCGCTCCGACTTTGCCTCTACCTGTTTCTCCAGGTGTGCGCTCCGACTTTGCCTCCGAGGCGTGATGGATGCTCTCGTAAAGGCGTGAGTGAGGTTGGTCAAGATTTATTAATTTGAGATTGATTGCATATTCTAGAAAGCGCCCATTGTCTACTACTACTGGTTGTAGGGGTGGGAAAAAGACATTTCACCAGCTATTTGGCCTATTGCACCCAATTACGGGGGAAATGGGGTGATGTAGTAGAGGGATTGAATAATCCTCCATATGACAGTGAGTCTCCTAAAGTGGATGTGTTTTTGCCAGGAGCGAAGGGTCGACTAGTTTAACGAGTAAGCCTTTTATTAAATTAAGCTGCCGTTTCATTTGGGAATTCTATTACTATTATGATTTATTATATTTATCCCCAGCCCTAAATGCAACTACGCAAAAAAGGAGCACAGTCTTTTCCTAGGAATTACTGACCCGCCATTTGAGGCCTATCCCGACTGGCCTTTGACCGTAAGGCCGCGTCGTTGGAAATGCCTCAAAGAAGGAAACTGCGGTTCGCTTTACCCTCATTGTTACTACAGTTAGCCTTGTGGGATATAACTGCAGGACAAACGCTGACCAGTGAACTCATGCATTTTGTTCTCTTGAAACCAGTGGTTAATGGATGTTTGGTTTTAGGTGCTGTAGATGACTAAAAGATGGCGCTGAAGATCACTTGCAGCATCTTGGTGAGTAATGGCCTGTGTTCATTATTTCTGTTTTGGCGAAAGACTTAAGAGGACCAGTGTTTAGGATTACTTGGGATGCACCGAAATTTTGGCCACCGCAAGTTTTTCGGCCGAAAATGACCAAAAATGGCCTTTCGGCTTTCTGCCAAAAGAGTTTTTTCACCGAAAATATATCACCGAAACCGAAACAACCTGTAACCTAACGCGTGTTGTTGTGGTGATGTCATCAAAACGTGGCTTCAGTCATTACATGCGCGCTGTTTCTATGTAAACTCAGTGCGCAACGCGTCCAATAAATGCGTCTTTAACATGCTTTATATCCTTATTTACTATATGCCGCCGCGGTTAATTTAAGAGGGGGGGATTGTGTTTCTCACATTGACGCGGTCTGTCGTTGATAATATAATCTGAAGAGCATTATTATTATTCTCGAGAATACACGTCGCGCGTCAAGGGAGCACATTCATCTGCGGACTAGAAAGGTGCGCTCAGTAGAGCACAGATGTCCACCACTTGACTTGGAATTAATGTACTGTATGCATTCAGAAGTGCTGAATAAATGTTTTATGGACCCATAATAGTGATTATTTATTATTTAAGTAAAGTTTTGCCATAATCAGGTAGCTGAACAACATTGGTAAAAAAAAAATATTCTATGAATAATTTTTGGCCTTTCGGCATTTGGTTTTCGACTAACTGTTTCCTATTATCGGTTTCGGCCAAGAATTTCCCTTCGGTGCATCCCCAAGGATTACCCCTTCACCCTCCCCTTCTGAGCGTGTAGGAGAACTGGCTGTGATAAACGCCTGTCCAGGGCCAGTGCTTGGTTAGTCCATGCTGGACTACTGCCGAAACCTGGCTCCATGGACCCACTATGTAGATTTAAAAGCGCTCCTAAAGTAATTTAACGCTTTTTCTGTTGATTATACTCCAATGAAAACACTTGTTAATATTTCAATAGATCCCCTAAATCTTGCACACTGGTCCTTTAAACACTAATTGACTGAACATTTGGACTAGGGTGGTGTGTCTTTCCCTGTGTTTTGACACGATCTACCCTAGTGCTAAAAGGTAGAATCTGTAATGCTGTCAAACTGTGACCTCAAGGGGGTACTCCAGTAGTACACCACATGGCGAGCTGAGTCGCGAAGCGGTCGCCCCGGGTTCGATTCCCCGACCCGGTGGCCACATTTCTTCCCCTCTTCTCCCGTTTAACCCCATCTCCTCTGTCGGTCCTGCATGGCCAAAAGGTCCTGTGTTGACCAAAAAAGCTGAAAATGCTATAAAGGAAAAAAAGAAACTGACCTCTAGGTAAAAGCCGTTTGGTATTTTACTTTAAAAAAAATTGTTTGATGTGAGTAAGAGCTGTGTGGGCATAAGGCAGGGGTTACTATTGTTGACCACACCTCTGGCTCTGCCAAGAGGGGTCTGAGAATTTTAAAATAGTTACTAAACACCAACCCACACGTCAGACCTAAGTGTAAACGAATTGCAATACTAAGTGGGGCTCTTTTGCCTAGAGGTCATTGACAACATTACTCATTCTAACTTAAATGTTGCAGGTGAAGGCGTGAAGCTACCTAACATCAAAGATTATAAAGGAAGTGAACTGGAAAATGTGCTGCAGAGTGGGCTGGACTAGGGGCCAAATGGAACCTAATGCAGTGGAGCCATATTAAACACTTTCTCCCAGTTGGTGTCTTGTTTTTGTAAATGGAATAAAGCACTCCGTATCTGCTGCCAGCTGTTGTTCCAGCTGGTTAGTTCAAAAGTCAGTGCTAGAAAAGGTCGACATTTTGACATCGTTGGTCTCCATGACAATGCTGTGTCTGGAGTCCTGGTATATCCGTCGAAACAAACTTGATAATGTTTAGCCGAAAGGGTCACGTCGCCAAAAAACTGCTAATTTATTTTGCACATAATCTCACATCAGGACATTGAGTCCTTGCATTTATTTACAGCTCCATGAAATTATGCAATACCATGTCTTATATGGACTGCTGGCTGCTTCCATATAATTTAATGTGGCTGTAATTTACTCAAAACAAGGATTCACTGTTGGCCATATTCAAACTCATTTACGAACTGTCGAACTAAATTAACTTTAGTTTAGATGTGAGATTAAGTGTGAAAATAAAAGTGTAACTAAGATTCTCTTGGATCTGCTATAACATTTTAGTTTGTCACCAGGCTTGGATGACAGAAGATGTCTAGGAGAAGAATCCCAGGACTGGATGTGAGTACTCTTTAGTGACTCAAAACATAAAGCACTGCATGGTATCTGCAGCCAGCCGTCCACCGGGCTGGTCTGTTCATAAGTCAGTGCCAGAAAAACTCAGCATCTTGACATCGTTGGAGTCCTGATTGCTTGTATCTGGACCCTTGGTATTTCTGCTGAGACAAATGCTTGCATTCTTGCTGGAAGCCATAGTATGTTTAGGAAAGACTTGTGCAGTGATTTTAAAGAACTTTTGTTTTCTCCTTCAGAAGCCTGTACTGAGCTGTGAATCCAGGACCATCTCCAGAGCTTCTGCTGACTGAAATGTAAATGGATTTCCACTTGATGGAGTTGTTCAATGTCACTGTCTTGGTCATATACCAAGGCGTTTGGGAGACTCTGTTCCCAAGTTTCTGTGGAATTGACCATACAATAAAACTTGGTCATATACCAAGGCTTTTGGGAGACTCTGTTCCCAAGTTGCTGTGGAATTGACCATACAATAAAACTCAGCCCAGAAAACTCGCCAGCTAGTTTGCTGGGGTAGTCTTGTCGGTTATACTCGCCATTGCGATCTAATCTGGATGTTTTCTCTGTGGGTGTTAATTGTTAAAATGGGGTCTGTAGTCTTTCAGATTTGTGTAAATTGTCACTCGCCCATTTACATCTGGTATTAACAACATTGATGCAGACTATGAACACATTTAAATGCAAAGATTGATCATTCATTGTCCTTATAAGAGATTTGATAATACCCGGTATGAATGTGGTATCTGCCTCAGTAGATTCAAGAGGTTTAATCGTCACATGCATACACACAAGATATATAGTGACATGAAGGTGGCCATGCCCGCCTTTGTGCAAAAAATACAATATAATAGACATGGTAAAGTACAATGCTAAGCTTATGAATTGAACGGTAATTGGTCCTATGTACAGTACTAATAGAAAAAAAGTTATACTAACTAGAATACAGAACATAGTCATGTCTTTTTCCCTAAGTCACTTTCTTTTGTGTTTAAAGTGACCTGGTGTGTGTGGAGGGATCAGTGTTCTGATGGCCTGGGGGAAGAAGCGGAGTCTGAGTCTCTGTTCTTGCATGTATGCGTAGGCGCTTGCCTGACCGCAGCAGCTTGAACAGGCTATTGTTGGGGTGGTGAGAGTCCTTCATTATTCTGCAGGCTCTGTATTTGCACCTCTTAGTGTACAAGTCTTGCAGGGGAGGTAGTGCAATACCATTAGTACACTCCTGAGCGCACCACTGTAGAGCCTTCCCTTCCTCGGCGGTGCAGTTTCCAAACCAGACGGTGATATTCCCAGTCAGGAGTAGACAGACGGTAGTTTGTCAGTCACCTGTATGTGGGGGTGTAAGGATTTCACCAGGCACTAACATTGCTAACATTATATTTAGGAACTCTTATTAATTTAAATTATATTTATTCTTTTTCTAATGTCTCCATACAGGGGGCAAGTTGGCGGAGTAATACAGAGCAGCCAGTACAAGGGGTGAAGGATGACAGTTATCCAGGCCTTAACCTAATGGATGGATTACATGGGCAGTTGACGAGTTCCCAAATCCTTCATGCATTTCATGATGTACTCCTCCCCTTTTATAGTGTGTACATGCAATTTCCATTACTGTTGAGAACAATAAATCTGATTGGTTGTTTACAAGCTGTGCTGCATTTATTAGCTTAATCTTGGTGTGTAAAACCTGAAGAATTCTCCATTTTGCAACTTTGGTCTTGATCAGTAGCCCTTTCTTGGCACAATCCATGCTGCTCCTCATACTAGAGTCGATATTTCAGTTGTCTCCCAGGTAGGAAGAGTTCACATTGTCTGAATTCTCAACTATGAAGCACATTATCAGTGCCTCATACATTTCACTGTACATGTACTTTATACATGACTAATAAAACAACATGCAATCTGGTTTTGAACCTTATCTATTTCAATATTGTAAATATCTCCCTTTGATCCCATCTCTTCCAGGGTGACTGATAAATACAGGGCATTGACATTCACATGATTGCCATGTTGCTCATCATGTCATGCTCCCAAGATGGGAAAAGGGTAGAAAGGGATCCAAGTGTCACATGAGGGCAAAAGGGCCACTGAATATGCTTTTGGATAAATTCATTTGAAAATCTGTAGAAGTTGCTAGTAATCCTACATATAAAGGACACATTATCATTATTCAATATGTTTGGAGAACACTAACCTCAATTTTGTGGTTTACAATGAGGTTTGAAGCTGGCTCTACTACAACATTGGGGGGGAAAGGCATCCGTTTCTGTTGACTGCTGCTGTATCGTTCGAGTGTCTTATCACAAACTAGATTTTTTTTTGGTCGTTTCTGGATTTAGTATTTTATTTATACTTAATTTGACCTAGTCAATTGAGGGTGACCCTCATTAAATTGGGGTACATGTTGGCATAAATGACAACATTAACTTAAACGTGCAATGAACATCAGTATAGTAGCAAATGAGACAATGGGACTAAGTAAAGGAAGGCAATTGCAAGTTTATATACACGCACATATCACAATAAAATGTACTCTATTGCTGTTTTTCAACCAGCACGTACACGAGGCTCTCGGAGCTCACACTAGCAGAACAGAGCTGAATGGCCACTGAATATGGTAAATGAGGCCTCCCTGAATGGTTTGAATATAAAAAATGTGAATGGTCTTTGCAGTCACCAGATCTCAACCCAGCTGATCATCTATGGGAGATTTTGAACCAACGTGTTAGACAGTGCTCTCCACCACTATAATCAAAATGTCAAATGAGGGAATATCTTCCAGAGACTAGTAGAATCTAGAGTTGTCCATCCCCTGCCAAACTCTTCATGGAACAAACATGCTGCCTATTTTGCTATTCCAGACTAGTTTCAGGGTAGTCTCTTAGCCACACCCCTCCCCACAATACAGGGTCATATTTATAGATATCTGGAGATTTGCACAAGAGGTTATTTTTCTCTGATTGGGATAGCAAGCACTTTTTCTGAAAACGGCTCAGAAAAGCCCACTTGTCTATACACATGCAGGCCAGACATATTCTGAATTGTCCTAGTTTTCTAGTTTCTGGCTGCTACATGAGGCCTTGATTATCCTAGAGGTCACAATAGGTCATTTTATACACTGAGGTCAAGTGTCACCACATTGAAATTGCTACTATGATGACTAGTGTGAAATATTCGATCACGTCGGGTCAAGAAATTGTGGAATATTCCGTCACGTTGGGTCAAGAAATTGTGGAATATTCACGTCGGGTCATCACCCAAATTGACTCGTATATCTGATATTCAATATCCAAATTGTCATGGTTATCAATAATATCCAATAATGAAAGGTAGAACATCTTTCAACGGTGTGGGCCAGATTGAGGTTGGGGCACTCGGGGCTCAATTCCTCGTTATTTAGGGAGGCATGAGGCCGGGGGGTTGTCCTTTTTGTGGGGAACTGGACACAGTTGAACATGTGCTGCTTCATTGTGCTCGGTATGAGAGGGAGAGGGTGCAGATTTTACGTTGGGCAGATTGTTGAGGGAAAGGGAGGGCTGTAAAGGGGTGCAGGATTTGGTTTTGGGGTTTGTGTTTTCAATTGGTTTGGGGGGTAGGATTTGAATTTTATTTAATTTCTTTTGTTTGTTTAGGTTTTAGTTTTAATTTTATTAGGTTTGTATAGGGTGGTGATGTTAGGGTTGGGTACTATTTTGTTTAGTTTGTGCTGGGTTTATTGTTTTTTTCTTTATTGTTTTGTTTTCTTTACCGGGTTATTTTCTTTACCGGGGGACCCTGATGTAAACAAGACAAACGTCTTTCTCAGGTCTGCATCCCCTTAACAATTGTGTGTATTGAGCCGTACTGTATTGTACCAATTCTGCAATCTGTTAAATAAAGTTTTTCATTCAATACTTCCCAAAGGTCAGTGAATACCACGACCACAACACCTGAGGGAGTTCCACAAATCATGTCCAACCCAGATTCAGCTCAAACAAGGGACTAAACACGTTCCGCAATTATGCCACATCAATGTGGAACGCCCTACCCACAGCCGTAACAAAATTTTAATCACTACCCACTTTCAAAACCGCTCTCAAAGAGCACCTACGGGAGGCTGCAATTAGAAACTGGCCCGCGTAAATGTCTGAACCCCCCTCCTAATGTACAGTTCCCTCCCCCTCATATGTATATATTTATTGTATATATGTATATATTGATCTGTTTAACAGTACTGTATATTTGCATATCTTGTATGTCACAAATGTAACTACTGTATATCTGTATGTCATGTATGTCATGATTAGATTAGATGATTAGATTATTATATCTGTATGTTGTGTATATCATAAATGTCATTATGAATTGAAAATGGGGGACCCCGATGTAAACAAGACGAAAGTCTTTCTCTGGTCTACCTCCCCTTAACAATTGTGTGTATTGAGCTGTACTGTACCCATTCTGCAATCGGTTCATTAAAGTTTTCAATCAATTAATCAAGATAAGATAAGATTTATTCTTCTTCCTGCTCCTTTTGTCCATGGAATGACTATTTATGATTGTGTAATGAAGAAACTATGATTGTATGATTCCATGTGGCAAATAAAAACTCTGAACTCTGAACTGAAATCAACACACATGCGAGAAATGGGCGACACATACTGTACTGTAGGACACACATGCATTTTTGGGTCGCTGTTGAAATGTCCTCTCTGTGTTTGACCCATCCCATCGTCGTCGTCGTCCCAAGGGCAGCCGAGAGCAGACATGGGTTGCACCGTGGGGCCGCACCTGGGGGATCAATCCAAGTGCTCCTGTCCATCTTCGTCAGGGACACAACAGTGTTAGCTATTCTGCATGTTTTCCCATTTGGTTTATCTCTTTTTCTGGAGGGGAAACCCTTGCGAGCACGGGGAAAACATGGATGTTCTTCCTGTGGCAGCTGAAGAAATTCAACCTGCCAAAGACGATGATGGTGCACTTCTAATCAGCCATCATCAAGTCCATCCTCACCTCCTCCATCACAGTATGGTGCGCTGCAGCAGGCTGCAATCTGCCATCTCTCCAGGACCTGTACGCCTCCAGAACCCTGAAGCGTGCAGGCAAGATTGTGGTCACAATCTGTTTGAGACACTCCCCTCTGGCAGGAGGCTGCGGTCCATCATGGCTAAAACCTCACGCCACAAGAACAGCTTTTCCCTTCTGCAGTTAGCCCCATCAACAAGGCTGGGGACCCCCACTGACACCCCCCACTGTGTTACATTAACACACCCCACTGGACTATATATTTGTATATACAATCACAGCTCTTCATACTTGTTCATACCTCACTGTGCATTGTTACGAGGTAGAGGGGAAAAGTAGAACCCAATATGCGGAATGATAGGAGAGCACCGAAACTGCAGAATGACTGGTGAATGGAGGAAACGGAGACGGCAGAATTCGTGTAGATAATGACTCTTTACTGAGGTTCACCAAGAAGCACTACACGAAACAGACAATAACAACACAGCCTTGCTGGTACGATAACAAAAAGACTTAGAGCACAAACAAACGAAAGTAAATGGCGCAAACGAACTGACATAAGAACAATAAACTGGAGAATGTAAAACAAACAGACAAAAACAAACACTACACTTACTAGGCAACGACGTGGGCAGGAAACAGGTAACAGGAGGAAATGATGCCACGATGAGGAGAGAGAGAAACACATATATACCCTGACTAATTAACATTGGCAACACCTGGCCAGGCCAGTCTAACACAATATTTAACCAACTAAACACAAGCAAGATTACAACAACACCAGACAGGAGAGAACATAACACCATGGAAGGGAACGACAACAATGACAACACACACCACAAAATCACATTAACCATACTATTAACTATGTGAATTACATTAGTCAACATGTTTAATGTGACAGCCTGCACTATCTGCTGGTGATCACTAGAGGGTGGTATGATATCATTGAAAGGAGGTAGAGAGTGTCCAGTGTTATTGTTCTCCTTAACCCAGGCCCCCGAGGACCTGGGATTGTTACAGTGTCCAGTGTTATTGTTCTCCTTAACCCAGGCCCCCCAGGACCTGGGATCGTTACAGTATAGTCTTTTCACATTACTGCTCAATTCCACATCCCTGCTAAATATTCCATCCTGTATTTCATCCTGTAAATATTCAACACATAATACAATATTTTCATTATAATTAGTGTACATGTATATACTTGGCCACAGTTGTACAGCCCTGTCCCAGTCCTATTTTTATTTTATAGTTATATTCTATTCTATTGTGCTTCTATGTTAATTTAGTTTACATTTTATTTTAAGAGACTTTTCTAGTTCATTGTTGATTTATACATTCTGATATTATGTCCCTCGTAGTGTATTTATACCTGTATCACTGTACATAATAATATTGTAACGCTATACATCATACATTAACATTATTACTCAGTAGTACTCATATTCCAGTTTAATTACTTGTATTCTGTGGTTAGATGCCAACTTCTTTTCATTGTACTGTAGGCCTACTTGTGCTGTATGATGACAATACATTTGAATCTAATCTAATCTGTTGGGGAAATATTTCATACATAAAACAAGATTTATGGGCAATAAACCATTATTAGATATTATATCTTACATTATATACATAAATGATTGGACTATTTATAAATGTATCTGGTTACTGACAATCCGTGAGTTAACAGAATAATTATTTCATCTCTGTAACATTTGCAAATCTGATATGTCATAGATGTAGCAGTACTGTCTATCTGTATGTCGTGTATGTCATATTTATGATGAATTGAAAATGGGGGACCCTGATGTAAACAAGACGAAAGTCTTTCTCTGGTCTGCATCCCCTTAACAATTGTATGTATTGAGCTGTACTGTACTGTACCCATTCTGCAATCTGTTAATAAAGTTCTGTTTCGTAATGGCTCTCGCTCGGCGTCACTCTCTGCACTGTACCTCGCTTGTGCACGCGCACTGAACAAAAATTCCACAATGTACCTTTACATCCCAATATTCGTCTGACCACACCCCTATCAGCTTACCTTCATAAGCAGGTGTGTGGCCACCTACTCGCCTCCTTCTTCGCTTTCACCACAAGGAAGTGCCTGGTAGATCCCCACTTGACGAGGTTGCTAGTTGAAGAAAGTTGAGACGAGTTTACATTGTGCTTATTTTTTTCTTCTCTCATAAATATTCAAGAGAAAAATCTAAGTCATAATGTCTACTTCGGAGAGTCGTAGAATCACTCTTCACCAGCGGTTCTCCATTCCCGCCTCCATCGTGCGTTCTGGTGCGGGGCTGTTGTCGCTTTCGTGGTCGGCAGCCATGCCCGGTAGACATTCGATGGGTAGTTTGCCTCTCCGAGGAGCCAGTGCACCGGTGCCGTCGACTCTGCGATGGCCTGGTCCTGGCTCTGGTTCCTCTGGTTCCGGGGAATCGTCCGTTGTTGAACGGCCGGTTCCGTTGGTTCCGGAGGATTTGAGACGCAAGCTTTTTGCGTCTGCTCGGTCCCGTCGCAAGATGGTGTCCTGCAGACATGAACGGCCTGGGTTTGGGCAATTGCTGGAGACCAGCGAGGATGCGTCGGCCTCTAGTTGTCCAATGGAAACAGAGGACTACATGGTAGAGGCGGACGGGTTCTTGTTTGAAGGCCCAGTAGAGACGAATATCCCACCCGTCCAGGTAACACTGGAGGGGGGTGATATGTCTCCTTGGGGCGCCTTGTTCGAGGATATCGGGGAAACCCCTCGGCGTCTTCAGCAGGATGCCCTACTATCAGCCACATCAGACTGTGGCTCCTTAACCAGTCGCAGCCTGCTGCATGTGAGGGATGCGGGTTCGGTGGAGGAAAGTCTGCAGGGGGAACTGCGGGCTTTGTTCCCCGAGCTTATGGCGGTGGCGGCCGCTGCAAACGGCGTGCCGCTGCCGCAGCCACTGCCTGCTCCTGTCCCAGATGATTTAATAGGTAATCTCTGGCAGCGTCGCCCGGTGAGAGGGGTGGACGTTGTCTACCCATTTTTCCCCTCAATGGGGGCCTATGTTCGTCGGGGCCAGGTGGTGTCCCACATCATGGGCCTCACTCCCGCCTACGTACCAGTTACGCGGGTGGTGGGTTTGGTTGAAGGTATGAGAGAGGGTGTGCCACGGCTTGATAGGCCCATGGCCACTCTCCTCTGTCCGGATGTGGTGTGGGAGCCGTTATGCAAGCCGGTTCTCCAAGGAAGATCGGCTAGGCGGTTGGCGTATTGGAGTGACCAGTCATTCATCGCGGGTACACAATCGCTGGCTGCTGCGTCTAACATCGCACAGCTGGCTAGATTTGTATCCGGGATAATGACGGGCGGCACGGAGCGGTCGGAGGTACAACATGATCAGCTCACCCAGGCGGCAGGAGCTGTCCTGCATCTGACCCAGGTGCAGGCCATAGCCTCTGGGAAAGTGCGCGCCCTGGCTACTCTGATCCAGCGCCACCTTTGGCTGGAGCAGGCCCGTGTGCCGGAGAAGAAGAGGTCTCCTCTTCTGACGGCCACCATCTCCGATGCTGGACTATTCGGGAAGGCCCTGCAGCTGATGACCTCAACATGCAGAGAGATGGCAGAGGAGAGGTCCGTACTCCAACCCCATTTTCCCGCCTCCCGTCGTCGCCGGTGGAGTCAGAAGGCTTCCGCGTCGTCGAGGTTCCTCCGCCGTGGCTGCCAATGCCTCCATCGCCACTGCTGGCCCATCGACGAAGGCCAGGAGGAGACGGTGCTGCTGCTGTAGCCGGCCCATCTACGACCGGGGGTGACGGTAGGGATCGACGAGACCAGCAACCGATTGCCTACCGTCCCTCCGGGGCTTCTCGGGGTGGCAAAGCCTGAGCGGCTCGAGGCAGTAGACGCCGCTAGACAGTGACTTTTTTCCCCATGCGGTCCCCACTGTTTACCCCTCCCCGGCCCTATCATATTATTTGTTAATTAAATAAAAAGTCCCCTAAAGGGGGACTGTATTTTTTGGTTAAACAAACTGTGTGTTTCTTCACCAAAATATGATAAGGTTGAAAAGGGTGAATCTACATTGGCTCGTATACATCTCAAGGGGTTATTCGGAATAAAGAATTTCAATATATATACACACGTTCCACGGCCTAGCCGTTATACTCTCTATCAGTGTTTTTCTATGTACAACATGGAATGCGGGTGTAGGATTCACACACGCACACGACTTGGTTTTGTTGTAAACCCTGTTCACAGTTAACTGTGGGTAGCGTGCATTGTATTAGCTTGCGCTATTTCATTAGCATTCTACCAAAGGTATCATATGCTAAAGTTGTTATTGTGTGCAGGGGGAAGGGTTTTGTGAGGGGGTGCCGAATAAACCCCTCCTTCCCACTTGATTGGTCGAATGGGTTTTCTCATCTCCTGTTGGGCCAGTCAGGGCCCAGCCGTTAAACGCCTTGGCTGGGGGGGGGGTTGTCCTGACTATGCTCCTATTACAAACAGGAGTTATGTGCGGGGTTTCCCCCCGTCATAGCGTACGTTACGTTGCTATGACGATGGCTTCCGTGAGTAGATCTTTACGTAAGGTCTGTGGTGTCAAAGTGTCGGGTTAGAGCGTAGGACTTACGGGTCCGCTACGCTCGTTTTTATGTGTAACTTGAGTCAGTTGGTCACGTGACTCGCAGTTGCCATGGCTTTTTCATTCTACGACTCACGTGGGAAGGCTTTCTGGGGAATTTCGGTCTAAATCCTCTGTGGAAGGGGTGACTGGATGTAAAAATATAAACAGTTTTTACCCCCGGCTGTGTAGAATGGGATTCATACTGTTGGTGCTTCCTTCTTTTTTATTAAAAAGAGTTGGAGTTAGGAAGCACCACACCCCTCTTGTCGTTCCCCTGGGCGCCTTGGGGATTCACTGAAAGGTCTAAATAGCCTGTTCATTGATGTGGTTGTGTCCCGACGCACGTTAAGTGCTAGCTCGGGGTGTTCTGTTGAAGATCAGGCGGGTGACTAGCACGCCTTGGTTGCTTGTGGTTAAAACAGCGTTTTTATAAAGCAACTGGGATGGAGGTTTTTTTCCTCTTCCGACGACCTGTATTGGTTATCGACGGATTCTCGTTCATGTCTGGGGGATGATGACGGAATGGATCTAAACATATGTAGAGGGGTCTCACGCCCTTGGGGTGGGCCACCAGGAGCGGTTCGCACCGACCGTCTGGGTGGCGCCTTCTTTTCATGTTTTGAGATCAACACGCCTATCTGCCCCTTCTCCTGGAGTAGGCATGTCGGCGTGGTTAGGGCACGGGACTGGTTCTGGTCACGCTGGTCCAGGTCAGTTAAACCCGTTGTCCGCCGGGGATGCAGATCTGCTGTTCTGGTACCCTGAGGGACTTGTGCTTTTTTCGGGGGGAAAAATGCCAGGTCGGTCCGGGTATCGCAGGGTTAGGCGCTATGGAGACCCTTGTTGGGTACATATTGTACTCTGCACTGTCGTAATGGCTTACGGTCATGCCAACCTGTACACGCCTGATCTCGTTTGATCTCGGCCGCTACGCTGGTTTGGTCCTGGTCAGGCCATGTGAGCGGCGCGGCGCGTGAGCGGCGCGGGGCGCGGATCGGGCGGTTTTGACGTGAGCGAGGAGTGGGTTTTAAAATGAGTCGGCGCGACGTCCGGAGCGAGAGTTCTCCTCCGCTCCAATCCACTCCAGGCCGCTCACAGTGGTTTAACACTGTTGATGTAATATACATGCAGTACAATGCCAAAGCAACAGATGGCGATGTACAAACATGAAGGCCATTTTCAACCAATGAGAAGGGTGAACCTGTGATATCCTGTTCAGGCTTCACTCCTCCTCCTTCACTCACTCCTGTTAGAAAAAGTATCGACGCCATTGTTGTTGTCGTTAGCTTACATGCTAACGTTAATGGCAGCGACCATAGCATTGTGGCTCGGCTAGCCTATCATCGCTTAATAGAGCTAGTGAATGGATAAACAACGTTATTTAACATTGCAGAATGGGTACAATTACAATGCGGCTCAATACAAACAATTGTTAAGGGGCCCAGGGGGTGTAGACTGTTGTAGTTTGAGCTAATTTACACCATTCCAAAAAAAAAAAAAAAATCTGCCGAGCGATCTGGCGCGGGGAGCGGGGAGCGCTTGATTCAAGGTGAGCGGGGAGCGAGCGGAGAGCGACTTGGGGGCGGGATCAACATGAGCGATTAGCGGAGCGGACCAAGCTTTAAAGAGCGGGGGGAGCTCCAGTAGCTCACAGCGTACCTCGGACGCTATTTCGGCGTCGGGGACAACCGTGCGCGTCACGGATCTGGGGTACACGAGTTCGACTCCCGGACTCGCCGTATTTTCTCAGAGTGTCTTTCCCCCGATCTATACCCCATTCAACCTGTTTCTGTCGGTCATGCTTGACCAGAAAAAAGCGATAAACGCTAAAAGAACCAGCTGACTGGTCAAAGTTTTTAAAAAAAAGAGCGAAGAGCGGATTTCTCGGCCGCGCCGATCCGCTCACGTGGCCTGGTCCTGGTTAGTACTTGGTTGGGAGACCGCCTGGGAATACCAATACTTTTCGCTCCTCTTTCACGCATGGCGTGGAGGGCTGTTGGGGTGGTCTTAGACCTCCTCTGGTAACTCTGTGCTTCCCGTGCCGCCGGGCCCGGTCCGAAGTACTGTTCGTTGACCCGTAGGCCTGGGATAACCCCCTTTTTTGAGAAACTGCAACACTTGTACTGCGGTATGACACACAGTACAGTGTGTTTTGGAGTTTTTCCTGAGGGGTTATAGGAACAACCACCGCATAGGGTAACGACATGGTGGTTGGTTCTCTGGTGTGTTGGAGTAGTGTCAACTCCCGGGTTGTCCGGTTGAGTGTGCCCCTGCACGTTCATGACGTCTGCCAATCATGTCAGCCTTCTCTGCCTCAACCCCTCTGGGTGGGTTTTTTTTTTTAAAGGAGGCTTTGTCATGGTGATCAACAACGCCAGCATATATGCCCCTTCCGCCGGGGCGGCTGTTTTCAGCTGACTCCTTTGGCGCCTGTCTCGTCCGCAGTGCTCCAGGCTCGGGTTACAGCCTGTTGCCTGGTTTCCTCGGTACGCTGCCTGCTTCCGTTGGTTAACCTTGAGTGTTACGGCCGTGCTGACTGCCTGTTCTGCAGGGTCAGTATGCCAGGCGGTGTGCTGTTGGAGGGAAAGGGCCCGCTCTTGGAGGGGCCTGATCCGAATACGCTGGCGATGTGGGGGGCGGTGTCACTAAGTGACCGCCTGGTGGGGTCTTGATGCCTGGCGTCATTGACCTCTCCGGGCCCCCGTTTTCCAGGGGATCCAGTCCCTTTGGTGGGTCTGGGTCTTCCTTCGCGCTCCGCTGCTACGGCCTTGCCACGGGGTTGGGTTTGCTCTTGACCCCGTGATTTCTGGGGGCAGTAACGAGGTTGTTCCTTCCGTTCATTCCCGGGTGGCATGCGGGTTGTGCGTGTGTGTAGTCGTGGGGTCAGGCCACGGTCTGCTCACCCTGTGCGTTGAGTTGCTTGAGTGCCTCTTCGCACGGTCGGGTCCGTCGCCCTCCCGGGAACCTCCAATAGGGGGGGTGCCCTCCATTAGGGGGGGTCGGGGGGGCTCGGTCCTCCCCGATCTGATGGTTGTGGGGGGCCTCAGCGGGGTATATTTGTCGGCCGATGGCTCTCGCTCGGCCTCCCTTGTGCAGAGAGTGACGCCGAGCGAGAGCCATTACGAAACAGAACGATAGGTTATAACTATAACCAAGTTCTGTGAGTAATGGTGACGCTCGGCGTCCGACGCCGCTGCAGCCCTTGATCTCACCTTGTGGTGAAAGCTTGGGAAGGAGGCGAGTAGGTGGCCACACACCTGCTTATGAAGGTAAGCTGATAGGGGTGTGGTCAGACGAATATTGGGATGTAAAGGTACATTGTGGAATTTTTGTTCAGTGCGCGTGCACAAGCGAGGTACAGTGCAGAGTGACGCCGAGCGTCACCATTACTCACAGAACTTGGTTATAGTTATAACCTATCATTTTCAATCAATCAATCAACATGTAGTTTGATTGATTGATTGAACATTTTATTAACAGATTGCAGAATGGGTACAATATAGTACGGCTCAATACACACAATTGAGAAAGACTTGCGTCTGGTTTACATCAGGGTCCCCCATTTTCAATTCAAGATAACATTTATGACATACATAACCAGGGGCGTAGCTGGGGGGGGGGGGGTAGCTTAGGATGATTCCAAGGGCCCAGCACTGGGGGGGGCCCCCCAAACATTTTTTTTTTTTTTTTTTTTTTTTACTAGACATCACTCAGGTGTATTATTGATGCTCTCATTGATACTATGTTTGTTTCTGAAGTGTGTGTGTGTGTGTGTGTGTGTGTGTGTGTGTGTGTGTGTGTGTGTGTGTGTGTGTGTGTGTGTGTGTGTGTGTGTGTGTGTGTGTGTGTGTGTGTGTGAGATATATAGAGAGAGAGGGGGGGCTTTGGTAGACTATTGCATTGGTCCATTCATTGAAGATGAACGCAATGCGACATCCTTTACTAGGCTCACCCACCAACAGTGCGGGTGCTGAACTGCTGATCCGAATGTATAGGTAAAAACCATATTATGCGTTTTCATCAATAAAAAAATTGGCAAAAAAAATTCCGCTTACGCGCGCTCGCATTCACTGGGGGCCTACAAATACATTCTTTCATGGGGCCCAGAATCTGGAGCTACACCCCTGTACATAACATACAGTACTGTTACATCTGTACTGTTTATTTACAGACAGAGTTTCTAAAAGAGAATTATGCAGCTTGTGACTGCAACTTGTTCCTGTTCGCGGACGACTCAGCCCTGCTGGTCTCTGACATGAACAAGTTACAGGTTGAAAAAACCCTCAGCTCGGAACTAGGCAAAATCTGCATCTGGCTCGCTGATAACAAGCTATCATTACACCTGGGTAAAACAGAGTCCATTCTCTTCGGTTCAAATAACAAACTCAGCAAGACCGACGGCTTCTCAGTTACAGTGGGTGACAATATTGTCACAAGGAAAGATGAAGTTACATACCTAGGTTCCATCCTAGAGGCAAATCTTTCCTGTGACAAAATGGCATCCAATGTAATAAAAAAAAGTCAACCCACAAACTCGATTCTTGTACCGGATCTCCTCTCTGGTAAACAAGAATACCCTGAAGACTCTGGCAGGAGCACTCATTCAAGGGTACTACGACTATGCTTGCACCTCATGGTACCAAAGCACCTCAAAGGCGCTAAAAATAAAATTATAAACATCTCAAAACAAACTGGTCAGACTACTGCTTGACCTTACTCCTAGAACCCACCTCACCCCTGCCCACTTTGACAACCTAGGATGGCTTAGAGTAGATGACAGAGTACAGCAACTTGCAATGGGCCTGGTCTAAAAGATACACTACACGACTAAGGTACCCATATACATGTCAAAATACTTCCCAAAGGTCAGTGAATACCATGACCACAACACAGAGGAGTTCCACAAATCATGTTAAACCCAGATTCGGCTCAAACAAGGGACTAAACACATTTTGCAATTATGCCACATCAATGTGGAACGCCCTACCCACAGCTGTAAAGGAATGTGAATCACTACCCACTTTCAAAACCACTCTCAAAGAGCACCTACGAGAGACTGCAATTCGAAACTGGCCCCTGTAAAATGTATTGTACATTGGAGGGGGTTGCGTTAGGACATTTAATGTCCTAACGCAACCCCCTCCAATGTACAATAAATGTCCTATTAAACCCAATAATACACGAGGCCCTCTTCTTGGGACCAAATAAGGTTTTGTCGATAATCCAATGTACAGTTACCCCCCCCCCCCCCCCCGCCTACCAACCCCCCCCCCCCCCCCACATCCAATGTACAGTTTCCCCCCCACCACCCCAATGTGGAACGCCCTACCCAAAGCTGTAAAGGAATGTGAATCACTACCCACTTTCAAAACCACTCTCAAGGGACACCTACGGGAGACTGCAATTCGAAATTGGCCCCTGTAAATGTCCTAACCCAACCCCCTCCAATGCACAGTAATTTACCTAGTATGGTTTTGTCAATATTCCAATGTACAATTTTGCTTGTTTGTACAGTGTGCCCCCCCCCCCCAATGTACAGATTTGCTTATTTATACAGTGTTTCTCCCCCCCCAACCCCCTCCAATGTAAATTACCTAGTATGGTTGTCAATATCCCAATGTACCCACCCCCCCCCCCCCCACACAACCCCACCCAACCTCCAATGTACAGTTTCTACGTCAAATGTATATACTCCCTTTTCTTGACTCTTTTTGTATCACAAACAGTACTGTATTTGCAAATCTGGTATGTCATAAATGTATAGATGTAGCAGTACTGTCTATCTGTATGTCATGTGTGTCATATGTCCTGATGAATTGGAAATGGGGGACCCTGATGTAAACAAGACGAAAGTCTTTCTCTGGTCTGCATCCCCTTAACAATTGTGTGTATTGAGCTGTACTGTATTGTACCCATTCTGCAATCTATTAATAAAGTTTTCAATCAATCAATCAATCAATCAAACCTCCCAACCCCCCCTCCACCCTACCTATACCAACCTCATCCAAAGTACAGTTTCTTCGTCAAATGTATATACTCTCTTTTTTAGACTCTTCTTGTATCAAAAACAGTAGCCTACTGTATTTGTAAATCTGGTATGTCATAAATGTATAGATGTAGCACTGTCTATCTGTATGTCATATGTTATGATGAATTGAAAATGGGGGACCCTGATGTAAACAAGACGAAAGTCTTTCTCTGGTCTGCATCCCCCAGTTGTGTGTATTGAGCTGTACTATATTGTACCCATTCTGCAATCTGTTAATAAAATGTTCAATCTATCAATCGATATACATTTGAGGGGGAGGAAATTGTACATTGGGGGGGGGGGCGGACATTTACCGGGGCCAGTTTAGTAGTACCTGTGTGGTGGTTTTGTTTTTCTTTGTATGTAACAACACAAACATTGTTAAATAGAACTTTCTGTTTCCATCGTTGTCAAGGAAGTCAGTTTTGTTATCATTGGTAACGTACGGCAATGTACTTCCGCCATGCAAGGTCATTTATTGAAAGTAAGATGGCGGCCCCCTTGGAGCTGTACTGCTGGAGAGGAGGTTTTGGTTTACCCTCCATAGACACCGACTCTCTGACCGTCCTGGTAAGAAATCAAACATGTGTTCGGGTGATATGTGTATAGATGACGTCCCCACAATTGTCGCTGCTGTCAAGTTTCGGCGATTCTTTTACCGAGTGTTAAAGAGAACGGTGTGACGTCAGTCATCTATCTGCTACACTAGCGTGCGCGACTAGATGTTGAGGCAGAGAAACGACGTTTTTACTTCACCCTGATGTATATTATGAATAAACCCGGCTCTGTTGCTCAACTACACATTATAGACTGTTCCAGCAGAACTGTGTCGCTAGGGAGAAGCCTGAACCCCAGTTTATTTCCTGTTGTGTCCTTTGATATAATGCAAACAATGCAACAGAAAACACACGAGTTAGATTAAAATGTATTGTCATCGTACACAAGTACAGTACAACGAAAATAAGTTGGCATCCAACCAGAGTGCAAATGTAACTAGTGCAATAGCAATATAATAATAACAACAACAATACAATGTGAAAAGTGATTCAACTGTATAAATTAGTACTACTGATTAATTTAATAATGCTAATCTGATGCATGTACAGAGTTTATTATGTACTATTACTAAACTATTGTTTTATGAATGATGTATTATTATGTACAGTGATACAGGTTTAAATACATTATACCAGTGGTATAACTAGTAAGAGTATGTAAGGGATATGTACAACAGATAGTATAGTATACACATTTCTAAACAGGAATATATGCAGGTGTATACAGACGGGTGTGGATGGATATGGTTTTGATTGATTGATTGATTGAAAAGTTTATTAACAGATTGCAGAATGGGTACAGTACAGTACAGCTCAATACATACAATTGTTTTTTTTTTATCCACTTTTTCTCCCATTTTCTATATTTTTCTCCCATCCCAATTTCGTATCATCCAATTCAACCCTCCCCTGTCACGAATGCTGTTTCTTGCCTCCCACAAGCCGGCTGCAATGTGGACTAAGTCATACATAGCACAAGTCCCCTCCGGTACTTGAGGTAACAGCAGTCGCATCTTTTCACCTGCGCAGCTCGATCTCTCAGTGGCGAGGAGTAACGCGTGGGAGGCTCACACTGCCCCCGACACTTCCTGATTCTACTGCGCAGGCGCACCAACCGACCTGTAGGAGTCGCTGTCCACAACGCCCGATCCCCACCCATCAGTTTCCCACCCCCTAATACGGCCAATGTGTATTAGTATGAACGACCAGCTAAACTGAAAGCAGCCGCCCAATACATACAATTGTTAAGGGGATGCAGACCAGAGAAAGACTTTCGTCTTGTTTACATCAGGGTCCCCCATTTTCAATTCATCATAACATATGACACACACGACATACAGATAGACAGTATAAGTATTTATAAAGCACCTTTCATACATGTCATGTAGCTCAAAGTGCTGTACACAAACATAGGCATATATAACGATAAAAGCAATAAAGTCACAGTGATCAGTTAAGATCAATGGTTAAAAAATTTACTGCTACATCTATACATTTATGACATACCAGATTTGCAAATACAGTACTGTTTGTGATACAAAAAGTGTCCAGAAAAGAGTGTATATTTGACGTAGAAACTGTACATTGGAGGAGGTTGGGTAGGTGGGGTGTGGTTGGGTGGGTGTACATTGGAGGTGGTGGGGGGGGGGGTTGGGTAGGGGGTGGACACTGTACACTGTACATTGGAATACTGACAAAGCCATACTTGGTCATTTACTGTACAACTGGGTTAGGACATTTGTAGGGGCCAGTTTCGAATTGCAGTCTCCCGTAGGTGTTCTTTGAGAGTGTTTTTGAAAGTGGGTAGTGATTCACATTCCTTTACAGCTTTGGGTAGGGCGTTCCACATTGATGTGGCATAATTGTGAAACGTGTTTAGTCCCTTGTTTGAGCCGAATCTGGGTTTAACATGATTTGTGGAGCTCCCTCTGGTGTTGTGATCGTGGTATTCACTGACCTTTGGGAAGTATTTTGACATGTACATGGGTACCTTGGTCGTGTAGTGTATCTTGTAGACCAGGCCCATTGCAAGTTGCTGTACTCTGTTGTCTACTCTAAGCCATCCTAGGTTGTCAAAGTGGGCAGGGGTGAGGTGGGTTCTAGGAGTCAGGTCAAGCAGTAGTCTGACTAGTTTGTTTTGAGATGTTTGTAATTTGGTTTTTAGTGCCTTTGAGGTGCTTTGGTACCATGAGGTGCAAGCATAGTCGTAGTACCCTTGAATGAGTGTTCCTGCCAGAGCATATGTATGGTAAATATATATATGGTATATACAATGTTATATGGGTAGACTATAGGTTGAGGTAGATGGGTATAAATGTGTTGTCAAGTTGAAACCCTATTTATCATAACCTACACTTGTTGGTAATCAGTGTATTGATCATTGAAACCCGATACATGTTGCAGTGTCTATTGTTGACATCTTCCCCACGTTGTTTGTAGCTAATGTTTGCTTTTGGATCAATTAATTAGAAATCAGTAAAAGTCACAAGTAATCCTACATATAAAGGACACAAGTTATCATTCTTCAATATGGTTGGAGAGCAATGAGAACCTCTTTATGATTTGTAGTTTACAATGAGATTTGAAGCCGTTTTCAGAATGAAGTTGGCTCTACTACAGCAGCAGCATTGAGGAAAAGACAAGTGTTTATTTTTTTTTGATCCACGTTTTTCTCCCATTTTCTATATTTTCTCCCATCCCAATTTCGTATCATCCAATTCAACCCTCCCCTGTTACGGACGCTGTTTCTTGCCTCCCACAAGCCGGCTGCAATGTGGACTAAGTCATACATAGCACAAGTCCCCTCCGGTACTTGAGGTAACAGCAGTCGCATCTTTTCACCTGCGCAGCTCGATCTCTCAGTGGCGAGGAGTAACGCGTGGGAGGCTCACGCTGCCCCCGACACTTCCTGATTCTACTGCGCAGGCGCACCAACCGACCTGTAGGAGTCGCTGTCCACAACGCCCGATCCCCACCCATCAGTTTCCCACCCCCTAATACGGCCAATGTGTATTAGTACGGACGACCAGCTAAACTGAAAGCAAATGTGGAGCGCTGGGCTCGAACTGACGAGCCCAGCATCTCCAGCATTTTGTGGCGAGCGCCTTGCCCACTACGCCACGTAGCCGCCCAGACAAGTGTTTCTTTTGACAGCTGCAGTGCATCGTAGGAGTGCCCTTGCATTGCTATTGTATCGCAAACTATAAAAAATGCTATTTAGGTAGTTTCTGGATGCAGTATTTTATTTTATTTATTTGTACTTCATTTTACCCCGCGAGTCAATTGAGGGGGACCCTTATTTTAAATGAGTCCAAGGGTACTTGATGGCGTCTCATAGGCCTAAATGACAAAACATTAAATTGTTTAAAATAAACAGTAAAACAAGAGTTGTACAATCAATAACATATCAGTATAGTAGTAAATAAATAAGACAATGGGACAGTAGTAAATCAAAGAAAGCAATTACAAGTTTGTATGTACATGCACGTATCACAGTAAAATAGACTCCATTGCTGTTTTTCAACCAGCACGTGCACAAGGCTCTCGCAGAGTTCACACTAGCAGAACAGTTGACAACAATAGAGGCCTTTCATAGGATCTTCTTGCCCAAGGGGCCTTCTAGTGACATAATCCGGCCATGCCTGTAACTACTGGTAACCACTTAATTTCTGTGCAGTGGTAGAGTAGATAAAGAAACATGACATTACTCTCCCCGAAAAGAAAAGCATCTAATGGAAGCACTCTCATATGGTCTGACAGCAGCACACACAATCCAGGTAGACTGAGGCTGCCTGGCAACTCCCCTTCAAGTACAAAAGTACAGATTGACTGTTCTGCTTCCCCTCTCTGAATCCTGTCATTCTCCTCACCTCAGACTGTCCTGCTTCCCCTCTCTGAATCCTGTCATTCTCCTCACCTCAGACTGTCCTGCTTCCCCTCTCTGAATCCTGTCAGTCTCCTCGCATCAGACCTTTCTGCTTCCCTTCTCTGAATCCTGTCAGTCTCTTCACCTCAGACTGTCCTGCTTCCCCTCTCTGAATCCTGTCATTCTCCTCGCATCAGACCTTTCTGCTTCCCTTCTCTGAATCCTGTCAGTCTCCTCACCCTAGACATGCCTACAAAACGGGCTCTGAAAGCCCTCAGCGTCTACAGACAGTGACACGCCACTAATCACTCCCTTCTGTTCATCTCTCTAAGGGAGGAAGCATGTTGCACAGTTGTCGTTCAATGCATCAAGCCTCAACACTCTGTCTTTGAGACACAGTCAATAATTACCATCCTACTTCTAGTAATTCTGACTCAAAAACGCACAGCTCCAACTCTGTACCCGCAAACCTTCCAACCACATGTTGTGGATTCTTGAAAATCTCAATCTGTTTCTTTAATAGTTCTCATTTCCACAAGATACAACCCTTCTTTTCTGCATTTGACTTGAATAACTCGATTCTTTCCAATTTGAAATGACAGTTCCTCTGGTATCTTCATCCTCACTTTCATTTTCAATTTCCTTCCCTCTTGCTTGAGGACCAACAATTGGAGGCAAATTCAGAAGACTCCTTCTGTTTTCTACCCAGGATATAACACTGCTTCTTCTCCCTGTGAGATGTAATGGTGTTTGGAAAACTGAACTTTATGCATTACTGCTACTTAGAGCTGCCGCGGTATTGATTATTTCCTTATCGCACAAATTTGCAAAATATTTCCTACCGCTGCGGTTTTTACCGCACGCACACAAAAAATAAAAAAAAAAGTTTGAATGCATTTTTTTTTTTTAGTAGTAGTCTACTCTTTATAGCATATAGCCTGCCTCTAGTCTAAATGTCTATCTTTAGAGGATGACTTTGCAGCATGAATATTGTTTGGGATTCGGCAAGCACGCATTAGTTATTGAAAGTGAAACACGGATGCGCAGTTCACTCGGTGTCGCGGGCACCCCCCCGACCCTTTCTTATTATTATTACTATAAAGTTACTACTTTATAATAAAGGCATTCGTTTTGTGGCATTGGCATTATATAGTTATGCGTTCAATAACATCAGCGTATTTACTAGGGGTGGGAATCACCAGTTTCATCATGATACGATACGATATCGATTCTTTGGACAACGATACGATATTTGCCGATATCACAAAGTTTCTCACGATACAATACGATACGATTATATTCAGGTGCCTGCGATCGATATGAGATGATATCATATGCCCATTTAACACAATCAGTAACATTTAGATCAACAAAAAAAAGGTAATGAAAATATCATTTGACATTTGTATTTTTGAGCTCTTCCAGACATTTAAAGGAAAATCAATCTATTGTTTTTAATACAAATAGACCTCCTGTTCACTGTAAAGTGCCACGTTTTTATATATTGAGCTTTAAACTTTAAGCTACATTTTTTGGAACTCAAAACTCACAACCTCCCTCTCCCAAACCGTTCCTACAACAATTTGTTGATGTTGCATGATCATGTATAGGCCTACATTTATTATGTATTATATTGTTTATGTTTAAATAACATTTAAACATCAAACTCCTCTGACCTCATCTGGTCTTTCCAAAGACGCGCGCACACACACACACACACACAGAAAGGGAGAATGCTATGCTGTAACATCTACACACACGGAGCTACTGCTGTTGTTCTTGGGCGGATATGAGACTCGCCACAGGATTTTCAAAATAAGAGTATCGATATGAATCGATCTTATTACATCGCATCGATCCGATTCGATTGTTGATAATTACATCGATGTATCGATCTGGATCGATGTATCGTCCCACCCCTAGTATTTACCGGACCATAGCAAGCAATACTCTATTCATATCTCAGTTCCTTTCTTTGCTCAGAGCGTGCCGAGTTGTCCCATTCTGCGGTCTGTTAATAAAGTTTTCAATCAGACAAGTGTATAGAACGAAGGGCTTTTATTATAACATTCGTTGCAGACAGTAAAATCATTATGTCTCGTTTAGTACTCCTGAAGAGCGATGATAGTCCACTCCGGCGGAGAGTTAAAGCTAACGTTATTAGCTGTTGTGATGAACTGACATTCAGGACGTAAAAACGTGTGACGCGTCTCTCTTCTGACCAATCAGTGGTCTGCAATGTTTCACGTGACTTTTCTGGTACCCAATAGGGTCGCTTGGAACCTCGATAGACGAGTAGGGTATATCTGCAGAGCCGCAAGCCCAACGAGAGGAGGGTAAATTATTATTATTATTATAAAAAACAGCGGTGACGCGGTATTCAGCCTACTCTGCGGTGGCCGTGATGTAACAGCGATACCGCGGTAATGCGGTAATCGCGGCAGCTCCTTAGTAAAAAGATTTGTAGAAACTCATTATAGAATGAATTAGAACCTCTAGGTGGCGGTAGACACACGACAACAGCCTCTACTCATGTTGTAGAAGAAGATTGTTGACTCAAATTAACTCTATGGACTCAAATGGTGTTGTGCAGTGAGGAAGAGGATGTGATGTGAGGAGGAGGATGTTAGCACTCTTCCCCTCTCTATTGATTGATTGATTTTTATTGTGGAGTAAAAGACAGCATCCAAGGGATAAACACATGAGAAAGTGCAAGCACTTATTTCCATCATGGTCCCTGATTTTGGACATGGACAGACATCCCCATAAAACATTAACCTGTATTAAACTCCTATACATACTAACAAGAGACTATAGACAGATACGCCCTACCTTCTCCTTCCTAGACGTGGCTACTCTACATTACACTGGCTAGCCATTTCTTTGTGGCACGTCTAAAGCTTCTCCCCTCTTCTATGCTTTTCAGGGCCACTGGAAGCTTGTTCCACTCCAATGCCGCAGAATATAAAAAAGTATTCATGCCCATTACTGTGTTGAATTTAGGAAGTATAAAATCTGTACGGCTCCTTTTTTTTAATTTTTTTTTAATCTTTTTCCCCCTCCTTTTTCCTCCGATTTTCTCCCATCCCAATGTTAGTCGTTATGCCAATTCCCAATCCCCTTCCTGGTAGCTGCGCACTTACCCCCCACAGTCGGTCTGGGAGAGTGGAGGCTATCACATGCTTCCTCCGACACACAACAATCAACCGCTTCTTTTCACCTGGCAGCGCGGACTCTCACTGAGAGGGTGTAACGTGTGGAAGGATCACACTACCCCCCTTAGATCCTATCCACGCTGAGCAGGCGCCCCGACCGAACTGTAGGAGTCGCTGTTTACAACGACCCGGACCCACCCCGCCAGCTTCTCCCACCCTCTAATTAGGGGTGGGACAATACATCGATCCAGATCGATATATCGATCTATTATCAATAATCAAATAGGATCGATGCAACGTAAAAAGATCGATTTATATTGCGATACGCTTATTTTGAAAATCCCCGCGAGTCATATCCGCCGGCGCCCAGTATTGTGAAACTCCGTGTAGACATTACAGCAGTGTTTGCGTCTGCTGTAAAGCACTACAGAGCGTCTATTTTGCGAGCCGATATAAGTCTGTGCAGTTTTTTCCCCGCAACGGGTCAAATGCATATAACAGGCGTTGCATCGTCGCCATTCCTTTATGCCAACGTCGCGTTAAATATCTAAATGAACGTCGCGTTGGCTGCTTAAAAGCTAAGCAGCTAACCGTGAGAGAGAACAGGAGAGTGAAGAGGGGACTTTGAAGGAGGAGGAGTGGGGGCTGTGTGTGTGTGTGTGTGTGTGTGTGTGTGTGTGTGTGTGTGTGTGTGTGTGTGTGTGTGTGTGTGTGTGTGTGTGTGTGTGTGTGTGTGTGTGTGTGTGTGTGTGTGTGTGTGTGTGTGTGTGTGTGTGTGTGTGTGTGTGTGTGTGTGTGTGTGTGTGTGTGTGTGTGTGTGTGTGTGTGTGTGTGTGTGTGTTAAAGCTCAATATATAAAAACAAAAGTGAACAGGAGGTCTATTTGTATTAAAAACAGATTGTTTTTCATTTAAATGTCTGGAAGAGCTCAAAAATAAATACATCAATTGATATTTCCGTAGCCTTTTTTTAGTTGATCTAAATGTGACTGATTGTGTTAAATGGGCACATAATATCGCCTCATATCGATCGCAGGCACCTGAATTGAATCGTATCGTATCGTATCGTGGCAGACTTTGTGATATCGGCAAATATCGTATCGTTGTCCAAAGAATCGATATCGTATCGTATCGTGATGAAACTGATGATTCCCACCCCTACCTCTAATACTGCCAATTGTATTAGTGTGAACGGCCAGCCAAGCTGGTGACAACCCCGGAGCTGTGAGGTGGATTCGAACAGGCGAATCCAGCGTCTCCGGCATTTGGTGACGAACGCAATCTCCGCTACGCCACCTGACCGTATACGGCTCCTTCTAGTAGAATATGTATGATGGTCACGGAAGCGATTTAAGTAATTAGACAAATATTTATACTCTATAGATCAGTGGTTCTCAACCTTCTTTGTATCAAGGACCCCCAAATGGATACACATGAGTCCAAGGACCCCCATTTGAGAAGATGTAGGTTGTTAGATTATAAAGTCCAGAGTTCTACACACCTCACTGTAGTTGAGACAACAGTAGAGAAACCCGTGGTCACAACAGTTCTACACCACACTGTAGTGAAATAACAGTAGAGAAACCTATGATCACAGTTCTACACACCACACTGTAGTTGAGATAACAGTAGAGAAACCTAAGGTCACAACAGTTCTACACCACACTGTAGTTGAGATAACAGTATCTAGAAACCTATGGTCACAACAGTTCTACACCACACTGTAGTTGAGATAACAGTAGAGAAACCTATGGTCACAACAGTTCTACACCACACTGTAAGTGAGAGTAGAGAAACCTATATGATCACAACTGTTCTACACCACACTGTAAGTGAGATAACAGTAGATAAACCTATGATCACAACAGTTCTACACCACACTGTAGTTGAGACAACAGTAGAGAAACCTATGATCACAACAGTTCTACACCACACTGTAGTTTACATTTTACATTTACATTTTGTTATTTAGCTGATGCTTTTATCCAAAGCGACTTACAATTTCTGTACAACAGGTCAGCAGGAAGGGTAACCGTTCAACTCTTTCAGCTGAGTAACAATGTTCGTCAAACGGTGTTGAAACTTGGGTGCTACAATATTGCGTCCAATGCCGTCCATAGTAGTATGGACAAGTGATACCGGAGTCTCATGGCAAGCACAGAGAGACTCAGAAGGAGCTTCTATCCCCAGGCCATCAGGATGCTCAATGAACAATGAAAAAAGTAGTAGAACGCGCTCACCTCACTAGACTTGACACTGGGTGCTGTAACCTCTGATATCATACATAAAAATAGGGAAACAATGTCCAGGCACACACTCCAGGTTTTTCCAAATTTATTGGCAGCCTGTAATCATGACGTTTCGGTGTGAACACACCTTCTTCAGAATGGCTTGCATGAAGCATGAAGGGTAAGTGACCCTAGTATATACAAGACAAACAGGAAGTGACAACATAGGAAGTGACAACACATTCCCACAAGAGATCTGCAAAAAAGTACAAAATACCACTTACAAGCACAACCTTTTCAGAATATGTAAATCAAAAAGAAGCGTGTAAATCAAAAAGAAACATGTAAATCACAAAGAGATATATCTATATATATTTATATATATATTTTATACAGAGTAGGCCTACATCTTAAACTCATGACCCATATAAGCCATCTTTCAATTATAAATATAAAGAATGATAAATGAAAATAAATAATAAACAATCGAATGAAATGAAATAATCAAATGAAACGGGTCAAAACATTTTCCTCATTGAGGCCTCTAGGCTATAAACAATCCAGAAAATGAATATAAAAGCATTCCCTTTGTAGCAAGAGCCTGTCTCTGTCACCGCCTCTTGGTGGTCTCAAGACCTGCTCTATACCCATGTATTTTAAGCCAGAAATATCATGTCCTAACTTATTAAAGTGCCTTGCAACTGAAGACTTCCCGTAATTTCTTCTTATAGAACATTTGTGCTCAGAAAT
This sequence comes from Notolepis coatsorum, assembly GCF_963971535.1. Classification (NCBI taxonomy): domain Eukaryota; kingdom Metazoa; phylum Chordata; class Actinopteri; order Aulopiformes; family Paralepididae; genus Notolepis; species Notolepis coatsorum. The sequence continues at coordinate 36,596,479 of NC_140166.1, read as the reverse complement.
TCGATTTTTAAAACGTCTTCTTGTTTTTCCAACATAGTAAAGGTTACAAGGACATTTAAGCAAGTAAACCACAAAATCAGAATTACAGGTAATCCGATACTCCTACCTGTACTTGGTTGTAAATAAAATGTCTCTTTAATCATGCCATGACATTGGGTACAAGACAAACATGGAAAATTGCCATTTGGAATATTAGCCATAAAATGGGTAAATTTTTGGGGAAAATCTGTTTTAACTAACTGGTCCCTTAAGTTAGGTTGCCGTTTGTAGAAGTATTTGGGTGGTTCCTGGATTGTTTAGAGCCTAGAGGCCTCAATGAGGAAAATGTTTTGACCCGTTTCATTTGATTATTTCATTTCATTCGATTGTTTATTTATTTTCATTTATCATTCTTTATATTTATAATTGAAAGATGGCTTATATGGGTCATGAGTTTAAGATGTAGGCCTACTCTGTATAAAAAATATATATAAATATATATAGATATATCTCTTTGTGATTTACATGTTTCTTTTTGATTTACACGCTTCTTTTTGATTTACATATTCTGAAAAGGTTGTGCTTGTAAGTGGTATTTTGTACTTTTTTGCAGATCTCTTGTGGGAATGTGTTGTCACTTCCTATGTTGTCACTTCCTGTTTGTCTTGTATATACTAGGGTAACTTACCCTTCATGATTCATGCAAGCCATTCTGAAGAAGGTGTGTTCACACCGAAACGTCATGATTACAGGCTGCCAATAAATTTGGAAAAACCTGGAGTGCGTGCCTGGACATTGTTTCCCTACAATGAACAATAAGCAAACCATCAACACACCCACAGCGCACATACACTCACTTAAATAAACAACACACTGTAGCACACTAGCACCCACTTTACCACTTTAGACACACTTTACACTTTATATTTATATTAATATTATTGGTAAGGAAATTGCACATCATTCTCATTCCTTATTGCACCTCCTTATTGCACCTCACCACTACAAGGTGGCTCCACAAGCTAAGCTATACCTCACCATTTTTGTACCAGCTGTACATACTGTATATAGATACACTGAACAATTTTGTTGTTTACACTTGTTTACGTACTTGACTTCTTGATCTTGACTTTCTATTTTATACTTATTTTTGTATTTTATTTTTTTATTATTTTTTAAACAAACATATAAACAAACATGACAACACACGATAAGATATACAAGCATTAATTGTCAGGGCACATCCAATGAGATCACATTTTAGTTAGTTGTCTTATATAAGATATACCCCTAATACCTGTTATCTAAAAAAAACCTACACACATATGCTCAGCTCGAACCCCCCCCTCCCGGACCCCACCTTGAGAAGTACCTCCACTATCCCTCGCACCTAACCAGAGTATGCCCCGATCGATCGGCCACCGATCGTTATCGGCCGATACTCAGTATAAATATGCAATCTGTGAATTCCGATAATTAGTCATATTCGCCGATAGCGGAAACCGATCAAGCGAAGCTCTCACTCGCTGTCTGTCTCAGACACACACGACCTGCAAACTGCCGCTGCTCCTCCTCCCTAGCCCCGCCCGCCCCGTGTAGAGTTTGTAAACAAAGAGGTGCGGCTCCTCTGCTCGAGTCTGTAGTGCACTGCATTCGACCTGCGCTAACGTTAGCTACCTAGCTATCGTTACTGTTTAAACAAAATTACCCAGTCAACTATTCACGTTTAGTAGGCATTGTCTAACGGTATTTAGCCGGCTAGCTACCGATAGCTCCTGATATCAACAAATGATCCAGAATGTCTAGTAGTTCATGTTCATACCTCAGTTAGCTTGCGTTAGCTGACGTTCGTTTACTGTTCAAAACGAAATGTCCCATTGAACTAAAGTTCTGTCTTAACGTCATCTAGCCGGCTAGCAGTAGCTACAGATAGCTCTTGATATCAATGTCTTATAACATTGATTTAATGCGTATTCGAGCTGAGGGCTTGCTGAATGTGAAATGACCAAAGCACTTAACGTTACCAATGGGGTCCCGCTGCAGCGCCGGAGAATCCTTTTTGGAGCTGGGCTACTAGAGTACACACAGACAGTGGAGCTGTTTGCAGATAGTGAGCATTTTGACTTGTTGCGTGGTGGCGATGTCTCGCAGTCGCAGATAATACAAGTACAAGTCTAATTATATAATATATATATTTTATAAAAAAAAAGAAAAAAAATTTTTTTTATATAAAATAATCTTTAATTTCTTTTTAATCAAAAACAATCGGTATCGGTATCGGCTGATATGGCTCACGACGATCGGTGATCGGTATCGGTGGCAAAAAACGTGATCGGGGCATCCCTAAACCAGACACTACCATTATAAGCTAGCTTTTATTCTCTCCACCACTTCTAACCACATTGACATTTTGGATTCATTGAGACCCAGAATTCTAGCTGTAGATATTTCATGGTAAATTACATCAAGATATGTAAGAAACCAAACTTTACGGCACATTTTTTCCGGTTGAAACCAGCGTGATGCGATCAGCTTTTTGGCTACTGTGATACCCGATAAAACCAATCTCTTTAGCTGTGGATTCACTGCAAACTCAAAAACATCATTCAATAGTAATACCGAGGGGTGTACAGGTATATTCCAAGATACGAGTTTTGATATTTGTTGGGTCACATCTTTCCAGAATGCCTTAACTGGTGAGCAGTCCCAATACATGTGCATAAATGTCCCTTCGTCCCCATTTGTACATTGGGTGCATTTGGAATCTTGTTTAAGCCCCATTCGGCACAGTCTTATAGGAGTCAAGTATGTCCTGTGAATATAGTTAAGATTGATTTGTTGATGATCCGGGTTCCTTGATGTAAGTCGGACATTTGCCCAGGCTCCTTGCCAATCAAAGTCTTTTTCCAGGTCTGGTATATCCCTCCTCCAGACAGAGTCAAGTTGGAGGGTTTCATACGAGGACGTTAGTAATTGATGATAAAATTCTGAAACAAAACCTCTCGATGTCTCTCTTGCGTAGAAGAATTTGTGGTATCTGTGGTGTTCAATTGGTCTGTCTAATGGAACACCGTGAGACTTCAAACATAGCTCTAACTGTTTGTGAAAAAGCCATGTGGACTTGGTGAGATAAATTTTTTTGCGTATTTCTTTATCACTACAAAAACCCTGTTTGTTAAAAACATCCCCTAATGAGTGTATACCTTGCTCTTCCCATATAGGGAATCTTATAGGTCGTTTTCCAATTAAGAGTGCATTGTTATTGAATAAGGGAGTATGATTGTGCCATTTTTGTGGGTTAGGATTATTTTTTTGTGATTCACGCCATATCCGGATCGCATGAGTAATTATGGGGCCACATTTTCGTTCACAGTGCTTGATTGGTAGTTTAGTGTATGCTATGTCCTTCAGTCTATGTGGGGCTACTATGTTTTCTTCTATTTTTCTCCAGGATGCTAATGCGTGGGAGTCAAACCATGTTGTCAATGGACTTAATGTGTACGCCTTAAAATATAGGAAAAAATCTGGAAATGCCATGCCACCATCTGCTTTATTTCTCTGTGCGGTGGATCTTTTTATACATGGTGGTTTGTTATTCCAAATAAATTTGTATGTGGAGGAGTGTAATCTTTTCCAGTAACCCTCTGGAGGGGGTAACGGTAGCATTGAACTGAAGAAGTTGATTTTAGGTAGTACATCCATCTTAACTATTGATATCCGTGCTTGTACTGTGTTTTTAAGTTTTGCCCATCTATCAAGGTCGTCTTTGATTTTGTTTTGGATTTTTGTGTAGTTGTGCTTCACCGTTTGTCTTATGGTAGGGAATATTTCCACTCCCAAGCATCTGAAATGTTTTACCATCGGTATCTGTCCTGGGAGGGTTGTATCTTTTTTTGCAGGGGTGTTAAGTGGAAGGAAAGCCGACTTCGGCCAATTTATCTTAAATCCCGATAAATCACCAAAGTCCTCAATCAACTTGAGCAGATGAGGCAATGTGGTGTTGGGGTTTTGCATGAACAATATTACATCGTCCGCATATAAACAAATTTTTTGTTGTGTGCCCTTGATTACGATTGGTTCTATGGATTGGGATTGTCTTATATATTGTGCTAAAGGCTCTAGTGATAGATTGAACAGTCCGGGACTAAGAGGACAACCCTGTCTGGCAGAGCGTGATACCGGAAATATTTGGGAGATGATTGTGCCTGTTGTAATCATGGCCGATGGGTCTTTGTATAATACTTTTGTAACTGAGGGGTACAATTCCCTGACTGTATTACTAGATATGATACTTACTACCACTACCTTTGTACTTAATATTCGGCCACCCAGTACTCGGCATAAATATATTATGATGAACACTGTCACGTAGATGAAACGGATCCAACACAAATGTACGAATTAGAAATAGGTCTTTATTTCTACACAGCGATGGTGTGTAGAGCAAGCACTTAATCAAATCAATCACATTTATGAATGGGAATTAGTATGCACTTTTATGGCAAGAGTATTCGTCGGTATATCAATAGAGAATGTCCAATCTCTGAAGGCGCAGGTGGTACATATACGACCTGGAATAGTTAAGGAATAAAAGCAATGATACTTTAATGATTATAGACTGGATACACTAGGGGGGGTTAATCCGGTCGCTTGTAAGCCGACAGGAGTAGGAAGGGGGGGGGGGTAAAGTCCGGCTGCCTCATCCGGCCAAGGGTATCCCAGGTGAACCCACTGTAGTGCCGTTCAATGCGCCGGCGATCCTTGGACCACAGATGAAAGCAGATGGACTCTTTGTGGGCCGGCGTCCTCCGGTCCACGGAGGAGAGACGTGAAGCGACCTCGTCTTGCAGAGCGTCTCCTCACCTTGCGTCCTCTCCAGGGGGGGGGGTTCCAACACACGGCAGTGTCGGGGGTCTTTATCCATGGAATAATCAACGTATACAAAGCATAATCCGTGCCGGGGAAGGCGGGCTGTCGTCGGTAGAATAATCCGGTATACAGGTCCACTCGCTCGTCGGCTCTGGGGCTCCTCGGGTGCAGCTTCACGTGGGGTCAACCACCCTGGATAAGCAGCCAGTTCTCTGCCCGAAACGATGGGGTACTGACTACGGTAGTATTCTCACCGCACGAAGCACTATATATTAACAGACTATTATTAGCTTAATAGACTACGTCCAACTCGACGATATAGTGCCAAATATGACTATTCAAATATTAATATACACGATGTCTCAATACCGATGGTAAGCCGAACTTGGCCTTACTCCCACACGTGGCGTCGCGGGGAGGCTTTACGTCTGTGACTCTATTGGAGGGTAAGAAACTGGACTGAAAAGGGAAGTCCTACTTTAGTAGCGCAGTATATATACGCACTATGAACAAATAGTCCCATTAGTGGTGCGGTAGCCAGATTCCTACGCGGAACTAGGACTTGTTCGTACATGTTGAGCGGTACGTTTGAACTGGGTCTGAGGGGTATGGCAGCCTGGCACCAAGGTCTCGACCAATAGTAGAATGGAGACTATTATGGGAAGTTCAGTAGGCTAGAATGGATATTCAATGCATATTGTACAAGGAATATACAAGGGATATCAGGGAATATTAGAGAATATACAAATACAATTAAATATATATATATAAATAAATATATATATTCGGTTTAATCTGGCCCTTCACAACAACTTTAATCATATCGATGAATCCTTTTCCTAACCCCATCCTTTCTAGCACTGCCCACAGATACGACCATTCCAGCCTGTCAAAGGCCTTCATAGCATCCAGGGACAGCATCGCCTTAGGTATGGTGTCCTCCTTGTCGGCATCAAGTACGTGCAGTATTCGTCTTATGTTCTCAGTGATCAGGCGGCCTCCTATGAAGCCAGTTTGGTCCGGGTGAACTAAAGACGTCATATGCTTTTGTAATCTGATGGCTAATACCTTAGAGTACAGTTTGATATCTGTTCCGAGGAGGCTTAAAGGTCTATAACTACCGCACTCGTTGGGGTCTTTGTCTTTTTTAAGGAGGACTGTTATGAGTGCAATATTGTCATTCTTATGGAAGTTCCCCTCCTTGACTGAGTATAAGATCATATTTAGTAATAAGGGGCCAATTATGTCCCAACAAGAAAGGTAAATTTCTGATGGGAAACCGTCTCTTCCAGGAGCCTTACCACTTTTCATTGCGGTTATGGCCTTCTTGAGTTCCTCTAGTGTGATCGGTGTTTCTAACTGTTTAGCGTCATCTATTTTATACTTATTATACTTTTTATACTATCTTGTTATTATCTAGCACACTCTCAGGAGCAACACAGAAAGAAACATTTCATGCAAAGTATTCTGTATTCTGTATGACAACTAATAAAGAAACTTGAAACTAGTAAAGACATAATAGCATAGTAGGTAGTAATATAGGCAAGGAAGATTATTTAGTGGCAACATGCATGATAGTAAATGACGGTACGAAGGTTTGTTTTCTTTTTTAATTGATATAAAATTGTAGTATTTTTTTTTCTTCATTTCAGATATTGATTGAAGAAGTGTGTTTTTAGTTGACGTGGAAAATTGGTCGGGTTTCGGCTGTCCTAACTGTGGTGCGAAGTTCGTTCTAGACAGAGAATAGCCGGCTTCTCTTTGATGACCCTCCCAGAGCTCGGATAGGAGTGGGTCTGAGGCGGTCAGAAGATGTAGAGCGGAGGGGTCTTGAGGGTGTGTAGTTAGTTAGAGACCACTGACCGGAGGTAGGCAGGAGCCGTTACTTTCGCTGCACCATATGCCAGGTCAAGGACCTTGAAGCGGATTTGTGTGGTAATGGGGAGCCAGTGCAGTTCTCTAAGAAGTGGGGTAACACGGGCTGACTTTGGTAGTTGAGTTAACAGTAGAGAAACCTATGATCACAATAGTCACTCATGTAGTATATTTTTCTCATTGGGCCGAGTGACTTCTTCTGCTTCTGGGGCCCCTCTGGAACCATGTGAGGACCCCTAGGCGTCCCGGATTCCATGTTGAGCCACTGCTCTAGATATGTGCATCATCATGTCATGTGTGACCAATGCATGTGGTCAGACTGGTTTTCGTCTGCGGCCAAGTTTCCTGGCATGCCGGTGCAAAAGTTACTGATATGATGCTGCTTGGTGTTCAACCAATCACATTCACCACTCATCATCCCAAATCCCCACATTGGTTGAACATTGGTGTGTGATTTCATAGGTAAAAACTGAACCTATTTGAACCTTGACCAAGCAAGCGATGCAGCATTTTCTTTTTTCATGCGGTTTTGAATTTAGGTGAACGAGAGACGATGAAACATTGGTGCTAATGTATTATTATTATTACTTGTATTATGCACATCGTTGCGGGCGAGACCCCCCGCATTTCACTGTATACCTGTATGCCGTGACAAATAAAACTCTTGTATCTTGTTGTATCTTGTACCATGGCCTCATATCACAGCATGTAGGAACGATGGTGCTAATGTGACCATAGCCTCAGTAGGAACATTGGTGCTAATGTGACCATGGCCTCATATCACAGCATGTAGGAACGATGGTCAGAAGGACTTGTCACATATGCGGAACGTGTTGTTGGAAGTGTTTGAATTCGTATGGAGCTCTCTTGAGCACACAAGAGAGATTTCTCCCACACTTTGCTTTAGTTCACAGTTCACACTCATAATGACCTATTTTCAGATTTTCCACATGTAAAAACTACTATCCTCTTATATGCTTTGCAATGTCACGCAAAAAATGAAAATTCCAGCAAGTAGCCTGGTCGTGATGGTCCAATTTGAAATGTTTAGTGTAAAAGTAGACATCGTGTTGTTGGGTGCTGGACTGAGGTGCAACGTCCCGTTCTTGGGAGCTGGACTGAGGTGCAGTTAGCTCCCTCCAGTGGCGGTTCTTTATAAGGTAAAGAGAGAGTGCTCCCTCCAGTGGCGGTTCTTTATAAGGTAAAGAGAGAGTGCTCCCTCCAGTGGCGGTTCTTTATAAGGTAAAGAGAGAGTGCTCCCTCCAGTGGCGGTTCTTTATAAGGTAAAGAGAGAGTGCTCCCTCCAGTGGCGGTTCTTTATAAGGTAAAGAGAGAGTGCTCCCTCCAGTGGCGGTTCTTTATAAGGTAAAGAGAGAGTGATCCCTCCAGTGGCGGTTCTTTATAAGGTAAAGAGAGAGTGCTCCCTCCAGTGGCGGTTCTTTATAAGGTAAAGAGAGAGTGCTCCCTCCAGTGGCGGTTCTTTATAAGGTAAAGAGAGAGTGCTCCCTCCAGTGGCATTTCTATAAGGTTTTACATGGGGTTGTGTTATCTATCTACTATCTAGTTAGATTAGAGGTGCAATAAAGGACACACAATGGTAGCATGAATGATGCACCTTAAATACAGTATGAGGTGGTTGTGTATAATGTGACATCATGTTGCCTATTACCTTAAATATAATGTATCATTCCATCATCACTCAGTACAGATCCCTCTGTTTGATGTCTGTGTTTGTGTGCCATACACAGCCCCTGTACAGTATAGTATACAGACAGACCTCCTGGTTATAACACAGTCTGTAGACTACAGTACATACAGACAGGCCTCCTGGTTATAACACAGTCTGTAGACTACAGTATAGTACATACAGACAGACCTACTAACTATAACAGTCTGTAGACTACAGTATAGTACATACAGACAGACCTACTAACTATAACACAGTATGTAGACTACAGTACATACAGACAGCCAGGCTGCATGGCTATAACACAGTCTGTAGACTACAGTATAGTACATACAGACAGGCCTACTGACTAAAACATAGTCTGTAGAGTGTAGACTACAGTATGTATAGTACAGCCTGGCCTACTGGTTAAAACACCGTCTGTAGGCTACATTATAGTACATACAGACTGGCCTACTGACTAAAATACAGTCTGTATTGTTCTTTTTAGCAAAGCTGTTATTTCTGCAAACACAAACTTTAAATATGCTATAGATAACATTCAGCCACTAAGGCCCCGTTTAGACGGAAACGCTAGCAGGTGAATCCGCAAAAATATTTTTTCGGATGTGCCTTTCGTTTATACGGAAACGGCGTTTTTACGGGGTGAAACCGCAAAAAAGTGAGACTACCTTCCAGGGTGGAATTCCTAGAAACGCAAAAGCTTTGCGCTCTCGTCTAAACTGTTCAAACGTATAAATCTGATAAAACGATGACGAAAGGTTTGTCACGGCTCTGGTCGCGCGTACTGCTTACGTCACAGGTAGCAGGTATGCGCCAGTAGCCGAGACGTAAACAAAGCAAGTATGTCTGACTTATATCAACAGAGATCACCTGAAGGCTACATTGGCAGTACTTTTAACCCTTTCACTGCCACACGACAGAAGGTTACCCCTTTACTAACACACAACCGGCTGTCGTGTGGCAGTGAAAGGGTTAAATACACAAGAATCTGTCCCGCGGCGTGAGTGGACCCACTGTCTGTGAGTGACTCTGCTTTGGTGCAATCACATTCCCCATCCACAGTCTGCGAATCAGAGGCAGAGTAGGGCGGGTCTTCACAGCACGTCATGTGACATATGCGCCAATCGTGTGACAGCGGGTCTCCGTCATTACAGCGTCGTCTGCACGGAGAATTCCACTCCAAAACGCTAGTCTAAACGTAAAATTAAAAGTGAAACCGCAAGATGACTTTTGCGGTTTCTGTTCACAAAACGCTCGTCTAAACGGGGCCTAAATGTCGCACTAGAGCACCAGCTTGTCATTTATCCAATCAGGTGCATTCCACATGGGGAAATGGGAAGGAGGGAGGGGATACCGTACTGTATTGTACCCATTTGCAATCTGTTAATAAAGTTTTCATTCATTCATCAATACATGCCTGCAACATGTAAACAACAACATTAATTTTGGACCCGCAACATTTTTTCAAATGATAAATTCATATTTTTCGTATAATACATTTTTATTTTTTTTATTCTGCACCTTTTTAAAAGCTCTGTGGGTGTATTATATATATATATATATAGTAGCCCTATATATATATAGTAGCCCTATATATTAGGGCTGGGCGATATGGAAAAAAATCATATCGCGATAACGATATGATAATTTTATTTTATTTCTCGATTTTTTTTATTTATTTTTTTTTAACAGATGTATGTTTATTTTGCAGCAATTCTTTGTCATTGCCGCCATCTTTAGTGTTACATCCCCTCACACTCCAGTTCTCAGGCTGCAGCTGGTTTAAAAGCTAAAGTAAACCGGCTTCTCTGCTGGCTGTGGCTCCAGAGGAGTTGAACAGTTCTGGCTCTGCTAGTTTATTTTCGATCTTTTGGCGCTTTTTTGGTGGACAAACCACCGCACATGTGCACTGTGACTCGTGACTGGAGTCTAGTTCTGCTAGCACACATAGCCTACTGTGTACAGACGGTTTCAAAATGTATTTTAAATTAGAAAGCAAACAAAATAAATGGACAAGAGAAAAAGAAATCTGAATTTGGTCAGTATTGTCATTTGGACAAGCAAAGCCATTACTTTAAGTTGCAGGCAAGAAAGACAAGTCTGTCCACTGTCTCTGGTTTTAAAACTGCCCTGTTGCAGGTAAAAAAAAAAAACGATTTTTCGATTTTTTTTTAATTTCGATATTTGATATCGATTATTAAAATATATCGCAATATTTATCGTTATCGTTATATCGCCCAGCCCTACTATATATATATTTTTTTATCCACTTTTTCTCCCATTTTCTATTTTTCTCCCATCCCAATTTTCATATCGTCCAATTCAACCCTCCCCTGTCTTCGAACGTTGTTTCTTGGCTCCCACAAGCCGGCTGCAATGTGGACTAAGTCATACATAGCACGAGTCCCCTCCGATACTCGAGGTAACAGCCGTCGCATCTTTTCACCTGCGCGGCTCGATCTTTCAGTGTCGAGGGTCTGGGCTTTGGAGGGGCCCCGCCCCCGTCACTTCTTGATTCTACTGCGCAGGCGCACCAACCGACCTGTAGGAGTCGCTGTCCACAATGCCCGATCCCCACCCTTCAGTTTCCCTCCCCGTAATACAGCCAATGTGTATTACTGCTAAACTGAAAGCAATGTGGAGAGCGGGGCTCGAACAGGAGGCATCCTGTTCGAGCCTAGTCTCCAGCATTCGTTGCGAGCGCCTTGCCCACTGCGCCACGTAGCCGCCCAGTAGCCCTATATATATAAAAGATTACTCTACATAAAATCTTATCTATAGCATCTTTAAGTTCTGTTTTAAAAACAAACCAACAGGCAGTAATACCTTCTGTTTTATCTCCGTTTTGTAGCTCTGGTGTGTATAGTTTGTTGCTGTACTAATAAGAGTAAAAAAAACCTGATCTGCATCTATCAATAGACCGCTTGTCAGACGTTACAGCATGGTTTCATCCAGACTGAATGAATGAACCGGACCTGGAGACGTCACTGGTTATAAAGTAGTAAACGTCTATTTCGTCTAAGAAAATAATAAATGGGAGCCGTTTATACAGAGGACAGCCGTATGACCACAACAATGAAACCATCTGAGATTCACCATGATGTCAGTGTTACCGGGAGTGATGCTGGCACAGAGCACATAGTATACACACGCACTTCACTTTCAGATTGTTTGAAATTAGGTCATTGGGAAAGTGTTTATAGCAGGTTTAAACATTAGCCTGGTCCAGGTTAAGGTGACCAGATGTGTTTTTAGATTGTGGTCTTTCATATACAAACTCTAAATCATGAACTCAACTTCACACCCTTATTCACAGCTTTCATCTCACATGTTTAGTCTGTAATACACCAGCCTACACTGTACTGTTGGCACTTTAATAGCTAGGTCTATAAAGTATAAACCCAAGGGCTTATAATGGAAGCTTAAAGGTGTCCAGTGGAGTTTTTGACCACTATTTGATTAAAATGGTGCTATAGAGTGTAAACATGCCCACATACAGACAGACCTACTAACTATAACAGTCTGTAGACTACAGTATAGTACATACAGACAGACCTACTAACTATAACACAGTATGTAGACTACAGTACATACAGACAGCCAGGCTTCATGGCTATAACACAGTCTGTAGACTACAGTATAGTACATACAGACAGGCCTACTGACTAAAACATAGTCTGTAGAGTGTAGACTACAGTATGTATAGTACAGCCTGGCCTACTGGTTAAAACACCCTCTGTAGGCTACATTATAGTACATACAGACTGGCCTACTGACTAAAATACAGTCTGTATTGTTCTTTTTAGCAAAGCTGTTATTTCTGCAAACACAAACTTTAAATATGCTATAGATAACATTCAGCCACTAAGGCCCCGTTTAGACGGAAACGCTAGCAGGTGAATCCGCAAAAATATTTTTTCGGATGTGCCTTTCGTTTATACGGAAACGGCGTTTTTACGGGGTGAAACCGCAAAAAAGTGAGACTACCTTCCAGGGTGGAATTCCTAGAAACGCAAAAGCTTTGCGCTCTCGTCTAAACTGTTCAAACGTATAAATCTGATAAAACGATGACGAAAGGTTTGTCACGGCTCTGGTCGCGTGACAAACATGCCCTTTACACTCTGTAGCACCAATTTCAGTTTGATTGGTCTATATACGATCTCAAATGAGGTAGGACATTTATTCAGTTTGTAGACTAGAACAATAGGTTATATGAGGTAGGAAGTGTATTCAGTTTGTAGACTATAAAACAATAGGTTATATGAGGTAGGAAATGTATTCAGTTTGTAGACTATAGAACAATAGGTTATATGAGGTAGGGCTGCACGATTTTGGGAAATAATCTAATTGCGATTTTTCTGACGGATATTGCGATTGCGATTAAATTTGCGATACATTTTTTTTAACAGCCCCACAGAGGTTTATTGTAAAATGCGGCTTGCATCTGGCCTACGCGGTGGGTCTTTTCAGGACACCAAGCCTGAAAATGTTTCTTTTTACCTGGGAATCGATACCGGTACCCAACGGTACCTTTTTTTCTGTACTTTTCTCTCCTTCTCTGAAGTCTAAACTTCACAACACACAATCTAAAACCCCTTACCTCCCTCTCCCAAACCGATCTTGTATCTCAATGGGACTTCCTGGTTAAAAAAAAAACCCATTTTTCCCCGATTTGATAATTGTATCATTCGAAATCGTGATTTCGATTTAAAATCGATTAATCGTGCAGCCCTAATATGAGGTAGGAAATGTATGGTGTGTAGATTATAGAACAATAGGTTATATGAGGTAGGAAATGTATGGTTTGTAGACTATAGAACAATAGGTTATATGAGGTAGGAAGTGTATTCAGTTTGTAGTAGTCTATAGAACAATAGGTTATATTAGGTAGGAAATGTATTTAGTTTGTAGACTATACAACAACAATAGAAAACTGTCTATTTGGGTGTTAAAGTGAATATTTGCAAAAGCGAGCTGTTCACAAGACCACTCTGTTGGATAGCCTTTACCAATGTAAAAGTTATAAATGCTGCAAGAAAAATCTTCCTAGAGGTTTTCATTGGAGAGCAATATAGACAGTATATATATACAGTATATTTTAAATGCATTACATTTCTTCACAGGAGCTACTAATACTGTGAACCATCATTTTGCAGATTGTCCAACACAAAGGGTCCCCTGTTTGTTGAATATTGAAATCTACAAAGTCAGGAAGGGGCTTGAGGCTGCTGTTAGTAGCTAGTCTGTTATCACACTGCTGTTGTTCTCTGCATGCTGATATCTATTCCTACCACAGCTGTCCAAACAGGTTACTGTCAGACTGGCAACACAAGACAACAAGACGACTGAAGCCACTGAAGAGAAGAAACAAAGAGTTATCCTGTGGAATGTTCTAGATAGTAGATACAGTCTATTCCCTATCCAAACACAATAATCTAGTTTAAAACAATGGCCTATAGAAAGTCTCTCTTTATTGTTCAGCATTGCCTGCCAGCATAGACCCCTTAAGTGTTGTTGTCATTTTGACAAAAAAAAAAGGTATTTTAGAGTATTTGTCCTAAATTTGCACTTGGACAAAAATCAACTTGCTTTGCTTTTGATGTTTGGGTGTTCCATTCGTGACATCAGACTTTAGTATTGGGTAATGTAAACTCTTTTTGATGGTGATACTGTATTTAGATTATTGGACCACTGGGAATAACAAGGCCAGGAATCCCGGGGGTCAGTGCAGGGTTACTGTCGCTGGAACGTTTTAACTTCATCACTTTTAACACCAGACAAGAAAAATAAGAGCGCTGCAGCAGCCGATATGGGGCGTAGGGTTTAGCCATGTTATATGAGCTGCCAACAGAATACTGACAGGACATAATTAAATTCTACCAGCAACAGGATACATTCAGGCCTTGCACTAGATATTATCCATTCATCGTCTGTTGTGTTTATGAAGCTGTCTGCAGTCTCCCCACTTTTCCTGTAGTGTAGAATATACAGTAAGCGGCTACAAGAAGGTCGCTAGATGGGCTTTACTTTTGCCTTATTGGCCTCATTTGTTGCAAAACGCCTAATTACTGTGCATCTCTTCTTAACAATATGGTTGTGATAGCATGCAGACTCTCTGCCATTAATCCCTGTGTTTGTAGTCCACAACTATTTTTGAGAGAGTAAAGCAGGGCTATAAGCTAGTTGTCTAAGGGAATAAAGTAGGGCTATAAACTAGTTGTCTGAGGGAATAAAGTAGGGCTATAAGCTAGTTGTTTGTTTGAGAGAGTAAAGTAGGGCTATAAGCTAGTTGTTTGTTTTAGAGAGTAAAGTAGGGCTATAAGCTAGTTTGTTTGAGAGAGTAAAGTAGGGCTATAAGTTAGTTTTCTGAGAGAGTAAAGTAGGGCTATAAGCTAGTTGTTGGAAACACATAGGACTATAGACTATGTATCGGCTTACCACTATGATGATTTGACTAGCCTAACAAAACTACGTAGCTTGCAAATTACAATCATATTTAAACATGTCCATCTTCAGTCTGGACCAAACAGACATTTCAATGTTGACTTTAATGTTGACATTTCATCTTGGTTTTCCATGAGTGTCTGTCAGGATGGAGTAGGCTTGGCTATGATGAATTATAAAGACGTTTGAGAACCCAGACCCTCTTCATCCTACTAGTAGCAGTGCCTCAGTCCCCCAGTGGAATTTACAGACAGTCACCTTAGTAGGGGGGGGGGGGGATCTGCACTTGATGTTTTTTAACTGTGGTCTTCCTGAGTGGTCGGAAAAACTGGGGGCTTGTCTACCTCCAGAAAAATAACCCCAAGGCTTGTTCTCGTTTTTCACAATCCTGCCAACCTCTTTCTTCTCAACTACAACTACAAGCGCCTATAGCACTTGGTTCCAGTCCAGGTTTTCCTAGCTTCAGTCCAATGAAAATCTCTTTCTCCTCAACATGGAGGCTATATCTGAAGCAAGCAGCTGGGTCGTCTCTTTTCATTAGTTTTAAAAGTTGTACTTTAACAAGGAGTCAGTGGGGGGGAAACCCCTCAGAAACATGTTTAATTTGTGCCTAAAGAGTTACAGATCAGAGAGCGTCGTCCACCGTGGCCTCGTAAAGACCAGATCATCTTGGGATAATCATGTCTTTCGACCCTTCCTTAACAAGACTCTTTTTGTCTTTGGAGGAGCTGCCTTAGACCCGTCCTAGCTTTTTCAAATCTGTAATGAGTGATGCAGTCTGTTGTTTTGGGCAAATCTTTTTAGGATATTATTTTAAGACTTTTGCACTTTTTTTCCTCAAAAGACAAGCAAATTCGGCCACCAGGCTCTCTGCTTGTCTGTTCTCAAGACAACATCTCCTTCATTAAAGAAATGAAAGCCGCCTGTAGTGATGACATCTTTTGAATTTGCCTTTGTCAATCTGTGTCTCTTGCAGGCTTACTCTAAATTTGCTGGTGCCCCACTCAAAATCCATAAGATCGCCAACCCCTGGAGAAGCCCAACAGGTTAGTCCAAGAGATTACTATTACTCAAACCCCCCATCCGCCCCACCCCATCTGACCCCAATGACGTCTGCATTTCCCCAAGGGGATTAATAAAGGAACACTGGACTTGTATTCTGGGATCTCATGTTGAACTGATATTTTGAGTGATATAAGGAGTAAGTAGTCTAAATGAGCACAACACTCGCCTGATTGACGCTTACAATGGAATCCACAGTGATCGATGTCTGTAAACAATCAGAAACGTCCAGGTTCTACTGGACTACTCGTATGCAAAAGGTACACGTCTATGCTATACGCTAGTTGTCTGAGTAGGGCTATAAAAAAGTAGGGCTATAAACTAGTTGTCTGAGAAAGTCTTTGTGGTGGTCACATACAGGTGCTCTTTGGATACGGCAGGTGTACTGTGGTTATTCCATCTTGTGAAGGGGCTCCTTGTATGAGTAGAATATGTAAAAGGCAAGTCTCCTTCAAAAACAATCCAAGGAACACTGTAGGGTTTGTGCACAATTAAAATGCCTTTATTTTACATGGCAATATGTACAATAAAGGCATTATTCTAAATCAACCATAACCCAAACTAGCTGCCCTGCTTACATACCTAAAAACACTGAGAGATTGTGTGACTTATGGGGACAGGAAGCCTTTGATCCCCCCTCCTCCTCCGTTAAGTAGAGTAAGGTCATAAGTCAGGGAAGTAACGGGTCACAGGGGTCACAGAGCACCTGATGTTCCTAACACCCCTCCATTGTTTGCATGGCTAGGTGGCCGTAGGCTCTATACCTCCTTCAAAACCACAGGGGGGGCTGTTTCCAAATGCACCCTTACCACCATGACAGTATCTGCTAAATCCTGTCTATAGTCCAGTCTATAGTCCAGGCTATAATTCAGGCTATAATCCAGTCTATAACCTAATCCTAATTTTGATGGCCAAAATTCCATGAGATACAGAATTGTGTCATTCTTCTATTATGCAAAAAGGGCATAAAAACGTGGTCACTTGGTCTTGATTTCTGCCATAATTGAGTCTTTGTAGTGGATTCTGTGATTCTGATCCCCTGAGGCAGCGTGTCCACAGGAGAGCTATTTTCAGATGACAGTGCTTGAGGGAAGGGGTTAACCGGCTGTTGTGTGGCAGTGAAAGGGTTAACCTTCTGTGTATTGTTGTCGCAGTGAAAGGGTTAACCGTTTGGTAGTGTGGCAGTGAACGGGTTAATATTCTGAAAATACAGGTCTCCCATGAACACACCCCCTCGTCCTTATTTTACCTCTCAGACCAGTGTTCTGTGTAAGTCTCCGTTTGCAGTTCTTGGTTTCTTGTTTCAGGTATCTTGCCTGCATTGAAAACCACAGAGGAAGGCTGCATCTCGAAGCCGAGTAACATCATCATCCATCTCAGAAAACAGGTAAATAAAATGGCTATTGGAACATCCATACCCTTGGAAGACAGTTGTGGACCAATTGCTGGGGATTGCTCCGGATGCACTGTATGACACTGATAGTTCAGATAGTCACCTCATATTTGACACTGATAGTCACTTCATATTTGACACTGATAGTCACTTCATATCGACTGACACTGATACATGACACTGATGTTTCTACAACTTGATTGGAGTCTACCTGTGGTGAATTTCATTGATTTGGAAAGGCACACACCGGTCTATATAAGGTCCCACATGAAGTCAAAGGAATTGTCTGTAGACCTCCGAGACAGGATTGTATCGAGGCACAGATCTGGGGAAGGGTACAAAATATTTACATCTACAGCATTGAAGGTCCCAATGAGCACAGTGGTCTCCATCATTTGGAAATGGAAGAGGTTTGGAACCACCAGGACTCTTCCTAGAGCTGGCCACCCACTGCGCCCAGCCAAACTAAGCAAGTGCATTGACACTCCCCATCCAACCTGATGGAGCTTGCTGCCAAAGGTGCTTCAACAAAGTATTGAGTAAAGGGTTTGAATACTTGCATATTTACACATGTAATATTTGAGTTATTTTTAGAATTTCTTTTATTCTATTTATTTTTGGGCTTTCTGTATTTTTCACCCATCCCAATTTAGTCGTTATGCCAATTCCCTTCCTGGTCGTTGTGCGCATTGCCCCACTGTCGGCCTGGGGAGGGTGTAGAACTACCACATGCCTCCTCCGATACATGTGGAGTCACCAGCCGCTTCTTTTCACCTGACAGCGAGGAGTTTGCCGAGGTTACGCGTGCAGAGGTTCATGCTATTTCCCCCAGATCCCGTCCCTGCTGAACAGGCGCCCCGACCGACCAGTAGGAGTTGCAGTTTACAACGACCAGGACACATACCCTGCCGGCTTCCCACCCGCTAACACTGCCAATTGTGTTTAGTAGGGACGACTGACCAAGCCGGAGGTACCGCTGACAGCTGGATTCGATCCCAGAGTCTGTGTGGTGTAGGCGAGTGCTTAGTCCACTGCGCTACCCAGCCGCCCTGAGTGTTTTATTTTTACTACATTTGCAAAAAACATTTCTCACTCCATCATTATGGGGTAATGTGTATAATTTTATTTTGGAATAAGGCTGTAACATAACAAAATGTGGAAAAAGGGAAGGGGTGTAAATACTTTCCGGTTGCACTGTATGACCCTGATATTCATGTCTTTCAGAAATACAACGCTGACTATGACCTGTCTGCCAAGGAAAGCGCTGATACTCTGGCCTTTGTCTCCCTGCTTGAAGAGAAACTGCTTCCGGCTTTGGTAAGAGCTTCTACCTGGAGCACACGGGAGGAGGAGGAATGGAGGAGGGAGTGTCTGTAGACCACAACTAACAAAGTCTGCTACATACCACATTATGAGACGCAGGAAAAGGGAGGATGAGTCGAGAAAATGGAGGGGGATCAAAAGGTTGAACGGAGGACAAGATCATTCTTAAGGCAGGGACACTGGGTTTCACTCACACACACACACACACACACACACACACACACACACACACACGCACACACACACACACACAACACACACCACACCACAAGTCATCTCTTGGCAATGGCATTGTCTCATTCCTTATCATTGCAGATTCTGCGGTGGTTGATGGAAAAAAGGAGGGGGGGGGGGGGGGGGGAGGAGGGCCTCCTGTGGATTCAGGAACGCTTTCAAGTCGTCGAGAAGGGGACGACACAGGCCTTTTCCACAGGGTCAATAATGGACATCAGTAATAATGATGACTACATTTTGCTTTTAGATGCACAAACATTTATAAATGTATAGTGAATATATACAGTAGTGTTGTGTTACATGATGATAGTATAGTTAATATATAGTGTTGTGTTACAGGATTGTATATAGTTAATATATAGTGTTGTGTTGCATGATGGTATATAGTTAATATAGTGTTGTGTTACATGATGGTATATAGTTAATATATAGTGTTGTGTTACAGGATTGTATATAGTTAATATATAGTGTTGTGTTACATGATGGTATATAGTTAATATATAGTGTTGTGTTACAGGATTGTATATAGTTAATATATAGTGTTGTGTTACAGGATTGTATATAGTTAATATATAGTGTTGTGTTACATGATGGTATATAGTTAATATATAGTGTTGTGTTACATGATGGTATATAGTTAATATATAGTGTTGTGTTACATGATTGTATATAGTTAATATATAGTGTTGTGTTACATGATTGTATATAGTTTATATATAGTGTTGTGTTACATGATGGTATATAGTTTATATATAGTGTTGTGTTACATGATGGTATATAGTTAATATATAGTGTTGTGTTACATGATGATAGTATAGTTAATATATAGTGTTGTGTTACATGATTGTATATAGTTTATATATAGTGTTGTGTTACATGATGGTATATAGTTAATATATAGTGTTGTGTTACATGATGATAGTATAGTTAATATATAGTGTTGTGTTACATGATGGTATAGTTAATATATAGTGTTGTGTTACATGATGGTATAGTTAATATATAGTGTTGTGTTACATGATGGTATATAGTGAATGTATAGTATTGTGTTACATGATGGTATATAGTGAATGTATAGTGTTGTGTTACATGATGGTATATAGTGAATGTATAGTATTGTGGTACATGATGGTATATAGTGAATGTATAGTATTGTGTTACATGATGGTATATAGTGAATGTATAGTGTTGTGTTACATGATGGTATAGTTAATATATAGTATTGTGTTACATGATGGTATATAGTTAATAGTGTTGTGTTACATGATGGTATATAGTTAATATAGTGTTATGTTACATGATGGTATATAGTGAATGTATAGTGTTATGTTACATGATGGTATATAGTGAATGTATGGTGTTGTGTTACATGATGATAGTATAGTGAATATATAGTGTTATATTACATGATGGTATATAGTTAATATATAGTGTTGTGTTACAGGATGGTATATAGTGAATGTATAGTGTTTTGTTACATGATGATAGTATAGTGAATATATAGTGTTAGGAAATGAAAGGAGTGGCCATACAGTGGCCATACAGTTGTTGGCATACTCTCTAGACCAGTGGTTCTCAAATAGGGGTCCTAGACGACATTCCAAAGGGTCCCCAGCTAAATTAAGAAGTTTAATTTCACAATTTTTTCATTCACATTAATTAGTCACAATGTCATAATGTATGTCTATTCAAGTTTCTCTATGGAGTAGTAAGACAGGCCTAAGAATTACACACAACAATAATAGTAGTTATTCTTATAATACAAGAATACTAGTAGATTTATTATTGTAATACAAGAATAATAGTAGAGTTATTATAATACAACAATAGTAGTTTAGTTATTATTTTAATCATCATTATTAATCAACAATAACAACACAATGGCAACAATAATACTAATACTTTAGGTACACATACACATCAAACAACATCACCAACAATCAACATTGGTCCATAGATGCACTTTTCTAACATCTAACACCACTTTTAAACAGAGTTTAAGTGAGTGAGGAGCAGTTTTATTTTTAATTTTTTTTATTATCTTTTCCCCCCCTCCTTTTTCCGATTTTTCTCCCATCCCACTGTTAGTCGTTATGCCAATTCCCAACCCCCTTCCTGGTTGTTGCGCACTCCCCCCTACTGTTGGTCCGGGAGGCCGGAGACTGTCACATGCTTTCCTCCGACGCATGTGCAGCCAGCCGGCAGCCAGCCTGGCAGCGCAGATTCTCACCAGGAGAGTGTAACGTGTGGAAGGTCACACTACCTCCCTCCAGATCCTACCCTCACTGTGCAGGCGCCCCGACCGAACTGTAGGGGTCGCTGTCCACAACGCCCAGGACCCACCCATCAGCTTTCCCACCCCTAACACTGCCAATTGTGTTAGTATGAACGACCAGCCAAGTTGATAGCAACGCAGAGAGCTGGATTCAAACCCGAGGAGCAGTTTTCTGCCAGATGTTTAATATGGTTCCACAGCAAGGGACCTTGGTATCTGATTGAAAATCGACCACTCATGAAAACAAGTTTGAAAGTCAGTGGTTAAGAGATAGGGTTTGTAAAACAACCTTAAACATAATATCTCCAGTTTGATATGTGTGTATGTGTAATATATGGATAATAAAATGTGTTTGTTAGAATAGAGGAGCAGACATCCAAATACTGGTAAATAATTAGCGTCACAGCGGGGCTCAGCTCTTTGTGTCTATCGGAGGTTTCCTGTGTTTGGGCCTGAAGGGAGAATCGTCTTGTAAGAGAACACAGCGACCAACCTGTGTAACATTTCCTGTTGATTTAAGTGTCTGGCTTCCTGTGTTAAAACGCTGAGCATGCAGGAGTGAAGGACTGACAAGGTGTCCCTCTAGGGCAGGGGTCGGCAACCTGCGGCCTCGAGGCCGCATGCAGCTCTTTAGCCAATCAGCTGCGGCTCCCTGGCCAAAAAAAAAAAAAATTATTTTGGAGATCGATGTCATACTGTGACACTGAAATGAAAAAATATTTCATCAACTAAGATATTTAGTCTACAAAAATATTTCATCAACTAAAATATACAGTACGTCATATGCCTTTCCCTGCCGTCTGCAAGTGGCTAATCGTGAGTTTCCGACCCCCCAGTAAGCTAACCATGGATAAATCCAAAAAAAGGAAAGTCTGAGGAAAATAGAGGGTTTAATTCAGCGTGGACAGATTAATTTGCTTTCACGACTAACGGTGCAGGCTTACCTGTATGCCTGATATGTGGTGCGAAATTTGCGAACAACGAAAAATAAACTTTTTATTTTATAGATTTTCCACAAATAAGGGAAGGACTCTAATAGAGCTGCATAGTTCAGGGTTTTATTTCAAAGTAGGTCTACACATGGTAGTCTTTTTTCAAAGTGGACTACTTTTTATTTGATAAATGTTCCACAAATAAGGGAAGGACTCAAATATACCTGAATAGTTCAGGGTTTTATTTCAAAGTCGGTCTACAGACACCAGTGTTTTGTCTCCTCTTCTGTGTTTTATTTAAAAATAGGTCTACACAGCCTGTATTTTTTCTCCTCTTCATAAGAGTTTGAGGTTTTCCTTTGTTATAACAGGTAAAAACAACAATAAAAAGTCAACATTTTTCTTTGTTGCTTTATAATCAAATCAAAAATAATAATGCAACAAACTGTGTGCTATAAGTATAAAGTATAATAAATCGCAAATTACTTTGGGTATGCAATTGTCAGGCGTTTTATGCTAAATGTGGGGTATGCTTGGGGATATATAAAACATTATACACCGTGTTATCTTCAGTTTAAGGGTAAATAGGTTGTGCGGCTCCCTGAGCATTTTATTTTGTGGGACAGGGGAAAAGTGGCTCTTTTGATAGTAAAGGTTGCTGAGCCCTGCTCTAGGGGATCAGAGATATGTTAAAACAGTGAGGACAGACATGGTGTCTCTATCAGAGATGTGTTAAAACAGTGAGGACAGACATGGTGTCTCTATCAGAGATGTGTTAAAACAGTGCAGACAGACATGGTGTCTCTATCAGAGATGTGTTAAAACAGTGAGGACAGACATGGTGTCTCTATCAGAGATATGTTAAAACAGTGAGGACAGACATGGTGTCTCTCTATCAGAGATGTGTTAAAACAGTGCAGACAGACGTGGTGTCTCTATCAGAGATGTATTAAAACAGTGAGGACAGACATGGTGTCTCTATCAGAGATGTGTTAAAACAGTGAGGACAGACATGGTGTCTCTATCAGAGATGTGTTAAAACAGTGAGGACAGACATGGTGTCTCTATCAGAGATGTGTTAAAACAGTGAGGACAGACATGGTGTCTCTATCAGAGATGTGTTAAAACAGTGAGGACAGACATGGTGTCTCTATCAGAGATGTGTTAAAACAGTGAGGACAGACATGGTGTCTCTATCAGAGATGTGTTAAAACAGTGAGGACAGACATGGTGTCTCTATCAGAGATGTGTTAAAACAGTGCAGACAGACATGGTGTCTCTATCAGAGATGTGTTAAAACAGTGAGGACAGACATGGTGTCTCTATCAGAGATGTATTAAAACAGTGAGGACAGACATGGTGTCTCTATCAGAGATGTGTTAAAACAGTGAGGACAGACATGGTGTCTCTATCAGAGATGTGTTAAAACAGTGAGGACAGACATGGTGTCTCTATCAGAGATGTGTTAAAACAGTGAGGACAGACATGGTGTCTCTATCAGAGATGTGTTAAAACAGTGAGGACAGACATGGTGTCTCTATCAGAGATGTGTTAAAACAGTGAGGACAGACATGGTGTCTCTATCAGAGATGTGTTAAAACAGTGCAGACAGACATGGTGTCTCTATCAGAGATGTGTTAAAACAGTGAGGACAGACATGGTGTCTCTATCAGAGATGTGTTAAAACAGTGCAGACAGACATGGTGTCTCTATCAGAGATGTGTTAAAACAGTGCAGACAGACATGGTGTCTCCACTGCCAGTCATTTGAGTGATTGTGGGTGTCAAATCTTTTGTAAAATGAGTTGAGTTAATTTGCTAACGTGAATTTGTCCTCCACATGAAGGGGTTTAAGGGGTGCTGACAGACCAGCCATGCTTTTCATGGTTTACGGGGTTTTCACAGACCAGCCGTGCTTTTCATGCTTTACAGGGTGCTGACAGACCAGCCGTGCTTTTCATGGTTTACGGGGTTCTCACAGACCAGCCGTGCTTGTCATGGTTTACGGGGTTCTGACAGACCAGCTGTGCTTTTCATGGTTTGCCACGCTAGCCTTGGGTTAGCCGATGTGAACGCCTTCTCCAGTTGTTCCCTGTGGGCCCGCTTCCCCTCATGTAGCATGGAATTCATCAGTTTGGGGATTTTCTGGACCTCTCCCTCATCTTTATTTTTAAAGGCCATTTTCTTTTCCTTGAGGCCTTGTTTGTTTTCCTTCTTGATATAGGGCTAGCTATTCGATATATGTGCACACTCCGTCCCCTCTGTTTGCCCGAGTCATCTGTCCTATCACACCTCACAAGTGTAAAGAGCTCAATTTCGGGCGGCATGGTAGCACAGTGGTTAGCACTGCTGCCTCACAGCATGAAGGTCCTGGGTTCGAATCCCAGCAGGGGGCCTTTCTGTGTGGAGTTTGCATGTTCTCCCTGTGTTCGCGTGGGTTTCCTCTGGGTACTCCGGTTTCCTCCCACACCATAAATACGTGCATGTTAGGCAGAGACTACAGATGGAAACTAGCTCATTAGCTAACGATGAAACATTTACATTGATGTGGAAACTGAAGATGTTTATTAATGTGCACTGTCCCTGGGTAAAAAATAAATAAACTTAAACTTACCATCGGATGTAACCATGTTTCAGTGAAGCACATAATAGAAGAGTCTCTATACTCAAAGCAGTACCTTGCGTTGGTCCGGATTTCTTCTATTTTGTTGCTGATTGATCGTAGATTCGCCAGCATCACAGACGGAAGAGCCGGTCTGCAGTTCCTTGTGCGCAGCCGCCGGCGTCTTCCCCCTCGTCTTCCCCGTCTCCTTACTCGTATCTCTGGGGGTGTTTTGCAATAATCCACTGGTTTTGTTGTGGGTAGTAGCAGTGATCGCAGAGACGTTAGAGTATCTCGCGGGTACTGCGTGGATGTTTGTGCAAGGCAGGAACTACGGATGAAAACGAGCTAATTGGCTTGTAACTATAAAGGAAGGAATCTCTGTGTGCGTGCATGTGACGCGAATATCTCGAGAACCATTCATCCGATCAATTTCACGCTTGGCGGGTGTATTGCTGAGGGCCCAGGGGAGTGCCGTTAGGGTGCCCACCTGTCCCACGATTCGCGGGACAGTCCCGATATTGGGACATTTGTCCCGCGTCCCGCTACAACATAACAATGTCCCACAATTCAATTTTAATTTTTTTTATTATTATTTATTTTTCATTTTTTTTTATTTAATTTTTTTTTATTATTATTCAAATATTATTATTTAATTTTTTTTTTAAATGTTGTTAATTTAATGCCTCGTTCCAATACCCTCTTATATTTAAAATAAAAAAAATTGGGCGACGTCAAACCAATGCGCAGCTCGACTCGAGTCTCGCGAGACAGCTGCAGTGTGTGTGACGTCAGTCATACCTGATGTTTCTGCAGAATAGCCTAAAGCTTTTTTACGACGCAGTGCTTGAAGTTGAGGGGGATGACACAACTGTCTGTGAGCTTTTCCAGCTCATGACCAGTCTAAGACTGAAACTTGAACAACGATCAAAGGACCGTTATTTTGGATTCGAGACCAGTGCTCTCATGCAGAGGTTTCCTACCACACAGGCTGCTGCGATCGAACAGGACTTTTAAATGTTCTATCAGAGAGCGCTCGCTTACCTAGACAAATGGTTTGATTTCTCTGATCAGAATTACCTGAAACAGGTGTCATTCTTGGCTCTCAAGAAGAGAGCATTCAGCTTCCAAGAGCTTTGCGAAGCAGCTGAAGCTCTTAATATCAGCAGCAAACTGGACTCTGCATTGTTTTAAAAATGTTGTGGGTTCACCAGACACATATTGCGGAGACTGTGCTGTCTCACCTTTTCTTTATGTTATATAGGGTTTGTGGAGACTTTGGGTCTCACCCTTTTTGTTATATGAGTAACCAGGAAACAAAATAAGTACCAGCCAACCGCCAATGGCTGGTAAAAAATCTGCCTGGCTGGTAGTTTTTAAAATCTACCAGCCAAATGGCTGGTAAGTCAAAAAGTTAAGTTTGTTCCCTGAGAGCAGAGCTACACAGCAGTGCGCCTATTTTGCGAGCCGAAATAAGTCTGTGGTTTTTTCTTCTTCTCACAACGGGTCAAATGCATCTAACATGCATTGCATCGTCGCCATTCCTTTATGCCCACATCGCCCGAAATGAACGTTATGTTAGCGTAAGCTAACAAGCTAATCCTGATCAGCGGCAGAGCCATAGAGAACAGCAGACAGTGTGGACTGGGGAAAGGGAAATGGGGGGGGGGGGGGCACTCTCCCTTTCTCTGTGTGTGTGCGTGCGTTTGGAAAGACGATGAAGTCACTAGTTAGGACTCAGGAGAGGAGTATATTGTAGTAAACTGAGGATTACTGAGGATGCACAGATAATGTTGATATTCAAATATAAAAAGGTTTCGAGAGGAGTGAAAGTTTGAAGACAGACTAGACTACAATATGATGCGGGGGTGGTGAGTTGAAACAGTGTGTGTGTCCCCGACCCCACTTCTATGTTTCAATAAATTATTTGCATTTAAAACTATTAACACTGACTCATTCCTTCAGTCCACTCAAATATGCTAATATTCCTTATGTTGTTTATGATATTAATTGAAAATAGCATATGAGAGTATTATATACCGTAATTCCTCTAATAGTGACCGGTATTCAATTACAAACCGGGTCTCTATTAATGGCCGGGTGCGCTCTTGAGCTAAGCAATTATAAGCCGACCTCCTAATACAAGCCGGGTTACTAATATACTGAGCTGCATACTGAGCTGCTAAGGTAAAGTTACTTGATTTCACTTTGAAAACGTTGAAATGACCAGTGACCACCTGTAATTGCACTGTTTACTATTTCATACAGTACTTGGTTTCAATAAATGAACCCAGTACATTTTACTGGGTTCAAACTGACACAAAATGTTGATTTATTCATTATGATCTGTTAGAAATATAGGCCTCTCTCTTATACATGCCTCCTCCTAATAAAAGCCTGGTACCCGCTAGAGTTTAAGCAAATACAAGCCTGGGTCACTATTAGAGGAATTAACACATGGCGATATACTAAAAAGCTATTTTTAATTTTTGGCTGGTAAAAAATCTGCCTGGCTGGTAGTTTTTTAAATCTACCAGCCAAATGGCTGGTAAGTCAAAAAGTTAATTTTGTTCCCTGTGAGTAACTGAGTGATCCGCTATTCACAATAAAAACATTAATTATTATATTGTGAAGATCAACCATCGCATTCTGTCTCCTCTCTTCTACACTTCACTGCTAATAATGCTCAGGAAAAGATGGCTGAAAAGACTTAGCTCCTGCTCTTTCTATTAATGGAGTGATTTTATCAGCTTGGATACCAAGATTGATGGTTACCTGCTTAATGATGAAAGTGTGATTAAATAAAGATGTTGGTGACATAGACAGTAGCGGCTGAGAAGGTGATTGGTGAAGCATCTATACAGTTTAATAAGATTAATAACTAAATGTGCTATATATAGCCTACGGTCTGCGTCGAATATGAAATAAAGGCATTTAAATAATAAATACATTTCTTTAATTTTAATTAGCAAATTTTTTTTTAAATAAAATGCTTTTTTTTTTTTTTTTTTTTTTTAATCTTGTTGATTTAATGTGCATTGTCCCTGGGTTAAAAAAAATACTTCAATAAATACATAAATAAGCTTGTAAAACATACAGTTCTATTTCCTCTCCTCAGATCTACACCCAGTGGGTGGACTCCAAGAACTACGTGGATGTGACACGGCGCTGGTACACAGAGAACGTCTCCTTCCCACTCAACTTCTTCCTGCCAAACCGCATGCATAGCAAGCAGCTGGAGAAGCTGAGGCTGGTGAGAGGAGACCATCTCCTGGAGGCAGGGGAGCCCCTGGAGAAAGAGGTGAGGAGCTCAGCCAGTGTGGCTACACCCAATTTCAGAATGAATATGTGTTATTCCTGTGGTCTTAAAGGAACACACCAACGTGATAAATTAGCTCACCATCTTCTCCAAAGTCAGTCAGTCAGGATACCAATTTCCTCTTGGTGTGTTCAGTAGAAAGCAACCCAGCTGCAATCTAGCCTAGCTTAGCACAAATTAATGGAAGCGGATATGGACCACTAGCCTAGCCTAAAACACTGGTGGAGGTGTTTTTGGTCAGCAGCTAGGCTAGCTGGTCCATATCTGCTTCCATTCATTTGTGCTAAGCTAAGGCTAGCTTGCAGCCAGATAGCTTTCTACTGAACATGCAGAGAGGAAATTGGTATCCAATTCTGGAGAAGACTTGGCTGGTGTATTGCTGAGGACCCAATAAAGTCCAGTCAATTTCCACATACCAATTTCCTCTGTGCGTTCAGTAGAAAGCTATCCAGCTGCAAGATAGCCTAGCTTAGCACAAATTAATGGAAGTGGAGACAGACTGGATAGCTTTCTACTGAACACACAGAGAGGAAATTGGTATCCATCTTCTTGTCTGACTCTGGAGAAGACGGTAAGTGCATTTGTTGGCATGTTCCTTTAAGACGATCTAAAAATATTAGAGAACATGAACGACTCTCTCCCAAATACAAAATGTGTGATGTCATCATAAGGTGTAAAGTCTCCACAGAGACAAATCTATGTCCAAATATACAAAAAACGATCCCCAAAGCCACACTAGGGGCTAGCCTCCCTCAAAGAAACCAATGGGTAAAGTTAGTGAGCATGCTAGGTTCCAGCTAGCAACATGCATTAGTTTCATTGATGAATGCTAACCATGATAAGTGTTTTAAGGGGAGCTGAACCACAAACATTGTCCAACAAACACATGAATCACAGACTAAAATAGAAAATGTCAATGTTTCGCTTTTAATAACTTACAACCTCAAATGGACTCGATACAATTCACAGCTGGCATAGATCAATTCCACCAGCCATTACTGCTTTCTGAAGCTACTAGAAAGTTTATATAATCCAAGACAGGTGCAAGATGGAAACCATAGAGAGAACTGTAGTAGATTAAAAGCGGCAGTTGGCAATTACCCAGAGCTTAATGAATGACCTCTACCTCCCCCTTGGCCAATGATAGTCCTTAAAGGGGGATGGGGGGGGGGGGGGGGACTTAATAAATCTCAACAAGCCAAAACATTGTCTCTGTTGTCACAACATGTAGCAAGTGGGTCAGATAGTTAATCGCCAAGGCAACCAGGTATTGGCATGAAGGCAGCTTTTATGAGAG
Organism: Notolepis coatsorum; assembly: GCF_963971535.1. Taxonomy (NCBI): domain Eukaryota; kingdom Metazoa; phylum Chordata; class Actinopteri; order Aulopiformes; family Paralepididae; genus Notolepis; species Notolepis coatsorum. The sequence continues at coordinate 36,567,186 of NC_140166.1, read as the reverse complement.
GAAGGATGGAGGGTGAGCTAAAGAAGCAGCAGCTCTTGTGGTATATTTACTTACGATTACAGTAATATTCTACAATTGTCCTGTAACAGTCACAAACTGAGGACACAGAAAGTGTCCCAGACGGTCTCCAGGATGTCAACATATGATCTATAGGCTCTCTCACCTGTCAATGGCATTTGGTGAATGCAAATACGACTGTTGAGGGGTCTTCTACTATTATCAACTATTGCTACTATGTCTATACTACTATCTACTACCTACTATGCTACTATGTCTATACTACTATCTACTACCTACTATGCTACTATGTCTATACTACTATCTACTACCTACTATGCTACTATGTCTATACTACTATCTACTATGTGCTATGCTACTATGTCTATACTACTATCTACTACCTACTATGCTACTATGTCTATACTACTATCTACTACGTGCTATGCTAATATGTCTATACTACTATCTACTATGTGCTATGCTACTATGTCTATACTACTATCTACTATGTGCTATGCTACTATGTCTATACTACTATCTACTACCTACTATGCTCCTATGTCTATACTACTATCTACTATGTGCTATGCTACTATGTCTATACTACTATCTACTACCTACTATGCTACTATGTCTATACTACTATCTATTACGTGCTATGCTAATATGTCTATACTACTATCTACTATGTGCTATGCTACTATGTCTATACTACTATCTACTACCTACTATGCTCCTATGTCTATACTACTATCTACTATGTGCTATGCTACTATACCTATACTTCTACCTACTATGCTAATATGTCTATACTACTATCTACTATGTACTATGCTAGTATGTCTATACTAATATCTACTACCTACTATGCTACTATGTCTATTCTACGATCTACTATGTACTATTCTACTATACCTATACTTCTACCTACTATGCTAATTATGTCTATATACTACTATGCACTACTGTAGCACTCAAGACACTGTTTGACGAACAATACCACTTACCTATAGCATAGCTGCCAGAGGTGTACCCCCCTCCTGCTGACTTTGGATAAAAGTGTCAGCTAAATGACTAAATGTAAATGTGAATGAATGCCTCTTGTGTGTCCATGCTGATAAGTGTCTGTGTGCTTTGCATCTCCCCTGTCAGCTGTACCATGATGCCTTGGAGTGCATGACGCTGCTCTCCCAGCGCCTGGGCTCGCACAAGTTCTTCTTTGGTGATTCGTAAGTGACTTCAGTGACTTCAAATGGTCCAAGAGCATCATGTGTGTTGTTTTCTTTTTCCCACATTTGAGAAAAGTCACAACTGAATTCTATCAAGTCAATTGACATTATAGCTTTGGTTTTTATTCAAAAATCTGCCATGGAAGCTTTTTAAAAGCAAAACCAAGGGATGTCTCGTCCCTCCCATGAAGACGGTCTGAAAAGAGGCTCTTTAGATCAACATTAGATATTTAATTTACATGATGAAAAATGAGACAAAGTGTTTTTTCACCATGTAAATAAATTATGTATTTATTTTTGCATCTAAAGAGTTTTTATCAGTGTGTTGGCTTTTTCTTCATACATTGGACTATTGTGTTAACCTTATGCACCTGGCCTACTTTTTTGGTAAGCCTTACGTTAAGAGCACAAACTCTTCTATGATGATGTATCATCCCTAATCATTTTCTGTGTTAGCAAGTCAAATTGCAAAACGTAAATTGTTTGGTTGCGACATTGATGACATTATAGATACTACCTTTAACCAAACAGCGACCTCTAGACAAACGAGCCCCTCTTGGAATTGCACTTTGTTTACATTTTTTGTTTTTTGTAAAAAAAGGTTTTGTTCAACCTTTAAGTAAAGCTCATGTACCTGCTTGTTTTGTATGACGGTGTCTCTGTGTCTCCAGGCCATCCTCATTGGATGCCTATGTCTTCAGCCACTTGGCTCCTCTGCTGAAGATCAAAATGCCCAACGGGAAGCTGCAGCAGCACTTGAACTCCCTGGACAACCTGCGTCTCTTCTGCACCAACATCTTGGTCCTGTACTTTCCCTCAACGGGCCCTGGTGAGTCGTCTTCACGCAGTCTCTTAAAGGGACAGCGCAGATCTTTGGAACCCTGGGGCCCTATCTGCTACTTAACCCTTTCACTGCCACACTACCAAAATGGTTAACCCTTTCACCGTGACAATACAGAAGGTTAACCCTTTCACTGCCATGCTACCAAATGGTTAACCCTTTCACTGCGATGATACAGAATGTTGACACAGAGGGTTTAAAAAAAAGAAACCTCCGTACACACGGGTGGTTTAAAAAAATAACCGCGTACTCACGGCAACTGTAAAACTGATGTAATATACATGTAGTACAATGCCAAAGCAATAGGTGGCGATGTAGTTCAAACATGAAGGCCATTTCAACTAATCAGAAGGGTTGGTCACTACGTTATAACATCCTGTCCACAAAACAGAAACCCATCATCTTTAAATTTCTCGCTTGAACATTAAATTTAGCATTCATTATTTGTTTGCAGCAAGAACAAAGTGCAATAAACAAAAAAGGATACATTCACTGTGTGTTCTGCCTCATTTGTTGATGAAACAAAACCAACATCAACACAATTTACCACCAAGAGCGGCGAGTTTAGTCTCACAAAAATATCGCAGATTTTGTTAGCTTACGTGCTAATGTGATTGGGATTTGCCATTATAATAGTTAGCATTGTGGCTAGCGTACATTAGCGTAGTAACGTTACACATGGGAGACTATCTTGCTGGACACAAACATTGTTAATATAGCAGTCTGGTTAATGTTGTTATATCGCTCGCTATTGATTGTACTAGTAACGTTAACGCTAGTAGAATGAATGGATGAAAACTCTATTTAACAGATTGCAGAATGGGTACAATACAATACGGCTCAATACAAACAATTGTTAAGGGGATGCAGACCAGAAAAAGACAGCTCTGCCGTAAACACTGGAAATAATCTCGGTTACTATGTCCACACGCAACCACTGAAACCGGGATGCGCTCAAAACTTCACCCTGGACTCCGGTTTTAAAAGATCACGGTTGCAGTGTTCCAAAAACCCGGATGCGTGTGGACGAACAGTGCAACTGTGCACATTAAATCACGGTTACATAAAACCCTGCGTTCGTGTGGACAGGGGCTGAGTTGTATGTGTGATGTCACAAAAACCTCTCCTGGGCCAATTATGTGGTAACTTGACACCTTCGGGTTCAGCAAACACAGAAGGCTGAATAGGTATTGACATGTCTTGATAGAATATAACCTAAATATAAATGGGTGTCAAATGTTTAAAAGAACACACCAACATTTGGGGAAATTAGCGTATCGTCTTCTCCAGAGAGAGACAAGAAGATAGATACCAGTTTCCTCTCTGTGCCTTCAGTAGAAAGCTATCTGGCTGCATGTTAGCCTAGCTTAGCACAGTGAATGGAAGCGGACATGGCTGGTTAGCCTTCGGGAGAGGTGTTAGTTGGACAATGCCTAGGCTACCCGGTCATGTCCGCTTCCATTCATTGTGCTAAGCTAGGCTAACATGCAGCCAGATCGCTTTCTACTGAACGCACAGAGAGGAAACTGGTATCTATCTTCTTGTCTCTCTCTGGAGAAGACGGTAAGCTAATTTCCCCAAATGTTAGTGTGTTCCTTAAGGGTTTAGAATACATCTTAACAAAGAAACAAACAAAAAATAAGAGAGGCAGAAGCTTCGTTCATGTAGAGAAGAAGCTGGCATCACACCACTGGCCCGTCAAGTGAGTCACGTGTTGAAAAATGTTTGCAAATGCAAGTGAGTGTCTTCACCCGTCTTGTCATGTTTCTTTTCCAGAGGCCTCGAGCCCCAAGACACCGGCGCACACGGACGGCAGTGACTTTGACCACGAGCCCCATAAGAGGCGCAACCAGATCCTGTCTGCACTGTTTGCGTTGGGAGCCATGCTGGGTTACGCCGTCTTTACAGGCATCGTTAGCATCGAGCGAGTCCAAACCGCGGCACTGGAGGCGCCGGGCCACGACGAAGAGGACGACGACGATGAAGAAGAGGAGTGAAGTGACTCCCTCTACATTATGAACATTTCTCAAAAACGTATTCCATGTGCCGCGTGTAACGGACAATATGGGGAATGGAAAAGCATTCCTAAATAACTCAACCACCAATTAACTCATAGTCATCCTTTTGTTGTCAGTAAAGCATATTTTAGGCATCTGTAATGATGTGGGTGGTTTCTCCATTTCTTTTCTAATGTGTTCATATTCTCTACATCCCAGGAGGCATAATGTACCACGGCTTGTCGCGGAATCTTCAAGGACAATTTAATATAATTCAAGAATGGAACGCCTTTTCTTTTTATAGGTTTATTTGCGTTGGGGCGGGTTGTCTGTGAACCATGTCCTTTAAGGTTTTGTCGGGTTTCACTTTGGCAAACAGGATTTTGACTTGATTTCAGGTCATTAAAAGTAAAAAAAGAGAAAAGTAAAGAAAATGCTGAATTCTGTCTCTTTTTATATATAAGATAAGGTAAGATATTCCTTTATTGATCCCCTTGGGGAAATTCAGGCAGCATGGGGAGGGGAGGTACAGGTAGTAAAAACAAGCAGTGTAAACAATATAACCAGTCAATATAATGAACTAACTAACTAACTGAAATATACAGTATTCACACAGTATCACATAAGGTGCAGTATGCATAAGGTAGTGTTATTGTCCTTTTTAGGTTTGTAGAGAGAGACGAGACGTCTGGCAGCAGTCCCTGCCCACTGTTGTGGAGCCTGATGGCTGCTGGTATGAAGGACTGGCCGAGGCGGTTAGTTGAGTGTTGGGGGGGGGGGGGGGTGTATGAGTCTGTGACTGAACGTGCTTCTCATCTTGACTATATGTAACGGATGGTATCGTGAAGCGCAGTCAAGAAGGGCTGGGGTGAGTAGCGGTGCCAGGATGGTATCGTGAAGCACAGTCACGAAGGGCTGGGGTGAGTAGCGGTGCAAGGGGATAAACTCACTCTCACATCCTCAAAAGACGCATAGACACGGTACAAAGAAGTGAATTCACCTCTTGATAATAGCGGTCTGTGTTGTTGCACGCGGCGTGGCAGACCCGTGTTCGAATCTCCCTCGGGGCATCGAAGTTTGAGGTGTCGTCACAACCGTTACATATTATATAATGTATGTATGCCAGCCAGGGTTTCTCTTCGCTCAACTGCTCTTTAATATAAAACACCAATCCTTATTTTTGTGTTAATTTACAGTAGGTCCAATGACCAACCATAGTCTACCTCTCCTAGCCATTGTGTACCAGATTATATAGTTATGGTTACACCAGTAGTTAAAGGCCCAATAAGTGATCCAACTGTAATCAAATGGGTAGCCCAAACGGAGACATGTTTTCACTCTAGTTCATTGACTGAGCTCTTGATACAAGGACTGATACTAGACAACAGGTAAATATGACTGAGCTCTTAATACAAGGACTAACACTAGACAACAGGTACATATGAATCGGCTCTTAATACAAGGACTAATTGTCACAACCGTTACATATATATAATGTATGTATGCCAGGGTTTCTCTTGGCTCAACTGCTCTTTAATATAAAACACCAATCCCTATTCTTGTGTTCATTTACAGTAGGTCCAATGACCAACCATAGTCTACCTCATTGTGTACCAGATTATATAGTTATGGTTACACCATGGTTAAAGGCCCAATAAGTGATCCAACTGTAATCAAATGGGTAGCCCAAACGGAGACATGTTTTCACTCTAGTTCATTGACTGAGCTCTTGATACAAGGACTCAAGTCAAGAAGACAAGACTAACGCTAGACAACGGGTACATATGAATCAGCTCTTAATACAAGGACTAACTAACTAAATGGGTACATTTTTTTTTTTAATGTATTTTGTAGCTGGAAAAAGTTTGTTTATGTTGAGTTTATTTTCCATCAAACTCTTATTTTGAAATTTTTTTAAGATTTCTTTTTTAGCGTTTTATCGCTTTATTCTACTGGGCAGTCCAGTAGAGAGAGAGAGAGAGGTGAAACAGGAGACAGAGTGGGGGGAAGACATTCGACGAATAACGACGGGTTCGGGAATCGAACCCGGGTCGGCCGTGCCACTGGGGCGCCCCCCATCAAACTCTTTAACACTTTGAGTGCCACGGACGCGTTTTGTCGTTAGTTCATGCCGACTGTTGAAGGCCACCAACGCTATATAGTGTTTGTTTGTTGTATTTTCTTTTATTAGCGATTTGAATTCATATTTCATCAATCGAGCCTCACGCTAGTGCTGCAGACTCTCTGAGCTCCATTAGGAAAATACCGCCCCCTATCGTCTCTCCGGATGGTACTGCACCCCATTGGATTAGACTGATGGGGGGGGGGGGGTCCAGCCTCCTCATTTTACTTCTCCGGCGAGGCATCTGAAGAGACCCAAGTGATCGCAGAGCCGGAAAACGTGTGGAATACATATTTACAGTACCCAACGCTGAATCAATAAACGCGATCGATATTTGGAATGGCGATCAGGAATTGGAATAATCTTTTTGGAGAACATCTGATCCAGTGTTTCTCAAAGTGTGGTGCGCAGAGGCATGATGGGGGGCGTGAGCGACCAGGAGAAATGTGTGTTTTTACTGTTTTTATGTGCTGAACGCACGCCCATAAAACAAAGCAAGCGGTCACGCCTCCCCGCTCTCGCTCTGGGTTCATTCAGCTCCCCGCGCTTGGCAACGCGGTAGTAAGAGAAAACTCGAGGAATAAAGCAAATGGTAAAAGCTGCATCAGTGAACAGCAAAGCACAACTGGCATCATACGGTCGCATACAGAATCGCCAAGTGTAAGAAACCACACATGATATCTGAGGATCTCATCCTCCCCGCTGCTCTTGATATGGTGTCCACAATAATTGATGAGACAACCGCCGCAAAATTGAAGTGTATCCCCCTGTCCAATGACACCATTGCAAGACATATATGTGACATTTTGAATGATCTGGAAGAACAACTCACGGAGTCACTGAAAGACAAACGTTTTGCAATACAAGTGGATGAGGCCACTGACAGCAATAAAGACTGTTTGCTTATTTCCTATGTTCGCTTTGTAAATTCCCAGTCACTGAGTGAAGATCTGCTGTTTTGCAAATATGTCAAAAACAGAGCGACAGCTGATGAGCTCTTCAAAATGATTGACAGTTACCTGACAGAACATGGACTGAAATGGGAGAACTGTGTGGGCTTTTGCTCTTCTGTGTGGGCTTTTGCAGGCCATGGCAGGGAAAAGGAGGGGGCTACAGGCGCTCATCAAGGGGGTCTCGCCAAATGCGCAATGGACGCACTGTGTCCTTCACAGAGAGGCGCTAGCGTCAAGACAGCTTAGCCCTGAGCTGAATGAGGTTTTGACAAGTTATAAACGTGGTAAATGTCATCAAAACCCGACCCCTGAAAGCGCGCCTGTTCTCTGCGCTGTGTGAGGAGATGGGAGCTGACCATTCTGCAGTGCTGTTTCACAGCGAGGCAAGGTGTTGTCGCGGGTCTTTGAAATACGAGAGGAGATTCTGGTGTTCTTGGAAGAGGAGAGCATGCAAGAAGCTGCAAGCAAGTTCAATGAATGATGAACAATTTCTGATGAAACTGGCCTATCTCAGCGATGTCTTTGGAAAGCTGAATGAATTAAACCTTCAGCTTCAAGGTATGTTGATATTTTTTGTCTTCTAGTATCTGTCATGTCTACTCTAAACTGTATGCTGTTCTGTTTAGTAGTGTCTGTCTGTTTGTCACTAAATGTAATATGAATTGATTACAAAAGGACCCCAATTGAAACAAGTGTAAAGTGTCACAAAACAAATGACACATTTTGAAATAGACATCCTGAGTCGTTCCAATATAGCCGTATATACCTATTTTTCACATGTAATTATATGCTTCATTATTCAATTGATGATGGACAATGATCTCCCAGAATGACAGAGTGGGTGTGAAATGCCACAGAACGAGTGACACTTTTGGACAATGACATCCTGGGTCGTTCCTATATGACTAGTATAAATCTGTAAACTAAACTCTGGAAAGACTATGATGGCTCTACTTATAAAAAAAATGGAACTGAGCCTTTAAATGTCTCCATAGAAGGGGCTGGTGTCTGTGAAAGGGGAGTTAACCTGAGGAATGTGGCCCTGAGGATGCAACAGGAGAGGAGAGGGAGCTGTAAATGTTAACCCTTTCAGACGGGAAGGGTTGCTGGTTGAAAAACAGAGTCTTGAATCTATAGAGGGAGATCTTAAAAAAGGAAACTATATAACAATTAAATGTTTGATGTGTACAGTAAAAGTTTTCAAAATGGCATGCTTATAAATTGAGTGTCAGTAGAGAATAATACTAACAGAATAATGTGTAAAAACTGTTTGTCTGGAGGGATCCTTAAGAGATACTGGAGAGGCCTCGTACATGGTACGAAATCACGTGGTCACCACAGACAAAGCCGTTGTCTGTTTAGAAGGAAAAAGGGACTTTCGGTTACTTAAAAATCACTAGGTAACTAGCAGTAACGATAGTACAACGAAGGAGGAGTCCATAACGAAATTATGTATTGTATGTTGGTTTGCTAAACAGAAATGATGACCATTTGACATCACTGTGTTTAGACCAATCAGAAATACGATACAATATCAAATAAAAGAGACGGTTGCCGATGAAGAGGCAGACTTTTTTGAGAGATTTTGAGGAGATGACTGAAACCTGATATATAGTAAGCTGAAAAACCTGTGTACTTTTATAAATGAAACTGAACCCTTAAATGTAATTTTCTACTGTTAAAAAATAAAAACAATCTTCTTTTGGAAACCACGTTTTGCTTCTATTTTTCCCAAAAAGACGGGTAAGGATGGAGATGTATTTTTGCATTGTAACTTTACCAGTAATAATAATAATAATAATAATAATGATAATGTGCCTGAATGTGCCTGTATTGTGCCTAATATATGATATAAAAAAGAACTTTTTCCCCAGACGGAGGAGGAGGAGAAGGTATATCATTGTGAGTAAGGAGAAAGGTGGGTTCGGCAAGCCTGGTTTTATCAAGTAATGCCATACAGTAAACTCAACGGCGAACAGAGTAAATTAAGGACTAAAGGTGGATTCTGTATAATGGGATTATCAAGTAAAGCCATATAGTGATAATACGTGTACATAGGATAGGGAAAATGGACCTCATCTAAGTAAAGAGAGTCCTTCCCAGTGCAAATAGAATAAAAATATACCCCGCAACTCCATTTAATCAACTGTATTACTGGAGGGGACGGGGGGTTCCTGTGTGTGAGCCGAGGTCTGCTGAGTTTAAGCCCTGAACGTTATAGACAAATTGAGTCCTAGATGTCCCACGCTTCGCGGGACGCTGCTTGAAGCTGGGATTCGGACTAAAGAGTTATGGGATAATCAATCTGACCTCGGTTTACGACCGGTGCTCAACATGGCGTCCCTGGCGATGTGCATTTATACTAACCAAAATAGGTGCTAAAACGGCCGAAGAAGACAGGACTACTGTCAAAATCCTCTGGAGTAAAATTAAATTACAGATTTGGCAAAATCAAAAAAGTAGGAGGTTCTACTTAAAGAAAGGATCACGCTTAAAGTATATTTTTGTGATTACGGTAAAAAGGTTTACTCATGACTAAAAAGTTACGTAATGTTTTCTTACAGTCAAAAAAAGTAGGAGGTTCTACTTAAAGAAAGGATCACGCTTAAAGTATATTTTTGTGATTGCGGTAAAAAGGTTTACTCATGACTAAAAAGTTACGTAATGTTTTCTTACAGTCAAAAAAAAGTAGAAAGTTCTACTCGAAGAAAGAGTCGCATTTAGAGTATATATTTGTGATTACGGTAAAAAGGTTTACTCATGACTAAAAAGTTACGTAATGTTTTCTTACAGTCAAAAAAAGTAGGAGGTTCTACTTAAAGAAAGGATCACGCTTAAAGTATATTTTTGTGATTGCGGTAAAAAGGTTTACTCATGACTAAAAAGTTACGTAATGTTTTCTTACAGTCAAAAAAAAAGTAGAAAGTTCTACTCGAAGAAAGAGTCGCATTTAGAGTATATATTTGTGATTACTGTGAAAATTCTGCTGGGTGAAGTTGCAATGCAAAAATCACTTTAATGCTTTGTTCACAGAAAAGCGAGGGCTTCCTAGCCCAGAGACACTTTGTAAGGAGCGGAGTGTGGATGTGAAGCGAGTCAAAACGACCGTTCACAGAAAAGCGAGGGCTTCCTAGCCCAGAGACACTTTGTAAGGAGCGGAGTGTGGATGTGAAGCGAGTCAAAACGACCGTTCACAGAAAAGCGAGGGTTCCCTAGCCCAGAGACACTGTTTGTAAGCGGAGTGTGGATGTGAAGCGAGTCAAAACGACCGTTCACAGAAAAGCGAGGGTTCCCTAGCCCAGAGACACTGTTTGTAAGCGGAGTGTGGATGTGAAGCGAGTCAAAACGACCGTTCACAGAAAAGCGAGGGCTTCCTAGCCCAGAGACACTTTGTAAGGAGCGGAGTGTGGATGTGAAGCGAGTCAAAACGACCGTTCACAGAAAAGCGAGGGCTTCCTAGCCCAGAGACACTTTGTAAGGAGCGGAGTGTGGATGTGAAGCGAGTCAAAACGACCGTTCACAGAAAAGCGAGGGCTTCCTAGCCCAGAGACACTTTGTAAGGAGCGGAGTGTGGATGTGAAGCGAGTCAAAACGACCGTTCACAGAAAAGCGAGGGCTTCCTAGCCCAGAGACACTGTTTGTAAGCGGAGTGTGGATGTGAAGCGAGTCAAAACGACCGTTCACAGAAAAGCGAGGGCTTCCTAGCCCAGAGACACTGTTTGTAAGCGGAGTGTGGATGTGAAGCGAGTCAAAACGACCGTTCACAGAAAAGCGAGGGCTTCCTAGCCCAGAGACACTTTGTAAGGAGCGGAGTGTGGATGTGAAGCGAGTCAAAACGACCGTTCACAGAAAAGCGAGGGTTCCCTAGCCCAGAGACCCTGTTTGTAAGGAGAGACTGGATGTGAAGCACAGTCAAAAAGACCGTTCACAGAACTGGAAGCTAACTAGCTCGCCATCCGCCAACAAGCCAGGAGTGTACTGAATGCTAACTGGATGGCTACCTAGCCCGAGGCTACGTGACACGAAGCCAGACGGAAGCTAACTAGCTCACCATCGGCTAACAAACCAGTGCTAACACGATGTCTCACAATCATTCCCACACCATAGAGGAGGAATTACCCTCGGAGGAGGGATTGGGAGTGTTTATACCCGACCTGGGTCTGGACTACCCAGGAGAACGGGAGGACCGCCCTGAGTCCCCTGATACGTTTGCGGGAAGTGAGGAATTCACAGAACCAAGCGAACCCCTATATCCAGAGCTGCCAGCTGTACAGCAGGCCGTAATTGGAACACGAACGGTTCCGACGGCTACGGCCCCTGCATACTGGCCCGAAGGCCTGGGACTTCAGGGACAGTGGAGCCCCCTGCCCCAAGTCCCTACAACAAACTCTACGCCAGAGGAGCAGACCATGCCCCCTGGCATGTCAAGGTTGAATGAAATCTCATGTACTATCAAACCCAGATCTCAACCAGGAAACCCTAAGCATATACAGCACCTATGGGTCTGCTCCATATGGTTAAAAAATTTTGTACCAAAAGGAAACCACACATTTGTGGTTAACCCAGCCAACAGAGGCCTACGTAATGGGGGGGGAATGGCAAAAGCCATACAAGACATGGCAGGACCCGGCTACGCCGACTGGTGTGCAAGAGAAGTGGCCAGACAACCTCATAACCTCCTTAAGGATGGCACAGTGTTGGTAGGAGTCCCCTACCTACTTAAAAATAAGGGTTACGAGGGGATACTGACAATTGCCATGCAAGACATACTGCCCGGAACAGACCTTGAAGGCCAAACCCGAGTACTCCTGGCATATTACAGGAGCATTTTCAGACAAGCCCAGAGAGTAGGCATAACAAGCCTAGTCATGACACTGTTCGGAACAGGGATTTGGCACTATGACGTCAACACGAGCATATGGTGCTTCTTGGAAGCCTACCAAGAAATACCGGCTGCATCCATGGCAGTGGTCTTGCTAGTCCCGGACAAATACCAAGCAAACACAGTGCGCAGAGCTCAAATGGAGGCATGGCCATCACATTACCGAAATGGCTGGGGAAATCTGTTCGAAGAAATTGAGCCCACTATGGTCGGAGACCTCACACAGGTCATGAACGAGGTGGCATACAGAAACCAGACATGGTCTGGTCCTCAGGGAACACCGCGGGAAGCGAGTCACTCAGAACAGAGGGCCCAAATCACGTGGCCCCCGTCTGGACCCGGGAGGATGTATGAGGAAATACCAGACACTCGGCCCCCCAGCACTGAGAGAGAAGGCTCAGGGGGTTTCACTAACCCTGGAAGCCCTGCACTCCAGTTTTCCGGTGCGAGGCACACCCAGGAGGGGGTGACGCAGGAACGTAGTCAGGACTCAGGAGCAGACGCAGACCAAGCACGGCCTGTACCCCCTCACAAGTACATCAGCCAGAGGGAACCCCGCTCCATTAGTGACCCCTCTGGATGTGAAACGAGGGAAGTTACTAGCGGGGGACAACTACAGACGCTGGGGGGATCAGCTACACCAATGGCTACATCAACCCCAGGGCGAGATTACTCCCTGGGGTACTTAAGCCCAGGACCACGTGTTCACGAGGAAGTGAAACAAGCGAGAGCAGCCTACACCTCTCGCCGTGGTGAACACTCCGGGGCGAGAGGAATATTTACAGACTCTCACAAAGAAACACCAGACATAACAGTCACTAACTACCCAGTCTGGACCGACAACTCTGACGCACCATGGTCAATTCTCACCTTCACTGGACCATCTTTGACGAGCTATGGTAGATGGGAAACGAGCATGGTAGCGGCAGGAGGCGCTTATTACCGGAACCTGAGGAAACAGGTGATGGAAATAAGGACCAAAGAACCCCTGAAACCGGGCAAGGCAGTAATCACTGAGTGTGATTATAATGTGTTTCACGCGGAGAAAGTTGTCCATGTGACACTAAGCCAAAACAGGTACAATAAAGTACAGTCCTCACAAAAGAACTGGGACAATCTGGTGTCCCGGATGAAGGATCTACTGCAGAGAAGAGAAATCTATGCTGGCCATGGTACCAAGGACATGCCCTACCGACTAGCTATAAACCTGATGTGGGGCAGGTCTCGAGTATATGGCCAAAGAGGCATATGGTTGGGGGAGGCAGTAGTCCGCGCAATCTCAACCATAAGAAGTGCAAAACACACGGAAATCTGCCTCATGGTAGAACCCAAGGACCATGAGGGAATAACCCAGGCCTTGACTGAAGCAGGAGAGAGTGAGGAGGATGAGGACAGTGAACCGGCATCGGTACCCCTCAATCCCCCTCCAGACTCTAAGGGGTCGGGAATTGGACCCAGGAAGGAAAAGTCCAATTCCCAGAGCTCCTCCCGAACAACAGAAAGAGGGAGATCATCCACTCCCCGGAAACCAACAGTACAGTTTGAACCAGAAAGGGATGGACTTGCCAAATCCCGGGCTAAGAGTATTCTTAGACGACTAGGCTGTCCCCAGGAGTCAGGGGACGACCCGATAGATAGCGGACCGGAGTATACTGATCCAGATCAGGACTCAGAAGAAGAGGGAGACCGGGATCGGTCAAGCTCCAGAGCCTCCTCAATGTCCTCATCTCGGTCAAGATCAAGGGAGAGAGTTCGGTACCCAAGGGGCGAACCTCCTAGGCCTCGGAACAAGAGAGCCAAACCGGTCAAACTGAGACCTATGGGCCCCGGGCCCCCCCTGAAGGGCACCGCCTTCCAGTCACCTTCAGGCTTGACCTGGAGCTCAGGATTGGAGGACGTCTCCGACGAAAGTGAAGGAGAATTGGCAGGAGAAGAAACAGGGGATATTATGCCAGCATATCCCGTGACATGGAGGAAGGCTCGGGCCTTAGCACGGTCACCTGAGGCAGAGAAAGTGTTGTCTCACCCGGGAATAACGGAACCATACAAGCATGCATATTTACATGCTGGCTATGACGTACTGCGCGAACAAGTGTACAAACGGGACAGGGCCATGGCCGAAATAGCCAGGAGAGAAAGACACTGGTTGAACAAAGCCCCGTCCATAAGCCCAATCCGAGCCCTGAGACACAGCACAGAGGAACACCGCCCGGAGGTAAGCCCTCACTCCATACTGGCCCAATCTCCCGGAGACATATACCGACCAAGAGGAAAGAGTTTACATACCGACAGGAGTCTGTATGACAGTGCCCAATATGGAGAAAGCAACAAAGCACAAGAATTATTGAGCAAAACCCAAGTGCTCAAGAAACTGGCCCCAGAAATGAATCATGGGGAGACCCAGGCTGCTTATATCCATAGGATTGCTCAGATTTTCCATGGGTCCCCTCTCTACGATGACCCGGATGCCGCTCGCATTTTGCGACACCTCAAAGGACTGGAGATCCCCGAAGGGGCGTCTATGGCCCAAATGATGGAAATAGAAGTGAGAACCCCCGGTCAAGATCCAGGGGAAAATATGGTGGAGAAACTAATCCCACAGGTGAGAGACGGGAGTGTGTCTCTCACTGTTGCAGCGGAATCAGTCATACGTGGAGGACCTGTGCAAGGATCAGGCTTACTACTTGAAAAATTGTTCATAGGAGTACCAGGGGGTAACCGTCTTGCAGCCAAATGCGCAGCATGGTCCCGAGATCAGTTACGGACGGAATGCATGCTGTATGACCAAGTCAAAATGCTTTCTCAAACCAAATACAATAAAAGTGAAAGGAAAGGGGAGAACCCACGAGAGGAGAAGGCTCAAATTCGGCATCCCAGAGCCCAGCAACAGCCAGCGGCTAACGTTAAACCTACTTACTCAAAAAACAACAAAAGGGGGGGCTCCCAGGAGTTCCCCCCGAGGATAACCAAGGACAAGGAAGGGAAGAAGAATTACATGTACCTACCTCCCGACGAGTGGGCCGCATTAACCCCAGAAAAGCAAGCAGAAAGGAGGGCAACAAGGGAGGAATTCAAATCCCGGAAGGAGAGAGAATAGAATCCTGGCCTCCTGGTGATGTGACAGATGACACTCGAACATGGGAAGAAGACAGAGTGACAGAGAGTCTATTAACCCTCAATATAGATCCCCAGGAGAGGCCCCTACTGAATGCTATTGCACTCAAGACACAGGAGACGGATGGGAAGTTAACGTGTCAAGTGGGAAACGACCAATACCTAGTAGACACCGGAGCAGAAATTTCCCTACATGTAAATACACCCATTACCGGATCCATAGAAGTGGAATTAGGTAATGGGACCAGAGCCCTCATGGGAACGGGGGAGAAGCATGGGATATCAGGAGTGGTAGGACCACCTAATTCGGAACCCCTGTTATCCCCAAAAGACTTGATACTACTGTACGAAAAGGAAAAATTCATACCCAAGGGTGACCCGCAAAGGACACAGCACGGAGTCCGTGTCAAATATATGAAGCCAGTGGACATACGGGGCGAAATGGAAAAGGTAGTGGAAGAGTCCGAAAGCCACGAGAAAATCCTCATACGAGAAATACTCAAGAGAGGCTTATATGCTGCCCACAAGAACGACGTGGGAAGGGTGGACCCCAAGTATACACACACTATAAAGGGGACCATACCACCGAGACAAGCACAGCACAGGGTGGACCCGAGGTGCAAAAAGGAGCTGACAGAAACCATCGCGGAATTGGAAGAAATGGGCGTGTTGACTATGTTGGACTCTGCTCTAACAAATACCCCTGTAATGGGAGTCCCCAAACCTGATGGGTCATGGAGATTAGTGCACAACTTAATTGCCCTGAATGCTAGAACATGCTCAGATACCAGGACAATGATAAACATAGCACAGACAACCAGGAATCTGCCCAACAAACGTTGGAAGTCTAGCATTGACCTGGCTAATGGATTCTGGTCAGTACCTATCGACCCCCTATCCACCCAAAAGACGGCGTTCACCTGGAACGGGCTGTCCTATGGATGGACAGTTTTACCACAGGGGTATAAAAACTCCCCGAATGTGTTCCAAGGAGTCATAGAGGACATCCTAAGAGGCCTGGACGTCACCATATACATCGACGACGTGTATTGGACCAATGACTCGGAACAAGAACACTTGGAACTACTGGACCAGGTAGTGACCCGCCTCTCCAGGGCCGGGTTAAAGATAGGCCTCAAGAAGTGCGAGATCGCGAAACATACCCTGAGGTATCTGGGTTTCAACATAACGGACACCGGAAAGTCAGTCAGCAGGGAATACCTGGATCAGGTAGCGGCCATTGAGAAGCCTGTGTCCCTGAGTCAGCTGGACTCTGCCATGGGAAAATGCGGCCACATTATGACCCATGTGCCTGGCTATGCGACAAAAGCATCCCCGCTCCACAAACTGAAAGGCAAAGCTCTCGAGGGAAAAAACCCTAGGAATAGGAACATCCCCATAGAGGAAGTGGAGCCAGGCTGGACGGTGTTCAAAACCCATGTGCTGGAAAACTGCAAAGATCTGGAAAAAAGAGACCCCACCAAACATCTAGAAGTATTCCCACAAGTGGAGGGTACGCAAGGGATAACTCTGAAATGTCAGGATAGAAAGGGGAAGACCCCTTGTCTACTTTTATCCATGCAGTTCACCAATACGGAGGAGCGGTATACGGAAGAAGAACGAATCCTATGTGGAGTATTTAGATTCTGGAATGCCCTGAAGGACTTGGCTCAAGACAAAGATATAATAGTAACCACCGAATTTCCTGCCCTGCAGAGTGCCTCGAAGGGAACTATTACAGGCTCGAGGGCCATGACCTCACGATGGGGACATTGGTCAATGATGTTAACAGATCCTAAAATGAGATTTATCACAACAGGAACCAAGTGTCCCCTAGAAACGAAAACCAAGCTCACCGAGCCTGAGGCCGAACCCAACTGGGTACTCTACACAGACGGAAGTCAGCACAAACAGGACGGAACAAAGGCCAAGTGGGCCTATGTTCTAAAACACAACAATGAGAACATCAAAACAGCGAGTGGCTGGACCGAGGGATCAGCCCAAACGGCAGAGGTAACAGCTATACTGGAGGGCATAATAATGGCCAAAGGGAAGCACATACCGAAACTACTTATTGTAACCGATAGCCAATACTGTTACAACGGAGGAACAGAGAACCTGGAGTACTGGAAAGCGAAAGGATATGAAACCAGCACAGGCAGACCAATGGCCCATGGTGACCTCTGGGCCCTCATAGTGGAACAATTCCGAGGCATGAAAATAGCTTGGAAATGGCTAAAAAGCCATACGGAGGAAACCGGGGTCCACTACCAGGGAAACAAAGAAGTCGATACCCTGGCCCAAAACCGCCCTGAGGTCAGCGGGCTAAAACTCAAAAGACTGGCCTTAGTCACGCCCACTGCCTGGGAAGACAACGGCACGGTGAGAGTACCGGAGGACGAGGCTACTCGCATGATCCGACTGGTACATGATAACCTTGGACATGTTGGAAGTAAGAGGATGTTGGTATACCTAAGAACCAACCACATTCACATACCTAAAGCGAAACAAAGAGCGATAACAATCCGGAAGGCCTGTGAACAATGTGCGCTGGTGAGAGGGACGAAACCTGAGCCTGTGCCACTGGGACAAATAGCAGTATCGGAAGCAGGGCTGCATTTTTCCGCCGACGTGTTTGGACCCATGTCGGAGGGGACGAAAAAAAAACACAGGCAGGGACTGGTGATAGTGGACAATGGGCCAGGTAGACTCAGAATGTACCCTATCCCCACTCCGACGGCTGCAGTAATATGCAACTGCATATCACAGTTCCTAAGGGAAGAGCCAAGGGCTACATCGCTCAGGATGGATAATGCCACCTACTTCACTCACGGAACAGTGAAGACACTACTGGAGGAAGCGGGTGTAATGGCCCAATACTCGGTGCCCTACCAGCCCAATACGAACGGAGTGGCCGAGAGGGCTGTGCGCTCTATAAAAGAGCAGATAATCAAGGAGGATATGTTGCGATCCTGGGATGAACCAATCTCTCTCCTTAGGATACACCAAGCTGTGAACTTGGGAAGAGAGGATAAGAGATGTGTTTCAGAAGATAACACGGCTGTCTCTTCTCCCTTCTCCTTAGGTGAAGCCGTGTGGGTGCTCCGAAAACCCCTGGCAGGAAATCCCAGCAAGAAGTGTGAAAGCAAAGATACCATCGTTGAAATACTTAGTCCCAGGCGATTTAGATTACAGAACCTAGGTATAGTGCACGTAAATCAAGTCCGCAAAACCGGGTGAAGAAAGGGAAAGATGGCTGGAATCTCAAGCTCTACGCCACAGAAAACGGGAAGCAAGATGGCCCAAAGGGGTGTACCGGGACTTAGAGAATCCATGCCTTTCGCCTTGGAGTGCGCCAGGCACAAAATATTGATCTGTATGGCGCCAGGATTGTCCCCTTTGAACGGGGACACTGGAAACATACGAGGCGCCAGCGTTTTTATGGGTGTGGCTGATGGAGCAGTTAAGGCGGCGAAAAAGGGGTATCTGTCGGATAACAGATCACTAATACGTCACCCCGACACCCCGGAAGCAGAACCTGTGGAGGGACCAGGAGGAAGTATAATCAGATGGACGAAATGGGGACACAACCTGGATAAATGCACCTTGTGCCTCGTCCAGGTGACTAACCTACTATGGCAAGGACCATCACGGAATCGTCCAGAACAGGTCCCCACGGATCACAAACCTCTATATCGCCCAGGCGATGATACCTACACCTTTGGGCCAAAAGAGGGCCCGAGGGGATGCAGAATAATTGTCTGCCAAGCATGTTATATGGAATATGGACCCCGTATAGTACTGGCAGCGTACCCTCCTATGACCCCACAGTTAGCATCCAAGTGCGGGTGCTCATGGCTGGGTTATGCTCTAGCCAAATGCCAAGACCATACGGAAGTGAAACTAGGGTCAGGAATATACCTGACAAAGGGCAGTGGATACCTGCAAGATGGGGATGCTCCAGTCCGCAAAGGGGCCGCGGGTCGAGGAGGTATAGCCTTCAAGGGCAGCACGGAAAACCTGGCCAGCCTGATGGAAACCTATCTTGAGAAAACCATAAACACCTGTTTCCCCAGGGCAATGCCTTCAAGGGGGGATAAGATGTTCCTGGTGAAAGGACCAGACACATTCTGGGTGAAGGATACGGAGGAGAGGTCAAGACTGTTCACCAAGGGACAGGAGGTCATGACCAATGATAGACTAAAAGGAAATTACCTTCTACTGGATGTAGCCAGCCTGGTGCGCATGATGTTGGCTAAAAGGGCTGTGCTACTAACCTCGGGACTGATCTCCTTGCCCTTCCCCAGCTCTGGACACAGACACGGTGGTGAATTCGATTGGTTGACCACTATAAGTGGAGAGCTCAGAGAAGGGTTCCGTGAAACCCTATCACTAGAACTACTGGTGAGGGACGGGCCTGGAGTAACTAAAACGGGCACGAAAGGGAAGTCTATATCCCCAGGAGATACAGAGAGACCCGTGAATGGAAAAGAATACCAATGGGTGATACTCTCTGTCACGCTGAGTGTGGGGCATATGCCACATCCTATCAGAGGCCTCTCTGTGGAGATTGCCCCGGGGAAAGACACTCCTGTGATCGGAAGCATTAGGAAGGGGTCCATGATCAAACCAAAGAGGGTACACTACCCCGACGGCATGGGACCAGGCTCGAGGGCGCCCAGTATATGGGATCGCATCAGGCGAAGATCAGAAGCCTTGACCAAGTAGTACATGCTCGATGCGCACAGGCGATAACCGTCTCACCTTTTCTTCTCAGGCAGCGAAGGAAAGGCGAGAGGGAGGAATATGGCCTACCTGAAGAACCCCACAAACACCTATAACCTGGTAGCCCCGGAGTACGGGGAACAACCCATACCCATGCGCAGTGGGCCTAGTCCCGAAGACACACTGGGGCCCAGTACCCAGACATCAGAATATTGGGCACCACCCAACCCAAAATACCATGACCTGCCAGTCATAAGCAGACAACCAACGCATATGGGCAGGGACTATATATATGAGCACATGACCTGTCTAAACAAAGGGGCATATGCGGTGCCCAGCCCAAATGATGAATCCGCTCGAAGAGAGATCATGACCTGCTTGACAATGGATATAGATCGGGAATGGGAGCAGTCAGATTCTGACAATGAATCCGAGAACAGGGCCGCTCCCAACATAGAAGAGATATCGCCAAGCCTGGCGACTCAACCCAAGAAATCCGCCAAGGCTGTGGCAAGTAAATGGATAATCAGAGTGACTCTGAGAGAGATGGGAGGCCTGGTCGGACTATATATCTACCTCTTTTAGTGACACAGGTCAGGCCAAGGAACAATTCCCTGACTGCTCACTGCCTGATCCGGAACCACAATGCTGGTTACTAAACCCAGAGGAGGGATGTAATCCATACATGACATGGAAAGATTTGGCCGCTCAGAGGGACGAGATATGCCTCGGTGCGGCAGGAGCGGAGGTGACAGCAGTATACCCTTCTAGCCCCAGAGGCGAAATCTCAACCAAATTGAAACTAGCCAAGGGAGAGGCACGGATATACCCCTGCATCAGGGTCAGAGCACACTCCAGGTATCAGGGTGACCCGGAGTGGGGGCCTTGGGAGGAATTATCTAACTGTTCTACTACCAGACTGAATGGGACCCGAGCAGTAGAAGTGACCCCGGGCAGGAAACCCAGTGAAGACACAGGAGAATCTACCTTGACCAAGGTGACCCTGTATACAAAATGGCCCCCGGCATGGGAACGAGAGGTTGAGGCCTTTTTTGGGTTCTTGACCCCCAGACA
This sequence comes from Notolepis coatsorum, assembly GCF_963971535.1. Lineage (NCBI taxonomy): Eukaryota > Metazoa > Chordata > Actinopteri > Aulopiformes > Paralepididae > Notolepis > Notolepis coatsorum. The sequence goes on along the minus strand of NC_140166.1, from coordinate 36,546,249 downwards.
AGACACTCAGCCGGAGGCTCAGGTCCAGGAACGGCCTGAACAGGATATACCTCTCACAGCTACTGACCAAGCAGGAGGATGTCCTTTTCAGACTACCGCTACATGGTTCAAATGGACTGTGGCGGTAACCAACCCAGGACGGGTAAAAATCAAACCATACCCACCTACACTTCCATGGGTGCGCGGTCTCCCCCTGGCGGGGGGGAGGACCTTATGGTACACAGACGTCCCAACCTTGACCCCGAGCCAGGTGGAGAAACTCGAGGGAAAGTGGGGCACGCAAATACTAGACTCTCTCCTCGATTGCCTATCTGATAACCTGGCAAAAACTGACGAGGTATGGAGGGGTCTTACCACCATTGAAGTGGGAAAAAGAATGATGAGAGAAGCGGGTGAATTAGTCCCTATATGCCGAGAAGCACGGAATATGCGGGTCCCACGCCCATACTCGAATGGAACTCTGGGCCAGGAAGCCACCTGTCGTGTGAATTTCAGGAATTATTTGAGGAGGTATAGAGTATACCCAGAACCCTCAAAATTCGACAGATACCACAGCAGGTGGGCAAAACGGCCCCTCAATGAATGGAAGGCCTATGCAGGAATAGGCCTCACGGATGAGGAGGTCAACCTGGTGGCGGCATGCTGGCAGAAGGAGCCAGATACGGAAGAGACCAAGTTGACCCTGTTCATCCACCAACAGTTAGCTGCTCAGGTTTTGGGGTTCCAACTAAATGTGGGTAGGCATATAGACCCAAATTCCAGCACCCCATACCCCGGAGCATTGGTAGTGGCGGTGGGGAGCAATAACAAAGATCCCCCAAAAGAAAGCAAACCTAATCCAAACCTCAATCCCGATGGATCAGAAAAAGAGGATATATTGGAGTGGGTACACGATTGGAAGGAAAAGGATCCACAGCTACCATTCACTATGGTAAACATTAAAGAGAGACAATTAGGCGAAATCCTACTACCCCCACCTCTTATTCTCACTAGAAAGACCTCTAGTGGCTACATAATGAGGTGGGGTCTGGAACCAAGCTTCAGAGCGACGGGGGCCCAGCTCGGGGCCTACCCCGGAACAACTTATGGTAAATGGGGGAAACAGTATTGTACGCAGAATGATCAGAGTCTGTGTACAGAGAAGGATACTTATCCGCACCTACATGTGGAGGAAGCTACCTCAGCTATGGTAGACCTAGCTTCTACTAGGACCCTGACTAGGGGGAGATCCCGGGATGGGATTAACAGTACGTGGATCCATTGGGGCACTCTCCCTCTGGCTAAGGCTCAGGAGATAGGATGCGACCCTCGAAGAATGGTAGAAAGGTACTACATTGTGCGTAACCCTCCGCCGCAAGAACATGCATGGAGTAATATGCACTGGTTTGACTCTCCAACCTCACGGGACACCAGTGACCTAATGAGATGGAGGGCAGTTTCGGGGGAGGGTGGAACACTGTATTATGACTCAAAATTCCCCCGGCAGGTGAGCATCCCCTTGATAGTGGCTAACTGCTACCGCTCTTCTCCCACTGCACGATGGGGAGCTAGACAGAATGAAGCCACATGGCAGGCAAAAACTTCAAAATGCGGACCCCTAGCAACGCTGTTTGAACACACCCTGGATAGAGGATTCCCCTACTATTGGCCACCGGAGGCATACCTGTTGAACCGATGGAATTTCATCAATACCCAGTACTGCAATAACAGACGGGGAAACAATCAACATCTGTTTAACACCTGTACGGGATGCAACAAGGCCCTGTTTGACTTTGTATCCCCATGGAAACCCATATCTGATTATTTGGAAACGGGAGGAGGGCTGGGTCCGGGGTTTGGCTGGACAACAAGAGGATTCTACCTGGATGGTGTTTTTCCCATTTCGCATGCTAACAACATGACAAACGGGTCCTGTTCACAGGATCGGGCACCGCATGTGGACGAATGGAGCAGGAGGAGAGACATAACTCAATTTGCGATAGTACTCGGTACCATTATCGGGCGTGCAGCTGAAGATATAGGAGGGGCCGTGGCAGATGGAGTGGGTGATGTTTGGAATTTTGCCACTTCCATGGTACAGACAGCCAGGGCGGTGATGATGGGGATTGTGAGATGGGCCCTCCCCTGCATTGTGATAATAGGGGTCATTATTACAATAAATCTACTACGTCGTATGGGCCTCCTCTCCCGGTCAGGGAGGGCCGTAAATTATGCAAAAAAGAGAATTTGGCCTTCAACTATGACGGAGCCTCTTCTGAAATGAAGATAAAAAAGGACCAGTGTTGTCTCTCTCACACACTAGTCAGAGACGCTGGAACGAACAGACACCACCGGAGAATGGCGGTTAAGGGATATACCATCTCAGACGAACTTATGTTACATGGTGATAGCGTATTGAGTATTTTGGATCATGACCCCCTTGATATATTGAGAGCGGCCCTCGTGTCATCATCACCAAGTCTGGTTTCACCAAAAATGCCTGACCAGGGCCAGACAGCAACTGCGATGACAACACCGGAGGATAAATTGTCTCTGGGCCTAGGAGTAACCTGGATGAAGAAAATAACGCTCCAGAGAGGAAAATGGGACGCTATAGATGACGGCCAACGATCTCAGTTATATGCAGGAACTGGCAGAATGATGACAAATGAAGAACTTAAGTCCCCTGCCAGTTGGCCTGACATAGTGGGAATAAAACCCGGGAGAAGACCTTATTCTGACCCTTTCACCAGGATGCAGTACGAGGACTTCTTCTGCTTGGACGCTGCGTCAGAAGAGAGATCCAGTGTCGCCCATGTTCTGGTGGGAGGTAACTGGGCCGGTATCCTCCCGGCCTGGGTGAAGATCTACATGGTTACCCGAGAGGGTGACACAAATCTCGGCAAGACATGGGCGACCGTCAAGAGCTGGGGAAACAGCTGCGAATATTATAGAATGGATTTGATCTTTTACCCTAAGATGAGCACGTCTAACATCAAAGTTCAATCTGGAATCCGTTATGCGCGGAGGGATCCGAAGATTTATCCTGTCCTGCCCTCCACCGAGCACAGTAGTGTGGTCGGTCAAGAAGTCAGGGGAGGTGAAAAAGGTCAAAGCCTGCCAGACCCAAGATCCATGGCCTCTCGACCCGGGGGGTCAAGACAAGAAGTCCCCGGTACAAGTACATCGCCACCATCTACCAGAGGCTGGGCGGACTACGAGAGGCCGAAGAAAGCACGAAAGTCATCAAAATCACCTTACCAATGACATAAAAATGTTGGTAGAAATATAATCAAAAAAGAAGCAAGAGCCCTGTTCTCTGAGAAAGAACAGTGATTACTATTTTTAAAAGCAAAAGCCCTGTTCTCTAAAGAAGAACAGTGATTTCTATTTTGAATTTTTTTTGTTGTTTATGTAACAATATAGCCCTATTTACCTATTTTTCACATGTAATCATATGCTTCATTTTTTCAATTATTCAATTGACGATGGACAAAGACCTCACAGGATGGCAGAGTGGGTGTAAAGTGTCACAAAACAAATGACACATTTTGAAATAGACATCCTGAGTCGTTCCAATATAGCCGTATATACCTATTTTTCACATGTAATTATATGCTTCATTATTCAATTGATGATGGACAATGATCTCCCAGAATGACAGAGTGGGTGTGAAATGCCACAGAACGAGTGACACTTTTGGCCAATGACATCCTGGGTCGTTCCTATATGACCAGTATAAATCTGTAAACTAAACTCTGGAAAGACTATGATGGCTCTACTTATAAAAAAATGGAACTGAGCCTTTAAATGTCTCCATAGAAGGGGCTGGTGTCTGTGAAAGGGGAGTTAACCTGAGGAATGTGGCCCTGAGGATGCAACAGGAGAGGAGAGGGAGCTGTAAATGTTAACCCTTTCAGACGGGAAGGGTTGCTGGTTGAAAAACAGAGTCTTGAATCTATAGAGGGAGATCTTAAAAAAGGAAACTATATAACAATTAAATGTTTGATGTGTACAGTAAAAGTTTTCAAAATGGCATGCTTATAAATTGAGTGTCAGTAGAGAATAATACTAACAGAATAATGTGTAAAAACTGTTTGTCTGGAGGGATCCTTAAGAGATACTGGAGAGGCCTCGTACATGGTACGAAATCACGTGGTCACCACAGACAAAGCCGTTGTCTGTTTAGAAGGAAAAAGGGACTTTCGGTTACTTAAAAATCACTAGGTAACTAGCAGTAACGATAGTACAACGAAGGAGGAGTCCATAACGAAATTATGTATTGTATGTTGGTTTGCTAAACAGAAATGACGACCATTTGACATCACTGTGTTTAGACCAATCAGAAATACGATACAATATCAAATAAAAGAGACGGTTGCCGATGAAGAGGCAGACTTTTTTGAGAGATTTTGAGGAGATGACTGAAACCTGATATATAGTAAGCTGAAAAACCTGTGTACTTTTATAAATGAAACTGAACCCTTAAATGTAATTTTCTACTGTTAAAAAATAAAAACAATCTTCTTTTGGAAACCACGTTTTGCTTCTATTTTTCCCAAAAAGACGGGTAAGGATGGAGATGTATTTTTGCATTGTAACTTTACCAGTAATAATAATAATAATAATAATAATGATAATGTGCCTGAATGTGCCTGTATTGTGCCTAATATATGATATAAAAAAGAACTTTTTCCCCAGACGGAGGAGGAGGAGAAGGTATATCATTGTGAGTAAGGAGAAAGGTGGGTTCGGCAAGCCTGGTTTTATCAAGTAATGCCATACAGTAAACTCAACGGCGAACAAAGTAAATTAAGGACTAAAGGTGGATTCTGTATAATGGGATTATCAAGTAAAGCCATATAGTGATAATACGTGTACATAGGATAGGGAAAATGGACCTCATCTAAGTAAAGAGAGTCCTTCCCAGTGCAAATAGAATAAAAATATACCCCGCAACTCCATTTAATCAACTGTATTACTGGAGGGGACGGGGGGTTCCTGTGTGTGAGCCGAGGTCTGCTGAGTTTAAGCCCTGAACGTTATAGACAAATTGAGTCCTAGATGTCCCACGCTTCGCGGGACGCTGCTTGAAGCTGGGATTCGGACTAAAGAGTTATGGGATAATCAATCTGACCTCGGTTTACGACCGGTGCTCAACACAAGCCATTGGCTTTCTTGTTTTTTTTTATCCTATTTAGTTGACCTTGTACTTACTGTCATGTGATTTTTTTCTGCAAACATCTAAATAAAGTATTCTATTCAATTAAATTAAATTCAAGGCAATTCGAGTCCCTGTGATCTAATATCACTAAAGTTACAGTGTGGGTTCGAGTCCCTGTGATCTAGTATCACTAAAGTTACAGTGTGGGTTTGAGTCCCTGTGATCTAGTATCACTAAAGTTACAGTGTGGGTTCGAGTCCCTCTGATCTAGTATCACTAAAGTTACAGTGTGGGTTCGAGTCCCTGTGATCTAGTATCACTAAAGTTACAGTGTGGGTTCGAGTCCCTGTGATCTAGTATCACTAAAGTTACAGTGTGGGTTCGAGTCCCTGTGATCTAGTATCACTAAAGTTACAGTGTGGGTTCGTGTCCCTGTGATCTAATATCACTAAAGTTACAGCAATATGTACTGGGAAGTATGTTGGGAATTACAGGAGTATTACTGAATAGAGAGCCTATTAGGATGCTAGATCCAAATGTGAAACACTGTGATTTGCCATATCTTGCTATGCTCGCTCATGCCTGTATTTTTTATGTCCGTTCTATTTTATAATTTTTTTTACTATTTTTAAACTGAATCATTTTAAACTATTTTTACTATTTGTGTTACTGAAAACTGTAAGCGGAGAGCCTATTGGGATGCTAGATCCTAATGTGAAACACTGTGATTCTACCTGTCTATCTTTTTATGCTCGCTTATGCCTGTATTTTTTACTGTTGTGAAGCACTTTGAACTGCAACCTCTGTATGAAAAGTGCTATACAAATAAAGTTATTATTATTAAAGATAAATACCTACCTGACCTGGAAAACAAGATCACTGCATTCAGTGGAAAGCTGGAGATGTGGGGCAGGCGCCTTGATGAACAACAGACTGATGCCTTTGAGAACCTGACTGAGTTTGCTGAAAGCAGTGTTTCTCAAGTCACCACAGTGATTACCTGTCTCAGGCAGCACATCTCTTCCCTGAGAGGATTTTTTTTTTTTTTTTTTTAAATACTTCCCTAACAACAGTGCTCAGTATGACTGGGTGGTGGATCCATTCAATGCAGCAGGTTGGTATTTTATGTTATTGACTGACTAATTATGACATTTGTGCTGTAGGCTACATACATTTTATTTATGTTGTAATGTACATTATATAATAATAATAATAATGATAATGATAATGATGATAATAATGATGATAATAATTTATAATAATAATAATAATAATAATAATAATAATAATAATAATAATAATAATAATAATAATAATAATAATAATATGCTGCTATCTAGCTGGAATGGATTGTTGTAAAACTGACATTTGTTGTGTTTAATTTGCAATTAATTACAAATAAAGTATCTATCTGCATGAGCATCTGCCGATTTCAGCTCTGCTGAAGAGGAGCAACTCATCAAAATGACCTCTGACTCCACCCTGAGGCTGAGGTTTACAGCTCAGACACTGAGTGAATTCTGGCTTGGTGTGGAGAGGGAGCATCCACTCATAGGGCAGAGGGCTGTGGGCGTCCTTCTTCCCTTCGCCACATCCTATGTGAGATTGGATTTTCAGCTGTTGCTTCACTGAAGACAAAGCACAGGTCTAAGCTCAACATTGAGCATGACTTGAGAGTGGCAGTATCAAGCCTGCAACCTCGTTTTGAAAAGATGCGCAGTGCAAAACAGGCTCATTGCAGCCACTAATGCTGTGATGACTCACATAATTTACTTCCATTTTCTCTTTTTTGCACAAATTGCAAAGTTCTTTCACAAGTTCTTTCACATGTTTTTCACAAAGTTGTCTATCTATTTAAAAATAAATAAAAAAAAGCAGTGTCCTTGAATTGTATTGCAATGTTACAAGATGTCTCTATTTTTGAAAAAGCAGTCTTGAGTGTCCATTGAATTGTATTGCAATGTTACAATTACCCCCCCCCCCCCCACCTCCAATGTACAGCCCCACCCCACCTACCCAACCTCCCCCAATGCACAGTTTCTATGTCAAATGTATATACACTCTTTTTCTGGATTTTTTTTAGTATCACAAACAGTACTGTATTTGAAAATCTGGTATGTCATAAATGTATAGATGTAGCAGTACTGTCTATCTGTATGTCGTGTGTGTCATATGATGAATTGAAAATGGAGGACCCTGATGGAAACAAGACGAAAGTCTTTCTCAGGTCTGCATCCTCTTAACAATTGTATGTATTGAGCTGTACTGTACTGTACCCATTCTGCAATCTGTTAATAAACTTTTCAATCAATCAATCAAACAAGATGTCTCTATTTTTGAAAAGGCAGTCTTGAGTGTCCATTGAATTGTATTGCAATGTTACAAGATGTCTCTATTTTTTTAAAAGCAGTCTTGAGTGTCCATTGAATTGTATTGCAATGTTACAAGATGTCTATTTTTAAAAAAGCACAGTCTTTGATTGTATTGGACTTTATTGTTATGTTGTTGCACAATTGCACAGTTGTAAAGTGGTTGCACAATTTGAAAGGTCACGATATTGGTGTTATTTCAATAAATTTAAACATGGCCCATTTCATGACTATTTTGTTGGGGCGAGGGCGGGGGGGGTCCAAAATATTTTGGTCCGCCAAAGGGGGGGCCTGACAGAAAAAGTTTGAGAAGCACTGATCTGATAAGCAATTTATTTTACCAGTCTTGGGGTAATCGGATCTATTTTCACAGAGATATCAGCGTGTGCCCCATGTTTGTGTATGTGTGTGTGCGATCAGGAAATAAGAGAATATATTTTTCAGATCGCTTCTCTAGAGTGCATAAGTACACATATACTATCGATAATCTAGCGTTTATTTGAAAACGATTCATAAATAGGCCGAAAAATTACAACGTTTTTTGTGTATGCCAGAATATTCCAGTAAATGCCGTTTATCACGGAATCTATATATTTTCCTGAAAAACGAGGGCTTTTCAAAATGCTATAAAACGGAAATGAACCGATTTAAAAAAAAAAAAAAATCCGTTTCGACAATGTTGAGTGCAAACAAGTCATTGATAAGCGACGGGCAGATTAGACACATAGCCATAATTTAAGACAGAGATTATGCGTTCACAACGCTATCATTGAAGTGGGTGCTGGCATTCAACCATGTTTTACCATGTTAACAAGTGGCAACCAAAGTGTTGTTACACAATTCCTGTGGGTTTATGGAACACCTCTGTAATTTTTTTTTTTTTTAATTCATTGTTTTGTATTTCTAATCAGGTACTCAAAAACAGCATTTTTCTACCTCAAGATCTTAAGCCGTTTTGAGCCTGGGCTCCAACCACAGTGGGAACTGTGTGGAAACTCAGCTGATTATCATGCAGCGGTGTCTCTCTGACATCACAAATCAGCACATTTTCAGATGACTCAGTTCAGTGAGGGTGAATATTGTGAGAGGAGAATTGGAAGAATGCGCCAATTTGAGAATTAGAGACATAGATCATATTAATATAAGTCCACATAGCTAGGAAACAATGCTAAACACTGAAAAAGGCCATTTATAAGATAGTTCCCCTTTAAGGGAGCACGCCAACATTATGGGATCTGTGATTTCTTTGACCATATCAATGTGGAGTATGACTTGACTTAATCCTCTTTACCCCGTTGGGGGGCATAGGGCGTCCACCAGAGCTCTCCATCTCACTCTCTTCTGGGCCAGGGCCTTTGCTTCTTTCCAGCTCAAGCCTCACTCCGATGTTCTTTAGGTCTTGGAGTGTGGAACGTCTCCAGGTGTTTCTCGGCCTACCGGCTTTCCTCTTCCCCTGCGGGTTGTAGTCCAAGGCCTGTCTAGTGATGTTGTTGGAGTCCTTCCTAAGGGTATGCCCTATCCAGTTCCACTTTCTCCTTTTGATGGTGGTAGCTATGCTGTCCTGGTTGGTTATCCTCCACAGCTCTTCATTTGTGGTTTTGATGGGCCACCACAGCTTGAGGATGTAGCGCAGGCATTTGTTGACAAACACCTGGATCTTGCTTGTGAGGCCCTCAGTAGTCTTCCACGTCTCAGAGCCATAGAGCAGGACAGTCTTCACATTGGTATTGAAGATCCGTAGCTTGGTGTTGTTGGAGAGTTGCTTGGACAACCAGATTGGCCTGAGTATCCTGAATGCTACCTGTGCTTTGCTGATGCGTGCCTCTATGTCCCTGTCTGCTCCTCCATCCCTGCTGATGTTACTCCCTAGGTATAGGTGAAGTGCTCCACGTCCTCTATGGCCTCTCCCCTCAGTGTGATTGGATCATGTGTTTTTAGATTTAACCTCATGGTCTTGGTTTTTCCGGTGTTGATCTTGAGTCCAAGCTGGTCACTATTAGTCTGTAACCTATCTGTCTTCTGTTGCATGTGTGTGTGGTTTTCAGAGACTAGCGCAAGGTCGTCTGCGAAATCCATGTGTGGAGTATGGAAGCGGATACGAACTAGCTAGCCTAGCTGTTGGCCAAAAACACCTCTCCCAGAGGGAGGTGAGGAAAGTGGTATATCTTGTCTGACTCTTGATGGTGAGCAAATTTCCCATAATGTTGGCGTGTTCCTAAATGTATGTGCATATACTCCATATTGATATGGTCAAAGAAATCACAAATTGGGACTTTAGCAGTTTTATTGTCATAGCGCTCCGCTCATAATAACTGCACCAAACAGTAATCTGAGACTATAGAGGGGATGTTTTCTCACAAGGTTCCAAAAAGAGCTTTTTCTAAAAGGCAGGAGACAGATTTGTAAACATGTCTTAAAACATCCATACTGGTTTATGAGGGTGCTGAAAGGGATACTTAGCAGTCGCACCACAGTGAGAACATGAGGTGAATTATAAGGCTTGTGGTCGTTTAGCACTTGACATTATTTATAAAAAACGTGCTGCACCAAAAGATACTACTTGTATAGCCTACATACTTAATATTCTACTGTCCTATAATTGTGCTTCAATTGATTACAAATATTTGTGTATGGTATATGAGTTAAATAATATCGGGCAACAATTTCTAAATCTTGTGTTTTGTCTAGAAGATGATTAACCTTTTGACCAATATGGCCATATCTGAATTGTGGGCAAGACAACGAGCAGATAGTAAAAGCTTTCACAACCCAGTTTACAGTGTAACATCGGCTTCCTCATCCATAAATAGATATTTAACATTTTACAACCAGCCAGATGTCCCAAGGATTTAGACTGAGGTCAGTTGGGGATATAATGTCTAATTTCAAGAAAATGTTTAGCCTAGTTCAGGAGCCAGAATTTAATTTAGTTATTGTCTTGAGTTGACCATTCGACCAGGCTATATTTACACTTTCCCAACATTGACTCCATGGCTGTTATTTCCAATATAACGTTTTTTGACGATATAGAAAAAACAATGATTTTGATTTAGAATGTGCCTATATAAACCTAATGTGGCTCTATTCAGGCTAGACGACGACGTTTTACAGCCGTGGCCAGGGAGACGGTTCGGTGTTGTTTACAAGCATTTCATCACATGCTGAGCGGCTGTAAAAATGTCCTCTTGATTGACGTGCCTCGTTATCTCTGTTCATTGTAGCTCGTGGCCTGCAGCAGCTTCACTACGGTTTCTCATTTGGTGAGTGACCGTTGAGCAGAGAGACAGCGCGCGCCACAAGCTGCGCGGAACATGAGTAGGATCTGCCCCGCTGCTACCCCCCTCCCGCTGCATTCTTCAGCACCGCGCGCGGATAGAGCGGAGTCAAAACTCCTTGGCAACCGTCCTAGACGACGCTGTGCGGGTCGAGGGAGCTTTATTTTGGGGTGTCTGCCTGCCGTGGAGTCACTTTTTCAAGTTGTTGTTTCTCGCGCTCTTGTTTGTCTAACTTTATTATATCGGAGGCAGTGTCACCATGTTGATGAGGAGGAGGATGGATACGCGGCGGTTCGTGCCAAGTCTGCTGCTGCTGCTGCTCTCGACCGCCGCGCTCTGGGGTCGCGGCGCCAAGGCTTCAGAGATGCAAGGTAACGGTCATCTAAAATTGAACCCTTTCACTGCCACACGACAGAAGGTTAACCCTATACTATCACACAACACAACCTTCTGTCGTGTGGCAGTGAAAGGGTTAACCGGCTGTTGTGTGGCAGACTGGCAGTGAAAGGGTTAACCGTCTGTGTATATTGTCGCAGTGAAAGGGTTAACCGTTTGGTAGTGCGGCGGTGAAAGGGTTAAAGACGAGAGTCGCAATTCCAGGTCTGTTCCCCCAACACATAATTGCTAAATGAAAAGTTAAACTACTGGGACATTTTTTTGTGGTTATGTGTGAAAGAATAGTCGAAGAGACCTACTGAATCATTCAGTCTGAATGTAATAAGAGTGACACACTGATCTTGATTGATTGATTGAAAACTTTATTAACAGATTGCAGAATGGGTACAGTACAGCTCAATACATACAATTGTTAAGGGGATGCAGACCAGAGAAAGACTTTCGTCATGCTTACATCAGGGTCCCCCATTTTCAATTCATCATAACACATACACGACATACAGATAGACAGTACTGCTATACATCTATACATTTATGACATACCAGATTTGCAAATACAGTACTAGTGTTTGTGATACAAAAAGAGTCCAGAAAAGAGAGTATATACATTTGACGTAGAAACTGTACATTGGAGGAGGTGGGGTTGGGGGGGGGGGGACTGTACATTGGAGGTGGTTGGGTGGGTGGGGTCATGTTATGCACCGTATTCACATTAGTTGAATAGTGTCTCGAATAAAGTGGTGTTCATTTTCAGTGGTCTAACAGATGTGGAAGAAGAGATGAAATAAAGATATTTTAATAGCCCAGAAAAAAATAAACAAGAACATTGCACCACTGAAGGTCCACCCATACAGAATAATGAAAGCATTATTCACAATACAGAATAATGAACGCATTATATTTCCACCTCCTTCTGGAGTATTAAATGCTAAAAGGCAAAATCCCATCACTGTTATAAAGGAGCACTTCACAAAAAAGCAATGCAGATTTATTTTGCACACACGTCCAAAAACAGTTTTGCACACATTAATTTAGTTTGTTTTTAGCTATTGAGAGTAAATTAGTTTGAATATGGCCACCAATGATGTCATCGGGGACATTTAATCCTTGTGTTGTGTTAAAGGTGCTGTAAGTGGTATTTTATTATTTGTAAAATAAGTGGTCTACATTCAGATAGCCATCACTTATTTAGATTGTCTGGTCAGGAACATGGGTCTCCCAGCCCCTCCCATGCAGTAAACAGAAAATACATTTTCTGGTATCCCGTTCCCACTTTATCCAATCAGGAGAGAGAACTCCACTACAAAATGTGGGAAGGGATACCATAAATGTATTTAGTGTTTACTGCAGAGTGGAGGGACTGGGAGTCCCCTGACCAAACACTCTATATCAGTGATGGCTGTTGGAATGTAGAGCTATATTTAACACATCATTTAACAAAAAGATACCACTACAGCACCATTAATTTACAGCCCAATATGTAGATGAAAAAATACCGTATACCTTGTCTTATAGGAACTGCTACCTTATCATTTAATTGAGCTCTAATTAACTCTTTCACAACCACACTACAGAAGGTTAACCCTTTCACTACAGTTACCGTCTGTAGTGTGGTAGTGAAAGGGTTAACACAACACAATGATTCAATGTCCCTGATGACTCATATTCAAAGTAATTTACCCTCAATAACTGTCAAACTAACTTTTTTGTTTGTTTTTGGATGTGTGAGAGATTATGTACAAAATAAATCACCATTGTTTTTTGGTGAAGTGCCCTTTTAAATTATTTACTGCTGTAGTAACTATAGGCCTGTCCTTATCGTTGGAGTTTTATTTGTATTTTTAATAAAAAAAATTAATCCCATTTTTCTCCGCCTGATTTTCTATTTTTTCTCCCCATCCCAATTTAGTCGTTATGCCAATCCCCCCCCCCCTCCCCTATACCTGGTTGTTGTGTGCATGTTCCTCCTACTGGTCGGTACAAGGGAACCCTGAAGTCCACCACATGCTTTCTCCGACACATGTTGAGACAGCCAGTGGCTCTTTTTTCACTTGGCAGCGAGGACTCTCATTGGTGAAGCGTAACACGTGGGAGGTCACGCTGCCTTCACCATTTCCTGCCTTTCGCTGAGCAGGCGCCCAGACCTGACCTGTAGGCGTCGCTGTCCACAACGCCAGATTACCACCCACGACTTCCCTCCCCCTAACTCAGCCAAACGAGTTAGTATGACGACCGGCCCAAGCCGCAGGGCAATGCTGACTCCGGGAGTCGAGACCGCAGCTCTTGCATTGGTGACGAGCGCAATCTCCGCTACGCCACCCGACCGCTCAATGGAGGCAGTTTGGAATGAATAGATGCCAGAACCATCAGGTGCCAGGGCAATGCCATCAATATGCTTAAAGGGGAACACCACCTGAATTAATGTTATTGCCATGGTCTAGAAACGGTCAGTCAATATTTATGAACATTAGCTAGTCTCTCATAAAGCCAGAAACCTGAGAAGTAATGGTCATCAGGATCAAAGTCTTGAGCTGCTCCATAGACAATGAATGGGAGGCTGATTTGTTTATTTGAGGTTTTATACCCAAATTAGTTTACTCAGAACATTCTCCTGGGTGCTCACAGTGTCATCTATAACATCTCTTCCAATTCACCGTCTATGCATGGAGCAGCTCCAGACTTTATACTTGATGGCATCACAAGTTTGAGTTTTAGCACAGTTGTTTTTGGATTAGGAAGAGAGTTGTTTGTTTTCACTAATGTTTTCGGACTGTTTTAGACCACAGGAGTAATATATATGAATTCCTAAATTGGTTGTAGTTCCCCTTTAATCTCTATAACATGAAATCGGAAGCAACTACAGTCCAGCTAACCAACTACAGCCCATCTAACCAACGTTCTCTGCAAGTAACAAGGTAAATAAAAATAATGACACATGATCGAGTGTCAAATATTGGATAAACCCTTGTTAGGTCCTGCAGTGCCAAACCAAACACTGACATAATAATAATAATAATAATAATAATAATAATAATAATAATAATAATAATAATAATAATAATAATAATAATAATAATAATAATAATAATAATAATAATAATAATGATAATGATAATGATAATGATAATGATAATAATAACAATAACAACATATGTAAAAATGTACACTGAGTTACCCGTCTCTTGTCCTACAATTGCAAACTTGTCAGCAAGTAGAGCAACAGATTTTGCAGGCCAGAAAAGAGCACGAATGCTGCTAACAGGATGGGTATTTGTTTGGAGTGCAACAGCTGTTTCTAAAGTTACAAATGAATAAGCTGCTTAGTGTGGTTTTATTTTGAGGTGGTGGAGCCAACGGTGAAAGGTGTTGATTGAAACGGCGCACCTGTCAGCTCCTCGCTGAGGTCACATAAATCGCTGTAGTGAACGAGCCGATAACAGGCCTGTAGGGACGCCGGGGATCACCGGCTATACTTCTCTCCATAGTGGACTCTGTTAACGCTCTGCATTCCACCGCAACACTTTGCTTCACCTCTCCTCGACTTTCGATGGATACATTGAGGATTGTTTGCGATTAGCTTGCAGCTCTCATGTCAACTCTTGTCAGTTTGAGGACCTGGTAGGGGCCGGCACAACTTCCAAGCAAATACAACCACATAAGTAAAACCATCCCCATCCAATTCCCCAAATTACATTATGCACGTTTTATTACATGCTCTTTTAGCCACTTACCTTCCCCCTCCGATAGTAACGAGTTGACCTTTCCAGGGCCACCTTTACTCCCTAAAGATCTTTAAAAGTAAATGGGCCGACGCCACACACTCAGAACCACATAGTTCTATAACTCCACATAATGTTCTCAACCCCATCGGAATGTGGTCCGAGGTCATCGTTCTGCACCGCTCGTTGTATTTCTACTCGGGAACGAGACTTGGCGGCCCTCTACTCCCCATGCGAGGGAGACAGTAGCTAAGTACTTGAACAGAGTAGGAAGTCATGAATGAGGCAATGAGATGGTTTGAGCAGAGGGATTTTGGCGGAGTTAAGACTTTAGTTTAGTTTAATTAGTAGAATGAAGAGAGTAAGAAGATACTTTTTTGGGGGGGGGGGGGTGTTTATCTAAGCCAGGGCCCTGGTGGCAAAGGTGACACCCTATGAGAGCAACTAGCCGGGGAAAGGTTTCTATGCATACGGGTAACATTTCTGTTTCAGAACTCATTCTGTCCACAATGCGGCCACTCTAGACTTTAAACATGATGAAATTGCAAGTTTGAGTTTTACCTCTCTGGTTTCTAGCTCACGTTCACTAATATTGATTGAACTTCACCAGGACTGGAAATTATATATTTGAATACCTACCTCTTTAAAGGTAGAATCTGTAATGTCACCAAACAGTGACCTCTAGGCAAAAGAGCCCAACTTGGTATTGCACTTTGTTTAAGTATTTTGTTTTGGCCTGACGTGTAGGCTGTAACTTATTCTGTGA
Organism: Notolepis coatsorum; assembly: GCF_963971535.1. Lineage (NCBI taxonomy): Eukaryota > Metazoa > Chordata > Actinopteri > Aulopiformes > Paralepididae > Notolepis > Notolepis coatsorum. Next base: position 36,530,581 of record NC_140166.1, on the reverse strand, counting down.
ATCTCTCCAGACCTCTCTTGGCAGAGCCTGAGGTGTGACCAGCAGTAGTAACCCCTCCCCTATCCTCAACCCACACAGCAGACCAAAACAAAACATGTATAAAGGACAATACCACAGAGTGGGGCTCTTTTGCCTAGAGGTCGCTGTTTGGCGGCATTACAGATTCTACCTTAACCCTTTCACTACCACACTACAGAAGGTTAACCTAGGATGGCTTAGAGTAGACGACAGAGTACAGCAACTTGCAATGGGCCTGGTCTACAAGATACACTATACGACTAAGGTACCCATGTACATGTCAAAATACTTCCCAAAGGTCAGTGAATACCACAACCACTACACCAGAGGAAGCTCAACAAATCATGTTAAACCCAGATTCGGCTCAAACAAGGGACTAAATACGTTTCGCAATTATGCCACATCAATGTGGAACGCCCTAAAGCTGTAAAGGAATGTGAATCCCTACCCACATTCAAAACCGCTCTTAAAGAGCACCTACGGGAGGCTGCAATTCGAAACTGGCCACCGTAAATGCCCAAAACCCCCACCACCTCCTAATAGACAGTCTCCTCCCCACCGCATGTATATATTCCCTCCCCGCCGTATGTATATCTCTCTCCCACCCACCCACCCCCTCCTAATGTACAGTCCCCTCCCCATCATATGTATATACTCTGTCAGGATCTAGGGGTAACAGTACTGTATATTTGAACACCGTTTATGTCACAAATGTATCAGTACTAAATACCTATATGTCCCTATGCCATAAATGTCATGTATGTTGTGTATGTCATAAATGTCTATATGAATTGAAAATGGGGGACCCTGATGGAAACAAGACAAACGTCTTTCTCAGGTCTGCATCCCCATAACAATTGTGTGTATTGAGCCGTACTGTATTGTACCCATTCTGCAATCTGTTAAATAAAGTTTTCATTCATTCATTCATTCAACCTTCTGTAGTGTGGTTGTGAAAGGGTTAACCCTTTGTCGTGTGGCAGTGACCAGGTTAACCTTCTTTATTGTCACATTGGTACCCTTTGGTATTGTGGTAGTGACAGGGTTAAAGTCTCCACCATAATGTCTTGAGTGGACGTGGAGCCAGAAAGATGATCACTTGAAATGACTTGAAGTGAGGATGTGGTCAGTGTTGCTGCTGGGAGCTCCAAACATTTACATTATTCTCATATGATACCCTGGTGCTTGTTAAATGGATGAAGTAATAGAAGAAACAAATCTGCTGCTCAAACTGGACTTGGGGAGAAGTTGTCACTCAGGTGAAGGAAGACTCTGTTGTGCTGGGAAGACCTTCATCACAGAACACAAGACAGTGCAATATGATATGGAGGAAATGTATATCACGATAATCAAATGGATTCATAACAATATCACACAGTATCTGCTTATGTTCAATGATCCAAATTGCATCAAATTACACTGGTCAAGTAATGTCAAAGGGATATTTCACTTTAGTAGAATTTGTCAAGTTTCAGTAGTCTTACCTCTATGTACTGTAAGGTCATCTACAAGTAACCTAGTGGCCACTACTGTCCCTGCCGTAACAGCACTGTTCCTCCCAGGTGTCAGGCTCCTTGTTCACTTCCATTCATTTTGAGGACCAAATATGAAATATCCCTTTAACCTGTTCCACCCGTGGTGAAAATCCACCTAAAATATATACCTAGGTAAATGGAATATTGCTCCACTTCTACAAGGTCCATTTGCATATTCTTGGTATCTAGGTACGTCTATGGACCTCAGGGAATGTATTCACAGTGTCAGAAATATTGTGTCTATTACTAGGCTTGCTTAAATTGTGATGAAACAAAGGAGAATATGAATTATGATTTTTCTTTGCATCTTTGACAGTGAATAACACCATGCTAATAATGACCAAACATAAAAAACTGCCACTGATCTCGTTCAGTACCTTCTTGAGATCATGTGTACAAAAGATCTAAGGAAATTAATAAAGGGAAGATGATTAAACAGAAGGTTCTGTAGAATACAGTACTGAATTCTCCCATCCGGACCAATGCAATTTGAAATATTATTATATAATATAGAATAGGAGGCTTATAAATTACCATATTATAGCCAATTCGCACATTTATATATATATACATTTTTTCTTTTTTTTTGATCAAATTTTTTATTATTATTCACATGAAACAAGACAACACATTAACCACAATCACAGTACATAGAACTTCACAAGAAAATAACAAAAACAATAATAATAATACAGACTAACAATTATACAGACAAGAGAAAAGAAAACAGAGTTCAACCTTCTAAATTTAATTCCAAGGGGTACTATCTAATAAATGGTCTTTCCCAGTGTTCAGCCCCGATTCCCGGCCGTGTGACCCTATATTAATAAAACGTACATCTCCAATCCACCACAAGGACCATTTTTTGAGAACACGACCCGAAAACAGAGCAATGAACCTTCATGAAAAAACAAAAACCTGTAGAGGTGTTCCATAGACTCACAGAGACCGTGTAAAAGTGGCCAAACAGTGAAGAAATAGTTAAATAGCTGCCCCCCCATAATATCCCCAGCTAAACTCAAGATGACAAGACAAAAGACAAGACAGACAAAACATTTCCTCCTCCCCCTCCCAAGAGACCGCCGGACTCACCCGAACACGCACCCCAACCCCGCTCAGCCGCACACTGCGGTCTTTACCTTCTCAGCTGCTGCGAACCATAGGTCAATTCCAGCCTGCCCCACCCCAATCACCCGGGCTGTGGATATCTCAAGATAAATCACATCCAATAGAGTTAGGGACCAGTTAATCATTGTAAGCTTCTCAGGCTCCTTCCATCTCATTGCTATTAGCTTCTTCGCTGCTGTGACGCCCGCTAGGACAACCCTTTTCAGTTGTACGGACACGGGTAGTGTCGTTATATCGTTCAGGAGTAGCGTAACAGCTGTGAATGGGATAGTTAGGCCACACAGATCTGAAAGTTTGTCCGTTATTGACCTCCAGAAGCGGGCCACTGGTGGGCAATCCCAATACATATGCATATAAGTGCCAGTGGCCTTTTGAGAGCACAAAGTGCACCGAGAGTCGGTTATCAGTCCCATAGCATATAGCTTCCTAGGTGTAAGATAGGTCCTATGAATATAATTAAAATTAATTTGCTGGTGATTGGGGTTGCGGGAAGATAATGCCACATTTGCCCAAACATCATCCCAGTCAAACTCGGGGTCCAACTCCGGGATATCCACACGCCAGATTGTATCCAATGATAAATTTTTATACGTGGATTGAATTAAGAGCGTATAAAAGTCGGAGACAAACCCTCTGGATGTCGTCCTGTCCACTATGAGCCTGAGGAAGGGGTGTGGGTGCAAGGCCTGAGCCCACGGTACGCCATGCGCCCTCAGTGCTGACCTTAGTTGAAGGTAAAGAAAGAAGGACTCGCCGGGAAGATCATAAAATTCTCTTAAGTCCTGAAACGCACGGAGGCCGTTCTTATCATAAATATCCTCCAGAGTATGCACTCCCCTCCTTTGCCATTGAGGAATATTAACCGGCTTGTGTCCTACAAGTAATTGCTGGTTATTAAAAATTGGAGAGTCCAGGTGCCATGGGCATTTAACCCCACACGACCTCTGTACATATATATATATACATATATTATCTTTCAAATGCCCGAGTTCAATTTGGATTTAGTATCACCAGGCGTGCATAAGAACAGATAATGATATCTACTGTAATTTACTGTACTTTTTTATTTTCACCACAGTGCAACCATTTTGAAACAAATTTCAGATATAATTGTTGCTACATGCTAACAATAGGGAGGAGAAACTAACTGTGTTTCAATATTTGTCAAAAACGTTACCTTTTGTGGCTTATTATCCCGAATAATAACAGTTATTGATATAATTCATTCAGAACACTGAACTTTGAACCCCCATAGAATCTGCCAGGAAGTGTAGTTTGGAAAAATTCCAACGCTGATCGACAGCTATAGATGCCCTCCACAAAATGGCCGCAAGATGACTACAATTCCCATGGTTAAAAATGTCAAATGGTCGCCGTCTCGCAATAGACTTCAGTTAATCGAAAACTTAAAACTATCTAATGGCACTTTTAACCTAACGTATTGATGATAATATACATTCTACATGCTTTTGTGACATTTTAGTTATGTTAATACTTGAATATGTTTGATTTTAAAATTGCAAATCTTTTGCAACACTCCGGTCCCGTCGGGTGGAACAGGTGTGATCATCAAACAAAAACTCTATATAATATTTAAGATCTAGTTTTGTGAGGATCTTGAGTTAATGCCCTTGCTTTCATTCATTTAGACATTAAAAACAATCACCTCCGTCAATCACCTCTAACGTCCCATGCTTGAATGAGAAAAACGAAAATAGTCAGATGATACAGTAGTATTATTGCTTATGACAATTATTCTGGTGTAGTATATTCTATCATATTGGATGTTGTAGTGTCAAGCACCCAAAATTGACACATAGTAGGGCCATGGACCACTATCTGATAAGATTTAGTGTGATTCCTACTCCCTGGAACCCCTTAATGATCCCTGGGGGTCCCCAGAACCCACCCACCTGGGAGCAGTGATTTCATCACCTCAAAAGCCCTGTTGTTTTTTTGAAGGTGATGAAATCACTGCGCCCAGGCAGCAGTGGTTCGGCAAAAAAGAGTTCAGAGCAAGGATGCTTGATATTGGCTTTTTTACCGATACAGAAAGATATACCGATATTGTCCAACTCTTAATTTCCGATACCGATATCAACCGATACCGATATATGCAGGGTTCCCCCCCCCCCCCCCCCCCCCCCCCCCCCCCCCCAAAAACGGAATAATTTCAGGTAATTAACATACTTTTCGCACTATAAGCCGCACCTGAATATAAGCCGCAGCAGCTAAATTGAATGATGTGTACATATATAAGCCGCACTGGACTATAAACCGCAGGTGTTTTAATGTTTAATTACCATATGTAAGGGTTTGTGCACAGAGGGGATTGTCGGGAAAGAGATGGCTGTTTGAGGAAGCTCCCATTTATTAACATTTTTGTTTAAACGGGAACGATAGCCAGTTAGCAGCGCCGGGTACAGTAGGTAGCAACGTTAGCTCTCATAACGTTAGCCAGTTAGCAGCGCCGGGTACAGTAGGTAGCAACGTTAGCTCTCATAACGTTAGCCAGTTAGCAGCGCCGGGTACAGTAGGTAGCAATGTTAGCTCTCATAACGTTAGCCAGTTAGCAGCTCCGGGTACAGTAGGTAGCAATGTTAGCTCTCATAACGTTAGCCAGTTAGCAGCTCCGGGTACAGTAGGTAGCAACATTAGCTCTCATAACGTTAGCCAGTTAGCAGCTCCGGGTACAGTAGGTAGCAACGTTAGCTCTCATAACGTTAGCCAGTTAGCAGCGCCGGGTACAGTAGGTAGCAACGTTAACTCTCATAACGTTAGCCAGTTAGCAGCTCCCAGTTTGCAGCTCCGGGTACAGTAGGTAGCAACGTTAGCTCTCATAACGTTAGCCAGTTAGCAGCGCCGGGTACAGTAGGTAGCAACGTTAGCTCTCATAACGTTAGCCAGTTAGCAGCTCCCAGTTTGCAGCTCCGGGTACAGTAGGTAGCAACGTTAGCTCTCATAACGTTAGCCAGTTAGCCGCGCCGGGTACAGTAGGTAGGCAGCATGTTGAAAGAGGAGCCCTGAGCTGCTCATACACTAGACTCTTGCCGTAATGGTTTGTTGACGTGGTTGACGTGCACTGCTGCAGCAGATTTAGGAGTCTGATCTGACGGTCACAGAGCTGAGGGAGTGCGCCCAGTTAGCTGTAAAAATCCATAGATTAGCCGCACCGTTATATAAGCCGCAGGGTCGAAAAATGGGGGAAAAAGCCGCGGCTTATAGTCCGAAAAGTACGGTACATATCTCTTAATTAACACAACATTATGCATACTTTGACAATAAATAAAATAATAATTTGTTCTTACTTGCTTGCCTGGGTAAATAAAGGTTAAATAAATGTTTTTTTTTTCTTTTTTTCTTTTTTGAAAACCGATACCGATATTTTCCAATGTCACATTTTTTTTTCAACTTTATTTTTTAGCGTTTATCGCTTTTTCTGGTCAAGCATGACCGACAGAAACAGGTTGAAATGGGATGTAGAGCAGGGGAAGACATTCTGAGAAATGACTGCGGGTCCGGGAATCGAACTCGTGTCCCCCAGATCCGTGACGAGCACGGTTTTCCCCGACGCAGAAATAGCGCCGAGATATGCGGTGAGCTACGGGAGCTCCCCCCGATGTCACATTTTTATGCCAATATCGGCCGATAATATCGGACGACCTTAGTTCAGAGTATATATCTTATATATATATTTATTTAGCTTAGAAAACGAAAATGTCAATTTATTTTTTCTCCATGTGCACACACAGGTCACAACATGTTTACAGGAAAGTTTTGGAGTGTATTTCGTGACTGTTGGGAACTAGGCTACACTGGCACACCTACTTCCAGTGAATGACGCTAGGCTGTTCCCTAAGCTTAATGCATGCACAGAGAAGAAAAGGGTATGTATCTGCTTGTCTAACTCCAGGGTAGATGGCAAATAAGCTAATTTCCCAAAAAGTTGGCGTGTTCCTTTTAAGGCGAGACACTGCAGGTGAATAGTCAAATATACTTTTTTTGTTGATTTTGAGATTGTTATATTTTGCTTCCTAAACATGTCTTCTATGAAACTAGTGACAATAAAACGTCAATAACACACATTTAGTTGTTTATTTTACATCATTTTACCTTATTGCATCCATAAATGTGCACATATTTAATGGGGAAGTGCCTCATTTGCATATATAAACATACATTTCAGAAAACTTGCAATATATTTTTTCTTAGTTTATATGTACATAACAAATTGGGAAAGTTTCATAGTGATATCTATTCATTTTTGCCTATTAGGGGGTACTACACTGTACTACACTGTTTGTAGCCTGTGTGTAGTTCTGTTCAGTTCAATAACATCATTATTATTATTATTCAGTTATCAGGCATGTGTTTAGGTTGTCTATTACTAATGGTTTAATTAGGTATTGTGTTTGTAAATATCTGTTTAAAAAAAAAGTATGGCATTTTACAATACAGAACTTTGAAGGCATTTTCCCAAAAATGAGTTTTAAGAGTTTTTCCTCATACTCTGAGCCAGAAATCTCCACTTCAGTAGCACACACATACACCAAACCTTCCAGTTCTATTCATATCTATGTTCTGAAGGTATTTACAGAAGGGTTTGTTGATATCGCATTCATACCCTGATTTATATCACATTTTATTCCTAAAAACATGGCGAAATATGGAATTTTACCATAAAAATGGACTGAATGGAGTATTTTCTGATTTATGGAGTGATAAAAAGAGATATCCAAAATCCCCTCTGTAATAACCTTTGGCTCTAATATGTCAACAAAATGAAACTATAATTTTGAAAATGGCTTCATCCAATGTTCAGATTTCTGTCCTGGAATTATATGCAAATTAGTGCATATTTAAGTAGATCATGCCTCATTTGCATATTTAAACATACAATTTCAGAAAACTTATAATACAAAAAAGTCTTGTCTTAATATAAGTAATAAACTGGGGAAGTTTCATTGTGATATCTATTAGTTAATTTCTTTACCCTATTCACCTGCAGTGTCTCCCCTTAAAGGGGAACTCCAACATTTTGGGAAATTAGCTTATTTAACATCTTCCCTGGAGTTAGACAAGAAGATGCATACCTTTTTTGTCTCTGTGCGTGCATTTTAGCTTTGGGAATAGACGCTCCGTTAGCATAGCTTAGCTTCATCACTGGAAGTGAGGCAGGACAGTAGCCTTACAGTGCCTTACAGTGTATTGCAAGGTCTGACATTGACCAAACTTGATATGCATGACCTTGGTGGGCTCTAGGTCAACTCCTGAAAAGGGGGTCAATGTCAGACTTTGCAATCAAAAGTTAGGGGGCGCACTGAAATTATGGCAAGGGTTATTAGCCCCCTAACTTTTGATTGCAAAGTCTGACATTGACCCCCTTTTCAGGAGTTGACCTAGAGCCCACCAAGGTCATGCATATCAAATTTGGTCAATGTCAGACCTTGCAATACACTGTAAGGCACTGTAAGGCTACTGTCCTGCCTCACTTCCAGTGATGAAGCTAAGCTATGCTAACGGAGCGTCTATTCCCAAAGCTAAAATGCACGCACAGAGACAAAAAAGGTATGTATCTTCTTGTCTAACTCCAGGGAAGATGTTAAATAAGCTAATTTCCCAAAATGTTGGAGTTCCCCTTTAAGAGGAAGATACTAGGTACAAGAAACTGTAATTGTGTCAAGAAGACAAGATACTGTAGCCGTGTTAAGAAGACAAGAGACTAGTCATGTTAGAAGAAAAGAGACTAGTCATGTTAAGAAGACACGAGACTGTAGTCATGTTAAGAAGACATGAGACTGTAGTCATGTTAAAAAAACAAGAGACTGTAGTCATGTTAAGAAGACACGAGACTGTAGTCATGTTAAGAAGACAAGAGACTGTAGTCATGTTAAGAAGACAAGATACTGTAGTCATGTTAAGAAGACAAGAGACTAGTCATGTTAAGAAGACAAGAGACTGTAGTCATGTTAAGAAGACAAGAGACTAGTCATGTTAAGAAGACAAGATACTAGTCATGTTAAGAAGACAAGAGACTAGTCATGTTAAGAAGACAAGAGACTGTAGTCATGTTAAGAAGACAAGAGACTGTAGTCATGTTAAGAAGACAAGAGACTGTAGTCATGTTAAGAAGACAAGAGACTAGTCATGTTAAGAAGACAAGAGACTAGTCATGTTAAGAAGACAAGAGACTGTAGTCATGTTAAGAAGACAAGATACTAGTCATGTTAAGAAGACAAGAGACTGTAGTCATGTTAAGAAGACAAGAGACTAGTCATGTTAAGAAGACAAGAGACTGTAGTCATGTTAAGAAGACAAGAGACTGTAGTCATGTTAAGAAGACAAGAGACTAGTCATGTTAAGAAGACAAGAGACTAGTCATGTTAAGAAGACAAGAGACTGTAGTCATGTTAAGAAGACAAGAGACTAGTCATGTTAAGAAGACAAGAGACTGTAGTCATGTTAAGAAGACAAGATACTAGTCATGTTAAGAAGACAAGAGACTAGTCATGTTAAGAAGACAAGAGACTAGTCATGTTAAGAAGACAAGAAACTGTAGTCATGTTAAGAAGACAAGAGACTAGTCATGTTAAGAAGACAAGAGACTGTAGTCATGTTAAGAAGACAAGAGACTGTAGTCATGTTAAGAAGACAAGAGACTAGTCATGTTAAGAAGACAAGAGACTAGTCATGTTAAGAAGACAAGAGACTAGTCATGTTAAGAGGACAGGGGACTGTAGTCATGTTAACCGTTTCACTGCCACATTATAGAAGGTTAACCCTTTCACTACCACACTACCGAGGGTTAACCGTCTGTAGTGTGGTAGTGAAATGGTTGAGGTCTGAACTTGTTACTCATGTTTTTCTGTAGTAGTTAGTAGTGCAGAAGTAGTATTTCCCAAAAAAATGGGTATGGCTGAAACCATAGCCTGGGACCATAGCCTGAAGTCTTGTGTAGTACATGTCCAAAAATCATAAAAATCTGTTCATAAATTAGTGATTAAAAGCGGTTTTGGTCAAAAGTGAGAGAGCTCAGAAAACTATTTTCTCATAGACTTCAATGCATTCGATGGAGAATTCTCTTCCTGTTTTGACTTTTCACCTAGATCCCTGATTCGCTCATTCCCACGTGGGGTACCATTGGAAATCCCTACTCATTGGTTAGAAACCCTGTCCAATAATATTCGAGATTGCCAAATGATTGACGGAGGTAGAGGCTGTAGGGAGTGGTATTTGAAAAATTTCAGAATGAATGAACACTCTAACTTACCATCTTTAGATAATACAGTACTCAACCTCTACTGTCTCTAACTATGAATGAATACAACACTAACTTACCATCTTTAGATAATACAGTACTCAACCTCTACTGTCTCTAACTATGAATGAACACAACACTCTAACTTACCATCTTTAGATAATAAAGTACTCAGCCTCTACTGTCTCTAACTATGAATGAACACAAAACTAACTTACCATCTTTAGATAATACAGTACTCAACCTCTACTGTCTCTAACTATGAATGAACACAACACTCTAACTTACCATCTTTAGATAATAAAGTACTCAACCTCTACTGTCTCTAACTATGAATGAACACAACACTCTAACTTACCATCTTTAGATAATAAAGTACTCAACCTCTACTGTCTCTAACTATGGATGAACACAACACTAACTTACCATCTTTAGATAATACAGTACTCAACATCTACTATCTCTAACTATGAATGAACACAAGACTCTAACTTACCATCTTTAGATAATAAAGCATTCAACCTCCACTGTCTCTAACTATGAATGAACACAACACTAACTTACCATCTTTAGATAATACAGTACTCAACCTCTACTGTCTAACTATGAATGAACACAATACTCTAACTTACCATATTTAGATAATAAAGTACTCAACCTCTAATGTCTCTAACTATGAATTAACACAACACTAACTTACCATCTTTAGATAATACAGTACTCAACCTCTACTGTCTCTAACTATGAATGAACACAATACTCTAACTTACCATCTTTAGATAATAAAGTACTCAACCTCTACTGTCTCTAACTATGGATGAACACAACACTAACTTACCATCTTTAGATAATACAGTACTCAACATCTACTGTCTCTAACTATGAATGAACACAAGACTCTAACTTACCATCTTTAGATAATAAAGCACTCAACCTCCACTGTCTCTAACTATGAATGAACACAACACTAACTTACCATCTTTAGATAATACAGTACTCAACCTCTACTGTCTAACTATGAATGAACACAATACTCTAACTTACCATCTTTAGATAATAAAGTACTCAACCTCTACTGTCTCTAACTATGAATTAACACATCACTAACTTACCATCTTTAGATAATACAGTACTCAACCTCTACTGTCTCTAACTATGAATGAACACAATACTCTAACTTACCATCTTTAGATAATAAAGTACTCAACCTCTACTGTCTCTAACTATGGATGAATACAACACTAACTTACCATCTTTAGATAATACAGTACTCAACCTCTACTGTCTCTAACTATGAATGAACACAACACTCTAACTTACCATCTTTAGATAATAAAGTACTCAGCCTCTACTGTCTCTAACTATGAATGAACACAAAACTAACTTACCATCTTTAGATAATACAGTACTCAACCTCTACTGTCTCTAACTATGAATGAATACAACACTAACTTACCATCTTTAGATAATACAGTACTCAACCTCTACTGTCTCTAACTATGAATGAACACAACACTCTAACTTACCATCTTTAGATAATAAAGTACTCAGCCTCTACTGTCTCTAACTATGAATGAACACAAAACTAACTTACCATCTTTAGATAATACAGCACTCAACATCTACTGTCTCTAACTATGAATGAACACAACACTCTAACTTACCATCTTTAGATAATAAAGTACTCAACCTCTACTGTCTCTAACTATGAATGAACACAACACTCTAACTTACCATCTTTAGATAATAAAGTACTCAACCTCTACTGTCTCTAACTATGGATGAACACAACACTAACTTACCATCTTTAGATAATACAGTACTCAACATCTACTATCTCTAACTATGAATGAACACAAGACTCTAACTTACCATCTTTAGATAATAAAGCATTCAACCTCCACTGTCTCTAACTATGAATGAACACAACACTAACTTACCATCTTTAGATAATACAGTACTCAACCTCTACTGTCTAACTATGAATGAACACAATACTCTAACTTACCATATTTAGATAATAAAGTACTCAACCTCTACTGTCTCTAACTATGAATTAACACAACACTAACTTACCATCTTTAGATAATACAGTACTCAACCTCTACTGTCTCTAACTATGAATGAACACAATACTCTAACTTACCATCTTTAGATAATAAAGTACTCAACCTCTACTGTCTCTAACTATGGATGAACACAACACTAACTTACCATCTTTAGATAATACAGTACTCAACATCTACTGTCTCTAACTATGAATGAACACAAGACTCTAACTTACCATCTTTAGATAATAAAGCACTCAACCTCCACTGTCTCTAACTATGAATGAACACAACACTAACTTACCATCTTTAGATAATACAGTACTCAACCTCTACTGTCTAACTATGAATGAACACAATACTCTAACTTACCATCTTTAGATAATAAAGTACTCAACCTCTACTGTCTCTAACTATGAATTAACACATCACTAACTTACCATCTTTAGATAATACAGTACTCAACCTCTACTGTCTCTAACTATGAATGAACACAATACTCTAACTTACCATCTTTAGATAATAAAGTACTCAACCTCTACTGTCTCTAACTATGGATGAATACAACACTAACTTACCATCTTTAGATAATACAGTACTCAACCTCTACTGTCTCTAACTATGAATGAACACAACACTAATTTACCATCTTTAGATAATACAGTACTCAACCTCTACTGTCTCTAACTATGAATGAACACAATACTCTAACTTACCATCTTTAGATAATAAAGTACTCAACCTCTACTGTCTCTAACTATGAATGAACACAATACTCTAACTTACCATCTTTAGATAAAGCACTCAACCTCTACTATCTCTAACTATGAATGAATACAACACTAACTTACCATCTTTAGATAATACAGTACTCAACCTCTACTGTCTCTAACTATGAATGAACACAACACTCTAACTTACCATCTTTAGATAATAAAGTACTCAACCTCTACTGTCTAACTATGAATTAACACAATACTCTAACTTACCATCTTTAGATAATAAAGTACTCAACCTCTACTGTCTCTAACTATGAATTAACACAATACTCTAACTTACCATCTTTAGATAATAAAGTACTCAACCTCTACTGTCTCTAACTATGAATGAACACAATACTCTAACTTACCATCTTTAGATAATAAAGTACTCAACCTCTACTGTCTCTAACTATGGATGAATACAACACTAACTTACCATCTTTAGATAATACAGTACTCAACCTCTACTGTCTCTAACTATGAATGAACACAACACTAACTTACCATCTTTAGATAATACAGTACTCAACCTCTACTGTCTCTAACTATGAATGAACACAACACTAACTTACCATCTTTAGATAATAAAGTACTCAACCTCTTCTGTCTCTAACTATGGATGAACACAACACTAACTTACCATCTTTAGATAATACAGTACTCAACCTCTACTGTCTCTAACTATGAATGAATACAACACTAACTTACCATCTTTAGATAATACAGTACTCAACATCTACTGTCTCTAACTATGAATGAACACAACACTCTAACTTACCATCTTTAGATAATAAAGCACTCAACCTCCACTGTCTCTAACTATGAATGAACACAACACTAACTTACCATCTTTAGATAATACAGTACTCAACCTCTACTGTCTCTAACTATGAATGAACACAATACTCTAACTTACCATCTTTAGATAATAAAGTACTCAACCTCTACTGTCTCTAACTATGAATGAACACAACACTAACTTACCATCTTTAGATAATACAGTACTCAACCTCTACTGTCTCTAACTATGAATGAACACAATACTCTAACTTACCATATTCAGATAATAAAGTACTCAACCTCTACTGTCTCTAACTATGAATGAATACAACACTAATTACCATCTTTAGATAATACAGTACTCAACCTCTACTGTCTCTAACTATGAATGAATACAACACTAACTTACCATCTTTAGATAATACAGTACTCAACCTCTACTGTCTCTAACTATGAATGAACACAACACTCTAACTTACCATCTTTATGTAGCCGGTTCAATGCTGAACCTGCCACTACTTCGACCATGCCTTGAGTGGGAGTCGAACCCAGGGCGTCCGCACCGGGGCCAGCATCGCAAACCGCTGCGCCAAGAAAGGAATTCCCTCCTAAGCGCTCAGTTTGGATGCCTCTGGGGAGGGAGTTTTACTTCTATGTGCCGTAGTCACACTATCGCGGCACATATCCGTTACATTTAGATAATAAAGTACTCAACCTCTACTGTCTCTAACTATGAATGAACACAACACTAACTTACCATCTTTAGATAATACAGTACTCAACCTCTACTGTCTCTAACTATGAATGAACACAACACTAACTTACCATCTTTAGATAATAAAGTACTCAACCTCTACTGTCTCTAACTATGGATGAACACAACACTAACTTACCATCTTTAGATAATACAGTACTCAACCTCTACTGTCTCTAACTATGAATGAATACAACACTAACTTACCATCTTTAGATAATACAGTACTCAACATCTACTGTCTCTAACTATGAATGAACACAACACTCTAACTTACCATCTTTAGATAATAAAGCACTCAACCTCCACTGTCTCTAACTATGAATGAACACAACACTAACTTACCATCTTTAGATAATACAGTACTCAACCTCTACTGTCTCTAACTATGAATGAACACAATACTCTAACTTACCATCTTTAGATAATAAAGTACTCAACCTCTACTGTCTCTAACTATGAATGAACACAACACTAACTTACCATCTTTAGATAATACAGTACTCAACCTCTACTGTCTCTAACTATGAATGAACACAATACTCTAACTTACCATATTCAGATAATAAAGTACTCAACCTCTACTGTCTCTAACTATGAATGAATACAACACTAATTACCATCTTTAGATAATACAGTACTCAACCTCTACTGTCTCTAACTATGAATGAATACAACACTAATTACCATCTTTAGATAATACAGTACTCAACCTCTACTGTCTCTAACTATGAATGAATACAACACTAACTTACCATCTTTAGATAATAAAGTACTCAACCTCTACTGTCTCTAACTATGAATGAACACAACACTAACTTACCATCTTTAGATAATAAAGTATTCAACCTCTACTGTCTCTAACTATGAATGAACACAACACTAACTTACCATCTTTAGATAATACAGTACTCAACCTCTACTGTCTCTAACTATGAATGAACACAATACTCTAACTTACCATCTTTAGATAATAAAGTACTCAACCTCTACTGTCTCTAACTATGAATGAACACAACACTAACTTACCATCTTTAGATAATACAGTACTCAACCTCTACTGTCTCTAACTATGAATGAACACAATACTCTAACTTACCATCTTTAGATAATAAAGTACTCAACCTCTACTGTCTCTAACTATGAATGAACACAACACTAACTTACCATCTTTAGATAATAAAGTATTCAACCTCTACTGTCTCTAACTATGGATGAATACAACACTAACTTACCATCTTTAGATAATACAGTACTCAACCTCTACTGTCTCTAACTATGAATGAACACAACACTCTAACTTACCATCTTTATGTAGCCGGTTCAATGCTGAACCTGCCACTACTTCGACCATGCCTTGAGTGGGAGTCGAACCCAGGGCGTCCGCACCGGGGCCAGCATCGCAAACCGCTGCGCCAAGAAAGGAATTCCCTCCTAAGCGCTCAGTTTGGATGCCTCTGGGGAGGGAGTTTTACTTCTATGTGCCGTAGTCACACTATCGCGGCACATATCCGTTACATTTAGACAATAAAGTACTCAACCTCTACTGTCTCTAACTATGAATGAACACAACACTAACTTACCATCTTTAGATAATAAAGTATTCAACCTCTACTGTCTCTAACTATGGATGAATACAACACTAACTTACCATCTTTAGATAATAAAGTACTCAACCTCTACTGTCTCTAACTATGAATGAACACAACACTAACTTACCATCTTTAGATAATACAGTACTCAACCTCTACTGTCTCTAACTATGAATGAACACAATACTCTAACTTACCATCTTTAGATAATAAAGTACTCAACCTCTACTGTCTCTAACTATGAATGAACACAACACTCTTAACATGACTATTATCTTTAGATAATAAAGTACTCAACTTTTAAGAAAAAAACATTGATTTCAATTCAAATTTGAGCCCGCCCCTTTCCTCCCAGTGATTGACATGCTGGAGCTACACGACGCCAAGCAGGGCTCTGCGGCGGTGGTAAAGATGTCATCGGCACTGGGCATCGTGTCAGACCTGTACCTGGTGTCAACCCTGCGCCTGCCGCCCAAGCTGGGAGGGGTGCTGCTGGGCCTCTACAACAAGGAAGACAACAGGAAGTACCTGGAGGTGGCACTCATGGGCAAGGTTAACAAAGGTATGTCTTCTGGACCCCTTTCTACAGATGTGTCATAGCAGAGTAAACACAGCTGCCCACAATAACATTGATAATATGTCTGCTTTAGCCCTTTCACTACCACACTACAGACTGTTCAGCAGGGAGGGGATCTGGGGGAACCTCCGCCAACCTCCGCACGCGTTACGTTCCCCCAGTGAAACTCCTCGCTGTCGGGTGAAAAGAAGCGGCTGGCGACTCCACATGTATCGGAGGAGACATGTGGTAGTTCTACACCCTCCCCAGGCCGACAGTGGGGCAATGCGCGCAACGACCAGGAAGGGACTGGGTGAAAAATACAGAAAAAGCCCAAAAATAAAGAGAATATCAAATGTGGTGTGTGCTACATCCAGCAAAAACAACATGGTCAGGAAGGGAAGAAAGAGGTGCTGGGAAATAAATAATTAAGACTACTTTCTTTTGCAAAAATAATTAACAGACATTCAAGACTCAGATTCAAGGAAGTTGTATAAATGTGTTGAAGAGATGCAAAGTAAAGTAAAAGATAAGGCTGGTGTAATAAAAATAAAAATAGTAAATGAGATTTTGAATTGAGTTTGAATATGGCCACCAGTGATGTCATCAGGGACATCACATCCTTGTGTTGAAATTAAATGTTGTCCATGAAATGATGTAGCCTAGATGAAGAAATAGCAATACAGTGTCTTATGGACTGCTACCATATCATATTGAGTATAATTCATCATTGTGATGAACACAGATATTTTACTTTCATCTTGAACTACTTCATGAAGTGACAATGATCACCTCGAGTCTGAACCGGAACTACGTCCGAAGCAATTGCTGTCACTTCAACACTTCACTTATAGGCATCATTGATCCATTTTCATAAAGGTTTAAGACAGAAGCTACCTTGGAGATACTCTTATCAGGAAGCAGTAAGTCTTGTGACAAATGACATGTCGTCAGCCTGTGACTGCAACTTGTTCCTGTTTGCGGACGACTCAGCCCTGCTGGTCTCTGACAAGAACAAATTGCAGGTTGAAAAAACCCTCAGCACGGAACTAGGCAAAATCTGCATATGGCTCGCTGATAACAAACTATCATTACACATGGGCAAAACAGAGTCCATTCTCTTCGGTTCAAATAACAAACTCAGCAAGACCGACGGCTTCTCGGTTACAGTGGGTGACAATATTGTCACAAGGAAAGACGAAATTACCTACCTGGGTTCCATCCTAGAGGCAAATCTTTCCTGTGACAAAATGGCATCCAATGTAATAAAAAAAGTCAACCAACGAACTAGATTCTTGTACCGGATCTCCTCTCTGGTAAACAGCAGGAGCACTCATTCAAGGGTACTATGACTATGCGTGCACCTCATGGTACCAAAGCACCTCAAAGGCGCTTAAAACAAAATTACAAACATCACAAAACAAACTGGTCAGACTACTACTTGACCTGAACCCCAGAACCCACCTCACCCCTGCCCACTTTGCCAACCTAGGATGGCTTAGAGTAGACGACAGAGTACAGCAACTTGCAATGGGCCTGGTCTACAAGATACACTATACGACCGGGGTGCCCATGTACATGTCAAAATACTTCCCAAAGGTCAGTGAATACCACAACCACTACACCAGAGGAAGCTCAACAAATCATGTTAAACCCAGATTCGGCTCAAACAAGGGACTAAACACGTTTCGCAATTATGCCACAACAATGTGGAACGCCCTACCCAAAGCTGTAAAGGGATGTGAATCCCTGCCCACATTCAAAACCGCTCTTAAAGAGCACCTACGGGAGGCTGCAATTCGAAACTGGCCACCGTAAATGCCCAAAACCCCCACCACCTCCTAATAGACAGTCTCCTCCCCACCGCATGTATATATTCCCTCCCTGCCGTATGTATATTTCCCTCCCACCCACCCACTCCCTCCGGCCTCCTAATGTACAGTCCCCTCCCCATCAAATGTATATACTCTGTCAGGATCTAGGGGTAACAGTACTGTATATTTGAATACCGCTTATGTCACAAATGTATCAGTACTAAATACCTATATGTCCCTATGCCATAAATGTCATGTATGTTGTGTATGTCATAAATGTCTATATGAATTGAAAATGGGGGACCCTGATGGAAACAAGACAAACGTCTTTCTCAGGTCTGCATCCCCTTAACAATTGTATGTATTGAGCCGTACTGTATTGTACCCATTCTGCAATCTGTTAAATAAAGTTTTCATTCATTCATTCATTCATTCATTCATTCATTCATTCATTCATTCATTCATTCATTCATTCATTCATTCATTCATTTATTCATTCATTCATTGTGTAGCTCACGTGATAACAGGAAGTGAGAAGGACCTGGTTAGTCTCCCATTGAATTGTCTCTGGTTTCCATATGAAATGCTAACAAGACATATTCTTGCGTGTCTTGTGCCTGTTGAAGAAAAATACAGAATAAAATGAACAGTTCCTTTAAAGGCCCCATGAAATTAAAATAGATGTTTATGTTCTTATGTCACATATGTCTTGGACTGATTGGCACTTATACCGCCTGTATCTGTCCCAACAAGGACAAAAAAGTAGTTTTGTAGGTATTCTTGAATGAATGAATGAATGAATGAATGAATGAATGAATGAAAACTTTATTAACAGATTGCAGAATGGGTACAGTACAGTACAGCTCAATACATACAATTGTTAAGGGGATGCAGACCAGAGAAAGACTTTCGTCTTGTTTACATCAGGGTCCCCCATTTTCAATTCATCGTAACATATATGACATACATGACATACAGATAGACAGTACTGCTACATCTATACATTTATGACATACCATAATGGTATTATTCTTTATTCTTAATGGTATTTGTGTATAATTTCCTGGAAAACTATTTAAAAAATTTTGATGAGTCATCCTGCACACAGGGGCGTGTACTTTAGCATCCAATGAAATGCTTTCAAGAATGACATTTACAGCACATTGTAACTAAGCACACCCTCTTTAACGCTCTTGTTCAAATGTTCAATGTAGCTAATGTAGCTAGTAGCTAACGTTACTACTGTTGCATAACATTGCTAACGTACATTGCTAATGTACATTGCTAACATTAGCTTGCTAGCTAATGGGTTGACCGTAATGCACATTCAGCGTTATTGGCTACTGTAAACACCAATCAATATCAAGTCCTTCCCTAGCTTCCTGTTTTTACAGGAAACGCATAAATATGTGGAATCAAATAGCATTCTGCTAGCCGTTTCATGGGGACTTTAACCCTTGTGTGGTGTTCTCCTTTAACCCTTGTGTGGTGTTCTCCTTTAACCCTTGTGTGGTGTTCTCCTTTAAACCTTGTGTGGTGTTCTTCTTTAACCCTTGTGTGGTGTTCTCCTTTAACCCTTGTGTGGTGTTCTCCTTTAACCCTTGTGTGGTGTTCTCCTTTAAACCTTGTGTGGTGTTCTCCTTTAACCCTTGTGTGGTGTTCTCCTTTAACCCTTGTGTGGTGTTCTCCTTTAAACCTTGTGTGGTGTTCTTCTTTAACCCTTGTGTGGTGTTCTCCTTTAACCCTTGTGTGGTGTTCTTCTTTAACCCTTGTGTGGTGTTCTCCTTTAACCCTTGTGTGGTGTTCTCCTTTAACCGTTGTGTGGTGTTCTCCTTTAACCCTTGTGTGGTGTTCTCCTTTAACCCTTGTGCTGTGTTTGTGTTTTTGTTACTCACCCAATGTTCTTGTTATTGGGATTTTAAAACAATAGTCATAATAATGATAATAAAAAAACAGATGTTAACTTTATCTCAATTATAAGCAATCTAGACAGCATAATATGGTTAATATTTGCCATTTACCTCTGCTAGATCACATTTATTAGTAAAAGTGCTATTAGTTTTTTTGTGATAGAATGTGAAAATAATAATAAATGTTTATTTTGAAAAATGTAAATGGAACAAGGTGGAGGCAGACAGTGAACCGAACACCACGTTTACAATGTAGGGGGGGTGGGGGTGAAAATTCAAATGTGTTCTTTTATACGTTTTTCACAGTTCTTCACATGAGCCAAAACCAATGAGTCTCGGGTTAAAAATATAATTAATTGTATAATTTCTCTTTTAGTAAACAATGAAAACGGGTCCCACAGACCTGAACACCACACAAGGGTTTAATCTATTGTAATTGACAAAGCTACTTCACTAAACCTGGTCTCTGTATTGTAGTTCTGGTGAGATATGTACGGGAGGACGGGAAGCTACACACAGTCAACCTCCAGAACCCCGCCCTCTCTGACGGACGCACCCAGTCACTCATCCTCCGAGTGGGCGGGCTCAGACGAAACCACCTCCTCCTGGAGCTCTACGTAAACTGCCGATTGGTTGACTCGGCGCAGGGCCAGCCCTCATTGGTCGCGCTACCTATGGAATCGGAATCTGTCGACATCCGTAATGGACAGAAGACCTATGCAAGACTCCAGGTAATGGAATAGAATAGATGTACAGTAACACACATGTATTAGTTTGTATTATAGGCACGAAAAAAGAGCGATGTGATGTGTTTTATCATATTAGTTAACAATTTGGCCTGATGGTGAATAAGCTGAAATTCGTTTTTGAAAATGTGGATATTAACAATACAATTAAAATATTATGACCAAAGCCAGATATAAAATACTTACAATTAACACATTCATTGTGTGTTGTGTTTGTTATTATATAGGTAGTACCAATAAGAAACAATCATTAGGCATCAGGCTGTGCTTTGTAACACACATGTATTGGCTTGTATAAAAATGTTCCCCAAATCACGAAAAAGGGACACAGTGATGTGTTTTCAGTTCACCTCATATCAATAATTATAAATAATTCTGACAGCCCTAGTGAAGATACGCTTGTTTGAAAATGTAAATGTCTGGCCTGAGGGTGGCGCTAGAGTAAAGGTCATGAGGTCACCAAAACCAATAGGCTTCTTCCTCTGTTCCCAGTTTAATAATCATCACATTCACATGAAAGATCTGTTGCGGCTTTGGCGGCGGTCCGGGTGAATCCATGATAATATGCACATTTAAACTTTACAGGACACATTTAAACAGTATATGACACATTTAAACGGTATAGGACACATTTAAACCTGTATAGGACACATTTAAACAGTATATTGTGGTGGACACTAGATGGAGGTGTCTCACCTCAGAATGGACACTGGGTGGTAAGGAGGAGTTGACTTAAGGGTGTGGCTGTAACGTGGTTCTGTTGGATTTGTTTGGAAGAAAAGTTCAGAGACTCGATACTGCTCGTCTCATTTATTGACTTCCACAATATAACACTGTTAAACCTATAGGACACATTTAAACAGTATAGAGCACTTTTAAACCTGTAGGACACATTTAAAGCTATATAGGGAACATTTAAACGGTATAGGGCACATTTAAACAGTATAGGACACATTTAAACTTTATAGGAAACATTTAAACAGTATATAACACTTTTAAACCTATAGGACACATTTAACCTCTTCCACCCGACGGGACCGCATATTTTTTTTTGTCAAACTTATTCAAGTATAAACATCATAACCATGTCACAACAGCAGTTATAATGTATATTATCATCAATATGTTAGTTTACCAATAGGTTAAAGTGTTATTAGATAGATTTTCATTTTTGTTTTGGTCTAGTTTATTTCGCGAAAGTCGACCATTTTGGAAAATTTTAACATCAGGAATTGTAGTTTTTCCGAATGACACTTCCCAAAAGCCTCTATGGGGTTTCAAGCACATTACTTCGGTATGCATTTTTTTTATATCTTATTATTCGGGATAATAAACCACAAAACGTAACGTTATTGACATATATTGAAGCGCAGTTAGTTTCTCTTCCCTATTTTTAGCATGTAGCAACAATTAGATTTGAAAATAGTTTCAAAATGGTGGCACCCTGATAAAAAAAAGCGACTGTACATACAGTAGATTTCATTATCTGTTCTCACGCCTGGTGATACTAAATCCAAATTGAACTTGGGCATTTGAAAGATCATTTATGTATATATATAAATGTGTGAATTGGCTATAATAAGGTAATTTATAAGCCTGCTATTCTATATTCTATAATAATATTTCAAATTGCATTGGTCCGGATGGGAGTACTGTATCTACAGAACCTTCTGTTTAATCATCTTCCCTTTATTAATTTTTTTAGATTCTTTGTACACATGATCTCAAGAAGGTACTGAACGAGATCAGTGGCAGTTTTTCATGTCTGGTCATTATTAGCATGGTGTTATTCACTGTCAAAGATGCAAAGAAAAATCATAATTCATATTCTTCTTTGTTTCATCACAATTAATTTAAGCAAGCCTAGTAATAGACACAATATTTCTGACACTGGGAATACATTCACTGAGTTCCATAGATGTCCCTAGATACCAATAATATGCAAATTGACCATGTAGAAGTGGAGCAATATTCCATTTACTTATGTATGTATTTTAGGCGGATTTTCAGAAAATAGGGCTCCAGGCTTAAGAGGTTAAACAGTATAGAGCACTTTTAAACCTATAGGACACATTTAAACGGTATAGAGCGCTTTTAAACCTATAAGCCACATGTAAACAGTGTAGGGAACATTTAAACGGTATAGGACACATTTAAACGGTATAGGGCACATTTAAACAGTATAGGACACATTTAAACCTATAGGGCACATTTAAACGGTATAGGGCACATTTAAACAGTATAGGACACATTTAAACCTATAAGCCACATTTAAACTGTATAGGACACATTTAAATGGTATAGGGCACATCCCACATGTCCATCGCACTGCCGTTGTGTCCTTGGGCAAGACACTTAACCTACTTGCCTCGTATGAATGTGTATGCATGTGAATGAATGTTGGTGGTGGTCGGAGGGGCCGTAGGCGAAGATTATTCGCCACGCTTCCGTGAGTCTGCCTCAGGGCAGCTCTGGCTGCAATTGTAGCTTACCACCACCGGTATGACTGTGTATGAACGAATAATGGACTCTGTAAGCGCTCTGGGGTCACTGGGGTGTCATGAAGAGCGCTATATAAATCCAATCCATTATTATTATTAAATAGTATAAGGCACATTTAAAGCAACCTTTCAATGAGCATCTAAAAAGGGGAAATATGCCCAATTTAAGAATGAATTATTCTTAACACATTGGGCGCCATGGGTTATACCGATCAATATACCCAGTCTGCCACCACTGTAAGCCTATGGAGATGTTTACCTTCTTTGCAGGGCTATAACTTTTTAAATTGTATTGCTATATTGTCATTACTATGGCCCATTCAACATCGATTATCTATCGTTCAGGATGTGGGAACGTTATATTTTTTCATTCATACATTGTTGTGTTAATACCGTCTAGAATATAAGTATGTTTTTAAGCTTTTCTGCTGTAATTCCAAAAACGAGAGTTATAGGCCCTGACGCATATGATAGATTATCGATTGGCGTTCCTTTCCTATACACGCTATATTAAAAAATTAAAATGTATATGATCGGTATACATTATGCTTCATCATGCGTGAAGGAAAGGGGGGGGGGTGTTTATAATTTCTTGATCATCAGTAACGGCTTTATTTAGTATGGGTTGATATATTGATCAGATGGTTTGCAGTGAAATGGATAAACAATCGGGCTGAAAATAACGTTACTGTCCTCTTACCGTTCACCGATGAGACTGGAGGAAAAAGATCCCAATTATTTGACGCCGATCTCCTAGATCCATTTCCGGTTTGTATGGCGCAATAAACGCAGATTATTAAGTTTAGAATGCGATCCAAATGCACTATAGTGTTTGTCTGGAGCCACGTAACAAGATATGACTGCCGGATTGCGTTCGTCACCAACGCCGGAGACGCTGGATTCGCCTGTTCGAATCCAGCTCCCGGCGTTGCTATCAGCTTGGCTGGTCACACTAATACAATTGGCAGTATTAGAGGGTGGGAAAGCTGAAGGGTGGGTCCTGGGCGTTGTGGACAGCGACCCCAGGCTTAAGAGGTTAAACAGTATAGAGCACAGTACAGTTCGGTTGGGGCGCCTGCTCAGCAAGGGTAGGATCTAGGGAGAGATAGTGCGGCCTCCCACACGCTACACTCTCCCCGGTGAGAATCTGCGCGGCCAGGCTGGCCTGCCGGCTGGCTGCACATGCATCGGAGGAAAGCATGTGACAGTCTCCGGTCTCTCGGACCAACAGTAGGGGAAAGTGCGCAACAACCAGGAAGGGTGGGATGGGAGAAAAATCGGAAAAAGGAGGGGGAAAAAAATAATAATAAAAAAAAGAAAAAAAGATATGACTGCCGGAGGGATTTCCTCAACGCACCGATCACCACTTCCGGTTTTGGAGAGAGTGTAACTTGCCCGACCATCCACCAGGCGGTGGTATTGAGGCGTTGCAATCTCATACAGGGTCCCGCTGCAGTCCGGAGGTTGGCTGGATGAATTATGAATGCCATGGCGAAAAAATGAAATATTGATCCCAAAAACGGCGTAAGTCGTTCTTGGCGTTCAACGCATGGCGGGCAAAAACGGTGTAACTCGTTCTTGGCGACCAATGTGTTAAGGTCTAAGACAGAGAAAACAAACACACACTTGTGATGTCATAAAGTATAAAGTCTGGAGCTGTTCCATAGACGATACATTTTAGAACATCAATGAAAGCTGAATTTTTTGTTTCACTTCTCTGGTTTCTGGCTTTATGAAAGAGTAGCTCACGTTCACAAATATTGAGTGAACATTCCTTTTTAATTTGGGTGGTGTTCTCCTTTAACCCTTTCAATACCACACTACAAAAGGTTAACCTTTTACTACCGCACTACAGACGGTTAACCGTCTGTAGTCTGGTACAGGCGGTTAACCGTCTGTATTGGGGTAGTGAATGGGTTAACCCTTTGTCGTGTGGCAGTGAAAGGGTTAACCTTCTGTCATGTCGCAGTGAAAGGGTTAATGGTCAGCGTTGGCTTCTTATTATCCCAGACATGAACAGACTTTACTGTCCGCTTTACAACCTCATGCGGCAGGCAGCTGTAAACCAGAAGCAAACCTTCAACCACAAGAGTAGTAGGTTCCACATCCCTGTGTAAATTACTCTTAATTAGGTAATTGTGTTACACATGAAACACGTACCTGGTCTACCCCCACTGCCATAGACACATTACATTCTTTTTTCTGTTTTATAGCCCTTGAAGAATTTTTTTAATGAGGTAGAGTAACCAGGATTACAGCAGCCACGGGCCACATGTAGAATTCTTATAACATCCACTGCAGGCTTTTATGTGTTCATTTTATTACTTATTCAGGAGAAGATGGGGGAATACTACAGCCATACATAAATAAGTAAGGGATTATCAACTAGTAGATGTGAGTTATGTAAGGGATAATCAACTAGTAGGTGTGAGTTAAGTAAGGGATAATCAGCCGTGAGTAGGTGTGAGTTAAGTAAGGGATAATCAACTAGTAGGTGTGAGTTAAGAAAGGGATAATCAACGAGTAGGTGTGAGTTACTCAGTACTAATAGGCACAATCTATAGACCACCAGAACAGAGTGGCTTTTATGACACACTTGATGGGTGCTTAACTGGGGTGGAGGGCGTAGAAAAAATCCTTATTGGGGACTGGAACACGGATATGCTACGTAAAGCAGCACCCGTCTTCAAGGCCTTCAGTAGATTTTCTGATCTGCACGGTTTCAGCCAGCTAATCACCCAACCCACAAGGGTGTGTGAATCAACCCAGACTACCATTGACCTCATCCTGACCTCCGACAAGTCCATGATCTCCAATAAAGGGGTGATAGCATGCGGGTTAAGTGATCATTATATGATATTCTGTTCCCGCAAAAAGCCAAAGCAAAAGGCTGGCTGTCACAAAATGGTCACATCTAGAGACCTCAAAACGTACTCTAGCGAGGCCTTTAACCTTGAACTGAAGAGCCTGGACTGGTCAGATGAACTCAATGGTACACTGGTTGAAGAAACCTGGCTTGGCTTCAAAACCAAATTCTCAACAATACTAAACAACATGGCCCCCCTAAGAACCACCAGGGTAAAAAATCGCGCTGAGCCGTGGATGCACACTGAAATACTGACCGCTATGAAAGCCAGAGACAAAAAATGCTCTGAATTTCATAAAAGTCAGTCAAAGCTTACCAAAAGCACGAGCAGTGAACTCCAAGCCCACGTGACTGAACTCAAACTAGAAAGAAACAGACTAAGAAATGACGTAAACTCCATGATAAAAACTGCAACCCTGCTGGTCTCTGACAAGAACAAGTTACAGGTTGAAAAAACCCTCAGCTCGGAACTAGGCAAAATCTGCATATGGCTCGCCGACAACAAACTATCATTACACATGGGCAAAACAGAGTCCATTCTCTTCGGTTCAAATAACAAACTCAGCAAAACAGACGGCTTCTCAGTTACAGTGGGTGACAATATTGTCACAAGGAAAGATGAAATTACCTACCTGGGTTCCATCCTAGAGGCTAATCTTTCCTGTGACAAAATGGCATCCAATGTAATAAAAAAAGTCAATCAACGAACTCGATTCTTGTACCGGATCTCCTCCCTGGTAAACAAGAATACCCTGAAGACTCTGGCAGGAGCACTCATTCAAGGGTACTACGACTATGCTTGCACCTCATGGTACCAAAGCACCTCAAAGTCACTAAAAACCAAATTACAAACATCTCAAAACAAACTAGTCAGACTACTGCTTGACCTGACTCCTAGAACCCACCTCACCCCTGCACACTTTGCCAACCTAGGATGGCTTAGAGTAGACGACAGAGTACAGCAATTTGCAATGGGCCTGGTCTACAAGATACACTACACGACCAAGGTACCCATGTACATGTCAAAATACTTCCCAAAGGTCAGTGAATACCACGATCACAACACCAGAGGGAGCTCCACAAATCATGTAAAACCCAGATTCGGCTCAAACAAGGGACTAAACACGTTTCGCAATTATGCCACAACAATGTGGAACGCCCTACCCAAAGCTGTAAAGGAATGTAAATCACTACCCACCTTCAAAAACACTCTCAAAGAACACCTACGGGAGACTGCAATTCAAAACTGGCCCCTACAAATGTCCTAACCCAGTTGTACAATAAAGACCAAGCATGGCTATTCCAATGTACAGCCCCACCCAACCCCACCCCACCTACCCAACCTCCTCCAATGTACAGTTTCCATGTCAAATGTATGTCAGTATTCCAATGTACAGTGTGTCCCCCCCCTACCCAACCCCCCCCCCCCCCCCCCCACCTCCAATGTACAGCCCCACCCCACCTACCCAACCTCCCCCAATGCACAGTTTCTATGTCAAATGTATATACTCTTCTTCTGGATTTTTTTAGTATCACAAACAGTACTGTATTTGAAAATCTGGTATGTCATAAATGTATAGATGTAGCAGTACTGTCTATCTGTATGTCATGTGTGTCATATGATGAATTGAAAATGGGGGACCCTGATGGAAACAAGACGAAAGTCTTTCTCAGGTCTGCATCCTCTTAACAATTGTATGTATTGAGCTGTACTGTACTGTACCCATTCTGCAATCTGTTAATAAACTTTTCAATCAATCAATCAATCAAAGTTAAGTAAGGGATAATCATCTAGTAGGTGTGAGTTAAGTAACCAATGCACTTACCATTGGTGTGTTTTCCTTGCCTCCCGCTTGTTAGTTTATCAAATTGATAAGTCAGCTGTGTTGCTGCAGTTTGAAAGAACAAATGTTTATGAATCCAGGTGAGGTAGAATCATGAATAACGTTCTGGTAAATATGTAACACTTGTGCTTGTTGTTGTATTTCAGGGTTCTGTCAACACTCTGAAAGTGGCTCTTGGAGGCTCATTGGCCAAAGCTGGGCTTCTCACTGACTGTCCTTTCCAAGGAGACACCTTGCAAAACTCAGGTTCAGAGTCTATGCATTGCATATTCACACATGCTTTCATTAAAACATACCAAAAAGGTTGACTGGCACCTTGCAGACTGTGCCAGGTCACAGAAGCTTACTGATCTCATTTACCAAAAGCACAAAACCTTTATTTTTTACAGGGTTCCTTCCCACAGGGTCTTTGAGTTTTTAGTTAGTTGGTTGGTTTAGTTGGTTGGTTGGTTTATTTAGTTTTCGTTAGTTAGTTGGTTGGTTTATTTAGTTGGGTTGGCTATTTAGTTGGTCTAGTTCAGGGACGTGCACAGGACTTTAGAGGGGCAGGTGCTCAAAGGCTGAAAAGGGCACTATACCTGTGTGTGTTAGAACCGAGCAAGCGTAGTGCCCCTTTTTATGCTTTTTGGGGGGTTTTGGTGATCAAATATTGAATATTGAACTATAATAATCAGTGCAGGAGCTCACTTATCCTTGAAAGACACTTTTATCACTGACTTAAAAGGCCCATACATCTCCATAAATGTTCAGGGGGGAGGGAATAAGTGCTTACCCTACAGACCCCAATAAGTGCTGTATATTCTGTATTGTTTAAATATAAATGCATTTTTTACTCCAATCCCGATTTGTATCTGAGATTCCCAAATCGGACTTGACTTCTTCGTGTCCCTCAGTGAGTGTAATACCAGCATTCAACTGTATGCGCCACAGCGGTTTCTATCATCATCATCATCATCATCATCATCACCCACGCTATGCATAAAATATATTTTTTTAATGGCACTTTTTTATGAGGCTCAAAAGGTGTGCACGTGCCTGGTCTAGTTAGTTGGTTTAGTTGGTTGGTTTAGTTGGTTGGTTTAGTTAGTTGGTTTATTTAGTTGGTTTATTTAGTTTGGTTAGTTAGTTGGTTTAGTTATTTGGGTTAGTTAGTTGTTTTCTTTGTTGGGTTAGTTAGTTGGGTTAGATAGTTGGGTCAGTTAGTTGGGTTAGATAGTTGGTTTGGTTAGTTGATTTAGTGTCATAGGTTATACTCATGTCTCTTTTTCTTCTTCTCTACAGTCAGTGCTGATGTGAATGGCATTCTGGGTAAGTAGCCTGGAATGAGCTGCCTCACCAATCTTAAAGGGCCAATCAGTGATCAAACTGTAAACAACCACACTGTGGTGACCCAAGTCAATACACACTGCAGTGGTCTAAGCGAATACACACTGCGGTGACCCAAGCCAATACACACTACAGTGACTCAAGCCAATACACACTGCAGTGGTCTAAGTCAGTGGTTCCCAAAGTGGGGGTCGCGAGCCGCCGTGGGGGGGTCGCCAGATGATTAAAAAATAATATGTATAAAAAGAAAAGAAAAATGTATGCAGTCAGGCCAGGCCCAGTGTTTCTAGTTGCAGCGGCGCAATAGTTAGATAACCTAGGTGGGGAACAACCAGGAGATCACTGCAACTCACACAAGTTGGAGAACTATCTCTCTTGCTCTCGCTCTTGCTCTCGCTCTCGCTCTCGCTCTCGCTCTCGCTCTCTCTCTTGCTCACACACACACACACAAAGGGAGCCGCATGTGATTGGTGGAGGCGGGACCCCTACAAAAAACAAAAAATCCATCAAAATCAGTGTTGTTGCTAATCATTGACACATGCTAGCCTGTAATAATCCCCCCCAGAAAATATATATATATATATTGCAAATATATGCCATCACACACACTGACATTTAAAGGCCAACTTGCAGGTTAAACCCTACTCTTCAATTATGGGTAGTTTACATCATTGGTTTCATTATTTTTTTTTTTCCATTTGACGCCGGAAATTCCACTCAGAAAGGGTTAAAAAGGTCCACGCACGAATAACATGCACGGAGCAAATCTAAAAGCTTATCAGACGCTAGCAGGGGCGTGACGTCACTCCAGGTAACTTTCCCTACTTCTGATCCACTACAATGGAGTTTGACGAGTGCAGAAAGCTATTTCCTTGATCCAAATGGACGCCTTACAAGACGCAAATGGGTTTAATCGTCAGAGACTTTGATGGACCAGCTACAACTGGTTGAAACAAGGTAGTTATAAGGTTTTTAATGTCGTAAAAAAAGAACTACATGTACCACTAGGCAGCCTGTTGTTCAGTACAGCAGCGCTACTGGTCTGTGGGCTGTCGCCTTATCCCCGGGTCATAGTATCAAGCTGGCTATATGGCTCTGGCTAACGTTACCCCACTAACGTTAGCATTATGTCTACTGTCGTGCATGTAAAAGAGTTTTGGGAACGAGTAAAATGTGCAGGTCCTCATCTCAGACCTGTGGGGCAAAGCACTGCACACGCATCATGCCGGCTAGCAAGCTACACGTCGCGGCATGTTGATACGATAGTAGCCCCCTTGGATAGCACTCGGTGCATCAGTCACGAAAGGGGCTACCACGATAGCTATTAGCTAACTAACGTTAACGTTACAAGCTCAAACACCTTATAACTACTACTATTGTCGTGTCCATAAGTTCCCTGGCAGAATACTTGTGAGGACAAAGGTATACAAAGAGGAGAGAACCATTTTAAATCGGGCCATGTTAGGAGTTTCGAGAATGCTGGCTACCAAGCTAGCTAACTTAGCTAAATAGCTACTAACGTTATAAACACAATATGTACAACGACACAATGATTTACATTAATACAAATATGTTAACGTGGTTGTGGCTTTTACAAATAGTGGTTAGCTTTAGAGATGAATGGCTATGATCACGGAGCTCCTCGGCTAGTAGTAACAAGAAGGCTCTGCTTCCTGCCACTACCTGCCTGTGATTCTCAGCGCCCCCTGCTGCCCTGTACCTGGTGTGACGTCATCATTAAGATGACACACGCACGCTATGAAACATGGATTAAAATATGCATGTGCGTGGAGGTTGTTGTTTGATCGACAAAATGTTTGATAAAAACTCTAAAACTGGGTCAATTTCGATAATTCTTTTACCCCTCTTCATGAAAGTCAGCGTTGGCCTAGTCACATTGTTTATTGAACAAAAATACAACCTGCAAGTTGGCCTTTAAAGGGTTAGAATTATAAAATGTATATGTGGTGTTATGATCAGGGCTGAAGTTGAATAAAATATTTATGAAAGAAAAAGTGGTATTTCAACATATATAGTAATATTTTTATGGCGTTTTTGAAGAGGACAATTTAGGAGTAGGTTTCAGTACTGTGTGGAGTAGGTTTCAGCACTGTGGAGTAGGTTTCAGCACTGTGGAGTAGGTTTCAACACTGTGTGGAGTAGGTTTCAGCACTGTGGAGTAGGTTTCAGTACTGTGTGGAGTAGGTTTCAGCACTGTGGAGTAGGTTTCAGCACTGTGGAGTAGGTTTCAGTACTGTGTGGAGTAGGTTTCAGTACTGTGTGGAGTGGGTTTCAGCACTGTGGAGTAGGTTTCAGCACTGTGGAGTAGGTTTCAACACTGTGTGGAGTAGGTTTCAACACTGTGGAGTAGGTTTCAGTACTGTGTGGAGTAGGTTTCAACACTGTGTGGAGTAGGTTTCAACACTGGAGTAGGTTTCAGTACTGTGTGGAGTAGGTTTCAACACTGTGGAGTAGGTTTCAGTACTGTGTGGAGTAGGTTTCAACACTGTGGAGTAGGTTTCAGTACTGTGTGGAGTAGGTTTCAACACTGTGGAGTAGGTTTCAACACTGGAGTAGGTTTCAACACTGTGTGGAGTAGGTTTCAACACTGTGGAGTAGGTTTCAACACTGTGGAGTAGGTTTCAACACTGTGGAGTAGGTTTCAGTACTGTGTGGCGTAGGTTTCAACACTGGAGTAGGTTTCAACACTGGAGTAGGTTTCAACACTGTGGAGTAGGTTTCAACACTGTGGAGTAGATTTCAACACTGTGGAGTAGATTTCAACACTGTGGAGTAGGTTTCAACACTGTGGAGTAGATTTCAACACTGTGGAGTAGGTTTCAGTACTGTGTGGAGTAGGTTTCAACACTGTGGAGTAGGCACTGTGGAGTAGGTTTCAACACTGTGGAGTAGGTTTCAGTACTGTGGAGTAGGTTTCAACACTGTGGAGTAGGTTTCAGTACTGTGGAGTAGGTTTCAACACTGTGGAGTAGGTTTCAGTACTGTGGACTAGGTTTCAACACTGTGGAGTAGGTTTCAACACTGTGGAGTAGGTTTCAGTACTGTGGAGTAGGTTTCAACACTGTGGAGTAGGTTTCAACACTGTGGAGTAGGTTTCAGTACTGTGGACTAGGTTTCAACACTGTGGAGTAGATTTCAACACTGTGGAGTAGGTTTCAACACTGTGGAGTAGGTTTCAGGACTGTTGAGTAGGTTTCAACACTGTGGAGTAGGTTTCAACACTGGAGTAGGTTTCAGTACTGTGTGGAGTAGGTTTCAGTACTGTGGAGTAGGTTTCAGTACTGTGGAGTAGGTTTCAACACTGTGGAGTAGGTTTCAGTACTGTGGAGTAGGTTTCAACACTGTGGAGTAGGTACTGTGGAGTAGGTTTCAACACTGTGGAGTAGGTTTCAGTACTGTGGAGTAGGTTTCAACACTGTGGAGTAGGCACTGTGGAGTAGGTTTCAGCACTGTGGAGTAGGTTTCAACACTGTGGAGTAGGTTTCAACACTGTGGAGTAGGCACTGTGGAGTAGGTTTCAACACTGTGGAGTAGGTTTCAGCACTGTGGAGTAGGTTTCAACACTGTGGAGTAGGTTTCAGTACTGTGGAGTAGGTTTCAGTACTGTGGAGTAGGTTTCAACACTGTGGAGTAGGTTTCAGTACTGTGGAGTAGGTTTCAGTACTGTGGAGTAGGTTTCAGTACTGTGGAGTAGGTTTCAACACTGTGGATTAGGTTTCAGCACTGTGGAGTAGGTTTCAGTACTGTGGAGTAGGTTTCAACACTGTGGAGTAGGTTTCAGTACTGTGGAGTAGGTTTCAACACTGGAGTAGGCACTGTGGAGTAGGTTTCAACACTGTGGAGTAGGTTTCAGTACTGTGGAGTAGGTTTCAACACTGTGGAGTAGGCACTGTGGAGTAGGTTTCAACACAGTGGAGTAGGTTTCAGCACTGTGGAGTAGGTTTCAACACTGGAGTAGGTTTCAGCACTGTGGAGTAGGTTTCAGTACTGTGGAGTAGGTTTCTACACTGTGGAGTAGGTTTCAGCACTGTGGAGTAGGCACTGTGGAGTAGGTTTCAACACAGTGGAGTAGGTTTCAGCACTGTGGAGTAGGTTTCAACACTGGAGTAGGTTTCAGCACTGTGGAGTAGGTTTCAACACTGGAGTAGGTTTCAGCACTGTGGAGTAGGTTTCAGTACTGTGGAGTAGGTTTCAACACTGTGGAGTAGGTTTCAGCACTGGAGTAGGTTTCAGTACTGTGGAGTAGGTTTCAACAGTGTGGAGTAAGTCTCAACACTGTGGAGTAGGTTTCAACATTTATTTAAGGATTTGCTATTTTTATATTACTGTACTTTTGTGGCTAGCCAGAGGTCTCCAGTATGAAGAACAGCACGACTTGTGCTGATAAATGACTCACAGAATGAAACACTGTTGTCTCAACAGGTGACCACACCAAGGCTCTGATTGGTCAGCTGATCATCTTCAACCAGATCCTGGGGGAGCTCCGCGAGGACATCAGAGAACAGGTCAGGGAGGGAGAGGGAGGGGAAGGAGAGGGAGGGGAAGGGAACAATCTGGAGATAAGAAAATATGAGAAAAGATGAGATGTGATGATATGGACAAGGTAAGATGACATGAGATAAGATGATATAAGATAAAATAAGATGACATAACATAACATCTTCTTGTCTGACTAGATGGTAAATACGTGCAAATAAGTGTTCCTTTAATGATATGAAATATAAGCACAACTCGCAACAATTAGCTTTGCAGGCACGGGGACAAATCCAAGTGCTCCTGTCCGTCTTCGTCAGGGATACGACAGCGTTAGCGATCTGTTCTGCATGTTTTTAGATGCCGGCAACCTGGTTCCCAAGCAGGAATCGAACCCAGGACCTTCTTGACCTGCGACAGTGTTAACCACTGCACCACCCTTGTCGGGGTAGCAACACCTCTGTGTTAATGGTCAGGGTAGCAATACCTCTGTGTTAATGGTCAGGGTAGCAACACCTCTGTGTTAATGGTCAGGGTAGCAACACCTCTGTTAATGGTCAGGGTAGCAACACCTCTGTGTTAATGGTCAGGGTAGCAACACCTCTGTGTTAATGGTCAGGGTATCAGCACCTCTGTATTAATGGTCAGGGTAAACACCTCTGTGTTAATGGTCAGGGTAGCAACACCTCTTTGTTAATGGTTGGGTAGCAACACCTCTGTGTTAATGGTTGGGTAGCACTAGCAACACCTCTGTGTTAATGGTCAGGGTAGCAACACCTGTGTTAATGGTCAGGTCAGGGTAGCAACACCTCTGTGTTAATGGTCAGGGTAGCAACACTTCAAGGGGCTTTCAAAACAGACACAGGCTGCTGCAGTGACAGAGTTGTGCTGAGCTAGATCATTGTTCCAAACGGAGGACCCAGACGCGGTCTGTCTTCAAATGTAGCAAAGTGCAGAGCACATTTACTGAAAACCAGCAGCTTTTTTCCAGAAGTTTGGTAACTAGGCTACGACAGGCTTGATCAAAAGCACGTCTGGCTTAAATTGATGAAGGACTATCTTATAAACAACTATATGATAGCAAGTGTTCAAGAGATTTTAGGTCATATGTTTTATTGTTACTGTTATTATAACACTGGTGATGAGAGACTGGTTATCCACAGGTGAAGGAGATGTCACTGATTAGGAACACCATCCTGGAATGCCAAGCATGTGGTAAATATGACCCCACCACCACCACCACAGACCTTTCAAAGGGAAACTAACCAAGTTCTTCTCACTTCCTGTATTTTTTCATGTGAGCTACAAAAGGCGGGCTTAATTATGATAGTATTGACATTTATTGATGTTTTTGATTTGGAGACTCATTGGAATTTGTCTATTTGTGAGGGGCCTATGATGCATTTGTTTGCATTTCATCTAGTGCTGTCAAAGTTAGTGCATTAATAACGTCTTAATGCAAATGCATATTAATGCCACAATTTGTTTTGATGCAAAAGAAAATAAAGTAATCATTGTAAAGATTTACAAACATTCAGTCACACCAGTTCATATAAAAATTAAAACAAGAAAAATCAAGAAAAATAAAAACATTTGCATAAAGCAAGCATATATCTGTCCACTCCCATGTTGATAAGTGAAAAATATCAATTTAAGGTACATTTTGAACAGATAAATTTTTTTACAGATTACATATTTTAATCGATTGCCAGCTCTAATTTCATCCTAATATGTATCTACTTTGTGAAGTAATTATTTGCGTGTGTTTTAACGTGCTGCACACTATCTGAATTGTATGCGATAAACCCCTGGTACTCTAGGCAGTTTAAAACGCCAAGAATTATTTGTTAATACTATTTCTGTGTCTGAAACATTTTATTGCCTAGTATGAGGTGAATGAATGAATGAAAACTTTATTTAACAGATTGCAGAATGGATGCAATTGTTAAGGGGATGCAGACCAGAGAAAGACGTTCGTCTTGTTTACATCAGGGTCCCCCATAATGACATTTATGACATACACAACATACATGACATCATGACATTTATGACATAGGGACATACATGCCATACAGGTATATAGTGTAAACAAAGAATCTGCACACAGTGACGTACCAGCAGTACAGAAGTTCAATATAGCATGCATGAGACACAAAACCCCCATTTACACACATCATTGTGTCTGTGTGTGTGTTTGTGTGTGTAGGTTTCCATGAGCCCCAGTCTCGATGTGAACCGAGCCCGTGTTACAAGGGTGTGTCCTGCACGGAGACCAGAGAATACCCAGGATACCACTGTGGGTCCTGCCCCAACGGCATGATGGGTAATGGCACCCACTGCCAGGATATTAATGAGGTATAATCTGCATGGTAGTATGTTGTGGGGGGCGACAGTGGCTCAGGAGGTAGAGCAGCCGTCTGTTAATCCGGAGGCTCCCGGTTCGATTCCCGCTCCTCCGGGGGTGGCGTGTCGAAGTGTCCTTGAGCAAGACACTAAAGCCCTAATTGCTCCCGATTGAGCAGGTTGGCACCTTGCATGGTCGCCTCCGCTGTTGGTGTGTGAATGTGTGAGTGAATGGGTAAAATGTGAGCGCTTTGGATAAAAGCGCTATATAGATGCAGCCATTTACCATGTTGTTCCAGACACTCTATTTGTACCCATAACAATAATGATAATCAAGGATGCATCAAAACAATACCCAAGTAAAAAATATTATGATATATATACCTAAAAGTAAATTTTCTATGTATTCAGAAAGTATACTACAACTAAGGTTTTCAAATGAATCACCACCATGAGTCTTTTCTCAACACAACCCATGCTGTTGCTCATACTAGCTCTGGATAGCTAGTCACAAACCAATGCAAAAGGAATGGGGTCGAGCTCCTGTCTGTACAAGCTGACTGAATCTCACAGAAATCTACCTTGTGTCCACTGTGGAGTAAATTTCCGTTGTCTTCAGTCAGCTTGTTCACTTTCATACAATCAAAATACATCAAAATGTTGTTTTGCTCTAACACCCCTTAGCCACGTGAAGCCCTTGGCACACCAGTGGAGGCTGCTGACCAAATTTTTAGGTGAAGCACAAATTATTATAATATATATTAAATTATATTTTTTAAACATCCCCAACGCTGCAACACCCCCATTTCTCCCAGGTGTCAGGCTCCTCATTCGCTTCCATTAATTTTGGGGACCATGTTTAAATATCATCCTTCTGAAGTATAAACAAACTATACTGCTGTGACGATTTCAATAAAACAGACCTTTCTGAGTCAATGGTATGCAGTGGTGTTGCGCAATATGTCGGGCCCCCCCCGCAGGACAGACCACTCCACTAAATCAAACCAAGCAGACCATGGCTCGGCGGCCCGATCAAACCAAGCAGACCATGGCTCGGCGGCCCGATCAAACCAAGCAGACCATGGCTCGGCGGCCCGATCAAACCAAGCAGACCATGTACAGTATACAGTGGCTAATATACTATCAATACTACTATTGAATATACATACACTATTCATTTCATTTACACTATACATTTCATCAAACCAGCATGTCATGTCTCCCTTAACTGTCGGTGAAAAGAGGGAGAACTACAATGACCAGAATGCCTGGCAATGTTTACTTCCTCCTCCACAGAGGCACTAGTCACTAGATCTGATCAGTGCAACGTACGCTAGCCTAGCCACAAGCTAGCGGCAAACATTCATTCATTTAGGCAGCACCACTAACACAGTGCACATAAATATTATCTGCAGGCTGCATTAGCAGCCAGCAGCCAACGTGATACATTATCTATCATCTATCTAACATCTATCCCCAGGCCATCAGGCTGCTAAACGAACAATAAACACTATGCAACAACCATCAAATGCACACAGCACACACACCCACACGCACACACTCACTTAAACAAACAACACACTGCAGCACCCACTCTCCACACTTTAGATCACACAAACACACTTTATATTTATTGATAAAGGATTTGCACTACAACTCATACACCTACTGTAAATTGTACCTAAATTGCACCTCATCCCATTTCTGCCTTGCACTATATAGTATTGTATATTAGTACACTGCATAGTATTGTATATTATATGGTAACTCAGTTACGTCTATTCTGCATCGAACATTGTACATATGTCTATACTGAACACTGTGACCTCATTTTCTTTACTTCTAATTTACATGCTATACTATGTTATTTTATTTCATACTTATCTTGTCTTGCACAGTCTCTGGAGCGTAACAGTAAGAAGCATTTTGTATAAAAGTATTCTGTACTTCTGTATGACAACTATTAAAGAAACTTGAAACTTGAAACTTGAACATTGTGTTTATAATGTGACATAGCCAAGTTAACAACGTTGCAATCCCTTAATTAAGTCTCTAAACAATTCGGCTAGCTAACGTTAGCCATTAGCAAAGAACGCTAGCCTAGCCACAAGCTAGCGGCAACATTAATTAATTTACACTAACACACAGTGCACATAAATATTATCTGCAGGCTGCATTAGCAGCCAGCAGCCAACGTGATACATTACATTGTGTTTATAATGTGACATAGCCAAGTTAACAACGTTGCAATCCCTTAATCAAGTCTCTAAACAATTCGGCTAGCTAACGTTAGCCATTAGCAAAGAACGCTAGCCTAGCCACAAGCTAGCGGCAACATTAATTCATTTACACTAACACACAGTGCACATAAATATTATCTGCAGGCTGCATTAGCAGCCAGCAGCCAACGTGATACATTACATTGTGTTTATAATGTGACATAGCCAAGTTAACAACGTTGCAATCCCTTAATCAAGTCTACTACAAGTATGTATTGTTCTCTAAACAGTTAGCTAACGTTAGCATCCAGGCTAATCAGGCTTTCGTTTTACAAACACTACAACTTACTTTTTTCTGATCCAGGTGCATAAGTCCACTTCTTCATGTTGCTCAGTTGCTGGTTTATACTTTGGTCCTAATGTTGGCGCAAAGTTTAATTTAGCCTATGTGTGTTGTTACAGCTGTACTGTAAACTACTAGCTACAAGTTAGCTTGCCTTCACTGTCCAAGATGGCGCGTTCATGTCAACTACAACTACACTAGTCTTCAACTGAGATAAAAAAAAAAGATATATCATCCAGTGCACAACAATAAGTGAACAAGTGAATAAAGATCTTAAAATATGAATGATTATATTAGGCAAATTAATGTTCTTCTTCAGGCAAAATGTACACATGAGATGATGGAACACAACTTTGACTAGAACACTGACGCCAGCCCAGCTGCAGTTCTGCATGTATTTTACCAGGCAGACTCTGATTGGATTTGCAAGGCTGCCAATCATTCAACCTCTGTGTATTGGATGTCAAGGGCTGTCAATCATTAAATCCTCCATTCAATGGCAAGAGTTTAACTGCACAGTCTGTGCTTAGATGAAGTTAATAGCCTATTTTGATTGGCTGTTATTTATTATTTATTTAACAATGGGTCAACCTGTGAAGTATTCTGCACGAATAATTACTGCAGGCAATACTGCAGTGCAGGCCTGCTCAGAGCTGTCACTGGCATTTTTTACAGAGTAAAACATTTATAATAAAAAAATAATAATAATAATAAAAAAAAAAAAAATATATATATAGGTATATGTAAATTAATAATAATTATGAATTATGAGTGAATTTGTATTTCACGTGTTGTCATAGAGAAACCTCCACTGTGGCACACAGTACTCTTACTGTTGACAAGCAGCTATTGAGTTAGACTACCTACCAACCTATGTCTGTTTCTCTCTCAGTGCGCCCTGGCCCGGCCATGTTTCACTCCAGAGGCATGTGTGAACACAGCCAAGGGCTTCAGCTGTGAGCCGTGTCCTACAGGTTACGCTGGACCCTCCCTCAGGGGAGTCGGACTGGACTTTGCCAAGAACCACCATCAGGTATGATCTCTCTCTCTCTCTCACTCTCTCACTCACTCACTCACTCACTCACTCACTCACTCACTCACTCACTCACTCACTCACTCACTCACTCACTCACTCACTCACTCACTCACTCACTCACTCACTCACTCACTCACTCACTCACTCACTCACTCACTCACTCACTCACTCACTCACTCACTCACTCACTCACACACTCGCACACACTCACTGGCTGGTCCTTTAACTGCAGTGAGCTGTCCAAAATATTTCTAAATACATTTACTTTTTACATTTTGTCATTTAGCTGACGCTTTTATCCAAAGTGACTTACACGTTCTGTACGACAAGTCATCAGGAAGGGCACAACTCTATCAGCTGAGTAACAATGTTTATCAAAGTGTTGAGTGCTACAGTGTGGGTTAGTATATTAGGACAAGTGCACTAACAGTAAGGTTAGTTCGTTTTTTCTTCTTCATTTATTTCATTCATAAATAGACTGGCCCCTACAAATGTCCTAACCCAGTTGTACAGTAAAGACCAAGTATGGCCTTGTCAGTATTCCAATGTACAGTGCCCCCCCCCGTACCCAACCCCCCCCCCCCCCACCTCCAATGTACAGCCCCACCCAACCCCACCCCACCTACCCAACCTCCTCCAATGTACAGTTTCTATGTCAAATGTATGTCAGTATTCCAATGTACAGTGTACAGTGTCCGTCCCCCCCCACCTCCAATGTACAGCCCCACCCAACCCCACCCCACCTACCCAACCTCCTCCAATGTACAGTTTCTATGTCAAATGTATATACACTCTTTTTCTGGATTTTCTTAGTATCACAAACGGTACTGTATTGGCAAATCTGGTATGTCATAAATGTATAGATGTAGCAGTACTGTCTATCTGTATGTCGTGTGTGTCATATGATGAATTGAAAATGGGGGACCCTGATGTAAACAAGACGAAAGTCTTTCTCTGGTCTGCATCCCCTTAACAATTGTATGTATTGAGCTGTACTGTACTGTACCCATTCTGCAATCTGTTAATAAACTTTTCAATCAATCAATCAATCAATCAGACTTCTAAATGTATAAATAGACTTCTAAATTATTCTAAATGTCTAAATAGACTTCTAAATTGTTCCTCGCCTGAAGGGTTCAGTTGAATATATATAAAATATGGATGAATATAGATATCAGTAATGTATTATTGCTTGCACCCCTGTACGACATGCTGTTGTTGTGTTGTGTGCAGGAGTGCAAGGATGTGGATGAGTGTGCAGATCAGTCCAGTGGCTGCGTTCCCAACTCTGTCTGCATCAATACAGAGGTTAGTTCCCACTCTGCACGCTTCTCCTTTCATTCAGCTCCATTTGACATCTCACACAAAGGTTACATGCTACAAGTCATTCGAGACCCAGTCATTGGTCATTTTTTGGACATGGAAATCTGCAACAAACAAAATGCCTCTAAACTTAAAGGGGCACTTCATCAAAAAACAATGCTGATATGTTTAGCACATAATCTCACACAAAAAACGAGTACTTCCAACTAGTTTTAACTGTAATTAACACAACACAAGGATTAAATGTCCCCAATGACATCACTGGTGGCCATATTCAAACAAATTTACTCTCAAACTAAATTAATGTGTGCACATTTTGGGGTGGGCTTGGATGTGAGGTTATGTGCAAAATAAATCAGCATTGTTTTTGGTGAAGTCATCTCTCAGGGTTGGTACAGAATGTAACATGTTGTCTCCTCAGGGTTGGTACAGAATGTAACATGTCGTCTCCTCAGGGTTGGTACAGAATGTAACATGTCGTCTCCTCAGGGTTGGTACAGAATGTAACATGTCGTCTCTCAGAGTTGGTACAGAATGTAACATGTCGTCTCCTCAGGGTTGGTACAGAATGTAACATGTCGTCTCTCAGGGTTGGTACAGAATGTAACATGTCGTCTCCTCAGGGTTGGTACAGAATGTAACATGTCGTCTCCTCAGGGTTGGTACAGAATGTAACATGTCGTCTCCTCAGGGTTGGTACAGAATGTAACATGTTGTCTCCTCAGGGTTGGTACAGAATGTAACATGTCGTCTCCTCAGGGTTGGTACAGCTGTAATGAATGTAAGGAGGGCTTCGTGGGTAACCAGACAGTGGGCTGCTTCCTCCGCCGCTCCTGTGCCACGCTGGGCTTCAACCCCTGTGACGTCAACGCCCACTGTGTCATGGAGCGCAACGGGGAGGTCCTCTGTGAGGTCAGTGGAACACACTGGACCCAAACACCTCATCTAGATAATGACAGGGATTTGAAACCATGACGTCCTCCTAGATCTGTGTCTATATGACCTACTCTAGAATAAAACCACATCTTTCATTAATGATTGTTTTTAACTCGATATATAAGAAACAAAATAGGGTTTTTGGTGTTTGATTTGATTTGAAATCTTTATTTCGAACATGCAAATGAATACAAACAAACAAATAACTAAACAAAAGCAAAACACAACTCAATCTACATGTTCGAAAAGGAGTAGGAAGAAGTATACACTTATTTAATCCTACCCCTTTTCCACTACTCAAATGAGTGTACTATTTTAAAACATAAAAAATAAAATATATATATATATATGCAAAACAAAAACAAAAAAACTATATATGTAAAACATGAAAGAAATAAAATAAAAATGTAATAAAATAAAAATGTAAACACCCGTGAATATCAAGTCCCTTCCTCATCCCTGTACCTCGTTGTGAACATAATTTCCTTATACATCAGTTTGAATTGTCTCATGTTTGGACATTGCTTTAGCACCACATAGGCCCCGTTTAGACGAGCGTTTTGTGAACAGAAACCGCAAAAGTCATCTTGCGGTTTCACTTTTAATTTTACGTTTAGACGAGCGTTTTGGAGTGGAATTCTCCGTGCAGACGACGCTGTAACGACGGAGACCCGCTGTCACACGATTGGTGCATATGTCACATGACGTGCTGTGAAGACCCGCCCTACTCTGCCTCTGATTCGCAGACTGTGGATGGGGAATGTGATTGCACCAAAGCAGAGTCACTCACAGACAGTGGGTCCACTCACGCTTGTGTATTATTTAACCCTTTCACTGCCACACGACAGCCGGTTGTGTGATAGTAAAGGGGT
Organism: Notolepis coatsorum; assembly: GCF_963971535.1. NCBI lineage: Eukaryota > Metazoa > Chordata > Actinopteri > Aulopiformes > Paralepididae > Notolepis > Notolepis coatsorum. Next base: position 36,487,578 of record NC_140166.1, on the reverse strand, counting down.
AACCTTCTGTCGTGTGGCAGTGAAAGGGTTAAAAGTACTGCCAATGTAGCCTTCAGGTGATCTCCGTTGATATAAGTCAGACATACTTGCTTTGTTTACGTCTCGGCTACTGGCGCATACCTGCTACCTGTGACGTAAGCAGTACGCGCGACCAGAGCCGTGACAAACCTTTCGTCATCGTTTTATCAGATTTATACGTTTTGATAGTTTAGACGAGATCGCAAAGCTTTTGCGTTTCTAGGAATTCCACCCTGGAAGGTAGTCTCACCTTTTTGCGGTTTCACCCCGTAAAAACGCCGTTTCCGTATAAACGAAAGGCACATCCGGATTCACCTGCTAGCGTTTCCGTCTAAACGGGGCCTTTAACTGTTCCACAGTTTCACTCCACATATTGAGATGCAGTGTCTTCTCATGGTAGTGCGTACATTTAGAACTTTTAAATTGAGTTCTCCCCTCAGATTATAACCCCCCTCCCTATCAAAGAACAGTTCTTGAATTAGTGTTAGTTCATGTCTGACTGGGAGATTAAGATTTTGTAAAAGTAAATGTCTTTTGTCCCTTATTTGGTAGTGATGAAGTTGGTTGATACCCTATATGACCTAGCTAACTAGCCAACAGCTACACTGTAACATTGCTCTGCTCCCTAGCTAGCTAATGTTACTTTCTGTCTACTCATGGCTTGGCAGAGAAGCTCAAGTTCTTATCAACATCTTCATCTTTCTCAGAGGAACTCTAATTTTGCTCCATCTACCTAAAAGAAATGCCACTTCAATTGTTGGTTTAAACTTTAAAGTTAATCCCTGATCAAAGTTTAAATTTGAGATTAAGGTTCTGGATCAACAGAATTAACGAGATGAATCTAGGTTTAGAATAAAAACGAAAAAGATATAAAGAGCGGTTTAAATTGAATACTGTTTAGTTTTAAACTAACTTAAAATGTGGTGCAACATAATTAAATGATGAACCACAATTGAATCCAGTATCAAAGATAATCCTTTGTTGGTGCATAAAAATATATTTTTAATATAGAAAAATATAAAATAATTTTGACTTGGGTGATGTGAAACAATCTGTCTGTACTAATATATGGGTTTATCATCCATGTTAGACTCTGTGTGCATGCGCATCAAAAAGGAACATAATCCTGGTCAGAACAACGGGGCAGACTACAATATCTTTGCATTTGTTAGCCATGCTAGCGATTTAAACAATCAATCCATGCCAAAGCTAGACATGTAAAAGGTGAAAGACTCACACTCACAGCCATGCTGATTTGTCTAAATTACATCCAGCGGTTTTTGTTTGAAACAACTTTTAGTCAGGGGAGTGCCATGGTTTCTCCATAGAGCCCTGTTGTACTTTTTTAGCGCAATATCTCACGTAGGTAGGCGTCTAAGTCACATGATTCAGCTGAAACACTATGTTTATAAACAAAAAACATGAAACCCGTCTATACACTCACAAGGCTTTCTCTCTCTGGTGACAGTGTAACGTGGGCTGGGCAGGTAACGGGCACACCTGCGGACAGGACTCGGACATCGACGGCTACCCAGATGCCGCTCTGCCCTGCATCGACAACGACTTCCACTGCCGCGCTGTAAGCAACCCGGTTACCCAATAACCAAACACAATATATAACCAAACACAACAACATACACAACCAAACACAACATACAGTATAGTCAAGTATAGTCAAGCACAATATATAACCAATCACAACACCATTCACAACCAAACACAATATATAACCAAACACAACACAATATATAACCAAACAACACCATACACAACCAAACACATTATATAACCAAACACAACATCATACACAACCAAACACAACATACTGTATAACCAAACACAACATATAACCAAACACAACACCATACACAACCAAACATTTACATTTAGTCATTTAGCTGACGCTTTTATCCAAAGCGACTTACAAGTTCTGTACAACAGGTCAACAGGAAGGGTCCAACTCTGGCAGCCAAGGATAAGTAATATTGTTCATCAAACAGTGTTGAACTTGAGTGCTTCAGTCTTGAGTGCATAGTAGTATAGACATATTAGCATAGTAGGTAGTAATATAGGCAAGGTAGATTCCTTAGTAGCAAAGTGCATAATAGTAAACAACAGTTATTAAATTTTTTATTGCAGATAATGATTGAAGAATTGTCTTTTTAGTTTTGGGCGGGTTTCGGCTGTCCTGACTATGGTGGGAAGTTCATTCCACCATTGTGGAGCGGGGACCGAGAATAGCCGGCTTCTCTTTGATGACCTCCCCCGGAGCTTGGATAGGAGTGGGTCTGAGGCAGCGAGAAGATGTAGAGCGTAGGGGTCTTAAGGGTGTGTACTTAGAGATGGAGGTAGGATGGAGCCGTTCCCTTCGCTGCACGGTATGTCAGGTTAAGGACCTTGAAGCGGATTTGTGCGGCAATGGGAAGCCAGTGCAGCTCTCTAAGAAGTGGGGTAACACGGGCTGATAGGTTGGACATCAGGCCGGCTGTTGCATTCTGAATGAGTTGAAGTGGCTTGGTAGCCAGTAAACCAGCTAGCAGTGCATTGCAGTAGTCGATGACAAACAATATGTAACCAAACACAACACCATACACAACCAAACACATTATATAACCAAACACAACACCATATACAACCAAACACAATATATAACCAAACGAAACACAACACCATACACAACCAAATACAACACCATACACAACCAAACACAATATAACCAAACACAACACCATACACAACCAAATACAACACCATACACAACCAAACACAATATAACCAAACACAACACCATACACAACCAAATACAACACCATACACAACCAAATACAACACCACCATACACAACCAAATACAACACCACCATACACAACCAAACACAATATAACCAAGCACAACACCATACATAACCAAGCACAACACCATACATAACCAAATACAACACCATACACAACCAAACACAATATATAACCAAACGCAACACCATACACAACCAAACGCACAGAGTTGGAACAGTGGACATGCATCAAGCTGCTGAAACATGGTTCAGGTTTCTCCAGGAGTCCACAAGGCAATGCTGCACAAAGCCTTCTTCTTCTGTTGTCACAGGTCACCTGATATAATGCAGATGCCTTTTAGCCAGTACTGTCCTGTCTTTGATCTAGAATAATAAGTGTTATTCTAAGTCTTTGGCAACAACATACCACTGCCCTAAAGAAAATGCTTATGTAATAAGTAGGGGTGTCAAAGTTAATGCTTTAATTTGAGATTAATTAAAATTGTTTAAAGCATTAAAATAAATTAATCCAGATTAATCTATGGAGTGAAAAATCTTCAATGTTCTGAACTTTCAGCAGTATATGTGCTTGTTCTTTTTTTGCATCGACTCATGCACCTTTTTGAAAATCATCTGACATGAAGATGGAACACATTTTTGTTGTTAATATGATTTATATTACTGGTAGTTCATACTGTACAAGACATTACCGTCCTCTAAACCAGTGGTTCTCAACTGGTCTAGCCTCGGGACCCAACATTTTCATTAGTCATTAAGTCACGACCCAATTTTTTTTAACCACTCTGATTTATTATATATATTTTTTGCAGTAATACACAATCTTTCATGCACTGTTAAAAACATGAAATAAACACAAAGTGCAACAAAAGTGCAACTAGGGCTAAAAACCCAATGAAATAAAATAATAAGAAATAATATATGCTGCTTCTCTTAGCAGACTTCTTAGCTTAACATAACCCTGCATATATCGGTATCGGTTGATATCGGTATCGGAAATTAAGAGTTGGACAATATCGGTATATCGGTATCGGTAAAAAAGCCAATATCGAGCATAACTACTAAAAACCCAATGAAATAAAATTCTAATAATAATAAGTAATATTATGCTTCTTAGCAGACTTCTTAGCTTAACATCCCAGGGAAGAATAGAATAGAATCTTTATTGTCATTGTTGGTACAACGAAATTTTGTTTGGAACATCACCACTGGCATACAAACTAATGGGATAACTGGGGATGTTGTTTGCTCCTGAAAAGAGTCTCAAAGTCTGGGGTGATGGCAGACAAAGCAACTCTGAGGTTGTGCTCAAAGTCCAAGCTTTGTCTTCAGCTGGACCAGAGCTGAGAAGCCACTTTCACAAAGATAGGTAGTGCAAAAAATTGCATTTTTTATTTTTTTATTATAAAAATAAATTACACACACATCCGCGACCCACTCAAAATGGCCCTGTGACCCACTTTTGGGTCGCGACCCACCAGTTGAGATACACTCACTGCTCTAAGCCAATCTGCACTTTAACATAGGCCTGGGTTAAAAAAAAATCTGTTAGCGCCGTGGATATAAGAAAGAGGTCTAGCTGAGTCAATGTTGATGGTTTTGTTGAACATTTGTATTTCACAGGAGAGAAACTGTATTCAAAGAAAGCTATTAAAATAGTCTTTGAATCTAAATATACTTTCTTTGTGTTGATTTTACATTAATTCCATGATTTTACTCAAGTAAATATCTGTTACAAGCTTCGGTCTTAAGTAGAAAAATGCTATTTTTAATCTAGATTAATTACAGAAAACTGAGATTAATTAGATAATCTTTTATTATCTATTGACAGCACTAGTAATAAGTACTGTTTGTAACTACGGTAAGCCTATTTTCCCACATCCCCGGGGGTGTTGCTAGCTAGCTAGCTAGCTAGCTAATATTAGTTAGTTGGACCTTAACACTGTTAGCAAAACGTGAGAGCAGCGGCAAAGAGGCTGTAACACTAGAAGACAGGAGGGTAACAGCTAGAAGACAGGAGGATAGCACTAGAAGACATGAGGGTAACTAGAAGATAGGAAGGTAACAGCTATAAGACAGTAGGGTAACAGCTAGAAGACAGGAGGATAGCACCAGAAGACATGAGGGTAACTAGAAGATAGGAAGATAACAGCTATAAGACAGTAGGGTAACAGCTAGAAGACAGGAGGATAGCACTAGAAGACATGAGGGTAACTAGAAGATAGGAAGGTAACAGCTAGAAGACAGGAAGGTAACAGCTAGAAGACAGGAAGGTAACAGCTAGAAGACAGGGGGTAACAGCTAGAAAACAGGAGGGTAACTAGAAGACAGGAAGGGTCAGGGCCAGGCTAACAAAAAGCATTTTCTCTGGCAGGACAACTGTGTTAAGACGCCTAACTCGGGCCAAGAGGATGCGGATGGCGATGGGATTGGCGACCAGTGTGATGAAGATGCAGATGGAGACGGAATCAGGAACGTGGAGGTGAGTTCATTAACATGCACTCTATTCTCTTTAGTTTTACTTTTCTCCAGGTGATCAAGTCATTAGAAATCATTATCTTGTTCATTAAGGAAGAAAGGCACAAGATTCTCTCTATAGTAAGACAAGATGTGATATTCCTTTATTGATCCCCTTGAGGAAATTCGGGATCATGATTTATTGTTAAAAGGTTAAAGGCATAATATTGATCATCACCAGACACTTCAAATATTATGGTGGAAGGTTTCTACATCTGGGCGAAATAGCATGACCCTCCGCACACGTTACGTTCCCCCAGTGAAACTCCTCGCTGTCAGGTGAAAAGAAGCGGCTGGCGACTCCACATGTATCGGTGGAGGCATGTGTAGTTCTACACCCTCCCCAGGCCGACAGTGGGGCAATGCGCGCAACGACCAGGAAGGGAATTGGCATTACGACTAAATTGTGATGGCTGAAAAATACAGAAAGCCCAAACATAAATATAATTACTTTAGAATTACTAAAGCAATAAAAGGTAAAAGGAAAGCTTGCTCATTAAAATGACTTACATTTCTACTAACTAAGGTTTTAGATGCACCACATGCTGTAATTTTATTACTCTTATTAGAAAATATTAAATCAATTAACACTTTCTTCGCCAGGCTTATGTACATCATTATACCATCCTCTGCCAGCTCTATTTGTCTATGGAGAAGTTCCCCTTCTTTGCAGGGCTATAACTTTTTAAATTGTATTGCTAAATTGACATTACTATGGCCCATTCAACATCAAGTATTCAAGCCAAGTACTATTGTTCAGGGTGTAGCAACGTTATACTTTTTCATTCACATATTCATACTAAAATACGGTCTAAAGTATAAGTATGTTTTTATCGTTTTCTGCAGCTTTCTGCAGAACGTGATTTATAGCCCTAAATGCATTATATTGATGATTGTATACAGTTTGATATCGATTGGCGCGAGATAAAAAAATTCAAATGGACGTGCTTCTAGAAGTTACTACTTATCATCTGATGTTGACCGGATGGGGGGGGGGGTCGTTTATAATTCCGTGGCCAACGTTAGATGATTCATCTAGTGTGGGTGATATGATCATTAGAGCAGTTTGTATCGAACACGTTAAAAAAAAACGCTGAAACTCACCGTAGCTTCCTCGTAGCGTTGGCCGATGAGCATGGAGCAAAAATATTCCTATTATGGGATGTTGAAATATGCGATCCATCTCCAGGTTGTATAATAGTATATACGTCCAAATCATGTTGTTTATCGAGTTATTGGTAACGGATTGCTATCCATTGTGTCTAGCTCGAGTCCCGGGACTATTAGCGAGTGATCGGACCGAATTGGAACGAGCACCAGCTTCCGTTTCCGGTTTCCGGTTTGGGCGATGCGCCGATCGGCCACCAAATGGCGCTCTTGAACCGTTGGAGAGTTGAGAGGGGATCAACAGTAGATCTCAAGTCTCCGGGGGAGAAATATGATTGCGATCACAGATTTTTGAAATATTGATCTCAATGACGTGTTACGGCGTCATTGGCAGAATTAGCATGGCGGGGAATGACGAGTTTAGGCGTCCTTGGCAGAGAAAGTGTTAAGGTTGACCTTAAGGGATTCTTTAGGCCTGGTAGGATCGGTGATCAGCTGCAATAAATTAAGGTTGGAGGAAACAAACTTTAAATAACCAGAGACATTTGTCAAAAGAAATCAGCTGGTGGAGGTCTATTTTTTTTTATCCACTTTTTCTCTCCCTCATTTTTCTATTTTTCTCCCATCCCAATTTCGTATTATCCAATTCTTCCCTCCCCTGTCTTGAACGTTGCTAGAATATGCCTCCCACTGGTCGGCTGTAGTGAGGACAGACGCCTTGCATCACATGTCCCCTCCGGTACACGAGGAGGCAGCCTGTCGCATCTTTTCACCGCAGCAGCTCGAACTCTGTGGCGAGGAGTAACGCGTGGGAGGCTCACGCTGCCCCCGCTACTTCCTGCTTCCGCCGCACGGGCGTCACACAACCGACCTGTAGGAGTCGCTGTCCACAACGTCCAATCCCCACCCACCGGCTTTCCCACCCTCTAACACTTACCAATTGTGTTAGTATGAATGACCGGCCAGCCGGTAGCAACGGCGAGAGCTGGGCTCGAACCCAGCATCTCCTGCGTTAGTGGCGAGCGTCTTGCCCACTGCGCCAATCAGCCGCCCACTAGCAATACATTCTAAACACTTGGGTAACAGAATATAGAACAGAAACAGAAAAACATGACCTCACATAAATGGCCACCACACCACCTCTACTAATTCTGTCGATTCTGAAGAGGTTATAACCAGTTATGGCCACCTCCGAATAGCAAACACTACTCTTAAGCCATGTTTCAGAAAGAAACTAAGCTTGAGAAACTAAAATATTCAGGTGGTCAAGTTTCCGATGTTGGAGAAGACTTCTGATATTTAAATAAATCAGCCCTAAACCCTTTCTATAGCTCTGAATATAATTGTGTTATTCAGACAGATTGGAGTAGAGTGAGGAAGACATTTAGTCTGAAGAGGAACGAGATTACAGGGAGAAACGGGTGATTTGGAACTCAGCGAGGCAGCAGGTAGAGAATCAAGAGTGGAAATGGAATTGCCAGGCCAAAGATGCCAAGTATTTCATGGAGCTAACGATGCTTCACCCCCATTCTATTGGGATGGACATGATCGTGTCTGAACAGGTCATTCCTCGACCAGAACAGATATTAATATTATTATTATTATATATTATATACAAAGTTCTTAATGTAGCCAAGGCCAGTGGCAAAAGTAATTGAATACATGAATGGTTATACTTGTCACCTTCCCCTGCTCGTTATCTCTATCTCTTTACACTGCTCGTATGCACACCGTTTGGTGTCTGCAGTGGGACGGCGGACCGTGAGGCCATTGGAAGCGCATGCGCCCAGAGGCATGAGGGATCTGATGGGCTGAAGTGCGGAAACACTCGCCCCGAGGGAGGGGGGTAGTGTAACGACCGTGGATGCCTAGACTCGCTAGCCCTTGGCTAACTGGTCGGACCCTTTAGTTGGCTGGTTAGCGTTGTCGGCCTGTGGTCTGGGTGACCCGGGTTCGATTCCTGGCTGCCCCCTGAATTCGCTACAGTACTTGGGCCCCCTGCTGGTGGTACTTGAAAAGAACAGTGTTTCTAGTTGCGGCAGCGCGATAGTTAGATAACCTAAGTGGGGAACAACCAGGAGATCACTGTGACAGAGAGTAATGCAGTCTAAACAGTCATAAATATTTTATTCAACTTCAGCCCCAGATTTCAATTTCTTTTGTAATGTCAGATAAAAAATTAAATACTCCCACTTTTCTGAAAAGAGTTGTTGTTAAATCTGACATTACAAAAAATTCAAAATCCATCAAAATCATTTTTTTATATATTTTTTTTAAGTATTTTTATTGCACATTACTTTAGTTACATTCCATAATGATGCACACAAGCAATCTTATTTGTCTTCTTGTTCAAAAACTATTTTACAGCGGCATATAACAAAAATAAATATTTTTTTTGCGGATTTATACATACAAATAAACAGGATAGTTAAATAAGCTAGATTCTTCTTGGAAAATAGGAAAGAGACCAAAAGACCAAAGCATTAGAAAAAGGCAAAAAGCCAAGACAAAACAGAGAATATACCTTCAGACATTAATATAGTAAGAGTAACACTGTGAACTTATATATATTATATCATCTTCATCCTCCCTCTGACCCTTTAAGTAATCCAACACCGGTCCCCATGTCTTATCAAACACCTTTCTCCGTCCTGTATTTTTAAATCTAAGCCTCTCTAAGTAGAGGGTCTCACCCAGCTCTCTCATCCACATTTCAAATTGGGTGCTGCATCAGACTTCCAGAGTCTCAAGATGAGCTTTTTAGCCAACACAGCACCTAGATATATCGGCCATTTTTCATTGCCAGAGTACAGAGTAGCATCGTCGCTAGAGCCCAAAATGGCCACTAAGGGGCAGGGTTCCCACTGTTTATTAAAAGCTTTTGAATAAAAGTCAAATATATCAGACCAGAATGTGTGTAAGTTGGGACAAGACCAGAGTTGATGTGTAAGGGTACCATCTTGATTTTTACATTTGTTACACAATGCTGATACGCTAGGATACATCTTATTCACTTTCACCTTTGAGTAGTGCAACCTGTGTATCACTTTAAATTGAATCAAGTTAATTCTAACATTTACAGAGCACCGGTGAATATTTGTAAGACACGTTTCCCAATATTCCTCATTGAGGGGTATCCCCAGTTCTGACTCCCACTCAGTCCTATATCTTTCTGTGTTAATTATTATCTGATTGAAAAGTGTCTGGTATATTTTTGACACCGCCCCTTTACTACCTGGTCTAACATTAATTATAGTTTCCAGTGCTTGATGCTGAGGAATGTCTGACCATGTATCTACATGAGTCCTTACGAAGTTCCGTATCTGTAGATAGCGGAAAAAATGTGTCGACGGTAAATCATATTTGACCCTCATTTGTTCGAATGATAAAAACTGGCCCCCTTGGTACAAGTCCTTCAAGCACCCTATACCTTTCACCTTCCACTGTGCAAACCCTTGATCCATAGTGGATGGCTTAAAGGCATGGTTATTACCGATTGGAGTGTCTATACATAATTGGACAGGGAACAAAATAAACTTTTTGGCTTACCAGCCAAGGTGGCTGGTAGATTAAAAGAACTACCAGCCAGGCAGATTTTTTACCAGCCAAAAATTTGAAATAGCTTTTTAGTATATCGCCATGTGTTATTATTATTATTACTATATATACACACACACACACACACACACACACACACACACACACATACACATACACATACACATACACATACACATACACATACACACACACACACACACACACACAGAGAGAGATAGACGGAGAGAGACAGATTCTCAGCCCTCCCTTCCCTCACTATGCCTCTGAGCGTCCCCAGTGATTAGCGTTAGCAGTAGTTAGCGTTAGCAGGTTAGCTTAGTTGGAGTACTCAGTTAGCAGATAACATTACAGTAGTTATTGTTTTTTTTTAGTTAGTGGGTATAACTGGCGAGGATGCAAAGCATGTTAGACAATTGGAACTGCTGCTCGCAGAGTTTTCGTTGCACATAGAAGCAGCGTGACTCGAGATGAGTTGTTACAGAGCTGGTCCACGCTGCTCCGTGTCTATTATGAAATGACAATTGCGCAGTTGACACGCCCACTACGCAAGACTATTACTCGCACACTGCTCCTAAATGATTTTTCCAGTTCGCACAAATCTATTGTTAACAGAATTCGGCTATAGGGCGACAATAATGTGGTCAAGAGGCATGGTTTCTATCTTGAGCCTGAACTGGCGTGGTTTCTTTTTATTCACATGGAAAGAGCAGCAGTAACATACACGTTCTTCTTTCACTGAGAGACATTGGGGGAGAGAACGAAATGGGAGTATACCTTTGCTTTTATACTCGTCACAAGGTGGAGTACCTGGGTGGCTCCGCCTAGAGCGCCCTCTAGTGGGAGCAGATATATATGCAACTAGACAGTCACTGGTGGAGACAATTATATATGCAGGTAAACAGTTACTAGTGTAAACAGCCATATGTACAGTTAGACAGTTACTAACAATCCTACACAGAGCCTCTGATCTCAACACTCCCACTTAGGTTTGCATTAGCATACTGGCTGACTTCTGGGAAAAACATTTAACAAAGGAAATAATATAATCCCAAAAACATCCATAGGGTATGACAGTCAATATCTTCACATTAAACATGACCTTTGCAAATCCCTTCAATTTTAATTTGAAACAGGCTCTCTCATAAACAGATGTTTACGACACATCCTGGGAATCTACTGGCCAAACACCATCACAAACGAACAGCTCTGGCAAACCACTCAACAAGAACCACTTGAAACCCTAATCAAACGCAGGAAATGGAGCTGGATTGGACACACCCTGAGAAAACCATCCTCCAACACAACCAGGCAGGCCTTAACCTGGAACCCACAGGGGAAGAGAAAGCCAGGAAGACCCAGAAACAGCTGGAGAAGGTCTGTCGAGGCGTATCTCAAGGAAAAAATAACATCATGGAAGGAAGCAGAGAAAATTGCCCAACACCGAACCAGCTGGAGATATTTCATGAATGACCTATGCTCCCCAAAGAGCAAAAGGGTTTAAGTCAAGTCTCTCATAGTATCTATTACTCTGTCGTCCATTGGACAGTAAACCGGTGTCATTCTTTCTTATCTGATGACATACCTGATGAGATGATATTATTTATAATGACATGTTTACATCTATATTGACATATTGGGTTCATAGTAATAACAATGGTCCCCTGGTTGTCCTCATAAACAACAGTCTCCATATAGACACAATGTTCATCATTTTAAATGGTTTTGACAGAACGCCCATTCTTCAAAAACACCATATTCGGTATAGGATACATTTCAATTACCTACTGCATTTTAAGCAATACATTCATAACCTTATCTTCATCACTTCGAGCAGTTGCTCTAGATAAACACATTTTGCATTGTCATAGCTAGAAACATATACTCAGCTCCACAGGCTGATAGTATCACTGTAGGCTCTAAGCCCTTAAACCTTTGTTGTCTTTTCTGAAACACCGCTGTCCGTCTGCAGCACCTCTGGGATAACGAAAAACATATTTTTGACGTAGTTCAATGATTCTCTGTGGGGTCAACAAAAATACTATGACACTCTTACTCACTACAGAACATAGGTCAGGGCGAGTACAGGTTGTCCAACAGAATGAAGCTACCCACAGTTTATCTGTACATTTCTTACTTCAGTCAAAAACATCTCAGGACCTTTTCCCACATATCTCATCTGGGATATTTTTACACAGTTGGCAGACTGTTCGAAGTCCATACCTATAAAATGGTTTAACCTGCCTAGGTCTGGAGCGATGATCAAATCCTCCACTTCTGTATTTTAAACATGGATCCTCTTTTGTATTTAAACATTGAATCACCTCTGTACTTTAACATTGTAAACCACCCACCTCTGTACTTAAACATGGGGTTAAACATAAGATCCATTTCAGTATTTTAAACCTAGTAACTCATCCACCTCTGTACTTAAACATGGGACCAAACATATGGCTAATTTCTTCAGCATTTAACCCTTTATCTGCCAGGGATTATTCTGATCTTAATCCCCTATCTGCCAGCGCTGTAAGTCTATGGGGATGTTCCCCTTCTTTGCAGGGCTATAACTTTTTAAATTGTATTGCTAAATTGACATTACTATGGCCCATTCAACGTCAAGTATCTATCGTTTAGGATGTAGCAACGTTCTACTTTTTCATTCACATATTCATACTAAAATACGGTCTAAAGTATAAATATGTTTTTATCGTTTTCTGCAGCATTCTGCAGAACGTGATTTATAGCCCTAAATACATATATTACATCATCAAATGTAGTTTGATACCGATTGACGTCATATTAAAACTTTCAATTGTGCAAGGTCCTAAGCGTCATGCCTCATCATCTGCTGGTGACCGGAGGGGGGTGGGGGGGGGTTTATAAGTCTGTGGCCGACGTTAAATAATTTATGTAGTATGGGCGATATATATATCAGAGCAGATTATATGTTTAAATATAATCAAACACGCTGAAACTCACCTCAGCTTCCTCGTAGCGTTGGGCGATCAGCGTCGAGCAGAAAGTTCTCTATTATGGGATGTTGATATATGCAATCCATTTCCAGGTTGTATAATAATATATACGTCCAAATCATGTTGTTTATCGAGTTATTTGCAACCGATCGATGTCCAGTGTATCAAGATGGAGTCCCGCTAACGATAGCGAGTGCCCGGATGAAATATGGGCGAGCACCACTTCCGGCGAGTCACTTCCTGTTTGGGCGATCCGCCGATCGGCCACCAGATGGCGCTCTTGAACCGTTGGAGAGTTGAGAGGAGATCAACAGGGGATCTCAAGACTCCGTGGGTAAAATATGATTGCCATCACAGATTTTTGAAATATTGATCTCAAAGACGCCTTACGGCATCATTGGCAGATTACGCATGGTGAATAAAGGGTTCATCAATTTTCTATGAACCATACTTTGTATTTACTGTGGTCTTCAATACCCTCCTGGATTGAATACAACCATTTCCCTCCCACTGTCTGTCTGCCCTCTGGTAACTTGGTTGAATACACCCATTTTCCTCCCACTGTATGTCTGCCCTCTTCGGGGGACAATGTGGCCTCCTTAAAGGTCGGGTTTACCCCACTGACTACCCTGTAGTAGTACTGTTTCTACACACCTTGCTCTGGAGTCCAGCTCTGGCTCCTCTGTCTGCGTCTCGCTCTCACAGGTTGTCTTCGTGACAAACTTGACTAGCATGTGTTTCTGCACTCTCCCGTTACCGGGGTGATAAACTAGGAAAGCGGGGCTTCCTCTGTCGTGTCCTACGAAAAATCGTTTTACATCCTTGGACTTGGGTTTTCCCCTGTCCTGCAGGTACGTATAACACACTGATCCAAATCGGTGCATTCTGGCTAGATTACACTTCTTTCCTGTCAGCGCTGTATACGGGGTGGTGCCCGAGTGCTTATTAAAGCACCTGTTTCTGGTGTAAGCGGCTTCTTGCACCGCATAATGCCATAGGCTCTTTGGTAATTTACTATCTGCTAGCTTACACCTAGCCATTTCGAAAAGGGTGCGCCATTCCCTCTCTGCCACTTCATTCTGGTGTGGGGGATATGGACGTGACGTCTCGTGTCTTATCTTGTACCTTCTCAACAGTGATTGGAACTCTCTGTTTGTGAACTCGGTTTCGTTGTCGGACCTCAAGCATCCTACGTTAACATAAGGGGCTACGTCTGCCAGGAATTTCTCCGTGGCCTGGAGTGTGTCACTCTTTGCTTTGAGAAAGTAAACAAACACTGCCCCTGTGCACACATCTGTAAAAGACTGTACATATCTAAAACCTCCTATGGACTCTAATGTGTCAACTAATGCAAGTGGTACCCTTACTTTTTCTGTGGGATTTCAGTTTCTCGGTTGGGTAAACTTCCCCGTTTTGCACACTGCACAATTTTTGTCAGGTCTACGCTTTTCACCTTCAATGTGCATGCCTTCTGTCACTGCTTGCAGTTTCAGTAAATCCTCATAATTACAATGACCCATAATCTCGTGCCATGTCTGAATATCGTGACTGGCCGTCACGCTACACATATCATTATTATCATTACACTTGTCGTTGTCATTACACTCCGTTTGCAGATAATATATTCTCTGGTACATCTCTATGTCAAACCGTGTACCGTCAGGTTCTACAAGAACATTTTTACCTTTATCGAAGAATACCTTGGCACCGCTTGCAGTAGCAGCTATTACAGAGAATAGTCCTTGTGGGAACGATGGTACGTAGAGAGCGTTCTTTAACGTCACCGTATGCCGGCACCCCCTACTGTCCGTGAGGCATACCTGTGCGTCTCCTCTCCCCTGCGCCAACCCGTAGGTGCGCCTCCCGTCCGCCAGCTCCATGCTGCGCCTCTCCCGGTGGAAAGTGTCGTCAAAGTTCTTGAACCGACTCCTGTCATTGATGACATGGGACGACGCACCTGTGTCCACGATCAGCCCCCGGCCCGGCGATGCACTGTCCCGTTATTCTCCGGGTGTCGTCTCGATCCATCTCACGTCGACCGTTGCTGCCGTCGTGTCCGCTGCCGCCATCTTGTCCGTAGCCGCCATTTTTTCCGTGGCCGCCATCTCGTCCATGGCCGTCATCTTGTCCATGCGCGTATCGCGCGCTCTGGTCGTGTTTCTTCATGCACGTTTGGACCATACACGTTAACACATCCACCGCCGGAAACGCTGTTCAGCTTTATTGCCTGCCATGCGTTGACCGCCAGACCTCGCTGTACAGCGTTATTGAGATCATATTTAATTTTTTTATTCAGCCACCCAGCCTCTGATGATCCAGTGGGACCCTGCACAATATTGCAACGCCTCAATACCGCCGCCTGGTGGATGATCGGGCGAGTTACATTCAAGTCAAACCGGAAGTGGCAATCGGTGCATCTGGGAAATCCGTCCGGCAGTCACATATCGTTGCGGCACTCCAGACATACACTGCCGTGCATATGGATCGCTGCCATAACTCAATAATCTATATGATTTGGGCGTTTATTGCGCCATACAAACCGGAAATGGATCTAGGAGTTCCACGTCAAATAAGTGGGATATTTTTCCTCCAGTCTCGTCGGCGAACAGTAAGAGTCAACTAACGTTATTTTCAGCCCGATTGTCCATTTCTTTATTTACAAACCATCTGATCAATAAATCAACCCATACTACATAAAGCAGTTAGTGACGATCAATGAATTATAAACAACCCCCCCCCTTTCCTTCACGCATGATGAAGCATAACTATACCGATCATGTACATTTGAATTTTTTAATATAGCGTGTCTAGGGAAGACACTCCAATCGATATATCTATATATGCGTTTTAGGCCTATAAATCACGTTCTAGGAATTACTGCAGAAAACGTTAAAAACATACTTATATTAGAAGGTATTTTTGTATGAATGTATGAATGAAAAAATATAACGTTCCCACATCCTGAATGATAGATAATCGATGTTGAATGGGCCATAGTAATGTCAATATAGCAATACAATTTAAAATGTTATAGCCCTGCAAAGAAGGTGAGCCACTCCATAGGGTTATAGTGCTGGCAAAGAGGGGCATGAGATGGGCAAACTGCCCGGCGGGCAAAGTGTTAATCAATGTTACAGGAACACAATTAAGTGTCCCTGATACAATTACAAATCTACCATTCGGATCCGCGACTGTGCACACATGATCAAATGACACACCCCTCTTGATAATAATAGCGACCCCTCTGGCCCTGGCACCGAAGTTTGATTGAAATATTTGTGATCCCCATCCCGTGCGTAACTTGTTCCTGGCTATATTCTTAATATGGGTCTCTTGAAGATAATAACATCAGCTTTCAGGCTTTTTAAATTAGCCATTACCTTACCTCTTTTAACCGGGTGGTTTAGACCCCTTACATTCCAGCTTACAATCCTTGTACTATCCCCATTGTTATTTACTGACATGACATATTATCCATGATCATGTAACAAAACAAAAATCGCCCAAAGTGTTGTATACATTCCGCTGTTAGAAAAAAAAAAATAATAATATGCACTGCCGCAAACTAACATGAAAAACACACTGCGCTGTCCTCCGGGGCCCCCTCTACCTCCCTCCAGTCCCCTCTGCGAACAAACACCTCTAAGTCAAAATACCTTAAAGCCCAACCTCCAGGTTAAACCCTACTGATCAATTATGGGTAGTTTACATCATTGGTATATAATTTCATTATTTATTTTTTTCCATTTGACACCGGAAATGCCACTCTGAAAGAGTTAAAAAGGTCCACGCACGAATAACATATAATCAAATAATCGAATCGAATAATCAAAAAAGCTTATCAAACGCCGACGTCACAACAGGTGCATATTAATGAGCCGAATCTAAAAGCTTATCAGACGCTAGCACGGCCGTGACGTCACTTCAGGAAACGTATGCCTTATGTCCGTCCGGGTCATAGTACTAGATCAATGGTGGCCCACTCGGTGCATCACAGTTAGCCTATAGCTCCGCCGTCCCTGCTACAGTCGGGACCACTACACTGACGTTAGCCTATAGCCCGCCGTCCCTGCGGGTGGTTCTCTCCTCTTTGTGTGCCCCCGTCCCCGCGGGTGTCCCGCGGAGGAGCTTGTGGACGCGACAACAGCAGCGGCCGCAGGGCGCCCGAGCCCGCAGCGCTAGTTAGCTCATAGCTATCGTGTACCACTAGCCTTTACGGGCTCGAGCACCCTACGGCTGCCGCCGCCGTCGCGTCTATGGGCCCCCCGGCAGGGCACCCGTGGGGACGGGGTGTACAGAGAGGAGAGAACCATTTTGGGTCGGCCGTTCATGCCGGCCAGCGAGCCGGATGTCGGGATATGTTGTTAGCACAATAGCTACCAAGCTAAGCTATGTTAGCTACTAACGTTATAAACACAATATGTGTACAACGACACAATGATTTACATTATTACAAATATGGTAACGTGGTTGTGGCTTTTACAAATAGTGATTAGCTTTAGAGATTGATGGCTATAATCACGGAGCAATAGTGTTAGGTGAAACAGATACATTTTCATTCGGCTAGTAGTAGCAAGCATATATCTATGGTAGCAAGGCTCTCTGCCTGCAGTGCCTGCCACTAGCTGTGTGTGACTCTCAGCGCCCCCTGGTGAGCCCCCTGGTGCCCTGCACCTGTTGTGACGAGATTATTTCGATTACACACGCACGTTATGAACCATTGATTAAAATATCCACGTGCGTGGTGATTGTGTTGGGCAGACAAAATGTTTGATAAAAACGCTAAAACTGGGTCAATTTCAATACTTTTTTTTCCCTTCTTCATGAAAGTCACCGTTGGCCTAGTCCACATTGTTTATTGAACAAAAATACAACGTGAAGGTTGGCCTTTAAGAGCTAGTAAACATACCATGATAGTATGTGTATGCAATCGTCTCCACCTGTCCAACAAAAACAAATGAGAAGTAGGTAGGATGGGCGCAGTAAGCCACTGTAACTTGTTGTGAGTGATCACATATTGAAGCTGTCGTCTGTACCGTCGGTTGGATTAACGCGCCACTTTGCTGTCATCTAGGAACTTCTCCGCGTCCTTCGGGTTGTTGAACGTGCACTTGTCTGTGCCAACCGATACCACAAACGTCGCTGGGTGTCGGAATCCGCATCTCACCTTCGCAGTCTTGCATCTGGTCCTGATATTGTCTAATCGCTTCCGTAGTTTCAACACTACCGGTCCCAGGTCCGGGAAAATGTAGAGACGCGTTCCCTCATGTTGTAAGGGGAACCTTTGTGTTGCAAGCCTCAGAATGCGCTCCTTCACTGAATCATGGTGGATCCCAGGCACGTTGGAACAGGGGGTGCGGGGGGAGCGGCAGCACCCCCTCTAGTGGCAGCTTCAGTTACTGCACAAAAGTAAAGACGGTATTTTTATATACTGTAATATATATATAATATAAGTTATAAGTTCATCCTTCTCAAAGCATTTGACTTCACCATTACACTGACACACTTATAGTTCAAGTTCTTTAATAGTTGTCATACAGAAGTACAGAATACGTTCATACAAAATGCTTCTTACTGTTACGCTCCAGAGACTGTGCTAGACAAGATAGTATCAAATAACATAATATAGCATGTAATTTAGAAGAAGAAAAATGAGGTCACAGTGTTCGGTATAGACATATGTACAATGTTCTGAGTTACCATATAATATACAATACTATGCAGTGTACTAATGTACAGTACTATCTAGTGCAAAGCAGAAATGGGATGAGGTACAATTTTAGGTACAATTTACAGTAAGGTGTACGAGTTGTAGTGCAATCCTTCATCAATAAATATAAAGTGTGGGGAGTGGGTGCTACAGTGTGTTTGTTTAAAGTGGGTGTGTGCTATAAAGTGTGTGGAGTGGGTGCTACAGTGTGTTTGTTTAAAGTGAGTGTGTGCGTGTGGATGTGTGTGCTATGTGCGTTTGGTGGTTGTTGTTGTGTAGTGTTCATTCATTGTTCGTTTAGCAGCCTGATGGCCTGGGGATAGAAGCTTCTTCTGAGTCTTTCTGTGCTCGCCTTGAGACTCCGGTATCGCTTGCCTGACCGCAGCAGTTCAAAGAGGCAGTTGTTCGGGTGACTGGAGTCTTTAATGATTCTCTTAGCCTTGCCCTTGCAACGCTTGTTGTAAATGTTCTGGAGGGTGGGGAGCCCCCCTCCAATTGTGCGTTCGGCTGAACGTGTCACTCTTTGTAGTCTGCTTCGGTCTTGTGCAGTGCTATTCCCAAACCAGGAGGTGATGTTGCCGGTCAAGATGCTCTCTATTGTACATGAGTAGAAGTTCTTAAGGATCTTCTGACTGACTTGGAACTTCCTTAGGCGCCTGAGGAAGTAGAGGCGTTGTCGTGCCTTCTTCACAACACTGTCAATGTGTGTGGTCCATGTCAAGTCCTCGGATATGTAGGCTCCGAGGTACTTAAAGCTGTTGACTCTCTCAACCGGTGCCCCGTCGATGCTGAGGGGGCTGTAGTCCTTGACCCCCGACCTCCTGAAGTCCACAATCATCTCCTTTGTTTTGCTGACGTTCAGGGAGAGGCTGTTTTCCTGGCACCATCCCGCCAGGACCTTGACCTCTTCCAGGTAGGCCCTCTCGTCGTTGGCAGAGATCAGGCCCACCACCACTGTGTCGTCAGCAAATTTGATGATTGTATTGCTACTCCGCTGAGCCACACAGTCGTGTGTGTACAGGGAGTAGAGGAGGGGACTCAGAACACAGCCCTGGGGGGCCCCTATGTTGAGGGTGATGGATGAGGAGGTGCAGTTGCCTGCTCTCACCACCTGGGGTCTGCCAGTCAGGAAGTCCAAGACCCACTGGCAGAGGTCATAGCCCAAGCCCAGGTCCCTGAGCTTGGCTATGAGTATGGAGGGGACTATGGTATTGAATGCCGAGCTGTAGTCGATGAATAGCATTCTCACATAGTTCCCCTGCCTCTTGTCCAGGTGTGATGCTGCTGTGTGCAGCACATGGGCTATGGCGTCCTCCGTGGACCTGTTGGGGCGGTATGCAAATTGCAGGGGGTCCATGTTGATGGGGAGGGAGGAGCAGATGTAGCCCTTTACTAGCTTCTCAAAGCACTTCATACATACTTCATAAATACGTTCATTCTTGTTAGATTGCCCGACTGTATTATTTTCCTAGCTGTGTGAAATACTACAGTTGCGTCTGAGGGGAGTGGCCACTGGCTGACAGTGCTCCCTGTCTCGGGGTGTCGGAGAGGAGACGCACAGATGAGAGAGGAGATGAGAATGAATGAATGAAAACTTTATTTAACAGATTGCAGAATGGGTACAATACAGTATGGCTCAATACACACAATTAACGACGGTCCGCGACCCAACCATCGGGTCGCGGACCGATGTAATATAAAACACTTAATTAGCCGTGCATTGATGATACAATTGGTATCAGCTGTGTAATGTCTTAATTTTGGCGCGACAGAGTCGTTGTAGGAGATGCATTCAATCTAACATTGAAGCTAACCCATATATAGAAATTTGTCATACAGACTTGGAGATGGAGCCAAGTGAGGTATTCAGAAGTTCAAGTGAGGTTTGTTTGTTTTTATTTCTTCAGGCTTGAAAAGTCAAAATAAAACAATTATTATGTTCTTCTCGTTTACCTCACGTCTCACGTCATTTTCAGTTAAAGGGTCATTAGAAATAACTTATTTCAAAGCCATTCTAAACAACGAACGTTCCTCTCACGGCGTTCTGAAAAAAAAAGATCTCAGAAAGGCTGCACCCCCTGCCGATTTAAAGTTCCAACGTGCCTGGTGGATCCGTGCTATAATTTGGCGTGGAGTGCCATCTGTTGCTTTCTTCGCATTGACCCGATATGCTCGGTCGATTTTAACAGGCTTGTTGTTGAAGTTTTCATCTCCCAGCAATGTTGTTATAAGTTTTGCAATAAAGTCTGTAGGGTTGCCCTTTTCCGTGCCCTCTACACCTATGATCTGAATGTTTTGTTGTCTGTAGCGCGAGACGAGGTCGCCGACTCGCTCACCGAGCGCCCTGGCCTCCTCCCCCCACACGGCACAGGGTCTTCCAGAATCTTGATTCGGCTTTCATGTTCATTCAGGCCATTCTCGTTTGAGGCTACCCTTTCCTCAATATTATCCAATGTCTGTTTCAAACCAGCAAGTGAAACCAACTTTTCAACTTTTCAAACCTTGAGTCGACATTTTCGGCCACGATGTCCGTCGTGGTCGGCGGTGGTGTTTCGTTCGGCGCTGTAGCTTCAGCTTGGTCGCCATCCGAATCCGACAGGTTGCTGCTATCGTTAGCCTCTCTGCTATCGTCCTCTGTTGTAGGTTTTTCTTTTTTGCATTTCTGGCTTTCCTCGGTTTCGGCATATCTCAGTTGCGCATCTACGACTTATATTGTCAAGTTTCTTTTTACTTCTACCAGTGAATTGCCTTCTTAAATTGTACACTTTTGTAGGAGTTAGTGGAGCCGCCTCACTCAAACACGACTATCCCATCTCACGCCCCGGAACTCTCACACCCCGGAATTTTCAAAATCAGTGTTGTTGCTAATCATTGACACATGCTAGCCTGTAATAATTCCCCCCAGAAAAATCGACTTTGCATTTGATATATTGAAAATATTTCACTTTAACACTTTAATCGCCATGGGTTAAATTCATAATTTACCATCCCTCGCCAGCTCTATTTGTCTATGGAGAAGTTCTCCTTCTTTGCAGGGCTATAACTTTTTAAATTCTATTGCTAAATTGCCATTATTATGGCCCATTCAATGTCCTATATGTATTGTTCAGGGTGTAGCAACGTTAAACTTTTTCATTCACATATTCATACTAAAATATGGTCTAAAGTATAAGTATGTTTTTATCGTTTTCTGCAGCTTTCTTCAGAACGTGATTTATAGCCCTAAATGCATTATGTTGATGATCAAATACAGTTTGGTAGGAATCTGTGCGAGAAAAAAAATGTCAACTGGACGTACTTCTAGAAGTTTCTACGCATCATCTGATGATGACCGGATGGGCGGGGGATCGTTTATAATTCCGTGGGCAGCGTTAGATGATTCATCCAGAGTGGGTCATATGTTCATCAGATCAGTTAGTATAGAAGACGTTAGAAAATAACGCTGAATCTTACCGTGGCTTCCTCGCGCGCCGCTGGCAGATGAGCATGGAACAGAATTTTTTCTATTATGGGATGGAGAAATGCCCGATCCATTTCCAGGTTGTATAATAGTATATACGTCCAAATCATGTTGTTTATTCGAGTTATTTGCACCGATCGATGTTCACTGTGTCAATACGGAGTCTCTCTAACGATAGCGAGTGGCCGGACCACATATGGATGAGCACTACCGGTTCAAAGGTTAATTTCCGGCTGGCGATCTGCCGATCGGCCACCAGATGGCGCTATTGAACCGCTAGAGAGTTGAGAGGAGATCAGCAGTGTGTCTCAGGGCTCCGGAAAGGAAATATGATTTCGATGACAGATTTTTGAAATATTGACATCAAAGACGAGTTACGGCGTCTTCGGCAGAATGAGCATGGCTAGGAATTAGTGCACTGCAACCTTGCCCAGGCCCGACGGGTTCGGGCTGGGTAGGGCTTTTTTTTTAATAAATAATTCGGGCTCGGTTGGGCCCGGGCACCTCAGTTTTTTTATTATTTTTTTTATTTTTTTTATTGCGTTTTTATTAAAAAAAAAATTCTCATATAACTAGGGTTATATGATAACCTTCGTTTTAAGATTCGCTTTCTCTTTTGCGCCAGAGAAACATTTGGATGTAATTACTGCAGCGCGCAGGGAGAAGAACTCAGGGGACAAGTTCAACTCGATTGGTTGTGTTGGAATATAGCCAGTTGGCGAACGTTTTAATTTGTTCTTGGGATGTATGTAGCCGGTTTTGTTAACGGTGTTCAACGCGTTGCTGACGTCGTGGTGAGTGATATGTTTATTATTTGCTGGGTCGCGACTCGCTACCTGTTTTGTTGCTCTGCTCGAAATCTGATTTCTGTTTTCTGTTTGTTTGTTTGACTGAGTAGGCTATTGTGTGTCGTGTGTGTGTGTGTGTGTCAAAGAAGATTCTATAGCCTTCAATACGTTTTGAGGCTGATGTGTGAGTCAGTCTATATAAGCGAGCACTGGGAGAGACGGCATTGCGAAATGCTTCTTCGTTTTGTTTATTTATTACGTTCATATAAAACCGTGTTTCGAATATTTAAAACAAATACAAAAAAAATTATATTTTAATAATAATAATAATTTTTTTCGGGTTTTCATGCGGGCTAGGGCTTAAAATATTATTTACAGTCGGGCTTATTTTCGGGCAGGGCCTGAAGTTCAAGGGCTCGGGCAGGGCTCGGGCTTTATTTCAAGGCCCTTGCAGACCACTACTAGGAATGACGTGAAAACTCTGCGGCGATCATAGTGTTAATAATCATTTGTGATGCCCATCACAAACACTGGCATTTAAATGGTAAAATTGCAGGGTAAGAATGCAGGAAATTAAGTCTTTGTAACAAAAAAAATCCCCAGACCCCCGCTTAAAAATTGGCCTGACTGGGGCTATATTTCAGAGAGAGAGAGAGAGAGAGAGAGAGAGAGAGAGAGAGAGAGAGAGAGAGAGAGAGAGAGAGAGAGAGAGAGAGAGAGAGAGAGAGAGAGAGAGAGAGAGAGAGAGAGAGAGAGAGAGAGAGAGAGAGAGAGAGAGAGAGAGAGAGAGAGAGAGAGAGAGAGAGAGAGAGAGAGAGAGAGAGAGATTTTGGAAAAACATTTATTTACATAATTCTCATTACAATGTGTATGTCAATACAATTAAACAACTAACTACACATTATATCGGGCAACATGTGTCCCCATCACACTTAAAACCACATGAGATCTCACAATAAAAAAAATGCTAAAATACACCTGTCCTTCTGCAACACAACAAAAAAACATTGAAGCTCCACCCAAACAAAACAAGTATCCATACTTCCATTCAACACATAATATGTCATCAAGAACAACATATGAGCAACCCAAAAGGGTCCAGTCAGTCCATTTGTGTCTTTTCTTATCCAGCTCATGAAAAAAAAGATCCCCTTCATCAGGACCTTTCGTTCCACCGAAATAATCCTGCAACAGGTATTGTTCCCCGACGCTCTGCGCTTCAGTCCAATCGTCCAGACAGACCCTGTTGTGACAGGCCGTCCTCAGCCCCAATAAAGAAGCCACTTCCTCTGACCCGGCTACATTCACAACATCTTTCAGTGTCATTGTCCCAACTGCTTGCAGACACTGTCCAAGCCCAGATCTACTCCCTTCCCGAATGTCCAGCCGGGCTCCACACATCAGAAGCTCCATTATCATGGTAACATTATATTATCCAGTTTTCTGAGCTTCTGCACAATTTTTCTCAGTCTAAAAACTTCCTGGGAAGTGTACCCCCCATTGTTCTTCAACCTCATTTGAGTCCTTGCTGAAAAAATAAACATCTCTAAATCTTCAAAAAAATCTTCCACTTTGACACTTCTCAAAATTTTTGTTGTGTGCAGGAACTTCTGTATCTGCCTGACTGCATAACATTTTTTCCGTTGTGAATCAGACACTTGAGAAGCATTTGGGAACTCATCTTCCTCAACACTTGAGATGTCATCCCCCATTGTTTTTCAATCTCACCCCATTGCTTTTCAACCTCATCCTCGTCCATGCTGGACTGAGAGGAACCTGTGTCTTCTATAATAATAATTTAGGACCTGCTCCGAGGGCATCATTTGGCACACATGCGAACCATGCATACAATGCGTATCTGCGATTAACCCATCCCGTCGTCCTTCCCCCCCAAGGGCAGCCGGGAGCAGACAGGCGCCACGTGAGCCGCGCCAGGGGACCAATCCAAGTGCTCCTGTCCGTCTTCGTCAAGGACGCCACAGCGTTAGCGATCTTGTTGTTGTGCATGTTTTTCCATTGGGTTTATCTTATCGGGGGGGGAAACCCTTGCGAGCACGGGGAGAACATGCAAACTCCACACAGAAAGGCCTGGGAGATACCCCACCTGGGTAACTGGCATCATGGAAACCTGGTCCCCAAGCGGGATTCGAACCCTGGACCTTCTTGCTGTGAGGCGACAGTGTTAACCACTACACCACCGTGCCGCTACACCCTCCTGACTCTCTTTGACCAAACTTGTCACTCCTTCCTTATCCTGAGAGCCCACCCCTCCATCACTTCCCACCACGCCATCCACTGTCTGACTGTGTACATTGTCCACCACATTCAAATTTTCCCCTATTACTTCACTTGTCATATTTCTTTTATTCCTTTTTTTACCCTGACGCGGTGTTGGGCTTGGGGGGACAAAAAAAACTCTGCTCTCCCCTTTTACCTCGCCACTTGTTGAAGGGGGGGCAGCATCTCTGATTCCCACCTCCTTACCTACACAACCACTGGTTGAGGGGGGAACAGCGTCTCCCACCCCTCCCTCCTCTGTACCTGCACCACCCGCACCACCCCCTGTTACCCCACAGTCGCCACTAGTCGAGGGGGGGGCAGCTTCCCTCACTCCTCCCTCCTCTGTACCAAGGCTCTGCTCCGTACCTGCTACACCGGTTCTGTGGCCCTGCATCTGGATACTATCTGCTGCGCTACTGACGGTCTGCAAAGGGCCACTGTTTACATTGCTGACGGTCTGCAGCGGGACACCGTCTACACTGCCGACAGCCCGCAAAGGATCACTACCGACAGTGCTGACGGTCTGCAGCGGGACACTGTTGTTGTCACTGCTCTCAGCTCTGCACTGCCACACTCCGAGTTCTCCCTTCTCTACACCTGCACTACGCGCAGCTTCGACTGGGATCACTGTCCCTGCTGCACTGCGCGCAGGCTGAGATTGTGCGCCTCTCCCCTCTTCCCTCACACAGTCTCGGATTAAATGTCCCTCTTCCCCGCATTTGAAACATTTTGAGTTTCCAGAGTTCACAAAAACGACGTAATCAAAATCATCAACTCTTAATTTTAAAACCAAATCAATCTCTTCTCTGTTGTTCTCGAGAATCATTAAAACTTGGCGTCTATGTGACACAACATGTTTTTTTTTTTTTTTTTTTTAGCGTTTATCGCTTTTCTGGTCAAGTATGACCGACAGATACAGGGTGAAACGGGATATAGATCAGGGGAAGACATTCTGGCAAATGACGACGGGTCCGGGAATCGAACTCGGAGTCCACCAGATCCGTGACGCAGCACGGTTTTCCCCGACGCAGAAATAGCGCTGAGATATGCGGTGAGCTACTGGAGCTCCCCTTGACACAACATGTTTTAACAACGGAGATTTGCATCCAGATGACAGTTTTCTTATCGGGGAAATTATCCTCCATATCTTGCAAGTTGATTTATCAGTACTTCGTCACTTATGAACGGCGGGATGTTATTTATATTAATCCTTCTGCCTGGTGTGGAGAGAGGCTCCACTTTAATAAATACATCCTCGATATTTATTCCTGATTCAACAACCGAGTGCACCTTCTCAAGACAGTCTAGGAAAATAACAACTCCACCGTTCATCCTCGCGGCTGATTTCACACTTTTATGTCCAACGACTTTACCTATTGCCAAGCCGCAATCCTCTACGGACACATTAGAAGCATTAATCTTTACACCATGCTTCCTGCTCATTTTGGCAAACTCCATACTGGCGTCTGACGTCAGCCAGCAAACCAGCCTGGCCGATGCGACTGCCAAACAAACAAAACACTCCCACTTAACCCTATACACACCAAAAACACACAGCAACCCAACACAACACTATAATAC